>NC_139007.1:11919349-13328099 GCF_964374135.1 Grampus griseus
GGAGGAGTCCCAGCAGCAGGCGGTCCTGGAGCAGGAGCGCCGAGACCGGGAGCTGGCGCTGCGGATCGCGCAGAGCGAGGCGGAGCTCATCAGCGACGAGGCGCAGGTGGACCCGGCGCTGCGCAGGTACCGCGTGCACGGGGCGAGGCGGGGGCGGAGGGGGTGGGGCTTTGCCGCTTGACCTCCCTGCCTGCCTCTTTGCAGCGTTAGGGTAGGCGAGAGTCATCATATTCCTTAGGCCCTGGTATATTTGCCATTTAAAAATGATTTGTATTCAGTTTTACACCACCCAAGTGAATGAAGCTATTGATTTCATCAAACTGTTAAACTTTTGAAAGTTAAAGCTGATATTTCAGTTCTTGAGTAGTTTAAGAAAATATCTTAAGTTTTACTCTGAAATTATCAGAGTATTGTATAAAGGGTAGACAAGTAATTTCTAAGTATCTGCTGTTCAACACTGGCATAAAAATCAGTGAATATGGTATAATCCAGTTTAATATTTTTGAGGTTGGAATTCATTACTTTCCTAATGCAAATTTTAAAAATATGTCACATACCCTAACACTATAGAAATTTTACGCGTACACACACGCTCCTCCAGCTTCCCCGTGATTTAGAATAAACAGATTTCCCTTTCCAAGAAGGAAGCTTAATCACATTGAAATATTTTGACTCTTCACGTTTCTGAATTATCTCTAAATAGTATGGAGTGTGGAGGAACACGGAAGTTCTTATTAAAAGTTGCAGGAAGGTTGTACTATAACAGATGCATTCTCTAAAAATACAGAATGTAGAAACAGTAGTTACTATTATTATTTATTTGTAAAAACAAATCAAACTAGTTTGTAGGGTTCCTTTATGTTTAGGTATATTGTGTATATATTGAGAGGCACATAGATGGGTGTAACCATGCTTTTCAGAATGTCAGAGCACTGTTTATGACAAAATAATTAAAATACTAGATGTTGCTATTTCCTTGTGAAAGGAAAAAAAAAACTTGGTCCACCACATTGCAAGGTGGTGATTAGGTTTTATTTAGCTGAAAACAAAGATAGGGAAGGGAAAGAGTATGTTAAGTTGCCTTCACACTTTTTCTAGTAAATGATTGTAATGGGGAGCTCTGGAGTCTGAATTGCATGTGAAAGTTATATTTAAATAAACTGAATATGCCTATGTGTTACAATAATTGTTAAGCTCTTTGGTTTGGGTTCTTTATTAACATTTCACTATAATTAAGATATTTTTGCTCGTCTGTGGCTTTTGTAACTGCAGACTTCGTTCAGCTGCTGTTCGGTTCCTTCCACCTGTGTTTGGGTGGCTTGGCGGAGCCTTTGTGGATAACTGACTAGTGGCCTAGGCCAGGCTCCTAATGAACCAAGCAGTGGCCCTGATGTGTGTGAGGAAGTCCTGCACTTGACCGAGCTGACTTTATTATGGTTGAAGCTTGTTAGGGAGAGACTCATTAATGGAGTCATTCTTGGTGTTTATGGCTTAACTCTATGTTTAAGCATTTGAAATATTTAGCTCTATCCAGTGTCATTCCAGGTAATATGAGTAAGATATTGGCTCATATGTGGTCTCCTTCTCATCCTCAGAAAGATGCACTTCTTCCAATGTGAGTGGTCTCAGAGAAAGAGTGGACCATTTAGGCCCTTTAACTTAAGGGAGGAGTTACCTATGATTTAAGTTAAACAGAATTAACTAGGTAATGGGACCACTACCAAATAATTAGGAGATACTCAAGCAGTTATGACTTGAACCGCAGAAGAGTTAGTTTAGTTCTCCTGTGGGACAGCCTTAGGAATGGTGTCCCTCCCTGGACTGTCCCTTCAGGTCCTGTCTGCCAGCTGTCTTCCAGGAAGAGAGCTGACCCTCAGGTCCCCATGAACTCCTTCCCTTCTGAACTGCCAGGTTATTTTTTTTATACACTGTACTAAAAGCATTAGCACTTCATTGTGGATATGATGTTCTCTATAGATTTTCTGTGTTTGATAATTTTATCTTACTCCATGGGCTACATCTAAATGTTTTTGAATGTTTATGTTACCTTTGTTAGCACTGAATTCTTTCTAACACATTTATGAGTAAGAACCTCTCTAAGTAACTCTGTTCTTAATATATGGCATGAAAATGTTCTTGGGTTCTGTGATACATTACAAAACAATTTCAAGTTACTTTTCCAGCTTGGATTCCCATCCAGTAACTTCTAAGTAAGAATTGTTTCCTGCATACGTAATATATTTTAAAATATCTCAATCAATTACACATATGATCCTGATGCACAGTAATGATTTCACACTACCTTAAATTATAAAGTAATATCTAGATTCTATTAAAAACAAACACACAAACCTCACATGAATAGTTTTTTAATCTAGATGTAATATATTCACTCTTTAATTTTCACAGAATGCCTTTATTTTTTTCTAATCATTTGTAATGAAGATTTAAAAACATTAAAATTCTGAGTGTTCTCATACATAGATTAAATAGAGATAATGGAGTTTTTAAAATCAATTTGCAAAGTCACTGAAATACAAATTTGGCACAATCCGGATTTTCACAGTTCAGAATTGGTTATGGTATTGACTAAAATATACGTATTCTTTTCACAGGATTAATGGAGCAGGACCCAGAATGACACCGTATGTCATTTCCCTTTTAAAACTGATTTAATCATATGACCTTTTTTTTTCTTCTTCTTTATTAGGTTGTGTATACTTTTTAGGAGGAACATTTTCCTCATTGAAGTAAATTTTACATGATTATCATCATCATCATTATTATTTTGCCCAGGAAAAATGTTTACTGCTCCTAAGAGTTCGGTGCTCAATCACAGTAGTTTATGATTTGGTTTCTTTCTTTCTGTTTGCTCACTTTGTTTAAACTTTAATACCCATCTTGTTTTATGTGTTTTTAATTATCCCTTACTTATGTCGTTATAAAAGTAGATGTAGAGATATAAATAAGAATAAATAAAATATTTAAAGTATTTGAGTCATGGCAGATAGCTTAGTTTTCCGTATATATAATAGTTCATTCTGCTAATACCTAAAATAGTTCATAATCTAAAGTTATATACGTAATGCTAACATTGGTGCTCGTGTATCTTTTTGTTATGAAAATCTCCCCACAGAGAGAGAATCTAAGTAGCAATAGGGATATACATATAAATTATACTTTATATGCATAAATATATTTTTGCATATATTTTTACATATGTGCTATATGTATATAATTTTGAAATATATTTAAAATCTGAATTTTAATAGCTTTTAGGACTCCAACTGTACGCCTTATAGTGATGGTTCTTAACTCTGTCAGACCCCAGTACCAAATAATAAATGCTTTATGAATGATGCAACCTACATTAATAATTCTCTCTAAACAGTACATGTAAAAGAGAAATAAAAGGACAGTAATTTATAATTATTTATTTTATTATATTTACTTTAATATGAAAGTGCTTGCTCACAACTACAGGAAAACGTAGTCAGGTACTCAGATGTTTTCACATATACATAGAATCACCATGAGTGCAGCAGCTACAAATGCAAATTGATATAAGACAGTTGTATCAGTCAGTTAAATGCCACGAAATTGTGAACAGTCCTTTGTAAAGTTCTGAACAGAGTTAAACACAGTGTCCTCTCCATTATACAATAGTGGAGAAATTCCTAGAGAAATTCTGTGAATATTAAAACCATGCAAAAAAAGGGTTGTTTTACATGTAGAACTTATGTATAACTATGTGTATATAGTTTACATGTAACTATATGTATATGTGCGTTTCACCGCTATATGTCTGGTGGATATGTTAAAGTCATATGGGGCGTAGGGCAGTTCTTCTTGTGCAGGACATTTGGCATCCCTGACTCCTCACCTCACCCGATGCCAGCAGTGGACTCTCATAGCATCATTGCTCCCACAATGCACCACAAATTTTGAAACCTATCTCTGAGTGGGTGCCGTTGCATCCACTGCTTCATAGTTAACCATTTGAGCTCGAATTAAATAAGCCTAGCAACCAGCTTATGTCTGAGGTGAAACTGTGAGCATTTGCATATAGGTTGGAAAAATCAGAAGGAAAAAAAACACCTGGATGCAGGAGCCTTTTCTATCCAGTATATATGGTGCAGCTCCTAGAGCAGTGACATGCTCAGGTGGGATGTTGAATCAGTAGAGATTGCCCGTCCAGCGTGGGTGGTGTGAGGGCATCTGCATTATGAAATCTCCATATGATGAGCAGACTATGGAGTAAAGAGCTTTGCAAGGCTGTGCATTCCCTTGAAATCTGCTGTGGGAAAAGAAATGTGAAGTTAGAAAATTCTTATTCGTTTGATTTTATTTGATGATATTTGTGTTTTTTTACTTTGCGTTTGTTGCCCTTGATCATCAGTTTTGAAAGATTACTTTTTCTCTGACTGTGCTTGCTTGGCTAGACCTCTGTCAGCATTGAACCTTAGCCAGTGTTCCTCACAAGGACGGAGAGAATCCTTTGCTCCTTTATAATCAGGGTCGCAGCTCTTGGCCGGCATCCAGAAAACTGAGCCCTGAGGCAAACATAGCCATCTTCTTTTCTTCTGATTTTTGCTGACTTATAAGATTTTGAGGTTACCGGAGTCTGATGAATAGAATGAATGAGAATAGGATTAATTATGAAGGAAGAGCACAAAGGTCAGGAAAATAAAATACTAATGAAGTTGATGAACATGATGACATGAACATTCCACTTCACAGAATTAAGCAAATTTTGAGAAAAGTTAACACTCTTCTGGGTAATAAAAGAAAAGCAAGTTTTTGCCACTGGGAAATGTTTATCCTTGAAAGGTCAGAACACCTCAGATCTTTAACAAGTGTTTGAGGCATTTGAATTTTCTTAGGCATGCTTTGATTCAGAATTTTAGAGCTTTGAGTATATCAGACTCTTATTTAAACTCCGGCACTGTAAAGTAGATCCGTTTGGTTTACCACTATTACACCTTGTCTAATTAATGTTTACTAAGCAACCCGGTGCAAAAATCCTTGCATAGAATCTGTATCCTGCCAAGTTACCTGTATGCATTTAGAACATGCTGATTACATTCTACCCATAAAAATATCACAGAAGCACGGCTCTCATGAGATTTTATCTAAAAGTTTCTACTGCAAAAATGAAGTGCAAGTAACTTTAACTGGGTTTAAACAAAAATTTTGCTCTGTTGTATGGCTATATATATTGAAAAGTATATTATCGACTTTTACGAAGTAAAATAATAGTGTATGGTTAACAAAGCAACAATCCTGTTGAAAATATAAATTTTAATTATACTTTTAGATCTTTTAAGTAATTTGTATGTTTGTCTTTCATCTAATTATGTTGTATTATCATTTTTCTTATAGGGAACAAATGGCGAAAGAAATGTCAGAAATTTTGAGTAGGTTAGTGCAGTGTAATTTGGGGAAATGAGCGTCACCTCAAAATCATATGTTTTAAATTACTTTTCATTATTTGGACCAGAACCTGTTATATGAGTAGCCTGTCCTTTCCATGTAAATTTTTGGTACAAGAAATGTGACTCTGCCCTCAGGCCACACTAACATAGAAAAAGGTAAAAAAAAAAAAAACCAGTGTTCCTCTAAATTGGCATTTTTCAGTGGGGATACCATTGGCATTTTGGTTGAGGCTATTCCTTGTTGGTAGTACTGTCGGGCTTACCATGAGCCCCTACCAGTTCAGTCTCAGTAGGGGAGCCCTTCCTGTCCTTGGGCCCACTGCGCCTGGTTGCAGGGGACATGAGGAAGGGTGGGGCTCCAGGCAGCCCCTGTCCACCCCAGCACAGAGGCAGAACACCACCGGTGTAGAAGTCGAGCCACCAAGGAATGTATCTTCCCAGCAGGATCTGGTCCATTATCAAGTGGATATGAATCAATAACATTTTAACTTTCAACTCTGAAGTTGCAGAGTTAATTGAAAGTGTTAAAATTAATATATTTTTAAAAATCATAAGTCAGTTTTGCTACTCTGTATTTCACATGATTGTCTTTATCACAAGTCTAAATAATCAGTAAATGAAGGTATACCTTCATTTTACTATTTTAATAACGCCAAAGATTGGTAGGGGGAGCATTTAAATGAATTGCATTTGTGTACTTCTTACGATGCTGAATATGCTTTTTTTAGCAGGTGTATTTTTGTTTGACGTAATATGAATGAAAAGTTAGTAGTAGTAAAAACATATTTTAAGCAAAAATAGTTTGAATTCAGTGTGATTTTTAAAAGTATCAAAACACCTTATGTATATCAACATCTCGTATATATTCTGAGAGTCTATAAAACCATATTGTGTAGATTCACTTTCTCTTTCAGGAGGAAAGAAAACAATAACAAAACCCCATACTTTCAGCTGCTCTTCTAGAAAAGACTGGTAGAAGAGCTAGGAAGAAAAAATAATTTTTTTGTTAGTTTACTGAATGGTGGTTTCAGGATGTAGGAAAAAAAGAATATTTGAATAATGTTAAAAGCATAACTTGTTGTTAAGGGTAATAGAGAAACCTTGCTGACACACAGCTGGCTCTTTCTGAGCAAAGCAATTAAGAAAAAGCTCCATGGAGAATGGCCAGTCACACAGCTTATGAAAAGAAGAGGTTTTGCAGTAAACTTGAAACAGATTTTAACCATGAAAACGCAGGAAGGACTAAATGGGCACACATTATTCTTTAGCCAGGCTTGTAAGTGACTAAGAATCATCATGTCTAACAGTTTTTAAGGATGTAGGGTGAAGTATGCTATTTTTATTCTCTAAAAGGAAAGCATAAATAGGCCTTTTAAAGAGGCAAAAGTACCTTATTTGTTTCATTGTTAAGCGTAATGCTGAAGGAATAATTTTCCTTATTTGAGGAGGGAGCGTACATATTTTCAAGCATCACTTTTAAATAACATCCGTCTCATCAAGTGTCTGTGTCTTGATTGTTTGCCAAGATCGCTGTTGTCTTTCAAAATGTAGAATGCTGAGAAAAATACGAGCTCATTTTCAGTATTATACTAGGATCATCCCTCTTTAAGAGGAAGGTTTTCCAGGTGGTAGATCACAAAGGGGAAATGCTTTGTGTGATACCCGAGAAGCAATATTTTAGTTCTTTAATATTTAGTTCTTTTAATATTGTGCCGTCTTCTTTTCATGGCTTGAAATATGATGTATTTAAATTCTTCCTTGGTTACATTGAGCTTAAAAGTTCACTTGCAGCTTATTCTGAGTGTCTGCTATGTGGCAAGTGTAATCCTTTGCTGAAAAATAATGTTCATTTTTACAGAAAAGAAATTTTCCCTGTATTTTTAGAATAATTATTTCAAATTATGTGTATAGAAACAAATCTTAAGTGCTCAGTAGCACTGCTACGAAAAAGCTTATCCCATTTAACTTTTAAATTATTTATTTTATTTTTTATATTTTAAATATATGTATTTTATTTTTTATTCCTTTCCTCTTTTCCCGCTCAGATGTTCCTCCTACACGGGGCAAGATAAAGCACTTGTGCCCTTTGAAATCTCTGTTATCTGTCTCATGACCTGCAGCCTTTTCCTTTAATTTACTAGTTGTCATATTATTACTCACTAAATACGAAGGTGTGGTTTTTATCTGCTTACAGAACTTTTCTAAGTATTTTTTAACACAGAAGCTCAAAGGTCACGGGAGTTTCCAGGCTCCAGCAGCTCTTTTAGGATGTCTCTAAAGACTCGGGCAGAGGCTGGTAGTTTGGCTACTCCCCTGGGGACCTCTAAACATCCAGATGCCCAGGGAGAGTCTGAGCCATTATGAGTGGTGGGGCTTGGCCATCTGCAGGTTCCAGTAGTCTGCAGGTGATTGGCTCATAAACAAACCCTTCATGTGCCTCTAATGATCTTATAGTATGTTGAGGAGTTCTCTTTTGATTTAAAAAAAAATTTCAATTGAAGTATAGTTGATTTACAATATCATGTAAGTTTCAGGTATACAGCACAGCGATTCAGTTATATATACACACACGTACACACACACACACACACACACACACATACATACACACGCACATACTTTTTCTCATTCTTTTTCCTTATTACATAATACTGAGTTTAGTTCCTGTGCTGCATAGTAGGTCATTGTTGGTTATCTAGTCTATACATAGTACTGTGTATATGTTAATTCCACCCTCCCAATTTATCCCTCCCCACCCCCCTTCCCCTTTGGTAACCATAAATTTGTTTTCTGTGTCTGTGATCTCTTTCTGTTTTGGAAATAAGTTCATTTGTGTCTTTTTATTTCTTTTAGATTCCACATATAAGCAATATCGTATGATATTTGTCTTTCTCTGTCTGACTTACTTCACTTAGTATGATAATCATTAGGTCCATCCATGTTGCCGCAAATGGCATTATTTCCTTCTTTTTTATGGCTGAGTACTATTCCATTGTATATATGGACCACATCTTCTTTATCCATTCATCTGTTGATGGACACTTAGGTTGCTTCCTTGTCTTGGCTATTGTAAATAGTGCTGCAATGAACATTGGGGTGCATGTATCTTTTCAAATTATGGTTTTCTCTGAATATATGCCCAGGGGTGGGATTGCAGGATCATATGGTAGCTCTATTTTTAGTTTTTTAAGGAACCTCCATACTGTTCTCCATAGTGGCTGCACCAATTTACATTCCCACCAACAGCGCAAGAGGGTTCCCTTTTCTCCACACCCTCTCCAGCATTTATTATTTGTAGACTTTTTGATGATGACCATTCTGACTTGCGTGAGGTGATACCTCATTGTAGTTTTGATTTTGAGAAATATGTGTAAATGTATTATCTTGATGTTCATATACCCGTGAGTTAGAAGATTTAAACTGAAGCCAGGGGGAAGTCCATGGCACTAGAATATTGGAATCAGAATTTCTGATTGAAAATCTAATATGGCTGTTGAATGATGCACTGGAAAATTCTAATTCACCTGGGCATCCTGTAGTACACCATTCTTAGTCTCGTCTGTCAAAGATACAAAAATTATTATGTGTTTTTCCAGTAATTATTTCCAGTTCTCAAGCTTATGTTCACTTTCTTGCCTGTTTAGTCAACATTTCATTCGTGTTTCTAAGTTTAAATATGCAAAAATGTGTAATAATTACAGAGGCCCTGCTGTACAGGCCACCAAGGCGGCTGCTGGTACCAAGAAACATGATCTTAGTAAATGGAAATATGCAGAACTACGTGATACCATCAATACTTCTTGCGGTAAGTGTATGGGGAGGATGAAAAGTGGGAAGACTCTATCGCTGTCAGGTAATATAAAGTAAATACCTAGATTGGGATGGGAATTTTTTTCATATAAATTAGTTTAAGTCATTCTCTTTGTTACTCTCACCTTGAAATGAAGACCTAGTTTGTTCACAAAGCTAAAAGAAAGACATACTTATTAAGTTAAATTCATTTTGCCCGTCTCTTGCATAGACCAGAGAGGAAAAGCATAGAGGAATTATGGTTTGGGCTATATTAATGACTGACCCTCTTAACGTTATTCATAATAGTTAAATACCTATATATCAGACTATTTTGGTCTATGAATGCAAAGTAAAAAATGGCAATGGAGTCCGTCCCTTTTAAAGCAATTTTTCTTCCAACAGAACAGAGTAAAAGCCTGAATCCAGAGAATCCCACACAGTTGTGTTCATGTATAAATCATAGTGTTTGAATTCAGGACACTGTAACTGGGACTTCAAGTGTCATAATCGTACAGGACACCTCACTATGTTCTTTCCCTCTTCACTGAGTTTATCTGCATAAGTACAAATGTAAAAAATGTGGTACATGTAAATCTAGCTTGTGTTTGAACACAGTGACTTCTTATTCTATTGTCGTGGTCTGTGACCTTGGACAAGTGACTTAACCTTCCTTTTTCAAGTTCTTCATCTATAAAAGACCTATTTAGTCCAGGGTTCTTGCGTGGAGGAAAGATATAACGTAGTAATAATGTTTAAGAAAATGCTCTGTAAGTGTGAAAGATAGTATTACAATGAAGTGCTCGTCTTTATCAATAATGTTTACTTTTGATTTGGTACTGTTAATTTAAAAATGAAATCTTCATTTAAAAATATATATGTTAAAAAGAAACGGAATTGAGTTATTTGTAGTGAGGTGGATGGACCTAGAGTCTGTCATACAGAGTGAAATAAGTCAGAAAGAGAAAAACAAATACTGTATGCTAACACATATATATGGAACCTTAAAAAAAAAAAAAAAAAGGTTCTGACGAACCTAGGGGCAGGACAAGAATAAAGATGCAGACGTAGAGAATGGACTTGAGGACACGGGGAGGGGGAAGGGTAAGCTGGGACGAAGTGTGAGAGTAGCATGGACATATATACACTACCAAACGTAAAATAGATAGCTAGTGGGAAGCAGCCACATAGCACAGGGAGATCAGCTCGGTGCTTTGTGACCACTAGAGGGGTGGGATACGGAGGGTGGGAGGGAGGGAGATGCAAGAGGGAAGAGATATGGGGATGTATGTATATGTATAGCTGATTCACTTTGTTATACAGCAGAAACTAACACAACATTGTAAAGCAGTTATACTCCAATAAAGATGTTAAAAATATATATATTTATGCCACAGGATAATTATGCTAGACAACTAAATTACGATGTTAATTGCTGTTGTTTTTTTTTTAACTCTCTCTGTGTAATTGATAGATATTGAGCTCCTGGCAGCTTGCAGAGAAGAATTTCATAGGAGACTAAAAGTGTATCATGCTTGGAAATCCAAGAACAAGAAGAGAAATACTGAAACAGAGCAACGTGCTCCAAAGTCTGTTACTGATTATGGTAAAAACAAATCTGTACTTTTGAATGTTCCAAAGTATATGTATATAAAAAGTATATGTATATAATTACATGTAACTATACATAAGGCATTTGAGTAAAATTTATACATAAGGCATTTGAGTAAAATTGTCCAATATAAATTTTCTCTTACTTTAGAACTATGGGTCCACTGAATCTAACACAACCATGATGGCTTATCTTTCAAAGTATTATTTCTGTTAGATACATCTTTAAAGTCATATTTGTTTAAAAGTATTGAATTTACTTGTTAAGATAAATTCTGGAGGTAAGAATAATCTTGTCCATATTGAGGAAGTTGTATGATAATGCTGTAAATATGTATTCTTTCCACATACACATATATACACATATGTAAAGATTATGTGTGTAAATGTAAAGATTACTATGAAAAAAAGAATATTTACTGCAAATATTATAAAACTGTGAAAATATGAGTGAGAAATAATACCTTGGTTTAGACCAGAGTTTTACCTAGACCAGAATTTGCTTTTTTGACTGAGATCCTAAAAATGAATTTTGCTACTTTGTTATACAAAAGACAAAGCTGTATACCTGAAATTGGAAAATAGAGCAGAAGGACATAACCTAGTAAAAGCAAGTACTAGCTTTAACATTAATTAAGAATACCTGTGATATGAGTTGTAATTTCAGTCTTAAAAGCAATAATTGGAATTTCATTTATTCAACTTGCTACTGGCACAATTTGTTAGGTTAATTCTGGCTAATGTCAAGGTGACAGCATATTTAATATCTTTTTTTAGAACGAGGTATATTCCCGACACTTGGTGGTATAGCTTAGCCATGTGTGACCCCAGCTGACTTAGAAAAGGAGCTCACAGTTATATTTTGCCTCCCTTACCGCCTTCCTAGCAAATAAAGCAGTGTTTGATGAAAGTCAATTAAATGGTGAAATTTTAGTGTTTCGAAGATGTTGCAAAGATTAGATTGAGGAAGGGAAGTATTATTAGTAGTACGAGAGATGTGAGTGCTAATGACTGCTCACCCGTGTCCTCACTCAGAATATAACTCTTGCAAGAGCAGTGAGCTTGCCTCCAGCTAAGAAATGGCAGGAGGAAGGCCCTCTCAACACTGATCTTCTGTGACCACCACTCTCTTCTCCAGTTTAAAAATTTGTCTCTGGGAAATGAAGATGACAGGATGATTCCATTATCTGTTCACTGTCTGTACCAAGTTTCTACCACAGTTGCTTTGTTTTGTAAAAATGGCAAAGGGCTATTCTCACTGTTGCGGCCCCTCCCACTGCGGAGCACAGGCTCCGGACGCGCAGGCTCAGCAGCCATGGCTCACGGGCCCAGCCGCTGTGCTGCATGTGGGATCCTCCCGGACCGGGGCACGAACCCGCGTCCCCTGCATCGGCAGGCGGAATCTCAACCACTGCGCCACCAGGGAAGCCCAGGGCTATTCTTTTTAGCTATGATCTTTAGCTGTAATGTTCTAATCATGACCTTGAACTGATTGGGTTTCATTATGTTCTATTTCAGAATTTATATATCTGCATGATTGCACTTCTTAAAACAAAAAGAGGACTTCCCTGGTGGTGCGGTGGTTGAGAATCCGTCTGCCAATGCAGGGGACACGGGTTTGATCCCTGGTCCAGGAAGATCCCACATGCCGCGGAGCAACTAAGCCCATGTGCCACAACTACTGAGCCTGCACTCTAGAGCCTGGGAGCCACAACTCCTGAAGCCTGCATGCCTAGAGCCTGTGCTCCACAGAGAAGCTACCGCAATGAGAAGCCCGCACGCTGCTACTAGGGAAAGCCCGCACACAGCAACGAAGTCAAAAATAAATTAATTAATTTAAAATAATGTTGTAATATTTGGCACACACATTTTTTTAAAATTAATTAATTTATTTATTTTTGGCTGTGTCAGGTCTTAGTTGCGACATGTGGGATCTTTCGTTGCAGTGCGTGGGCTTCTCTCTAGTTATGGTGTGCAGGCTCCAGAGCACGTGGGCTCTGTAGTTGCAGCACGCCGGTTTGGGCTTAGTTGCCCTGTGGCATGTAGGATCTTAGTTCCTTCACCAGGGATTGAACCCATGTCCCCTGCATTGGAAGGTGGATTCTTAACCACTGGACCACCAGGGAAGTCCCCGGTACACACATTTTTAATGAATATATAAATATTTCATGTATTATTGTAGCAAACCAAACTTTGGTACCTTACTCATCCAACTTTGCCCCCAAAGGAGCAAATAACATGCGGCTTACCTTACTGGTTCCTATACTGTTTCCATTCATAAAGTACTTTTTGGAAGAACAACAGAGTAGATTAAGAAAATTTCTCAAGGGTCCCATCCAGGTAGATGAACAAAATTAGGAATTGTGTAGGAACACACTCCCGCGTGTATGTAGCCTTCAGAGAATTTGAATGTAGGTCATTTTCAGCATAAAATGTAACTTCTGCCCTGAAGAGTACTTTTTTTTCTCTTTATTTTTCTGTCATGTAAAATTCACTCTGACACAGGAGTACAGTTAACAGGAAAGGTGAAGGGCACCAAGATGCTTAACAGCTCACCTGAGAAAATTCTGTACTTTAGGTGGTTTCCTCCTAATGGTGCAGCTGCTTGACCTTTAAAAGGAGCTGCTCTGTAGTTTAAAATTTAGAAGGATTAGAATTCATTAATTTGAGAAAATAAAATGATGACAACTTATGATTAACAAAAATATAACTTGATATTATTGCCTTTAAGAGTAAGACCTTGACAAATTATGGTAAATTCTTAAGAGTTAGGAGTTGGGAGGCTCAGATCCCTCTCCTGTGTGCTATACTGGGTGAGCACACTCGCGTCACATTTACCCCGGAAAGAGGCTTTCGGAAATAATTTTTGGGGGCAGTGGCAAATTACCCAGTAAAAGATTTACATTTACTTGCTTAAAGCAGTGACTTTGGAGAGTAGTTTTATTTCATAGCTCCTAAATAAAAATGTTGTGAGTTGAAGATTTAAGACAATGTGAAGAAATTAAAACATGCTGAGTGTATGTAAGTGTGGCAATGCTGCTTCTCTATATAAAAAGTATTTTTTTAAATGAATTTATGAGTTATTCTCTTTTTTTTTCCCCTACAAAAATTCTAGTAGTACTTTAAAGGTACTTTCACCTTGATTATTAAGTCACTGTTGTGGATTTTTGTTTGGATATTACTGTGTTCGAAAATTAAAATTTTGGTCCCCTTTGTATGTCCATCAAGCAGGATGTCCTAAAAACACAATCAAAATAGCTTAAAAAAAATTGGAAAGCAGCATCTACTTGTAGGTAGTTCTGGGAGTATTTGGCTATGGGTAGGGTATTTATTTGTTAGTCACCACCTCCATTGATGGGAAGGCATTATAAATTAGAAGAATGCTCATTTAACAGTTTTGGCATTTTTATCTTTTCTTCAATATAAAATATTTGTTCACAGATTTTGCACCATTTTTGAACAATTCACGTAAGTCAATGGGTGGTAACTCATGAGCTAACTGGAAGATGGGTTAAAAATACTTTATAAAGTACTAACTTCTTCTAAACATTGTTTTGCTACAATTTTAAGGTGAATTGTAGTACATTAATGTTGGTTTATCTGGACTGAGATACCTCATTTGAGATGGTACTTTCATTTGGATCACTCCAAAATATACATGCAGAAAAAAATTTTAATTAATCTGTTATTTCATCAAATTACTTCCTTTTCAAAAAAACTAGCATTTTAAACTGAGTGTACCCAGTTCTTATTGTAGCAAAACTCTATCTTAATAAGCAGCTGATCTTTTAGAGTAAAGACTAACTTTAGGTGCTGGTTTCAAATACTGTGATGGTGTAAGCATTTCTGTCCGAAGAGATTTGGGTTTCGTATGATAATGTACACAAGCTTAATAGAATGAATACCTCTTAATAGGAAGAGGAGGTCATTCTGTTACTTTTACAGCTTCTTATGATGCACACTTTTTGATCATCTAAAAGCTCTGAGTCATCTTAGTGTACAGTAAATTTCTTCTAGAATCAGTTCAGCAGTAATGATTTGAATATAATGCCATATTTATTTGCCAACTGGTTGGACATGATTTTCCTTAGTGCTTCCAGTAATTTACAGACTTACAAATTTGAAACTTATTCACACTTTTGAAGATAACAATTGGATGTGAAAGAAACAGTTGTTTAGAAGATTAGTTTCAAGCTTTTAACGTCTGTATCTTTGTACTTTTCCAGATGAATATTCATTTCCAGGCTTCCCAAATACAATTTCATTTCTCACATTAGTAGAAAAAGCCATCCAAGAGTTTCCATTGGGTTTCTGAATTTTACCCAATATATTAAGTTACAGGGGATTGTTATTTTGAAAGAAAAAAAGTAGGTTATACTAATGGGTGGCCATCAGTATCATAGTAAGTTTCTGTCAGCAGGACACTGAGTTCTAATTCACTGCTGAAGATGGAGGGAAGGGTTTTTTTTTTTTTAATCCTTGCACAAAATGTCTTAGTTTTGAGTTAGTGTATTTTCTGCAGAGTAGGTAGTTTTTAAAGCTCGAAATGGAAACACTGAACTGTAAGTTGTTTTGAGGGAACAGGAACGAGAGAATAAATAAGCTCATCTCTGGTAACGCGCTAAAGGTGATACGGCTTTTTAAAGTCACTAACAAAACTGGGTCTCTTTCTTTCATAGGCATATACAGCTTTGCTAACTGCTTTTTGCTTTCTGTTGTTTGCACGAAAATAAATTGAGCTGCTATAAAGCTTTTTGCTATTGGTGCAAACAGTAGAATAAGAGTAATTTCATCCTTTCAGTACTTGGAAAGCCTCACAAAAGCCACGTGACTGTCCTTGACTTGTACATATTATATAATTTTTCATTGACATACTTAGCTTTTCAGTGAGATTCTTAATTGAGCTGCAGTAAATGATTGGTCTGCCTTTAAAGTTGTGAGTATAGAGCATATTAAACAGATTTACCAGAATTATGCTCCTGAAGATGTAAAGTCATTGCCTCAGAGAACTGAATATTTTCAGGAAAAAAAACCAAAACTCAACCGTTTAGTAATGGAAATTGAGCGAGGGAAAAGAGATGATAATGAGCTCAATGCCCAGTGTTAGCAGAAAAGCAAGGATTTCTCTTTTCTATTGGCAAAGGAAACCAAATATTATACACGTTCCACTTATTGCAGTGGATTTTATTCCAAGAGAAGTCTGGTTTCAGAGTAAGTAAATCTCTCTGAGTGAAAGTTCATGCTGACTGTTACAGTTTTGTTGTTGCTGTCACAAAGTTGTCTAAATCTTGTTAGTAAAACATCTGTGTTATCTTGGCCATTTTAAATCCCAGGATCAGTTGGCAGAGGAGAAAACTTGTATGTCTTTCACTCTTTTGAGAATCTGTGATTAAATCGACAAGTATCTGGAATCTTTCAGATTTGTGAAATTACTTTTTATTGGTTTCATCATAAATAGTCCTGCAAAAGTTGTCCTGCAGCCTTCATTTGAACTCTTTGGAGGAAAAAATACAAATCTAGGAAATGCTACTAGTTTGCTTTCTCGCTGAGTGAGTTTTGTGTGCAGACGCAGTCGTTTGTGGGAATCTGCTAGGGGCTGGTGGTTGTTATTGCTGCTGCAGCTGATGGTGTGTGTGTGTGTGTGTGTGTGTGTGTGTGTGTGTGTGTATGCACGCGCCTGTGTGTGTGTGCCTGTGTGTGTGTGTGTGTGTGTGTGTGTGTGTGTGTGTGTTTACAATGCCCAGGAACATCTTCGGGGGAAGAAACTTCTAAGAAATCACCCTTTGAATTGCATTCATCTGTAGGCAGTTCCAATTTACATTTTGTTTTAAATTCACTGTTAGGAGGAATCCCTCTTTTTGCTTTTGTAAACATTCGTGGTGCATTTTAGGATTAAAGGCTGCTCTCCTTATCCCTCGGGCTGCTGGCGTGACTCTGCTTGTTCTCTGTGACAGCTCAGCAGAACCCGGCAGCTCAGCTCCCTGCCAGGCAGCAGGGGATCGAGATGAACCGACAACAGCGCTTCTTCCGCATCCCGTTCATCCGCCCTGCGGACCAGTACAAAGACCCGCAGAATAAGAAGAAAGGCTGGTGGTACGCGCACTTTGATGGACCGTGGATTGCCCGGCAGATGGAGCTTCATCCTGACAAGCCACCCATCCTCCTGGTGGCTGGTGTGTACGATTCACATGAAAAAAAATTTATAAAGCAGAAAAGGATTGAGTACCCTCTGAGTGAAATGGTGTGATGTACAGTGTAATAATTCATTACATTTCAGGGTTGAGGCATGGAGCTTTGCAGTTAAGTCACATCAGTTGAGGATAACTTCTTTACAGTATGGAATTGCTTGGATTAATTATGTCCTTGCAGAGCACATAGAAACTTGTCTGTGTCCTAGGAAGCTTTTCATTGGTGTCTGATTATATCATTTGCTTTGTAATGGTTACTTAAGGAAATGTAGCATTTTTATTAACCCTGGTAACTTGTTTTTTCAACTGCATCCTCAGTACATTTTGAAATGGAACTTGGTGGAGGGCACATTTGTTTCTGGTGAATTTATGAAGCAGATTTCAATCTTAGAGGAAGGAAATGGTTTTAAAAGTCCTCAAATCTATGAGAATTGGTAGACATTTCAGGAATAAAGTTTACAATAAATGGTTCTGAAAGGAGGTATAGTAATTCTCTGACGTCTCATCTGTGCAGGTAAGGATGACATGGAGATGTGTGAGCTGAATCTTGAAGAGACAGGCCTGACTCGAAAGCGTGGTGCTGAGATTTTGCCAAGACAGTTCGAAGAAATTTGGGAACGCTGTGGAGGCATCCAGTATCTTCAGAAAGCGATTGAGAGCAGACAGGCCAGGCCCACCTATGCCACGGCCATGCTGCAGAATCTGTTAAAGTAGAAATTGCACTAGCCTTGCAGCTGGGAGCCCTTGCCATGGCACTAGGTAGGGAGTGTGTCCCAGAGATTTAACCATTCCAAGATCAAGTTAGAATTACTTATACAAAGTGAACAGATTTTATTAATCATGGCTTTTTGTTCATTTAAGGTTAATTATGGTAGTGAATTTGGGACCTAAAATTTATTTTCCTGTATCCAGCTGTAACTGTTAGACCTCTCATTATTGTAATACTTGTTACACTTGGACAGACTCTGGACATTTCTCCTTCTTTGCCAACAGACTACCTTAAATCCATCTTAATTGTTCTTTAGGAAAAGTTTTTGAAAAATGCAGAATTCTTGCTTTTTAAGGATGGCACAGTACCATATAACTGGAATAAAGAAAACTTAGCTTCAATTTTCATACAAAAATTAAGGCACTTAAAATGATCAAGGCACTGATATTTTGATCTGAAAGCTGTGTACTTTCTCTACTAACTTTTTCAGAAATTCATGGAAATTTCCATCAAAGGTGGAAATTTTTAATTTTTCCCCCCTCTTTTGCAGTGTCTTAGTTTGAGAAAAGCAGTTTACCTGAAGTTCTAGAATTCTGGAGAGAGCCTTGATGTATTTGATGCAATCTGTGATAAAGAAGGTACATAGTGTCCTGCACAGATCAGTTTTGCTTTTCTATCACATTGTGTTGCTGTAAGAATATGTTCTTACATTCCATGGACAAATAAAGGAAATTCAGATCGTTTAAATGCTTGGAAGTTTTGAGATAACCTTGTTTCATTTAGAAAAGGAAGTAGGTTTTAGGTGGCAGTGTGGCTTAACTGGACTGAATTCAAATATTCTTTCAGTTTCATCTCAGTTGTGATTTTGTGTCAGAATCTTGTCCAAGTTGTTTCATGTGATTTAAACTAGTGTTCTGCTTCAAAACACCTTTGTTTTTTAAAGAAATTCCTATTGTCTTTTTTGGCCTTCGAGATTTTGGTCATTGTAGAGCTCTTTTATAAGCCTTGTAATGCAAAAACCCTGCACTGAGGAATTGCTTGTTTCATGTAACTGATAATTAAAAAAAAAAGTTTTGTGTGCTGTTTAGTTTTGATCAAATGTCAGCAGTTTCAAGCCTAATATTTATGACTTTCATATTAGGAATTTGGAAACAAACATACATCAAGGAGTTATGTTGACATAATCCTAAGGAGTCTTGTTTGTATTTTAGAATAAAATTAGAAAATAAAATTACTCTCTGTACTTCTTTTCCCTTGATGTTTAAAGACCCTAACCTTTGAAATGAATTTCCAGTGATTTTTTTTTTTTTTTTTTCCTAGAAAGAGTACCTCAGTTAGGAAAGTATTTCCCAGCTGATTGGATTAGTGCTTGTGAGCTGGACACTGTTTTCAGAATTGCTTCTCTCATTATATGTTTTAGTATAGAGATTTATTTATTATGATACTGTGCAAACGATCGTCTTCTGTTAAGGAAAGTAAATGGTCCTGTCTTTACTGTTGAGAATGTGAATGTGATTATCTTTTTAAGGCTGTATTACTGCATAGACTCACCCACCCTTGGGTCATTTGGTCCCTGTGATTTGGTGACAGAAGGTCTGGTTACTGAAAATAAATGTCCTGTTCTCCCTCTTCTTATCACTCGCCTTTAACTGGTGTTTTTATTTGTACAGGATAGTGAATGATAAGCTTTTTTCTTAACTGGTAACAAGTAGAGTCCTGGAAGAAAATTTAGTAACCAAATAGATTTTTAATGACTTGTGCCCTTAGCGCTGTTTCCAGAAACAGTTTTACGTGTGTCCTAGATACATGCAGGTACTTGATGGAAAACTAATCACACAGGTTAAATTATCATAATGAGAGAACTTAAAGTTTTGAAGAATTTGTCAGAAATATATCACAGCAAGGCATTGTTACAGGTCTTTAATTTTTTACTTTAATAGCTGATAAAATTATAGTCATTCTTAAGCCATTTTGTTGCTAATTATGTCACACAGCTGTCCTAGAACATGTCCTAGAGCATATCTGTTTTAAGTAGTCTCCTGAGTTAATTGTGGCTCCAGGAGACTTGCCCTAATTCAGTTAGACTTACAGTCACCTATATACCACAGCTCTGCACACACGGAAGCCCCTTTGCTGGAGAAGCTTAGGACCTCCATCATCCTTTAAGGGAAACAGCAGAGAGAGTGTTGCGAAAAATGTAGATGCCCCTTCTTTACAGTGTTCACAGTCAAACCCAGAAACACTAGGTTGAAAACGGTATGAATCAAACGTCCATTTATATTTTAATTGAGATGTAAAATTAGAAGTTAAAACGAGCACACTGTACATTAAGAACTAATTCTTCTCAATGCTTGTCTCACTCAATACCAGTTCCTCCCTTAGTGTATATGCTTTGCAAAGGTAGATGTACATAAAATATTAAAACTGCGAAAACAAAATGTGTTCACATTCAATGATGGTGTAATTCCTAATCTCATTAACACACTTGAGGTACGTATTGTGAGCTACGGGTAGGCACTGAGAGAAAATTTCTCTAATACACACGTATGTTAAGAGAACAGTGGGTTTTCTTAGTTGTAAGTTGGGTAGACGGCACCTTCTTAAAGGATTATGTGAGGAGGAACTAAATAGTACACTTAGGAGCACAAGCCCACACAAAAGACATTCTACTGTAACTCACATTCTGCTTCCTATAGTGACTTTCTGTAGGTCATTCTTTCCAGTAACATGGTGAACCCTTTTGTTTTGCAAACAACAAAACAAAAGATCATATCAGATCACAAAAGAAAAGATCATCTTAAGTGGAACACAGGTGGTATTTGTGGAAACTTAGAGAGTAGAAACTCACAGGCACAAGGAATAATGAGGATTTTGTAGTTTTATTAATTGGATTTTTAAAAAGATTATTTTCACTCACAGGTTATTACAGTGGTTCTCAGGGGATCCAAACAGGTAGATCTTTGGTTTCTTCACCTAAACTACCTTAAGAGTACCTGAATCAGTAGAATAAATATTGTTGAATGAATCAGTGAATTAACTACAGTGTTAGTGGTAGACCTAACTCCTTTTACAGAAGAGGTAAACAGAGATCCAGAGAGCTCAGGTAATGTAATTCTAGGCCATGAAAGAGATAGAAATGCCTTTGCTCCACTCATGTGCAGCACAAAGAATCAAAACAAGCAGACTTCTTTGAGTAGCCCCTGGGGGTTTATGAAGGGTTGCTCTCCTGTCACTCTCCACCTTCAGATGTCATGGCCTTTGTCTGTTTAGCATTGCCAGCAGTAACAATTACTGAGCATTTTTATTTCTTCCAGAATATAAACTAATAAGGGAGGGGAGGACAGAGAATATCTAAAAATTAGAATAAGGACAGGTAAGGGGGAAGGTTGTAACAATAAGGAAAGAGAAGAGTGAATGGAAGAGAAAGAAAAGGGGTGCACCCCTGAAGACGCTACACCCCAGGCTGAAAACAGTGCGGCGTTTTAGGTGACCAAGCGCTGCTAGATCTTTGCTAAGTTGTAGAATGAATTGTATGTAACGTAAGAGCAAAACCCATGGACCTACTAAACTTGGACCAAGATAGGCCCGGTGTATCGATTCTTAGCATACAGAAATGACACCGCCACGCTGGAGAAGGCCAGTAGACCTTCTGTGCGTGGACCCTGCGGAGCGATGAAGTGGTGATACTTGATGAGGTCGAGCCTACCCGTGCCGGGACCAGATCTTTGAGTACAGTGAAGTTCAGGTCAAATCAATGTATTCTTCCTTCCCCACGACTAACCTAATATGTGAAGTAAGTTTGGTTGTCATATACTTTTCAAAAAGTTTTTCAAGAGATAATCAGGGAAAAATGCACACCGAAAAGAAAATCTTTAATCCTAATTTGTACCTGTGCAGACTCTTACCTTCAAACCCCAAATAGGTTTATGAGTTGGCCATTTTCTTTTCACTTTTGAAAATTCATCGAATTGCATCTGTTACTGAATTTTTCCTCATTCCCTAAAAATGTGTATCTGATACTTTCCTAAAATACTGATGTACTGGAAATACAAATAATAAATGCTTCTATGTAGAACTTGCTTCCTGTGCTTTTAATACAGTTACAGGGTGTTATAAACAGAAAAGTTGTAAATGTTACACTTGTTGTCTCCTGTTTCCAATGGAATAAATTGGAGACGCTGGAATCCTGAAGTTCGTCCAGTCACCAGACCTGGAAACGCTGTGCCTGGTGGCGGAGGAACAGGCAAGGAACCTGGGTGATTGAAGCATCCTTGAGCTTTGACCCCAAATTCCTACAGGTTTTCCATCCAGGGAGAAAGCAGGAGCCGCTTTGCCTAGATGAGAGAAAATCCAAATCGTGGCTGCCTTTCCTCAGGCCCTTACCAGTTTGTTTGTGAGGTGACAAAGGATGTAAAAACTGGGGACCCAAAGAAGAGTCCTTGTACCTAGGACTTCAAACACCGCTGGTGTATATAGGCTACTTCGTGTGGAACCTACCCTGATCCAGATGGGTCTTCTGGGTGCAGGCAGATGCGGGCCATCTTAACCTCAACAGCTCTTCTCTGGTTGGTTGGAAAAGACCAATCCAAAGAGTGGGTGATCCGAAGAGTGAGAGACACTTGCTTCCAAAGGGGACCTTCCCCACAGAAGATGAAGTGTTTGCCTCCTTCTCTTTCCTCCTCAAAAGCTACATTCTCTGCAGCAGTTAGAGCACAACTGAAATGTAGGTGACAGAGGGCACATTCTGGGGAGGTGATAGCATTAGATTTTCATTTTCTCTCCATGGAATTTTTCTCATATGCTACTGGCTGGCCTGTCATGCCTCTAACAAGAGTGTTTTCCTCTGGGGAGTCCCAAGGATACGGAAGTGAGCAGGTACACCTCTTGCCACCATTCTTGCTTTGTGGCACTTTATCACCATACACAAAGTCCTTATATCATAGCCCTTCACTCTGGGGACAGTTGGGCTGGGAATAGGGATGAAAGTTATGCATTTGGGAGGCCAACATAAGTGATTTTTTCATTTAAAATCATCATAATTCTAGTAAACACATTACAAATCTATAGATACAGTGCTTATCATATTGAAATTAAGGTATATTTGATAGTCGAGCATTTGAAAGAGATATGGAGGAATTTGTTTTTCATTAAATAGCACATTAAAAACTGGATGAACTGGAATACCTTGATGCCAGTCTGCCTGTGTACACACCACAGTGGGTGTCAAGGAGTATTCAATGAAGCTATCACATTGGAAGAAAACATAGTTCATCCGTGGTGGGAAACAGGAATTGGTTATGTCACAAAGTACAACCTCACTTTTTTCCCCCCAATATAGTATCTTTCTTTAAAATAGCTTTATGCAGTAACAAGAAAAGTAAGATTTTCTATGGTATGTATATCCCAGTTCTTTTATTTAAAGGAGCAACTTAGAAATTATTGGCAACAAAATTATCCACCATGTAAGCAGGAATTTTGTATAAAACTAGTGGGCCTAAGAACTGAAGGGGCATGTGAGTTACAGACACTGAAGTGTGGAGCGTCTATAAACTCACCACAATTTACATACTATATGCATTCATCCTGCACCTCCCTGCATACGTAATCATCTTTTATGTACATTCTAACATATGAAGAGCTTTATTTCCCAGTATATCCCACCCCCCTGCCCCCAAATAATAATTTGCACTTGTTGTAAATGACCTGTGAACAATATTTTAAGGGCAGCTGGACACAAAGCTCGTTTGCTATCACCTTGATTATCACTGAGGAATAACCAAACTACATTTTACTGGTGGTGGTTTTGATTTTGATAATAAGCTGCTTTTTTTCCAGAATTTATTGGTCTTCAAGTACATGACTCTTCTGTACTTGAAATGTGATGTGTCCTGGGTCTCAGTGTTGACTACATGCCTGCATATCGATGACCAGTGGATATGCCTGCCTATGTTTTCAGAATTTTGACAGAGTGGATATAATTTTCCTTGAGAAACAAGCCATCTCTCTTGCGATAGATTAAATGATAATTTGTACATTTTCAGTTTTTAATTTCCTTCCCAATCTTGATGGTTAAATTCTTCATATCCTACAGTCAGTAATTCAGAATTTCTTTTCCTGGTTACCTGGAAGAGAAATAGTTTTAAGAGATTAAAAAATGTCACCCAAGGTCAAACCAATGGTTCATTCCAATATTACCTCTGCTGGTAGATGAGATAATATGCTTGCCATTTAGGATACATTCTTTGAAAGGTGGGAAAGATTCCTAACTTTACAACCTACTAAGAATTCTTAAACCTACTATTCTTCTTAAATCTTCTCAGACTGAATCAATCTCTTGAAGCAGGGATGGCAAATAATTTGTGAATCAAAGTCAACATGTTCCCTTCCAACCATAGCAGACATCATTACTCTAAGCTGCTTCCTCATTTGAAATGTGGTTCCTAATTCTACCTGGTACTTCCAGATTCAGTTGGCGTATACTTCATCCTGGGCATTTTATTAATATCAGATCCTGTGTCCTATTGTCATTTTATGGCCCAAGTCTGAACCTTTTCTGTCTTCTCAATTTTCTTTGTATCAGGAAGTCAAAATGGCACACATTATTCCTTGTGTGCACTTGGACACATGAACTTATGATTAGCGTTTGGTGTAATGGCCTCAGTATCCTTCTGGAGTGTATGTTGACCGTAATGACTAGTTTCAACTGCAAACTTTGCCATGATTGTTTCCATCTAGCACTATATAGAGAGAGAGACCTCAGGTAGAGTGGACACTGGCTGATTACCACCCAATTTTACCATCCAAGACTAGTTATAATTTTTGAAACTAGGTAATTTTAGGCTAAAAGTTATCGAAGGTATTTTTCCAAAAGTTATTTAAAAAGCTCTACGTAGGCTATATTTAACCTGCTTATTGGATAAGTTATTTCCCTTTGTAAAATAAAATTTAGTCAAAAAAGTTGATTGAATGGACGAATATTTTGAAAGAGACATCTAGGACACTGGAAGGAACACTTATCTGAGGATGAACTTCTAGGAATCTTTGAGGTTACTCATTGTTCACAAATCATGTTTCTTCATATTTTTCCTTTAGCTGATTATTTGAAATAAAAATACTTTATAAGAATATATACATACATAATATACATATACATGTATATATATAATATATATACCTGTATATAGATAATTACATATACATATATTTTTTATATATATATATATATATATATGTCTATATATATAATTACCCAGTTCCAGGAATATAAATCATTATGAGAAATTCAGTGTTGTTGAAATGCATTTGATAAATTGCATGTATATTTTTAAAGAAGAGGTTAGGAATATTATAAAATACTTGGATTTTTTCTGTTATTTTATTGTTTTGTCTACACATTTCAGTTAATGCCAGCCCCTGTCTCTATACTTTTTGTACCAGAAAATGCCTTTTTCCCTCTGAAAATACTAAATAAAAAAGCTTGGCAAATAAAGGAAAACTGCTTTTTCTTATCTCTATTTAAGAGTCAGGCCCAGAAATGTTTTTAATTTCCTTCAAAATTTATATTCAGTAATTAAAACCAACATATAAAAATGGGATTTTACCTTGTTATTTTGCTGATTTTGGAACTTTTTAACACTAGTTTCATACACTTGGTTTCTAGATTGATCTGGTGACCTGCAAAAGAAAGCAAACACAAGATATCCTGTTTCCTGGGCTTATCAACATTAAGCGCAACTATGGCTTTCTACTATTTTAGTTCTAAAATTATTAGGACAAATGAAAATAGCGTATTTTTGCAGGTGCCTCCATTAGAGTTGGAGGAGATATGCTTTGTGCACCAGCCCACCTCTGCCCCGAGTTTTGCCTTCCAGTTGGCTTTACCGTCTCATAGGCAGTGGTCTCAGAAGGATTGGACAAAGCTCACGGGAAAGATGAGTGATAACTTTATCTTGCAAGAAGTGGAGTTATTTTTAAAGTCAAATTCTGAGTTATGGTTACTGGAAAACAACTCTGCAATAATATTTTGTTCATACAGTTTAAAAAAAACTTTTTAAAAAGTTTATTTTAAAATTTGATGTATACAATTCCAGACTTTTCTATGTACATATAATTTCTGACGATACTGTATAAACATTTTGCACCTTGCTTTTTCACACTTTACATTATAAAATGGGTGTAATATTTGTGAGATATTTTATGATATATGTTCCCTTATCAGTAAACTCAGTAAACTCTTTTCTTTCTCTCAACATTCTGTCCATTATAATATCAAGGAAAGGGGGAAGGAGCGTATTATTGTAGGAAGGAGGGAAACCCTGTCCGGCCCTAGTGCTTGATAGGAAGAAGGCAGAAGAGTGAGGAGAGACGCGTGGTTTGAAGAGGTTGAGTAACAAGTTCCTTGTTCCTCCTACCACCAGCTAAGGTAGCATTTTGGGTTCCTACTTGCCCTGGTTGGGCAAATTGGAGGCTCCAAGAATACCAGGGGCCGGGACTTCCCTGGTGGCGCAGTGGTTAAAAATCCACTTGCCAATGCAGGGGACACGGTTCAATTCCTGGTCCGGGAAGATCCCACATGCCGAGGAGCAACTAAGCCGCTGAGCCACAACTACTGAGCCCACGTGCCTAGAGCCCGTGCTCCGCAACAAGAGAAGCCACTGCGATGAGAAACCCGCGCACCGCAACGGAGAGTAGCCCCCGCTCGCCACAACTAGAGAAAGCCCGCGCAGCAACGAAGGAAGACCCAATGCAGCCAAAAAAACAAAAAACAAAAAACCTGGAGTCAGGACTAAGAGATCACGGGTGAGGGGACAATGGAAATGGAAACTTTTCAAAGAATCTTGTAAGACAAAGAGGGCCAACCCCGCTCTGCCATACATCCAGATACCACCTAGGAGAAGAGAGGGGAATGGGAGAGGACATTTGAGCCTAAATATACCAAGGGAATTGAGTTGCCTAAAGTGATTGCTTGCACTATTAATCACATGGAGTTCTTAAAAACTGGACTGGATTATATTAAACTCCAAGCTCTCCCTCTCTTGTCTCCCCCTCCCCTACTATCCAGTGGAGAAAGGGCTCAAAAAGGGAAATAGGAATCGATTCTAGAGGCAAAAAAAATGGACCTCCCGCTACCCTGCCCCATCTGAGGTGTACAATGAGAGCAAACTTGTGATCTTGCTGTAGTTAGAACAAGTACTTCCATAGTATTAAAACCTCCTTATACATGTCACTTTTATCATCATTTACTTAATCTGGCCCCTATGTTTGAAATGATTTTCATTATTATAAATAGTGTCAAAGAAAACACATTAGCCCTATTAAAATTTTGGACCCCAAATCTGCTCCTTTCCATTGTTAACTGGAATGATAGCTAATGATACTTATTATTCCATATATTTGCTATGCTTTTACTTACATATTAGATTGAATCATACAACATTGTCAATATTTGATGATTTCTAACTGGCAACATGACAATGCCATACGGTTGAAACTAATATACTTATAAGTACATATTTTTGTTATTGATATATTATGTAACCAGGATCTATTATCCTGAAATTTACTTTTCTCATTTAATGAAATGTCCTGGTCTTTTCCTATGGCAGTTCCAGTAGGCTATATTACCGCTTTTAACTGCCATGTTCCACAGTGAATAATACACCACACTATGGACTTAACTGTTCCCCTATTGATGGGCTGTGCAATTATTTCATAATTCAAAGCAATGATACTGTGAACATTGCAAAGTGCAATGATTTTTGTAGGAATAATTGTCTAAACAATTATTTACACAGTGGAGTATCTGAGTCAAATTAAAAATTTTATAGATATTGATAAATTTCTCTTGAAAACACGTTTTTCCAATTAATACACCCAACAGCAATGCCTGATAGAACTAGTTTTCCCTGATGTTACCCACATTGGATACTTTTGACCTCTTGCCAAACTCATGAGTAGCTAATGATATATCCTCATTGTTTTTAGATTTCCCTAATTACTGTGAGATTGAATACCTTTTCCTATGTTTCACGGGTCATTTGGATTTCTTCTATGAACTTGCCTCTATATTCTTTACTCATTTTAATATTAGTATGTTCGCCTTTTATTGATGTGTAGGAGCGCTTGTTAGTACGGATGTTCATCCTTTGTCTATAAGTTGTAAATATTTTTCTCTCACCTTGTTGTTTATCTGTTAATTTTATTTATGGTGTGTTTTCCCCTATGGGGAAAATGTCTTCTTGGATTGAGGTCTTATTACGGAAGCCTTTTTTTAGCCTAATTTATAGAAATATAAAAGAAATTCTTCATATTTTCATAGTTTCAATCTTAGGTTTGAATCTTTGATTTGAATTGATTTGTGTGTGGTAAGAAACTAATATTTTATTTTTCTAAATGGAAGGCCAGGTGTACTCTAATCATTATTGACAAGTCTATACTTTCCCTACTGATTTGAAATGCTTGTTAAAATAAATTCTTTGATATATAGGGCTTTGTTTGGGGCTTATATATGTTCTGTTGATCTATCGTCTACGTCTGTGTCTATCTTAGTGCTTTAAATATTATTATTTTATGTATTTCTATCTTATAGAGCAGCCTCCCCACCATCGTACTTTAAGATTTTCTCTTGTACATTTTTATTTCCAGGGGAACTTTAGAACCAGAATGTCAAATTCCATAAAGAATTCTGTCAGGATTGAGATTAACTCAGAGAAAACTGACAGCATCATCATAATCTTCCCTTACCTGAACGGATACTCTGTGTTTTATGTTATTTGTTAAGAAGCTTTATAAATGTAATTTCATATACCTGCTGCAGCAACCCAACAGGGGTTTTTTATTGGTCTCACTATCCAATGAAAAAACATGGAGGTTTAGAGAAGTTAGGAAATTTGTTGAACGTCACCTGATTAGTAAATTGCTAAGCCAACATTTTAATCACAATTTGTCTGACTCCAGAATATTGCTTCTTAACTCTTATTGGATAATGGTCTTTAAAATGTTACTACTTTAAAGGAACAGGGTATGTTTCATCAAGAAAAGGGCTCAGTCTCTCTTGTTTCTTGTCGATTGTGGAAGCAGCTGGCCACAAGTGCCCCTGGTGGGAAATTAGGGACAGCGGCCACGAGAATGAATAAGAGGACAGTGACAAAAACAGGATGATCTAATAAAGACATGCGTCAAGGTGATCCTCGCGGAGGAAATGTTCAAGAGTGTGTGATTGGAAGCTCAGGACTGGGGAAGCTCGGGACAGGCTCGGGAGAAGACTTCTGAGGACAGAGGCCCCCCAGGCAGAACTTCACTGGGTGACACAGGACTTGGAGAAGAATTAGGACCCACTGGGTTCCCTGTTTGTTCATAAGGCAACCTACGCCCTAAAGTCTAGTTTGTGAATAGAAGGCCAATTATACCTTACTTCCTTTTCCTCCTTCTAAAGAGCTTCAGAAATGAAGGACTGATTCAACGTATAACATATCCAGAGAATGGCTTACCATGTAAACATTAAAAATGATGCTACAGGGACTTCCCTGGTGGCGCAGTGGTTGAGAATCCGCCTGCCAATGCAGGGGACACGGGTTCGAGCCCTGGTCTGGGAAGATCCCACATGCCGTGGAGCAACTAAGCCCATGAGCCACAACTACTGAGCCTGTGTGCCACAACTACTGAAACCTGCGTGCCTAGAGCCTGTGCTCTGCAACAAGAGAAGCCATCAGGATGAGAAGCCCACACACCGCAACAAAGAGTAGCCCCCACCCGCCGTAACTAGAGAAAGCCCATGCACAGCAACGAAGACCCAACACAGCCAAAAATAAATTTAAAAAAAAATGATGCTACAGAAAATATTTAATGACATGGGACAATGTTCTAAGTAAAAAGAGCTGACTCTAAAAGAAGCCAGTCTAATTCCATTTTGCTTTGGAAAATTCTATGTAAAGAAGTACATCAATTAACGTGATGAATTATACAGGCTTTTAATCTTCCTTCTCGTCACTTTCTATATTTTTCAGCTTTCTTATGATGACAGCTAATGTGTTTGCAACCAGGGAAAAACTCAAATATTAGACACATAGACACCGATTAAGGTAGTAGGCCACGTGGTGTTCTGTCTTAAAGCTGATGCAGCCTCTTTTTTCTTCCCTAACTGGCTTTAATGAAATCCTGCAGAAAGGCTCAGGGCCAATGGTTCTCAAAGTGTGGTCCTGGGACCAGCAGCAGCCGTACCTGGGCCCTGCACAGACCTACCGAATCACAAACAGCCTCGCAGAGCCCAGCCATGTGTGCTTTCACAGGTTCTCTGAGAGATTCCGGTGTTCACTGAAGTTTGAGAACCATGGGTTTACGGGATTGCATGAATTCATGCTAATGATGGGTGTCTCAGAAGCCTCAGTGACTAATTCTTGGGTCTGAGTGTTGCGGTGCTAGACCCACCTGCACGGCGCTCCCTTCCCTGGGGTGTCGTCACAGTCTTCTCCGGAGGCACAGGGCCCAGGGTACCCCGCTCGGCAGCGACACTCGGCTTCCTCGGTCCACTCATTCCTCACACACTGGGCAAATTCGCCACAGGCCAGGAATTTGCAGGGGTCTGCTTGATCAGCTGTAAAAAACAGGGCAGATTTTATTGATGCAAGGACGCCTGAGCAGTGGATCCTGCAGAAGTCAGAGATGAGGGACCACATAGATTTGCCATCACCCCACTTTGTTTTTGTTTTTGCGGTACGCGGGCCTCTCACTGTTGGGGCCTCTCCCGTTGCGGAGCACAGGCTCCGGACGCGCGGGCTCAGCGGCCATGGCTCACGGGCCCAGCCGCTCCGCAGCATGCAGCATGTGGGATCTTCCCGGACGGGGGCACGAACCCGTGTCCCCTGCATCGGCAGGCGGACTCTCAACCACTGCGCCCCCAGGGAAGCCCCATCACCCCACTTTGGAGTGAGTTGTACAAGAGTGAGAAAAGAGTGGAGAGAAAAGGGAGCCACACATTTCTGTATCTTTGATAAATGAGTTTATAGACACACGTGATAACATGTTTAGCTCCAAACATAATTATGCACAAACTCGTGTGCATCAGAATCATCTAGAGGCCTTGTTAAAACAGACTCCTGCCCCCCCGCCACAGTTTCTGATGCAGGAAGTTTGAGGACAGAGAATTTGTATTTCTAAGGCACTAACAAAGGGAACATTAAAAAAAATTCTCTAATGCAGATGATGTTGATGTATCTGACCTGGGGAGCACATTTTGATAACCACTGTATTAGAGAATTAAATTTTTTTCCTGGGCATACATCTGGAAAACACGAAAACTCTAATGCAAAAAGATACTTGAGGGCTTCCCTGGTGGCGCAGTGGTTGAGAGTCCGCTTGTCGGTGCAGGGGACACAGGTTCGTGCCCCTGTCCAGGAAGATCCCAGATGCCGCGGAGCGGCTGGGCCCGTGAGCCATGGCCGCTGAGCCTGCGCATCCGGAGCCTGTGCTCCGCAACGGGAGAGGCCACAGCGGTGAGAGGCCCGCGTACCGCCAAAAAAAAAAAAAAAGATACATGCACCCCTATGTTCATAGCAGCACTATTTACAATAGCCAAGACATGGAAGCAACCTAAATGTCCATTGACAGATGAATGGATAAAGAAGATGTGGTACATATATACAATGGAATATTACTCAGCCGTAAAAAGAATGAAATAATTCCATTTGCAGCAACAGGGATGGACTTAGAGATTATCATACTAAGTGAAGTAAGTGAGACAGAGAAATATCATATGATATCACTTATATGTGGAATCTAAAAAAATGATACAAATGAATTTATTTACAAAACAGAAATAGACTCACAGCCATAGAAAATAAACTATGGTTACCAAAGGGGAAGGAGTGGGTAGGGATGAACTGGGATTAATAGATACACACTACTATATATAAAACAGATAAACAACAAGGTCCTACTATATAGCACAGGGAACTATATTCAGTATCTTGTAATAACCTGTAATGGAAAAGAATCTGAAAAAATATATATATATAACTGAATCACTTTGCTGTACACCTGAAAACATGGTAAATCAAATATATTTCAAAAAAATTTTTTTTGTTCATTAGGTTTTTTTATTTTATTTTTTTTGTGTGGTATGCAAGCATGTGGGATCTTCCTGGACCAGGGCATGAACCCGTGTCCCCTGCATCGGCAGGCGGACTCTCAATCACTGCGCCACCAGGGAAGCCCCATTAGGTTTTTTTAAAGGCAAGCATTTTCTGCAGAGATGAATTGGTGATCTTATATATTTAAGATGAGAGATACCTTAGAAGTAATAAAATAGTCATTTTTATGGACAGTTTTGAGAACTCAGGATGATTTCTTGATTTAAAAAAATCTCTTTTTCTCAGTCTCTTGTGATCCCTAAGGCCCTCATGTGAGAGGTTCTTTCCTTTGGAAAATTCGAATAGACCTCAGGTCTCTGTTCTTCTTTTGTCATCAATTGTTCTCTTTCACTCTATTCTTATTTCTGTAAGATTGCCTCAAGTTCTTTGTAAGGTGGAGTATAAATCAGGAGAATCTCAGACAATTTAGCTCTGGAAGGTCTGTGGCCCTTGCCAGCCCCTTCCCTGTCTTTCTAGAGCTGAGCCTACCGAGCTCTCGGGCGGAGAAGCAAAAGGCCCACGTCCCCACGTGCTGATGGCAGAACCAGAACAGGCCTCTGGTCCCCAGACCACTGTTCTCTTCCGCCCGGAAGGTTTCCTGTTGAATCACATCAGCCATTTACCCTTCAGATTATTTCAAGAAGCACCTATTATGTGTTAGGAACTAGAGGACAGGCAGTCGGGTATGAAGCCACTCTTTCAAGAACCCTAGGGGACAATAAGACATATACACAGATGTTTCTACACAAGAAGCCTAGTATCTTGTCTAGTGGAAGGGCTCTCACTATGAGGGTGTGTTAGAGAAGAGCTATCTGGGAGGGGACTGTTGAACTGTGTGTCTAAAGTGGGTTGCATTTGATGTGCAACGACTAGGAAAGGCCCTCCGACTGGACCCAGCATGAACAGAGGCACAGAGGTGGGAAAGCAACTGCCCTGTGAAGAGGGGGCAGGGGAAGCCCAGCATGGAGGAGAGCAGAGACTCGTGCACACGGAGGAAGGGAATTGAGACTGGAGAGGTACGTTCAGGCCAAGCTCCGGTGGGTGTTGAATGTCGTGCTAAGGAATTTGGACCTTACAGGCAGGTGGGAGCCATGGAGGATTTGGGGGCAGGGGAGGCCTGTGATCAGACTTGTGCTTTAGAAAATATGTAAATAGATCTTAGAAGTTTCAGAATTAGGATTGCTTCCGTGATCGTCTGGTATAGTATTTCCCAAGTGGGAACATTTGCAGAACTCCAACTGAGCAGGATTTAGTAAGTTTTATGTTAAAAATAGATTTGGTGGCTAAATAAGTTTTTTTTTAAATGCTGCATGAAATAAACATAACCGGTTTCTCTTTCCCCTGGACTCTCTCTCCCTCCAGCTGCATCCCCTTCTCTTTTTACTTTTAAACCTCTTAGAGTCACTAATAAGCGAATATCTATTGCACATCTCCGAGTGAAGGCTGGCGTCAGCCGCTTTGCCAAGTTTACTGACCACAGAAGTCCTGCAGGTGTGTGGGGTGCAGCTTGTGGGGCGAGAATTCCACGGACCCTTGTGTTCACTGTCCCGATCTAGCGCCCCCTCGTGGTGGAAAATGAGAGCGAGGGGGCTGGCTAGACCAGCCCAGGCGGAGGGAGGGCGAGAGCAGGTCCTTGAAAACATACTTTGGGGTCTCCCAGCAAAGTAGACCTGCTACGTTTTTACGTAAAGTTGTATTTCTCTGCAACTTGAGGGTCCATATGGACAGCCAGGCCTGGCTAATGCGAACGGGTTTCCCTGCCTCACAGTTCTAAAGCTGGCCATGCGAAGGGGTCCTTGTCACTGTTTAGAAAATGACTCAGATTTACCCTGACAACCCAGGTGTTTCATGTCCAGGGCCTGGTTTAATAAATAACAGCTGTCAGCAACTTGACAGCCAGGCCTGCAGTCCTGAAAGCAAAGGCCAGGAGGGAAGAGTCAGCGCCTCCTCTGCCCTCTTTCTGCAGTGGAGAAATAGATTTACCTGGGAAAGCAGACTGAATGCACCGAGTCTACCCCTCTGAAGAGTAATAGGAAATGTGTGATAATCAGGTGAGTTTCCTGTTTAAAAAAGTGTTTCTGGTTTTTTTTGCGATACGCGGGCCTCTCACTGTTGCGGCCTCTCCCGTTGCAGAGCACAGGCTCCGGACGCGCAGGCTCAGCGGCCATGGCTCACAGGCCCAGCCGCTCCGCGGCATGTGGGATCTTCCCGGACCGGGGCACGAACCCTGCATCGGCAGGCGGACTCTCAACCACTGCGCCACCAGGCAAGCCCAATGTTTCTGTTTTACCAATATTTCCTTCAGCCCAGCCAGGCGTAGTCTATGTCTATGTACCAGTAAAGCTGAACAGAACACAGTAAGGCAACACTGGAGAAATGAATTTATCCAAATCTGGGGGCCATCAGTTGGCTATATTTGACAAACAAATGCACCTAGTTTATAGATTACTTGCTTCTCCCATGTCATTTATTTGGGACCAGCCTACAGAACAGTACAAGACTTCACGTCACCTAGTTGTTTTGGTTTGCTGTGTACGTCTTCCTGGGTCCTAAGACAGTCATTCAACAAATACCAGATTGGCCCTTCAAACTCTTTAGTATTAAGAATTCCAGTCCAGCTAATTGCTTTAGATTTTTATTTTATCCATATTTAAAACCTTACATTTGAGGCAGAATTTTAGAGCTAGAAGGTATTTTGGAAACCTTCTCCACTAGTTTGCTCACTTTGCAGATGAGGAAGCCAAGACTCAGTGAGGTTGAATGTTGCCAAGATCAAGGCTGTTTGCACTCAAGTCCTCCCCCTTCCCCCCGGCCCCCCCATGTTGTGGACTGTGTGAGGACAGGTTCCAGGGAAGGAAAGAGTCCCAGGGGGAGCTGTTGGCCATGGTTTGTAAAGGTAATCTCAGTTAATTAGAATCATAACAGAAGAGACGAATATTTACATTAATTTGTGAGGCAACTCTTACTGCGTCCCCTCCTGTTACCTTAAAAATGTATGGAAAATTTTTTTCATAAGTAAAAATGACCCTCTTTACTTACATATCATTCTTTGAGGGACACCTACAACTTTGGGCTTTAGGCTGATTCTGCAGAGGCAGGGCCATAGAAGAGGAGAGATGGTTCTACGATGGATGAAAGTTTAACTAGTAGAAGTTTCTTAAGCAAAGCTTTCCCTACGTTGTTATTTCCTTTCTTTTTCATTCTTCATTCACCTTAGAATGATGGACTCATTCACGAGTGGACCACACAACTATTTGCCTCTTCCTTAACATAACTCCCCGGGACATGCGCAGAACAAATTGGTCTAAACTTCCTGCACTTTGCTCTTGATTTGGTCAAGATTAATAATCTCAACATTATGCAGCAACAACCTAAAATGCTCTGTTCTGAATGTGGTGTGTGTCATGGAAAAAGGGAGGACAAGACTTGAGATCAGCAGCCAGTCAGGAAGAGAACAATTAGCTGCCATTTTCTAGAAGGATATTTTCAAATCACTATCAGGTTGTGTGTGGATTTGCGGAAGTGAGGGCCTCATGATGCCTTAGCCTCCTGGGTTTACTTAAATCCCCTTTAAATAGATTGTTTTGATGGTGCGTACTCCCAAGAGGTTTCTCTATAAGCCTGCACCACACCCAGCAAACACCTAGTATGATTTGGGACATCCTCTGGGCTTATCATAACTGCTTGCTAGCAAAATGACTTAATATTCTATCCTTAATCCATGTGGATAGCTCTTCTGCAGAGCAAATTGGACAATCTCTCTGTAGAGGCAGCCCAGGGCACTCAGTGAGTTGACTGTGTTAGTAGCTCCTCATTTGCAGCAGGTGGGAAAGGTCCAGGTTCATCCTGGCACTTGGTCCTTGGCTTCCCACGTGGTTTCCAAACATAGTCAGAACACTGGTGTCATTTCATTTCAGGCCTTGTCCCTGACTTGGCCTCAGAAATCATGATCCTGAGCCTCCAGCTTCGCCAGGAGAACAATGGCAATTATCTATATGAACTGGGAGCGCACATGTAATGAGGGTTACTGTTTGTTTAGCACTGTGCTGGGCACTTTAAACATGTGTCTTCATTAATATTCACAATAATCTTCCAGAGTAGACAGTGCTGACCTCATTTTCCCAGGTAAGGAAATTGAAGCCCATTTTAGGTAGTATGACCCAAGATTAACATGTTCAGCTTTTGACATCATTTTAGTGGTTTCAAATATGGGGTTTCCAGGAGGCCCTTCAGGGCTTGGAGGGGTGAATAGGGACGAGGGAGAGAGCAGTGGGGAGGCGAAACTCGCCAGCATCTCCAGTCTCATTGGTTTACAAATCAGATGTCCAGGAAGGCTTTCCTCTGAACCTTAATCTCCTAACTAAAGCAAGCTCAAAACCCTCCTCTGCCACTGCTCCTTCATGAGGCAGAAAGCTTCCCTTATAGAAAGCGCAGTCTGACAGACGGTGGCTCCACATTTCTTTCTGTTGTTCAAATGTGACAGCAATGAACATGACTTGCGGTAATGGAGCTGTCATGTGGGGCTTGGATCATTTTGAGATTTCCAGTACATGCACATTTTATGTGTCAGTTTCTCCCCTGGATTTGCTTCTATCATGTCTTTGGTGTGCATTTCAAAGGTCTTGAAAAGTATTCCCAGCTGCTGACTGAGGGAGGTGGTCTCTCAGTCCTACATCATGTGATCAAAACGCATTTAAATGAATACCCCCTGCCTGCAGAGGACACTTGAAAGCACTTTACAGTTATAGTTAAAAAAGATTACGATCCAGGTCATCAAGCAGCTTATAAATCCATAGGTTCCTGATGGTCCAAGACTGTCTTTTTTCCAGCCCTCTGTTTCTGGTCCCAAGTGCACTCATGCCTGAAAATAGACTCTTGTTTCCCGCCAGCGCTCTGAGGGTCTCAGGCCCACCTGTCACTAACTCCGGTTCATTGCACCCACCCCTCCCCCCAGATCATCCTGTCACTTGTACCGCATCCTTGGGACTGAGTATTGATTGTCTTTCTGCCCTTTTCTTCATCATTCTTTACCATTTCACCATCCCCTTCCCTTGCGCGGTCCTAACACTCACGTGCTAGACCGGAAGTGAGGCATCTCCTTTAATCGGGTCCCGTCCTAGGGCAGGATTTCAGTTCAGTATGGCTGGAACTCAGGCTTCGTTTGGTCTGGCCGGGGCTGAGGGCCTGTTAGGACTTTTCTGTGGACTTTTTTTTTTTTTTTTTCCTGTTTGTTTTTTAACATTTTAATGCGATGAAACCTAGTGATCGCTAGATGGCGCTCAATAGCAAAAGAAGTAGGAATAGATTCAGGGGATGAAACGATAAGAGCCCGAACTGATTTTTGTCTGCTTAAAAGCCGCTGTGCGGAGCGCACCGGTGGAGGGAGGCGAGGTCCGCCTGGAATTGGCGCGGTGGCAGAATCAGCTTCGGGGGACCGCTGATAGAGCCCTTAGGACGCCGTGATCACCGCGGCAGATCGGGCCTGGCCGGCTGGGGCATGTGGTGCAAACTCCTGGATCTTTTCCCATTTCAAGAAGGCAGAGACAGGGCCCCGGAGTTCCGAGGAAGCCGCGACCCAGCCTCACGTCTGAGAGAAGTGGGGAGCTGGGGCCCCCTAACCCCCGAACAACCTAGGCTTTGCGGTCCCGGCTTTGTTGGTGGGGAGGAGGGCGTGTCATTCCTTTCCTTGGGGCATCACGGAATGACAGCCCCACACATCCGGATCAATGGTAATCTGCAGGGCACAGGACGCACTAGCCCACCGACCGTACTTTTAGGGGCTCGCGAACGTGTTTTAAATTCTTTAAAATCAGAAGAAAAATTAATATAATCCAATCTGCATTATATCTGTCTCGATACCACCGCAGACATAAAATATAATTTTAAAGATTTCTATTAATATTAATGTTTAAAATTAATATTCATGAAGGCAAAGGGTCTAGAGCCCAGGAAATCCTCATGCAGCGCTGGTCGTCTGCCTGCTCCCTTCTTACGGCGTGAATGTCATTTTAATTCAGTGCTTGGTGCTGAGTACTTCGTCATTGAATAAATGTGGCGCCCTTCTGGGGGTTTGTGTGGGGAACCTCACCTTCCACACAGGCCCATCAGGCTTGTTTTCCCAAGTCCTGAGAACGTTCTGGGTTTGGCCGCACCTGCCGCGGAGTGAACCTGCTCATCCCTACTGTCAATGCTGAAGCCTCCAGGAAGGCACCCTGGGCGAGAAGAGCTGGTTCTCAGCAATTATCTGTGGCCCTGGGAATGCAGGTTAGCCTCTTTGTGTCTCATTTCTCCCTTCTATAAAAAAGGGGTAATGAAAGCAGGTGATCACTAACATTCCTCCAGCTCAAATAGAAATCTCCCATTCTAGGTGTCCTACTGGAACAAAGGCATCCGGAGCTTTAGCCGGGCTCCAGAACTGTTGCGCAATTCAGTGATTAAAAGAACTTAAAAAAAATCTACATTAAAAGAACTTAAAAAAATCTACATTTAAGTTCATGTTTATTGTTTTATTGTTATTTTATTACTGGCCAAAAATATTTTGCTTATGACTTATTGCCAAAGGGTAGGATTAGAGTGAGAATAACTATTCAATGATACATAACGCACAGCATAGTACTATGCACGTGGTTGCAGCTTAACACACGTTTGTGGAATTGAGTAAGTTATTAATGGGCCTTCTGTCTGGCTTGAAGGGGCATGCAATGAAGAAACTTAGGGTTTCATTTCAATTCTCCACCATTCTCAAGAAAACCACCACAAACTCTTTATAGGAGGCTCTCAGTAACATTTCCAGGGCAAACACACATGTCTTACCGTGGACAGGGGGTTGAAGAATTCTCGCTCAGTCATTTTTGTATCAGCTAAACTGAGGTGTTCTGGGTGCACTGATCTTAGGGCCTGTGTGTCCCAGGATGTGGAGGGGGACGGCTGACAGCAGGGGCTGTGGGAAGTGACCCTGCAGCTGGGCTGAGTCCCAGGCTTGTGTGGAGGGTTTGCATTAAGGGGTTGGATGAAGGGCTCTGGGAGTGTCGTAAGGAAGCTCCGTCGGGTGGTTCGGGTGTGAGATGAGGGCACAGGTTGAAACGCTGGAGAGGGGTGAAAGGTATGTGGCAGTCCAGCTGGTAACGGAAGCAGACATTAACAGAAAATCCCTGTGGTGGCACCCCGGGGGGGCACGGGGCAGCAGCAATGTAACCCTAGGAGACTGGCCAGAGACCTAGGAGACGGGATGGGGGAGCTGGGGAGAGTCTCCTGGAGAGAGGATTCGTGTGGCTGCCCCAGCTCGGAGGGGGCACTCCTAGCAGAGCCGATCACCAGTACATGGAAAGGGGACATTTGCAAGTTTGGGACTTTTGTTTCTGAGAGAACGATTTTTTGGGTTTTTTTGGCATTCTAGTATATGACAAAATATTGTAGGAAATTTCACTTGGTGAAATGTAGAACCTAACAGTTCATCTAGGATTAATTAGACTGAAGTGTGTTGTCACTTTTTCTAAGTAGCTTAAACAGCCTCTGTATACCCCGTAGGAGGGCTGATAAGACTCCTTTTTATAAAGAGGCAGTAGGTAGAGTTGAAGGAAACACACAAAGCTGCCTTTGAATTCCAGCTCCAGCCCTTGGTGACTCTGTGACCAGTAAAAGGTAAGTTACTTACAATTTTAGGAAACAGTTTCTCCAACTGTGTAATAGGGGGAAAATAATAACTTTGTGTAGTTAATTATTAAGATTAAAAAATAGTGTCAATCAACAGTAGCTGTTATCATTTTTATTGTCATTATTGTGATGAGTGACATCTACAATCTTCTCAGAGCTGGTGACTAAGTGCGAATCTTACAAATGATGCACTTTGCAGAGAAAATGAGTTTGCTGATCCACATTCTGGCTGGAAGCATCTAGGATGCCAGACTGTAGTTAATTTCAACCTTTACCATTTACCAGCCTTGAGTCTGCCTGTTTTTGAGGAGGACTTTTAGGAATTCAAGGAGAGAATAAGTCAGCATAAGTTATATGTAGTTTGCATGTTTGAAATCTTCAACCTGCACACCTAACTGGCATAAAAGCTCTACATGCTTCTGAAGAATTTTCACAGCAGCTTAAATGAAAGACAACTCTAGTTGCTGCGGGTGCCGGTAGAATACTGAGCAAGCCGTGATTTATTGTTTTTCGGTTGATAAATCAGATAGTTCTAACGTTGGTTTATACTTTTTATATCAGAGATGCATTTATTCAGGGAGTTTCAAAAGGTGAAAGGCAAACCGCACACAGTACCAACAGCGTGTGTGGCTTCTCCTACCTGTCTGCGCCTCTGCAGATGCCATCTGGCCTGACAAAGTGCTAACCCTCCTTTAGAGGACACAGCCAGACAGCTCGATGCTGATCTGAATGTGGGGTGAAATTCACCTGGAAATCTCATGAGGGTTTTCAGATTCTATCTTCTTTCTTCTCTTTAGTCCCAAAGTAGTAAAGGAATAATAACCACCCCTCCCGGCATTGCTACCATAAACCACTCTTCCACCCTGACATTAGGCCAAAAGAAAAGAAAAGCACTTGATTGGGTTTTGTTTCAAATTTTGCAAATGGAACTAAATAATTGGTCTGTCCGGGCATTGCCTATAAATATAATAAAACTGGGGCAAAGAAAAGAAATGCTACATCCTCTGACCAAGAGGGCTTTAACAGTCCCCTCAGCTCAACTAAACTTTACACTGGCTTCTTTCTTCAACCTCCCTTTCCTTAGAGTGAAACTGAGTGGGACCCTTGTGGCTCCTGGGCATGGAAATATTTCTGTGTCCCCCATTTCTTGTAGGTAAGACTCTAGCCTCCATGACCTTCCCTGAGTTCCAAAGGGCAGAGTGGAACAGTTGCTAATCAGGGAAGGGAGGGAATGCAGAGACAGGGGAGGAGCTGTCAAGAAACAATAGCACAGCCTTGGGGCAGGGTCCTGGTTCCCCTTCAAGGTATACACATGACAATATCTTTGAGATCTTCACAGAACTAAAACCCCCAGCAAATGGAAGATGTTAGCATTCTTCATTCCAGAGAAGGCCACCTGAGGCCAGATTAAAGGAACAAGAGAAACTTATCAAGAAAGTACATTGGCGGCTTCCCTGGTGGCGCATTGGTTGAGTGTCTGCCTGCCGATGCAGGGGACGCAGGTTCGTGCACCGGTCTGGGAAGATCCCACAAGCGGCTGGGCCTCTGAGCCATGGCCACTGAGCCTGTGCGTCCAGAGGCCACAACAGTGAGAGGCCGCGACTACATGAGACCAGATTAAAGGAATGCAGGCCCTGAACACACCCTAATCTTATCAGCAACGCTGCCCTTGAACTATTGCTATAAAACTCCTCACCAAATCCTCGCGGGTTGGGACACAGTTTTGAGGGGCATGAACCCACTGTGACCCCCTTTTGACTCGGCACCGGTGCACAGAGGCTGAGTTTTTGGCATCAAGAGCAGCCAGTTTAGAAAACTTGTAAATTCTTCCTCTGCCCCTTTGAGATATAAATCTCTTTAGAGCTTCTTGCCAGAATGATGACTCCTTCTCCAGCTCTTTGGCCTGCTTGTGTCTTTTGGTTCGACACCCATCAAGAGGGGAACCCAGTTTTCGGGTAACACTGCCTCAGCCTGGCTTTCCCTTCCCTCCATTCTGAGCATCTTTACTCCTTGCTTAGTACCCAAAGCTGCTCTCACAGTGGAAGAAGTACCCCGCCACTCCCAGAAATGTCTGCGTTTTCCTCCTGCCCTTTCTGGAATAGCCCCTCCTTACCCTCCCTCGCCTGGGCCCACCACCATTCTACAAGGCCCAGCCCCTATGGCTGTCTGTCTAGGAAGGCTGCGGTGACATTCTCTCACCTGGGGAGAGTGAATTGCTCCCTGCTCTGTGCTTCCTAACATTTCTGTTCATATCCCGACTATAGTGTTTAGAGAGTCTCTGATTTTTTTGTACATACTTCTGTCTCTCTTGTTAGACCTTTTGCTCCTTGGGGCAGAGATGGGCTCCATCCACCTTTGGGTCCGGGGTCTAGAATAGCGCCTGGCTCTAGGCAGACGGTCCCTAAGTGCTTCCTGAAGGGATGAATGAACAGAGTCCCACATCATTTTTGCATTGTCATTTACTTGTCTGACTTTTCTGTAACAGCAAAGAGAAGGGCTGGAGAGAGCAAGAGGCTGGGAAACCTTTGATGGTTTAAGAAAAATCCCCCAATATTTGGAAATAAGGAGAAAACTGGATGACAAGTTGCCTGGTAAACAGGGATCATTGTGGGCCGACCCGGCTAAATGCCTGCATTTTTACAGCCGGCCAGCTGGATTTTTACATTTTCAAGTGGTTATATAGGCACCAACATAATATCCTCAATTTTGCCTTTTGTCTCGTAAGGCCTAAAATATTCACTGTCTGGCCTTTTAAGAAACACTTTGCTGACTCCTAGAAGGAAGTAACTTGGTTTGACCTACCATTTACTATTGATTATGGCTTTTTACAACTCTATAAAGTTAGAAGCTATCGTAGAGAAAGTGGATAAGATACAATGGTTGTATTTTCTGTTTTGTATTTAGATTTCATCATTTGCTTTTGTTCTCTGTTTATATAAGATCCCTGTTTCCACATCCTCTTTAAACCAGATTTGTCATCTAACAATTTCCTTATTAATGAGTCAAATAAGACTGTGGCATATGCTCACTATCTATTCGTATGACATTCATGCTTTTCACATTTGGGGGTTTGGAGGAGGCAGGCTGGCGGCTCCCGGGCTGGGGGACGTTGCACCTGAGGCGGGAGACCCTCCAGTGTTGTGTAGCCCTAGTTTTAGTCTGTTTCTTCCAAGAAAGTGGTAAGAAAAGTGCAAAGAGGTAAGACACCCCGTAACTTAGTGTTGCTGTATTTGGCCATCCTGGTTGGGAAAAGGTTGAAATGATAGGACACATTCCCCATTTTCCAAGGAAAGATTCTTGGGCTTCTCTCCCGTAGACAAGCTAGGTATTTATTCCGGATGTACAGTATTTCCCTTTCGGATCCTATTTCAAGGAGAGTTTTCTCCAGTAAGTTCAAGCAAATACTTATATGAACAAACCCGAATCAGCGAGGCTTCTTCTATTGGCTAAAATGGCCTTCGGGTGTTATCTGGGATTTTGATGGTCGGTGCCCTGACCCTGTGACCTCTCTTACTACATGCTGGGGGATGGGCACTGCTGAGCCTCCACCGAACCTTAGACACTAGAAAAGACCATGCCAGCAACAGAGCCAGAGGCCGCGTGTATTGGGATTTGAGTTCTTGTTCTCTAGGAAGCTGAAGTCCTTGGGGTCCAGGGACCTGAGAGGCAGCGTGAGCAGTTGGGTGCACTGGTTGCATGTACTAGGAGGATGTTTTAATCAGCTTGCCTGTCAATCACCATGACAGCTTACACTTAAATACACCACCATGAGGAGAAAATCAGGACCAGCCAGTTATGCTGAAAAACTAGAAGCAAAGTAGCTGTCATCTTCTAGATTAAAGGAATTAGAAGAAAACTACTGAATATCATATGCATATTTTCCCTTAATTTGTTTTAAAATCCAGACACCCATTTCTTCTATAATCAAAATACTAATTTTGTACATATTTCCCCAAACTAAAATTGTACAGGAGAACTGAGGCTAGAAACACTAAGTATACAGGTGGTTTTTTTTTTTTTTAATGATCGGCATTTTACGTTTCAAGAAGTTTTATAAGATGTGCAGATTCACAGAAGTAAGAAACTAATGAACTCTGTGCAGAAGCAATGGTTGTAGCAGGCTGTGAACAGGGAAGGGCTGTGAATAGTGTGAGAACGAAGGTGGGAGCATTTGTGAGTCTGTGTCTGGGTGGGTCCCCAAGTACCTCTCTGTCTTGGGTGGCTACTTCCCTCTCTTCGGCAGCCGCCACCCTCCAAAGGTAGCTCGGGCCACTGCCACCAAAACTTTTGTGGCTGGTGTCCTGCCTCTCCGGCTCTGGTGCTGACAAAGCTTTTCTCCTTGACCAGACCCTAACTCAGGCTCCCCTAAAATTTCCAACTCGGCCTCAACTCTTGGGCTGTGTTTGTCTCTTCACTGTCCACTTTTAGCACGAAAGCTGTTAAGTAGGTTTGGCCAGAATCTCCCATCCTCCATATACCTGATCCTCAGGTTCCTCATCCTCTGCTCTCTCCCAGGTGGTGTCTGATCACCTGGCCTGGCTTCTGCAAGAATCCTTTTAGGTCATTTTAGCCAGAATCCCCTCTCACCCCTGATGTTCCTTCTTAGTAATATTCCACCCACTGACCCATTCTGCTCCTTGGCTATAAATTCCCACTTGCGTGTGCTGCGCCCAGAGCTGAGTCCAATCTCTCTCCTCCACTGTGAGACTCCATTGCCGTGGTCCCTACATCCATCAAGATGGGCCCCGGGAATAAAGTCTCCCTTGGCATCTTTAACAAATGTCACTGAGTCATTGTTTCTTTAACGACGCTGGCTGTCTTCGTGGCGGCAGCAGCAGCCCAGCCTTCATACCACCAACAACCACAGGCCTCCTCACTGCCTGAGATCAGCCAGGGAGACCAGAATTCTCTACATTCATCTCTATCCCCATATTTTCCCTGTACTGTTCAGGCCTCAGGCTTCAATGAAATGGGATTTAAAGGAAAACTCAGTGCTTTCTTCTTTATGGGATGCCTCCCTGGTGATTCCCAAACTCACAGAAATTTGCAACTAAGAGTAGCGTATCAGAAAGTGCTCATTAGAAGGTCTTTGAAGGGAAAAGGCATAGCTTTGATCCCAGCATCATTGTAAGGTGACCACCCTTGGCCACAGGGCAAGTTCCTTTGGGCAGGGACTTTCATATGTTCGCTGGTTATCACCGTGGTGGATGAATGCTGACTCTTGGGTTACCCGTGTAGAAGATGGTAAGGTTCAATCCATCATCAGCCGCTTGCTGGCTACATGGGTGAATCTTCCCTTTGCCGTTTGTGAAATAACGAAACCAGCTGCGAGGGAGGAAGCCCTGCCTCCTCCCACCTTCTCCAGCTCCCTGTCCGTTGGAAGATGGCACAGTGGCTTCTCACTATAACTAGGAGCCCTTTTGGATATTAGATTTATCCGTTTTGATTTATATAGAGGAATCCATAAAGTTCTTTGCTATTTATTTTTAACTTTTATAAAATCCATATTTGGCTTTCTAGTTCTGCTGTCCTCCAACCCTTTCGTTTAGGCATTACTCATGTCCTGGCTGGCTCACGACAGCCGTTCTTGGCAGACCTCATCCATCTATCCATCCAGTCATTCAATAATTCTATGAGTTCCAACGTATTAAAAATTGAGATTTTTCTGAATTCTCCAAGTATCAAGAAATAAGTAGAGTAAGGTAATGTCCCAGGTGGCCCAGCGCTCTCTGGCCCCCCTCTTGCTCTACCATTAATCAGTGTAAATTTGGCTCCAGTAGGGACTGGAACCCACGTTAGCACCATCTCATTTCTATTGCTATTGGCTTCTTAGAGGAAAAGCTACATAGCCAAACTGGTTGTGAGAAATTAGTGAAATAATTTCAGTTGAACCTCCACACAAATACCTTGTCGTGGTACTGTCATTGTTCCCACTGGTACCCTCCTCAGATCACAGATTATTAGTCAAGTTGCTAATGACGATGTTACAATATCAACCACTAACTTTTATTAGTCAACTACAGTGTGTTGAATGTTATGCTAAGTGTTGGTTAATCCTCACAGCTCTTACTACCTCCATTTTCCAGTTGTGGAGATGGAGTCCTGCTGTTAGTGAAACTGAACAGGACCCTGTAGGGCTCCTGGGCACGGAAGTCTTTCTGTGCCCCTCTCTCTTGTTTGTAGGGAATACACTCCAGCCTCCATGACCTTCCCTGCGTTCCAAAGGGCAGGTTCAAACAGATGCTAATCAGGGAAGGGAGGGGATGGTGAGATAAGGGAGGAATAGTCAAGAAACAATAGTGCAGCCTTGGGGCAGGGTCCTGGTTCCGCCTCAAGGGATACACATAACAATATCAGCTCTTCTGCAGAACTGAAACCCCCAACCAATGGAAGATGTTAGCATTCTTCCTTCTGGGGAAGATCACAGTTGATAACCTGTAGAAACTCATCAAGAGACCACCTGAGGCCAGATTAAAGGAATGCAGGCCCTGTACACACCCCATCCTTATGAGCAACCCTGCCCTTGAACCATTGCTATAAAACTCCTCACCAAATCCCCCCCCCCACCAGGTTGGGCCACACAGTTTTGAGGGGCACGAGCCTGCTGCGTCCCCCTTTGCCTGGCAAAGCAATAAAACTATTCTTTTCTACTTCACCCAAAGCCCTGTCTCTGAGATTCGATTCCACACTGGTGCACAGAGGCAGAGTTTTTGGCATCATTAGAACACAGGATTCATGTTCAGGACCGTAGCCCTCCAAGGTCATGGTTTTCTGCTGTGCTTCCTTCCAGCGTCCCCAGGGTCCCTTACACATCCCTGGCAAATACATTACCAGCTTCCTGCCCTCTATCTAAGAGGCGCCCAGTTTTCCTCTGCCTCAACTTGGCTCCTATTGTTGGATGGGTCTCTAAGTAGCCTGTCAGCTCCCTGGGGAGGAAAAAAGGGAGGGGGTCGGGCCCTTGTCCCTCTTATGCTAAGTTCTCCCTATATATGTTCCTGTTTTCAATTGACTGAAAAGAATTGGTCTTCTGATCTTAACTGGCAGGGACCCCCTGGTAGTTTTCAGGGGAAGAGGCGGTATCTTACTAGCATTTAGGAGGTCTTTGATTTCTTAGGGGTCCGGAGGGCTTGCTTAGCTGCTTGTGTTCAAAGGTAAGCGCTCCCAGGCTCAGTGCCTTCAGGCTGTCTGTCTTTTTAATAATCCTGTTTACTGAGGTAGGAGGCAATTTTCTTAAAGTTGCTGGAGGCTCTGCTCCATCAAAGGGAAGCGTCTCCCAAGTGAGCCTTTTTGTTTGCATTTTGCCCGAGGCCTTTCCCTACCCCTTCATTGTTAGTCCCCAGGAAGCCACCTCACTAATTCACAGCCAATTAGGAAGTTTGTTCTGAACATGACTCCAAGGTCGCTTTTCCAGTAGATTTGGAGCCTTGCCCCCTTGCCATGCAGAGAATTAAAAAATTGTCTTCAGTTGGTTAGAAAACAGAATTTTGAAGCTAATGGTGGAAACAGTTCCCAGTTTGGGCATAGCTGGTTATATTGGTACGTACACTATGCTTTATCATCAGAACAAATGTTTGCTATTTTGTAGCTTCGGGCTCAGCCCCTGTATCTTTAAGTTTTTTTTCACATCTAACTGCTTTGTTTTAACCTGCACAAGTGGAAGCTGATCTAGGGTATACAAATGGGAAGGGACAGGATTTTCCTCTTGGGTGATGGTGAAGTGGCTTTCTTCCAAGTTTGAGTTTCGGTCTAATGATTATTTTTCTTTCCTCGGGAAACTGTCTCAGTTTCATCCCGAATTGTGCTACGAAGAGGACTGGAAGGTTTCTTAGGTGGTTGCAGTTCACTGAGAAAGTGCTTTTGACTTCCGGCAAGATATAAATTAGCTTGGCTGGGGGTTATGTTAAAAAAAAAATCTCTTAAGCACAGCAAAAGTTTTGTTCTGTGGGGAAACTATAGAGCCCAGATTGTGAAGCAAGAGGTATACTTGCTCTTTGGATGTAGGAAAACTTTAACCTGCATGTCTTAGGACCCTACCTTTCTACCACGTTGATTCATAGCTTCTGAAAAGTTATTCTGTCAAGTGCAGTTTTAAACTGATTCTTGTGGCCTCAACGTTGAACTGCATGCCTAAGCAAACAAAACCAAAACACCCCCACACTTTTCTGGGTTGGATTCTTTTACCTGGTTCCACATCGAGAGAGTAGCTATCTATTTCCAGATCGAGCTGCTGTGCGGCCGCAGAACGAAAATCCTCCAAGACCCCTCGCACAGCCTTGGTCAGGTTATATGGCACTGAGTTAGCAAACTTCATTTTGCTATTCACGATCACACTCCCATTTCTGAAGTTAAGTATTTCAAGTTGCTTAAAGCCTGTGAGATTGGATCGTAGATATGGAACCAGCTGCAAAAATAAAAGAGGGTTTACTCTTAACGGTGTTCTAAGTGCTCAGATGCTGCTCATTCCATTTGTACTCACATTTCATTATCTGAGGCATAAATTTCAGTTCCTTTTTTGACACTGATTTTTTTTTTTTTGCGGTACGCGGGCCTCTCACTGTTGTGGCCTCTCCCGTTGCGGAGCACAGGCTCCGGACGCGCAGGCTCAGCGGCCATGGCTCACGGGCCCAGCAGCTCCGCGGCATGTGGGATCCTCCCGGACTGGGGCACGAACCCGTGTCCCCTGCATCGGCAGGCGGAATCTCAACCACTGCGCCACCAGGGAAGCCCTCAGTTCCTTTTTTATGTTGGTGTTTGGATTGAACATGAGACCAGAACACCACTATTTAATGATCTATTTGCAGTGATTATGTCCCGTATTTCCACTTTCCTGGGTACTGAGATGGATGGGCAGTGATTTTCTTCATGATGAATTGTGAGAACAGAGGATTGAAAAAAAAATCCAGGTCAATGCTATCAGCCAAGAAGGGATGCCAGGTTCAGTTATTTAAAAAAAAAAATCCAAGTAAATAAAAACGTGTTCCAAACCGAGCCCAGGAGCAGACTGACCTATGCCTGGTCAATAGGACATCCATTTGGAAGCAACCAATTTGAAATGACGTATTGAGATAAACAACAGCTGAAACATCAGCTCGTCTGTCTGTGCAGGATGCTTCCTATCAACACAAATGTGGTGAAGTGGAAAGAGCAGAGAACTTGGCTGTCAGAAGACTAGGTGTCAGTCCTGTGACTGTTGCTAGCCAGCGGTGTGACCTCCTCAAGCCACTTAACCACCGTAGTACCTCAGTGCTCTCACCTGAATTGTGAGGGAGAAGAAAAGTTGTTCCCTAAGGACCTTTCCCAAGTTATAATTTAATAATCTCAAAATGATGCCCCAGAGGATTGTGCTTCACGTTCCCACACCTGTCTCTTGTAAGCCACAGCCATCCTTTTTTTTTTTTTTTTTTTTTGGCTGTGCTGCATGGCATGTGGGATCTCAGTTCCCCGACCAGGGAACCTGTGCCCCCTGAAGTGGAAGCGCGGAGTCTTAACCACTGGACCACCAGGGAGGTCCCCACGACCATCCTTGAGATCACTTTTCAGAAATGTCTGAAACTCAGCGATGTCTGCTTTGTTTCCAGCCTTGAAAGTGAGCCCTCTCCTTCATGAACCAACACCCACGAACCCAGAGAGGGCACAGATGCAAACTACAATCTCCCAGGCTTGGCCCAGACCTGCTTTTCCTTTGCCCCTGTCCCCACCCCACCAGAATTTTGACACTGACCCAGACCCACATGTTGGTACCCCTTCCAGTAACCGCCCCCCCCGCACAAGGTCTTTGTGAAAATAAAATGAAATTTTATACAAAGTGTGGAACCGCTCTCTCCTGTTTTCTCCCACCTACTTTGACTAGGCTCATTCTCTATGTCTTAACATTGCTTTGGCCCCTGGTGGGAATTCCCTGTCCTCAGCTAGTGTGCAGACAACTAGCTGCTCCCTTCTCCCAAATCATTCTCCTCTTCTTCACGGGAAAGAGGCTGCCCAGCTAGAGACCACATTTCCCAGCCTCCCTTGCAGCAAACTGTGGTCACGTGACCAGTTCCCACCAATGGAATATGAGTGTAAGAGATGTGGGCAACTTTGGCATCACTTGCTTAGGAAATTGCTTGCCCTGGGCTTCCTCTCTTTCCCCTTCTCACAGTGGAAACAGGGATGTACCGGCGACCCAGCTTTGGCTGCATGAGTGAGGAAACACCCCTGGGGTTGGCAGAGTTATAAGATGAAGGGATTGTGAGTCCCTGGATGACGTCATAGAGCAGAGCTGTCGCACCCACCCAGTGGAAGAGAAATACACTTGTACTCTATTTAAGTTACTGTATTCTTGATCTTTTCATTATGGCAGCCCAGCATGTACCCTAATACACCTAATACACCTGGGTTCGGTGCCCTGGGACTCTGTTCCTTGAGATTGTCCCAATATCTACTCACCTCATTTGGGGGAGGGGGGAATAGCACAAAGTCTTACTTTAAAGTTCACCTGAAGCATTGGTGTTTATGTGGTTTTAATTTGCTAATGACTTAACTTATATGAAGCTTACAAATATTTTTCCTCTTATTTTCAGAAATTCTGTAATCTTTGTGCTATGCCTTGTGTACTTGAATTTCATTAGCCGTGACTGTGTAGAGGTTCACAGTTCAGCAGTTTTCACTGTGCATGTATTTCTAGTACATGTGAGTTTGGGGGGTGTTTCATAAATCAGGGTTATATGCCACCATGATTGTCTTCTTACTTTCTTTGTTAGGGCTTGGGATGCTAAGCCATTTAGTCAGTTTTTTTTTTTTTTAGTTTTATGAGAATTGAAGGGGAACTGAAAAAAATAAGAATTCTTACACTTGAACTCTTGGCCTCACTTGTGCTGGACTTTTCTAGCCTTGAACCCTTTATTCAGATGGCTGGAAAACAGCATGTTGTATTATAACTTAGGGAAAGTCCGCTCATACTGTTTATAAATTCCAAGTTCAGTCCATGAGTGGTTATGTATTATTCCTGGGAAAACTAAATCGGGAGGAACTATAATGAAAAGGTCTTAAAAATAAGTTTGTTCCCAGGATGCTGGGTGGCAGTGGCCCATTGGATCTGAATCCATCTCAACGCTCTAGCTGAATGCCGTCGGCAACAGCTATCTCAGAGGCTTGTCTCTTCCACCTTGCATTGCTCAAGACAGCCAGGGATTATATTATAAAATAATAGCAAAAAAAAAAAGAAAGGAGACACACAGATAGCTGTATGTGGTGTCCACTCACCAGTTGTGTGAATCGCTGCTCCAGAGCTTGGTACTCCAGTGAGCTCTTGTTGAACAGGTCAGTGGAGAAGGGCACGTTGGCCACACGCAGACTGAAGAACACCACCAGCTCTTGGCCCCTGGCGGCGACGGTCATGGCGCTGGTGGTGATGTACTGCAAAGCTGGGCCAGGAGTGATGTTCTCCAAGAAATGATCCAGGGTGGAAACATACCCACTGAATCCCAGTACCTCAGAGGATGCGTGAGTGCTGGCGAGATCCGTTCCGTCTAAGTCTCCGACTGTATCTTGACTGCTGATACTCAACCTGCTGTCTTCTGAAGATGCAGGTGAACGTGAAATTTCCTGAGCCAATTGGCTGATGGCAGAATAATCATCGGTGGGGATGGTTAGCCGTGGGATTAGTACTGTCTGATCAAGGGAAATTATGTCTGTGGCACTTTGATCAGTCTGAGAAAAGATGCTCGATGCAGTAAAAAAAGGTCGAGTTTCTGATAGGGAGGTGGAGGCCACAGCAGGTGGAGACCAAGAACTGTCCATGGAGGAAACTCCTGAGACCAATTCATTATGTCCAAGCATCCCCGCAAGGAATAGAAAGCAAAAAAGAAAATCGAAAGTTAAAATTACTTTTGGAAAAATAGCATTTGACTATCTTAATGTCATATTTTATTTTATTTATTTTTAAATTTCTTCGATTTTATTCCAGTTTTATTGAGATATAATTGACATACCTCACTGCATAAAGTTAAGATGTACAGCATGTTTTAACTTACTTATGTAGTGAAATAATTACCATACTTAGTATCATATTTTAAAAAGCAAATTGGTGGTAATTCCCTGGTGGTCCAGTGGTTAGGACCCCGTGCTTTCACCGATGAGGGCACGGGTTCAGTCCCTGGTCAGGGAACTAAAATCCTGCAAGCCACATGGCACGGCCAAAAAACAAAAAAGACAAATTGGTACAGAAAGGGCAGGCAGCCCTGTGTCCACACCTAGGGAGACAGAGGGTGGGTCTCTATAACCATTTTATTCAGGCCCAATACTTCTGGATATGCGAGACTAAAAGAGCACCAATTGCCTAGAATTACAGGAATTACTTACTGTCCAGTGAGACACAGCACATCTAGGGACCAGGTGGTCAAAAAGGACTAGGTCAGCAGGTGGTGGCACACCACAGATGGCTTTGGGGTAGACTTGGATCCCACATCCCCATCTGGACCTCCCAGACAATTAGCTGGGCTCTTTTGGCCTGGAGTTTTATTCACCTTCCAATCATGCAAACCTGAATTTTATGTAATTGGATTTTTGGGGGGATCTCAGCTTATCACATTTTGGTAGTTTCATCAATTAAAATTTAAATTATGCTTTTCCAAAATTGGATAATCTGACTGAATAACTTGCCTATTTGCAAAATGATGTGGAGACCGTGAAGATGTGGGTTACACATATAATTTGAACTTTGTATTGGCCATACAACTAAATATTGGGTAATATTTAAAGGTTTTTTTCATTCCTACATGATGATACCACCACTTTGCATTGCTTTCTTGAGTAGGTACATATTGAACTACTGAAGTCCATTCCCTTTTTGGTGCAAAATTAAAATCAATAAGTATTTATGAACTAAGAAAGTGGTTATATGAAGCTTTCAGATAAAGATATTGGTGGGTTATTAAAATATTCCAATAAACCTAAACCTAGAGCCACTGATAGATAATATTTAAGGCATTAGGTAGATCAAAACAGGGAGCTTTCTGTGAATACTTTGGTGGCATTTTGGCAAATATGTGGGAAAGCTGTGTTAAAGTCCAAATGCTAAGCATGATGAATGGACTGTCTGGATGCAGATATAATCTTTGGACTCTCAGTCAGCTAATTTACTAGAGTGCAATCACCCAAACTGAAACTCCAAGTAATAAACAGCTCTGAAAGGTAGAATCATATTACTTTTATTAGTTTCTTAAAATAAAACCTGTCTGTGGAGAATTTAACCAGATTTCAGAGAAGCACGCCCTTTTCTTCCACCTGGGGAGGATGCCTGAGTGTGTCTACCCATAATTCACTCAACTCTCAGAAATGATGTTTTGTAACATCCAAGATCTTTCTAGATATACACTCGTAGTTTTATTCAAATCTCTATTGCCATGGACTGAATGTTTGCATTCTCCCAAAATTTATATGTTGAAATCCTCATCTCCAATGTGACAGTATTTGGAGGTAGGGTCTTTGGGAGGTAATTAGGTCAGGAGGGTGGAGCCCTCATGAATGGGATTAGTGCCTTTATAAATAAAAAGAGACATAAGAGAGATGATCTCTCTCTCTCTCTGCCATGTGAGGATACAGAAAGAAGGCATCTGTGTGCTAACCAGAAAAAGCCCCTCACCAGGAATTGAATCATCCAGTAATTTGACCTTGGCCTTCCCAGCCTCCAGAACCGTGAGGAAGAAATTTCTGTCATTTAAGCCACCCAGTCTATGATGTTCTGTTATAGCAGCCCAAGCTGACTAAGACATCCTTGGAAAGATCTGGGATAAATAAGTTGAAGGCTTCAAGTACTATCAGTGGTTTGATTTGACTTTGTGCTGGGGGGAAATGCATTTGAATCTGAGTTCCTCAGCGCTCTTCCAGATGGTCAGGGTCAGGGAAGAAGCACAATGACAGGTGTCTTCTTTCTGCTCCAGGCCAGAATCTCATTACTCATACCTTTCTCAGTACAGAGATTTTAGTCAGATTAAAACAGTCTGTTGCATTATGTCATCAACCAGCAAACAAGAATTTCTAACTCTTAACCTTTGTGGCATCTTTTTAAACATTTTTTTTATTTTTTGGCTGTGTCGGGTCTTAGTTGCAGCACACGAGATCTCTTGTTCAGGCTCACGAGCTCAGTAGTTGTGGTGCGTGGGCTTAGTTGCCCTGCAGCATGTGGGGGGCACTTAGCTCCCCGATCAGGGATCGAACCTGCGTCCCCTGCATTGGAAGGCAGATTCTTTACCGCTGGACCACCAGGGAAGTCCCTGTGGCATCTTAACATTAATCATTCACATTCACAATAAACCCAACCAAGTTATTTCACTGATAGAACCGTTGGCTATTTAAATGTACATTGTTAGATAAAATACAGGATTTCCACTGGAACGTACTTATACTAAAACGTTATTTGTTGTTTATCTGAAATTCAAATTTAACTGGTTATCTTGTATTTTTCTTTGCTGAATCTAGCAGCCCTATTTAAGTGTGATTTTAACAGACCCCTCACAGTCTCTCAGCTTGATATTGAAACTACTAAGGCTATAGTCAATTCTTTTGAAACAAAATATCATCCAGACATTACCACCACTTATAAATGTATTTAAAATAATTATTCATCAGATTCTTATGCAAAAGACATGCCAGCAACAAAGGCCATCCTAACCCTAAGTTTTTACACTGCAATGGAGAAGGCAAGCACGAAAACCCAAGGCCATTTATTTCATCATGAGGTACGCAAAACAGACTCCAGATAACTTGACTTTTTAGCTGTCATGTTAGAGCATGCGTAGAGTTCTCATGAGGGCATGAGGTATGTTTATATGTATGTGTGCCCAGGGGGCCGCTGGTAGAAGCCCAGCTGCTGGGTGTAAAGGTAAAGGCTATTTTGGTCACTTTCTGGGCAGGAGATCTTCCCACAAACAAAGGCCACAGATGAAATGCTCCAAACCAGAGTGGTTGAACTCAGGTCCAGCTGAAGCCCAAAGTGAGATAAGCCAGTAACAGGTGAGGATGGGCTCAGTGGGGGCAGCCAGGAGCCCCACTAGTAGCCAGAGGAAGGCACAGAGACGTGTGAGGCAAGTGCAGATGAAAGATCGTCCTAAATGCTGCTGGAAAGGGTCACACATCTACATGTACCCATTAATCATAAACATCCGGTGGTCACCTGGTTTATGTTTAAAAACCTAAAAACAAAGATTCCACAGTCTCCTCTAGATCTTCAAGTGATGTGACCAGCAAGTTCTTAATTCTCTATCAAACAAATCCATTCTTATTTATCACAACAAAAAAGTCATCTTCTTTTTGGCATATTATAGAAATAGAACATATGTGTTTACTATTCATTCATTCAGCAAATAGATATTGATGGCCTACTATGTGCCAGACACTGTTCCAGGTGCAGGGGTACATCAGTGAACAAAACAGATGAAAGTTTCTTCCCCCAAGAAGGTTACTATCTAGTGGAGGAAGACAGAAAATAAACAAAATAAGCAAAGGGAAATATATTCTATACCAGGTGGTGATAAGAGCTAATGAAGTAACATGAAGCAGGAAAGAAGGTGGGAATGCTGGGTTTGCAATTTTATACAGTGGTCATTGAGAATGCAATATTTGAGCAAGACCTGAAGGAGGTGAGAGAGTTTAGCCATGCAGCAAATGCAAATGAGAAAGCCAGAGAAAGAAGGGTGTCTGTATTGCTCCAGGAACAGCTAGCTGTGAGGGCAGCATGGTCAGAATAAAGTTCTATACTCTCAGTTGAGAGTGAGGGTGACTAAAGATATTTTTAAACACATAAAGTCTCAAAAAATTCTTCTTGGGCACCCTTTCTTAGGATGTGTTTACCTAAAATGATAGGGTAAACCGAGAAATAGGAAGACATGGGGTACTGAAGAAAAGTTAGGGAAATCTCCAGGAAGAAGGTGAAGGGAAATCCCCATCTCAGAGAGATGGGTACTCGAGGTGTAAAAGGAAACTAAGTACATGCGATGCTTGTATCACCAAGCCCTCTGCCATTGTACCAATTTTTTTTTTTTTAACTTGAGAAAACTACTAATGGATGTGCTCCATAAAACAAGAGAGTGATCTCAGAGGGGCCTGAGATCTAGGGATCAGGGAATCCAACTCAGGAGAAAGGCCAAGGAAATTTTAAGGATGACAGAAAATGGAAATCCCAGGTGACAGGTGTCCAAAAGGCCTAGAGAGTAGTAGTCCAGGAGAAAGAGAAGGTCTTTGAAAATTGGAAGTGATAAGTTACCTGATGTGGAAAATTCTACTGGAAATTTCAATGCAAAATTTGAAAAGAATTGGCAATAAGTACGAAGAACATTAAGCAAATAAAAAAATCAAAGAAAACATTAATTCCAGGAAAACAGAAAGTAAACATATTTAGAGCAAATAGTTCATCTGTAAATACATAATGGAAACATTGAATATTGATTCAATAATAGTTATTACCATATTGATAGGGAAGGGTGTTGTAAGAAACTTAAATCCTCATTTGCAATAATAGGAAGTCAGTAAATAATGTATAAAACAGATGAGTCAAAAGATGTATATTATTTAAGAATATGGCAAGAATAAATGCCAGAAGAAATAGCTGAGTTAAAAGGGAGTACTTTTGGTAAGTGGGACTGCACAGTGGGGAAGTGTGAGGTAGCAAAATGCTGTATTTGTCAGAATACTTCAATGATTTGGCTTTAGAAGTATTAAATGTTTTATTTTGAGACAACTGAATATTCAAATGCAGTTCTAAGAATAGTAGAGAAGGGCATCAGTGAAAATGGCAGAAGAAGAAACTCCAAAAGTCAAGTTGTCCTTCACATTTGAAAGTTACAGGTAGTAAGTAGCTGGGATACAATAAGAAATATATATTTGCCTCAGCCTCCAGTTCCTCACACAGAGCTCCTAAATTTCTGAACCTTGAGCAACAGCTGGAAAAGTATGCCGTCAAACCCGTTCCAGGGAGAAATTGGGAGCTGTGTGTGTATGCCGGCTCCCTCTGTGCTGAACCCCAGGGGAAGGCCACAGGAAGTGCTTGGTACCCATTTAAAATTGCCTCTTTTGTCTTCTGTGGTTCTGGGGGACTGTGAATGCTGAGCTCCATTGGCTGCCAGAGCTGGGTGATTTGGGAATCAGTCCCTCTGATGGCAGCCATAAAAGTTGGGAAGCCAGTTTTTAGCTGGTTGATCAGAAGTACAAGTGACAGCCTGGGACTTTGGTATCTACAGTAGGGGGCAGTCTTGTGGATCTGAGCTCTTTATCTGTGGGCTCTGCATCAACTCCAGGTGTCTAGTGTCATAATTGAGTTGTAGGACACCCAGTTGATGTCTGGAGAGTCGAGAATTGGTTGATATAGGAAAACTCCCTACACATTTGATATTAGAAGTGCTGTGAATAGAGAAGTAGCTCTTCTTTTAGTAGCCAAACCCTCAGGAGCTTTGATACCCTTCCTGAAGCAATTATCTGATGATACAGTCCAGCCAACTAAAAGATACATCAAAACAGAGAACTCAGGAATACAGAAGCTATGATAGAAGGTTTGAGATTGAGCCTTAAATCCATTTAAATATGGAAATCTGTCCAGGAAGCCATGGGAGTTGTGGCTGCAGAATCAATTTTAAATTTATAAACCTTGACCATGTAATATACTCGTCTAATTATCAAAACTTGGGACGTGGGGGAGTGAAGATGGCTGGACTATGGGTGTTCTGATAGTCTTACCTTTTATGAAAGTACATCAAAAATGCTGCCTAATGTTGGTACATACAATGTAAATGAAATGACTCCAAATTAATATTTTAGGTAATCTTATTCTTAGCCTTTAGGGATCTTTTAAGAATGAGTATCTCATAAAGTAAGGAAGAGGGAGACCCTCAAGATGGCGGAGGAGTAAGACTTGAAGATCACCTTCCTCCCCACAAATACATCAAAAATAGATCTACATGTGGAAAAGCTCGTACAGAACACCTACTCAATGCTGGCAGAAGACCTCAGACTTCCCAAAAGGCAAGAAAATCCCCACATACCTGGGTAGGGCAAAAGAAAAAGAAAAAATGGAGACAAAAGAATAGGGATGGGACCTGCACCTCTGGGAAGGAGCTGTGAAGGACGAAAAGTTTCCACACACTAGGAATACCCTTCACTGGCAGGGATGGGGGCTGTGCAGGAGGGAAGCTTTGGAGCCACAGAGGAGAGCACAGCAACAGGGGTGCGGAGGGCAAAGCAGAGAGATTCCCACACAGAGGATCGGTGCTGACCAGCACTTACCAGCCTGAGAGGCTTGTCTGCTCACCTGCTGGGGCGAGTGGGGACTGGGAGCTGAGGCTCGGGCCTCAGAGGTCAGACCCCAGGGAGAGGACTGGGGTTGGCTGTGTGAAGACAGCTAGTGTGCCACTGGCTAGCTAGCTAGCTGGGAGGGAGTCTGGGAAAAAGTCTGGACCTGTCAGAGAGGCAAGAGACCATTGTTTTATGGTGTGCGAGAAGAGGGGATTCCTGCTCTGTGTGCCCACAGAAGGCAGAGCACCACCTAAGCGAGCTCCAGAGATGGGTGTGAGCTGTAGGTTTATTCCAGGAATGCAAGGATTCTTCAATATACGCAAATCAATCAATGTGATAAACCTTATTAACAAATTGAAGGAGAAAAACCATATGATCATCTCAAAAGATGCAGAGAAAGCTTTTGACAAAATTCAACACCAATTTATGATAAACACTCTCCAGAAAGTGGGCATAGAGGGAAACTACCTCAACTTAATAAAGGCCATATATGACAAACCTACAGCCAACATCATTCTCAATGGTGAAAAACGGAAACCATTTCCTCTAAGATCAGGATAAAGACAATGTTGTCCACCCTTACCACTATTATGCAACATAGTTTTGGAAATTTTAGCAATGGCAATCACAGAAGAAAAAGAAATAAAAGGAATCCAAATCGGGAAAGAAGAAGTAAAGCTGTCCCTGTTTGCAGATGACATGATACTATACATAGAGAATCCTAAAGATGCTACCAGAAAAATACTACAGCTAATCAATGAATTTGGTAAAGTAGCAGGATACAAAATTAATGCACAGAAATCTCTTGCATTCCTATACATGAACAACAAAAAATCTGAAAGAGAAATTAAGGAAACACTTCCATTGCAACAAAAAGAATAAAATACCTAGGAATAAACCTACCTAAGGAGAAAAAGACCTGTATGCAGAAAACTATAAGACACTGATGGAAGAAATTAAAGATGATACAAACAGATGGAGAGACATACCATGATCTTGGATTGGAAGAATCAACATTGTGAAAATGACTGTACTACCCAAAGCAATCTACAGATTCACTGCAATCCCTTTCAAACTACCAATGGCATTTTTCACAGAAGTAGAACAAAATATTTTACAATTTGTATGGAAACACAAAAGACTCCTAATAGCCCAAGCAATCTCGAGAAGGAAAAACGGAGCTGGAGGAATCAGTCTCCCTGATTTCATACTATACTACAAAGCTACAGTAATCAAGACAGTATGGTACTGGCACAAAAACAGAACTATAGATCAATAGAACAGGAAAGAAAGCCCAGAGATAAACCCACACACTTATGGTCACCTAATGTATGACGAAGGAGGCAAGAATATACAATGGCGAAAAGACAGCCTCTTCAATAAGTGGTGTTGGGAAAACTGGACAGCTACATGTAAAAGAATGAAATTAGAACACTTCCTAATGCCATACACAAAAATAAACTCCAAATGGATTAAAGACCTAAATATAAGGCCAGATAGTATAAAACTCTGAGAGGAAAACATAGGCAGAACACTCTATGACATAAATCACAGCAAGATCCTTTTTGACCCACCTCTTAGAGAAATGGAAATAAAACCAAAAATAAACAAATGGGACCTAATGAAACTTAAAATCTTTTGCACAGCAAAGAAAACCATAAACAAGATGAAAAGACAACCTTCAGAATGAGAGAAAATATTTGCAAAGGAAACCACATAGGATTAATCTCCAAAATATACAAGCAGCTCAATATCAGAAAAACAACCAAATGCAAAAATGGGCAGAAGAACTAAATAGGCATTCCTCCCAAGAAGATATACAGATTGCCAACAAACACGTGAAAGGATGCTCAACATCACTAATCATTGAGAAATGCAAATCAAAACTACAATGAGGTATCACCTCACACCGGTCAGAATGGCCATCATCAAAAAGTCTAGAAACAATAAATGCTGGAGAGGGTGTGGAGAAAAGGGAACCCTTTTGCACTGTTCGTGGGAATGTAAATTGATACAGCCACTATGGAGAACAGTATGGAAGTTCCTTAAAAAACTAAAAATAGAACAACCATATGACCCAGCAATCCCACAACTGGGCATTTACCCTGAGAAAACCATAATTAAGAAGAGACATATACCACAATGTTCCTTTCAACACTATTTACAGTAGCCAGGATATGGAAGCAACCTAAATGTCCATCAACAGAGGAATGGAAAAAGAAGACGTGGCACATATACAATGGAATATTACTCAGCCATAAAAAGAAATGAAATTGAGTTATTTGTAGTGAGGCAGATGGACCTAGAGCCTGTCATACAGAGTGAAGTAAGTCAGAAAGAGAAAAACAAATGCCACATGCTGACACATATATATGGAATCTAAAAAAAATGGTTCTGATGAACCTGGGGGCAGGATAGGAATAAAAACACAGATGTAGAGAACGGACTTGAGGACATGGGGAGGGGGAAGGGTAAGCTGGGACGAAGTGAGAGAGCAGCATGGACATATATACACTACCAAATGTAAAACAGATAGTTAGTGGGAAGCAGCTGCATAACACAGGGAGATCAGCTCAGTGCTTTGTGACCACCTAGAGGGGTGGGATAGGGAGGGTGGGAGGGAGGGAGACGCAGAGGGAGGGGATATGGGGACATATGCATATGTATAGCTGATTCACTTTGTTATAGGGCAGAAATTAACACAACATTGTAAAGCAATTATACTCCAGTAAAGATGTTAAAAAAATAAAGAAAATATCTGAAATTCAGCAATTTCTTGAGTTTTATTTGTTTCATTTTCTTATGTTGAAGTCAAGTAATATTAAATGCAGTCCATTTTATTTGAGTGGCATTCCAGAAAAATTCCATGTTTGTAAAAGCCTTTCTATGTAGCCTGTCTATTAAAATGTATTGAGAGATAGCTGGGAAAATAGATTAAATACTTAGTTATTTCTGAGTAGCACAGTTTTAATATTATTTTATTTTCTCTTTTTGGTAATTTTCTTCCTCCTTTAGCATTTTAAATAATGAGCATGTATGATTTAAAAGTAACAGTAATTACTATTTTTAAAAGTCTAGTGTTTAGTCTAACATAATGATACACAATTTTTTGGAAATCTCCAATATTATATTTTTGTGCACCATGAAATATAGAAATACACATTACCTAAAATACATTTACAGACATATACAGTTAAAAAATTTTTCTTATAGATGTTATTTTAGATTTTTGCAAACTTCAGATAAAAAAATAGCTCCTTGGTAAACTGAGGTAAATATGAAATTTCGCATGTATCTACTTATTAAGTAAGTCTTAAGCAGAGAGCCACCACAGAAGTAAAAATATTTTACTCCAAATCTTTGTTACTGTTAACATTAAAATAAGATTTGGATTAAAACGGAAATTGTTAAGAAACTTAGTTCCTACACCGTGGAGTGGAGGACTTCATTGTAGTTTCTTACAATATATTTTAGTTAGATGTTTCTATGGGGTTATGGCCTCAAAATCTAGTCTTAGACTCTTGAGAGGCAGGGAGAGGGCTGGATTGGGAGTTTGGGACTAGTAGATGCAAACTATTTTATATAGAACGGATAAACAACAGGTCCTAGTGTATAGCACAGGGAACTATATTCAATATCCTGTTATAAACCATAATGGAAAAGAATATGAAAAACAATATATAGATATATATAACTGAATCACTTTTCTGTATAGCAGAAATTAACACAAGGTTGTAAATTACCAATACTTCAACAAAATAAATTAAAAACAAAAAGAACCTTGAGAGGCAGGATTGAGGATGAGATGGGAGGAAACTAATATTTATTTGGCACCTGTTATGTTCTAGGTACTGTACAAGGGATATTTTTAAAAAATCTTCCATTACTTTAAGCCATAAGTTTTCACCTGATTTTTACACTCTGCACTCACTACTTGATGTCTTTGAAATATCTAATTTTGTCTTCTTAAGTGATTAAAGTGAGTAATTAAGAGAGGCTACAAAGATGAGGGTCCCCTGACCAGAGGTCATTATCAGAATGAGCTGTGGATGTCAGTGTATTTTAACAAATCATCAAACAAGGCACATTTCTTTCCAGTTTAGTTTATTATACTTTTCCCCCATTAAACAAAAATGCCTAATCTGTGATATCTTATTAGACTTAAACCCTGCCTCATATAATATAAAACCTACAGAGCTCTGAGTCACACCTGATTACTTCCTCTCTTCATTGTAACATAATTTCTAATAGCTTTCAGTTTAGAATCAGCCCTCTAGGAGAAAATTGTACGACTTGGAAAAAGAGAACATCTATCCCTGGTTTGTTGGTGACAATAAAATTTGCCTTCACTGAAGAAATGAGTATTTTGGGACAAATGAAGTAAAGTGACATGGATTTGACATGCAGTGATATTGTAGCTTTTAATAGCATGGTTATAGTTCAATTCTGAATGGTTTCTGAATCATTTATTCCAAGATTATGGAAAAGGTGGTGTTTTTCCAGCTTTGACTTGCAAAGTGAAATAATCAATATATTTATCTCTCTACTAACAATAATGTACCTGAGAGAATGATAAAGATTAATATTACATATAGTGTGCATTTTGGACTGTGGAAGACCCACAACACATTACAGGGTATGGTAGCCTCTAATAGGGTCACTGATGAGCCTTACTTCCTGTTTTTAATATCCCTGTGGTGTCCCCTCCCACGCTGTAGAGGCTGACTTCCATAGCATGCTATACAAACGATGATGCATGATTCTGAGGTTAGGTCATACAACATATTACTTCTTCCACCTCGTTCCCTTGAATCAATTGCTCTGGAGGGAATCAGTTGCCATGTTGTGAGGACACTCAAGCAGCCATGTGGAGATGCTTGTATGAGGAAGAACTGAGGCCTTCTTGAGGCCAGTTTGCAAGATGTGTGAGTCATCTTGGAAGAAGATCCACCAGCCCCTGTCAAGTCTTAAGATTATAGCTTCAGTTGACGTCTTGACTGCAACCTCATGTGCGACTCTGAGCCTGAACCAACCAGCTAAATTTTTACATAGATTTCCAACCTCTCCCAGTGGAGAGACAATAAATGTTTATTGTTGCTGTCAGCCACCAAGTTGTAGAGTCACTTTATACGCAGAGACAGATAACCAATCCACATAGAACCCCTTAAAGACTGGGCAGTGCAGGATTTAAGTCTCCCAGTCTCTAACTCTGGCTTTAATCAGAATACCACAAAGGATCTGGCTTTGGTTTAGGATATTCTTTTTTTTTATTAAAAATTAAAAAAAAAATTTTTAAATTGAGGTATACTTTTTTTTTTTTTTTGGCCACGCTGTGTGGCTTGTGGGATCTTAGCTCCCTAACCAGGGATTGAACCTGGGCCTTGGCAGAGAAAGCGCTGAGTCCTAACCACTGGACCACCAGGGAACTCCCTATTGAAGTATAGCTGATTTACAATGTTGTGTTAGTTTCAGGTGTACAGCAAAGTGATTCAGTTATATATATATGTGTGTGTATATATATAAATATATAAATTCTTATATATATTCTTTTTTGGATTCTTTTCCTTCATAGGTTATTACAAAATATTGAGTATAGTTCCCTGTGCTATACAGTAGATCCTTGTTGGTTATCTATTTTATATATAGTAGTGTGTATATGTTAATCCCAAACTCCTAATTTATTCCTCCTTCCTCTTCCCCTTTGGTAACCATAAGTTTGTTTTCTATGTCTGTGGGTCTATTTTCGTTTTGTAAATACATTCATTTGTTTTTTTTTTTTTTTAGATTCCACCTATAAGCGATATCATATGATATTTGTCTTTGTCTGACTTACTTCACTTAGTATGATAATCTCTAGGTCCATCCATGTTGCTGCAAATGGCATTATTTCCTTCTTTTTTGTGGCTGAGTAATATTCCATTGTGTGTGTGTGTGTGTGTGTGTGTGTGTAATATCAGTATTCTAATCTGCAATGGGGACATTAGACGCCAGTCTATTTACAGGGACGCTTTTAGAACAGGGTGTGTGTTTGTGTTTATGGTGGGAAGAAGGGGAGGAGTGAGTAGAAGGAAGGACTGAGAGACAGACGTAGGTTTTGCATTTAGGAACATGGTTTCTATCCTCAGCGTTGCCGCTCTGAATTGTATTTACCTAATCTAGGTTGCCGTAGGCGACTTCCATGCTAGGTGTCCCCAACCCGACCAATTCAGTACCCCTTTTTCTAACAAATATTTGGTAATGCCCCCTTATGATCCTGAATGAGCTTCATCAAGAATATAACCAAGCAAATACACACTTTCAAAAAAGTCAATGCATTGTTCAAACTGTAACATAAACAGGGGGGAAGGGTGGGGGGAAGGGATAGATTGGGAGGTTGGGATTGACATATACACACTGCTATATTTAAAATGGATAACCAACAAGGACCTACTGTACAGCACAGGGAACTCTGCTCAATATTATGTAACAACCTAAATGGGAAAAGAATTTGAAAAAGAATAGATAAGTGTATACGTAAAACTGAATCACTTTGCTGTACACCTGAAACTAACATAACATTGTTAATCAACTATACTCCAATATAAAATAAAAAGTTAAAAAAACTGTAACATAAAGGAGAAATAAAAGGAAAATAATTTATAATAGCACAATATGTAATTCAAAAGGCATTATAGCACCATAAGACATAATAAAGCAGTTAGATTCCTATATGTACTTATATGTAAACATCTATAAACATCATTGTGGATTCCACAGCTACAATGGCAGACAGATTCAGATGTTGTATTGGCCACATAAACACAATGATCACTACTGTCATAAGAGAAGTAGTGATTTCCTGAATTGGTGGCTAACACTTCGTAAAGTTCATTATACACATTGGCTGAATTTGCAGAAAGCTCAGGTTAAATTAAATTTTGCAAAATACATTTTGCAAATTATACTTATATAAAAAAAGAAGTGTCAGGAAAGAATGTAAAGGACCTAAGTATCTTATCTAGTGCACTTTCTGGGTTTTCTGATCTATACAGGTCTGTGCCTTTTATCAATTTTGCAATCTTTTAGTTGTAGTATACTTAGAGTAATGCAAATTATTCTTGTCCATGAAAGACAAAGGGTTTTCATCAGGTGGGATATAATTGACTATTTCCGTGTGGCTATTGGCCAGTTTTGCATAAACTTGTAAATTTATTTCCTCATTTTTAATTGCTGATTGTGTTGTTTGAATTCTCCTTCAAACTGGTCATAACGTCTTACTTGTTTCCTTATTAGTAATTTGCTAAATATAATCTTTGACTTATGTTCATTTTATATTTGTATGAGAGTAATGATTTTACCTTTTAATAAAGTTTTACTTTAACAGGAGTTAGGTCCAGGCTTAGAAATTTACAGTTTTCTGCCCCCCCCCATATACATGAATATCTAGCAAGATATACAAAAGTATTAGTGGATATACAGACTGCCAACAAACACATGAAAGAATGCTCAACATCATTAATCATTAGAGAAATGCAAATCAAAACTACAATGAGATATCATCTCACACCGGTCAGAATGGCCATCATCAAAAAATCTAGAAACAATAAATGCTGGAGAGGATGTGGAGAAAAGGGAACACTCTTGCACTGCTGGTGGGAATGTGAATTGGTACAGCCACTATGGAGAACAGTATGGAGAGAGACATTTTCCTAAATTCTAAACGTGCTCATTCAAGGCAAACAAACAAATACACATAGAGGTATTCATTTACCTGTCTTCAAATGCTTTCATTCGTTCCATCTATAAATGAAGTTGGGTAAGTTTTGTAAATGCTGTCTTTGGATGACATTTTGTGAACATTTTATTAAAATTCTGTGGATTAGCACTTGTTTCAACATTCCAAATAGAATAAAGCTAATACACGTGCTCTGGCAAGGATTTTACCTAACTTGACAATACAGAGAACTTGCCACGTAGCACGGGAGAGTTGTTATTTTTCCATCTCATTCATTGCCAAGCAAAAAAAAAAATAGAGACAGAAGAAATTGAAAATCGTCTTATCTTTTGGTTTACTCAGTGGTCAAAAGACATTAAATTTTCTCTGAGATTATAGAATCTAAAGACAAAGTTCCCATTTTCCTGACACATTTTTAAGGTCAGGTGAATGATGTGACCTGTCTCTTTGAGCAGAAGTGTATGACAGTGAGTGGTTTGCTCAGTTGCCCGTGTGGACTTCCTTCTAGAAACTGACCACTGCATGCAACTTGTTATTTCCTGATGCCTTTAGGAATGCAGATTCATCTTCTTAAAACTTAAAAACTAAAGGAATTCATGGGAGTTTCTATCCATGTAAATGGATAGAATTCCCTTGTAAATGCTCTTGCTATTTCTACCTTAAGGACTGCTAAAATGTCACTTTCCCTCAATGCAAGAGGTGCTTCTTTGATTACAAAGCGGATCGTATTGTAAACTCCCCGAGTCTTCACAGCAGGACCCAAGGTGACATTCCTTCCCCACAGTCTCAGAGATGACCTTGTCAGCTCCTGGTTGCTCACTGGCCTCAGACCATTTGCACAACTGGTGCCTTATACTCTCTGTAAAAATGGGCAAAAGAGAGTCAGAAATATTTGCTTTCCCACCCTCATTGTGATGTTACCTCGTGTGGGTCAAGGTAAGAGGACACGAGACAGCAATCCTGTAGCTATGAATACGCCATGTCCCAGTCACTCGAGAAGTGATACGGGTGGGAACGGGTGACTATGGGATTGGCTAGATGTCACTTTGACTGCCTCGCCCATGTCACCCTGGTGCCTGTCTCTCCGTGGCTTTCTTCTGCACAATGTTCTGTCTACTGTGTATTTCCTGCCCCCTTTTCTACCGTGGGCTCCTTCCAACTCCACAAATGCTGACCACCTATTATCACTGATGACAAACACACCTTCACATTATGACTAAGGGCATTCCATCAGGCAGCACTGCTTTCTCTCTGCGCCAGATGAATTGTCCAATTATGACCTGATTCTGCCCATTCTAGTCCTGGCTTTGCATCTTTTCCTGCTGACCTAATGTATAAAGCACTCTCTTTTTTTTTACCTACCATGCTCATTCAAGACACACTATTATGGTTAATTTGATGTTAGTTAGGCCATGATACCCAGATATTTGGTCAAACATTATTCTAGCTGCTTCCGTGAAAGTATTTTTTAGATGAAAATAACATTTAAATCAGTTGACTTTGTGTAAAACAAATTACCTTCTATAGTGTGGGAGGGCCTCATCGGTTGAAGGCCTCAATGAACAAAAAAAGAAACCTGACCTCCCCAGAGGAAATGGAAATTCTGTCAGCAGAGTCCTCCCTGGGTCTCTGGTCTGCCAGCCTACCTTGCAGATTTTGAACTTGCTAGCCTTCACAGTTGCATGGGTCAAGTCCTTAAAATCATTATGTTGACCTAGTTATGTGGCACAGTTTTCTGGATTTATCAACCTCTTCTTTTCTCCTCACTGTAAAATACTCGAGAGATCAATCAGAAGCGTTGCTAATAATAGATACTTATCAACCTTCCTCATTATGTAAATATGAACCAACAAAATTGGATGAAAGTGGCCATGTCAAGGGTCTGCGAACAAGCTAGGGCTGGCATCTCCTGGAATGTGCTCACTGGTCGTATGACCATAAAGTGGCAACAGGAAGACCATATTTGGACATCTGGGAGTGTGACCCAGACCAGCTTACTTGCATATAGTACAGACATTGCAGACACATAGATCACCACCACCCACTATTGAGCCCGTAACAGACGCTGCTCATAATCAGGCCAAGCTTTCTTGCCGAAGCCATTCATGGCTTCAGAATTCTTCATAATGGTTTTACCTCTTAACTACCACTCAAGTCAGTTCATTTTTGTCCAACTCCCCTTCTGTCACCCAAGTCCAGGCCATCCACATTTCCAGCACGGATTGCTGTTAACACTCTTCTAACTGATGGCTTGCTTTTGCCCACCTCCAGCCAATTCCTCACAACGCAGGCAGAAGATCTATTTAAACTCAGATTTGCTGTGTCATTCCCAAGCTTAAGACCCCTTCAATGTTCTTAACAGGGCTCATAAAACTCGATGTTTCTGTTCATTAAAATGTTGAAAAGAGATTACAGGGACCACTACTCCGCATAAAACATTGGATCATAACTTGAGGACGGAATTGGGAAGAGCTGGAAAAAGGGTGGTCATGGAGGAGAGGTTTGAGAGAATGAGGGTTGAATAGCGCTGCAGCAGGGAGAGGGCATCAGATCAGTTCAACTGGGGGCAGAAAGTCAGAAAACACATTTTCTTGGCAATTGCCACAATTTGGGGCAAATTCCCAAATATAAAATTTGGAGGACAGCACTATCTCAGCTTTGATCCAATTTGAGAGTTGGAAGGCCTTCACGTTTCAGTTTTCTCTGGGCGTTGTGAAGATGGTATCTAGGGATGGAGCATAATTGCAAGCCCCTGTTGAATGGCCGTCCCTTCCTTCTTTGAGATGAGATTTTTCCCCATGGACCTCTGAACTATTTTTATTAGTGGCATATTCCTGCTGGGAAAATTTACTGTTTGGTCCTCAATTTAGAAATACAAGGAAGAAGAGGCAAACATGTTGACCTTAGTGGTGTAAAGTTCAGCTGAGTTTTTCTTACAAATCTTACCAAGTCTTAGTTATTATCTTTTCATCTTGAAGTGGAGCAAATTAAATAACACCTTGGCCAGGCTCTTGTGGTTGAGAGTTAGGAAGTAAAATGTTTTGGCTGGGAGAGTGGCTTCTTGCATATTTCCTCCACTTCATGCCTCCACATGAATCCTTGTGGTATTAACACATCCCATGCGGTGGAGCTAATGAAAGTTGTTCAGCACGCTCATTTTGACAAAAGTATTTACCAATGAGGAATATCACCCTTCATGTGAGGCTGTCTCTGGAGATGCATGAGGACCGATACACAGAGAGATATATCCTCCAGGAGTTTACCGTCTGACACCAGAAACACTGATGGACCCAGTAAAGTTGACAACAGTAACAAATAGTTATGAACCCCCAAGCATGTGCCACACACTGTGCTCAGTGCAGGAGATTTTTAAAAAAGGATAAGAATACATTCTTTCACTTCAGGAAGTCAGTCTTGGAGGGACCCCAGAGATGCATACCAATTATTTCAATACTGAGTGGAGGTATATATACTTTCTTGTTTTAGAGTCAGGGAAAAATGGTAATTATGAGTCTTTTCAGGTAGCAGTTGGGAAAAGCTTCACAGAGGAGGTGGCATGTTGGCTGGAACTTAAAGTATGAGTAGGAGGTCATCAGGCTAGAAAGATGGATGGGTATTATAAGCACAAGACAGAATAATTCGTGCAAAGCCACAAAGGCATGACTATGGATGACATATTACGGCAATGGTGAGCACAATGGCCAAAATAGATAGCTGACCACTGTTTCTGTACCACTTCATTGGCTCTCTCTGAGCTGCATTTTTAGGTAGCGCAAAAAGGGAAATAATCAAATTAACCCATCAACTCTTACTTTCATGGAGATATTATGCTATAAATGTGTTCATTTACTCCTTTAACTCATTTAATATATATTAATTGCCTGTCTAGATGTTCCACGCATCTGGCTTGACACTGAAGATGATGCAATGAGTAGAGACAGACCGAGTCCTTGACCTCAAGGAATATGAGGACCCAGGTTCTCTAATGGGTTCATTCAGTTTAGCTCATATCACTGATTCCTTTCAATGGAGTCAAAGGCTGAGGCCAGATTAAGGAAAGTCAGAAACGTGTGGTGTTTTAACCTATTGCCTAGATGGGGGATGTGATGGCTAATTGGACTGGGCCATGGGATGCCCAGATATTTGGGTAAACACTATTCTGCGTGTGTCTGTGAGGGTGTCTCAGGATGAGATTAAGATCTGAATTGGTAGACTGAGTAAAGCAGACTCCTCCCTAACGTGGGTGGGCCTCATCCAATCTGCTGGAAGCCTGAATAAGACAAAAGGCGAAGTAAGGTGGAATTCACTCTCTCTGCCTGTCTTTGAGCTGGAACACTGATCTTCTTTTGCTTTTGGACTTGGACTCAGACTGGGACTTACACCACTGATGCTCCTGGGTCCCCAGCTCGCTGACTGCAGCTCTGGGATGTCTCAGCCTCCATAAGCATGGGAGCCAATTCCTTATAGTGAATCTATCTCTATCTCTATCTCTCTATCTCTCTATCTCTATCTCTATCTCTATATCTCTATCTCTATCATCTCTATCTCTATCTCTAATCTCTATCTCTAATCTCCTGTTGGTTCTGTTTCTCTGGAGAATCCAGATTAATGCAGGGAATTAAAGGCAAAACAATGTCCAATAGCAGAATAGCTCTGCCTAAAGTTTGCTTTTTCACCGTTTCACATATTGCAATTTATTGAGAGATCTGGCTTACATCTTAAATGGAATGTCTAGCAAGTGAGAAACTAATTTGGGAGGGAGAACACTAAAGAGCTTCTTTTTTGGCAGGTCAGATCATCATTCTAATGAACGAAAAGGAAAATGTATTGCTGCCTACGCACGTGTGAACCAAACCAAATCAAACCACACAAAATTTCTATCCTAATGATATACCACTTTTGAACGAGTTGGATGCATGTTATGTGGAGAACAGAATGTTGAGTTTGTCCTATAGGTTTATGACTCATTTCTATGAAATAGGAATAATCTTAACAGATAACTGGCTCTGCAAGAAAGAATGGGATCAACTAACCTAAAAAAATAAAAATAGAAGACCTCAGAATTCGAGACCAGATAGACACCAATTCATTTAGTGTTCTAGAGGCACGTTTTGCAAGTACTTTATCTCAGGGGATTAACCACTACCTTAGACTACTTACGCTGAGAGATTTCTATGAGTACTTGACTGAGATTTTAATGGCTTAGTGGGCCTTTGGTGACACTAACCTTAAAAATTTTCCAGGCTAGAATTATCTCAGTGATACCGAGGTGCAGAGCTTTGGAGTCCTGGGTGTCATCTACCTGTGCTGCGGAGAGACCCAGAAATTTTTGAGGGAGGGAAGCCTTGATCCTGCCGAGAGCTGCTTTTTGTTTTCCTTCCCCTTTCTACATATATGAGTGGGATGCCTTTTTATCAGGGATGTTTCCTAGTGGGGGTCTTCATTGGTCATTGAGATATGTCCCTTCTATCCCTGGCTGGGCTGATTATGAAAACGTATGGATCTGCCTTTCATTGGCAACATAGCATATTTGCTGTCTAAGCCCAGGCCAACAAATATAGTGCTTCTTGGTCAATACTAATCAAAAGCTCAGTTATGAGGGTCATTTTTATTTATGGGGCATTGACTGAAGGTTATACCGCATGGTCATGCCTCTGGATACTCTAAAATCAATCCTTGAGTTAAGGCAGACGGTCAGCACCTGTCCCTCATGGAACCACTGTAATGAACTGGGTTCAGGCATTCGTTATGCGTCTCCAGGGAGGGCCTTCTAGGAAACACCTGACGCCGAGTTGATGCTGTAGGGGAGGCTGAGGCAGACAGACGTGGTTCACCGTAACCCAGATGCTCCTTCTTAGGAGGACTCATAGGAGGAATATTTTTCTCCTAAGCAATTACCATGCTCTAAGCATGCAGGTTCCAAATCATGTGACAAATTGCATTGTCCTCACTGCACAGTCTGCTGAGAAGCTCAAAGCCAAATTCATGAACCACCTAAGCAAAGAAATAATGTTCTGATATTTACTTTCTAAACAATTTTCCCTATGGAGTCATTTGATTTTTTTAAAAATATTATTACGGTGAAACATAACATAATATTAGACGTTTTAAAGTAAATGGTTTAAATCGTAAAATGCCAAATATAAAAAAGGAGTGATGGCAATATTCAGTTCAATATTGCCTTAATTCTGTTATTCTAAAATTATTTATTAGTTATAAACATCTGATGACCTCAAAAAAAGTGAATGATTCAGTAATTGTGTTAGGAAAATTCACAACGTTGTGTAACCACCACCTGTATCTAGTTCCTAAACATTTTCATTACTCCAAGAGTCATCTGACCTATCTTTGTTTCATCTTTTCTTCCATTTTTCTTTCAGTTCTTTAAAATAAAATCTTATTGTATTTCACACAAGTCTGTAAACCATCATCACCTTTTTTGGGGAATGAGGCAGGATTTTAATAAACAAATTATTAAGAAAAACCTAAGAACCAAGAATGACTCATCTTGCAGAAGCTAAATGGAGTATAAAGAAGGGAGTGTCAATAGAAGCCCTGTGCCAGCGGTGTAGTAAAATAAAGATGGAACGGAGGCTGCTCAATTGAAAAACGATCTGTGATTTGTGTGAAAATTGTGTCCCTGTAACGTGTGAAACCGTGTGAAAACTGTGGTGATTAGAAGGCGAGATTGTGAAGACTCAGAATGCTAGACTATTAAAGAAAATGACAAGGCAGTGAAATAGAGAAAGAAGAGGCTGTGGGTTGAGAGAAAACAAGTTTGGGGCACTATATTTTTTTTAAAATGATGGGGCTACTAAGCCACACATAGTGTAATAGGTGGAAGAAACTTGAATGATGGTCTTGGCTTTGCCACCAGCTACGCAGTGTGACCTTGAGCAAGGAACTTCCCACCTCTAGCCTTGGTTTTCTTACCTGTGAAACATACAGCTTAACTAGAGTATGTCTAAGAGTCCTACCAGCTTTAGTGTTCTATGGTATATTCATGAATGGAAGGAATGTATACAAAAAATGAAAACAGTAAAGCAATTTTGAAAACACAATAATACTTTCAGCATAGATATACTATCATTTTTATTAATATACCCCAAATGCTGATCTTATAATAAGGTTTTTTGGTATCATAATGAAGGAAAGGAATCCAGTGAGCATTTAATATCATTCGTGTCACCAAAAGGTGGTCTGTTTTATCCAACCAACTTTTAAGTGATTTAAAAGTCAAAAGAGTGGTTGTTGTGAATTGTGGTTGATTATCGATGGCCATAAATGCTTTGCTACTTCTTCCATCAAGAGATAAGGTCTATGTTCCCTCCTCTTTAATCAAGATGGACGCTATGGCTGCCTAACCATTAGTATGTGAGGAAGTGACACTGTTTCTGGGCCCTGAGGAGACTGGAGCCTTCCACTTTTTTCTTTTGTGACAATGACTCCTTGAACCCAGCTGCCATGCTGAGAGGGAGCTCAAGCAGCCCTCAGAGAGGCTACACAGTGGAGAAATGAGGCCTCCAGCCAACAGCTCTGGCTGACCACTGACTTGTCAGCTGTGTGAGTGAACCCTCTTGAGAAAAGATCTTCAACGCCAGTTGAGACACTCTAGTTGTCACAACATGGGGCAGAAAACAGCTGTCCCTACTGATCCCTGTCCAAATTTTCAGATTTATGGGCAAAATAAGCAATTGTTGTGTTAAGGCACTAGCTTGAAGGGTGATTTGTAATGCAGAAATAGATAACTGTATCATGCGGTTAATATTTAGTCACTGGTAATCACGTAAACCAAATATAATCTGTATAGGTGGTTCTGCTATCATGCCATACATGTTTTTGTGAAAAAACTTGTACTCAGTAAAGTTGCCTACTGATTTCACACGAGGAAAATAGGAATGAGGTAGACCACCCAAACCCATAGAATTTTGTAAAGAGCCCTAACTAAAACAGAAACAGCTCTATTAAAAATATCAGCCACAAAAAATCTTCCCTGGCATTTCCACTTAGAATCACAGAGCATCCTTATCAGCCTTATATCCTGGGGTTATTGCTTCCTTAAAGACATTTTTACTTATAGTTTCACCAGGGAGCTGCATAAAGTGGGAAGCACAGAGTTGCCTAAAGCCACTATATCCACTACTTCTTGCACTAAAAAAAGACTCTTCTGCAGAATATTCGCTTTTTTCCCATAAGGTCTTCATATATTAATAAAGATTTCCTCTTTAACTGTGAGAAAGTTTGACCCTATTGCCTCAAAAGTAAACATTCTTGAAAATTCAGAAGTGAACCAGGAACCTCCAAAAACTAAAAATAGAATTACCAAATGATCCAGCAATCCCACTCCTGTATATATATCCAGACAAAGCTATAATTTGAAAACATACATCTACCCCTATGTTCATAGCAGTACTGTTCACAATAGCCAAGACATGGAAACAACCTAAATGTCCATTGACAGATGAATGGATAAAGAAAATGTGGTATATATACACAATGGAATAAAACTCAGCTATAAAAAAGAATGAAGTAATGCTATTTGCAGCAACATGGATGGACTTAGAGATTATCATATTAAGTGAAGTAAGTCAGACAAAGACAAATATATGATATCACTTATATGTGGTATCTAAAATATGACACAAATGAAACTGTCTATGAAACAGAAATGGACTCACAGATAGAACAGACTTGTGGTTGCCAAGGGGGAGGGTGGTCAGGGAGGGATGGATTGGGAGTTTGGGGTTAGCAGATGCAAACTAGTATATATAGAATGGATAAAAAACAAGGTCCTACTGTAGAGCACAGGGAACTATATTCAATATCCTGTGATAAACCACAATGGAAAAGAATATGAGAAAGGAAGTATATATATGTATAACTGAATCACTTTGCTGTACAGCAGAAATTAACACAGCATTGTAAATCAACTATACATCAATTTAAAAAAATAAGTTACTTAATTAAAAAGTAAAAAAAAAAATAAAAAAGTGAACTAGGAGGATTTCGATGTTTACTGACATCCTTATTGACCAGTTACATGTGTGCTAATTGGCACTAAAGAGACACACATAGCAGAACAGACAGTATCCGGGGTCAGCCTGTATATGGAGAATAGGAATACAAACACTGATTGTAAGAGCCCAATCCTCTGTCGCCATAGCCCCTTGTCATGGACGTGGGCCTTAGGACCCACCTTGTCCTGACAGACTCTCAGGTTTGAAGCTCAGTTGAGATGGCTGTTCTGGGTGGGCAGCGGTTGGTGCTGCTTTGGTTTCAGCTTCTTTCACCAGATCCGTCAGGAAAGGGCTATCAGTGCTCTCTGTGGGACTGGGGATGAGAGCTGAGGGAAAGATGCTGAGGGTGACCACCTCTTTAGAAGAAGGTGGTTCAGTGGACAGCTCTTCCATTGGAAACAGTGGTGGGACCAAACCTTCTCCTGGGTGGAGGATGACTTTATCACTGGTCTTTGAGATAGTGTCATAGATGGATTCCTCAAAGAGGATGTCATCATCCAACACAGACCCTGTGGGAAGTAACTCACCAGGTAGACTCTGTCCTGCTCTGTCCACTGTCTCCAGCATGGGTTGACCAAGAGGAAGTTCTGGACTCAGAGTAACAACCTGAAGAAGGAATTTAGGACAGATGTTGACAAGGGACATTTCTCTGTATATGAGAAGGGTTATACTCTGTATTTTTTCTTTTCATTTAAATTTAAGCAAATCATTTCATAGTTGACTTGAATCTATTGTGGATTCTGTTGTAGGTTCTGATACAGAAACATGTCGTGAAAGGAAAACATGCATTGATACAGTAGTAAAATACGATCTCGTGGCTGAGTCTGCCTGTATAGGGTTAACTGATACCCAAAATACTTTGCAACGTGTGTCAATCATATTCGAACTTATGAATCTTTTTATTTAAAAAGGGAATAAAGCTTAGCACTTCCATTTATGAACACCATAGTGACAACTTTTGGCATAAATTAAATGAACATAGCTTTAAATGAAATACAAAAGTTATTACTGAATTCATTATTTTTTACTTCCTAAGTTATTAATTTATCCTTAAAACCCCCCATAAAACATATAGATAAGACCTTAAGACTTAAGGACAAACTTATAAAGTATCTTTATGTTATATTTATTTCAGAAAGTCAAATAATATATTCTGCTTTAAGTATTTTTTCAGTTCACGAACATGTATTTGTTTTATCAAAAAATGGCAATTCCTGACTCTAATTGAAACAGAGCTCTAACTATGTTGAAGGAAACTTTGAATTTAAGGATATTTGAAATGCAAGTTGTATTATATTTTATTAATACAGATAGTGGAAGTGGGTAAGCAAGTACTGCCTGTAAAAACCAGAAAAGAATTTTCTTTCTTTCTTTCTTGAGTGTAGTTGCTTTACAATGTTGTGTTAGTTTCAGGTGTACAGCAAAGTGAATCAGTTCTACATATACATATATTCATTCTTTTTTAGATTCAGAAAAGAATTATATTTAGCATTGCAGAGGGGATCTTGCTCTGTTCAGTCCTTAAGCTGACTTTTTCTGATGGAAGATTTCGAGGCTTTGTTCCTATTTGAAGAACAGAAGAACAACAAACTCACCTTTGTGATGTCAGCGAGGAGAGTGGGCAGCACCGATTGGGTGTCAGGATCAAGACCTGGCAAAGACCCAACAATTTCTGTGGGTGAAAAATCACAAGGTTTGAGTGTTTCTTTTTCTTTTTTTCTTTTGTGGTTGGAGCAGTAAAACAGTGAAGATTGGGAAATGTGGCGATAATCGGTTCTTAAGGAGTGGTACAACAAATCATCAAGAAATCAGCATCAGATGCACTAGTGGTCATTATCTGAGTGATCTGCTGAAGGATGCATGCAAGGGGTGCATCTTGCTAGTCTATGGGACATGAACAGTTATTAAGGTGGATTTTTAGGGTGTTTAGTTTTGTTGTACACATGTGGACCAAGCAGGCCAACTGATTGGCTAGGCCAGTGGGGACAAAAATATAACTAAGTTGACAAAGAAAGAAATGGCTAAAATAAATACTGGAACCAAGGACCGAATGTGAGTCCTTGCGAGTCCTACTTCCACCCTGAAGCCCAATTCTCAGATTATCCCAAAGGGTTCAACCAAGAGACCAACCCAGAGTACCAGATGCTCTCAGAGATGAGTCTGAAGTTTTCACTGAACTTTCCTTGTCTAGAAATTCAAAAGTGAACCAAGAGGATTTTAATGTTTACTGACAACTTTAGTGACACACCCTACATCTCATCCCGAGGGATCTTTGTAAAATTTTCCAGAATTGAGTTTGACTCTCTAAACTACAGAAACAGAACTGACAGAGAATGCCAGTTTCAAGCCATGTCACATTAAAATGGCATTTCTAGTGCCCATCTATTACGCCAAGAGTACTGGGTGAAGAGTTCCAGGCTCCTGGGTCCCTCCAGGGCCCCCTCTGAGGACCCTGAGTGAGCCTGATTACCTGTTGATTTCTTTAGATCCATGCTCTTCTCTCCCCACTACTCCCTGCCATGGGAGGTTGACTTATATGGACCATGTCAGTGGTTCCTTGCTCCCTGTCTTTGGGATGGCTTAGATCATTAGGCAGCCCTTCAGGCCTGGAGGTAGTAGTGGGGCCTTGGTGCTTCTAGCCCCGGGGAACTGTCCTAGTCCTCTGGGCATTAGGGAAACCTTTATAAATAGTCCCTTTATGAAACTCTTTTCAAATTATCCTAGTTCAAATGTGCCACCTGGAACCTGACCCATTTACTAGATGAGGGAATCTGGGCTGTGCCAGATGAGGGAACAGAACTCTCCTCGAGTTCTTCTCTCCACCTGGGTTCCACTGGGTGACTGTGGTCGAGCTGGGCTGAGCTGAGCCTCTTGGCTTCCCTAGAGCTATTTTTGGTGTGAAGTGGTCATGAAAGGCTCATTGAATGAGACCCGGGGGGCAGTGAGGAAAGACAGAAATGATAACCATCCGTGATTGGCCTGTCACCAAAATGACTGACTCTACAGGACCCAAGTTAAAATGACAGTGACCAGGAGACAGTCACACCTCCTCATCTCTCTGTCAGGATGAGGATAAACTCAGAACTATGAAATCACCCACTGACCATCAGTGAACTGAATTGACCCCATATCCAAGGACTGGTCTTCCTCCAGTGCTTTGCTGATCAGCTTTCTGAGGTCTGAAGCTGTGGGGTAGATTTCCATTTGCTTGTCTTCCTCCATCGTTCCATGAAGGTTTCCTTCACTTTCAATTTTGTTGGAATCAAAAGACAGGAGGTCCCCTGCAGGGCTTTTTGCTTCTGCCTTGTCTCTCTGAAAGATGGCTGTAAGTTGCATCTCTGTAGAGCTTGACCTGTAGATCGCAGAGGACACATCACATCCAAAGCCATTGTTACATGCCTTATAAAGAGAATCACTATGTTGCTACAAAGCTTCAGGACAGCTTCAACCTCTTTCCTGACGGACTTTTAATGAATATCACACACTTGAAACTAATTTCAGTGTTTGTCAGAAATTTAAAAGGTAGAAAAAGAATTGACATATATTTCAGCTCTGAAATAGAATGTATAATGGGACTGAAATCCAGCTTGAAGAGAGACTATTAACTGGATCAAGTGACCATACATTTTCACTTCAGGTCTTTGTGAAAAAGTTAATTGTCAAGAGCTGCTGGTATTGATCCGTGTTTTCGTGGTCTTATAAGTGCCAATCAGCAAGAAGGATGAATTGTCTTTTTTCTTTTCCTACAAGTAGCCTCTTGTAGGATATAGCAGGGGGACAACAATATGTACGTGTTTTAGCCAAGTCAAAGCTTCAGTTCTCAAGGCTATTTCTTTTCTACTTTTTTGAAGAAGAATTTTTTAATTAAAAAATACAACACTATATTAAACATAATCTCTTCTTCCCTCAAGTTGCTTTTAAAATAACATCTTGGAAGATGTGAGAAAAGAGAAAGGGAAGTAGTTCATGATTAACTGTATTTGTTATATTTATTGAATCAGCGCCTTTACTCATGTAAACGTGAAATAGGATCCTCTCTAGCTCTGTCCTCCAGGACCAGGTTTTACCTCTTAGTTTGTGCCATAAATCCACACAGAGGGATACAAAAATGTTTTAAAGGCCACAGGAACCGATAATGTGTATTCTCGGCAGTTCTTCGGGTCACACGATCAATCAGAGTCTACGGTTGGTTATTTCCCCAATTACAGGAGCCAAGCTAGATACAGTGTGCCCTTTTCCCATTCACACTGACGTGGGAACAAGTGGCAAATTAGTTCCTCTGCTTTATTACAGACTTAGGCGGCTTGCATGCACAAGTGTGCGTCCAGGCCGACAACTTCCCATCACAAATGACATTTAAGAAATTGTTGAAGCATACTTGCATCACAGATAGGTGTTTTTATGTTTTTCTTTTGAAAAGCTTTTGAGTTGTATAGAACACACTTTCGCTGATCAGGTAAGTCACTGTTTACCTGCTTCTCCACATAGTGATTTTGATTTGAGGGTTCTTTTCTACTACTGAGCAATTGATCAAATACTTCCATTTAAATAAGACACCAATAAAAAGACACTGGCTTATCCCAGACTTTATACGTAAAAATAATCTGCAAGAGTTTAGCACAGAAACGTGTGTGTGTGTGGGGGAAATGTACTATATTTCAAAACATTTAAAAAAAAGTTCAAATTACCCATCTCTTTCTTTCTTTGGTCTTCATGTCATCATACACAACGGGAACATGCAAGGGAGAAAGAATTTTCATGAAATTTATTGAGACATTTGATGAATCAATCACATACAAAAAAAAGTTTCATTGTCTCCCATGTTGGTTCAGAGCCATCAGACTTCGGATAGAAGTTTTGGGAACCATATGGATCTCAGGAAGTAAACATTATTCTATGATGTTTCTTACTAGGATTTGAGCCTTAGTTCAAAGATTTTAGGTACTTAAACTCTTTGATTTCCTTATATTCCTTTTACAGAGGCTTCAAATATATCCTATACATCTTAGGTTTTCAGTGGGGTGCTGGTGCCAGGAAGTTGTTTTAAAAAGTATTTTATAAATGGATTTCTCATCCCCTTAGTTTACTCCTGAAGGTAATTTATCTGAGACCAGAGGCTGGAACTGGAGTTTTGCTGACTGTTTTTTGAATTGCTTTAATCAGTAAGCCTTGAGGGGATGGAACAATTCACCATGCAACAGGTTGCAGGAAAAGCAAACCCCTGTTTACTGAGTGGGTGGTCTGTTGCAGGCAGTTCACATGCTTCTTCATTTAATCTTTTCAACAACATGATCACCATTTTATAGATAAGGGAAGATGCAGAGAGAGGGAAAGCTGTCAGTGGAAAAGTAGCAGAGCCGAGATTCCAACCCTGGCCTGGAAGACCATAGCCTGGGCTCGTTTTGCCACGCCACCACCTGTTTGTGCCAGAAAAAAAGGCCATTTGGTCACCAGACTGGCGACAACATTTTGGACTTCTCTGGGCACATAACGTGAATTTAGTTTAGAAGCTCATCTGTCTTCACTCACTGTAGACTAGTTTGCATTATCGAGAGTTAAATGCAAATGGAATTATATCATACTCCTTTTTTGGGGGCATCTTTCACTCCACATGATTATTCTGAGATGAATCTATGTTGTTGTGTATTCCAGTAGTTCATTCTTTTGCTGAGTAGCAGTCTGTGGTAAGAATATAGCACAATTTGTTTATCTATGACTCTGCTGATGGCTATTCGGGTTGTTTCCAGTTCTTGGCTAAGACAAATGAAGCTGCTGTGGATAGCTGTGTACACGTTTGTGAAGGAATATACCCTCCACCTAGATTGAATGATTGTTAATAGTTTCTCATAGTTGCTTTAAGAGATAAAGCAATATTTAAAGTGGAACCTTTAATGTTCCTCCTTATAACCGTGTTAATAATAGATGTTCTAACTTCTTCCCAGTTGTGTTACAGGAATCAAATGAGGTCACTGATATAAAAGTATTTGTTTAATTGTAGATCAGGTTTTATAAGAGTGAGCTCATAGAAAGAGGGTACCTTGAGACTCCTGGGAGTTTAGGTCTTCTGTGGGAAGATCTGGCTCCATGAGAAAGCAATTTCCTTCATAACAAGTTTACAATATTCTGAGCATTGTTTTTCAGGATTAAAAGTTTGCCACACTCATAAGCATATTATTTATTGTATTCGGGGGTCAAAATGTTTTCTGGGAGACTAAGTCTACGTAGCATCATGGAAATCACTGGGAAAATGCGATCAAATATACTTTATAAGCATCCTTGACAGAAAGAAGGATAAACTCTTACAGAGAAAAACACACGGGAAAGATGCAGTTTCAGAGGATCTAATAACTTTAAAATATTTACCTTGCAAAATTTCATCCCCTAACATTTTGGTTTTCTTCTGAAACAGATTTTTTAAATTATTATTAGTTTTTCATTTATTTGAAGAGAGGAGATAATGAGCATTTGAACATCCACCGAGAGAACTGTTCCTATCCTTTCCTTCAGGTTTAAATTAAAAATTTATTCTTTAACTGCAGTGGTCTATCCAGGAGACCTTGCATCTATGCAGAGTATTCTCCTATCACCTTTTATTTCTCTCTAATCCATCTGATTTCACATGGAGTACTGTGAAGCAGCATCGTGAAATAAAGAAAAATGAGTCTGCTTTGGTAAATGTTAAGGGTTTCATCTGTTGTTACTTTCATGGTTCAACATGTCCTTCCTCTGAAATTACACAAATCAGAGGGTCCTGATAGCTTCGAGAGAAATAAATGGGCGGAGCCCCCCACCTACACAACTGTTCTTTGTGATTATGTGGGACCCACCCTGTGGACCTTCTTGCTTTAAGACAACAGATGGTGACAGGCCAGGAGGAACTTCGAGAGAGGCCTGTCCTCCCGTTTTACAAATCCCCCTCAGTGCAAGGGATCTCATTCTGCTCACACCAGGGCTGATATATGCCCTGTGGCACAGTAAAAAAAATACCACATTATGATCCCCCTTGTAGATGTTTTGAATAGTGAGAACTTAAAAGAAAGATGCAAAAGTCTTGCCAAAACTCCTGAACCCACATTGGAATATTGAGATGCTACTGGATATAGGCCTGCTTATGGGAAAGCTGTGGGAACATGATGGAACCCTGCTTTAGCGTGGCACTATTTTATTTCATGTCTTCTATTTAAATATTCAATTTTATAAATTTTGCATGGTAATACATTACTATGGACCAGACATCAGAACGGTATAAAAGTACGGTCAGGCATCAAAGTGATAAAACAGGTATTAATAGTTCCATCCCCATCCCTGTCTGCCCAATTCTCTTACCCCTATAGGTACCACTTTTGATTAGTTTCCCCTGTCTCCCTAGGGTCAACTTGATTTGCTTAAACAATGACGGTACTTAGCACTGGATAGGAAACCAGGCAATTGACATCAAGGTAACTAATTGCTACTTTTCTGGATCTGTCTCTGCTGAGGGATTTTCCTAAGAGGTTTGGTAAATGACATTGTCCTTGCCTGTTTCTGAATCTGGAGGAAGGAAGGAGGTCGGCTCCTGTGTTACTCCTTAAAAATCACCTAGAGTCATGTTCTAATTAGACAACTCCTTCATCTGAAATGTATTCAGATTTCAGGATTTGGCGGAGCTAAACAATTGGGGTAAAAGTGACCTTAAAATCCTCATGACATTGCTTTTAAAAGGGGATAGCGAGAAAGAAAGTTAAAAATTGAGAAGAGTCCGATTCTCTTACCTAAATCCTGACACATGGATTTCTTTGAATCCTGGAAGTTTCTTAAATACCTTTTGCATCTGCAGAGAGAAAGAAATTTATGAAATACTCTTTGGTTCTACTGGGTCAGATCTTATCTAACTGAGAAAGCCTAAACACTTTTGATGAGTTAGGGGAAAAAAGTGAACATGGAAAATTGAAGTAACGATTGAGGCCAAACTTTTTGTTCTCATTTATTTCTAAAACCCAGAGGAAAGTGTTTTGCTATTTATTTAAAAGCTGTAATTGGGTAGTTCTGACCTGCTTTACTGGTTACTTTACATAAAATATGAAATAATTTTAAGGTGGTATTTGGAAGAAACTTTTTTGGCTACAGTATTTTTATTTATACACACAGAGTAATGATCATATTTTCTGAATTGAATTATATGATTTGGAAAACATCTGTAATGTTAAAGGGATTATTAAAGTCAAACTGGCTGCTGTACCTAATTAAAATGGTAGAAGCATACATCAAACTAGTGAATACAACAAACAAGAAGCAGACTCACGGATAGAACAAACTAGCAGTTACCAGTGGGGAGAGGGAAGGGGGAGGGGCAATGCAGGGGTAAGGGGTTAAGTACAAACTATTAGGTATAAAATAAGCTACAAGGATCCATTGTACAACATAGGGAATATAGCCAATATTTTATAATACTATAAATAGAGTAAAACCTTTAAAAATTGTGAATCACTGTATTGTACACCTGTAACATACCATATTGTACACCAACCATCTTTCAATTGAAAAAAAAAAGAATGAGTAAAAAAAATGGTAGAAGCAAACTCTAATCTTATTAGTTTTGCTCTTAGATTTATGTGGACTTTACGCTTGCTTGATTTCATATTGCTCATGAGGTGTGTGATCAGAACAGTTTACAACTGCAGTACTCAGTGGCTCCCAGATCCACGGCAGCCTGGCTTCTGCCTCTGGGTTCCCCCAAAGAGGATGGTCCTCTCCAAACCCAGGGGCACTTTCCAGTCCTTTTCCACAGAGTGCCTGCTTTTCTCGGGTTCTTTTTCCATCTCTCTGGCCACTTTCTCAGTCTCCTTCACTCCATCCTATTTCTGACTTCACCCTCTCCCTCAGCTGGAAGGATTCTGCAGGTCTGCATTCTCAGCCCCTCATTGCACACACACTCCCATGTATGCAGGAAGCTCTGCTGTGGGTTCTGTGCTAGGCTCTCAGGACACATCACCATGGAAATGGGCTCTGCCCCATCTAGTTCACTCGTGGGAGGCAGGGAGGCAAGAGAGACCATGAGGAAGTGATAGCAGTTAGTAGTAAAGCACTGAAGGGAGGGCCCACCCTGTCCCCCTTTCCCTGCACCCACTCCCCTCTGCCTCTCGTTGGGGGGTCTTCCACAATCACCTGAGATGCAGCTTGGAGTTCTTCACATGGAAATCCCAACTTTGCCATCAACTAAATACGCCCAAACCAGAGTGAACCTCTTCCTTCCAGATCTGCCTTTCCTCCCAGGCTCCCTATCTCCGTCAGGGTCACGAACACCCATGGTCTTCCATCCAGAGAGTCCAGCAACCCTACACGCCTTCCCTCTGTGCTCCTGCTGTCCAGTCACCAATGCCTGCTAGTCTGAATTCCACATGACTTTTGTTTCTACCACGTTCTTCATATTCCCATGGCAGGCACACCCTCCCTGTCTCCCCTCTGACACTGCTGAATGGTTTTCTGGGTGTGTGTAGGGGGAGGGAAAGGAAATGGGTTCTGGGGGTGTGCTAGGGCGGGCGAAGGAAGATGTCCCCTTGACTACACTTTCTTCCCAAGTTAATCATTCCCTATCTGTTGCCCTTCACTAAAAATCCTGTGATGGGCTGCAGTGCCTAATGAATAAGGTCCAATTCTTTAGAATGACATTTAAGACCCTCCACAATCTGCCCCTCCAAGTACATTTCCATTTGCACTTCCTGCCATCCTGACCCCTTCGGCCAATATCGTGTCCTCTGGTCACACTAGACTAACTCCTGTGTCTCCCCAAATATGACACGTACTTCCTCCAGGCTTCTGTGACCTTTTTTTCCCTTTAGCCCCAAATGCAACTTCTCCTACCTTCTGCTCATTGACTGCCTCCCCCACGCCATCATTCAAAGACAGCTCAAGCATCTTCTCTATTGAAAAGCATTTGTAGCTCCCCCGAGTCAGGCTCCATTATTTCTTCTCCCTACTGTTCTAGAACTTATTGCCATACGTCCTGTAAAACAGTCCATGAGGGGGCATGCTGTCTCTTCATTGAGATTATGCTTCCTGGGCTCAGGGATTGTGTCCTATTTATTCATCTTTATCTCCTTTCCTCCCAGTCTGTAGCAGATCGTCATCCGTGTAGTAGGGACTCAGCAAACTTTGCTTAATCGAGTTGAGAGCATCTTTTCTTTCTCTAAACTCATCAATATGCCACTGCATTGTCACTGTATCTAAAATTACTGCTGAGTCTACATTATCTATGCCAAGGACTAGAGCAGTGACGCACAGATAATCCCCAAATCACTTAACATTGGGCTTTGGAGTGCATCGTGGATTTTTTTTTTTCCCAGCAGACTGATTTACCACCTAAATTATATTTTATTGTACCAGTATTAGAAGTGGTTTTGCTCCCTGAGTGTGTAACAACTGTAGTGATAAAGGTAGCTCAGCTTTTGTGTGACGAGGAGATGGCTGTATACACCTGAGTTTAAATGTCGGTTCTGCCGGGTTTTCCTGGTGGCGCAGTGGTTGGGGGTCCGCCTGCCGATTCAGGGGACGCAGGTTCGTGCCCCGGTCCGGGAAGATCGCACATGCCGCGGAGCGGCTGGGCCCGTGAGCCATGGCCGCTGAGCCTGCGCGTCCGGAGCCTGTGCTCTACAACGGGAGAGGCCGCAACAGTGAGAGGCCCGCGTGCCGCAAAAAAAAAAAAAAATCGGTTCTGCTACTTTCTAGCTGCAGGACCTTGAGTTTATTGCGTAATCTCTCTGAATCTTGGTCTTCTCACCCAAAATGGGATAACAATACGTGTATTGTAAGGTTGTCACAAGGAATAACTAGTAAGTGCCTGACACGGTGAGCAGAGAGCTGGTAATATTGTTTTATTTATTTACTTAGTCTTTGCCACCTCTACTGGATTCCCAGCTCCTTAAAGCTCGATTTACTTTTACTTCCTCAGTGGGCACATGGCATGGAGGCTGGCAAGGCAGAGCAAGCCTTCAGTCAGTTTTTTTTTTTTTTTTTTTTTTTTTTTTTTTTTTTTGGTACGCGGGCCTCTCACTGTTGAGGCCTCTCCCGTTGCGGAGCACAGGCTCCGGACGCGCAGGCTCAGCGGCCATGGCTCACGGGCCCAGCCGCTCCGCGGCATGTGGGATCTTCCCGGACCGGGGCACGAAGCCGTGTCCCCTGCATCGGCAGGCGGACTCTCAACCACTGCGCCACCAGGGAAGCCCCAGTCAGTTGTTTTTGACAGACTTCAGCGGGGAAGGACAGGATGAAGGTCCTCACAGAGGTCAAGGGCAGGGGGCCTGGGTAATAAGTTTCCGTGCCTCCACTCCCACCTCACGGTGGGCTTAATAGAGGTGAGAGAGGAGGCCAGTTTCCGCAGAGCTGATCTTTATTACGGGGGCAGGTGGGAAAGCTCAGTGGAGGCCTTGTGACAAATGGCTTTGGGGCCACAAGGCATTTGTGCCCCCAAATGCCATTCCAGTGACAGCACCTGGCGTGGACTGTTTTAAGTGTAAGTTGCAGGTTCTGGAGCTCAAGGTTCAGACCCTTGACTTGTCCATCTATCTGGTCCAGGATATCAGTGATGCCGTTACACATCTGGAAAGAACCCATCACACACAGAACTGCTTCCGGAGAAGCCCCGGCTGCGATGTGCGCAGCAGGGAGCCTCGCGGGGAGAGCAGCCCCTAAGCCCCGGCTCCAGCGGACGGGATTGATTGCTGGTCCCGTGTCCTCTCTGTGAACCTGGCTGTGACTGATTAAGAATCAGCTTTGATTAGGAGGGTGCAGAAGGCGTCTAAGGAGGCGATGACAAAGGCCTTCAGTTAATTCTGCTAACTTATCTTCCGGAGACCTTCTGATCATGGAGCGGCTAACCACTAAATTGCCAATTAAGTGCCCAGTTAACCTTATTAATAATGTGAAATGCACAGAGGCCTTCCTGATTCTGCTGGAATGTCTGTTAAAAAAAGGCAGCCGTGTTGAGTTCTCCTGGATGTTTGCACAGCAGAAAGCATTTGGACAACAACTAAGCATTCCTTTTGACATTTGTATTAAATTGGTCATTAACTTTATTGTGGAAATTAAATTACTGCAAAGCACCGGCCATTAATTCCTGATTAGGCCTGAATGGCTGAGCTAATGCGCGTGTTGGGCTGTGGTGAGGCTGGCTGGTTATCTCATGGCAGCGGCTGGGTGGACTGCTCAGGTGCCTGGAAGGGGAACAGGTGTGCTGAGAAGAGGGGCTCCAGTGACCATGTAAATGGAACCAGCAAGACTGATGTGATGGTCTCTGAAACGAGATCCAGCAAGACATGCTCTTCTTTGGTTGATAAATTTTTCAGAGGCTAGAAGAGGCATGTTCATTTGCTGATCCAAAAATCCTTTCCCCATGCCTATTTATTTGGGAAAAATAGAAAGTATAGCCTAGTGGTTAAGAGCAGGGATTCTGGTGCCAGGCTGCCTGGGTCTGAATCTGGGCTCTGCTAGTTAATAGGTGTGACATTGTTGGGTGTATTAATTAATCTCCCTGCACCTCAGTATGTTCACTTGTCAAAAAGAGAAATGATTTTACTTTAAGTATAGAATCCCGTAAAAAATCCCGTTAATATATATAAAACGTTAAGAACAGTGCTACTATTTCGATACAGAGCATTTTAGACTTGGAAAGGCACTTCGAGGTCATCTTTAGTTTCTAAATGAGGAATCAAGGTCAGGGAAGTGACCCCCCCAAATTCTCATTTTGTTTTAGGTGCTTGGAAAATTAACAACAGGTCAGTGAAGACAGTCTATGGTCAATTATCCAATTTTAAGATATTCTGACTAGCCTAAGCATTTGTTGAAAAGAATGTTTCAAAGAACAAATAGAAGAGTTAACAGACAATTCTTTAATTCATTCTATCTACTAATCCACGTCTAAGTACTTCTCTGGTTCATAAATATCCCACGCTGATGCTTTCTCTTTGAAGTTCATAGAAAAGGTTCTTTACATTTTATTGACTGAATACTGATGCGGGGAGAGAGGTTGGAGGTTGAGAACGTTTTTGTTATTCATCTCCTCTCCAGCTAAGAGGAGGGAAGCGTTGAATTTTCCAAGTATGAGAACTAGATGCCTGTTTTTCCCTGGCCACGCTAAGATGCTTGGGCACCCAGGCTGTTCATAAATGTAGCTCATGGTTACATAATCTCACGGATGCTTCTAATTTCAATTGCATTTCTACAAACAGTTACTGAGTAGTTAACTGCATCCCAAGCTCTGCATTAGGAGGTAAGCAGCAGAGATGAAAGAAGCAGTTCCTGCCCTCAAGGGGAAGCTCATGCCCTCATGGCAGTGAGTGTGGCCGGAGAGCAGAGAGGAGTGGAGACAATGAAAGCCATAGACATGTAAACAAACAATCTCAAGACAAGGTGACAAGTGCTGTGACAACGGTGGGCACCGGGTGTTAGCCCAGAGGAGAGGCACTGAACCCAGGATGCGTAGAGAGAACATTTCATGACGAAGTTTGCAAAATGCAACTCAGGGAAGGGCATTCCAGACAGAGAAGGCAGCACATGTAAAGACTAAAGGTAGGAAAAGATTTGCAAGCAGTTCGCATTTCTGGGAAGTAGAGTGTAAAGAGGGGGACAGTAAAGAGCTGGTGTGAAGACGAGGCTGGAAAGGAAGGCAGGAGTCTTATCATGGCATAGAAATGCCAAGTTCAGCATGACAGTTTGGATTTACCCTGCAGGGAATGAAGAGCTTTTTAAATTAACCAGGAACAAGCAGCTGCGATGATGGTCAGAGATGGAAGAGCCATCTTGGGATAGTGTCTTGATTTAGTGACGGATGATGTGGACCATATAAGTTCTTCCACTTATCACCCATGAAGAATGCCATGCCTTTTAAAAACAACAAGTGCTGGAGAGGGTGTGGAGAGAAGGGAGCCCTTGTGCACTGTTGGCGGGGATGTAAATGGTGCAGCTACTATCGAAACAGTGCAGAGAGTCTTCAAAAAATTAAAAATAGAACTATCATATCATCCAGCAATTCCACTTCATTCCAGTTCTGGGGGTTTATCTGAAGAAAATGAAAACACTAATTTGAAAAGATTCACGGTCATTGCAGCATTATTTACAATAACCAGGATATGGAGACAACCTGAGTGTCCACCAATGGATGAACTGCTAAAGAAGGTGGAATACATCACACACAATGCAACATTATTCAGCCATAAAAAGAATGAAATCTTGCCATTTCCGACAACATGGATGGATCTCGAGGGCATTATGCTAGGTGAAATAAGTTAGAGAGAGAAAGACAAATACTGAATGATCTCACATATACGTGGAACCTAAAAACAAACCCAAAACCCCCGAAACCAAGCTCATAGATACAAAACATAGACTGGTGACTGTCAGAGGTAGAGATGGGTGGAAGGTAGGAGAAATAGGTGAAGGGGGTCAAAAGGTAAAAATAAAAAAAATAAATAAAAATAAAAAAATGAAAAGAACGCCTGGTCACAGGAAGATGAGTCAAGAGGATTTCTGTGCTGTTGACTCCCAGATCTGAGTCCTGCCTTGGGCTCTGGTTGTGTGAGGTGGGTTCACTCACCTGAAGCTGAGACTTGGCTGCAACCTCCTGGTAATACGGGGACTGCGAGTCGGTGAGCTCTTCCTTGAACTTCTGCTTTGCCAGAGAGATGCTTAGCTCCACCTTCTGCTCTAGCGCATGCTCAGCAGCATCAGTGAATTCTACTTCCCTCTCCTGGGTTAGAGTTAAAAAAAAAGAGAAGGGATTCTGTTAACATAAATCACAAGCAAATGGTTCCATTGTATAATATATATTGATACTGTCTCAGGAAGTGGGTTATGAAGCCTTAAGTGCTTCTAGAATAAAAGTCCTATTAACTAGCAGTGGCCTCTGCATTTCACGGAGTATCAAAGCTCCGATGAGTTAATTATGTAGAATCCTTGAGAACTCCATCATTTTGTGACTGTGTGCTCTTCCTGAAAGCATTTACACACACACACACACTTGTTTACCTTTTACCAATATCCTTTGGTTCATTAAAAAAAACATCTCCTCTACCATCTAGGGTAGAAACCTTTGCCTTCTCTGAACCTTTGCACTAGCAAATTACATCTGAATTGCTCACTTGGTACCTCTGATACACTCACATAGAAGTTTTTTTTAATATGGTAATCTTGTCACCCCATATAAAATCTCCTTGAATCCAGTGTGATTCCCACACTTCATTGAGTCCCTCAAAGCAAAAAACGTGAGACCATTTCTGCACAAAACTCTCAGTGAATATCCACGACAAGGCGGGTCACATCCTCAGCAACCTGTCCTAGCCTATTATTTTGTCTATACATCGGCCGTCTTCAGTCATAGCACATAGGCTATTTTGTTGCCCTTATTTGCACTATAAATTCCTTGAAGGACCGGACTGAGTCTTGTTTATCTTAGTATCTTTAGTGCATGGCCCAATGTTTGCTGAATGAAAGAATAAATATAGATGTAGGTGGTGAAAAGGATGTTAATGGGAGGATATGATGAATGTGAAATAAAATATTCAGGGGATATTTACAGGAGAAGGAGGGACCTATATCAGACTTTGAAGGAGACGGGGCACAGGTAATGTGAGAAAAGAGAGAAGGCAGACTGGAGTTGTCTTAGAAATTTTGCAGTGAATATGTTTCTCAATAATTTTTTGCAACAGCAGTTTTCACTGTTGAGGAAACAGTATTTTTGAGAAAGACAAAACGTTTAGATTCTTTGTTCATAGCAACAGTTCCATCAAGTCTACAGTCATCCAGCCTAAAGCCCAGAGAGAATGGCCAGCAGGGTTCTCATCTCTGAATTTCCATGTAGAGGTGGTGAGACTGAACTTCCTGCCTTCACCTTCTGGCTTTGATCTGTGCCTTGGAAGGAGGGTCACAGGAAGAGGAAAGGGCCAGAGAAGCCTCACAGACGACAGGGAATGGTAGACCTGTGGCAGTGACGGCATAAGGATAAGATCCAGCTTCTGATTTGGGGTCCCTTCCTTACATGACTGCCCTCTTCTGTGTCTGCTGCCTGACTTGTGCTGCCACAATTCTATCACTGGAGCAAAGGGAGCGGTGTTTGTCTGCTTCTGCACTGAGGCTCTGCGCTCAAAGCTTTTGGAGAGGTTAAGCATGTCTCCCTTTTGATTAGGAGATACAAACTACCATGTATCAAATAAATAAACAACAAGGACCTATTCTACAGCACGGGGAATATAGCCATTATTTTGTCATAACTTTAAATGGAGTATAAAACCATTGAACCACTTTGCTGTACACCTGAAACTAATAAAATATTGTAAGTCAACTCTACTTCAATTAAGAAGTCCCCCTTTAGTGATAACCAACATTCAATTCCCTAACAATCCTGCGTGCCCTTTCACTCAGAGTGGTGGCCAGTGTTGCTTTTTGCCAGAAAACACTGTTTTCATTCTTCCCCAGCTTGACATGCAGGATTTCGGTCATTTGGTTATTTATTTGGTCTATTCGTGCTGGACATGACTGGGAAGAAGACCTCTACCCTTGCTGTCAGTGTGTGATTACACTTCAGTGGAGAAAGGACTTCATTGATGGGTTGACTGATGTATTCATTCATTCATTCATTCACCCATCATTTATTCACTCTAACGCTTGGTGAGCACCTGCTGTACATAAGGTTCTGTTAGGCATTGAGGGAAGAAGGGCCCCTGCCCTCCTGGAGTTAATAATTAAGTTGCAACTTCTCTCACTTTATCCTAGTTTCCAATCTATTTTTTTTTTTCCTTTCAGTCCCTCCCTTGGAGGAAGTGAGAACAGTGAATAGAAGGAAATCACTGACTCTTACTTGGGGTGATAAAAATGCAGCACTAATAACAGTGAATGGCCAGTCCATCCCTTGTCTTTCCCTGTTTTACTAATGAAACTAAACAGACATTTGAAGGGCTAGATTGAGAACTTCTTACTATTGTAGGCATCTTGGTGTCCGGGAGGGTGTTGTTGACGATTTCGTTGAGGAGTGTGTCATCAGGAGGGAGAGGTAGGGACCCGGGTGAGACACTGGCAATGTCTGTGGAAATTTAAAAAAGTACAGGCACGAAAATGAGACTGGAGGAGTTTAAATTAGAATGAGGTCACCATGTCACATGCTTTTCCTGTCACTCTGGAAATTACAGATGTTAGGTGCATTCTGAACTCATTTCCTCTTAAGATCACACAAATATGTTCTTCAGCAAAATATAACTCATACTCGAGATCCCACTTAAATTCCTCATTGTTCCTTTCCAGAACGCAAGTTTGGAGCTCCCCTAGATGTGTTACAGTTAAATGGCTTTGCCTAATGAGATCTGGTTACTTTTTTTTTTTGCGACTAGGTAAAGGACACATGAATACATTATCTTGAATTTGTTTGTTGGAAAATATTGATGATTGCCTCCAAGTTGTAAGATAATGGGTGATTCGGTTTTGTTTTTATTCTTTTCTGTATTTTCCAAGGCGTATGCTATGAATTTAAATCATTGTGTAAGGTTAGTAATACAAGTTAGTTTTGAGAAAGTGCATTATAAACTGTGTCGACTTCAATTAACCATTGCTTTTCACATAACATGCTTTCATGATGGTTTGAATTAAGGTTCAGTAGCAGATGAAACGAGGAGTTTTAAGCTTACCTGTTGAAAACTCAGGGGTTTCACCGGGCTCTCCTAATGTCTCCGTTGTGTGTATTTCATCTTTTCTATTACCGCAATAGGAAATAAAAGAGAGTTGGTGAAAAGGAGTTTGATGACAATAGAGGAAATGCATTTAAATTTGCTTATACCGAATAGACCTAAAAATTAGAGAGAAAGTATATTTTAAAACTAGGTTTACTTATATTTTCATTACCTAAGTAATCTTCTAATATATTTTCTTTGAAGAAAAATTCAAACAACCCAAAAACAATTATGTTTGACTCCAGGGTTTTTCATAAGCATCTTGGCTTTTTGCCATTCTGGGGAGTATTTTCATAGTAGGCAAAGATGGTTCTGGGGGTTCAATGTTTTATAGTCCCCATTGTGCTTCAACTGTGTCCTTGACATCAAAGATAATTGATCACATGATCTATGACTGAAATATTCTTGCTAAAATCTCAGACCCTCAAACCTGTAAATTCAGAGAGTCATTAAGTTTATCTGATAAAGTAACTCTTGTGGTTACGATAATGAGAGAGAGAGATTTCTGGATAATGAAGGTGTCTTGAATCCCTGTTCTGGACATAATCATTGCCTGCAATGGAGTTGTGGGTAGGTTTGCAGTGCCAGGGAGTGTCACCCAAGGTCATGGTTATAGAGTTGTCTGCATATCACATTAGCCCATTCTAGCAAGCTTTATTTAGGAAGGAGTAGCAGTAGTGATAGCTATTGAAGCTCCCTGAAAGATTTCTTACTATAAGCTATTAGGTCTCAAAGTAGTGTGTCTGGGCTTGTACAATATAGTCATGGTTGACTGTTTGATCTAAATAGTGGCTCACGCTGATGGAAGACCAGAGGGAATGGCTAGGTCCTCTGTTGTTGTAGGGGACTAGGGAGCTTGAAAGGACAGCAGGATTTCGGTGGGTGGGGTGGAGAAGACAGGTTCTTCAGGCAGAGGGGAAGGCTGTGGTCAGAGCCCAGGATGAGCAGGGTGCGGTCTGGATGTGGTGGGGAAGTGTCATGGTGGCAGTGTTGGGATCCTGGCTCATGGAAGGCAAAGTTGGAAAGGTCAGGGGGTGAAGCCCTTGATGAATCAGTTTGGCCTCTGCCTCAGTGGAGGTCCTGAGAGGGAACAAATGGCTCACTCAGAGTTGGGTAATTTGAGCAAAGTCTAATAAAGGCCTTACTTACTAAGTCATGGGAAGAGTATACGAGCAACCACAAGGGCGAGTGCAGAACCCGTGGGTGATAACAGCGAGGTACTAAAAGCTCCCCTCTCCAGGAGGGGTGAGGTGATGCAGCAGTTACCACCCATCAGAGACAGAGAAGGCTCTGTGGAAAGAGAGGGCTGCCTGACAGGAGCTGAGCTGCTGCTGAAAGAGGTCTGTAGCCCTGGAAGACTTTGCAGGTTGGGGGCGTGGGGAGGTGATAAAGTCGCTCACCTCATTCTGCTCCTCCCTCTGCTTTCCTGATCCACACTGGCTGGTCCTTCCCAGAAGTCAGAGGCCAAGGGGGGCCAGTGAGTCAGTCTCTCCTGCTCAACCCTCTGCACACAGAGCGTGTGGAGAAGGGTGGCAGTGGATATTCAGAAGGGCGAGGGGAAGATGCGGGAGTATTTTTGAAAAGCCTTTGAACAAGGCTCAGTGTAAAAAAAGGAATATCTCAGATGTATGAACCCAGGAGCAGTTATGCAAGTTAAGGAGGGTAAGAGGTTAGAGGCGAGGATTTGACGTTTTGCACAGTGTAAATTAATAAGGTCCTGGGCCAGGTGGTGACAAAGGGAACAGAAACCAAGGAACAAATGTGAAAAGCATTATAAAGAATTGTAATTCATACAGCCCAATTTGTGGCTCTCTCTGCAGTATTATTATCTTTAGATTTAGATTCCTAACTGTTATGAGTGTAATTTGTGAGTTTAGAGTTTGACAACAGCATCTCTCTTCTTTAATCATTTTTATCGGAAGTACTTTGCTTTTTCTTTGCATTTTGATTTTCTGATTTGATATTCGGTTCTTGTAGAAGACACAGCTCAGTGCTTCAGTTTAGTTTGAGAAATACTAACACTTTACAGAATACCAAATGAGAGTTCAAAATTCAGGTTGCTCTCTGATTGCATTCAACACGTTCCTGATGTAAGTAATATTTTTCATCAGTTCTAAAAATTAAACTATTTTAATTGCTCTGTATCTAATAAGTAAAAAACATGTTAGATAATTATCAGAGTATTGCATTCATTTTATCTGCAAATATAGTGCAAACATCTATCTCAATCTATAAGGTCTATCCATTTCCCTTTTATATGCTCATTTATCTTCAGCAAAATATATGCATAAAAGGTCTGTCAGAATAACCTACTCTGATCTCAGTAGCTGAAATAATATAAAGGCACAATAGCTCAGTCTCACTCCTCATGTGATCTTTCAGAAGTCAAGAGCATGCTGCACTGTGTTTTGGGTACTCACCTCTCAAGGAAGTTTCTCTCTTTTATCCTCTGTAGGAAGATAAAAAGTAATTTTATCAAGAGACAATGCCAACTGAAGAGCCAGTCTATTTTCATTCCCTTTTCCCTTTAACTCCACTTCAATCAGCCTGTAAAATGTTATTTTGCAGGAATAAAATTCCTGTTGGCCTTCTCAGATTTCTCCAAGCATTTCTTCAGCCAACCCTTATGCTGGGGGAACCATTTCAAAAGGGGCAGGGTCTGGAGGCCTGGGAGCTATTTGGACCGGGTTCCCAACACTCTGTGTTTAAACTTACGTGCTGAAGAAGATCCAGGTGTTCCTGGGAGTTGCTGAAATTTCTCCCGATGTCAAAGAGGCAGAAAGTCTCCTCCTGGCAGATGCTGACCCAGTCCTGGTATTCCCCTGGGTCAGGGATGCGATCCAGGAAGATCCGATACGCTTCCCACACTGCTTCCTGGCACACTGCAAGGCAGCGTCATGAGGAGTGAAAAGCGGCCGCATCCTGAGAAGATGCCCTTCTCCCAACCCAAGCCCAATCTTAAACATGGCAAGCTCTGTCATGGCTTATGCTGATACAATAGCCTATAGCCCATAGAGATGAATTCATTTAACAAATATTTATTGAGCCTTATATGCACCACGGAGAAAAATACAAGAAGGGAGATAGAAATACAGGGGTGTGTGTGTGTGTGTGTGTGTGTTTGTGTGTGTGTGTGTAAGACTGCTATTTATAATAGGGTGGTTGAGGAAGGCCTCATGATCAAGGTGACTTTTGAACAGTTTGGGAAGAGGCCCCAAGGCTGGAGAACGCTGGGCACATTGAAGAAACGGTAAAAAGGTCACTGTGGCCAGAGCAAGGCTGAGAGTTATAGAGGATGAACATGGAAGGATGTGGTGAGAGGCACAGAGATGGTGCAGGTCTTGCGGTCCAGACATCTTCAACTGGGGCACAGGTACCCAGCTGTATCTGCAGACTTTCCAAGGGGTAAACAGGCACACAGACATTTAAAGAGACTCAATTTCTTGATCTCAACTTCCTTAGCGTGCTTTCCTAAACTGGTTTGCCTAACAGCACATCTTTCTCTCCTCACTTTCCCTTTGGCCATCATCCTTCCCCCATCTCCCCATCCATAGTCTTCCTGTGACGGCCCAGTGCCCCTAGGTTGCCACACAAAGGGTATTCGAAATAACTGTGTTTGAGATTAAGACAGGGAGTGAACTTAGTCAAGGGCAAACACAGTTTTTGCAAGTATGGCAGTTTCTGATGCTTTGCCTTCAACACCTTAGAAGAAGTCCTAATGAAGTCGACAGCTGATACATCATTAAAAATAATGATGGCAGATCACGATGTGATTGTTAGCATAAAATGCCGGAGGAACTTAGGAATAAGGATGCTACTGTAACAAAACTCCATCTGTTCCCGTCTACTTATTTATGTAACACGTTTTCTCAGCATTTAAGTGAAACTAAGGAAAAGAATAGGGATAAAATGGATGTTAAATCCTGTCTAATGTTAGCAATACATAATAGGAATAATAAATAATGGCACATGAACTATAGAGGGACGGCACCAAAGCAACCCCATCTATCCAGAGGCAGAAGCTAGTGGAGCTTAAGCTATAGGCCCTTCATTTAAATTGGCCCCTTCCAAAGCTTTGTTCCTAGTTTTGTATCTATAAACATTAGTTACCCCAAACCCATATCTGAGTTTATATCCATCAATAAAAAATTAAAAACTTTTGTCAAACTTATATCTACTTCCTTTAGTCAATTATATATTAAAAATAATTATAAATGCAACTGAATCCAGAAGAAATTTCTGGAACTAAGTCAAATAAGTTATTTACTTAGGAAATAAGTAAAAAATGTAATTTCAATGTACGTACATTTTTGTTACTGAGAAATATTTTAGAGCAACCCATAACAGACTTTCAAGTATGACCTAAATTACATTAAGATAAGACTCTGCAGTGAGAGGTGGGATGGAAACGTGGGTGTGTGGAGGAAAAGGGACCACGTGACATTGCCTCCTGTTTGGAAGGGTTTGTTCATGCATTTGTAGAGTACTTGATGGTAAGTATTGAGTATCTATGACAGATTCCACTGTATATACGAGAATGCTTTAATTCCTATCTTATTTTCAATATCAATACTTATTTACAGCTCACCAAAAGTTACATCTTATCCAATTATTTAAGCTTATGATGAAAAACTTCAGATGTCAACAGAAAAGCTCTCAAGAGGGCACCTAATTTAAAAATTATTTTAGGGGATTAAGTTAGAAAAAGATAGAAGACTTTGGTCATAAGCAATTGTAATATGTTGATCTTTAACTCTGGAGGGATGAGGGGGAAAGGGGTGCTTTGGAGCAGAAGCTGACATCATCTGACTTTCTAAAGAAACCCTCTGACTGCCATGCAGAGAAAAGGGGTTATGGGTTATGGGGAGGAACAAAGTATGAGAAGCCCAGTCTGGAGACTCTTACTCTAGTACTTTACCTTCCCTCACTCCCCACTTGGTCCACATCTGGATTTCTCTTAGCTTTCTGTTTTAAGAGGCAAAGAGAATTCCAGACCAACAGAAGCTCAGGTCATTTACTAGCAGCAACCTGACCACAGATCCGGGGTGGGGGGGGGGTTTGCAGCACCCAAAAGTGCCATTTGAGGTGTGTGTTGCCTGGGGTTTTCCCTACATCATCAAACAGCCTAGGCTGAGACATTAAGCAGAAAGGCTGAGGTTCTGTGGTCAGATCTCAAGCAACTGTGGGGATACTGGAGAGGCAAGGCTCTGGCTTTCTCCAAAATCCTTGCGGCAATCCTCCCCAATAGAGTCAGACAAAGACGGTGCAGAAAGGTAAAGCCAGAGGTTAGAAAAATCCAGCTTTTCAGAGGTTTTCAGACTCCTCCCAGCCCTGAGGTCCTTTGATGCCTCGACTTTCAAGGTTTTTATCTGAGGCTCCCTTAGCAAGGATGGATGACTCTGCCCGTGAGTCATGGGCTGGTGCTTCTGTTCTCTTGATCACAGAAGGATTCTGTGCCTCCTGATGTGTGCTGAGCTTCCAGGATGCCAGAAAAATGCCATCGGAGGAGTCACCAAAATCCTGCCCCTCAAAAATCGCCTAAAGAAAAGATACTGGTTCCTGTTTCATCCCGACATTTTGATCACTGTAGACGACAGTGCCCCAGGGAAATAATTCTTCAAGCAACTCCAGGCATTTGTGCTTCAAGGAGAATGTTCTCTCAGAGCCTTTGGGGAAAGTAGGTTTTAATAGGGATGAGGGCTTTCTGTGTCCCTGAGGTGGGAGAAAGGGCCGCAAGTGGGGGAACGGGATTACCCGGGCATCTTATCAATATGAGAATATGCAGATTATGAAGTAGGTCTGGTGAGCCACCTGGACATCTGCGTTTCTTACAAGCTCCCAGGTGACGTGATGCTGCCGGTCTGTGGACAGCAGTTTGAGTAGCAAAAACTAGGATTCCCTTCACTTTTAACTTTCTCCGAGTCACACATTAATGTGAAAGAAAGATCTAGATTTTAATATTGGGATTGGGAGAAAGAGAGAGTGGAGAGAGAGAGAGGAAGGGAGGGAGGGAGAGAGAGGGAGAGACATGGGGAGGGGTGAAATCACAAAGGACTCACAGAGGACTTTGACGGGAGGCAGTCACAGAGAAGAGAGTTTGCGTGGTGGGAGCAGAGGTTCTGCCTGGGAAACTACCAGAAACGACCTTGACCCTTGTGTCTGAGCTTTCTGAGGAAATCTTTGCGATTCTATCAGGAAGCTCAGAACATTTTCCCTTGTGTTGCTTTAAGCATTGGGAGGAGAAATAGCTCAGTATTCCATTTGATTTGAGGAGTGTGGGAGCTGTCTCCTCTAAGTTTGAAAAATGTCAACAGATAATTTTGTAAAAGCAGCTATGACAACAATAACTGGGTTACTCTGTCAAAGAAACACTGCTTTATAGCTAGCTGGGTCTTATTTCTAGTTTCTTTGTGAACCAATTTGTTAGACTTAAAAAACCCATGCTGGTGAACACTAAAATTTCACATCACCCAGGGGCAGCCATAAAGATAATAGGCTGTCATTGCTGTGGGGAGAAAAACAGTGGTTTGTTTCATCCAGGGAAGCAAGAATGAAGCAAACCTAATCAAGAATAAAGAGCTAAGAATAAAATTCAGAGCTGAAAATTTGGTTGCAGCAATATAAGAACACCCAGATTAATTCAACTTTTGCACATCTTATAAATGTAAATACTTGAGAACTTGGTGGGATGTTAGTTGATGGCATAGTTTTCAGTTGTCAGAATGTGCAACACATCACAGGCTAGAGTTGAACCAGCTTGCTCTAGTCAATAGGCTTGAAATAGAGCAGGGTGACTGTGCTTTTTGGAGTGGAAGCAAACATCTATTATGATCAAGGTGGAAATCAGTAAACGTCCTCAATTTTCACATGTAAGGTGACTTGCGTTTAGGATGCAGCCAGACAAGCTACCTGGGGAGTTTAATAGCAGTTACCAAAGATGCTTTTCTTTCATTTAAAGAAGAAGCCATGGGATTTTTTTTCATCCATGGTAAGTGAATGACAAGGACAGCTACTGATGGCTGTGGTGTGATTGAACTCCATCATGATTTCCGGGAATGCTGTAAGAGTCCTGTAATGCTGTCTTGGGGTAAAAACTGCACTGTAACTCTGATGAAAACCACAGTAATTGTGCTGTAAATCCCGTTAACACCCGTTTATTATATCTTGGTAACCACTGCTAATTTGTGCCTCCAGGTTTCCCAGCTTCAGACATTTTTACTGGATCAGCAATAAACAACTGAAACTTACCAAGAAGGGAGGGAGGATTGGGATTGTAATGTGGTTTTTGAAAAGTGAAATCTTAGGTCATAAATCAACTTGCACAGATTCCTGACATTGCAATCATCCTGTGCTTCTTACAACATTAGGATTTAATAGTGGGCTTTGGCAAAAATAAAACAAAGAGGTAAAACCCAGAGGCCAGGGCTTCCCTGGTGGCGCAAGTGGTTGAGAGTCCGCCTGCCGATGCAGGGGACACGGGTTCGTGCCCCGGTCTGGGAAGATCCCACATGCCGCGGAGCGGCTGGGCCAGTGAGCCATGACCGCTGAGCCTGCGCGTCTGGAGCCTGTGCTCCGCAACGGGAGAGGCCACAACAGTGAGAGGCCCGCGTACCGCAAAAAACAAACAAACAAACAAAAAAACCCAAAGGCCAAGGCTTTCCGGTGGCTTGTTAAATGCTCTCGTGGTTCTGTGTTGCACAGGACATGGTTTTAAAACATACAAGCACAGATCTACCATAGTTTGGAAGGCTTATTATTCATAACTCTCAAGTCAGTAGGCTGATTTTTATAACTCCTGTGACTGAATGAGAGACTGGAAGTTCTGGGCTGAACACAACCTTGGGATGGATGAAAGGGAGGGGATGAAGAGAGGGAAAGTCTGAACAGGCTGCACCTCTTTCCTTACCTCTCAGTCTATAATAAGCTTGAAGACTTGCTAAAATCTCTTTCATGGATTCCTGTGGACAGACCTTAAGCCCAGTTGGGAAAAATGATGATCTTTTGGTTCGAGGCTTTGCCAAATCGAATATTCGTCTCATTGTTGACACTTTGTAAAATTTTCCAGTATTTTCGGTTGTTTCAATTCTTGCGGCATTGTCTATGTCTTTAATTTCAGAACTGTATATTTTAATGGAGAGATCTGTAAAAGAAAGATTGATTTCCTGGTAGTACTACTCAGTCATAAAAAAGAATGAAATAATGCCATTTGCAGCAACATGGATGGACCTAGAGATTATCAGACTAAGTGAAGTAAGTCAGACAGAGAAAGCCAAATATCATGATATCGCTATGTGTGGAAGCTAAAAACATGATACAAGTGAACCTATTTACAAAACAGAAACAGACTCACAGACATAGAAAATAAACTTATGGTTAGCAAAGGGGAAAGGAGCGGGGAAGGATAGAGTAGAAATTTGGGATTAACAGTTACACAGTTCTGTATATAAAATAAACAACAAGGACCTACTGTATAGCACAGGGAGTTATATTCAATATCTTGTAATAACCTATAGTGGAAAAAATCTGAAAAAGAATATACACATGTACAACTGAATCACTTTGTTGTACACCTAAAACATGGTAAATCAGCTATATTTCAATTAAAAAAAGATTGATTTCCTGATGAGTATATACATGTGTGTGCTGTAAGTGAAGCATATAATAAATGATGGAAAAAACTAAAAGGTTGATCCTGAGGGTTATGGAAGTTCTATTTTGCTGCAACTTCCAAATGTGATATTTCAATGACAAGACATTTTCAGAAATCAGGGAGTAGCATAATGGGCTGATCAAGCGTATTGAAAAAAAAGAAAAACAAAAACAACATTTCGAATCATCTTGCCTTTAGGAGCTGCCGAATATTGAAACCTTTTCCCACACATCTCTCTAAAAATCACTCCTCACTTAGCACTCAAGCCTCCAGAGAGATGCCTCTTTAGATAGACATGATGATTCAAGTGGGGAATGATATAGCATTGTGGTACCCAGAGGTGCACTCTTGATGAGGAAGTAGAGTGCTTCTAAAAACCTAGGGGAAAAAATGCAACAAAACAACCTCCCTGCCTATGAACAGCAGCCCTAGGATTTCTCTGAGGGCAGGGCTCCGGGGGTGGCAATCTGGTTGAAAGTGATTTGGGGCCTTAGAGTTTCATTTACAGAGCAAGCTTGATATTTTATGCGAGATGATGAGAGAAGGGATGGAGGAGAGGTCAAAGAGAGGGTGTTGGCAGAGGATTAAACTCCCGGAGCCATTCATCCTACTGGCACTGAGGTGTCTGGTAGGGTTAGGTCTGGATTTCGTTTTTAGCTTTGTAGACCTCTCAGAAAAATAACTTACATTCACTGAGTACTATTTTATTTTGAATTTTTTTCCATCGGTATTATTTCATATCACTCTCAGAAAAGCTCTAGTGTATAGATGAAACAGATACCATTTTTCTCAGTTTACCACTCCGTCAGGTACCGAGGCCTAGAGGTGACAGAGCATGTTAACAGTGTGGTCAGATCTCCACTCTGCCTCTCCCACTCCATCTCTTTCCTTTCAGCCGTTCTACCGTTTAAGAAAGGAATTACTGATGAACAGCTAGGACCCCTCACTCTGGCCCCTGGAGACCACCAGCGTGTGGCTTACAGAGATTTAGGTTCCCATCTTGTTAAAGAAGGCTTTCCAAATCCCTTTGTGAATGGAAACCAAAAGAACAGAAAGGAGACGGTTTATACACAAAGTATAATTTAGTAAAATCAGCATCCCCAGGATCTTTCAATTTATCCAAGAGTAAACCAATGAAAAAATACTAAATGGAGTCAATTACAAACATAGGTATCAATAGGAAAGAGTATTAATATTGCCTGGTTCTTTAGGAGGACGAGTCCTCCACTCTCTTGCCCCCATTATTGTACCTGACAGGCAAAACCATAACCAGGGTTAAATACCACTCTTTGCCTTCTCCTCACGGGCACCCTAGTAGCTGAACATGGCTGGAGAAAATCAACCATTAGGACTCACTTTAAATTTATGAGCCTTCAACAATATCACACTACATTTCTCTGGTCCATTGAATTTCTCTCTCTCTCTCGGAGAACTACACGCAACTTTTCTCAGGTTTCCTGCACTTCCTACCAATTCTCACTCTCAGCTGATGACCTTGCTTCACGTTTTATTGAGAGCAAGGGGAACCAGAAGATAACTTTTCGGATTCCCAGCACTGCATCCACTCACTGGCTGCATCTGTGCTCAATACTCTGCTTTCCCTCCTGTGACTATTTGATGACTGGTCCGTGCTCCTGTCTAAGCCCAGTTCCTTTACTTATGCACTGGATCCCAGCCTTTTCACCTCGCAAGGACGTTCATCCAGAAACCCTCCTTTCATTCACCTACTGAATCATTTTTCTCTCTTTCTACTGGATCGTTCCTATCGGCCTGCAAACATTCTATTATTTTCTCCTTCTTCCTAAAAGATTCTTTCTTGCTATCACTTTCCCTCCAGCCACTGACCCATTTTTCTATTTGCACTTAGAGCAAAACTCTTTGAAAGATCTGTTTTTACTTCCTTTCCTGAAACAAAGCAAGGTCCTATATGAGTGAGGGAGGATTCCCCTGACACCACATGCAAAGCTATCAACATTTCCTCTCTTCATTCCCTCCTCTTTTTTCCTTCCTTCTTTTCATTTATTTATTTTTATTTTTTATTTTGATGTTTGCAGTGTGCTCTTAGAGCCCTGTGTATTCAACATGCTATTGTGACACTTCACCAGAAGGTGTCGCTATCGAACACATAATATAATGAGAGCTGAAGGTTGGAAAACGGAACCCCAATAATCAGTTCTTTGACTTTGGGATTGTGCGTGTTCAGTACTGACATTTGTTGATGAGGGTGGTGGTGAAGGTTGTGATTTTGCAGCAAAACAGACCATTTGAGGAAGGGCTGAGACGTAGCATGGTGGGATGGACTCCCATTGAGCTGGGAGGTTCTCCTGAAAGGCCTGGCAGATGGGAAATACCAGTATTTAGGTGGCGGGAAGAGGACCGCAGGTCCACAGGCAGGCAACGTCCAGCAGACTGAGGAAGGTGGTCAACACCGAAGGTTTAAACTGGGATTTAAATTAAATTTCTTTAACTGCTCAGTCCTGGAGCTGACCCGGCTCCTGCCACCCAGGGTAGCTGTGACAAGTTTGGAAATGTCCAAATGTACAGAAAGGGAAATTAATGAACAACCATTTGATTCAAACACTGAATTCAAACATTACATTATCCTAAGAAAAAGTCAGATCTCGCTGGGGTGGAGAGGCAGCTCTGAAATACTGGGCTTTGTCCCCTTCATTTATTGTGTTAAAATTAGATGGTCTAAGCATTGCCTAAACATGTCCACTAGTTCACGTGAAGGTCAGCCCTTCAGTCAAAAGTATCTTTTCCACTCTAGGTTCTAGGCTGGTAGGGCTTAATGTTGACAGGCAACCTGGAAACCTCCCTATTACCTCCCTATTACATCACTGAAGAGTCTTTTTTTCCTTCCTGTACCAAAGTTGGCCTCCAATCATAGATTGCTTACAAATTTTCCATTTCAGGGCTCAACCGTGCCCACCAGGCCGCCTCTTTCTTGGTTATGTATTCAAGGGGATCCTTACCAGCCTGTTTGGACCAATTCTCACCAGACTCTCTCCTCTAGAGGAATGTTTTCTCGCCATCTAACCCTGCAGGCTTACAACCTAGGATTACTGTACACATATAGTGACAGTAACAGACAACAGAAAAAGGAGAATGGGGCGTCCGCGGCACCATTGTGATGAGAGTGACAGCCACTGGTAAGAGCACTTAGTGAACCCATTATGTTTTCCTAAGGGAAAAAGGCTGCGATGTCCTAATGAACGAATTAACAGGAGTGGAGACAAAAGCTACTGGAATCCCTCCAGAATAAAAATCTCCATTTGAAGAACAGAACTCCACAGAGAGAAAGTGGGTAACACTCCAGGACCAAATCAATACCTGGAAGGCTTAAAAAATAAAAATTTCATCTTACATATGCTTTCCAGACCTTACCAAAAAAGAGTAAGCAGTTCTGGCCTTTTTGCAAACGCTCAGCTTTGCAAAACATCCCAGTCCCAGCCCCTCCATTAGCGGAAATGCTCAATTACCCACCTGAAATTTTTTTCTTCCAAAGAGCAAGGGAACTAAATGTACATTGTGCTTAACATACCTGAACACACCTCAAAAATTATGCAGTTGTACTGAACACTTGCTTAACGCTTTTCCAGAAAATTGCATGGATTTTAAGCACACTGTCTTCTGCATGATCAAGTGGAGATGACAAGAGCTCCTACGTCTTGCTTTCTCCTCTATCTTCCTACGTGTAGCTCCCAGTGAAATTCCATCCTGACAAGCCTGCTGCAAGCGAGTAAATGGTGGAAAAGAGGACCATAGAAATTAGGGAAACTTCAGTGATTTTCTGTAATGAGATACGAAGCCAATGCAGTCTCACGGTAGTCAGCCTACAGACTGATTATCGGTGATGCAAGGTGGATGCCACACCATTGCCCTCCCTGAAGCTTTGGAAACTTGGGTGCCATGGCAGCCTTCCTTGTCTCCACACCACTACCGCCTGCTGAGGGTGAAAATCAGTGCCCCCTTCTCTCAAAGCATTAGAGCGGTTGCACTGTTTTTCTTCACATTGCAAAAATAGGTTTGGCCATTGCATTCCTACGTCAGAAGGAAAGGGTTAGGACCCTGGAAAACCATTGTAAGAAGTAAAGCTTGCTATCTTCTATTCTATGTATTTGCACGGATACATATGTATTGGTAAGTTCATCTCACTGCACTAAAAAAAAGAGGAAGAACTAAATCTATAGGTGAGATGCCGAGAAATTTTGCTGAGGGCGTATGCGTCATGGTGAGAGGGCAGGGACCGAATGGAAGTTGAAGGGAGAAGTAGAAAAGAGAAAGGGGAACAATAGGGTCCTACTGTAGAGCACAGGGAACTATGTTCAATATCCTGGGATAGACCATAATGGAAAAGAATATGAAAAAGAATGTATATATACGTGTAACTGAATCACTTTGCTGTACAGCAGAAATTAACACAACATTGTAAATCAACTATACTTCAATGAAAAATAAATAAACAACAACAACAAAAAATACCTACCAAGTTAAAAAAAAGAGTTCATTAGAATTCTGGACAAGCATAAAAGATAATGGCATGAAAATATATTTTGTTGATCCAATTTTTATAAAATAATTATCTGTTCATATACATAGAAAAATCTAAAAAGATCTATAAAAATGTTAATTATAGATTTCCAATAAAGGAAAGAGAAAGGGGGTGGTCTCTTTTGTGCCCCAGGGGGATGACCTGTGAGCAAGTGGGGTCCTGAGCTCTTCATATCTGGTAGGTGTCAGGGAGTCGACAGGCAGGGGTCCAGCAGGGCAGGGTCTTGGACCCAGAACAAAAATGGGTGCTCACTCCCCACCCCTTTCATGGGGAGACAGAGGAGGATGTTGAGTAGGGGTAGGAGCATACTCCAAAAAGACTGGCCTTCTGTGTCCTCAGAAAGGAGAGCAACACAACTGAGGCACTTGTCCTGGGGTAGCTTGAAGGGCTCATAGCCTGCCTTCACCTAAGGCGAGGAATCCTTCACAAAAATCCTCTTGGCCAAGGCCCGTTCATAGCCACCTGCCGGTTCCAGAGGCACTGTTCCTGCTGCAATTCAGGACCATGGGATGCCCTTGACTCTCAAGTGCCCTCAAGGTCTGCATTCGTGTGTCAGAGGTTGTGAGAAACCACAGTATAAACACTTAGCTTCTTCATGCAGTGCTAAATTTACTTGAGCATTTTAGCAGCGAAGTTTAAAATGTGAAGGATTGTAAATGATTTTCACATGAATACATAAGCAAACTCAGCAAAATCCTTTCTCCCCCAAACAAGCCAGTCTTGAAAGTTAGAAGAGTAGGATATTTCTATAAGCTGTGACTAACTGTAAAGTATATTTCTTTGGAAAACGGTGAGTGGAGTTGGTTTAGTGCTGAGGTCAGGTTGAAGTAAACAGGCATGTGAAACTGAGGTGAGAACAATTATGTTGAAGTTGCTGGCTAGCCTAGCTAAGGCTTGTTTTCAGGAGTTGACAGAGAGAAACAGTGTTTTCCCCAGCAGCTGGATGTTTTAGTACCCCTCAAATCACCCTGGGTAGGCAGATACCTTCTCCATATCTGTGTAGGACCAACCCTGTTAAGCCACTTTTAATCATCTCTTCCTTACATTAACTTAACTTCTACTAACCTTTTTCTGCTTTCCAATTTTTAACCCATCATGTAAACTTGGGGGGCACCATCTCCATTGGTTTCAGAATGTGGAGTTTAAATAAATACACAGGTTACGAATAAGAGAATCAGAATGGAATTTTACAAGTTAATCTGAGATCTGCGGATGATGAGTTGTATCTCACAAATGTATGGAATGTGATAGTTTTCAGAGCATTTTTCTAGCCTGGCTTGACAGATAGTTTGAATGATACGGAAACCAAAGGGTTTCGCGGCAGAGTCTGTCCACCATCTGCTTGGAAGTGGGTGGGGAAGATAAGTAGCAGGAAATCACAAAGACCTACCAAGAGCCTGTAAAAAAATCCCCCAAATTAGAAGGAGGCTAACTTCAGAAGCTGGGAGTACACTGAGGAAGTAGCAGGGGGCAGGAAGATAGATTCGCTTATGGGACACATTAACCACTTTCCTCTGGTTCCAGCTGTGCTGGTGTCTTTCTCCCTTTGATTTCTAGGGGTGCTACATATTTGGGGCATATTTATCTCATTAGATTCTAACCATGTCTGAAGTACTCATATCAGAATCAGCTAATTTAGCCCAGCATCTTTATTTTCTGAACCTCTTTGTTGCTGACGATTCTAATATTACACACTATGAAACAGCTACTCTTAAGTTTTAGTGCTCTCATGTAAACCTGGTCTTGGAGTGTATTGGGAATTCTGAGTAAAGAGAATTGCATGTACAGCGTTCTTGCATATATTGCCACAAAAGAATGATATTGTAGCTGCTCAAGGAGAGCAGAATTGGAACAGATTAAACAGGTTAAACAGCTATACATCTCTGCCTTTCTTATGCATGAGAAACTATCACAGTTCTTGCAGAGAAGAAAGATGAACTTCATCTTGAGTACCTGTGGGGCTGAAGTTACAGTAAGATGGCTCTGCCTTCCTGAGCCACTTCCTGAACTTGGGCAAATAATCTCGATGTGCTTCAACTTTCTAACCTACAAAGGGTATAACAATAATTCCAACACCATAGATACGGATTCATGTTTGCGTGTTATATAGTTCTGTTTTGTTTTGAAGATTAAATGAGAAAATAGGGGTCACGATTTTGCAGAAGGCCTGGCACATTGTTAGCTCTTATTATGATGTGGTACCGTTATACTTTGAGGTTTAGGGCTAGGAATAAGATAGGAATAGGATTGCCTGATTTAGCAAATAAAATATAGGACACCCAGTCAAACTTGAATTTCCAATAAACAACTATGTAAATTTTTAGTATAAGTATGTCCCATGCAATATTTGGGACACATTAAATATAAGTGGGCAAAGTGTTTCTGTTAAAAGAGAAAGATTGTCAGACTACATTTAAAAAATTCTACTATATGCTGTTTTAACAGACACATTTAATGAAAAGACATAGGGAAGTTGAAATTAAAAGGATGGAAAAAAGTTATATTATGCAAACACTAATCAAAGGAAAGTTGGTATAGCTATATTAGTATCTAATGAGGTCAGAGGTCTTCTGTTAAATGTTCCATAACCAGCTCTTAGGGTTGGATGAGAAGGCCTGATTTGCAACATTTGCCAATTTTTCTGTGTTATAACTCTCCCATGGCTGATTTCAAGCCACCGATGTGCTATTACTGAACACAGAGTTGGGAAGAGATGTGAGCAACTGGCTCCTGTAAGTCAGTATGGGCCAGTTCCACCACATCAGTGGACAAATTTCCTTATTTGGCTGAAAGTATTACAAAGACGATGATAGTCACATCATAATGGTAAAAATTTAAAAGTCATCAGAAAGATGTAACAAGTTATAATTTTATGTACTTAATAATATTACCTTAAAATATATAAAGCAAACTTTGACAGAACAATAAAGAAAATAAAATCAACAATAATAGCAGGTGGATTTTAAGAGATCTTTCTTGGTAACTGATAGAACAAGCAGAAAAAAATCGATAAAGATACAGAGGATTGAAAACATAACTAAAATTGACTTAATGAACATATATAGAACATTATAAAACAAAAATATAATATAGTATATATTTATATTATATATAAAATATACTTCATTTTCAAGCACAGGGAGAACATACAAATATTGACTGTATATTGGACTATAATGCATGTACATTATGTTCTCAGACCAGCAAAGAAGTAAGCTAAAAATCAGTTTTAAAAAACAACTGGAAAATTCCCTATATGTTTGGAAATCGAAAAAAAATACTTATAAATAACCCATAATTCAGTGAAGAAATCATGCTGGTTATTAGAGATATCTTTATCAAATGATAAACTTTTACATAGTAAAACTTGTGGGATATAGCTAAATCAGTACTTGAAAGGTAAACTTATCTCATTAAAATGCCTATTTTAGAAAAAGAAAAAAGCTAAATATTAATGAGCTAAGCATCTATCTCAAGAGGTTAACAAAAGAAAAAAAATAAAAGAAAATACAAGAAAAGAAGATGAGTAGAGATTAAGAAGATATAAAAGAGAAGATAACATAAAAGAGAAGAAAAAGACATATAAAAGCCAAAAACTTTTCCTTTGAAAATACTAATAACAGAAACAAAAATCATAAGAAGGAGAAGATACACTTAATTACTATCAGGATTGAAAAGGGGGACATCATTATATTTTCTATAGACATGAAAAACTTAACAAGAGGGTATGAATAATGTTTTGTCACTAAATTTGAAATTTTATATGAAATGGATAAATTCTAGAAATATACAACTTACCAAAATGGATATAAGAAGAGACAGGAAACCTAATTATTATCACCTTTAAAAAATTGACTCAGTAGTCAAATATCCTTTCATAAATATAACTCTTTAGCTTCATCAGAGAGTTCTATCAAATATTCATGGAAAAAATAACTTTATTTTCATACAAACTCGTACAAAACCTGACAAGGAAACTATGTGAAAAAAATCATAGTCCAATCTTGTTTATGAATATTAATGTAACATTTTGAAATAAAATATTAGCAAATGGAATCCAGCAGCGTTTGAAAAAAGGTCATGACCAAGTTGGAGTTATCTCAGGAATGTAGGGTTAGTTTAATATTTGAAATTTTATTAAGGTAATTTTTCACATTAATGAATTAAAAGAGAAAAACCATTTGGTAATCTCAATGGAAATAGAAGAAATACACAATACATTTCTATATTTATCCATGATTAAAACTCTTAGGAATAGCAAGGAACTTTTTTTCACAACCTAATATAGGGAATTTTCAAAAACAAAACAAACACAAAATCTAAAACAAACATCATACTTAATGGTGAACTATGAAAGAATTCTCTTCAAGATCGGTAACAAGGAAAGGATCATGCCATCAGCGTTTCTCTTTAACATCATACTGGCTGGCCTAGGAAGGGCAGCAAGAAAATATAGAGAAAGAAAAGATACAAAGACTGAATAGAAAGAACTCAAATTTTCTTTATTCACAAATGATAATGGAGAAAACTCCAAAGAATTGCTAGTGAATTTTCAGAATAAAGATTGTTCAGCAAAGCTCTGGAATATAAAACCAATTACTTTTTTACATAGAAATGTAATAAGGTAAGGCCAGACACCATAAAACCCTTAGAGGAAAACATAGGCAGAACACTCTGTGACATAAATCACAGCAAGATCCTTTTTGACCCACCTCCTAGAGAAATGGAAATAAAAACAAAATTAAACAAATGGGACCTAATGAAACGTAAAAGCTTTTGCACAGCAAAGGAAACCATAAACAAGACCAAAGGACAACCCTCAGAATGGGAGAAAATATTTGCAAATGAAGCAGCTGACAAAGGATTATTCTCCAAAATTTACAAGCAGCTTATGCAGCTCAATATCAAAAAATTAAATAACCCAGTGCAAAAATGGGCCAAAGATTTAAACAGACATTTCTCCATAGAAGATATACAGACTGCCAACAAACACATGAAAGGATGCTCAACATCACTAATCATTAGAGAAATGCAAATCAAAACTGCAATGAGGTAGCACCTCACACCAGTCAGAATGGCCATCATCAAAAAATTTACAAACAATAAACGTTGGAGAGGGTGTGGAGAAAAGAGAACCCTCTTGCACTGTTGGTGGGAATGTAAATTGATACAGCCACTATGGAGAACAGTATGGAGGTTCCTTAAAAAACTAAAAATAGAACTGCCATGCAACCCAGCAATCCCACTACTGGGCATATACCCTGAGAAAACCATAATTCAAAAAGAGTCATGTACCACAATGTTCATTGCAGCTCTATTTACAATAGCCAGGACATGGAAGCAACCTAAGTGTCCATTGACAGAAGAATGGATAAAGAAGATGCGGCACGTATATACAATGGAATATTACTCAGCCATAAAAAGAGATGAAATTGAGTTATTTGTAGTGAGGTGAATGGACCTAGAGTCGGTCATACAGAGTGAGGTAAGCCAGAAAGAGAAGAACAAATTCCATATGCTAACACATATATATGGAATCTAAGAAAAAAGAAAAAAATGGTTCTGATGAACCTAGTGGCAGGACAGGAATAAAGACACAGATGTAGAGATTGGACTTGAGGACACAGGGAGGGGGAAGCGTAAGCTGAGACGAAGTGAGAGAGTAGCATTGACATATATACACTACCAAATGTAAAATAGATAGCTAGTGGGAAGCAGCCACATAGCACAGGGAGATCAGCTCGGTGCTTTGTGACCACTTAGAAGGGTGGGATAGGGAGGGTGGGAGGGAGGGAGACGCAAGAGGGTGGAGATATGGGGATATATGTAATGTATAGCGGATTCACTTTGTTATACAGCAGAAACTAACACAACATTGTAAAGCAACTATACTCCAATAACGATGTTAAAAAAATGTAATAAGGATGCCATTTACATGATCACAATTAATATCAAGTGGCTAGGGATAAGTCCATGATGTGGAGCCCTTTAAAAAGTCATTATGCAACTTAATTGTAAGGTACTAATAAAAGGAGAGATAATCCCTGTTCTTGGTAGAAAGACTTAATGCTCTAAAGGTGTCAATTTCCCCCAAATTCATCTATGGATCCAACATAATTCCAGTTCAACCTCCATAGGATTTTTGTGGAACTTGGTGAGCTAATTTTAGAATGTATTAGGGAAGAGTGGAGAGTCAAGAATAGCTTAGACACTCCTGTAGAAAGAGAACTAAGCCAGGGAAACATGGGTACAAGATTTCAAGATTATTATAAATTTGAAATAATTGAAGCAATGTGGTGTTAGCTCAGGGATAAAAAAATGAACAAACCCATGTCCATGGCAGAAGAGGCATCACAGAGCAGAGAGAAAAGGAGAAAGTATTCATTGAGTGGCGCTAAAACAATTGATTATCAGTATTAAAAAAAAAAAAGAAATTGTTTTCCTGCTTCACACACACACACACACACACACAATAAATTGTCGTGAATTAAGTATGAAAAACAAAACGTCTTTTATAAGACAATATAGGAGAATATGAAGTTACTAAGGCTAATTCAACAACACTGAAATTAAGAATGTGTGTTCATCAAAGGCTATACCATTAAGACAGTAAGAAGGCAAGGCTACAAACTGACAGAAGGTTTTTGAACATAATTGCAAAAGGGTTGGTGTCTGCAACTTAAAAGGAACTGCTCCAAATCAGTAAGAAAAGACATATATCTCAACGAAAAAATTGGTCAAAAAACTTGTTCAAGGATTTTCTAGAAGAAGCACACAAGACCCAAAAATACAGGAAAAGATACTTAACTTCGTTAGTAATCAGAGAAATGCAAATTAAAACCACATTGAGACACTATTTCACCCCCAACGCAGAGTGACAAAAAATAAAAAGTCAGGCAATAACAAGTGTGCATGAGGATTTGGAACAAAAGGGATTCTCACTCTAAATGGCACAGACACTTAGGGAGACAGTTCGGTATCACCTGGTAAAACTGAAAACATGCATTCCTCGTGACACAATGATTTCTCTCCTATTCAGAAGAAAGAGAGAGAAAGAGAGAGCTAGACGCTGGAGAGATTCCTGGAGAGCACCGGGGGACAATTGGGAATGTCTGTACCAGTGTTGTATGTAATGCAAAGTCCATCAACAGAAGAATGAATACACGGTGTATCCATACCAGGCAGCAGCATGTCCCAGGCGCCTCTCAAGCACCATCTCAGGCCCACTTAGCCTCACCTGTCTCTCAGACCAGCTCTTCATAAGCTCTGACCCATTATGGGAGACACAAGCCCACAGCTCCTTGCCTCTTGCTGTGTCACGGTGTCTGCTTTCTCCTGCCCCAGGATTTTCTGTTGCTGCAGAGGTGTGAGAAGCACCAAGACCCACCCGTGGTCCATGGACGGGTGCACTGGAAGTGCAGGGAAGTTAATGTCCTTTGAGGTGAACTTTTATTTATTTATTTTTATTTTTATTTTTTTGCGGTACGTGGGCCTCTCACTGTTGTGGCCTCTCCCGTTGCGGAGCAACAGGCTCCGGACGTGCAGGCTCAGTGGCCATGGCTCACGGGCCCAGCCGCTCCGTGGCATGTGGGATCTTCCCGGACCGGGGCACGAACCCGTGTCCCCTGCATTGGCAGGCGGACTCTCAACCACTGCGCTACCAGGGAAGCCCAAGGTGAACTTTTGAGGAGATCTCTTATGAATTTTTCTCCATTTACCCCTAGGCTCCCAACCTCATGGACAATCTGGAGATCCTGTAGTCTCTAAAGATGGTCCCTTAATATCAGCAATTGGTTGCACTTGACACCAAGTGCTGGCCAGTTTGGTGAGGCATCTTTATGTTGGTTTTCCCTCTTTCACTGCTTCATCCCTCATTTTCTTCTCCTCCTGTTTCCCTGAAAATGCACTCCCTAATGAAGAGTAGCAGGTAAGCTCTTGCCTCAGGGTCTGATGTATGCAACAGTGTGGGTGACTCTTAAAAATATAATGTTGAGCCAAAGAACTAAGTCATAGGAGAACACATACAGCATGAGATTACTTATATAAATACACAAACAAAATGAAGAAATATTAATATACATCTATAGGTGGAAACACTAATGTTAAGCAATGACGTGATTAACACAAGATTCATGACGGTAAAGGGGACGAGATCCTGGCAGAGCAGACAGGGGACTTCTGAGATACTATTAATGTTTTATTATTTAACCTGGGAAGCGAGCATGTTATTATTATTCTCTAAATACCACATATATGTTTTGTACACTCTTGGTGTATATTTCCCAAGTAAGGAGATCTGCAGAAAGCAATGTGTCTAGCCATGGCGCGGACTCATGTAGGCTCTACAAGTAAGGCTGGAAAGGAAGGTAGGGGCGTATTGTAAGGACACTCAAATGAAATGATTGGACTTGATTCTGAAGGCATCGGGGAGACTTTGGAAGTTCTTCTCTTTCCTTGGCTTTTGGCTTAGTTTCCTTTAATCCTATTCCTAGGGGAGCAATTATGAAAATAGATGTGGGCCATGGTGAGTGAGGGGTCTAAAGGTGGCTGGATGGAGAAACCCAAGTTGGAATGAAAGAAGATGCCTTTATAAAGGTGCGCAGAAAGACACAGTTTCCTCAAGAATGGCTGCATGTAAATGGGAGAATATTTATCTACTGAATACAGCCGTAGGCTTAGAAGTATTTATCATGGTTCTGTAGCTCTTTCATATTCTTCCCACATTCACTGTGGCCAGCAGAGAGGGGCAGCAGTGGGAGTACATTCTCAATAAATAATCGTAATGATGCATGCTGTAGGTCGGATCTGACAGTGGCATTTCCATATATGAATTCTCATTATCACGGTATCAGCTCTCTGTAGGATAAGCTTCAGCATGCAGATTGCCTTGGATCCAGAGCAAAAAGTACACTCCCTCCCTTATTAAAACGGTTCCATCTGACATGGTGCTCTTGATTAGTGAGGCGAAAATCCCAGGGAGACTGTTTCTCAGTCTCAGACAGGGAGCTCAGACCCAATGGTTGCTGAAAACCAGACTTTTCCTATGGTCATTTCCAAATACCTACTGAATTATATATAATATAAACCTAGAGACTATTATGAAAAACAAACTGGTTTTTTGGTTTGCCTCAAACGGATTATTTTAAAACGGCATAAGATCTGTGAACATGGCTGAGGCACCGAAGGTATACAGGATCTGAATTTGCGTACGGGATTAGCATGCAAATCTGGTTGATATTTAAGGTGATGGCTCGCTCATGATTGATGGAAATGGCCACGAAAGCAATAGGTCCTGTCAACGCTGCCTAATTAGCTCACACATGTAATAGTCCTTCAGTGTGATCAGCAAAATAAGCCTGGAAGGGTCACAAGGCAGCAATCGCCTTTTCTTTTTAAAGCATATAATCTAATAAATGGTCTGAGTGAGGTGTGCTGCCGTGGTTTGTTCAATTGGACATAAAGTGTCTTCAATTTACATGACTGATTTTAAGGACATTTTTTCAGGTATAATTGAAGAAAAAGATCTGCCTTCAACCTTTTGAATTACACTGTTCTGAGACCGTAGCAGAGATGATAAAATATAGGGGCTGCAAAGTTAATGTGACTGTCACTGGGTGGCTATCTCAGGTATATAAATGAAGTTTTGTTCTCTGTTCATGGAGCCGCAATGAGGAAAAATAACTTCCTGGGTAATTTTATGAAATGAGAACATATCTCAGTAGTAAAGAATTAGCAAGAACTGGAGTGTCTTCAAATGCAAATTTCCTGACATTTCACAGTTACTAAAATAAATTACCCTACCTTGGTGAGCTAATAATAACTTAGTTAAGGTTTCATTTAGTATAACCAAATATAATGCAAAAAGCCCATACTCTGATAAACACCATTTCCATTTTAGGGTTTGCTAAGGGTGGCTTTTCTCTCTTCTCTTTCTCCCACACCTCAGAATGTCACAAGCAATTAGATGAAATTGTTTATGGGAAATGGAAAGGTAAGCGAAGAAAGCAGTGCAGTACACGTAGGATATAACTGGCATCTGCATTATGAAAACCGAAGAGAGGTGCTTGTATCTTGATGAACTAATTGTTCTTTGAAACTATTGAACTGTCTTTTGTTGCACTAAACGATTTATTTAATGAATGTTTTGAAATCGAAACCATTTCATTTTTATGTATCAATGGAAAAACTACATTTGAAATCTGCAAAGCTTAAAGGAAACCTTTTGAAATATCGGCATATCTCTGAATCTGTTAATATTCTGTGTTGGGTACATAGCAAACACTCCACTTGTGGAATCAAATTGGGAAAAATTACCTACCGGCATAGGAAAACTTTTGAGAAGAAATTTGGCAAAATGAATCAAATACCATGCATAAACTGTTTATATTGCTTTGACCCAATAATTTTACTTTAGTGAATTCATCCTAGGAATCTTAAATACTGAGAGAGCTTATGTGCAAAGATATTCATTGCAATGAATATCTTAATATCATAATAACAAAACAATTAGAAACGATTCTTTCTCTTTCGTTGAGTATTTAGATAAAGCAAATCATGATATCAACTGAAAGGAACATTATGCAGCCAATAAAATGATGCTTGTCAAAGCAAGATAGCAATGTAGACCATTCATCTGATGCAAAAGATGTGCAAAAAGCCTCATATAAAATTGTGTGCACAGTAGAACTGCAATCATGGAAAGAATGAATAAGCATAGAAAAAAGACTGAGGAACATATGAAGGTGTCAGCATAGGTTGTGTTTGGATAGGGGTACTATGGGTAATTTTCCATATCTTTCGATTTTTCAAATAATCTATAACTTTTTAAAAAGAAATTCTTGACTTTAAATACCCAGTTGTTATGCTCAACAGCTAGTTGTATTGAGTTGAACTCCTCTCTCTTCCAAAAGCATTTTCTATGTAAATACACTCGTAATGGTTAATTAGTCACAAATGGGAAACCAGTCTGGCTGAAGTACATAAACTCTAATTACCCGTGGACCTCACTAATTAAAGATTAACAGAAATTCACAGATCTGAGGTTCTTATGGAATAAAAAGCTCCAAACAAGTAACCATGTAAAGATTTTTTATTATGCAGTTATAATAGTTTGTTTCATAGATATTGGCATATAGCAAATTGTAGTTTTTTGGTGAGCTTCTTTCATTTAAATTTCTGTATGTAATTATGCTATTTGTAATTGTAATAGCTGATACATAATATAGGAAAATAGAGAAAATAGCTAAATTAGTTAACATAATTAATTAAACAAAACCAAAGCTGATTTGACCGGTCAAGTTTCGGAAACTGACAAATCGGTGTGCTTCAGCAGATTAAGCTCAGAATATACTGGAATCCCATCATTTGTTTATAATTAAAATGTTTTTATAAATGTAAACATTTATATGTAATTGACAAATTGAAAGGCAAGTAAGTAAACTTTTTCTCCATCCATTATCATTTATAGGTAGCAAAACATAAAGGGAATTTTCATATAATCTTTTCCAGAAATTTTCTTCTCTCTCCAGATGCAACCACTAAAATGTTACATATAAAATAACTGACAGGTCTGTTATTTTTGTGACTTAACAAATGCAATCAACAATGTGTTCTACTTTTCTATGGGTGCTTTAAAACCAATGCTTCAATTAAAAGGTTGATTGTCCAAAGCTACGTCATCCTTAAAGAAGAACTGAACATTATTGATTTCGAATGTCTTAAAACATTATGTTATAATGGTCAGCCTTATACTTAAAAAAAAGTGAAGCTTTGTTCAACAAGTTATTTTTAGTACATTGTTTTTCTTAAATATGCCTGTTTTGTGGCTTGCTTTAATTTTAGATTCACTTGAAGATTTGCTATAAAAAACTTGCAGTGCTTGTTCTTTTATGCATACAACTTTACAAGCAACCGAGTTTCTGATTTGGTCCCCATCATGGACTCTGAAGATGAAGCACCCTTGCTATTTTCTAAGGGAAAATAACTAATGATTTAACTATGAGAGGGTATGGAATACATTTTTTGTTTGATCATAATTGACAAAGTATTTCATTTTTTTCATGGACCTACTAATTTTATTGACATTAATGTTATGAATGTGTATTCAATGTTTTATAAGAGTAAATAGGATGCATTCATCTCTCCTATTTTATTAACATAAATTGCACTTAAGATGCAAATATAAAATATATATAAAAACACATATATTATGCAAATATAAAATAAATATTCAGCAAGTGAAAACCATTTCTGACAATCATTCAATCATCAATCAATATTCATTCAAGGCCTACCATATACGAGCCCTCTGAGATACAGGGGTGACTTTCTTGATTTTGAATGTTCAACTCTGTAAATAGATTTTATATATAAGCAATTAAAAAATAAATGAATATTTAAATAATTTACCTTTGATTCCTTGAACTTGGAGAAAAATCCAAAGAACAAAAACAGCCCTTCTAGTTTCCAAATACATTCTGGCTTTTGTGCATTGGTGTTTCTGGTAACAATCACAGAACAGTCCCAAGTCTCATTAAAAAAATAAAATGACAGAAATATGAAAAATAGTGAAATATTGATATTAGCTGAGTGAGGATAACCTTCTTGGTTTACCTTTATGAGGGCTAATTTATGAAGAACATGAGGCAGTGCCTGCTTCTGGAATAATCTCCTTATCTTCCCCTTAGGTGTAATCTCTGCTTAAGGACCAGCTGGAGGAAACTTTATCTCATTAACCTTCTGGAGGAGCATTTGTCAGCCCAGCTAGGGGACCCTGAATGCCATTATAAACAAGTGTCTACAGACAGAAGGAATGCTTTTCTTCCTTAGTTATTCACCTGTTACAGGGACACAGAGAACCAGGGGAAGTCCGGCCAAATGCAGAAGAAGGCTGACAGTCAGGGTCAAATATTTTCCAAAATGACATGCGCAAGGAACATCCACTGAAAGAACTTAATTGCCACCCCTGGAAGTCTGTGGTTAGTCGATATGTCTGTCTCCAGAGGTAGCAAAGCTGTCTCCATTCTCATAGAAATGGCCTGCTTTGTATATTGCTTTCTTTCTGGCATTACACACAGATGACCTTTCTGGGTTTAAGTCTGGTTTACATTTGTAAAATTTGTTATTCATGCACAGAGTGTATAGAGTCAAACAGTTCTACAAGGTTTGTGAAAGATAATGGTACCATACCTCCCTCCGTTCAAAGGCAACCACTTTTAATTCCGTAAGCTAGTTCTTCTAGTAGCCTCATTTGCACCTCTAAACAATATGCTTCTATTACTGTTTTTTTGTTTTTCGCTTTCAGGCGTTATCAAATGACGAATATTAAGAATATCTTCTCCCCCTACCCCACACAAACGCTCCCCACACTCGTGAACATGTACTAGTCCCATCCTTCCATCTGCCTCAGTTTTATTGTATTTTCAGTTTATCGAAAGTTCAATCTTATATTATTGTGACCGTATACATGCTACATATAGCTGAGTGTGGAATATACTGTAATTACTAACATGCATTGTACTCTTATGTTGTGATAGACACTGTTCTAGAGATTTCTGTAGATTACCCATATATTCCTCAGTATACCATTATGAGGTAAGTACTATTGTCTCTGTTTTATATTTGAGGAAACCAAGGTGTATGTGGCAGAGCCAGGTTTGTAACCCAGGAGCCTATGCTCTTAACCAGTAACCTCTAATGACTTTTGCAATTATCTCATTGTCTCCCTAAGTTTCCTACATATAAAACAATCAGTTAATCCCAAATGTTACCCCAGATGTGTAAATTTCCTCCTCATATGGTCAATCACCTCAGATGGTCCATGTTTCCTAGAGCTTTCTAACCTCCTCCAGGCTGTAGTGTTCCATTTCTTGTTATTGTTCACAGCAGTAATCTGGGGATCTCCTTTCACAAGTATCCTGGGGATTCCTTCACTTCTCTCGTTTTCCGAACCCCAGGTTGCCTTCTTTCTTAACCTAATCTCTTGTTTTCGCAGAGCACGTGCTCTGGTAGATTATTGAAAGAAAGTTCACAGTAGATAAATTTGAGGTCTTATATGTTTGAACATGGCTTCCATCTATCCTGATACTTGACTGATAGTTTGGCCAGTGCTACAGACGAAATGTTTCTGTCCTCCCAAAATTCATGTGCTGAAAACTAACCCCAGTGTGATGGTATTTGGAAGTGGGGCCTTTGGGAGATGATTGGGTCAGAAGGTGAAGCCCTCATGAATGGGATTAGTGCCCTAGAAAAGAGACCCCCTCTTGCTCCTTATGCCACATGAGGACACAGCAGCAAGACTGCTTTCGGTGCACCAGCAAGCAGGCTCTCATCAGACACTGAATATGTCTGCCCCTTGACCTTGAACTTCCCAGCCTCCAGAACTGTCAGAAATAAATTTCTGTTGTTTATAAGACACTCAGTCTATACTACTCTGTTATAGCAGGCCAAAAGAACTAAGTCAACTGTATACAGAATTCTAGGTTGGAAATAACATCTACTTAGAATATTGAAGACATTAATTAATCCATCCATCATCTTCTAGCTTCCTGTGCTACTAAAATCTGAAGTCTGAATTGTTCTTGATTCTTTTTTTGTTTTGTTTTTGTTTTTTGCGGTACGCGGGCCTCTTACTGCTGTGGCCTCTCCCGTTGCGGAGCACAGGCTCCGGACGCGCAGGCCCAGCGTCCATGGCTCACGGGCCCAGCCGCTCCGCGGCACATGGGATCCTCCCGGACCGGGGCACGAACCCGCATCCCTTGCATTGGCAGGCAGACTCTCAACCACTGTGCCACCAGCGAAGTCCTGTTCTTGATTCTTTGCATGGGATCTTTTACTCTCCTGAAACTTCTAGAATCTTTTCTTTGTCTGCAATGTTCTGATATTTCATGATAATCTTTCTGGTTGTGGGTCTCTTTTAATCCATTTTGTGGGGCACTTAGAGGACCTTTAATCTAAGTATTCATGTCCTTTAGTTATTGAAAACCTCTTTTAGGGATCTGATTTCCATATTTTAATTTCTATATTTTCTCTTTCTAGAATCCATATTATTTGGGTGGCAGCATTCTTGAACTGGTTCTTTTTTTTTTTCACTTTGCAAATGTTTATTGACAGAATGATTGAGTTAGTAAGTTGTGGTATAGTCACACAGTGGAATATATTATTCTTTTCATTTTAGGGCAAGGAAATATTTAGGATAAAAATTCAGCAAAGTTATTTCTTCTGCAGGTAGGGAAGGGAAGAGGGTTGGGATAAGGAAGAATATATGAGTATCTTTAGTTTAGGTAATTCTCATTCTTACGATGGGTAATGCGTTTGTGTGTAATTTAACATACTTCATAACATATAGGTATATATTTATATTTAAAACATATTTAAAATACCTGGAGGCAGATTCACTTCTGTTTAATTTGCATTGCTGGTACATGGGTGCTTATTATATAATTTATATGTTTCCTTTTGTTTGAATATGGATAATAAAAATGCCTAGAAAAAAACCTTCACTGTACTTACATATCTATCTTCATCGAGAAAGAATTTTTCCTATGTTTTACTTTAAATTTATTCCTAATTTTATAATTGTGAAATTAGAACCACCTTTCTCTAGAAGTTTATTTGTGTATTTTGAAACAATGTCTGATGCAGATGTAGAGTCTCATTAGATAAAGCCCAGCTGTTCGTTTGATTAAAATTTCCTACAGAGTCTGGCAAATGGATTTATTCAGCTTATGATCAGATGTGCCCAATTAAGATGAATGAATGGCTTGGACAGTTTTGACCCTCTTTCCTTGAACCAGAATTTGGCTACTTATGATATTTGCTGGTTAAGATTAACTTGGGTCGTATTGAACAAGTGTAATCCTCCTTCAGCGGGATGATTTTTTAGATATTGGGAGCCTATATTTGACAGCCCCCAAATCTTATTTTCCTCAGTGAAATATTGCTGTTCCTCCCATTATTCTTACTTGCGCTGATTAATTTTTCTGATCGCAGTCGTTTTTCTACACTCCTTTTTCCTCCATACTTGTACTCTTTGGAATTTTGAATCTAGTTGCAAGAGAGATGACTAGAAGGTGATTAATGTTCTGTTCTTGGCCCTCCCTGAACTGTGGTATTGGGAAAACTCATTAACCCTCAGTTTCCTCATCTGTAAACAGGGTATAATAGTTACTTTGGGTTTTTTTTTTTTAACGTCTTTATTGGAGTATAATTGCTTTACAATGGTGTGTTAGTTTCTGCTTTATAACAAAGTGAATCAGTTATACATATACATATGTTCCCATATCTCTTCCCTCGTGCATCTCCCTCCCTCCCACCCTCCCTATCCAACCCCTCCAGGCGGTCACAAAGCACTGAGCTGATCTCCCTGTGCTATGCGGCTGCTTCCCACTAGCTATCTACCTGAAGTTTGGTAGTGTATGTATGTCCATGCCTCTCTCTCGCTTTGTCACAGCTTACCCTTCTCCCTCCCCATATCCTCAAGTCCATTCTCTAGTAGGTCTGTGTCTTTATTCCTGTCTTAGCCCTAGGTTCTTCATGACATTTTTTCCCTTAAATTCCATATATATGTAACACAGCATACGGTATTTGTCTTTCTCCTTCTGACTTACTTCACTCTGTATGACAGACTCTAGGTCTATCCACCTCAACAAATAGCTCAATTTCATTTCTTTATATGGCTGAGTAATATTCCATTGTATATATGTGCCACATCTTCTTTATCCATTCATCTGATGATGGATACTTAGGTTGTTTCCATCTCCGGGCTATTGTAAATAGAGCTGCAATGAACATTTTGGTACATGACTCTTTTGGAATTATGGTTTTCTCAGGGTATATGCCCAGTAGTGGGATTGCTGGGTCATATGGTAGTTCTATTTGTAGTTTTTTAAGGAACCTCCATATTGCTCTCCACAGTGGCTGTATCAATTTACATTCCCACCAACAGTGCAAGAGGGTTCCCTTTTCTCCACACCCTCTCCAGCATTTACTGTTTCTAGATTTTTTGATGGTGGCCATTCTGACAGGTGTGAGATGATATCTCATTGTAGTTTTGATTTGCATTTCTCTAATGATTAATGAAGTTGAGCGTTCTTTCATGTGTTTGTTGGCAGTCTGTATATCTTCTTTGGAGAAATGTCTATTTAGGTCTTCTGCCCATTTTTTGATTGGGTTGTTTGTCTTTTTGTTATTGAGCTGCATGAGCTGCTTGTAAATTTTGGAGATTAATCCTTTGTCAGTTGCTTCATTTGCAAATATTTTCTCCCATTCTGAGGGCTGTCTTTTGGTCTTGTTTATGGTTTCCTTTGCAGTGGAAAAGATTTGAAGTTTCATTAGGTCCCATTTGTTTATTTTTGTTTTTATTTCCATTTGTCTAGGAGGTAGGTCAAAAAAGATCTTGCTGTGATTTATGTCATGGAGTGTTCTGCCTATGTTTTCCTCTAGGAGTTTGATAGTTTCTGGCCTTACATTTCGGTCTTTAATCCATTTTGAGCTTATTTTTGTGTATGGTGTTAGGGAGTGATCTAATCTCATACTTTTACATGTACCTGTCCAATTTTCCCAGCACCACTTATTGAAGAGGCTGTCCTTTCTCCACTGTACATCCCTGCCTCCTTTATCAAAGGTAAGGTGAACATATGTGCGTGGGTTTCTCTCTGGGCTTTCTATCCTGTTCCATTGATCTATCTTTCTGTTTGTGTGCCAGTACCATACCATCTTGATTACTGTACCTTTGTAGCATAGTCTGAAGTCAGGGAGCCTTGTTCCTTCAGGTCCGTTTTTCGCTCTCAAGATTGCTTTGCCTATTCTGGGTCTTTTGTGTTTCCATACAAATTGTGAAATTTTTTGTTCTAGTTCTGTGAAAAATGCCAGTGGTAGTTTGATAGGGATTGCTTTGAATCTGTAGATTGCTTTGTGTAGTAGAGTCATTTTCACAATGTTGATTCTTCCAATCCAAGAACATGGTATATCTCTCCATCTATTTGTATCATCTTTAATTTCTTTCATCAGTGTCTTATAATTTTCTTCATACAGGTCTTTTGTCTCCTTAGGTAGGTTTATTCCTAGATATTTTATTCTTTTTGTTGCAGTGGTAAATGGGAGTGTTTTCTTGATTTCACTTTCAGATTTTTCATCATTAGTGTATAGGAATGCCAGAGATTTCTGTGCATTAATTTTGTATTCTGCTACTTTACCAAATTCATTGATTAGCTCTAGTAGTTTTCTGGTAGCATCTTTAGGATTCTCTATGTAGAGTATCATGTCATCTACAAACAGTGACAGCTCTACTTCTTTCCCAATTTGGATTCCTTTTACTTCCTTTTCTTCTCTGATTGCTGTGGCTAAAACTTCCAAAACTATGTTGAATAAGAGTGGTGAGAGTGGGCAACCTTGTCTTGTTCCTGATCTTAGTGGAAATGCTTTCAGTTTTTCACCATTGAGGGTGATGTTGGCTGTGGGTTTGTCATATATGGCCTTTATTATGTTGAGGAAAGTTCCCTTATGCCTACTTTCTGCAGGGTTTTTATCATAAATGGGTGTTGAATTTTGTCAAAAGCTTTCTCTATCTATTGAGATGATCATATGGTGTTTCTCCTTCAATTTGTTAATATGGTTTATCATATTAATTGTTTTGCACATAGTGAAGAATCCTTGCATTCCTGGAATAAACCCCACCTCATCATGGTGTATGATCCTTTTAATGAGCTGTTGGATTCTGTTTGCTAGTGTTTTGTTGAGGATTTTTGCATCTATGTTCATCAGTGATTTTGGCCTGTAGTTTTCTTTCTTTGAGACATCCTTGTTTGGTTTTTGCATCAAGGTGATGGTGGCCTCATAGAATGAGTTTGGGAGTATTCCTCCCTCTGCTATATTTTGGAAGACTTTGAGAAGGATAGGTGTTAGCTCTTCTCTAAATGTTTGATAGTATTCGCCTGTGAAGCCATTTGGTCCTGGGCTTTTGTTTGTTATAAGATTTTAAATCACAGTTTCAATTTCAGTGCATGTGAATGGTCTGTTCATATTTTCTATTTCTTCCTGATTCGGTCTTGGCACGTTGTGCATTTCTAAGAATTTGTCCATTTCTTCCAGGTTGTCCATTTTATTGGCATATATTTGCTTGTAGTAATCTCTCATGATCTTTTGTATTTCTGCAGTGTCAGTTGTTACTTCTCCTTTTTCATTTCTAATTCTATTGATTTGAGTCTTCTCCCTTTTTTTCTTGATGAGTCTGGCTAATGGTTTATCAATTTTGTTTATCTTCTCAAACAACCAGCTTTTAGTTTTATTGATATTTGCTATCGTTTCCTTCATTTCTTCTTCGTTTATTTCTGATCTGATTTTTATGATTTCTTTCCTTCTGCTAACTTTGGGGTTTTTTTGTTCTTCTTTCTCTAATTGCTTTAGGTGCAAGGTTAGGTTGTTTATTTGAGATGTTTCCTGTTTCTTAAGGTAGGATTGTATTGCTATAAACTTCCCTCTTAGAACTGCTTTTGCTGCATCCCATAGATTTTGGGTCGTCGTGTCTCCATTGTCATTTTTTTCTAGGTATTTTTTAATTTCCTCTTTGATTTCTTCAGTGATCACTTCGTTATTAAGTAGTGTATTGTTTAGGCTCCATGTGTTTGTATTTTTTACAGATATTTTCCTGTAATTGATATCTAGTCTCATAGTGTTGTGGTCAGAAAAGATACTTGATACGATTTCAATTTTCTTAAATTTACCAAGGCTTGACTTGTGACCCAAGATATGATCTATCCTGGAGAATATTCCATGAGCACTTGAGAAAAATGTGTATTGTGTTGTTTTTGGATGGAATGTCCTATAAATATCAACTAAGTTCATCTTGTGGAATGTATCATTTAAAGCTTGTGTTTCCTTATTTATTTTCATTTTTGAAGATCTGTCCATTGGTGAAAGTGGGGTGTTAAGGTCCCCTACTATGAATGTGTTACTGTCCATTTCCCCTTTTATGGCTGTTAGTATTTGCCTTATGTATTGAGGTGCTCCTATATTGGGTGCATAAATATTTACAATTGTTATATCTTCATCTTGGATCGATCCCTTGATCATTATGTAGTGTCCTTCTTTGTCTCTTCTTATAGTCTTTATGTTAAAGTCTATCTTGTCTGATATGAGAATTGCTACTCCAGCTTTCTTTTGGTTTCCATTTTCATGAAATATCTTTTTCCAACTCCTTACTTCTGTCTGTATGTGTCCCTACGTCTGAAGTGGGTCTCTTGTAGACAGCAAATATATGGGTCTTGTTTTGGTATCCATTCAGCCAGTCTGTGTCTTTTGGTGGGAGCATTTAGTCCATTTACGGTAATTATCGATATGTATGTTCCTATTCCCATTTTCTTAATTGTTTTGGGTTCGTTATTGTAGATCTTTTCCTTCTCTTGTGTTTCTTGCCTAGAGAAGTTCCTTTAAAATTTGTTGAAAAGCTGGTTTGGTGGTGCTGAACTCTCTCAGCTTTTGCTTGTCTGTAAAGGTTTTAATTTCTCCATCAAATCTGAATGAGATCCTTCCTGGGTAGAGTAATCTTGGTTGCAGGTTTTTCTCCTTCATCACTTTCAATATGTCCTACCACTCCCTTCTAGCTTGCAGAGTTTCTGCTGGAAGATCAGCTGTTAACCTTATGGGCATTCCCTTGGGTGTTATTTGTTGTTTTTCCCTTGCTGCTTTTAATATGCTTTCTTTGTATTTAATTTTTGACAGTTTGATTAATATGTGTCTTGGCGTGTTTCTCCTTGGATTTATCCTGTATGAGACTCTCTGTGCTTCCTGGACTTGATTAACTATTTCCTTTTCCATATTAGGGAAGTTTTCAACTATAATCTCTTCAAATATTTTCTCAGTCCCTTTCTTTTTCTCTTCTTCTTCTGGAACCCCTATAATTCGAATGTTGGTGCATTTAATGTTGTCCCAGAGGTCTCTGAGACTGTCCTCAGTTCTTTTCATTCTTTTTTCTTTATTCTGCTCTGCAGTAGTTATTTCCACTATTTTATCTTCCAGGTCAATTATCCGTTCTTCTGCCTCAGTTATTCTGCTATTGATCCCTTATAGAGTATGTTTAATTTCATTTATTGTGTTGTTCATCATTGCTTGTTTCATCTTTAGTTCTTCTAGGTCCTTGTTAAATGTTTCTTGCATTTTGTCTATTCTATTTCCAAGATTTTGGATCATCTTTATTATCATTATTCTGAATTGTTTTTCAGGTAGACTGCCTATTTCCTCTTCATTTGTTAGGTCTGGTGGGTTTTTATCTTGCTCCTTCATCTGGTGTGTGATTTTCTGTCTTCTCATTTTGCTTATATTACTGTGTTTGGGGTCTCCTTTTTCAGCTGCGGATTCCTAGTTCCCATTGTTTTTGGTGTCTGTCCCCAGTGTATAAAGTTGGTTCAGTGGGTTGTGTAGGCTTCCTGGTGGAGGGGACTAGTGCCTGTGTTCTGGTGGATGAGGCTGGATCTTGTCTTTCTGGTGGGCAGGTTCACATCTGGTGGTGTGTTTTGGGGTGTCTCTGCGCTTATTATGATTTTAGGCAGCCTCTCTGCTAATGGGTGGGGTTGTGTTCCTGTCTTGCTAGTTGTTTGGCACAGGGTGTCTAGCACTGTAGCTTGCTGGTCGCTGAGTGTAGCTGGGTGTTGGTGTTGAGATGGAGATCTCTGGGAGATTTTCGCCGTTTGATATTATGTGGAGCTGGGAGGTCTCTTGTGGACCAGTGTCCTGAAGTTGGCTCTCCCACCTCAGAGGCACAGCACTGACTCCTGGCTGCAGCACCAAGAGCCTTTCATCCACACAGCTCAGAATAAAAGGGAGAAAAAGTAGAAAGAAAGAAAGAAAGAGGATAAAATAAAATAAAGATAAAATAAAATAAAGTTATTAAAGTAAAAAGTAATTATTAAGAGAAAAAAAATTTTTTTAAGTAAAAAACAAAACAAAGAAACAAACAAAAAAAACCAGACGGACAGAACCCTAGGACAAATGATGAAAGCAAAGCTATACAGACAAAATCTCACACAGAAGCATACACACACACACTCACAAAGAGAGGAAAAGGGGAAAAAATAATATATCTTGTTCTCAAATTCCACCTCCTCAATTTGGGATGATTGGTTGTCTATTCAGGTATTCCGCAGACGCAGGGTACATGAAGTTGATTGTGGAGCTTTAATCCACTTCTTCTGAGGCTGCTGGGAGAGATTTCCCTTTCTCTTCTTTGTTTGCACAGTTCCTGGGGTTCAGCCTTGGATTTGGCACTGCCTCTGCGTGTAGGCCACCTGAGGGCATCTGTTCTTCGCTCAGACAGGATGGGGTTAAAGGAGCCGCTGATTCAGGGGCTCTGGCTCACTCAGGCCATGGGTGGGAGGGGTATGGATGTGGGGCGAGCCTGCGGCGGCAGAGGCCGGCGTGACGTTGCACCAGGCTGAGGCACGCCGTGCGTTCTCCCAGGTAAGTTGTCCCTGGATCCCGGGACCCTGGCAGTGGCAGGCTGCACAGGCTCCCTGGAAGGAGGGTGTGGATAGTGACCTGTGCTCGCACACAGACTTCTTAGTGGCGGCAGCAGCAGCCTTAGCGTCTCATGCCCATCTCTGGTGCGGCACTTTTAGCCGCGGCTCGCACCCGTCTCTGGAGCTCCTTTACGCAGCGCTCTTAATCCCCTCTCCTCGCACACTAGGAAACAAAGAGGTAAGAAAAAGTCTCTTGCCTCTTCGGCAGCTCCAGACTTTTCCCTGGATTCCCTCCCGGCCAGCTGTGGCGCACTAGCCCCCTGCAGGCTGTGTTCACGCCGCCAACTGCAGTCCTCTCCCTGCACTCCGACCGAAGCCCGAACCTCAGCTCCCAGCCCCGCCCGCCCCAGCGGGTGAGCAGACAAGCCTCTCGGGCTGGTGAGTGCTGGTCGGTCCCGATCTTCTGTGCGGGAATCTCCCCGCTTTGCCCGCCGCACACCTGTGGCTGCACTCTCCTCCGCGGCTCTGAAGCTTCCCCCCTCCACCACCCACAGTGTCCGCCCGCGAAGGGGCTCCTAGTGTGTGGAAAGCTTTCCTCCTTCACAGCTCCCTCCCAGAGGTGCAGGTCCCGTCCCTATTCTTTAATCTCTGTTTAGTCTTTTTTCTTTGTCCTACCCAGGTACGTGGGGAGTTTCTTGCCTTTTGGGAGGTCTGGGGTCTTCTGCCAGCGTTCAGTAGGTGTTCTGTAGGAGTTGTTCCACGTGTAGATGTATTTCTGATATATCTGTGGGGAGGAAGGTGATCTCCACGTCTTACTCCTCCGCCATCTTCCCCCTCTCTCCTTTGTGGTATCATTGTCTGGTTTTGGTATCAGAGTGAAGCTGGCCTTATAGAATGAGGTCAGAAACATTTCTTCCTCTTCAATAGTTTGAAATAGTTTGGTTCCGTCCTGCTGGTGGTTGGGGCTGGCCCCCATGTGGCTGGCTGTGGGTCCCTGTTGTTCCCGGGACTGGTGCCATTTTGCCGGTGGGGAGATAAACCCTTCATGTTAATGGGCTAGAGGAAGGACTCCAAAATATGCTTGCCACGACCAGTGTCATAGTAGAACACGCTTCCCAAAAATGGCTGCTGCGAGTGTATATGTCCTCAAGGGGACTCCAGGTTGCCTCCTGCCTGTCTGGGAGGCTCTCCATGATCAGTAAGTGGATCTTACTGATCCACTTACCAGGCACCTTTCAAATTACTGCCTCTGCACGGGAACTTGGAGCCTGTGAAATTTTGCATGTACCCTTTAACAGTGTAGTCGCTGTTTCCTCCAGCCCTCTGGCTCTCCTGTATGCAAGTCCTGCTAGCCTTCAAAGCGAGATGTTCTGGGGGCTCATCCTCCCCATGCAGGACCCCTGGGCTAGGGAGCCCCGTGTGGGGCTTGGAACACTAGCTTCTTGGGGAGAATCTTTGCAATTGTGATTATCCTCCTGTTTGTGGGTTGCCTGCCCAGGAGTGTGGGTCTTAACTGTACCATGTCTCTGCCCTATCACCCATCTCGTGGTTCCTTTTTTTTTTTTTTTTTGCGGTACGCGGGTCTCTCACTGTTGTGGCCTCTCCCGTTGCGAAGCACAGGCTCCGGACGCGCAGGCTCAGCGGCCATGGCTCACGGGCCCAGCCGCTCCGCAGCATGTGGGATCTTCCCGGACCGGGGCACGAACCCGTGTCCCCTGCATCGGCAGGCGGACTCTCAACCACTGCGCCACCAGGGAAGCCCAACACTCTTCCTTTTCATAGCTTCGTTAGTGCGATACATTTTCCAGTGGAATGGGGACTGATCCTTGGGAGAAGGAGTCACTTCCACGGCAGGCAGGGAAATAGACCACTTGCTTATGGTGGGATAGAAGAAGGGGGAAGGGGGAGAAGAGGTGCAAGCAGGACCTAGCTGACAAAATTAGACTATTTTCATATTTATATCTAAGGCCATCTCTGCCTGCTTCTAATGCAAACAGCAAACAATACCCAATTAAATGTTTTTCCTCCAGGGAGAATGACTCTGACAAGGCATATGATTATGACAGGGCCGTGGAACCGCAAGTGTTTGTTGTGCAAAATTTGTTTTGACTAGACCAACAAGGCTGTTTCTACAGGCCATCTGCTGGGACATATAGCTTTGTTAGAATCCTCGTTTAACCTGCATCTCGGAAAAGGGGGTTGCTAAGTAAATTGATAGAGTAAACAAGGGGAATCTTATGTTGATTGAGAGTGAAGGCCTTTAGCTGAAACATTTGTATTCAAACAGTGGATGTGCTCATTATAAATATGTTATCGGTTAAAGTGCTTTCACAGCTTGCCTTCCTGTGACAGCACTTTCATTGCTTTGCCCTGGAATATTTTGAAACCCAATTTCTTTAAGAAAAGTTCTCTTCCTCAAAATTTCCATTAAGTTAAATAACCTCCCAATGATGATGAATTACAGAGATTTTACTGTATTAACAAACCTTGAATCCAAACGTCAGCCGTTTTTCGGAGAATCAGTATGGTGAGTTGAAGGGAAAGGAGAAAGGAGGTTAAGGTAGGATGGAATGAGGGAAGGAACTTGGCAAAAGGAGTTCAAAGTAGAGAAAGATACATGGAGAGAGAGAAGAGGAAAATTAGAAAAAACAATGAGCAGAAAGAACGTGGGATGAAGAGAAGCAAGGATGAAAGAACTGTGGGGGGGCAAAGAAGATGGAAGACGACGAGTGGCTAGATGGGGAGGAAAGGGAGCAGTGTCAGGGCATGTGGTTTGTGGAAATGATGGACTTATAATATTTATTAATCATATGAAAGTTAAGTAGTGTTGACTGAAAAAAATGCACAACCTAAAAGTTGAGAGTTGTGTTTTATTTGGTGGACAAAAATGAGGACTTGGGCCTGGGACACAGCACCTCACGTAACTCTGAGAGATTGCTCTGAAGAGGCAAAGGGGGGAGCCAGGATACATGGGAGTTTTTGCAACAAAGACCAGCTAGTTGGAACATCAAAAGATTACTGTTAATAAAAGAAAACCAGACATCTCAAGTTGAGGAATTTAGAGCTTTTCTGTATACGGGAAGATGCAAGAGTCTGGGCTCTCTGAAATCATTCCTTTGATATGCATCTCAGCTATCTGGGGCCAGTATCCTGTGCTTTCTCACCCTGAGTCTCCTCGGGGTGCACCGTTGGGGTGGCTGCAGCAGCTGACTGCTAGATTGGGGGGCATCCTGCCTCCACCCTGAGTTCCCTCAGGGTTCACCGCAGGGTGGCTGTAATGTGATGGTTTGATGGCTGCAACAACCTTTGTTTACAGATATGGCAGGAAATATTTTTCATTCACAGTAGAAATAGAATTAGCAGTGAACTCAAGGAAGAATTGCCTTTCAAACTTGCTCTCTTTGTTATTACTATAGGAAGCATCAGAATGATATTGAAAGGTAGTATAAACCAAGAAGAACAAAATAGCTCTGCTCACCACCCTGTTCTGCAAGGTTAAGTCATAACCCACTGCAGTTGCCCACCCACAGTGCGACCTAGAGAAATTCAGGATGAAAAACAGGCTGAGGCACTCTGCTTTGGATGAACAGGCCCTTACATGTTAGATGCATATCTCAGGAAGAATTTCAATGACCCTAGATTCTTGTAACATCCCATAGGTAGAAAAGCACTAAAATTGTTAACTGGAGGTATTTGTTCTTTGTGATTAGCATTTTACCAAGATGTCTGTTGGACTGCATGTATTTCCCAGCCAAAAAATTTCATATATAAACTGGCCTCTCCCCTACCTCTTTGGAGCAGTTCCTCAGAGCTGAGGTGCTGTCTCCTGGGCACTAGTCCTCAGTAAGACCCTGAATCAAACAGACTCACAACTCATACGCTATGTGTTTTTCTTTAAGTTGACAATAGGCACCTGAAAATGGCTACTCTTTGTTCTGTCCTTTCCAGCTAATTGGGTTGACTATCTCTACTCAGACCTAGAGTTCCAGTGCAGACCTCTATTAACCAGAACTCCTGTGGGCAAGGTGATGGGTACTGGCTGATTTGGGATGTAAAGGAAATGATGTGACCTTGGGGAAAGGGAATCCATTTAGGAGCTACTCTCCTTATGCCCTTCCCTTATTCTGTATGCTGCTTCTCTTTCTGTCTCTCTGACTTTATCTCTGTCTCTCTGTTGATCTTTCTGTCTCTTTGTCTCTCTTCCTGTCTCTCTGTCTCTCCCCCAACCCCACACAATAATACACACACACAATGGATGCAGAGAGTATAGAGTTGCTTTAGGAGAAGGCTGTGCTTAGTGAGAATAGGATGTCTCTTCAGTTTATACAGATTATGAAAAAACTCTCAGACTCAAACCAGAACATTGCATATTCCTTAATCTCTGTCATATCTGTGCACTTCTTGGTGGTTGTAACATAAATATCAGATATTATTTTCCTCTTAAAGTAAGCGTGCTGTGAGAATCAAAGGCACATTTCATGCCACGTTTTCTCTTTTTCCAACCTGAGTCTGCCTGGGGCAATTTCTCCCCCAAAGTTGAGGTCTAGGCAGAGAGCATGTTCTCTTTGCCCATTGAGATTGCTTTCCTGGTTGTGAGTTTTCCAGGGAAATTTCTAGGCTTGAAGAGGTCATCTGGAAGCAGATTAATGATAATCTCTTTTATTTTTCTTGGCAACTCTGGGAGCCAGACTTTTTTTTGGGGGGGTTGGGGGTATCTTAGTGGCTCCTCTTAAATCTACTGTACATTCTGGACTCATTACATTGTACCTGGACTCTGAGACCCATCATGTTAATGGATACTTATTTTCTTGCCTCACTTCCCTGTCAACGATTTTCCCTGAAGCTGGTTTCATCATAATTTTAAAAATACCATCTATCTGTCTAAGAGCTTTCCCCCTCTCCTTTGGACAGATTTGTATCTGATTTCTTTCACCTGGTTCTGTTGAATTTCTCCAGGTGCGGAGAGTAGCCACTGTACAGTTTCTGTCCCGAGTCATCTTTTTTTTCACATTATTGCTGGGCAACAGTTGGGGGAGTTTGTCACTGTGAACCTTGGGCTTTTGTTGCAGAGATGAAGCTCCTTTATCAGTTCATCCAGCATGACACCACATAATTTAAATCACATCCCCATCTATGTACAGTTCATTGCTTTCACCCCTATATCTGCAGGATAGTTTATGAGTTTTTCTCCCCTCATTGTACCTTGGAGAGATATTCTTGGGTCTTTTGTATTTTGCATCTGTTTTCCTGCCTGTGGGGTTCTGCTTTACTTGCATGTTACATGCACTCCAGTGACCTATGCACATTGTGCTGGCTTAGCCGGTGCTCACAAACGCTCCTGTATTGTTTAATTGACTTTTTAGCTACGAACATTTTTTGGAAATGAAACACAAGAAAAATGTGGCAGTTTTCTGGATGAGCACTTTTATTCTGGCTTTCTTTGGTTATTTCCTCTGAAGATTTCCCCTTCTCTGCAGTCTCTTTTAAAATATAATTTGCTTCCTTCTAATAATTTCAATCATTCCCATATCCTTGATTCTCTTTGCCTTTCCCATAATTTTCAACTCATAAAGTGTGTTTTATGGGATGTTTTTATGTTTCTTTTTTAAAATTAAAATCACGTACTTTAGGTTTTATTTTACCTTCTTGCTCTTCCCCTTCATTATTCTGATTTTAGCAGTCAGGATATCTATAGCCCAACTTATAGACAAGCCCATTTCTTTTCATGCTTTAGACAAAGCAAAGTCAATGCCAATGATATTCGTGGTTGGATGACCATCCAGCCTTCATAATGTAGAGGGTGAATCACCATCATTCACTCTTCAAAACTTTCTTTTTTTATATCCCACAGCCTTTGTCCCCAAAATCATAAACAAGACTTCCTTGTTTATATATCTGTTGCAGGAAGAAGCCCAATCACACCTAGTTCCTTAACATGAAAAAATGTCCCTATTTCTTTGGTACCTGAAGATAGCCAATATCGCCTCTGCTTTATGGTCAGCAGGGGAGATGCCATCTTCATGGCCCTCAAGTAGGTAAGATGATATATCAAGTTGCTTAGCGGGTGGGGAGGTGATGCTAAGTGGACCTTGTGGTCCCATGATACTTCAAAAAGCCTCTTTGACAGCATTTGATGGCAGCATTGGAAAAGGTCACTAGCGTTTGTCCAGTAAGATATTTAGGATCTTTAAAGAGGTTATAGCATTTGTCAAGAGCTGTAAGACATGAAATTTTCTTGTTCGTTGACATCTTTACTTTTGGAAGATATGATATGAGCTTTTATTATGAAGGGGGAGGTTGATTTCTCACCACATTATGCTAGGTGCTGGGAGTATAATGGCGAGCAGAATTCTTGTGTCAGCCCTCATGAGCTTTACATCATGGAGTAAAATGTAAAACTATAAAATAAAAACAAACTGCTATTGTTCCCTTAAAAATTAATGCATTAAATCTGGGACAGGGAGGGTGGGAGGGAGGGAGACGCAAGAGGGAAGAGATATGGGAACATATGTATATGTATAACTGATTCACTTTGTTATAAAGCAGAAACTAACACACCATTGTAAAGCAATTATACCCCAATAAAGATGTTAAAAAAAATAAATCTGGGACAGTTTTAAAATCACATATTACCTTTACTTAGTTATCTTTACTTAGTTATCTTTCTACTTACTGAATATCCTAAAAACATCTGTCAAAATAGAATGTTCTAGACATTTTCCACCTCTTGGTTCTTCTGTCTATCACCCTTCTTCTTGTACATGTTTCCTGGTTTCAATACTTTCCACCGGTGCTGAATGCAAACCCTGCCCAGAGCTTTGTGTTAGCTTCTCTTTTTCTATTTGAATCTAGATTCCCCACTGACCACCAAAATTCTGGTGACAATTTTGTATATTTTTTAGAAAACACATCTTATTTTCTTCCTTTAATTTCAGTGCTTACCGCCATTTTTGTGAATGATTGAAGCATTCTTCCAGTTGGCTGTTTTTCTTCATATTTTCCCATCCCAGACCAAAAGGCAAAAATTTGTCAAACAAGCCTTTCAGAGAAAACCACCCACGTTACTTTATTCTCTTGTTCAAGAATCTGCCTAGGTTTTCTATTACCCACCCTTTGAAGTCCTGTTTCAAATATCCCTGGAAGTTTCCTCTTTCATTCAGTCGCCATCCAACCACATTCTTGGTGCTGCCCATACACACCCTTGCCCTGCACTTGACCTTAGCACATGCCCTGCCAACTCCGGCTCTCTTGCTTGGAAAAACTTCTTTATTCTCCATATCAACATGTTCTCTCTATAAACTCCACATTCACCCATGTAAACAGAAGATGTCAAAACCTAACTCTTCCTTGGCATTCCCCCAACTACTCTAAACCTTCTTTTGTGGAAACTCTGAGAGTTTCCTTAGCTGAGAGATTAAGAGCGTAAAGTAAGAACAGATGAAATGGCTTATAGCAGAGAAGACTTTGCCCTGCTTGTGAGATACATTGGATGGCTGATTTTCTTCTTGTTTCGAATCTCTTAGGATAATTCAGTTGTTGATGTGAATTGATTCTTATCTTCTTCTCTGTGATTTTATTTGAATTCTGTTTGGAAGCTTCCTGCCAATTCTCCTGAATTGGAATTTCAGTGAATGTGCGGACTACATGACCATGACCCTCTCAAGCAGGACCAACTACTTAACTCGCGGAGCTCAGGGCAAAATGAAAATGCAGGGCCCCTTGTTCAAAAATTATTAAGAATTTCAAGACAGTGATACCAGAGCATTAAAGCAAGCACAAGGCCCTATGAGCTGCATTGGTCACAGGGCCATGAAGTTGCCCCCCTCTCAGATCTGAATATATTTGACTAGTTCATGCCTTATCAGTGGACTTTATCTTTCTCACGGTTAGAAGCTCCAACTCAAGGCATACATTAAATATATTTATTTTGTTAAGTTTCTAAACCCATAACTAAGCTACTGAGCAACTTGTGATATGAGAATTTTAAACTCCATAGGTGATTGTGAGATATCATAAAGTCTTAGAGGGCAGAGGTCAAATGGAGTATATCGCTGAAACTCTAATAGCAAGCTCGACCTTTCACATGATGAGGCGAAATGAATATTTGTGGAGGAGCAACAATCTTGAGTGTCTTTCTGGGCTCCACGCCATAGGCCAGGGGCTTCTAGAGGAAATCAGCTGGAGATACTGAGTAGCTATTAAAAACTTTCGACTGAAAGAAGCCACCCCAACTGAGGGATAAAGGGCAGGGGAGGGGCGGGAGGTACAAGCCAGGTAAGCATCTGGGGTGACGGCTGAGAGAGGTGGGATTCAGGATCGGAGGCCAGGGACTTGGATCGTTTGTTAGCCCAAGGGGGTGAGGGATCTCAGGAGGACAAGGCTGGAGGCTCTGTGATAACAGCATCATGCTGCCACTAGTTTATTTATGGACGGGGAATGAGAAATGGGTGTGGGAAGGGCACAGATAGGATGAGCTCACTTGTCTCAAAGAATATACATGTGGAGGGTGTTTTTATTCCTATTAATCCATCCCAGAACTCCTTGCTGGCTCTGAAGACTGATATCCTCATCTTAATCTCAACAAGCATAGCAAGTGTTTCTCCAGCACCAAGGTTCGATAGAGTCACAATACTAGCTCAGCCGTGCCAGCTTCCTGGAAGCCCCGTTCTCCATCAGTACCTTCTGCTCTCAAAAAAGATCGTGAGGGCTTCCCTGGTGGCGCAGTGGTTGAAAGTCCGCCTGCCGATGCGGGGGACACGGGTTCGTGCCCCAGTCTGGGAAGATCCCACATGCCGCGGAGCGGCTGGGCCCGTGAGCCATGGCCGCTGAGTCTGCGCGTCCGGAGCCTGTGCTCCGTAATGGGAGGGGTCACAGCAGTGAGAGGCCCGCATACAGCTAAAAAAAAAAAAAAAAAAAAAAAATCGTGAAAGGACACCCACACTGTCTTGGAGGTGATGCATCGCCTTTGCTTGGCTACTTTCCTGCTGCTTGGGCCTGGACTCTGCTGCTCCCCTGCCAATATTTCCCTCACGGGACGTAACTCAGTACAGCTTTCACTGCAGTTTCCGCTCTTGTGGCTGACATACCTGTGGTCATCACCGCTGCCTTTATGCATGATTCCGGACCTTTCACCGGCCTGGGCACTGGACCACGGCAGCTGTGCTTGAGATGCTGCGAATAGTTTTGTGCACTTGGGCCGGGGCAGTGGGGGATGGGGACCTGGCTCTGGCCTAACAAGGCCTGGGACTAGTGTTTGCTCTGTTTCACCCTTGCAGGTAGTTGGAATTGTTAGGTTCTGTGAAGCACTAGGTTTGTTTTTTCCTTTTAAAAATCCTTATTATTATTTTTTAAGATTCTTGGCACTTCATTGACCAGGGAACAAGGAGGATCCTGTACCTTCCCATCTACTGCCCTGCCCTTCATCTCTCAGAGGCCACCCGCCCTGGAACATCAATTCGAAAGTGGGGGTGACCATGTAGATGGCAATGATGGTGGTAGTAAAAGTGGAAACTGCAGTGGTTTCACGGACATATTTAGATGCCCTTGTCTTTGCGCTTTTTCTACACAGCAAACTTAGGAGCGCCGCTGGCCACATTAACTCTATGGGGGAACTACAAGACCAACCTCAGAGACAATTCCGAATGAGTTGGACCGATGCTGTTATCTTATTTCTAAGACAATTCGGAACCTCTGCAGGCTATCTGTGCTCTGAAATCCACAGTTGCTGACTGTGGCCAATTATCCTGAGTGCCCTGTATCACACACAGGGAAGGAAATAATTGTGAAACTTTACCTAGGGAGGGATCTATAGTTCAATTTCCTAGGACTGTGCTGGACAACATCCAGGTAGTTTTGAATGTGCCTGCAAAATTTTTTTGCGAAGGTCATAATCTTTGGAACCTTTTATTATGTTGACCTACTTCCAGGACAAATTTGAGCAGATTGATTTTCTTCTCTTCAAATAGATTTGAACATAGATTCAAAAATTTCCTCATGTTTTTATATAGCCAGCTCTTTGGCAATTAAATCATACTCATCCCAGTTTATTTTATGATTATTTTGTTTTATTTTCCCTCCTACAATGAGAGATTTATGAAGACAGGGGTTGTATTGGTCTTTTTCACCACTGCATCCCTAGCATTTCATAGAGCCTCTGGTAAACAGGTGCTCAAGAATGTTTGTTGAATGAATAAATGAATGAATTATGGTGACCCAGCAGTGCCTTGGATTCAGACAGGATGACACATGTCTACAGGACTGGAGGGACAGGTCTACCTCATTCATTATAGGAAAGGAGAAACCTCTTTGGAGAGAACTCAATCTAAGGAAAGAGAATATCAAGACATAAACTTGGCCAAAAGGACCGTCCACTAGTGTCTGAAAGGAGGAGGGATTTTGATGATGGTGAATGTTACCATTCAGGTTGTACCCTGACTGCAGCCTCCTGGGTTGAGCTCTGGCATGAGAGAGCTCCAATTATGCTCAAGTGAAAACTAAAGGAACTATAAATAAAATGTCATCTGCGTCGACACTAGTTACAGAGCATTTACAGTGGGAGCAGCTAGCCCTGGCAGGGATGGCAGACCTGGTGACAACACAGTTAGCAGGTTCACGCCGTCAGCACCTGGGCGGGTAGCATGTGCGTGGGTGCGAGGGCACCCACAGCTATGACCCTGCTTTTGGCGAGCAGAGCCAGCAGAGGTGCCTCCAATAACACGATTCTGGGCAGGCAGCATGGATTAAGAGAAGAGGAAACGGAGGATGCCGCGGACAGCTGAGAGGATGCTGCACCCTCTCCCATGAGAGACCCTCTGATACCCCTTTGACGCCAGTGGGGCTGCTCAGAAATGTGGGTGGAGAATTTGAGGGGAGCGGAGTACCAGCAGGTCAGCTCTGGGGATGGGGGATTGTGAGTTCCGATGGCCATTTTTCTCTCTGCCTATTGCTCTCCCCTTGGGCTTTTCCCCGGATTGTTATGTCCTGGAAAACATGAAGTAATAAAAAGATACTAACTGGTTAGAGTTATCTAACCAGAGATAGAGTTATCTCTATCTGGAGTTTCAGCACAGGGGGCTTTGCACCCCAGTCCTGGGATCCACAGTGCCTTGAGATCAGGGAATCTAATTTACTCCCTCACTCCAGAAAAATGCAGCCTTATTGGAAAAAAAAAAAAATCCGCAAACTAGTAGAAGTCCTACTGCAAACCTTCCTACTGCAAACCTCCCTTGTTTACCTGGAGAAAAATCGAACAGCTTTTTGGGTTAGGCTTGAGATCCCATAGAGCACAGTGTGTAATGCTGGGACCCACATCCTAGCAGGAAATCACTTTATTAACAACCTTTCCACTGTCTTAATTTCCCACCTTCCTCAGCTTGAATTCATTTGTGCAGTTCACTTGGGTTCTAATACGTAGTGACCCTGTTCCCCCCCATAATTGAGAAACTCATTCACTTGACTCCCCACACGTCTGCCACACTGCCCTTTTTTTTTTTTTTTTTTTTTTACCTGAATGTGATTTCTTTACAAGCTTCCATTTTCTATTCCTGCAGTCCAGTGTTTAGTCCCACGCCCATCCTATTTCATTCTCATCAACTCCTGTGTGCTCTCGGCCCCCAGAGCTGGCTGACTTCTCCCAGCAGCCCTTTTTCTTGGCCATGTTAACTGAAATAGCCTCAAAAGTCTCCCACCTCAAGAAATTGGTCAGGTGTGCTGTATTCGCCAGGCTTGTCAAACCCTGTCAGAGTTAACAAATCAGAAACTGGAGACACATTCAATGTGAATTTATAAGGCAAACAGCTACCTAGTCCCTGATCCTGTCAGCTCTGAATGTTTCCAGAAACAAAAAAAAAAAGAACTGTATCTTGAAATTTGGCAGGGCAAAGAAGTAAACACACTGGCGCTCTTCTGAAATCCCCCGTACCTACTTCTTTCCAGGGAAGTTGACGTGCTCTGCCTACAAGTGACCTAAATTTTTAAGAATAACTTACTTTCTGTTCAAGACCTTAGGTGTCTTCTCCATGATTTTTTTCCATCAGATAATGAAGGGGATCTGTATTATTAATTATTTGTCATACGAACACTCTTGATCACTGGTTGAAAGTGATGGCTTCTTCTTTAATCCCAATACACCCCTCCTCGGTATTCAGATTCTCTGGATCTGCAGCGTGCAGAATAGAATAGCGTGACAGGGAGAGTCAGGAAGCGCAGAGAGAGAGCAAGTCTTTTGTTCTGTCAGCCATCGTTCTACAGTCCAAGGAAAAGACTCTGATTTGCTGTGGATGCTTTGTCTATAACACGTCTTCATTTTTTTACCTGCCCCCAAATTAAGCACAGCCTCATATCAGAAAAGCGTGTGTGTGTGAGACCATCAAATTCAGTCCTTGGATTTTTATAATGTGGTTCCTAGTAGAGATTATAGGGCTTTCTAATGAAGTGGTTGGTAGGGGGACAGTGCCTGCTAGATGGCTAGACAGGCTGCTTTGCATTGTTAAAGCTGGATCAGACGCCTGCCGAGGCTGGGACGAGCCCAGATGTTAAAGCCCTCTGATCAGACTGTCAAAGTAAGAAGTGTAAAATGAGCTGAAATGATGATGCGTAGGGTTGCCTCTTTCAGCTGATGGCCCTTTGGCCCTGTCAGCTAGGGGAGAACGTACACAAGCCTCCCCAGCAGCTGACGCATCCTAGATGGTGGCGGGGCTATGGATCAGTAGCAGAGGATGGATATTCTGAGCGGGGATAGGAGGCCTGCGGGTCAGAGGGTTCCTAAAATTGGACTCTTATTTTCCTTCTAACTATATACTCCTCAGTCATGTGTATGGTTAAGTAACTAGCTACTTACCGAGTAACTTCCAAATGTTATACTCAGACATGCTGGAAGTTTATTTCTCTCTCAAAAGTGGCTGACAGGGGCTTCCCTGGTGGTGCAGTGGTTGAGAGTCCACCTGCCGATGCAGGGGACACGGGTTCATGCCCCGGTCTGGGAAGATCCCACATGCCGCGGAGCGGCTGGGCCCGTGAGCCATGGCCGCTGAGCCTGCGCGTCCGGAGCCTGTGCTCCGCAACGGGAGAGGCCACAACAGTGAGAGGCCCGCGTACCGCAAAAAAAAAAAAAAAAAAAAAGTGGCTGACTGATTGGTGGGTGATGCCATCCTAAACTCGGTACTCAGGACCCAGACATTTTCTGGAGATGGGGCACCGGTAATTGTAGCTTGAAGAGCTCCACAAAGGATTCTGGTTTTCAACCCTAGGTGGTGAACAGAAAGACGAATGACATGTCCAGAGAACATTTTGGGTACACACTCTCGAAACTGTTTTCTTGCTAAGAGTTCGAATTCTTGCAATATCAATTATTCTAATTCACTTCTCCGATCTAGTCTCCACGGGGAACAAAGTATGGTCTCTCTTATCTTTAAAAATGTTGGGCATGTGCTCTTAGGTCCTTCTGTCTTCTGTTGTTTTTCTTCCTCTGGCCTCTTTTTCGTATTTCTCTTCAGAGCCGCTGGAAGGCATCACCTTGCTGCTGTTGCTTCCTGCTTGTGGTACACTAACCAGCACCAAGGCTACCTTGAACAAAAGCACTCTGCCAACATGGGTAGACTCTCTTTCCCTCTCTTGCCCTAGTCCCCAACTCATTCCACCACGGTCAACCTCCAAATGTTGCCTTGCTTGCCCAGTGTTTTTGTTGTAGGAGGTCATCGAGAGGACGTGACCATCAGTTGACCCATTAGCTGGACTCAGGCAGTCAGAGGCTCTTCACCCCTTCCCCTATCCTTGAAATGTATGTTCTGCATACTGTTCCCACAGTGGAAGCCACCCCCAGGCGGCCTTGAGAGAACAATGTGTTATTGAGACTATCTGGGTGGTATACGTGACTGAATCCTGTTAAGGCCTCTATGTAAACTTTTAAGATTCTGACAAGCAGGTGTGGAGATCTGCTTGTCTTTCAACTGCCCGAGACAAGCCTCCTATGTAAGTTCCCTTGCTTACTAAACTTGCCATGTACCAATCTGGTGTGGTCTGCCTCTTTCTTTGGTCTCTCCTTGCCTTCCACCTATGGGGGCCAGTTTCAGATTTCACTTGGGAAGCTCCTGCGGTTTCAAACCAACAACTGCATAGAGATTTCAATGAGACAACCATCCCTGTAGTTTATCTTTGCAGCTCACTCTCTGGGATTCTGACTTAAGTCCTTGCTTCTGGCTATCCAAATGCCCCAGAGCTCCTAGTTCATCCTAGTTTGTATTTTATGTTAATGTATTCACTACAATTAACTAAATGTGAGTATAAGCTGATGTGGGATTTCGAAGCTTTTCTTGTGCTGTTGTCAGAAAGTCTTTTCTCTTAGCTCTGTCTCCATTGGTCAGCACTTCAAATAGTTTGGATGATGACATTTTCTATCAGTGTCACTGAAATCATACAAGAAAATTACACAGTGGTTTAGTGACTCACAGAAGAGAACACATGATTATTTTTCCAAACCCCTTATTCCCTTTTTCTTGAAGATCAGAAAGTCAACCCCAGCTTTTTATTGATTATTGGCTTTTGCTGAATCTATGTTATCTTCTTTGGCAATTATCATGACAGCAGAAGATGTTTCCAATACACAGTCAACAGGACAGTTAATTACTCGTAAGAAAGTTGAGAAGACTTGTGCTGTTAGCATTTTAGTGCTGGGTATTAAGCATTATACCAGGGAAGGGAGAAAAATCCAACTCCCTTAAGCAATAAGGGAAAGAAATAAGGGAAAGAAACTTGTTTTTATAGAAAGAGGCATTTCAAATCATCTTTTGGTTATCTTTTTGGTCAGCCACTTGGTACTCCTAGGAGACCTGTCAGAAGCATTTTGCTGAATTATTTATTAATTTAATGTCAGTGATGTAATTAGACTTTGAATTCTGTAGCCAGATCAGCATATTAAGCTAATGATTGGGAGAGGAACTGGTTGAGATGTAGATAGGTCTCAGACATGTAAGAAATCATCATGAACCACGCATAAGAAATGATTTAGTACGTGGCATGTAGCAGTTCTTTCCAGTATTTTGAAAGACAGCTTGTTTTTGAAAATACCAAAGGGACTTTATGTTATCAGTTAAGATAGTAGGGCCACTTTGAGTTTATGAGATAAGAGATTTCTTTAACATTAGACCATCCACAACTGTTGGGGGACTGGGAAGTGAAAGTCCCAGCGTTAGAGGAAGAGTCGCTAACTCATCTGCCTGATGGACCAGAATGAGTGGACAGACTGGGGCATGCAGGGAAGTGTGCAATGAGAGCACATCCAGCTGCTGAAAGGGGGTGAAGGGGGCAGTTCAGGGAATGACCCAGGGGAATCGGCTCCTGCATAATGAACTGCTTCCACGCAGCCAAATGTTAGGTGGTGGTAGAACCAGCGATTGGGAAGGCAGTGGGGTGGAGGAGAGACGAGACCCACCAGGTACGTCATCTGTCCTTAATAGTATCTCACCACAAAGACCTCTGAGAGTGACAGTTCTGTTTTGCTTCTGCTTTCCAATCTCATGCAAGTTCCTCTTTTATCCAACTCTAACTCAGAAATATACGTATTAGGAAACACTGTTAAACATGGTTCCCGGATGAATCAAGTTGACACAGCAAAGTCCAGCAAACTCTTTCACCTGTAAAAGAGGCCTCAGCTCTGACCAGAGGATGGGATGGAATGTAATGGAAAGAGTTCCCATGTTCATTTCTATAACACTGTAATCCCCACGAGACCATGACCTAGTTTGTAATGGTAACTTCTGGTAGCCGTCACATTGTCTGACTCAGAGTAGTTGCATAAATATACATTGAATGAAAATAACTGATTCTAAGTCAGAATATCTGAGTTCAGTTCTGTTTCTGCCACTGTGTCAGTTATCTATCTCTTGCCTCTCAGCTTCACACTTGCCATTTTGTATTCTCTGTATTGCACATGGCTGGAAGTCTAAAAACCGTATTTCCTTGAGGCCCTTGAACTTAGCCAATGGAACAACTTGTATAAGATCTTAAGAAGGGACAAAGAGAGAAGCTGTATTTTTTTCTGCTTCTGGCTTCAGCGGCTGCAGGAGCAGTAGCAAGTGACTGTGGAACTTACCAGCAAAAGCAACCAGTCCAGAAGCTTCAGCAGAGCTGTCAGGAGGGAGAGGGGTCCTGCACTTCTGCCCCGTAGTGCAGCGCCTATTGGCTCAGGATAACATCACTTTCTTTTCTGTTTTTTTCAGCTCTAGTGATGGTAGTGGTTCCCTGTCATTACTAAACATCTTCTCCCTTTTTCTCCTCTAGCCCTTTTAACAATTTGGTAATCAATTCCTTGTACCAGATCACCTTCAATTGAAATAATGTGCATGTTTGCTGTTTCTCTGGATGGATACATACTGATGCAACCTTCTTTAGCTTTGGACAGTTTAGCATTTGACTTTCAGTCACCTTACCTGGAAAATGATGGTGAGAATTCCCATGCCATTGTAAAGGGCTAATGCCGTAATGTTTGTAAAGGTGCCCTGAATATTATAAACTAATTTGCACATATAAGTTTTTATTAGATAACATACAGTTTTTTCTGAAGGGAGAGTAATATAGTGTTTGAATGCGTGGGCTCTGCCTGGGTTCATAGTCACTTCAGCTATTGACCAGTTGTGAGAGGTTGGGCGAGTAGTATACTTCTCCAAGACCAATTTTCCCTATGTATAAATGGGGTAGAAATAGCACTTGTTTCACCAGATGGTAGGTACTAAGTGGGACATCACATGTAAAGTGATTAAGTGTCTGGCATATCATAAATGCCCAATATTGTTGTTGTTATTATCATTATTATTATTCTGTGCAATTGGTGGGGGTAGTGGGTAGTGTCCTATGGGAGAGAGCTGTTTGATGGGTCCAAGAGAGAACCAGAAATCGGTCTGAACCGATGATAAAAAATTGATTAACGTAAAAAGCAACTTACTTCTGTGATCTAATAGACAACGCTGATGTGAATAAACTTGTATGGTTTTGAAAAAAGAAAAAATTAAAAACCACTTCTTCAAATCCCTGAATGTCAAAACACTGATTTGTGTTTACTTTGAAAGTATTTAAAATTTATTCTTCATTGAGAATGTAACACATTTTCACTGTAGATAAATTTAAAAATACACAAGCATAAAAAGAAAAGAATAAAACATCCTAACTCTAGTACCTGGATATGACTGTGTTAATATCTTGTTATAGGTCATTCTATTCTAGACCTTATTTAGTGATAAATATACACACAGAGACAGATGGATATTTTCCAGCAACTCTTGTTTGGGTACTGTATGAAATGTTTGTTTTTTTAAAGAATAATTAGATGACTCAGGAAAAACTGTCTAAGTGCCCACTGAGGATGTGGCTCTGTGTCTAACCTACTGCCCTTCCTTCAGATCAGGACTCATATTTTTAACCTCTTTATTTACATAGAATTAAAAAAAAATTAACGTGAATGTTGAAATTTGAACCCTTGATGCTGCATCCCTTCTGGGGCAGGGATGTCTAGCTGTCTCACCACGGATTCCTGCTTCTAGGATCAGCAGGAAGCAGCTGGCTAGGCTGGGATTCCATTTCTCAGTCCCTCTTCCATCTAAAGTAGAATCAGCCATATGAAGCTTACATATAAGCTCTTACCCATGGAAGGTAAGTGGAAGTGATGTGTGCTGCCTTTGATGTAATGCAGCTGAGAAGTGAGTTTGTTTTCTCTACCTTTTCTTTTCTGTCTGGCACTAGGGGACGGTGGAGCCAAAGATGGAAAGTGCCTGGATCACTGAATCATCCCATGGAGGAAAGCTTTTGACAGACCAATAACACACACATTAGACTTCTGTAAGTGAGAAATACATTTCAATTCAAAGCCACCAATTTAGCGTTATCTTAATGGACATCCCAAGCCCACACTGAATGTTCTTTCTTCATCTTCTTCCTTCTCTTAATCTCTCCCTCCCATTGTTGATCTTTATATTTTTCACTGCTCCTAGCAGACAGTGCCTTGTACATAGCAGGCACTTAATGGTAATTAAAATTAGACATGGTTCCTGGACTAATATAAATCCTTAAAATGAGCTTGAAGCACTTTCATGGCAACATGTGGAAAAATGCAATATTCTTATGATGCAGTGTACACCAGCTGTCCCCAACCTTTTTGGCAACAGGGACCAGTTTCCTGGAAGACAATTTGTCCACTGACAGGTGGGGGAAGGTGGTTCAGGCCATAATGTGAGCAATGGGGAGCGGCAGGTGAAGCTTTTCTTGCTCGCCGTTCACCTGCTGTGTGGCCCGGTTCCTATCAGGCTGTGGCCGGGGGTGGGGGACCCCTCATATAGACTGAGTAGAAGAAAACTTTTATTATAACTAGAAAAAGACTCATATAAAATAAGCTCATGATGGAAGATTTATTCTCCATTTCTAGAGGCACTTAAAATAGAAGATTGAGAAAGGTGGCATTTTTTTTTAGTGGCAGGGCAGATCTTAAATAAAATTGAAATTGCTTTCTCTTTTTGTTATCTTTCTTAATGAACCCTTTCTTATATTTCTCCAAACTTTTTATTCCCTTTTATATAAGAGAACACCAGAGAGTTCTCTTCAATTAACCCAAGTGTATTTGAAACCATTTTCCAAAGGGCCTGTCCCTGCGTTTGAAAGGTAAGCTGTAGTGGTGAGTGTTTCAGACCTGGGGGAAGGCACAGTCATGCCAAACTTTGAGGAGGCATTTTTCAGCTGACAGGCCTGATAGTATCTCTCTCATTACTCCGAGGAGGCATGTTCCCTATGAATATGCAAATATTGCACTCCTTGACATAAAAGATCCCATCTAACTCAATCACGCTTCAAATCTCAGAGTGGAGCTTCTGTCAGAATTAATCGTGATTTTGAAACTGACCCTCAGCAAGAAGAAAAATTGTGTGTTCAGTTTTGCTCTCTTTCAATAGCTTTTAGTTCCAATAGTTTATGTTTAATTCATAAATGACTTCAAATAAAATATAATTTTCATTATGCAAAAAATGTATAAAGAGTTGCTGGATTAGACTGACCACATAAAGAACATGGCTGGAAATCACAATCAATTTCTGTGACTTTACACTGTTCTATTATATGATGATCATCTAAATGGCCCTTTTAAAAATTTACATCCAGGATCATCTCAGAACCTTTGCCTGCCCAGTCAAGTTCTACAGAATCAAAGGAGCTTGGAAATAATTATGGTTAATTATGTATTCTGTAAAAACTGCAGTTTTCTTTTGTGTATCTTTTCCCATCTAATGGTTTTGCTGAGGTGAAGGAAAGTTCAGGATGTCACCATCAGGTGTGCAGCTTGACGCCTAAGACAGAAAGACAAAGCCCAGCTCCTCTGTCTCCTCTTCCTGTGTGCAAGGCACTCTGAGCAATTTCATAGATCCGGGAAGATAATATTTCAAATGAGATGTCTAATAGCTTTATAATAATTGGCCTTCTTAAGGCATGATAGCATGTGTATATTTGCTTTTCAGGGTGTGAATCATGCCCTTTTCAACTCTCTATCTCTAGTGTTTAGTGGCAAACTTAGAAAATAGTAGGGATACACTACAAATGTCTGTTCGCTAAAGAACTTAGATTCGGAAATCTTGGGTTTAAGTGTCGGTCTACTGCTTATGACTTGTGCACGTTCTTTCATTTACTCATTCTTTTTTTTTTCCCCTTTCATTCTACCACCGTAGAGAGAGCACCTATCTTGTGTCAGATAGTGTTCAAAATGCTGGGAATACAGATATAAATAAGAACTGGATATGGGTGCTCCCTCAGCATCTAAACCGGGCATTAGGGGGCAGACCAGGCTTAAAGTCATGTGATAAATTTGTGAAAAGATGAGCACAGAAGGAAGCAACCTGTCACTAGAGAAGGTGGGGAACGAACAGTCAAGGATGGTTCCTTTTAGGAGACACAGTGCTTGAGCTGAGTCTTGATAAATGAGTAGAAGTTGGCCAGGTGGACAGGAGTTAGTCTAGAGGGAAGGTGTTTCATTCCTATGCAAATGAATGGAGCTGATCTATTGGAGGAAAGGAGTGGCTTTGTGAAGGGTCTGTGTAGGACCACAGCAGGAGTTACCCTGGGGAAATCAAGGGGTCAGATCATGAAATGCCTTTTGCGCCATGCTAAAGGGACTGAACTTTATCCTAAAGACGAAAGATGAAACAATTTAAAGTGTGTGGTGGGGAGTGAGATGGTGGAATTTATGTTACTTAACTTGATAAGACATTTTTTTAACCCGTAAAATGTATTAGTTATCTCTTAAGGTTACTGTAAAGATTGAATGAGCTGATAAGATTGAGGGTATCCTATAATATGTGACAGAAATGTTAATCAGTATTATTAATACTAACTGCACACCTTTATTAGGCACTTATTTCTCTAAGTACTCTATGTGAATTAAGTCATTTAATTCTCCATGAATCTGCAAGTGAGACACCCACTTTGAGTTGTTTTCTTAGTAATAATACTGGATTTGACTTGATTTCTCATTTAAGATATTCATTTCCCTAGAAGGTTGCTCTAGATGGCTTCTCAATAAACTAGATAACTAAAGGAGAAAGTGGTTTATCTTACTTTTCTCCAAAATCACCTACAGGTACATGTCAAAATGAGCTTTCTGATTACTATATATACATATTTTTAAAGGTGGGTTAAGAACCAAATTATAGGGTAGAAAGGAGAAAGAAATAAGTGCTATCAACCAATATCTTCCTCTCCTGCCTCAAGACAATACACTCCCACAGTTTATGGCGGCTTTTTTTTTTTTTTACATCTTTATTGGAGTATAATTGCTTTACAATGGTGTGTTAGTTTCTGCTTTATAACAAAGTGAATCAGTTACACATATACATATGTTCCCATATCTCTACCCTTTTGCGTCTCCCTCCCTCCCACCCTCCCGATCCCACCCCTCTAGGTGGTCACAAAGCACCGAGCTGATCTCCCTGTGCTATGCGGCTGCTTCCCACTAGCTAACTATTTTATGTTTGGTAGTGTATATATGTCCATGCCACTCTCTCACTTTGTCACAGCTTACTCTTCCCCATCCCCACATCCTCAAGTCCATTCTCTAGTAGGTCTGTGTCTTTATTCCTGTCTTACCCCTAGGTTCTTCATGACATTTTTTTCCCCTTAAATTCCATATATATGTGTTAGCATATGGTATTTGTCTTTTTCTTTCTGACTTACTTCACTCTGTATGACAGACTCTAGGTCCATCCACCTCATTACAAATAGCTCAATTTTGTTTCTTTTTATGGCTGAGTAATATTCCATTGTATATATGTGCCACATCTTCTTTATCCATTCATCCGATGATGGACACTTATGTGGTTTCCATCTCCGGGCTATTGTAAATAGAGCTGCAATGAACATTTTGGTACACGACTCTTTTTGAATTATGGTTTTCTCAGGGTATATGCCCAGTAGTGGGATTGCTGGGTCATATGGTAGTTCTATTTGTAGTTCTTTAAGGAACCTCCATACTGTTCTCCATAGTGGCTGTACCAATTCACATTCCCACCAGCAGTGCAAGAGTGTTCCCTTTTCTCCACACCCTCTCCAGCAGTTACTGTTTCTAGATTTTTTGATGATGGCCATTCTGACTGGTGTGAGATGATATCTCATTGTAGTTTTGATTTGCATTTCTCTAATGATTAATGATGTTGAGCATTCTTTCATGTGTTTGTTGGCAGCCTGTATATCTTCTTTGGAGAAATGTCTATTTAGGTCTTCTGCCCATTTTTTGATTGGGTTGTTTGTCTTTTTGTTATTGAGCTGCATGAGCTGCTTGTAAATTTTGGAGATTAATCCTTTGTCAGTTGCTTCATTTGCAAATATTTTCTCCCATTCTGAGGGCTGTCTTTTGGTCCTGTTTATGGTTTCCTTTGCTGTGCCAAAGCTTTGAAGTTTCATTAGGTCCCATTTGTTTATTTTTGTTTTTATTTCCATTTCTCTAGGAGGTGGGTCAAAAAGGATCTTGCTGTGATTTATGTCATAGAGCGTTCTGCCTATGTTTTCCTCTAAGAGTTTGATAGTTTCTGGCCTTACGTTTAGGTCTTTAATCCATTTTGAGCTTAGTTTTGTGTATGGTGTTAGGGAGTGATCTAATCTCATACTTTTACATGTACCTGTCCAGTTTTCCCAGCACCACTTATTGAAGAGGCTGTTCTTTCTCCACTGTACATCCTTGCCTCCTTTATCAAAGATAAGGTGACCATATGTGCGTGGGTTTATCTCTGGGCTTTCTATCCTGTTACATTGATTTATATTTCTGTTTTTGTGCCAGTACCATACTGTCTTGATTACTGTACCTTTGTAGTATAGTCTGAAGTCAGGGAGCCTGATTCCTCCAGCTCCGTTTTTCGTTCTCATGATTGCTTTGACTATTCGGGGTCTTCTGTGTTTCCATACAAATTGTGAAATTTTTTGTTCTAGTTCTGTGAAAAATGCCAGTGGTAGTTTGATAGGGATTGCAGTGAATCTGTAGATTGCTTTGGGTAGTAGAGTCATTTTCACAATGTTGATTCTTCCATTCCAAGAACATGGTATACCTCTCCATTTATTTGTATCATCTTTAATTTCTTTCATCAGTATCTTATAATTTTCTTCATACAGGTCTTTTGTCTCCCTAGGTAGCTTTATTCCTAGATATTTTATTCTTTTTGTTGCAATGGTAAATGGGAGTGTTTTCTTGATTTCACTTTCAGATTTTTCATCATTAGTGTTTAGGAATGTCAGAGATTTCTGTGCATTAATTTTGTATCCTGCTACTTTACCAATTTCATTGATTAGCTCTAGTAGTTTTCTGGTAGCATCTTTAGGATTCTCTAGGTATAGTATCATGTCATCTGCAAACAGTGACATCTTTACTTCTTCTTTTCCGATTTGGATTCCTTTTATTTCCTTTCCTTCTCTGATTGCTGTGGCTAAAACTTCCAAAACTATGTTGAATAAGAGTGGTGAGAGTGGGCAACCTTGTCTTGTTCCTGATCTTAGTGGAAATGCTTTCAGTTTTTCACCATTGAGGACAACGTTGGCTGTGGGTTTGTCATATATGGCCTTTATTATGTTGAGGAAAGTTCCCTCTATGCCTACTTTCTGCAGGGTTTTTATCATAAATGGGTGTTGAATTTTGTCGAAAGTTTTTCTGCATCTATTGAGATGATCATATAGTTTTTCTCTTTCAATTTGTTAATATGGTGTATCACGTTGATTGATTTCAGAATATTGAAGAATCCTTGCATTCCTGGAATAAACCCCACTTGATCATGGTGTATTATCCGTTTAATGTGCTGTTGGATTCTTTTTGCTAGTACTTTCTTGAGGATTTTTGCATCTATGTTCATCAGTGATATTGGCCTGTAGTTTTCTTTCTTTGTGACATCCTTGTCTGGTTTTTGTATCAGGGTGATGATGGTCTCGTAGAATGAGTTTGGGAGTGTTCCTCCCTCTGCTACAGTTTGGAAGAGTTTGAGGAGGACAGGTGTTAGCTCTTCTCTAAAGGTTTGATAGAATTCGCCTGTGAAGCCATCTGGTCCAGGGCTTTGTTTGTTGGAAGTTTTTTTTTTTTTTTTTTCTGGTACGTGGGCCTCTCACTGTTGTGGCCTCTCCCATTGCGGAGCACAGTCTCCGGACCCGCAGGCTCAGCAGCCATGGCTCACGGGCCCAGCAGCTCCGCGGCATGTGGGATCTTCCCAGACTGGGGCACGAACCCATGTCCCCTGCATCAGCAGGTGGACTCTCAACCACTGCGCCACCACAGATGCCCCTAATAGTCTTTATTTTTAAGTCTATTTTGTCTGATATGAGAATTGCTACTCCAGGTTTCTTTTGGTTTCCATTTGCATGGAATATCTTTTTCCATTTCCTCACTTTCAGTCTGTATGTGTCTCTAGGTCTGAAGTGGGTCTCTTGTAGACAGCATATATATGGGTGTTGTTTTGGTATCCATTCAGCCAGTCTCTGTCTTTTGGTGGGAGCATTTAATCCATTTATATTTAAGGTTATTATCGATATGTATGTTCCTACTCCCATTTTCTTAATTGCTTTGGGTTTGTTATTATAGGTCTTTTCCTTCTCTTGTGTTTCTTGCCTAGAGAAGATCCTTTAGCATTTGTTATAAAGCTGGTTTGGTGGTGCTGAACTCTCTCAGCTTTTGCTTGTCTCTAAAGGTTTTAATTTCTCCAACAAATCTGAATGAGATCCTTGCTGGGTAGAGTAATCTTGGTTGTAGGTTTTTCTCCTTCATCACTTTAAATATGTCTGCCAGTCCCATCTGGCTTGCAGAGTTTCTGCTGGAAGATTAGCTGTTAACCTTATGGGGATTCCCTTGGGTGTTATTTGTTGTTTTTCCCTTGCTGCTTTTAATATGCTTTCTTTGTATTTAATTTTTGACAGTTTGATTAATATGTGTCTTGGCGTGTTTCTCCTTGGATTTATCCTGTATGGGACTCTCTGTGCTTCCTGGACTTGATTAACTATTTCCTTTCCCATATGAGGGAACTTTTCAACTATAATCTCTTCAAAAATTTTCTCAGTCCCTTTCTTTTTCTCTTCTTCTGGACCACTATAATTCGAATGTTGGTGCATTTAATGGTGTCCCAGAGGTCTCTGAGACTGTCCTCAGTTCTTTTCATTCTTTTTTCTTTATTCTGCTCTGCAGTAGTTATTTCCACTATTTTATCTTCCAGGTCAATTATCCGTTCTTCTGCCTCAGTTATTCTGCTATTGATCCCTTATAGAGTATGTTTAATTTCATTTATTGTGTTGTTCATCATTGCTTGTTTCATCTTTAGTTCTTCTAGGTCCTTGTTAAATGTTTCTTGCATTTTGTCTATTCTATTTCCAAGATTTTGGATCATCTTTATTATCATTATTCTGAATTGTTTTTCAGGTAGACTGCCTATTTCCTCTTCATTTGTTAGGTCTGGTGGGTTTTTATCTTGCTCCTTCATCTGGTGTGTGATTTTCTGTCTTCTCATTTTGCTTATATTACTGTGTTTGGGGTCTCGTTTTTGCAGGCTGCAGGTTCGTAGTTCCCATTGTTTTTGGTGTCTGTCCCCAGTGTATAAAGTTGGTTCAGTGGGTTGTGTAGGCTTCCTGGTGGAGGGGACTAGTGCCTGTGTTCTGGTGGATGAGGCTGGATCTTGTCTTTCTGGTGGGCAGGTCCACGTCTGGTGGTGTGTTTTTGGGTGTCTCTGGCCTTATTATGATTTTAGGCAGCCTCTCTGCTAATGGTTGAGGTTGTGTTCCTGTCTTGCTAGTTGTTTGGCATAGGGTGTCCAGCACTGTAGCTTGCTGGTCGTTGAGTGAAGCTGGGTGTTGGTGTTGAGATGGAGATCTCTGGGAGATGTTCGCCATTTGATATTATGTGGAGCTGGGAGGTCTCTTGTGGACCAGTGTCCTGAAGTTGGCTCTCCCACCTCAGAGGCACAGCACTGACTCCTGGCTACAGCACCAAGAGCCTTTCATCCACACGGCTCAGAATAAAAGGGAGAAAAAGTAGAAAGAAAGAAAGAAAGAGGATAAAAGAAAATAAAATAAAGTAAGGTAAAATAAAATAAAGCTATTAAAATAAAAAAATAATTATTAAGAAAAAATTTTTTTAAAGTAAAAAAAAAAACAAAAAGAAAAACGGATGAATAGAACCCTAGGACAAATGGTGGAAGCAAAGCTATACAGACAATATCTCACACAGAAGCATACACATACACACTCACAAAGAGAGGAAAAGGGGAAAAAATAATAACTCTTGCTCTCAAAGTCCATCTCCTCAATTTGGGATGATTCGTTGTCTATTCAGGTATTCCACAGATGCAGGTACATCAAGTTGAGTGTGGAGATTTAATCCGCTGCTTCTGAGGCTGCTGGGAGAGATTTCCCTTTCCCTTCTTTGTTCGCACAGCTCCCGGGGCTCAGCTTTGGATTTGGCCCCGCCTCTGCGTGTAGGTCGCTGGAGGGCGTCTGTTCTTTGCTCAGACAGGACTGGGTTAAAGGAGCCGCTGATTCGAGGGCTCTGGCTCACTCAGGCCAGAGGGAGGGAGGGGCACGGCGTGCGGGGCGGGCCTGCGGCGGCAGAGGCCGGCGTGACGTTGCACCAGGCTGAGGCATGCCGTGCGTTCTCCCGGGGAAGTTGTCCCTAGATCCCGGGACCCTGGCAGTGGCGGGCTGCACAGGCTCCCCGGAAGAGGCCTGTGGATAGTGACCTGTGCTCGCACACAGGTTTCTTGGTGGCGGCAGCAGCAGCCTTAGCGTCTCATGCCCGTCTCTGGGGTCCGCACTTTTAGCCGCGGCTCGCGCCCGTCTCTGGAGCTCCTTTAAGCAGCGCTCTTAATCCCTTCTCCTCGCGCACCAGGAACAAAGCGGGAAGAAAAAGTCTCTTGCCTCTTCGGCAGCTCCAGACTTTTCCCCGGACTCCCTCCCGGCCAGCCGTGGCGCACTAGCCCCCTGCAGGCTGTGTTCACGCCGCCAACCCCAGTCCTCTCCCTGCGCTCCGACCGAAGCCCGAGACTCAGCTCCCAGCCCCGCCCGCTCCAGCGAGTGAGCAGACAAGCCGCTCGGCCTGGTGAGTGCCGGTCGGCAGCGATCCTCTGTGCGGGAATCTCTCCGCTCTGCCCTCCGCACCCCTGTGGCTGCGCTCTCCTCCGCGGCTCCGAAGCTCCTCTATGGCTGCTTTCTTGAGATGGATGTGGCTCCTCGTGAATCATGACAGGGCTCAGGGCTCAGGCCGTTGTCTGAACAGGAAGGACGTGTCAGGCAAGTAAGGTTATTCTTCCTCCTGGGCTCTGTCCTGTGACAGTGTTTCCTCCTGTTCGTCAGAAGCAGATCTCCTCATCATTGTTTCATCTCCCCTAAGATTGATCTATTAAAGTAGTTGATTATTTATCACCAGCTTATTATTCTTTGCACTGGTTCAGAAAAGTGAAGTCTAAATATTATTGGCTCGGTGGTATCATTGTGTGACGGGAGAAAATGTTTAGTAACTTAGAATCTGAAAACAAGCTATTGAAAGTCAGAATATTTGCGTAGACTCTCATTTTCTTTTTTCCCAAGCTGAGGTAATTATAACAATATTCCTAGAATTTGTAGAAATTCTACAAAGAGGAACAGCATTCTCTAAGTACCTACTTTTGTTTAGGTACTGTCCGTGTATCAGATACAAACCTGATTTGCTCAAGGCAAATCAAACTTTTTATCTTAGCTCCAATAACACAAAACAAAAACAATAGCACAAAGGTCTTTCAAAAGCTGGATTAATTAATCAGTTACTTAACTAACTCATTAAGAAGAGGAGTATTGAAGCCATATTTTCTTTTATCACAGAAAATCTGCCCAGAGCTCAGGGCCATCAGATAACAAAAAGCACACTACTTAACTTAATCCTTAAAAAATGTGGCGTATTAACTTATATTGCATTCTGAATGATAATAATTATTTGTCAAGGTTCTTGACAAATGATGGATTATTTTTATTTTTATATAGACTGTATATAACAATATCCACAGGTTATATACAGTCTCTGAGAGGATATAAAAACTTTAAAACAAAGTCATAATTTTCAGTTGCATTTGGTAAAAATAAGTGGCAACTCAAAAGGTTCTTACACACTGTGGGTCTCCGGTAAAACAATTTTAAGATAAAGTTACATTTTTGATGAAAACTTATTGGTGGTGGTTTTCTATAAAAGGAAATTAGGAATTAGAGTACTTTCTCTGTATTTTGGGTCTGTTTTTCTAGGCAGCTACTAAATTGCTCATGGACACCGAAAAATTTCTGGACTTTATTGATTTCAATTGTAAATACAGACATCTATTGTGCTTTCCCATTTCCAGCAGCATAATGAAGTTTGATTGTATTTCTTTTTCAATGTCCATTGACATTTTTATAATTTCAAGGTAATTTCAAGATGAAATTAACAATGACTTTCCTTGCTACTTTTGTGCAATCAAAAAGGCAGATATCCACTATGCATGTTTTGAAATTTCTCACCCAAGGTTTTGAAATAAAAGCTGCTTAATGGAGGCTATAAATTTGCATATAACAGTATAAAATAAACTTTTGATGAAGAGAAATAGATGGTACATGAAAGTCTAGTAAAAGACTGGCTCCATCGCTTCATCTACAAACCTCATTGAACAAGCGGATTCTTCTAACCGTTGAATAATCATGCAGACCATTTATCTCAGCGATGCCACAGGGAAACAGAGAGTAAAGCAACAAAGCCTTTTGAAGTCTGGACCATCTGATAGGAACCACTAATCTGTTCATGACACGTAGCCCCAGTGCAAATACGTGTCCAAAAATGTTTCAACATTTACCGACAGCTAATCTGCAGCAAAAATACAAACTTGCTGACTCTATTAATGGGTGAGTTTTTGAAGGTGAACGTGCAAGTGATATCTGGTATTTATACATTCCATGTGTAGTTATGTGAATTTTTTCTCTCACTTTGAGAAGTACCAGTAAATTTTCATCCTGGATTGACCTCTCCCCTAAAATCCAGCCCACTTCTTTGAAACTTACCTAACAGTCTTTTTCAAATTGATGCAAGCACATTTTAATATTAGCCCAAGGGAGGCTAATTCAGAAAAGTGAATCTTTTCAAAATCAGAACTTGTATTCTGGTTATATTCACACCTTTGCATTGCTTCATTGGAACAGATAATAGAAAGTTTACTATAATCATGAACATCGTTCCTAAACAAGGGAGACAGAATAATGGGGAGTCGGGTAAGCCTAAATCCATGTGAGATGATCCAATGGATTTTAGAGAAAAAAACCTGAAAATTTTCCTACAGAGTGTTTAGGAGTTTATAGGAAAATGAAGTCATATTTGATCAAATCCAAAGTGTTAGTTTCAATTAATTTATTCTTGCATCCACTATTTTCTGAGTGTCTACTATGTGGGGTTGGGTGCTATACAAAAATAAAAATAATCTTTTACTCAAGAAACTTCCAGTTCATTATTAGTTTTCCAGGTGTAGATAGTATAGGAAGAGGTTCTGTTAAGGAAATATGATAATAAGAAAGCGAAAAATTGTTTTTGAGCTAGGCAGTTCTAGAAATGTGAACTTTATCGAGGAAGGAATGACATAAAATTGAAAAGAAAGAAGCACTTTTATCAGTGAGATACAAAGAATACGATCAGTGTCAGATAAAACTTTCATCTATAGGACACCACAGAATCAAGTGTTGAAAAAGGCAGCTTAATTTTTTTTGTACGAAGCTAAATCGCAAGTTGTCCTCATTTTTTTTTTTCATTGAATTTCCTAATCGTGTAGAAATCTGACGCACTCCTGAGTAGGAACTGTGTGTTTGTAGGTCATCTACAGATGAAACTTTGGTAAAATCTTGGTGGAGGCTCAGAATCTCAGTCATTTTTGGCTTCACGTAGACAAAATCTGTTGCAAAATAGGAAGATAAGAAGATAGTTTGATTTTTAAATAGGTTGAAAGTATAGAACACAGTGAAAAGAAAAATTCTTGCCTAGAAAGAGGGCAGCAGATGCAGACGTTCTAATTTAGATGAAAACCCGAGGTGTTTTATGGGCCTTCTCTGTGAGAATTCAAGTCCTTTCTGCAAAGTGATAACCCAGTTCACTGAAATTATGATCAGAAGGAGCATAAAGGCAGAACTTTAGTAGGAGATGTTTGGGGAACTGCATAAAGTTCTAAAACTTCGAAACTTCGCTTTTGAAGATGTGTGAATGATTGTGTGTAACATCTGAAAGGAAGGTGATAAAACAGACAGGCATATTACTTATTTTCCTGACTTTCTGTGGCTTGTGGCTTCAATTTTCTGAGCTATTTTCCTGACTTTCTGTGGCTTATGGCTGGAATTTTCTGGTGGATAACCAAATTTGCTTGTGTTTTCTTGCATGTGTGACTTGGGTAGCATACCTATGCCCAAATATGCCTGGCTAGGCAGAGTTTCTGTAACTTGGGCTCAGTGCCTGGTTTGTCGGCTCTGATGGTGTATCTGGGTTTTGACTGCGAGAGTCAGGATGGATCTCTTCACTTTAGCTCTTGAACTATGGCTATATTTGGAGGGATGTTTTTAACTGAGGAGCTTATGGAGACGATAGGAAAGCCGAGTGGAGGATGCTTGAATCCTCACTAATGGGTGAGAACTGTGTTTATGTAGTTGATTTAAGCACAGCTTTTCCATTGCAGTGTGATTCCAAGCTCCCTTTCCTAACGAAGTGTTAAACCCAGTACCCCAGCTTTTAGCCTATTCTAGTCTGTTTTGGATTATTTTTTTCTTGCACCACGAGGATGTTCTGAATTCCATGTTCTATATTCCATACAGTTTCTAACATGTGCCGTTTTTGAACCAAGTTGCTGCTTCCCTGTATCAGAGCCCTTTCAGGGAAGCTGGGAAAAATAATCAGTTCCTAGTATGTAATTGCTTATGGTTTCTTCTTTCTTTCTTTCTATTTTCCTCCCTCCCACCCTTCCTTCCTTCCATTTCTTTCTTCTTTTCTTCTTCCTTCCTTTCTTTCTTCCTTCCTTCCTTCCTTCCTTTCTTTCTCTTTCTTTCTTTTCTTTCTTTCCTTCTTTCTTTCTTTCTTTCTCTCTCTCTTTCTTTCTCTCTCTCTCTCTTTCTTTCTTTCTTTCTCTCTTTCTCTCTCTCTTTCTGTCCTTCTTTCTCACTTTTGCTTTTTTTTCTGTTTAAAAATGCTTTCTTTCATATTTCACTAAAAAGTTTATGTGTATAAGACACAAAGTAAATAGGTAGGAAGCTTTCAATCATGATGAATGGGACAGTAGTAATTCAGCCATTACTGTGGAAGCATATTTAATGTATACTCTTCAATATTATGTATAAATATTTTAATGATGCTGTCCAAGTTCTGGGTTTAAAAAATTAAATCTGCATATGTGAGACACTTGCGGTCACATTTTAAGATTGGTAAAGCCAATTTCAAGCTACTTATATTTTGAGTACATATTCACCATTACAAATATATGATGTTAACTAATGAACAGTAATCCTCAAAGATCTTTGCGTTGTCCTACGTTGATGCATTTGCAATCTGAGTCCATGCGCTCATTTCCCTTCTTGTAGTCACTCTTCAAATTACAGTGGTTATGCATTGAGTTCCATATGCATTTTACCCACCTCCTTTTTCTCAGCTTTCCCACACTTTGCCATTCTCATCTTTCTGGAAAAAAACAGCACAGTGATTCCAGAGATGATTACTCTTGCCTCAACCGCAATGATAGTAGTAACACCAGCTCTTAGACCCTGTATTAAAATTTCAGGTGCTTTTTTATTAACATAGTAAATAAAAGTTTGACCAGGACTCAGGCTCTCAAGTTTACTTTAAATACTTCGTCTTTATATGAGTTTTTTAAAAAATAAATTTATTTATTTATTTTTGGCTGCATTGGGTCTTTGTTGCTGCACGCGGGCTTTCTCTAGTTGCAGCAAGCGGGGGTTACTCTTCGTTGCTGTGTGCGGGCTTCTTATTGCGGTGTCTTCTCTTGCTGTGGAGCACAGGCTCTAGGCGTGCAGGCTTCAGTAGTTATGGCATGCGGGCTCAGTAGTTGTGGCTCGCGTACTCTAGAGCTCAGGCTCAGTAGTTGTGGCGCACGGGCTTAGTTGCTCAGTGGCATGTGGGATCTTCCCGGACCAGGGATCAAACCTGCATCCCCTGCATTGGCAGGAGGATTCTTAACCACTGTGCCACCAGGGAAGTCCCTATAAGAGGTTTTTGTAAGGAAGCATTTTCTAAAATGTGTGCTAATAATTACTTATGGCCTTTATTCTCTCTATGTTTGCCAGAACAGTATTTTTCCAACAGTTTTCATTGTGATTCATACTAAGAAACACATTTTACATTGTGATCCGTTACACAAATATATGTACATATATTAATGAAACAAAAGTGAGTTCATGAGAAAGTATTTTCATCATTGTGATGCACAGTGCACTCACTAATTTTTCTATTCTTGTCTCATCTATTTCATTAAGCAATATGGCTTGTACTTACAAAATTGATCTAATGACCTTTTACGTCAAAAATCTCAGTTGATAAGCAAGCGCTTAGAAACATACCTTGGCCTCCTCTCCGACTGCTTTCTGCTCTGGAGCTCTCTGCTGTCCTCCTGTCTTGATGAAAGGAGTCCCAGGAGTTCATTACTTTTGGCAGGAAGAGTGACTTCTGGGGCTGGGTCTGTGTTGAACATTTTTAACTCTTGGTTAGATCCACAGACACCACAGCATCTGCTGTGAAATTTGCCAAGTGTCCCTCCTGGGAAATGCAGTAATATTCTCAGCAGCTCGAATTTCACTCTGAACGATTTCACCCCATCCCTTGTTGTATTGGCCCTACGTGGACTTTATGACATATTTTCTTATTTTCTGACAGTGATCCTGCTATGCTCATGTTTAGTTAGGGCGCATGGGGCAGAGTGAATCAATGTGCTTTAGATTCCATTCTGACTTTTAAACCATAAGCCATGACAGGTGATGCCAGGGAGGATACATTTTTTTCCTCAGGTTTATTGAGATATTATGGACATGTAACATGTGAGTTATATGTCATATGACAATGTATGATTTGATGCACACACATACACATATATATATATTGTGAAATGATAACAACAATACGGTTAGTTAACACCACCATCTCCTTACACAATTACCTTTTTGTATGTGTGTGAGTGTGTAGTGATATTTAAGATCTACTCTCTTAACAACTTTCAAGTATATAATGCATTATTGTTAATTATAGTCAACACACTGTACCTTAGAGCCTCAGAATGGATTAATCTTATAGCTGGAAGTTTCTGTCCTACAGCCAACATCTCCTCATTTCCCCAAACCCCAGCCCTAGCAACCACCATTCTACTTTCTATTTTTATGAGTTTGGCGTTTTTAGATTCCTTGTATAAGTGAGATCATGCAGTATTTGTCTCTCTTTGTCTGACTTACATCCCTTAGCATTATGCCCTTAAATCTATCTATGTTGTTGCAAATGGCAGGATTTCCTTCTTTTTTATGGAATAATAATGGAATGATATTCCATTATATCTATGTCTCTCTCTCTCTCTCTCTCTCTATATATATAGATATAGATAGATAGATAGATAGGTATTGTACATACCACATCTTCTTTATCCATTCATCTGTAGATGGACACTTAACGTTGTTTTCATGTCTTGGAAATTGTGAATAATGATGTAATGAACAAGGGGATGCAGCTAGCTATTTGAGATAGTGATTTCATTTCCTTCAGATACATACCCAGAATAAGATTGCTAGATCGTATGGTAGTTATATTTTTAACTATTTGTGGAAACTCCATAATATTTTCCATAGTGGCTATATAGATTTATACCTCCACTAACAGTGCACAAGGGTCCCCTCTTCTTCACATCCTCAACACTTGTTACCTCTTGTCTTTTGATAATAGCCATTTTAAACAGATGTGGTGATATCTGATTGCTGTTTGATTTCCATTTCTCTGATGATTAGTGTTGTTGAATAACTTTTTTCATGTACCTATTGGCCATGTGTATGTCTTCATTTGAATTATGGCTATTCAAGTCCTCTGGCCATTTCTATATTGGATTGTTTGTTTTTCTACTATTGAAATGTGAGTTCCTAATATATTTTGGATATTAGCTCCATATCAGATACATGGTTTGCAAATATTTTCTTCCATTTGGCAGGATGCCTTTTCTATTTGATTATTTCTTTTGCTGTACAGAAACTTTTCAGTTTAATGTAGTCCTACTTACTAATTTTTGCTTTTGTTGCTTGCACTTTTGGTGTCATATCCAAAAAAATCATTGCCAAGACAAATATCAAGGAGCTTTTCTGCTATGTTTTCTTGTAGTATTTTTATTTTCAGGTCTTACATTTAACTTTTTAATCCATTTTGAGTTAATTTCTGTAAGTATTGTGAGATAGGGGCCCAGTTTAATTATTTTGCCTGTGAATATCCAATTTTTCCAGTACCAATATTTTTTGTGTGTTTATTTTTTAAAATGTTTATCCCAATACCATTATTTGAAGAGACTATTCTTTCCCCACTGAGCATTCTTGGCTAACTTGCCAAATATTATTTGACTGTACGTGAGTAGGTTTATTTCTGGGCTCTTCATTTTGTTCTACTGGTTTATGTGTCTGTTTTATGCCAATACCATGATTTTGATTACTGTATTCTTGTAATAAAAGTTTGAAATCAAGAAGTGTGATGACTCCAATTTGGTTCTTATTTCTTAGCACTGCTTTGACTATTCAGGGTTTGTTTTGTGTTTCCATACAAATTTATGATTGTTTTTCTATTTCTGTGGAAATTCCACTAGAATCTTGATAGAGATTACATTGAATCTATAGATCACTTTGGGTATTGTGGTCATTTTAACAATATTAATTCTTCTGATCCATTAATATGGGATATCTTTCCATTTATTTGTGTCTTCTTCAATTTCTTTCATCAATGTCTAGTAGTTTTCAGTGTACAGATTTTTACCTCCTTAGTTAAATTTATTCTTAAGCATTTTATTATTTTTGATTATTTTCTTTATTTCTTTTTCAAATAATTTTTAGTATATACAAATTTTATTGATTTTCATATGTTGATTTTTTTGGTCCTGCAACTTTACTAAATTTATTAGTTCCAACAATTTTTTGGTGAAGTCTTTAAAATTTTACAAGATCATATCATCTGCAAACAGAGACAATCTTACTTCTTCCTTTCCAATTTGAATGCCCTTTTTTTTCTCTTGCCTGATTGCTCTGGCTAAGACTTCCAGTACTATGTTGAATAGGAGTGGTGCGTGGGTACTGGTCTTGTTTGTTCTTTATCTTAGCAGAAAAGCTTTTAACCTTTCATCATTGAGTATGATGTTAGTTGTGGGTTTGCCGTATATGGTCTCTATTATGTTGAGGTATATTTTCTTTATACACAATTTGTTGAGAGTTTTTAATCACGAAAGGATGTTGAACTTAGACTCTTTTTCTGCATCTTTTGATATGATCATATGATTTTAATCATTCTATTAATGTGGCTTACTGCATTTATTGATTTGCATATGTTGAACCATCCTTGCATCCCAAGGATAAATCCCACTTGACCATGGTATATGATCCTTTTAATGTGCTGTTGAATTCAGTTTGCTAGTATTGTGTTGAGATCTATGTTCATCAGAGTTATTGGCCTGTAGTTTCTTTTCTTATAGTGCCTTCTCTGGCTTTGGTAATAGGGTAATTCTGACCTCATAAAATGAGCTTGGGAGTGTTCCCTCTTTGGAAGAGTTTGAGAAGGATTGGCATTAATTCTTCCTTAAATGTTTGGTGGAATTCATCAGTGAAACCATCTGGGCCTGGGCTTTTCTTTTTGTGGGGTTTTTGTTGAAAGTGGGGCATTAAAGTTCCCTACTGTTATTGTATTTTGTCTATTTATCTCTTTAGATCTGTTAGTATTGACTTAATATATTTAGGTACTCTGATGTTGGGTGCATATGTAATTGTTATATCCTCCGGATGAATGGACCCCTTTACCATTATATAATGATGTTATTTGTCTCTTGTTACACTTTCTGACTTAAAGACCTTTTTTTCTTCTGGTATAAGTATAGCTATTGCTGCTCTCTTTTGGTTTCCTGCAGTAGTTACTCTGACCAGGAGCCTGGGTTCGTAGTCGCCCACCTGGAGCTTGAGTTCTTGAAGGCTTACTGAAAGCCTGAGACCACAGGAGATGGCTTGGTCTGCAGGAGCTAGCCAGAATTGGGATTCATGGGATTCGCATAGCCTGGGTTTGGGGGAGCCTGCCAGGAGTCTGGTGCCATGGAAGCATTCAGCAGCAGAGTGGGCTGGGAGCCTGGGTTTGTGGGAGACCGCTGGGGGGCCAGGGTCTTGAATGTTGGCCAGGGATGGGGTGGACGGGGATCCTGGTTCCACAGGAACCACCTGGGGACATGGCAGCTGGCAGGTGCTGGGATATGCTGGGGAACTGGGTTCTTGGGGGCCCACCAGGAGCCTGGTGGTTTGGAAGACGCTTGGGACTGCCGCAGTCACATGAGGCTGCTGTGGCCAGCTGCCATACGTTTCTTAAATCTAACGTCGTCTAACGGTTACCTTTAGAATTCCCCGTTCAGCTCACAATAACTGATTTCTCTCAACCTACAGTGATGGCGCTTGCTATTCATTACGATCATTAAGATTCAGCTCCTCTCCTCCTTTTCTCATCTCCACCAGTCACACACAGCACATCTGATCCAATGTGACAGTTTCATGACCACTTGGAATTGGTGCTGGGAGAGAGCCAAGAGAATTTGGAAGGACTACAAAAAGGCCAGTTTGGCTGGAGGACGTAAAGTGTGGGGAGGAACTGTCAGATGAACTTGGAGAAACAGCGGCAGGGGTAAACAATGCAATGACAGGTTAAGTTAAGAATTTTGGTCTTCATTCACAGTGATGGAAAGCCACTGAGAGTCTTTTGAGGATGAAGTTGGAGTGGGGAGATGTTTCCTAGTGAAAAGGTCAGTTGGGCTGTAGTGTGCAATCTATCGGAGAAGGTGGTTTCAGTAGTCCAGGCAAGCTGTGACGACAGTTAGCTGTAGGGTGGAAATAGAGAGAAATGGATATAGTGACGGATTAAAAAAATCAATATCATCATTATCATACATTTCCGAGTTGCTTGAACTATTTTTTTGTTTGTATTTTCTTTTGTTTTCTTTTCTGGAAAAGCCTGTTAATGCTTAGTATGGGAAAATTCTCCAACAGGCTCCGTGGAAATTTGTATCACAAGAAGAAGATCTCTTACTCAGTGTTTGTTCTATCATTACCAGAAAAATATCCTGGAGTATTTAAGAGAAGATGCTAAAATGAACAGATATATCATTTCCTTTCTACTCAAGTTTAATGATTTTCTTCACTGATGGATCTTTATACCTTTCACTGCCCAAACTTTAGTGGTCAATTTTTTTTGTTATTAATGAAAGTAATTGAATGGAACAGTTAATTATAGATTTTTCTGTGGAATTTAAGCCATTCCCTCAAATATTCTAAAAATTTCCATTTCACCTGATAGTGGACATTAAAAAAATAATGTCCTTGAGGAAAAAACTTAGAGCCCAATAGTATACCACCTCTATACTTAGTTCATCACTCTACAAGAAATTATGTCTTTGGAAATTGCCAGCAACTATTTGGAGAAAGAACAATGTATCCTTATCCACAGCAGTTAATAGAAAAATGAATAAGTGAAACTGTGCTTTAGAGAATAAAACAGATTTCTTAAAATTTATTTATTAGAGCTACTTCTGGTGTCCCATGCTCATTTTCAATTTTGATAAAAAAGTTTTAGAAGTTTTCCACACTTAACATTGAAAACAAAATAGTGAAAACTTTTTTGATAATATTCATGCAAAGCTTCTTTTTTCTTGGTTCCTTTCTTTCTAATGTCTGAAGTTGTTTTTTTAAATTTTATTTATTTATATAATGGATACATTTTTATTGTTATTTACTATATTTTACTTATTTATTCATGTTTTTTATTTATTTTTATTTATTTATTTATTTTGCAGTATGTGGGCCTCTCACTGTTGTGGCCTCTCCCGTTGCAGAGCACAGGCTCCTGATGTGCAGGCTCAGAGGCCATGGCTCACGGGCCTAGCCGCTCCGCGACATGTGGGATCTTCCCGGACCGGGGCACGAACCCGTGTCCCCTGCATCGGCAGGCAGACTCTCAACCACTGCGCCACCAGGGAAGCCCGTGAGTTAATTTTTTATGTTATGTAAGGTACGAGTGCAACTTCGTTTTTTTCCTCATGTAGTTATACACTTGCCCCAACACCACTTGTTGAAAGTAGTGTCCTTTGTTGAACGATCTTGGCATCCTTGTCAAAAATTATTTGACTGTGTACGTGAGGTTTTATTTCTGGCCTTCCCATTCTATTTCATTGGTATATATGACTGTGGTGATGTACACTTTAAAATACATTTTATGTCTTAAATGTCTTTAAAAATACCATTAGCTAATATTTTGGCTGGGTAGAGAATTTTCCTTTTATAATTAAAGGCATCATCCCACTAAATTCTAGCTTCCATAGTTGCTGTTTAAAACCGGTAAGCTGGGCATTTGGTATAACCTTTCAATCTGGAAACTCACGTTCTTCTTTTCTGCTGACATTCCTTGTAATATTTCTTAAATAATTTCCTTCCTTCTACTTTCTCTTCTCTCTCTTTTGAGCATATATTATATGGGTGTTGCATTTCATGAACTAATTCTCTTCTGTTTTATTTTCTTTCTGGTTTCCATTTCTTTTTCTTGTTGCTTACTTTCTGGGAGATGTGTGCAATTTTATCTTGTAATCCTTCACTGATATTTAAAAATTTTTACTGTAATGAATTTTGTTTCCAAAAACTTTTATTGTTTTCTTTGTATTTTTATAGAGTCAGTATTTTCTCTCATTTCTTCAAGATGAATTATATATTTTTGAAGTTTTATTCTCGCTCCATGGTCTCAATTTCTTTTGTTTTCATGCTGTTTTCTTATCTTCCAAGTTATAAGTCTTCCTCAGATGTATGATCATTCTTGGTTCCCTTCTCACAGTTAAGAAATGGGGAACAAAAATCTTTAGTGGTAACTTTGCTGCATTGTCAGTACTTGTGAACTTTGAACTTCTCTCTAGGGTAGGATTTCTCAACCTCAGCACTACTTACAATTTGGGTTAGATGTCTTTTTGCCATAAGGGGTGGGGCTATCCTGAGCCGTGTAGGACATATAGCAGCATCCCTGACCTCTACCTGCTACATGCTAGTAACACTCCCTCTTGTTGTGCTGTAAACATGTGTCCAGGTAGTGCTACATTTCCCCTGGGGGTGGACAAATTGCTTCCAGTTGCGCACTACTGCTTTAGTGTAGACTGCTTCTTACAAAACCTCCCTAGAATCCTCAACTCCTCTTGGGCTGGTCAGATTCCCAGGAAAGAACCTTCTAATCACTTGTTTGGAGGGTAAAGGGGTGGCTGTCAGACTTCTGAGAGCTCAGTGGGGCAAGGCTATCGGGAATCTCTGCATTTATATTGGTGTGCCTGGTTCATTATTTTCCCCTGTGTAGATATAATAACTAAGCCCTCAGCTGTTTCCAGTATTCACCAGTCCAGCGACCTTCTGTTTTCTTTCTCCAAAAATAAACTTTCTATCTGGATTAGGATGGGGGCAGGAGATTTAAAAATATACATGTCCTTTCAAACAATCTTCCTTATTTTAGCCCTCTACCTCCACCTCCACCATGAAGCCCCCTCTACCAGAAGTGCCCCCGGGTCTGCCTCTTCCTGAAACGTTTGGAGAGTCTCTGTGGTAAATTGGGTTGATTCTTAGCTTTTTCCTTAGTACTGACTTGGTATCTACCTTTCTTGACTTCAGGCTTTTTAACTTCCAAAATTCTGTTGCTGTGCTCTGTAGTATACTTGTGACTGTTGTCTTAGTTTATAGGCTGCTATAACAAAATACCATAGACCAGGTGGCTTATAGACAACTGAAATTGATTTCTCATGTTTCTGGAGGTTGGAAGTCTGAGATTGGGTGGATTTCTTTGTTTAAAAAGTGCCTTTTACTCTGGGTTTTAGTAGTGTTTCAGGAGAGAGGACATGTAGATGTATGTTTTCACATTTTTAACCCAAAAGATTCTAGTTTTGTTTTTTAAGATTTTTGAAATGTGTAATAAAGTTTGATCTATTAAAACAATGTCTGACCTAGACTTACAAAAGTGATGTTCTAAGAAAATGTTTTTGTTCACTTTCTAAGTCTGCCTTTTTGTGTTTAATACATTTTAGAGAGTCAGGTATATTGAGTGGGTAATTATGATTTGAATTGTCTAAGAGGGTTTGATTAATTATGTATGTAAGTTGTATTAAATGTTTTAAAAGGATTTAATTTGTTAAACTTATGAATTATTGTGCATGATTCAAAGAACAAGTGAAATTGAGGTTTCTACTTTTAGCTAAAAATTCAGAAATAAAATAAAATCTTTCAATTTATCTTATGGTGTTAAGTAAAGCAATATTTAAAAATATATAAATTTAATAAATATTAATCAAAATATAGAAAATAGCAGAGAGAGTTTCTTTCCATGTGTGAAATCCTGCCCCTTCACCTTCAGATGTTAAAAGACCACTGACAAATATCTATCACATTGTATTCATTGATTGACTACATAGAAATGGAAAATAATCAGAAGACAAGCTATTGTAACAGAGACAGTACAATTAGGATACAACAGTTATGGCAAACCCTAGGCAAACCCTAGTTCTGAGGGTTTGCAGTAGTTCAGGTGTGAAATGAGGCTGGAATGCCTGGAATATGGGCAGAAACCATGGAGAGAAGTGGATGGAGGAATGCTTTTGAGAAGAATAGTTACTACTTGGTTACAGGCAAGTTATGGGACATAGGAAAGGGAACTTTCCTGGAAGGCTCCAAGCTTTCTGGCATAAACAAATTTGGGGATGATAGTAAGGTTTACTGAGACTTGGAAAATAGGAGGAAGACTAGATTGACTGTGGGTGGGATGTAGCCATTAAGGGCTTAGCTGTAGAATAATTTTTTGAGATACCTGTTGGCCCTTTAAATGGAAATATCTATGGGATAATACAGATATGGAGCTCAGAAAAGTGGTCTGGGCTAGTAATAGTTGTTATTTCAAATCTTGTGAGGAGGGGAGTTTGTCAGCTCAATCCCCTAAAAAAAAAGTAGAGTGAAAACGAAAGGAAGCCTATATATGGTTTGCCACCCAAAATGGTAAATTACTTAGTAGATTGTATAACCTAGAAAAGTGTTAAGCTTGTAGGATGGATTTAAACTGCATTTTAAACTTAACTTATTAGAAAACACATTATTTTGATGTGTAGAGAACGTTTTTCTTTATTTAGAGACTCTTAAGCCACTTATGAGTATGGCACTATGCAATTAATGTGCTGTCTAAAATAATTGAAGCAAGCAGAGTGTGTACCTTTTGTCAGATTAAAATCCTCTCCCTACTCCTGTTCACACATGGAATTACAAGACCGGAAGGGATGTATCAAGTCCATGTATTCTGAGCCCTTGTCTCTTGCCTGAATTGCTTGTGTAATATTTCTGACAAGTGATAGTTGACCTTTTGCTTGAACACCTGCAATGACAGGGAACACTCACATTCATAAGAAAGTTTGTACAATTTTACGTATCTTTGTTTCTTATAATTGTCCTTATACTGAACTGGAACATTCTTCCCTGTATCTTCCAACCATGATTCTTATTTTGCTTTAAAGGGCCATCTAGGATATAAATCTTTCAAATATTTAATGATCATTAGTGTGAGTTTTATGGTACAGTGTCATAACTTCAGGGTCCAATGTGGCAGATTTCTGAGTTCTCTTCTCCCTTCTCTCATCATTTTCTCTAAAATGTGACTCCCTGAGTGAACCCCGGTGCTCTGGTTGTGATCCAAACAGTACAAATTCAGTCCTACTATGGTCTATCTTGTTTGGACACTGAATTTCTGTTAATGTAGCCTAAGATTACTTTGACTTATTTTGGGGGGGAGTTGCTATATTACAGTATTGTCTTATACTGGAGCTTGAAATCTACTAAAATCCTTTTATGTACCAGCTGCTAACCAGGCCTACTCCCTTCAGAACTGGTACATTTGATTTTTAAAATTTAATTATAGGCCTGGCTGTTATCCTGTGAAATTTCATCATGTTAATTTGGCCAACACTTATAGCCTGTCAAGGAGTTTTTAGAGCTGAGTTTTGTCCTTTAGTACATTAGTTGGTATTACCTACGATTTTGTAAGCAAAGCTGACATTTTTGTGCTAGGCATTTCATATATGTTCTTTCACCTGGTGCTTCTAATACCAGGTTCAATGTTTACGACAGATCTTTCCAATCCCTGGAGGCAGTGTAGTACATGGTGGAGAGGAGAGTGGGATGAGAAGTCCAGTTCAACCATACTAGCTGTGTGGTCTGGGCACGTTCCATCACTCTCTTTGCCTCTCTTTCCTTATCTGTAAAGCAGGGATAATAAGTGCCTTGTGGATTTGTTCTGAGGAGAAAGTGAAATAATTCCCATAAGTCACTTACCACAGCTCGTGAACAAAGTACATCTTCAATAAGTGTTAGCTTGTGGTTTTAGTAGTTCCTTTCCAGTGAGGTCTGGCAGGTTTCACTCGCTTTCCCAAGGTCACAAGCGAGTCAGAGAATGAATCAGGGCTTAGTCCACAGGTGCTAGAGTCAGAAATCATTGGATTCTGACTTTGGGCTTGACATTTGCTAATTACATGACCTTGGATCTGTTGTTGAAACCCATTTACCTTCAGTTTTCACATCTATAAAGGGGAGAATTTAGTGTCTCCATCAAAGATTGTTAGGAGAATTCAGTTAATAACATGAACAAAACCCATAATGTTTGGCTCCACAAATGATAATTCCCTTTCCCATCTTTCCTTTTTTTTTTTTAAACATCTTTATTAGACTATAATTGCTTTACAATGGTGTGTTAGTTTCTGCTTTATAACAAAGTGAATCAGCTATACATATACATGTATCCTCATAACCCCTCCCTCTTGCGTCTCCCTCCTACCCTCCCTATCCCACCCCTCTAGGTGGTCACGAAGCACCGAGCTGATCTCCCTGTGCTATGTGGCTGCTTCTCACTAGCTATCTATTTTACCATCTTTCTTAATCTACCTCTCCACTACCCAAAGCCATGGGGTTTGAATGAAACAAGATATGAAAAACACTTAGTCTATAGTATGGCACGTAGAATGCACTCACTATTTAGTGAATTATTTAGCTCTTATTTAAGAGCTAAAATTTTACAACAACTTATACCTATGGGATTTGAGGAAATCAGAAGATATTTCTGAGTGTTTTCCCTATGGTTTAAGTAACATAATTAGAAATACTGATACAATTTCCAAGTGACTTAATTTCAGTTTTTGTTTTAAAAGGTAGATGTTTTAAATTTTAAAATATGCAACAATCTGAGACAGTAGAATCAAGTGACATTCAGATTATATAAGTGCCTTAGAAGTTGAGGAAAGTCAAGGTGCAAAGTTGACTGTTGTAGCCAGAAAAGATTGATGACAGAAGTTCTATTCAGGATGGAGTGCTAAAGATGGGTAGGGTTTGAAAAATTATATCAGAGGAGGAACCCAGAAGGAGTAAAGAGAACTTTTTTGTCTCCAGCATGTAGAGACAATCACCAAATTATGTATGGGGGCTGGTGGGGAGAAAAAGAACTGAAAGACACTTTGAACTTTCACTGATTTAAGTATGTACCTGAAAAAGACTGATTTGAATGGATTTTTAGCTAAAATAAAGTAAGGTTACATTCCTGCACACTTTCATTTGTATTTGCCATTCAATCTTGTTTCAGTCTGAATTTTACTAGGGCAAAGAAGGTCAAGCAAACATCTCCAGTTCCTTTCTCAGGGCATTTGGCTCATGTAGAGGTAGGGGTGGAACGAGTAGTATCACCTACACTGTATTTAATGACTGTTTACCATCCTGTGTACACACTTAATCCTCCCAAGAACCCTAAGAGGGAGGTACAATTATTGTTTTCAGTTCACACGTGAGGAAACTGAGGCTCAGATTACATAATTTACTGGAGGCCACACGATGAGTCACTGATGGAGCTGAGATTGACTGAGAGAGTTGGGTTCAAGAGGCTCTGGTCTCATATGTATATATATGAAAGAATCATCCCAGAAACGGCCATCATTAACAGAGTTGCACACACTGATGCTAAGTTTAAGAGCATTCACCTTGAGAGAAAGCATTTTCAGAAATGTCACATTCTATTCAATATTTCCAACTGAGTTTCAAACTCAACATGTGATGAATAACAGAATTATACATCGCGCTTGCGCTCAAAGCTGACCACAACCAAAATTCACAGTATGATTGAAACAAGCCCATGTTTAAAAAAAGTTTTAATTGGAGATAACAATCCCGTGAAAGGAGAATAAATATTTTGTCTTAACAAGAAATACAAAATAGATCCATTGTCAAAGACCATTTAATTTTTAAAGATCAACAATACCAAAAGCATAAAGTGGAGTATAAGAAACTAGTTTTGTAGAAGTATGATTTAATTAAAGCTGTTTATAGTTATTGTCTCCCACAGTAGTTAAGCATTTTGGCTTTTAAGAATTTCTTTTATATACATTTATGAAATATTGAAACCAATCAGACCATTAATGTACACTTACTGCAACTTTTTTATAAAGAAAATAATGCTAAACTAAAACCAAAACTGATATCATCATTGAAATTAATAGCTTTCAATATGTTTGTATAGATATTTTAAATCACAATGGAAAATTTTTTTCCAAAACTGGAAATGCATAATATTTGTGTAAACTGTGGAAGATTTTAAATGTGATTTTTTGGACAATATTTTATATTTTAGAGTCACATTTTTGAATCAAGATATTGAGTTTTTGTTTTATTTATTTATTTATTTAATTTATCTTTGGCTGTGTTCGGTCTTCATTGCTGTGTGCGGGCTTTCTCTAGTTGCGGTGAGTGGGGGCTGCTCTTCCCTGCAGTGCGTGGGCTTCTCATTGTGGTGGCTTCTCTTGTTGCGGAGCACGGGCTCTAGGCGTGCGGGCTCAGTAGTTGTGGCTCACGGGCTTAGTTGCTCCGTGGCATGTGGGATCTTCCCAGACCATGGCTTGAACCTGCATCCCCTGCATTGGCAGAAGGATTCTTAACCGCTGCATCACCAGGGAAGTCCCTTGAGTTTTTGTTTTTTGAAACTAGTTTGTCATAACATATTGTGCCTAATCACAGTATTTTTTTTCTAGGACCATTGTGAATGTGTAGATTTATGTTTACTGCTGTAGGACAATTATTTATAAAATAATATTAAATCCAGTATTAGCTGCCTATTTCAGACACTTAACACTTGCAGAAATCCATGTTGCATTTACCACACTGAAGTTTTTTTTTTATGAATGTGCAAATACTATTTTCAATTTTTTTGAATTTTATGTAATTTATTTTTTTTTACAGCAGGTTCTTATTAGTTATCTATTTTATACATATTAGTGTGTATAAGTCAATCCCAATCTTTTTTTTTTTTTGAGAGTCACACTCATTGTTGAAAGTAAATGAACCCTTAGGGTACAGAGTTGTGTGTTCCAATAAGCATGTGATTATATTAAGGTGATGGTGGAGGAAGATAACCTCGATTCCATTGGGAATCTTAAATTTTTGTAAATTTATTGGGAAAATCATTTTTCCTGTACTGCTGAAGTTTCTTTTTGGTAAACAGTATCTTTCTGAAAGAAAAAGCATGAAGGAGAAATGGAGATGTGTACATTTCCTCAGATGACCAGCGTTGTATTCATGAATATCGGGTATCTGGCAATGAACGGTGTGGGAACTGTTCATTTCTCAATCTGAACTAAAATACTTGCCAGAACTTTTAGTTTGCTTGCCCGTTTGTTTTGTACATTTCAGCTCTGTATTTACTCCTGTTTTTTTTCTTTTTTTGAGTATTAATACTTTCTATAAAGATTTTGTGAATATGTCAAAAAAAAGAGACGCTGCTCACAGAAACGTGAATGTGGGACTCATACCAGAGCCAGAGAGGAGAGGTCATGGACAGAAGGCAAGGCTTGAGAGACTGCCTGGGTTGACCCAGGGTCAGTCTCTGACCCATTCTGGCTTTGAGTCTTAGTCTTTAATCCACTAGTGATAGTATTCTTTCAACATAAGGTATTGAGTAGCCCTTTGGGAGTTTTTCCAACTATATCTATCTGCCGTGTCCACTTCTGTACAAGAGTTCAGACGGGACAGAGCACAAGACATTTATAGATCATAATTGTGCTGCATTTTCATGTGCGATTTTCAAAGCTTTTCTATTTATGGCTTAAATCTCCTCTAAGATGTAATGCAGTCTTCCCATTTCTTGAGACTTGTTAAAAGTTCTGAGCTAATTTCCTTGCCTTCCCTTCCTTCCCTGCTGAGTCCCGGGCAGCATAATGAGTATTCCAGTCAGGACTGTGAACCAGTCAGTCAGGGGCTTGTGGACAGCCTGAACAACAGCCTCTTAGGGCCAGAAAAGTCTGTTCTGGTACACATTGTGTTGCTTAGTACCAGCTGTAATTGAGCTTAAGAAAGCAATAGTTAAGGGAACGGTGAACGTTTCCCTAGAACCAACTTTACCCCTTATTAATCACCATGCAACAGCTGTCTTCAGGTGAAGGCGGTGGGACCACAGACTGGCTTCCACTTCATTCCATGGGATGTAAAGTGGAAACCAACAGACCAGATAAAAAAAAGCAGAACGCAAACAAACAAAAATTCCTATCTCTTCTCCGCACTATATTGAAGAGACACCGTGAACAAAAGTAACATTATCATAAACCCATATGAATAAAAACATGAAGATTAAACTTTACTGATGGGATTAGCACTTTGGTTCGTAATACTGCCTTGCTGTCTCTTGTAGTGCTTTGCTGCATTGGTCTTCTGGGTGGACAAAAATGGCATGCTAATTTTATCGGTCCATGGGAATCTGGGACATTTAATGAATTCACAATGTTTCCTAAATTATAACACCTTAAAAGTTTTACAAAGCACTGGATTATTAACGATCATATAGTGATGTAAAGAGTAGTGGTTTCTTCTTGAAACTGGATTACTTTTAAGAAAGCATTAGTATTACAACCGAGCATTGTTGATAATTAATTAAGGTAATGACTAAAGCTGTGAAGAAGTGTTATATACTTTTCTCAGCTGGGATGCTCATTCTCTGCTGGGGCAAGATTTTGATGAAACAGCTAGTATTTAAGCAATAATTTACCTGAGAAATAATCTGTGTACATAGGATAAAAAGGTCTCACATATAATTCTTGTAAAGGATTCATAGGTTTTTTTTTTTTTCAGTCAGAATACAAAGAACAGAAACAACAAGTAAATGGTATGCATTTTAATGACGTGCTTTGATAGTGAAAAGTACTTTATTACAATGATGTATGTTCGCTGAAGAAATTTTGAAAAAATACAGAAAGCCTAATGAAAATAAAAATCACCAAAAATCCTACCACTCAGAAATAATTACTTTTGTGATTTTGAATCCTTTAATATCTTTTTAAATTAAAAATGTTTATTTTCCCCAGCTTTATTCAGTTATAGGTGATCAATAAAATCGTATGTATTTAAATGATTTGATATGTGTATATAATGTGAAATGATTACCATAATCAAGTTAATGAAAACATCCATCACCTCACAAAATTACCATTTTTGTGTGTGTATATGGTGAACACACTTAAGATCTATTCTCTTAGCAAGTTTCAAGTATACAATACAATAATATTAACTATAGTCACCTAGCTGTACATTAGATCTTCAGAAGTGATCCATCTTACAGATTAAAGTTTGCACCCTTTGAGCAACTTCTGCCCATTTCCACCACCACCCAGCCCCTGGCAACACCATTTGACTCTTTGTTCAACGTTTTTGTCTCAGATTCTACCTGTGCGATTACGCAGGATGTGTCTTTCTCTGCAGAACTTATTTCACTTAGCATAATGCCTTCAAGTTCCATCCATGTTGTTGTAAGTGGAAGAATTTCCTTAATTTCTTATGGCCGAATACTGTTCTCTTGAAGCTACATACCACATTTTCTTTATCCATTCATCCTTTGATAGACCCTTCCACTGTTCTCATATTTTGACTATTGTGAATAATTCCGCAGTGAGCATGGGAATAAAGACATTTTTTTGAGATACTGATTTCATCTGGATATACAGCCAGAAGTGCTGCTGGGGTGACATCTTTGCTCTGTTGAGGTTTGAATTAATCCCCGTGGTGTATAAATGTAACTGTTCTCAACGAGCAAGTTATTGTGGGAAAGGGTTAGTCTCTTTGCTTGTGCACGTCTTTTGGTAAATGCGTGAATTTATCACCCTAGAATATACACCTGGAAATAGAATTGCTGTGTGATAGAGCGGATCTCTGTTTGGCTTTAGTAAATTCTGCCAGTTTTCCAAAGTGGCTGCACAAATTTACACTCCCTCCAGCAGTAACGAGGGAGCCGTAACTGCTCAAATCTTGGAATTGTCAGCCTTTTTAATCTTAGCCATTCTGATAAGGCTTTGGTCTCAATTTTCTTTTCCCTGATAAATAATGATGTCGACCATTTTAAAATTAGCTTATTGGCCATCAGGAGATAGTTTTTGCTATATTAAAATTTTGCTCATTTAAAAATTGGATTGTCTTTTCTTTATTGCTTTGTAGCATTTTTTCCATATTTTGGATATCACTCTTTTGGTAGATGCATATATTATGACTATCTCCCAGTCTGTGGCTTGCCTTTTGACTCTCTTACTGATATCTTTTGATCATAGTATGGTCCTTTAATAACTATACAGTAACGTCCCCTCCCCAATAGCTTAGTTTTAAAAACAAAGTAACAATGCAAGTTGGATATGGGCTAACATTTTATGAAGTAATACAATATAAAATTTTTTTTGTCTAGGACTTGTTACTATTTTCAAGGTAAGAGTCTTCAAAAGTTTCTACTGGCATTGTTGTTTCTAGATAGAAATGTTAAATAGAGGATTTTTTTTTTTTTAAAAGGGCTTCAAATGCTTGGCTTATTTATTTATTTATTTATTTATTTTTGGCTGGGTTGGGTCTTCATTTCTGTGCGAGGGCTTTCTCTAGTTGTGGCAAGCGGGGGCCGCTCTTCATTGCGGTGCACAGGCCTCTCACTATCGCGGCCTCTCTTGTTGCGGAGCACAGGCTCCAGACGCGCAGGCTCAGTAGTTGTGGCTTACGGGCCCAGCCGCTCCGCGACATGTGGGATCTTCCCAGACCGGGGCTCGAACCCGTGTCCCCTGCATCGGCAGGCAGATTCTCAACCACTGCGCCACCAGGGAAGCCCGAAAGCCGGCTATTCTAATCCCACGTGGACTATCTGCAGAGACTTAGGGGTAGAGAAGCCTGGAATCCAGGCTTTGCCAGCTCCTCCCTGCAGTGAGAGGCGGGCCGTGAGAACCTCTGTCAGAGCATATTAATGAATCCTTGGGTGTGTAAGGGCAGCTCTGGAAAAGAGTAGGAGGTGCAATGTAAATTATTCTGCATAAGGAAGTGAGAAAGTGGAGTTTTTGGAAGGGAATCCAGGAAACACGAGCCTGGAGGCTCATTGCTTGAATGGACAAATACTTGCTTGCCTCATATGGGCGGGTACTGTTCTAGGTACTGCAGATTCATTGGTCATCAGGCTGAAGCCTGAGAGGTTTTTTTTTCCAGGGGTGAGGGCGCTAGAGGGCTTTGAAGAAAAGGGATGTTTACTGTTTTATGTTGTTTTATGCATGGCGTCTATGTTGCCCCCAAATTTCCATCAAACTTAACAATGTTTACAAATGCTGTCTGAACAAGATTTGGGGTTGTATTTGGTTGAATACAAACCGGGGAAAAGAGATGAGCAGCCCAACCTGACAAGGCGGTGCAGCCTGCCCAGTCCTTATGCTTCTGGAATCAGCATCTCCCACGCTCCCACACTCCCCCCCGGCCCCGCCCCGCGAGGTGGGGGTGCGCTGAGTCCTCCAGAAGCCAAGGCTGCACGGACCCTGTGTATCGCAAAGCAGGAAAAAGACAGCCCTTCTCCTTTTGTGTCCTAACCTGTTGGGGAGTTACCCAAACCACCTTGCTTGTGTAGCGGTACGTCGCCGGGTTTACCAAAAACAGTTGTTTCCATTTTAATTTACATCTTGGACCCTTTATCTCCTCTGCTTGAAACTTTTCAATGGCTTCGTTACCCTCAGGATACTAGTCCCTATCCTTAAAAACAAGATAGAAGAGCCACACAACCCAATGCCTGTCGACCCCCATGTTGGATTTACTGGAGTTGAGTCCATCACATGGAATCTTTCAGAGCCTTGGCACAATTTCATCTTCCCCTCCTTGGCCCCTGGCTCCTGCCTGGTTATATCTCAGTTTAATTGTCTCTTCCCCAGAGAAGCTTCCTCTGGCTCCCCGAGGTTAGATCTCCCTGTTCAGTGCTCTTACAGAGTCCCCTAGCTCCTCACACACTGAGCCTACTTGTAGTAGCTTGCTCTCTAGTGCCTGGTTACTGGGCTGCAGGTTAAGTTTTTTTTTTTTTTTTTTGTTGGTACGCGGGCCTCTCACTGCTGTGGCCTCTCCCGTTGCGGGGCACAGGCTCCGGACGCGCAGGCTTAGCGGCCATGGCTCACGGGCACAGCCGCTCCCCGGCATGTGGGATCTTCCCGGACCGGGGCACGAACCCGTGTCCCCTGCATCGGCAGGCGGACTCTCAACCACTGCGCCACCAGGGAAGCCCGCAGGTTAAGTTTTCATTGTGCACTGACAGCTTCTCCTTGCTCTGTATCCTCAGAGCCCAGTCTAGTGAGTAATAGATGAATAGAGCAGACAGGAGTTCCTGGGAATCTGGAGACTGCTTAGAGCGACAAACCCCAGAATGTCTTCAGAATTTCCTTCCTTTGCTGTGACCTGGGATCTTTGCACCTGGGGGAGTTTTTTTCTCCTGAGATGGGTTCCCTCCCAGGGGGACTCCGTACTGCTCCAAGGTTGTCTGTTTCTCTCTGGCTTGTTTGGGCTCAGGGTGGGACCTTGGGTGCAATGCAACTGTGAATCTGAGCACAAAAAAACGCAGGATGTCCACAGAGAAATAAAAGCTAGTTAATCCTGGTGGAGCAGCAGCTCTGCGGGAGCGACAATAGTGCCGACACTAACTGCCTTGTTCCTACTGTCCCCTGGGTGAGGAAAACCAATGTTTACCCGTGGTAATTCTTATAACTTTGGCGTTGGGACTTTGGGATTGTTTGTGTCTCGCAAAAATTACTTGTATTCTGGGAAGGCCCTGAGTTGTGTAACCTATGAGTTTCCTTCACTCCTGTCTCTCCCCAAATTACATTACTCAGTTTGACATGCACTGTTCTGTTTACTCTTTCTTTTCACATCTTCATTGGAGTATAATTGCTTTACAATGTTGTGTTAGTTTCTGCCGTACAACAAAGTGAATCAGCATCATGTACACGTATATCCCCATATCCCCGCCCTCTTGCGTCTTTTCTCTTAACACACTGACTTCACGTGTGTCAAACATTTCTGCTGCTTCTCACAATTCATCCAGGAGGGATTCCAGTGTTCAGTGACACGGCCCTGGCTTTGATTTGTATTTTAGATGTATTCATTTGTGTCAGCCCACATTCCTTCAGAGAGCTTGTTGTCATTTTTATATAGACTCTGGCCTTGAGTCTTATCTATTTTCTTATCAGAGGCTCTGAAATCCTTGGGGATCTAAGAAGCGTCGTGAGGAAAAACCAACTGCAGAAAAGCTACTTCAGCTGCACAGCAAAGGGCCCTTGTCTGTGTGCCTAGCGAGGCCTCTGCACCAATCTTTTCAGTTCTCCCTGCAGCCGTGCTGTGCTCTAATTCGGAGGGCAGTACGTGCTGACAGATAGAAAAACACGCCTACATCAAATCCTCCCTTCTTACCACCCCAGAAATTTTAACAAAGTGGGTGAAACTAGGCCCTGGTTAACAGAGGGTAATTTGGGTTGGTCTGAGTTTACTAAGCAATAGCACCAGTGTTGCATCAATTCTATTTTATACATATGGTCAGGCCAGGTGACTTAGGCCAATTAAGCTTACAAAAATTGAATTTGACTGGGAGTATTTTATCTTATGCAGAGATATTTTCCTAGAGCCATTTAACCTATAAGGGAGAACAAAATTGGGAAAGTTACACATTTCTTTCTCTTTTTTAGAAACAGATCACGAACTCTAATTTGACTAACAACTTTAATAAATTACATGCTGTTTCTACTCGATGTTACACAAAAGCTTTGCCTCTTCTCCTTGTTGGCCACCTCTGTTGTCATGGCAACAGTTGCGATTTCACAGATGTAGCAGTGCATTTGCTGAGCAGGAAGATGAGACCGTTGTTTATGAGGATAATTATTTAAGAACAGGTGTCATTAACATAAGACTCATTGTCACCCTGGTTGGAAAAGGAAAAAATGGAATATTGCCATCATATGAGATATGGAAATTTTAGAAGAAAGATAGCATAAATAAATGACATGATGTACAGAGCTTTTTTGTGCACTAATTCAGTATAAATATAAAAATGCATAGAATATAAACATAAGGTCATTAAAATTTAGCCCTGGAAGGGACCTTAGAAATAATCTAGTATAAACTATTAACTTGTTCTAATGTACAAAAAAAAAAATAATATGTAGCACTATTCCTCAGCAAACTGCATGTGTAATTTCTTGTGGGAATTCAGTGAACAGTGGAAACTTACATTGGGATCAGGAGAAATGTAGGGTAATCTAAGTGGACATCATAAGGTTTCAAATTCACCTCCTTATTAATGAAATAAATATATTTTCTCATAATATCTGAGAAGCTTCTGTGTGGAGTACACATTTGTATGGTAATGACCCGTTCCATCTAGGGAGGTAATCTCAATTGAGCAAAGTAATTGAGTTTTTAATACAAATTTTTCTTGCATATGTGAGATAACTAATCATTTCTCACCAAAAATGAAGTTGAGCTAAATTACGTTATTCTTGAAGGTATAAGGAATGACTCTGAGCTGAAGAGTAGTTGCTGATCGCCATTGAAACTCCCTTATTCATCCTTAAAAACCATCTAATAACATACTCCTATTGGAATTACTTGAAAATAAGTGGGCAGGGTAAGGATCTCTCAATTTCAAGAGAACTAAGGATTTAGGTGAACTGCGAATGAATAGTTTGTGAACCAATAGGACGTCTGCCCACGGCTTAATAACATCCCTGAAATTCTGGGGCATCTCTGTTCTCACAATGTGATTCTTATAAGGTTGCACTTTCGGTGACTTCCCCAAGGTTTAAGCTTTTCCTTCTCTAACATTTGTAAGACATCTTCAACATGCCAGGTACTTTATGCTTTGCCAGTTTCAGAAAGTAAATGATATTTTCCTATCAACTGCTGTTGTGGAATTCTATCAGCTATGTCTTGGCATTATTTCTAAGAACACTTTGTTTTCATTCTAAATATTACTCTTACTGATAAAGATGGGGACAAAATTGATGTATGGATTGTAGGGTCAGATTCATTTTCCACATTCAATCATAGGATTCAATTTTTAGGTATAGAAAACAACAGGAAAGTGTGGGCTTTGTAACTTGCTATATTATTTTGGATCAAAGGTAACGCTTAAAAGGAATTTTTAAAGTGTGTGCAGCAATTGGTACTAAACTGAAATTTCATTGCAGAATGTTGAGGAGATGTGAAAAGCAGGGAAGATTTTGGACCATAGTATCACTATATAATGAAGGAGTTTGCAGATATTGACTGTTGTGGCAATTTTGATACAAATATTTAGTTGATGGCTGAATTAAAACCAACAACTCAATTTAGCATGAACTCTCAAAGGCCATCAGTTTAAACAGCCTGTGGGTGCACATCAGTCATGAACATGTCAATAATTCTTGTGATTAGCTCAGCACACAGTTCTGAAGGTTTTACGCTGGTAAAAAGAAACAGCTATATTTGTGAGCACATGGGATCCATGAAGGCACAAGAGGCAATAAAATGTCAGTGGTTCACCGAATGAACTTTGGAGTCAGAGAGAGGGTTCTAATCTAAGCTTGGGATCTTACATGTTCTGAAACTTTAGGTACGTTAAACTCCCTAGGCCTCTCAGTTTTGCTGCTGTAAAATGGTAATAATTTCTGACTCATAGGGTAGAGTAGCAATGTGATAAAAAGTACCTTATAATATATAACAGGTACTCAACAGTAATGATTACTATTTCGATAGTGATAGTTTAATGAATCTTTGTATGTGAAGGTAAAATATCATGACTCTTTTTCATTTTAATTCAAAATACTTTTGTTCTAGGAAATTAAGTATTAATTCCTAAGTCCTGAGTATTTACCAGTCAGGTCTCCAGTAGGAGCGAGCTCCCGCACATCGATGCCCAAGTTCTATTCTGCTCATCCCTGTTCGGATTTCTTGAAGATCACTTTCACGGGGCCATTCCTGCCTGTCATTGAAAACTAGTGGGGACAGTAAGCCTGGGGACAGTAAGACAGGCTTACTGTGCGATAACTTGTCTTGATTTGAGAAGCAGATTTAATCCTTATCGCCAAATGTAAGGTCCATGGAAAGAATTACTATTTCCCTTACTGGAATTACAAATGCTTAGATACAAATTAGATGGACCCACATAAGAGAAAAAGGCAGTGAATTACTTCTTTGGATCTTCCATGCTTGTGGACATTCATGGAAATTCAGAAGGCAAAGACATGATAATAAATAAAATGTTTTTCTTGGGGTATTTATGACCGTGAGGGGAGAGCAATTTATCTGCATATGTGGACAATACAGATATACACATGCACACACACACACAACATATAGAGAATATATATATAATTGCATGCTGTCCTTGGCAATAATTGAATAAACTATAAAGATAAAACTTTACCAATCAGATATGTTTATAATTCTTACACTTCTAAATACCATTAAATAATTTGTGAATGTATTTTACCTTGTTTTGGGTTAAAGTATTATAATTTATGCTATTTTGGGGAGCAAATTAGCACTAAGTTGCAGATGTCTGATGTAAAAGAATGTTCATTTTGAAAAGAGATGTACTGTAATTGAAATAATTGAAACTTTCATTACAGTTGAATTTTCCTCTTGTCTCTTTTTAGCAGTAATGATAGATTAGAGAATTAATTTCTTTTACATTTTGTGGCTTGATTGGATGCCCTTAAATATTCTAGAGAGAAAATTTTAAAAACCCCACCCAGTTTCTTGTAAGTCCTGGAATTGACTTTCTGGCAGGCCTTTCTTCCTAGGTCAGCTTAGGAGAAAAGGTAAGGATATGGAATTCAATTGCTATTAGAGAAAAAAGCTTAGTCTATATTCTTGCAGGCACAGAGTCAGAAACTATTTTAATCATCCTTCGCAAGCCTGGGTTAAACACATTCTGCAGATCCCTGGAATGGGAATTTGGGCGTGTTTGCCATCAGCAGTATTCGGGGCTTTCCTCCCCCTCACGTCTCAAGACACATTTAATAGATGTGCACACAGATCTGTGGCTGTTAAACTGTAATCCCACAATTGCTGTTGGAGAACTTCACCGTATGTCAGAACTTCCTTACTCTGCTACTTTTAGCTATGCCAAGTTATTTTGAGAAACCGACTGGTGATTAATAGCAGAACTGTTTAGAGAGTCTTTAGGAAGAAAGGATTCTGTGTCCAGGCATTTGTCCCAAAGACACGTATGAAGCATAGAGGAAACCAGAGCTGAACCAGAGATCTCAGTGTCTCACCTGCATTACATGCTTCCTGTTTCAACTTCCTTATCTCTGTAATAATGCAAAGAATCTTCAGTTTTAAAGAAGGAAGATGAAAATTAGACATGTACAGCATCCAAAAGCCAGAACACAGTCAGGACTTCAAGATGAATTCAGGTTGAACTCCCCTGGGAAAGATCACTTTCCATAACTTGGTGCATGTCTCAGTGTGAGCTGAGGAAATGGAGAGTTGCAGAAGAAGGAAAGAGTCATTGCTTTCATGGGGCTGTCCATAGCCATGGCAAATGAGTTTCCTTTGAAGCAAGAAGTTCTGCCACAGGAAAGAAAGGCAGCGTCTCTGAAAAAAGAGGTGAGAGGGATTCAAGAATAAAAAAGCAAAGAACCTACGGTAATTTAAATGTGATTTTGGGGAGTCTGCCCGTCTGTAATTCTTGCCTATATAGCTGTAGTTAAGTAACAGGAAAGTAAAACAGAGAAAGAAACTGGGAGTCTATTATTAAACCCTTTTCAAAAATTATTTTTTTCCTACAGCATCATTTTTTGGTCTGCATTTTCATTTTTGTTTTGCCATTAAGTTCAAGAGCAAAGCTGTGTGTGGATTAAAATGCAATATCCTGACCCTGAACTTCAAACTGCATATGAATTCTAATGCAAGATGAGTTATTTTAACTAATGCATCACATATTTAAACCCAGATGTGGTAATTCACAGGGGAAAAATATTCATGATGTCCAGGGCTCTATGCAAGGTAGAAAAAGCCAGTGCAGGCTCCCTCAGGTCATTTACTGGGATGTTTTCAAGGCCATTCATCCAGTCTAGGGAAGGGAACCAACATTTACTGAGTATCTAGGTGCTAGATACTGTTGTAAGTACTAATGGTTCTGAACCACAACTCTGTGAAGAAGGCTGTGAAATCCTAGCTACAGACAGGAGGAACTCAGTGTTGGGAGAAGCAAAGCAGTCTATGACAGATTGCACAGCTAATAATGGCAGATCCACATGAGGATTACTGCAAATGCCAGCGCTGCCCACTGGAGCAGGCTGCCTTCTAGCTGGGAAGTACTATACAAGTGTAAGTCAATGGGGTTGGCAAGGCTCTTTTACACAAGTTAGTTCATTAGGTTCTGGGAGGTAGGTATTGTTATTTATTTATTTTATTTATTTTTTTGTGGTACGCGGGCCTCTCACTGTTGTGGCCTCTCCCCTTGCGGAGCACAGGCTCCGGACACGCAGGCCCAGCGGCCATGGCTCACGGGCCCAGCCGCTCGGCGGCATGTGGGATCTTCCCGGACCGGGGCACGAACCCGTGTCCCCTGCATCGGCAGGCGGACTCTCAACCACTGCGCCACCAGGGAAGCCCAGTTATTTTTATTTTTTGAACAAGAAAACTAAAACTAGTTATGCTTGTGTAACCCACCGTGAGCCCCAAGTAGCAGAGCTAGGTGCTTAGATCCACATCCTACAATTGTGGGCCATGGCCATATTTATGAATCGATAGGTGCCTCTTAACAGCACAGGGCATCAAAAGCTAAGATCACAGGGTTTTCTGCCCATTAAGGTCTTAAGGTCAGTTGATTTCCTAAACTGACTGTCCATCGCCTCCTTTCTCTCCCCTCCTTTCCTTCTCACAGCTCCCCAGGCGTGTAACGCATTTTGATTTCTTTTAAGCCACCACTGTGATTAATTTGTGTCAAGAGCCACTATGGACATAACACAGGTTTTCTAGATTTTCCTTGCTTTTAAAATGAAAACTCAAACATCTTTTAATTTCTGCAGAACTTTTGCCATGGACATCATAGAGAAGAAAAGGAAATATCAGTTAATTTCAAAATAGCAAGCACTGAGGAAACTCTAAGGTTCAAGACGTCTTAAAAGACAGAAACCTAGTTATAATTGGCCCTAGTCTCTGTAAAACGTGAAGAGCGCTGCATCTGTTATCCTTGGGTCCCCTTCTGTGATTCTTTTTCCTAGATAGTCCCCTGGAACTCTCCATCCCCTCATTCTTTCATCATTCGACTTCTTCCTTATTGTGGGCCCTCCACACTCAATGCTACCCTCAGTTTCAGGTCTTGTAGTTGTCCCTGGGGTCTTGTCAGTCCCCAGACTCTGGGATCTCCATTCATGGAAGAGCCAGGTACAATGTGACATTAAATCTTGGCTAAATTCCATCTAGGACTTCATGACTGAAACTCCAGAAAGAGAAAGAAGCTGATGATTTTTAGAACTGGAGAAAGAAGAAAACAGTGGTGGTGCTATGGGAGTGGAGGTGATTACTTTGACCATTCCAACCCCTTCCTCGAAAGCGTGGCTGACATCAAAGGTGTGAGACAGAGGGCAAATAAAAGGTGGGTTCTGGAGGCGCTCAAGAAAACACTTAGCAGAATTCCTGGAGAAGGAGGGGTGGGATCATGACAAATACATCCAAGAAATAGGAACTGGAACAGGAAATCTCCCCATCCCTCTCGTCACTAAGTGTTATGGATAGAGGGTTAAAGAGTGATCTTTTATAGGATTTGGTTTTTGTTTGCAATATTCAGGCATAATGGTTATTAGTTATGCATTCTTGTTCATAAGCCAGTTGCCAGTTGTGACCTCTCTGTCTCAAGATGCATAAAGGTGCCTTGAACTATTAATACCGTGGCTTGTGGAGGGCCCAGTCCTTCCAAAATGCCAGAAACTTCCTAGGTTATACCCATATGGTCTGTCCTCTCCATCTCTGAAAGATTTTTTTGTTACATGTTGCCTATTTTATTCCATGTCAAACTGGGTATCAATCTTTACCACTTTCCACAAAGAAGCCTCTCACCAACTCTTTGGCTCTCTCTTTACCTCTCTTTGCCACTTCCATCATTTTTTCTTCCCTTCTTTCTTTTGGACAGATTCCTCTTTGTCCCAGATCTTTGCATCAGCAGAGAGCCAGGCTTTGTAGAGATTCTCACCCTATGATTTAAGGACTTTTCTCAACAAAAGTGAATTTCTGCTTAAGGGAATTTCTTGTTCCAACTGCTAGAAGAAGAATACTGTCTCCACATTTTAATAAAGTTGAATCACTTTTAAAAATCTCATACTTAGGAACTACGGTGATGCTGTCATGGGGTCCTTCATCAAGTTACCCATTCTTCTCTGTAATCAAGAGGCTCTGGAAACGGATTCAGATCTAGGAAATGGGTTGGGCTGTTTACTGTGGTGACTCAAATAATAATAATAACAATCAAGTATTAACTACCCATTTATTTTGCTTCTAGAGACCTTATAATTATTATGATAATACCAAAGATTTCTATAGGATAAACTATGTGTATTGCACACCAGTCCGGCTGACTATCACACTAACCACATGCATCTTGTTCCAGTGGCTTTGGGGCTGTCTTTTGGCCTCTGCCAGTATCCCATCCTACTTGTGGAGATCAAGGAGACAGTTTCAAAGGCAGCATGTGTCATCCTTCTCCTTGACCTATGAAGGACAGGTACTACTGCATTTCTCAGAGATAACCAGTGCTTTTCTTTGTCTACATATTTCAAAAATCATTTGAATCTTTGACCAGGCTTGGAGTCGAGAATTTAAAACCTTTAACTTATTACTTAATTTTTTTAAAGTTCTGTGCATTTAGAAGCAATTAGTCGATTTCTAGTTCCTGTGTATTTTTGTGCCCCCCCTTTTTTTTTTTTGAGGTACGCGGGCCTCTCACTGCCGTGGCCTCTCCCGTTGCGGAGCACAGGCTCCGGACGCGCAGGCTCAGCGGCCATGGCTCACGGGCCCAGCCACTCCGCGGCATGTGGGATCTTCCCGGACCGGGGCACGAACCCGTGTCCCCTGCATCGGCAGGCGGACTCTCAACCACTGCGCCACCAGGGAAGCCCTGTGCCCCTCTTAATGAGTTTTCAGAAAAGCCATTTCGTCTGCCAGATACTCGCTGGAAGGCAAGTGACTCTATCCCAGGTTACCTCAGTGCTACTTTAGGTAATGTTTACCACTGCACCCCATGCCAAGGATTAGTGGTGTACCATTTCCTGTAATGTTAACCTCATCTTTATTGCCTTCAAACCCAACTAGGTAAGACAATCCATCTCATTTCCCTAAGGGTCTTTCACCTTCAAATACAAACGACATACAGACCTGGTTTTTAGGTTGTAGACAACAGAATCCACTCTAGTAATTTAAGTAGATTTATTAAGGAACATCAAAAGCTCCAGATGAATAAACAGACTAGAGGTGATGTGATGGTTATTCCCTGCTAGCTGACTACCTGGCCCTACCCCTTCTCCATTCTTTGCCCTGCTGTACCCTAGGACACAGAGCTCCATGGATTGCATTCGCTGGCCTTTTTGCACCCTGGCTTCTGGCTGGGTCTGGCCAATAGGAGCATCAAGCAGAAGATCAGAGTTCAGAGGAAGAGAGAAGTTAGGTATTTATTCCTCCTTCGTTTTCTCTGCCGTGCTGTGTTCTGACAGCGGCTGCATTTCTTTAAGGCTGTATCTTCTGTCAGGGGGCCCCTCCTCCCTGGCCATACCTTTCCCAGGCTCCTTTACCATTACCTTTTTTGTCCCTTCAAACCTAATGGTGGTTATTCCCTGGCTGCTTAACCATCTTATTTTGTTCCTTTAAATCCCCTCTGTATCAGTCATTTCATTCAATTCTCTTCAGCTAAACTTTTCTGAGTATATCGACTGTTTCCTGTTGGAAGCCTGATTGATACAGATTGTGTTTCTGAGACTGACAGCACCATCTTCTAGCCCTGCAAAGACCAGAGCTTCCAGTTATGAAGGTGCCACTCCACTTGCCAGTTCCAGAAGCATGCCATGTCTGTCATGATCAGTAAGATGCTGAATCAGAGCTTCTTCCATGGCCAGGGACTTCAGAACACCACTGACATGGCTGTGATCCACAACCATGGCAACCTCTGCTCCCATCCCTTCCTGTAATTTAGTTCTGAATTAAAGTCATGCACAGGTACATCTGATGGTGGGATTTAAACACCTATCATGACTTAAGCAGCAAGAGGGGATGGAAAATTTTTTCTTGGGATATTTATGTTTGGAGGAAGTATACACACATATTTTCAAATGTGAAGAATTGTTCAGAAAATTTGGGACACGTGTGAATGACAGATTTTACTTCTTGTTATCTTTCTCATTCTCTTATCCTTAAACTATCATATTCATTCAACAAACTCCACTCGTGTTTAACCTTAAGTTTTCCCACTTTTTCTTTTTTTTAATTTTAAAATTTATTTATTTATTATTTTTGGCTGCGTTGGGTCTCTGGTGCTGCACGCGGGCTTTCTCTAGTTGTGGCCAGCGGGGGCTACTCTTCGTTGCGGTGCGCAGGCTTCTCATTGCGGTGGCTTCTCTTTGTTGCGGAGCACGGGCTCTAGGCGCGCGGGCTCAGTAGTTGTGGCTCTCAGGCTCTAGAGCGCAGGCTCAGTAGTTGTGGTGCACGGGCTTAGTTGCTCCACGGCATGTGGGATCTTCCTGGACCAGGGCTTGAACCTGTGTCCCCTGCATTGGCAGGCAGATTCTTAACCACTGCACCACCAGGGAAGTCCCCCACTTCTTCTTTTCTGACTTCCCTTTATTTTGTCCTATTGCTCATCCTTGAGTACTTTCCTTTTGCTTTAGAACAGTCTCCGAGTGTTCTCTAGCAGACATTTAAAAACTCCTGTTCAAGCTAGAGAGAAGGGCCCCAGTATGGTTGAGGCTTGGCCTCTTCCCTCACAGAGGATTCAGGACTGTTCTTTCCTGGTCAAGGGAATCTTGGATTCCTTCAAAGAAATGGGTGTAAATATCTAGATCCCAGGCCCAGGTGCTGTGTAGAGCAGTGGTTCTCAATGGGTGGTTGAAGAACCCCTGGGAGTCACTGAGATCCTTTCAGGAGGTCCATATGACTCTTCCTTTTCCACCTACCTATCTCTGCAAGCCTGAATTTTCTTCATCCACGTCAATGCAAGTAACAACCTTCAACAACAGGTTGAATGCAGAAGCTGACCTGAGAGTTCAGCTGCTTTCTGTTAGGACATTAAAAAGTTTTGAAAAAATATACAACAATGTCATTCTTCTCATACATTTTTTTTGTTTTGGAAAATATGGCTATTTTTATATTTATTGTTATTTTAAATAAGTAAACTTTTAATAATTCTTTATATAATATTAAAATAAATAATTGAATTAAATAAAAATGTTTAATAATAAATAGTTAAATAAACAAATATTTGAAAATTTCTCAGTTTTACTTTCTGATACAGTAAATATCATTAGACAGAATCCACATAAGCAAAAACTCTCTGGGATCTTTAATTTTTAATAGTTTAAAAGGGTCTTAAGACCAAACACTTGAGGGTCTCTGATATAGAGTTTTATTTCTTTAGACTGACTTGGACACACACCACAACACAGATGACCATATAAAATAGGCTTTGCTACAACAATTACATTTTGGAGGTCCATCAATAATTTAGGACCCAAATTTATTTTCATCAGTGGCCCATGTGGTCTAATTTTTATCTCATTTATCAGTCCTCCAAATCCTCAAAAGATAAAAATAACCAGTTAAGGATATCAGAAATCTCAAATTCCCCAATTAATCAAATCCAATCAAATCTACCATTAAAAGTAGTCAGGAAATATATACCAGTCCTTTATTTTAACTGTTTAATTGGGTAATATCTTTAATTCCATGCAACCTTCATAATGTTACTTGGGTTTCTGCAAATTAGATCCCAAATCTCAGTTAAAATCAGATCTAAAATCCATTACACGGGGACTTCCCAGGCAGTCCAGTGGTTAAGACTTCACCTTCCAATGCAGGGGGTGCAGGTTTGATCCTTGGTTGAAGGGCTAAGATCCCACGTGCCTCACAGCCGAAAAACCAGAACATAACATAGAAACAATATTGTAACAAATTCAATAAAGACTTTAAAAATGGTACACATCAAGAAAATCTTAAAAAAAAAATCCATTACATGAGCATAGCTTTAATTAGTTGACATGTTTCCTGACATGTTTGCTGAATAAAGTGTACCTAGCTGCTAGTCCAGTTATTAACCAATACCTTTACAAGTATAGTCATTCTTGACTAAATTCCAGAGTATTTATCAATAAAAAAGGCAGATGCATAGAGTAAATTTAGAGTAGCACTCCTTGATTCTTTCTTTACAAACTCTACTGCAGACCAGGTACAATGTCCCTAAACTCTTTGCATGGATTAACAGCCATGTCAGTGTCACTACCTTTACATCCTGTGTCATTGTATATCCACCCAGAGGACCAGATAACGATGAAGGAAGAGGGTCTTAAAATTCTAAAACAATAAACAGATTGACCCAAAAGTATTGTGGTGTAGGCTACCAATTGTGGCTGGGCACATGGCTGCCGAGCAAGAGGTAGAGATGAGCCCCCCTTGTAGGTATGAACGCTCAGGTGGCTAAGTTATCACCAATGGAATGGGAACTAAATGGACTATTAGAATTCATAGGATGGAGGGGCCACTCCACTTGTTTGAGCCCATCTGTAGCAGAGTTTGCCTTTCTGTGCTTAATTACTACAGTAAGAAGAAAGAAACTTCTATCTGGGTTGAGCCATTGCATTTTTGTCTTTTTTTGTTAGTGTTAGTGAAGTAGCTTAGCCTTCACTGCAACTAATGGAAATCTAAGAAAAGAAAATAAGAATTTCAGTATAACATTGGTAGGCTAAAGAATGTAACCAATTAAAATGATATTAAAAGGTCCAATTGATAGACTTGATTATATTAATTTCATGTCTATTCTTTTATCTATTAATAAGGTTTAATAATTAAAATTCTTAGTAATTATAAACATGACCATTTCAGAGCTATACAGAAATATATATTTAGCCCCATGTTTTAGCAATGCCTGAGTGCATTACAACCTGCATAAATAGAATTTAACTCTCTGTGACTGTCTCACAGGCTTATTTTAACTCACCTTGGAAAGAAAATCTTAGAGTGACATTTTCCTAAAACTTCCCTACTCCTTCCCAACACATACACAAGGATGGACCTGCTGTTTTTCCTCCTTTACACTGCATGTTAAGGCTTCATCTCGCTAGCGGCGCACCGCTCCTGGGATTGGGCTGCCTTGTGGAACTTCGGTTCACCTGCAGAATGAGAACCTTCAGTAAAACAGACTCATGGTAGAGATGTTTTCTGTTCCTGGAAATATCCAAGGTCAGGGGCTAGAGTCCTTGACAGGGAGGCCCAGTAGTAGTTAGAACAGAGGTCCTCAACATTTTAATCTGTAGGACACGTTTGCTATCCCCATGTCTGACGCTCCCATGCGGCCACTCCCAGTGCCATTAACCACTGTGCTAGTCATAACGTCAGCTCTTTATCTGTCTCATGAAAGCATACCAGAATGCAAATGAGAGAATAATCTTATGATGTCAGTAATATCACATATGCTCCAATTTATTGCAAAACTAAAGTATTTATTAGTGCCAAATAATTTTTATAATTCCCAATAATTGAAGTAGCCATCATGTTGCCAAATTCTGTGGCTAAGAGTTCCAGACTAGGTAGATTTTAGGGTTTTGAAAATAGAGTAAAATTTTCTTCAATTAATTCATTCTCAACATTGGCACAATCAATGTTGTAGTTTTAGGTCTTAAAACTCATTACAAATGAAGACATAATAATACGGTGCCTGTCATCATATACAATGTACAAAATTAATTTATGTTGTTTACATAATAAAGTGGTTTTGGATTCACTCTCTTTCAAAGAGTGATTGGTGGGATATAAAATATGGTGTATATGTATAATATTATGTATATAAAAATAATGCTTCAGGAAACAATACTAATGAGGGAATTCAAATGTTGAACAAGGGGTTGTGTTCAATGAATGTTCAAATCCCAATCTATACTTTTTATAAATTACTTCTGTTCTCTATGCTGTCTGATTTTAAAATGTCATCCTTTAAAAAACTGGCATTCTAGTTGTTTTTTTTTTTTTTTTTTTTGGTGGTACGTGGGCCTCTCACTGTTGTGGCCTCTCCTGTTGCGGAGCACAGGCTCCGGACGCGCAGGGTCAGCGGCCACGGCTCACGCGCCCAGCCGCTCCGCGGCATGTGGGATCTCCCCGGACCGGGGCACGAACCCGTGTCCCCTGCATCGGCAGGCGGACTCTCAACCACTGCGCCACTAGGGAAGTCCTGGCATTCTAGTTTTAACCTCAAATAAAAATGAATTTGTATCTATTTTCTGTAAATAAAAGCCTATGAAGACCCGTACTAGGGTAAGGCTAGTCCAGATTAGACTCTCTTATTTTGTGCTTCCCATGGCACCTTATACTTTATGTTGTCTAACACTTATCACAGCCATCAAAACCTCTTTAAAGCCTCCTCCCCACTGCCTTAGGCCAGGGAGGTGGGGACTGTGTTGGTCCAGCTCCCCTGTCCCCAGAAGCGGGTTATCCTTGGAGCCATCTTGGGAAGGTGGAGAGAAACTCCAGGTATGTTTGTCATATCCCAGGCCCTATCGCCCCACAGCTGCCCTGCCGCCATTTCTGTTCCCCTGTGGTCATCTCGTGTCAGTCTGGGGCTTATAGGAAGACGGCCTCAGACTAAAAAATAAGGTATAAAATGAATGGGAGATGGTGAAGTAGTGACAACGTGTGTAGACAGCTCAATAAAATTGGTCGTAAGGGAGGGTAGAAAAATAAGGCAATGTGTGGAGGGGGGTTTGACTTGCTAGTGGGATGGAGAGAGTGGACATCTCCCGCTCTGTCTTTCTTGTTTTGTGTTATATGTGGAACCCTCTTCGGTGACTATGTTGCTTTACGTTTCATTTACTCATTCAACAAGTAATTATTGTAACCCTACCATGTGCCAGATCCAAATCTCCCATATTTCCACACTTTGTCATATTTAACTTGTTTTAATGTGAATTGTACAAATACTGTAAAATTCATTATTTAGCAAAAGACTCTACCCCACCTCCATACAATGTGTTGGTCTGTACTTTGATCATAAGAATTGGATTTTCTATCCCTACTGCGTGGCTGCTGCAGCCTGAGGTGCGTTCTCTCAGTACAGTGGTTCCTCCCGGGAGTCATGTAGTTAGGACTTGACTAGAAGATAACCGGAAACTCTGTGGAAGGAGGTGGATGCAAATTATGTCCAGCGGTAAAGGAAATGAAGAAGAGCTACCTGAATATTTAGGGGGCTAGTTTCTGGTAGGGTTGTAGCAGTCCTACAGGACTAGGTGATTAAAGTTTCTGATATCAGCTTTCCTTCATACACACTTACTCTTGACCTAGAAATTTCTCTTCCAAATAGATTGCGTCTCTGAAGGGGAATATGGCTTTTGACAGCCACTTTCTAGGTAAATGTGCATCCAAACTCAAGGTATGGTGCATATGGTACTGACAATTGAGGGGAAGCAAAGACCTTTAATTAAATAATTAGAAAAAACCCCAGTGTCTTCTTGCAATATAAAGAGCAATTTTGACAGTGAATTTTAAAAAAAGCTTCTGGACTTTGTGTTTAAGAAAAGAAAAAGGTAGTGTTATTTTTTGAGATAGCTGGAATATCCTATTAATTCATAGTAAGGAAGGGCAAGGAGAATACCAAAGGCTTTATTTTACATAATATCAAAGCTAATAAAACATTCTGAAGTAGTTTTATTCACCATTTAGTTAATAACCAAATACAAAAATACAAGCAGCAAGAAGTCTAAAAGTATTGTTTTATTAAGGCATCAAAATTCTAAAAATAGATTTCAACATTTGGATATAGAAAATTATATAAATACGCTTGAATTAAACACATTTAATGTATGAATGGGTTTTTACAATCTCAAGCTACTCTAAACGCTTTTAACAAATAAATACTGTAGTCTCCCCACCCCATCTTCAGGTTTGCTTTCAAAACTGGTTTCAGTTCCCTGTGGTCAACCACGGTCTGAAAATATTAAATGGAAAATTCCAGAGATAAGCAATTCATAAGTTTTAACTTGCGCGCCATTCTGAGTAGCGTAATGGAATCTCGCGCTGTCCCACTCCATCTCTGCAGGACATGAACCATCCCTTTGTCCAGTGTATTCTGCCTTTTAGTCCCTCAGTAGCTTTCTCAGTTATCAAATGGTCTGTGAGTTATCGCAGTGCTTTTGTTCAAGTAACCCTTATTTTACTGAATAATGGCCGCAAAGTCCAAGAGGAGTGATGCTGGCAATTCAGATCTGCCAAAGAGAATCTGTAAAGTGCTTCCTTTAAGTGAAAGGCGGACAGTTCTGGACTTAATGAGGAAAGAAAAAAAATTGCTGAAGTCGCTAAGATCTAGGGTAAGAATGAATCTTCTATCTGTGAAATTGGGAAGAAGGAAAAAGAAATTCCTGTTAGTTTTGCTGTTGCACCTCAAACTGCAAAAGTTATGGCTACAGTGCATGATACACACTTAGTTAAGCTGGGTCTACAAATGAAACTTTATCATAGGTATGTATGCATAGGGACAAGGATAGTATATAAGGGTTAGGTACTATCTGAGATTTCAGGCATCCACTGGGGGGGGTCTTAGAAAGTATCCCTCAAAGATAAGGGGGAACTGCTGCACCTCACATGAGTGCCGTGTAGGTACAGGGAGATAATATAGGCCTTAACCTCTTTTTCCATCCAACTACCTCAGGTGGAAACTTACTTTCCTCTAATATCTGATGCATTGTTCCTAGATAATAGAGCTACAACAAAATCTTTACCAGAGAAATAAGGTAAGAAAAAAGGATTCTAACATTTCTATGAAGGGATTATAGAATGAAATCCATTGAGGACAATGGGAGGAGATTAAAGAACAGGGAGACCTATATTCTTTTCTTGAAGTTTGCTAATTTTAAGAAAACGGAAACTTTTATCTCTAGTATCCATTCTAGTATCCATATCTCTAGTATCCATTCTTATCTCTAGTATCCATCCATCCAAAGCAACTTTTCATGTTCTTAAGTCTTCAATCAGTGGAACTCATACAATATTGCAATAGTTTAAAAAAACGTGGTCTTAGGTAATGGCATTTTAGATAACAGGACATTAATTTTTAAGTGGTATAGATTCTATACAAGGTGTTGAACTGTGTATATGTCAATTACCCAGATGCAAATGAGGGGAAAATTTAAGGAGTTTAGATGATGACTGTTTCGCTGTTAATCCTTTTAAGCCCCTAGATGTCACTCACGCAAAACTCTGTTGCTAGTTAGGAATAGCTTTAGGAAGGTTTAAACAATTTCACATTTATGGTAGGCCATGCCAATTTATTTATGCTTCTCTAATATTCATTATGTATGATTATCTAATTTCTAGGTTGATAATGGGATCATCACAAAAAACCAAATATTTTAATTTTTATTTTATTTAGTGAAAATCATACTGCACTGTTATTTAGGATTTAAACCTTAGAGAGGATTTGAGGCAACCTGCAAGATTAACCATAGTGCAAAATATTATCATTTATTCTGTCATGTGTCTACAAAGATAGCTGGGATGGTCATCTCCTAGTTTTTTTGCTGTGTTTTATATACTATACTATTACCTGGTTGGCTTTTTGCAAATTATGTGTTTTTGTAGGAGAAATGCCTACGGCTGGAGAATTCCCACACACACACACACACACACACACACACACACACAGCCTTATTGAGATGTAATTGACATATTACATTGGGTAATTTTAATGTGTCCAACATGGTAATTGACTGTTCTATATATTGCAAAATGGTTACCACACTAAGGTTAGTTAACACATCCATCACTCACACTACCTTCTTCTGGTGTGAGTAGGGTGAGAACTTTTAAGACATGCTCTCGCAGTAGCTTTCAAGTATACAAAATAGTATTGTTGACCATAATCATCATGCTGTACATCAGTCCCCAGAATTTATACATCTGGTAACTGGAAATTTGTACCTCTTGACCACTTTCATGCAGTTCTCCCACCTCCCCACCTCTGGCAACCACTCCGTTTCTGAGTTTAGTTTTTAGATTCTAGATATAAGTGAGATCATATGGTATTTGTCTTTCTCTGGCTGACTTATTTCACTTAGCATAGTGCCCTTGAGGTTCATCTGTCTTGTCACAAATGGCAGGATATCCTTCCTTTCTAGGGATGAATAATATTCCAGTGTGTATATATATATAAAATACCAGTGTATATATATATAAAATTCCAGTATGTGTGTATATATATATATATATATACACACACACACACATATATATATACATACATGTATATATATATATAAAGTACCACATTTTCTTTACCTATTCATTCATTGACAGACACTTAGGTTGTTTCCATGTCTTGGCTATTGTAAATAATGATGCAGTGAATATGGGAGTGCAGTTATCTCTCCAAGATACTGACTTTATTTCCTTCAGATGTGTTCCCAGAGGTGGGAGTGCTGGATCATATGGTAGTTCTATTTTTAATTCTTTTAGTAACCTTCATAACATTTTCCATAGTGGATGCACCAGTTTACATTCCTACCAACAGCACAAAAGTGTTCACTGTTGAAAAGCTCCACATCCCCACGGACACTTATCTCTTGTCTTTTTGCTGATGGCCATTCTGACAGGTGTGAGATGATAACTCATTGTGGTTTTGATTTGCATTTCCCTTATGGTTAGTCATGTTAAGCAACTTTTCATGTACCTGTTGACCATTTGTATGTCTTCTTTGTCAAAGTCTCTGTTCAGTTCGTTTTCCATTTAAAAGTCAGACGGTTTGTAGTTTTGCTATTAAGTTGTATGAGTTCCTTATATATTTTGAATATTAACCTGTTATAAGATACATGATTTGAAAATGTTTTTTCCCTTTCCATTTTGTTGATTGCTTCTTTTGCTGTGCAGAAGCTTTTTGGTTTGATGTAGTCCCAATTGTTTATTCTTGCTTTTCTTGCCTGTGCTTTTAGTGTCATGTCCAAAAAATTGTTGCCAAGATCAATGTCAAGGTCTTTTTCTCTATGTTTTCTCCTAGGAGTTTTATAGTTTCAGCTCCTACATTGAAGTTTTTAATTGACTTTGAGTTAATTTTTGTGAGTGATGTAAGACAGGGGTCCATTTTCATTCTTTTGCATGTGGATATCCAGTTTTTCCGACACCGTGTATTGAAGAGATTATCCTTTCCTCATTGAGTATTCTTGTCTCCCTTTGTCAAATGTTAGTTGACCACGTATGTGTGGATTTATTTCTGGACTCTGGATTCTGTTCCATTGGTCTATGTGTGTGTTTCCATATACTTTGTTTTTTGGTAAACTTAAAAAATATTATTGCTTATAATTGAAATTAACTTCTGTGGATCTGTATTTAAACATGAATACCACAAATTTTACAAGTTAATGTAACTCAGTACTTCTTGTTTAGTTTCAGCTTTCTCATCTCTTCCATCTCTCCCCAGAGTTTACCCACCAACTTGTATATTCTCAAGTGAGGATGTTTTCTGCTAGAGCTCCAGATTGAAAGTGAGGCAAATCTCTGTGACTCTCAAATTCCACCAGAGATGGTTAAAATTATATGTCAATTTAGCTGGGCCACAGTGCTCAGATATCTGTTCAAACATTATTCTGGATGTGAGATTAACATTTAAATTGGTGGAATTTGAATAAAGCAGATTGCCCTCCATAATGTGGATGGGCCTATCCAATCAGTTGAAGAATTTAATAGAGCCAAGACTGACTACCCTGAGCACGTAGGAATTTTGCCAACAGACTGTCTTTGGATTCAAATTGCAACTCTTCCCTGAGTCTCCAGCCTGCTAGCCTACTGCAGCAGATTTTGGACTTGCCAAACCTCAACAATTGCATGAGCCAATTCCTTGAAATAAATCTCTCTGTATATATACACATTCTGTTGGCTCTGTTTCTCTGGAGAAGCCTGGCTAACACACCTCCCTTAACCAGTTAAAATTTCTATTGAGTTTTATATCAACTCACCCTTACCCTTTGACCCTGAGGGGGTACCCAGAGCAGAGAGCACCATACTGTTTTGATTACTATAGCATTATAGTATAGCTTGAAATCAGGAAGTGTGATGTCTACAGCTTTGTTCTTCTTTCTCAGTATTGCTTTGGCTATTTGGGATCTTTTGTGGTTCCAAAAATTTTTAAGGATTTTTTTCTGTTTCTATGAAAAATGGCATTGGAATTTTGATAAGGATTGCTTTGAGTCTATAGATGCCTTTGGGTAGTATGGACATTTGAACAATTAATTCTTCCAATCTATGAGCATGCAGTATCTTTCTGTTTATTTGTGTCTTCTTCAATTTCTTTCATCAATGTCTTACAGTTTTCAGCACATGTAAACTTTTTATCTGTGTGAAGCTAACTGAAATGGCAGGGATCAGACTTATTTCAGGAGGTACTTTGTGGAAGGAGATGAACCCAGATTATGTTCAGGTATAAAGGAAATGAAGAAAGAGCTCTTAATACTTACGGGGCTTATGTAACATTCTTAAAAGCACCCCACCTATAAGAGTAAGCCTAGATTGATTCAATTAGTTGAGGTGTAATAAAGCTAGTATTCTTGCTAAGGACTGTTAAATAGTAGTAATAAGTTGAAAAATATGTTGAGGATTCAAAAGAGGATCTTCAAGAGTTAGAATAGTTTTTCTGAATTCTATGTTTATCTTGATTCCTGTTTGGATTTAGATTTCAGAGCCTAGCTTTTGTTGGCTACAAGTTGCTGGAAAGATAGTGTTGGCATTGATAACATCTATGAATGGCTCACTTAAGGAGTTACAAAGTCCCCCTTTACCCTGAAATATCCTCCTGTGCATCTTGTGCTTAAAAATTTCATGTGTTGTGTCTAAAAATTTCCCATGATTAATCCATTTGTAGTTTAAAGCAACACAGACTGCTGTTGAGCTCACTCAATCTAACTTCACAATGATAAAGCCTATTAGTGATTGAATTGACTCTGTTCTAGATAAAACATCTGATTTCATTATATTATCTTCAGTTACCTGGCAGAGTTCTGAGGGAGTGCATTGCAGAACAGGTATGTTTTTGTGGGGGTGAGGTCTGGGGGATGAGGGTGGGTTTTGTTATGATGCACAGAAGACAACATGAAGGAGGAAAGACCCTGAGAGAGAGCAGGAGACCAGGGAAGTTTGGTGGTGTTGGGAAGGCTCCTTTTGGGGGATCACTCTTTTGCTGAAGTTTGAAGAATACACAGGATTTAATGTAATCATGAGATGGAGGAATTTCTTGGCTGAGGGAATAGAGTTGCAAGAAATGAGGAACTATGAATCATCTAATACATATATAATCTGAAGTGTTACATTGGTAGAGTGAAGACCAATTTACTTATAACAATTGGAAGCCTAAAAAGTAAATTTTTTTTCAGATTACATTTTATATGGTATTAGATGATGGTATATTCTGTTATCTTTCAGAACTTATTTTGGTATTCACTATGTTCAAATAGCTGGGTGATAGAGGGAGAGAAAAGGTAAAGGTATATTGAACTCATGTGATACCAAATTATGATTCTGGTGAGAAAATGGAAACAGAAGGGAAATTGACATTTACATTTACAAAAAGTATTATAAAATTGGATTGCTTAAGGAAGTTATATGTGTTCTACTCATAAGGCCAAGGCAAATAAGTTGAGGGCAGTTCTTGGACAGAATGCATGAGCAGAAGGGAAGTCTTAGGATTCTGTTGGGTCAAGAATGTTTGTTCTTAAGGAAGCTATCTTGAATCTTCAAATTTTTTGGACATTTTTCAATTAGTTAGAATTCAAAACTTGTGGTCTTATATTGCACAATACAGTTGTTCCTTCTTTTTTCAAGGCATGCTAGTACATCATTCTTTCATAACACTGGTTCTCATGGTGATAAAACTGGGCTATTGCCATAACATTAGGTAGGTAGTAGAGTGTGTCTCCTATGAGATGTTCATGCTAAAATGGGAGGAGCTGAACACAGGTCAGATAATGGGTAGAGGTAGGTCATGAAAGCAGACTTGGAGAAGCTCAACAGGAAAGAAAAACTATTAGCTGAATCTCCAAATCTGAATAAGCATGAACATAAGAATCTGAGGCCAAGAAGGAATTTAGGTCAGGTGGAGGAGGGAGTCAGGTGAGGAAACTTGTACACAAGCATATTTATGTCAGATGAAGTTGGAGTATTGTGGGTGGTGCAATCTCAGTTGAAGGCCCTCAGAGAACTTTCTTAGGGGGATGGTAATTGTCAGTCCAAATAAAGTCAAGCCTACTTTCACAATTTCTAAAACACTCAACTTGGCCTCAACACCGGGTATATCACAGCAGTTTCTATAATGTATTGTACTTATTTCTCAATATTACAAAGTTTAGCCTCCTTGGCACTTCTCCTTGGCACTTTTTACCAGAGTTCTAGTTTACCTTTAGTCTGCTCCAACAGATAAGAACTAAAATATATTAAATTGTGGAAAATTATAAAATCTATAAAATATAAAATGCCTTTTAAGTGATATACATAGACACAGAGTATTTATATCTTGATTTTGTATTGTATTTCATTTCATTTCATAATACTTTTCTTCAAAAAGAATTAGGAAGTATAACTGAGAAACATGATCAATCTCTGTGCATATTTTTTTTTTCTTGTAAGTCAAAGGTCTGTATTTGATAGTGGTCTCTTCACAACCTTCTAAAATTTGACCAGCCCTGGAATTGTGATGAAGTTGGGAGGAAGGGTTAAAATTTGGTGAAACTTTCTACTTATTTTCCTCATTTCTCCTTGACTTTCAAAACATGAAGATTTCAAGTGGAAGAAATGAATGACTAATAGCTAAAGATATTCAGAAATATTACCAACACCTACACTTGGTATAAATTAAGCTATAATAGTCTCACACCTGCTTTTTTGTCTTTAATGATGTGGATATATGCCTTGGTGACAGTCTTAATGGGAACAATTGGTCTTTCTGTTCTGAGACTTGTTGCATTTTCAAGAAAGTAGATACTAAATTGTCTAAGTATAGCATTGGAGGATGGAAACTCAATCTCACTGTAAGGTGTGTCCTCCATAGCAAATAGAACAAAATTGTCATTCACTCTAATAAAACAACACTATGAAAATTTTGAGGGTCTATGAGGATGGCAGTATAAACTCTTATGTTTACCTCCATCTTTTGTTGGTTATGCTAGCAATTGCTTTTTCCTACAGTTGTTCTGAAGGTTGTCCATACTTTCAGGTTTATCCCTTTATCAGGACTTTATACTTTAAAGGTGGAAACTAGACATGTGTTCATCAAACAATCAGCAACAAAAGCAAAAATGAGGGAGGGATGAAAAAAAGTACTTCAAGTGTTCAGTGGCATTGGTTTGGAATAGCTATAGAGGTTGTCAAGGAAGGCAGACATCTTTAGAGTGACCTTGGGTAGAACTTGAATCGGTAGAGAAAGAATTGCATTTGGGGTTGGGGAGGGAGTGGACATGAGTATTTACCTGCATGGGTGCCATTAGGGTGTTAAGGGATGATGAGGGAGTGGAGAGGTGAAGCCATATTGTGCTGACCCTTAGGGCTGCCTAAGCTTCCTGGACTTCATCTTATGGTCTTCAACTACCTACAGTCCTCCACTGTCTCTAAAATCTGTGCCTTAAAACTTATAGGAGCTGAAGCCATTACTTAACCAATCCTATCCTTACCAAGATCTTTATGCCCCAAATCTGTGATTTGGCATTTCTACCAGATAGTAAAACAACTTAAGTTATAAAAATATTTAGTTCTGGAAGTTAATGATAAAGTCTGGGAGCTTGTTTTCCTGAAAAGCCAAAAACAACTTATAGTGCTCTTTGCCTAAATAGTAATAATAAAGCGATACAGTGTTTTAAAATATACTGTCTCATTTGATTCTCAATATGGCCCTCTGAGAAAGGCAGGGCAAATATTAGTATTGCTAGGAGGAAATTGAAATCCAGAATGGTTGTTTTGCTAAGTAACAGGGAGGAGTGGAAAAAGGACTCATGATTCCTAACTGTGTGTGTCAGAGGCTTCTATGAATGGTCTGTTAGTCATACATTATATTTAGCTCTGACAGTTTAAGTTGTACATATGCTTTCCTTCGTCATAGAACTGGGATTATACTTACTTCCTTGATTTCAAGGATTGCATAAAACATAAATATATGATTAACACAAATGTAATAATGTAATTCTCTATACATAGGTCTCAATATTATAGCTGTTTTCCCAATTGAATAATCTTTGAAAGAGAACCCTAAAGGAGAGTTTCTTGAAGCAAGTAACTTTTTTTCAGAAAATGGAAAGAATGGGTTGATTTGAAAAACTGTCATAGATACAAAGACCTCAGAAAGAGGCTTCACAATAAGGAGTGCTACAATTATGAGCAATCTGAGGATCCAAAACCAATTTTAGAAATCGTTTTAACCTAAGATTAAAAAAGACATCAGTGTGCAAGGTAAGAAGCATTTTGCAAAGATCTTGTCCATTGTTTGAAGTTTTATTTGGTTCAGGGAGAAAATGATTGTTTCATCTCATGGCTGACCTCACATACAGCAAACTAGAATGTCATCTAAAGTAGTGTGATAGGATTCAAGTTGGCGAAGTAGAAGGATGTGCACTCACTACCTCTTGCGAGACCACCAGAATCACAGCTAACTGCTGAACAATCATCAACAGGAAGACACTGGAACTCACCAAAAATAGATACCCCACATCCAAAGACAAAGGAGAAGCCACAATGAGACAGTAGGAGGGGTGAAATCACAATAAAATCAAATCCCATAACTGCTGGGTGGGTGACTCACAAACTGGAGAACAATTATACCACAGAAGTCCACCCACTGGAGTGAAGGTTCTGAGCCCCACATCAGGCTGCCCAACCTGGGGGTCTGGCAATGAGAGGAGGAATTCCCAAACAATCAGACTTTGAAAGCTAGCAGGATTTGGCTGCAGCACTTTGACAGGTCTGGGGGAAACAGAGACTCCACTCTTGGAGGGCACACACAAAGTAGTGTGTGCATCAGGACCCAGGGGGAAGGAGCAGTGACCCCATAGGAGACTGAACCAGACCTACCTGCTAGCGTTGGAGGGTCTCCTGCAGAAGCAGGGGGCAGTGGTGGCTCTTCAGGGGGACAAGGACACTGGCAGCAGAAGTTCTGGGAAGTACTCCTTGGCATGAGCCCTCCCGGAGTCCGCCATTAGCCCCACCAAAGGGCTTGTAGGCGCCAGTGCTGGGTCGCCTCAGGTCAAACAACCAACAGGGAGGGAACTCAGCCCCACCCATCAGCAGACAAGTGGATTAAAGTTTTACTGAGCTCTGCCCAGCAGAGCAACACCCAGCTCTACCCACCACCAGTCCCTCAGGAAGCTTGCACAAGCCTCTTAGATAGCCTCATCCACCAGAGGGCAGACAGAAGAAGAAAGAAGAGCTACAATCCTGCAGCCTGTGGAACGAAAACCACATTCACAGAAAGATAGACAAAATGAAAAGGCAGAGGACTATGTACCAGATGAAGGAATGAGATAAAACCCCAGAAAAACAACTAAATGGAGTGGAGATAGGCAACCTTCCAGAAAAAGAATTCAGAATAATGAGAGTGAAGGTGATCCAGGACCTCGGAAGAACAATGGAGGCAAAGATTGAGAAGATGCAAGAAATGTTTAACAAAGACCTAGAAGAATTAAAGAACAAACAGAGATGAACAATACAATAACTGAAATGAAAAATACACTAGAAGGAATCAATAGCAGAATAACTGAGGCAGAAGAATGGATAAGTGACCTGGAAGACAGAATGGTGGAATTCACGGCCACAGAAAAGAAAAAAGAATGAAAAGAAAGGAAGACAGCCTAAAGGACCTCTGGGACAACATTAAACACATGAACATTTGCATTATAGGGGGCCCAGGAGGAGAAGAGAGAGAGAAAGGACCCAAGAAAATATTTGAAGAGATTATAGTCGAAAACTTCCCTAACATGGGAAAGGAAATAGTGACCCAAGTCCAGGAAGTGCAGAGAGTCCCAGGCAGGATAAACCCAAGGAGGAACACCCTGAGACACAATAATAATCAAATTGACAAAAATTAAAGACAAAGAAAAATTATTAAAAGCAACAAGGGAAAATGACAAATAACATAAAAGGGAACCCCCATAAGGATAACAGCTGATTTCTCAGCAGAAACTCTACAAGCCAGAAGGGAGTGGCATGATATATTTAAAGTGATGAAAGGGAAGAACCTACAACCAAGATTACTGTACCCGGCAAGGATCTCATTCAGATTCGACGGAGAAAGCAAAAACTTTACAGACAAGCAGAAGCTAAGAGAATTCAGCACCACCAAACCAGCTCCACGACAAGTGCTAAAGGAACTTCTCTAAGTGGGAAACACAACAGAAGAAAAGGACCTACAAAAACAAACCCAAAACAATTAAGAAAATGGTAATTGGAACATACATATCGATAACTACCTTAAATGTGAATGGATTAAATGCTCCAACCAAAAGACACAGGCTCGCTGAATGGATACAAAAACAAGACCCATATATATACTGTCTACAAGAGACTCACTTCAGACCTAGGGACACATACAGACTGAAGGTGAGGGGGTGGAAAAAGATATTCCATGCAAATGGAAATCACAAGAAAGCTGGAGTAGCAATACTCATATCAGATAAAATAGACTTTAAAATAAAGACTGTTAACAAGAGACAAGGAAGGACATTACGTAATGATCAAGGATCAATCCAAGAAGAAGATATAATAATTATAAATATATATGCACCCAACTTAGGAGCACCTCAATATATAAGACAAATGCTAACAGCTCTAAAAGGGGAAATTGACAGTAGTAACACAACAATAGTGGGGGATATTAACACCTCACTTACACCAATGGACAGATCATCCAAACAGAAAATTAATAAGGAAACACAGCTTTAAATGACACAATTGACCAGATAGACTTAATTGATATTTATAGGACATTCCATCCGAAAACAGCAGATTACACTTTCTTCTCAAGTGCACATGACAAATCAAGCCTTGGTAAATTTAAGAAAATTGAAGTCATATCAAGCATGTTTTCTGACCACAACGCTATGAGATTAGAAATCAATTAGAGGGAAAAAATGTAAAAAGCGTACATGTGGAGACTAAACAATATGTTACTAAATAACCAAGAGATCACTGAAGAAATCACAGAGGAAATCAGAAAATACCTAGAGACAAATGACAATGAAAACACGATGATCCAAAACCTATGGGATGCAGCAAAAGCAGTTCTCAGACGGAAGTTTATAGCAATACAATCCTACCTCAAGAAACAAGAAAAATCTCAAATAAACAACCTAACCTTACACCTAAAGGAACTAGAGAAAGAAGAACAAACAAAACGCAAAGTTAGCAGAAGGAAAGAAATCATAAAGATCAGAAAAGAAATAAATGAAATAGAAACAAAGAAAACAATAGCAAAGATCAATGACACTAAAAGCTGGTTCTTTGAGAAGATAAACAAAATTGATAAACCTTTAGCCAGACTCATCAAGAAAAAGAGGGAGAGGACTCAAATCAATAAAATTAGAAATGAAAAAGGAGAAGTTACAACAGACACTGCAGAAATACAAAGCATCCTAAGAGACTACTACAAGCAACTCTATGCCAGTAAAATGGACAACCTGAAAGAAATGGACAAATTCTTAGAAGGTATAACCTTCCAAGGCTGAACCAGGAAGAAGTAGAAAATATGAACAGACCAATCACAAGTACTGAAATTGACACTGTGATTTATAATCTTCCAACAAACAAAAGTCTAGGATCAGAGGGCTTCACAGGTTAATTCTATCAAACATTTAGAGAAGAGATAACACCCATCCTTCTAAAGCACTTCCAAAAATTTGCAGAGGAAGGAATACTCCCAAACTCATTCTACAAGGCCACCATTGCCCTGATACCAAAATCAGACAAAGATACTACAAAAAAAAATTACAGACCAATATCATTGATGAATATAGATGCAAATTTTCTCAACAAAACACTAGCAAACAGAATCCAACAACACATTAAAAAGATCATACACCATAATGAAATGGGGTTTATCCCAGGGATGCAAGGATTCTTCAATATATGCAAATCAATCTATGTGATACACCATATTAACAAATTAAAGAAGAAAAACAATATGATCATTTAAATAGATGCAGAAAAAGCTTTTGACAAAATTCAACATCCATTTATGATACAAACTCTCCAGAAAGTGGGCATAGAGGGAACTTACCTCAACATAATAAAGGCCATATATGACAAACCCATAGCAAACATCATTCTCAATGGTGAAAAACTGAAAGCATTTCCTCTAAGATCAGGAACAAGACAAGGATGTCCACCCTCGCCACTATTATTCAACATAGTTTTGGAAGTCCTAGCCACAGCAATCAGAGAAGAAAAGGAAATGAAAGCAACCCAAATTGGAAAAGAAGAAGTAAAACTGTCACTGTTCACAGATGACATGATACTATACATAGAGAATCCTAAAGATGCCACCAGAAAACTACTAGAGCTAATCAATGAATTTGGTAAAGTTGCAGGATAAAAAATTAATGCACAGAAATCTCTTGCATTCCTATACACTAACAACGAAAGATCAGAAAGAGAAATTAAGGAAACAATCTCATTCACCATTGCAACAAAAAGAATAAAATAATAAGAATAAACCTACCTAAGGAGGTAAAAGACCTGTACTCAGAAAACTATAGGACACTGATGAAAGAAATCAAAGATGACACAAACAGATGGAGAGATATACCATGTTCCTGGATTGGAAGAATCAATATTGTGAAAATGAGTATTATACCCAAAGCAATCTACAGATTCAATGCAATTCCTATCATATTTCCAATGGCATTTTTTATGGAACATTTAGAACAAAAAATCTTAAAATTTGTATGGAGACACAAAAGACCCCAAATAGCCAAAGCAATCTTGAGAAAGAAAAACGGAGATGGAGGAATTAGGCTCCCTGACTTCAGACTATACTACAAAGCTACAGTAATCAAGACAGTGTGGTACTGGCACAAAAACAGAAATATAGATCAATGGAACAGGATAGAAAGCCCAGAGATAAACCCACACACCTATGATCAACTGATCTATGACAAAGGAGGCAAGGATATACAGTGGAGAAAAGGCAGCCTCTTCAATAAGTGGTGCTGGGAAAACTGGACAGCTACATGTAAAATAATGAAATTAGAACACTCCCTAACACCGTACACAAAAATAAACTCAAAGTGGATTAAAGACCTAAATGTAAGACTGGACACTATAAAACTCTTAGAGGAAAACATAGGTAGAACATTCTTTGACATAAATCACAGCAAGATCTTTTTTGACCCACCTCCTAGAGAAATGGAAATAAAAGCAAAATAAACAAATGAGACCTAATGAAACTTAAAAGCTTTTGCGCAGCAAAGGAAGCTATAAACATGAAAAGACGACCCTCAGAATGGGAGAAAATATTTGCAAACAAATGGGCAAAGGATTAATCTCCAAAATATATAAACTGCTCATGCAGCTCAATATTAAAAAAATAAACAACCCAATCAAAAAATGGGCCGAAGACCTAAATAGGCATTTCTCCAAAGACAGACAGATGGCCAAGAGGCACATGAAAATCTGCTCAACATTACTAATTATTAGAGATATGCAAATCAAAACTACAATGAGGTATCACCTCACACTGGTTAGAATGGGCATTACCAAAAAATCTACAAACAACAAATGCTGGAGAGGGTGTGGAGAAAAGGGAACCCTTTTGCACTGTTGGTGGGAATGTAAATTGATACAGCCACTATGGAGAACAGTATGGAGGTTCCTTAAAAAGCTAAAAATAGAATTACCATGTGACCCAGCAATCCCATGACCTAGACATATACCCAGAGAAAACCATAATTCAAAAAGGCACCTGCACCCCAATGTTCATTGCGGCACTATTTACAATAGCCAGGTCATGGAAGCAACCTCAATGCCCATCGACAGATGAATGGATAAAGAAGATGTGGTACCTATATACAATGGAATATTACTGAGCTATAAAAAGGAATGAAATTGGTTCGTTTGTAGAGACGTGGATGGACCTAGAGACTGTCATACTGAGTGAAGTAAGTCAGACAGAGAAAAAGAAATATCGTATATTAACGCATATATGTGGAATGTAGAAAAATGGTACAGGTGAACCAGTTTGCAAGGCAGAAATAGAGACACAGATGTAGAGAACAAACGTATGGACACCAAGGGGGGAAGGTGGGGCAGGGAATGGGTGGTGGTGGTGGGATGAATTAGGAGATTGGGATTGACATATATATACTAATATGTATAAAATGGATAACCAATAAGAACCTGCTGTATAAAAAAAAATAAAATAAAATTCTAAAGTAGCGTGATACAGAGGGTCTCCTCCCCCAAATAGGAACAGATATATGTAGAAACATACACAGACATATATGCAGTTAATTTCCAGTTGCTTGGCTGTCATCTGTCTAGCAGTCTGTATCTGTCTGTCTATGTTTTTATCATTACATATGTCTTTTGCACTTAGACTCTCACAGTCCATGAAAGCCACTACCAGAGAGTTGGCATTTTAGATTTAAAAGTTATTTAATATATAATTAATATATTTAATTATAAGAATATAAAAGTTAATATATTTAATTTATATATGCATAAATGTTTAAAATATTACTGGATATTAATATTATATTTACCTTTTATATTTGTGTGGGCATTGCAATAAGCAGAAGATAGTTAAGTGGTGCTAAAGCAGCTGTGGTTGAAAGGAGGTCGACAGAGATTTTTATGGCATTTAACAAGGGTCATGGTAGGGGTGTGTGTGTTTAAATATGTGTGTGTGTGTGTGTGTGTGTGTGTGTGTGTGTGTTATTATATTATCTGGACAGAGAATAGTATGAAAGTGCTAGGGGAAGAAAGACATAAAAGTGGAAGAGCTGGAGGGAAAGTTTAATTTCATCTTTTCGTTAAGATTAGCCCTGCTTCTAACGTCTTCTGTAGTGGTAGTCCAACAGTGAGTCCTTTCCTTCAAGTGTTAAGATTTTAGCCGTTATTGCCAACCAGTGCTTTCTGGTGTAGTCCTGTATCGAATGACTAGATATTTGATTAGCTTCAATTAATCAGACATATGCATGTGTCATGCTTTCTATTTATGATGGATATGTAAATATAAACTAGATCTCTCTCGTCTGCAGACTTAGCCACATCACTATAAGTGGATGTGGTTTGATTTAAGAAAAATATAGAGAGAGGTATATTAATTATTGGAAAAAAAGGAATGCACCATTGGCTTTCTAATTCAGGAAGGATGTTGCCATATGAGAGAAGAGGTGATTTGGAGAGAAAGAAATGAAAGTTTTCTTCTTCTCCAAGAAGATTATAGCTGGTCCTTAAGTGATCTTTAAGTTTTAGACGTGTCTGCTGACACCAATAAATGTAACTTCTATAGGGATTTTGAGAGAAATATGTATTTTTATTTCATATTTTTGTCTCCTTAAGCTGAAACCTAGCAGAACTTCTTGCTTCTAATATTGCTCTGTTTCACCTTAATATTACCTAAGTCCTATTTTAGCTCAGTTTTCTTCAAAGTTATACAGCTATTAGTCAATCAAAGTGCATTTGCTTTTCAGTTTTGTACAGACACACACAGAGCTAGATGTTTTTTCAACCTGAGAAGTATGAGTTTCCAGAAGATGTGAATGTGGCGTGAGGAGCCTGGTTTTGTAAGGAGGGATTTTCTGAGGCTTCCGAAAAAATATACCTTACATTTGTGTATTGCTTTACGGTTTTCACAAAAAGCTTGTCTCATGTAGTGTCTCACTTTTTACTGGCATCAGAGCTCTTACCTGAGAGAGTGGTTACCTCTGTTTTACACCTGAGGAAACTGAAGATCAAAGAAGGCATGTGACATGCTGGTCACTGAGCTGAAACGTGGCAGCGCCGGGATTCACGCTGGGTCTTCCGGCTCCATAGCCAGTGTTTTCTCGACAGACCTTACTGGGTGACCCACCAATGCTTGTCAAAGTGTAATGGTAAAATATTTCTTTTCTGGTCCACGTACTACATGTGATTTGTAAAGTTTACAAATATTAGGAAGCAAAAAAATTGCTCAGTGTTAAGAATTGGGGTCAAAGAAAGACTTCTTTTGGTTACGAAGGCAAAGTGTTTCCTCCATGCCCAACTGAATCATATTAGGAACAGCTGTACTAAGAAAGCAGCTCTGTACCCACCACTGCTAGGCTCAGGCTTAGAGCCAGGAACGTGAGGACCAAGACAGGGCTGGTGGAGCTGAAACTACCCTGGAGAGCCTCAAAGAATCATCCCGTGGAGTGTGAGAAAGTGGTCTGTGGGGTTGACAGTTCAGTTCATTCACCTCCCTCTGTTTTAGTCTAATATCAGGCAGAAAAGGAGAACATTTTCCTTGGAGTGATTTGTGTTCTTGTCAAATTTGCTGTTTACAATGTTTTTTAAATTTCAGTACGGTATCTGATACTGAACTCGTTTGGAATTAGCCAACATTCTGGAGAATTAGAATTTATATATTTTTGGTGGATTTCTAGCTCATGAACATTGGTACTTTATCAATAATTTTACCTCTGAGTTCATAGATTAAATCATGAAATATTATTACCAAATAAATAAGCAATATTTTGTTATTAGCCAATTGTCTTTGTGAGCACAGAAGTATGTCTCAATGGCATAGTTTTTCATATAAGTTAAGATTTTATTTTCATCAGAAAACTAGGAAAGGATGCATTTCAAATTAGGTACATGGTTGAATTATTACCCTTCCAGCTAGACAAAGACACAGAGCAAAGCTTTGCGCTCGAGTGTGTGATAAGAAGCCAGTTCTCTTGCAGAAAAGAATAATTAAACTTGCCAATGGAAGAGCTTTAATTGAAAACATTTCTTGGTCTTCGAAAAATGAGACATGGGGATCATTTTTGAAGGTTGTTAGTATTTGACTCAGCTAAGACTGACAAAGACCTTCTCCTTGACCAAACTCTTCTCAAGACTCTTCTGAACTCTTCTCAATCAGACCCTGACTTTGGGCTTCCATGTCTGTTTCTGCCTTGTTAATTTTAAGAACAATCCTGCTTCAGTGTAGCCAGGATCCCCCCACCCTTGGTATCCAATCACTCTCAATATCTGCTCAAGTTCCTCTTCCTCCACCATCCCCAGGTGCTGTGTGATAGCCCAGGCCTGCCTTCAGCAAGAATCCCGCTAGGTTGGTTTAGCCAGAATCCCCGCCAACTGCCATGTTTCCCCTTAGTAATTTTCCGTCCACTGACCGCCACCCTGCTCCTTTATAGTTCCTGGCTATTAATTCCCACTTTTCCTTATTGTATTTGGAGTTGAGTCCAATCTCTCTTCCCTGCTGCAAAACTCCTTTGTCCCTATATCTATCACGACAGTCCCCCTGAATAAAGTCTGACTCACTGGTCTTTAACAAGTGTCATGAATGTTTTTCTTTAACAGATGAACTATCTGATCATTAATCAGAGGCCAAACTGCTCCTTTATTGGTAACGAACCTTGAGTCATTGAGTTTAAGCAAAAGCAGAAACCACATGGAGAAGGCCGATTTTTGTAACGCTGGTAGACAGCGTGGCATCTAAGTACAGAGCAGTTAACGGAGAGAATAAAATGTCGGAATAAGGAGTTTGGACTTCATTTCATAATAGGGGTCATTGAAGCCTTTCTAGGGTGTTAGAGGATTCTGGCAGCATGTATAAAACAGAATGTGGAGGGAGAGAAATAGACACAATTGGGAGCCTTCACCAGTGTTCCAAGTGAGGACTCAGCAGGGGCCTAAAGTAAGATAGTGGTGGTGAGAAAAAGGAGGACGAAATGGATGTTAAAGCTGTTATGAAGGCAGAATGAATATTGATTACGTGTGGGCAGTCGAGGGAGAGTGAGGTGATAAGGGTGTGAAAATGTTTTCAGCCTAGGGCTCAGGAGGGTGGTGTCCCCACGAAGGAAATGTATTTGGTTCAGTAAAAAATGTGGGGTTGTAGTTGAAGCAGTGGGACTGACCTTGAGAGATAAATAAGAGCTATGCATAGATGGATAGGAATTACCAACATCCAGCTGGTATTGAAATCATGAGCCTGGATGAAACTGATGAGGGAGTCAGTTGGTGTTAGGAGACGGAGTATCCACAAAGAAGAGAGAGGGGTCATGGGAGCAGAAATGCCTATAGTGAACCAAAAATGGGAGTTTTGATGCAAGCAGGCTGTTGACACAGTTGAGTGCTGCAGAGAAAGTTGAAAGTGAGAAGACAGTGGACTTGATGGCTATGAGGTCACTGATGGCTTTGGGAGAACAGTTTTAGTACAGCAGATGAGAATATATATTGGATTTCGGTAAATGAAAAATGTAGGAATTTGCTAGTGTATGTTTTTGTAAAGTTTGGCAGAAAAAGGAAGGAAGCAGATAAGACTGTACTTGAAGAAAAAAGTAACAAAAGTACGGAAAGGTTGTTGTTTAAGAAGAGGGCATGTGCACGTATTTATAAACTGTGGCACGAGTCCTTTGAGAGGATGTGATCTGAGAAGTGAGAGGTGGGAAAATCCTTCAAGAGCAAGTTCTCAGAGAAAGATGGGCCAGGTGGCATCCACGGCACGAGTGGAGGCATTATCCTTTTTTTTTTTTTTCCCCTCTGAAATGGAAGGTAATAGAGAAGATTTGAGTCAGGTAGGGGAATGTTGGGTTGTTTTTGCTTGATGATCTCAAACTTCACAGTGGTGTAGGATAAATGGAAAATGAATTTTATGTGCTCTGAGTTTATCCTTTATAAATATTCCTTAATCCACGAAGTAAAGTGTTGTTACCAGAGTGAATTAATAGTTCATTTAATTATATAGATTAGTATTAATTATTAGTTATAGAGTGGAAGATTTTCCTATATTTTAATAAGTATACACAGTCTTCAAAATTCATACATCAGAACAAGATTATCTGAAAAAAATATATATACATACATATATATGTATAACTGAATCACTTTGCTGCACACCTGAAACTAACACAACATTGCAAATCAACTATACTTCAATGAAAAAAGAAATAATATTGGTAGTATAAAATGAAGTGAAGGTAGATCAACTTTAATCTCAATGTTGTTGATAATAAATATGAATCATGAGCTGTGATTATCATTGAAGCACACTTAAATTAAGATGTTTTCTTGACCTGTTCTCATTTGTTAGAACTGCCCCCCACCCCAACTGTTTTCTTGACGTGTCCCCTTAAATATCTTAGAGACCCCTCAATGTCAACCTGTCCTTTATTGAAGTCACAGTTTGCCCCCTCTCCTGGCCAGCCTCCTAATGGTCCCTCCTTCCTGATGTTCACTTACTTGTGTGGTTCGCTCCCACATTGTACCAGGGTTGGTCTATGTGACCCATATGGAAGAAGTGATGGTATGTCACTTATGATATTAGGTTAAAAAATTCTGCAACTTCCATCTTGAAAGTCTTCTCTTGCTTGTGCCTTCTCTCCTTGGATATCTCACTGTGTGAGGAGGGCGGGCCGCAAAGTCGGGAAGAGGGGAAGCCAGCTGCCGTGGAGTGAGAAGTCCTATGGAGAAGAACTGACGCCTCCAGTCAGTAACTAAGGAGGAACCGAGACCCGCCAACAACCACATGAGCAAGCTTGGGAGAGAATCCTTCAGTAACAACTGACTTCTGAGATGACTGTGGTCCTGGACAGTAGCTTGGCTGCAACCTCATGGAGACCTGCTCCCATATTTCTAATCTTCAGAAGTTCTGTGCTTGCTATTTTAAGTTGCTACTTTTTTGTGTGTGTGTGTGGTACACGGGCCTCTCACTGCTGTGGCCTCTCCCGTTGCGGAGCACAGGCTCCGGGTGCGCAGGCTCAGCGACCATGGCTCACGGGCCCAGCCACTCCGCGGCATGTGAGATCTTCCCGGACCGGGGCACGAACCCGTGTCCCCTGCATCGGCAGGTGGACTCCCAACCACTGCGTCACCAGGGAAGCCCCAAGTTGCTACCTTTTAAGGTAATTTATTATGCAGCAAAAGAGAACTTTCAAATAATTGTATGAAAATTCTACATTTGAGGATCAGATAATTGACAGGGATTAGTGACAATGTGACAACGTGCTAGTAGAACCTCAGGCAGATGACATCATTCCTACCTATACACGAAAGGGAAAAGCCTTCAACATCCATAGTGATGGGACTAAATTCACTAATAAGAACTGACTAATAAAACCTACGCTACTGCCTAAGTGTTTACTCCCAAATAATCTAATTTGCATGGAGAAGTGGTATGGGGCTTGTCACGGATGCCAATATTGAAATATCTGCTTCATATATGAGTCATGAACCAGACTGATAGATTGACGTGACACAGATTGATGTGACATTTCCCATTTGGCCACTCATTTTATAAATTGTTATACTCTCTTAAGCTCATGCTGGTGTAATGCCTGTGCCATTTTATATTTCTTAGATGTCTGACTCAGCTATTTTAAAATTCACTACAGATGTTATCACCTTATCCAAATAATGATGGTAATGCCAGTAGCTGAATAGTCCATTTGCTTTATTTTCATTATAAAATGCTGTTTAAGAAGTATTTTAAGCTTCTTGGAAGAAAATCACTATTACTATGATTATGATGATTGCTACTAGTTTTGGTCATTTTTTCCTTTTTAGGATATAAAGAAGATGTCTGGGAAAGGGGAAATGCCTACGCTATTTTTCATGTAAATTCAGCAAGAAATGCTGTTCCTTTGTAAAGATCCATTGACAGAATACTTGAAATCATTTTTCTGCTTCTACGAAATTAAGGACTTTGAGTGATAAGACTCCAGTCACCTTCTTTCTTTAGCAAATTGGTTGTTCTGTTTTAATCCTAAAATTTTCCCAATGTAGTTAAGTGTCAAATCTAAACAGGAGATATTTTAAAAAATCAACTTGGACATGATGAATTCCGATATCGTATTCCAATTTCGAGTACTTTTTACTCCACAAAAAAGGCAGACCAGGGACAAAAATGGCCTTGGGGCCATAACTCAGTGTTGCAGATTTTTCCTCCTTTGATTCCTCTCCTCCAAGTTTGACAGAGATGAGAAGATTCCATTTTGTTGGGTCTGGGTTGCTTTCCATTAGTCTTTTCTCAAACCTCTTTTTGCCGAACCTGTTCCCAAGAACAAGGTTTGACCAGTGAATTTTAGGTACTCCAGGAGTTCCTGAAGAAGTTGAAATATAGATGCTATCTTTACACCTTTCCCTTCTCTTGAGTTACCAAAGAGGGAATGACCTGGAAGGGCTGAGTGCTGAGTTGTACCAGGAGAAGGTTTCAATGCAAGGAGAGTAAAGCATAAAAGATGCACAGCATGAAAACTTTTCTTGCATTCTTTTTTAAAAATTATACTTACGTTATAAAATTAAGATTTGGAAGACATGACTCTTTCTAACTCAAAAATGACTTGAGAGTCCCTTGGAGTATCTTTTGTTTTTGAATATATCTATATAGCTCACACTTACATCATGTTTCCTATGTACCAGCTACTCTTTAATTGTTCATGTATTGCCTCATTTAATCCCCATACCAAACCTGTGAGGCAGATACTATTATTATTCCCAGGGCAGGAGACAGGCCAGGGCTGGCTTCATGGGCCTACAAATCTGTGCAATTTCACAGGGCTTCAGAGGGACCCTGCAGTTGGTTCAATAGCATGTTGTCACTGTCTTGAAAATCCTAATTTTTGAACAAGAAGCAATGCATTTTCATTTTGCCTAGGCATAGGGAAAGCATGGGCAAAGGCAGAGCACTGGGAAGCAGTATAAGAACTTATTGCTAAATCATGCCCTGTTAGGTGGGTTTGGCAAGGGAAGGACTGGAAGGATATGCAGACCGGGGTTTAGATTTTACCTTGTAGGTTATGCTGGGGCCGGCAGGATTTGAATTATGGAAACATAGACGTCCAAGTAGACTGCAAATGCTTCCCACATTAACGTACTCTATGTTATAGGTTCACAGTGAGCTTCTGAAAAACATTTGTTAGTGACTGCTTTACTCAACTCACAAATAATACAGGAAGCACATGAACAAAAAGCAATTATTACTGCATTTTGAGATGGAATCAGTCATTAAAATGTGAAGCACATAGAGCGACAACATTTAGACTCTTCTGTTTGTTTGGGTTTTTTACACTTCAGTCTATCAGAACAAAGACCAGAAAAAATGGTTACCAAGAGAAATAGAATGGAAAAAGTATTGAAAATGAAATTATTCTCCCATGGGATCATAATAGTGTGTTTTCCATGGACTGATCACTTTTCCTAGGTGATCCTAACGAATGCCATGTCTTTATAGACTCTATATGTGTGCCTGGAACTCTCGAACTCACACCCTGATCCAGAGCTCACTTTGGAGTTAGAGATTTGATTATCAAACATCTCCATTAGGATGGCTCTCAGATACTGCTGGTGAACAAGCCCAAAACTGAGTCTTTGATCAACCTCTCCTGAAACTCTTCTTCCTCCAACCTGCGCACTTGGAAGATGGCAGCTTCTGTCACCCTTGCAACTGCTCACTCTGCGTCCAATTCATGACCAACTCTGTGTTTCATATCCATCTGTATCTCCTATCTCTGTTGCTCTTACTCTTGACCAAGCCATCATCATCCCTCACCTCGACCCTTGCACTAGCTTCCTCAATGGTCTCCCCACCACTTTTCTTGTCCCCTCTCTAGTTCTTCCTCATATTGTAGGCAGTGGTCTTCTTCAGACGAAACTTGACTCATGTCTGATGAAAGCCCTCCAGTGGCTTCCTAGTTTGATTACAGTGAAACCCAAATTCCTATAGGAGGCTGAAGGAGTCTGTCCCCAGCCTGTCCTCAACCTTATATCATGTCTCTCCTCCCAGCTCACCAAGACAGCAGCCACATTTCCCTCGTTGCTGCTCCAGGAATGTGAGAGACTGTTCTGCCTTGAGCCTGGATACAGGATGAGCTCTCTCCCTGAATGCACGTCTGCATAGATCACCTCATTCTTGATCATTGTTCAGAACTACAGAAGATATCTTCTTTAGGGAAGTCCTTCTTCACACTTCAGTCTAAAATAGATCCCTTTGCTATCTTCTCTCTAAGTACTCTGTGAGTTTCAATCATTGTTGATTTGTTTAGTGTCTTCCTCTTCTGGAAGCTATAAGCTTCATGAGGGCCAGGCCATTTCTTTTGTTCATCTCTATCCCTAGGGCCCAACACGATGCCTGATGCACATGGAGATGTTTAATAAGTACTTGATAAGTGAAATAAACCTGGCCTTAATGTTGTTGTTTTACGTACTTTGCGTATTTTATACCTTGAAACTTGTCTTTGTTGTATTCTCCTGAGCATCTTCACCTTCCTTTAGATGCTGTTTTCTGCTTGCTTCTCTCCTGGTTTTTCCCCCATAACGTTCCATACTTAGTACTGATATTTGTCTCTGATGAACTGTTCACCGCTCAGGGCCCGAGGTTGAGTTTCCACCAGAGTACCACCCACTGATGGTGTGGAGGTGGGTGTATATCGAGCTCTGGGAACATGCCCCAGATGCTTGCCACAAACATGAAATTGCTTTGAATCTCTTATCTTAAAGTAAATTTGCATTCTACTTTATAATTATTCCATATTCTTTTACTTATTATAAAAAGTAAATGCTTGGTGTAGCTTCTGTGGCTAGTGCCTGTATCCCAGAAGTTCTGGCTTAAATATTTTTAGGCATTTTTAGGCCAGCTTAGTTTTCAAAACAGTTCCTTCCCCACTCTTAGCAGAGAAGTCTGAGCACTATCAAAGATGCTCAAGTCCCGTTCCTACCTTCTGGTCTCCTTATTCTGGTTTGTTTGTTTTTGTTTCTTTTATCCCTTCCACCCCAGTTCTGCGTCCAGTAATTCGTGATGGATTGCTGTTTGCATTTTGGGTGGAAAAGCTCTTTATTGTGCTGGACTGTTCTGCTGGTGTCCTCTCCACTTCTCTCCACATTGCTGAGAATTTTGCATCCCTGGCCCCCAGCTACTAACTGTCCATAGCATGGTCATCCTGACAAGCCAACCCAATACCATATTTCCAAATACCTGGAAGTAGGTTGCTCCTCCCCCTGTTGAGAACCACTTCTCAGACTGTTGACCTCTTTTACAAAATCCAGAGCTTTCTGCTTGATAATAGCTTTAGGGGTTAATACTTCTTTCATTCATTCAAAACGCAGACAACTATTTATTAAATGCCCACTGTGTGCCAGCCACTGCTCTTGACAGTGGGGATACAGCAATGAGTAGACCCACCCTCTGAGGTTTGTTGTGTGGTTCTTTCTACCTAACGACTCACTGATTGTTTTATGCTAGTTTCCAAACAAGGTTGTTCTCTTCCAGTGTATCATTAAATTATTTTCATTATAATAATGCCATTTGCAGCAACATGGATGGACCTAGAGATTATCATACTAAGTGAAGTAAGTCAGACAGAGAAAGACAAATACCATATGATATCACTTATATGTGGAATCTAAAATATGACACAAATGAACTTATCTATGAAACAGAAACAGGCTCACAGACATAGAGAACAGACTTGTGGTGGCCAAGGGGGAGGAATGGACTGGGAGTCTGGGATTAGCAGAAACAAACTATTACATATAGAATGGATAACAACAAGGTCCTACTGTATAGCACAAGGAACTATATTCAATATCCTCTGATAAACCATAATGGAGAAGAATATGAAAAAGAATTTGTATATATGTATAACTGAATCACTTTGCTGTACAGCAAAAATTAGCACAACATTGTAAATAAACTATATTTCCACAAAATAAATTAAAATATTATTTTCATTTTATGTTTTGATGATTCCTTGTTTAAAAGTTATAAGGACATTGACATTTAGGATAGATGAAAACATTGACCACAATAATAATAAATATAATTTAAAAAATGCACAAAATATGAGTGATCAGTGCCTAATAGCTAACACATTAGTAGAATATTAATATTTTAAACATACTTTACATTAAAAAATATTTTATTTTATTTTTTCATTTTATTTATACCATTGCTTGATTAGGCTTAAATTTAAGCTTAAAAATTAACCTTAAAAAACTGCTTTCATTTGATTAAACACATGTCTAAATTATAACTAAGAAATGCAAATAATATTTTCATATATTTACTGATAGACTAGGATTCTAAATTATTACAACGTTGAAATAAGCTTCTTTAGAGTATATATTTTCACCTACTTCTTTTTTTTTGACATTTATTAAATTAAAATTTATTAGACATTTCTTTTTCCATAGCTCATTATCTCATAGCAAAACTAAAGATCTTTTTGGTCATCACCCAATAACTTGCCCTCTAAGTGAGAACACTGAGGTGTTTTCCTGTTGGACCCTTAATTATTAATCCACACCAGTTACCACCTCTTTGTGAATCGGAAGGTTAAAGGAATATATCATTCATTAATATTAAAATCTAGAGGACATTAAGATTTCTGAGGCTTTAGCTACAGACTTATTTCTGTAATAGTCTTTTTTTTTTTTTTAACATCTTTATTGGGGTATAATTGCTTTACAATGGTGTGTTAGTTTCTGTCCCATAACAAATTGCATCAGTTATACATATACATATGTTCCCATATCTCTTCCCTCTTGCGTCTCCCTCCCTCCCACCCTCCCTATCCCACCCCTCCAGGCGGTCACAAAGCACCGAGCCGATATCCCTGTGCCATGCGGCTGCTTCCCACTAGCTATCTACCTTACATTTGTTAGTGTGTATATGTCCATGACTCTCTCTCGCCCTGTCACAGCTCACCCTTCCCCCTCCCCATATCCTCAAGTCCGTTCTCCAGTATCACCTACTTCTAATCAATATATCTGTTATAAAACTGAGCAAATATAGTTAAAATATGAGAGGTTGGAAGAGTGAGATAGTGTATTTAGAAATACTAGTTCAAATAAATCTCTTTCATTTATTCATTACAAATTATACAAGCAGAGAATTTTATTTCAAGGTAACATTATAATACAGATTTTACTGGAAAATACCTGGGTACTGAAAATATATATATTACTATAACACTTTACTATGTTAGTTCATTTAATACAGTGATCTTATGAGGTACATACTATTATTATACACACTTTACAGTTAGAAAAAGAGTCCCAGATACAGGTGAAGTTTCTTTTGACCACATGCTCCAGTCTCATTTCTCTTACTCTTATGTCAGAAGCAACCACTAGCATGAATCTGGCGTATATTCATGTACTCACTTCTTACTATATGTCTATCAATAAACGATGTATAATAAATATTTTAGTGTGGAGCAATGTAATTTTTATAAGAATTCCTGCTTCAATTCTCCTCCTTTTCTTTTTGACATAAGTAGTTCATTTTGGCAGCAGTGATTTTATTTGCTATATGCAATGATTTAATTTCTCTGGGTTTACTCACATGGTCATGTCATTCTAGCATATCTGTGTGTTCATTCATGTATACAGTTGTACAATAATTAAAGAAGCTGCTGAATGCTATCAGAAGCAGCAGAGAGAATCCTACATCTGTCGAATGAAGCAGGCTGGCAAGACAGGGAGCGGAGGGGCTGCTGGGCTGGTGTGAGACTACTGTTTGGGAGAACGATTGGCGAGCGTCTTTCCAAAGACAGCCATGTGACACAAGAAAAACTGGTATCAGCAAGAGGTAATAAAAAGGTACCATTTGCTCTCCTACCTGCTAACATTATTTTCAGATGTCAGAACCTGCAGTCACAAGAAGATACAATGGTAACAATTTTATACCACTTTCCATGTGCCAGGCACCATTATAAACACTTTATATACCTTACCTTGTCTAATCTTGACAACAGACTTGTAAGGTAGGTTTATCATCATCACCACCGTCACCGTCATCATCCTCGTTGTCATTGTTCGTAGTTTGCACTGGGAGGTTAAGTGACAGGTACTGTCACAGGTGGGCTCCAAACCCACAGAGTGTGGCTGTGAAGCTTGAGTGATTAACTCCTACACTGTAGCACCCCTGGCAGCATGAACAATGTTGAGAATTAAGTAACATGATACTCTCCCTATTGATAAGTTTGGCAACTTATGGTTGCCAAAAGGGAAAGGGCAGGGAGGGATAAGTTAGGAGTTTGGGATTAACATATACACACTATTATATGCAAAACAGATAATAAACAAGGACCTACTGTATAGGACAGGGAATTATACTCAATATTTTGTAATAACTTATAAGGGAAAAGAATCTGAAAAAAATATAGATATATATGTATGTATAACTGACTCACTTCACTGTACACCTGAAACTAACACAACATTGTAAATCAACTATGCTTCAATAAAAAGGCATTATTTTATAGAGAAATTTCTGTGCATTGATATAAAAAGTAGTTACACTTTACTTCTCTTAATTTTTTACTTTTCCAGAAAGACGTAGTTGAAGTAAAAGCACAATTAGTTTCAAAAGGAAATTATTAAATCTGGAACAGATTAAATATCATCTATTAGCTGTTACCTGTCTAAAGACTGCCAACATGTAAATGCCTGAATGTTTGTTTCTCCTGTTTTTCCTCTACTTTGTCTCATCTTGTTTTCTTACTTTTGAATTTTAGATGATAATGTTCTATGCCTTCTCTTAGTAGTCTCGCTTAGCCAAAACGACAATTATCTCTAGGGATAAAACCACAGAAACCACAATAAAGACATGGCTGAATGGCCCCTAATTGACTTGTTTAATTCAATAAAGTGTTTTCCTCCTGAGACAATTAGAAGGTCAGGATGGAATACTGTGGATACAACAGGTAGATGAGCTGCTCTTATGTAGTTTATATACTCACTATTTGCTGAACACAAAACATCAATTGTTGGACCTTAGCTGCAGGGTTCATTTTGTTAATCCGAAGGCAGAAGCTTCACCTTCATTCAGTCATTTATTTCCAGTTTATTTTCCCATCTGACCACCATGGCCCAGGGCCCTACCTGCCCTCTGTGAGCACACTTGTCCACCACCCCCTGCTCACCCTTGTCGGAACCCTAGGTCTTTGCAGCCTGGCTTTCATCTTGCATCTCTGCTGAAATCGCTCTTTTGGCAACTGTTAACACTTCAGTGATCAGCTCCAGCTCCAGATCTAGTGATTTTTTTTTTAAAAAAACAAAAAACATTTTAGGATGTACAGTTTAATGGCATTAAGTACGTATGTTACTGACCAGGGCTCTTGACCTCCTTAATCAATAGAAATTGATAAGAGGCCAGACAAGAAATTGGGGCAAGGCTTTACTGGGACTCGTGCTGCAGCAGGCGGGAGCAAAGACAAGTAACGGGTGCCCTTGCTCACTCTCTGAGGGGGGCGGCAAGCTGCTTCCTTTTATGGGATGAGGGTAGGGGCAGGTCGAGGGGTCGGGCCGGAGGGGGGGCTTGGGTGTTTTGCCCACCCCCTTGGTGTTGCTGTGTGCAGGGGGCATGCGCAGTACCTGCTTTGGCTCCCGACACCTCAGGTGGCAGTTGGGTTTTTGGTCTTTTTGTATCTTGTTCCTAATTTGCCCCAACTGTGCATGTACACAGTTATTTTTAGTCGCTTGTAGTTTCTTCGTATTTTGTTGCTTGAGGTGAGGTGTGTCCGGGTGCAAGCACTGCAGCTCTGCAGCAAAGGGTCCCAGGTCCCAGGTTCCAGCCTGTCTCACGTTCCCATTATTGTGCAACCATGACCACTGTCCATCTCCAGAGCTTTTTCGCCTTCCCAAACTGAAATTGTCCCCATTGACCATAACTCCCCACTGCCCCTCCCCCAGACCCTGGCAACCATCCTTCTGCTTTCTGTCCCTATGAATCTGACTACTCCAGTATTGCATACAATATATTGTACTTTTTTATACACTCTTTTTGGCTTATTTCACTTAGCATAATGTCTTCGAGGTTCATCCATGTTGTAGCATGTGTCAAGATTTTCTTTCTTTTTAAGGCTGAATAGTATTCCATTATACATATATACCATATTTTGTTTATCCACTCACCCATGTGTGAACATTTGAGTTGTTTCTACCTTTTTTTTTTTTGCGGTACGCGGGCGTCTCACCGTTGTGGCCTCTCCCGTTGCGGAGCACAGGCTCCGGACACGCAGGCTCAGCGGCCATGGCTCACGGGCCCAGCCGCTCCGCGGCATGTGGGATCCTCCCGGACTGGGGCACGAACCCGTGTCCCCTGCATCGGCAGACAGACACTCAACCACTGTGCCACCAGGGAAGCCCTGTTTCTACCTTTTGGCTATTGTGAATAGTGGCGCTGTGGACGTGTCTCTGCTTTCAATTTTGTGGGTATGTACCCAGAAGAGGAATTGCTAGATCATATGGTAATTCTGTCTGAGTTTTTGAGGGATTGACATACCGTTTTCCACAACAGCTGCACCCTTACATTCCCACCAGTAATGCAGAGGGTTCCCATTTCTCCACGCCCTCACCAACGCTAGTTCTTTTCTTTCTTTTCTTTTTTAAAAAAATAGTCACCATCCTACTGGGTGTGAAGTGGTATCTCTTTGGGGTTTTGATTTGCATTTCCCTAATAATTAGTGATGTTAACTCTTTTCACGAGTTTTTCATGTGCCATCACTAACAGATTTCTAAAGGAACTCCTGTACTCAGAGTTTTTCTAATTCTGACCTTTCCAAGGTCAGTATGTTCAACTTGTTCTTGTATTTCCTAAGAATCTCCAGCATCCTCCCACTCCCTTGTCTGCTTAAACTCCTTCAACTTGGTTTCTGTTACTTGTAATCATTTCTGGTTCAGCTTTCCTAGACTCTATTCCTTGTTGCCTCTAACTTTGCAGTTAAGCACAGCATTTGCTCCACCCTGCTGTCTCTGTAAAACATTTCTGCTACGTTCTTACCATTTTCTGCTTATTTTTCATAGGGAAAATGATGAGCAACAGGAAAGAAAATCCCTAAAAATGCTTTTTACTCAGGAGAAATAAATACAGAAGCAGCACATCTACAGTGTACTTTCCTCTCCCGGGGAGTCACCATGATACCTGTTTACTGTTGCCCCCTGAAGCCTGTATTCTCTCTTCTGCCAGGATGTCAGGGCAATAGTAGCCTATGTTGTAGCAGCCAGCCAAGCAGCCCTCACAGGTGGAGGAACAACAACCTGGGGGCGTGCATAGGTGGGGTGGGAAGTCGGGGTCTGTGGTGGCGGGTGGACTTCTCTTGGGTCTCCACATTTCCATCCCTGACATGCCTGTTTTAGGATCTCATAAGGTAGAGTGAGAATTAAGTGACGTAATCTATGTATAGCCCTTCAGCCCGTTCTTGGCATTCAGTACCAGATCAGTAAAGGTTAGCTATCTCCCTCCAAAAAAAGTCTATTTTAATATCAAGATTAAGAAATTCTTTTCATTCTACGGGACTTTCACCTAGCTGGTATTTAGGGAGCATGGGATATAGACAGTTTATTTCTTTTTAAATTAATGTCTTGCATTTAATGTAAAAAGATGGCTTTCTAATTGTACAGTAATTAAACAGATGTTACAGTGGGAAATGGGATTGGTCATGCCATCATTTAAATGAGGAATGAGGAGAAGGTCAAGGTCTTGATTTTCCATAATCACTATTAGGGTCACACAAAATGTCATTTCCGGTAATGGGGGCTACATCTTCATTCTACTGTTAGGACTTCTGAAGTAATGAGGAGGAAAAAAAAGTTATAGTGTATTTCACTGACAGCTTAGAAGATTTGAATTAATATTCTTTAAGTTTCTATAGGGTTTTATCAAATCATAGTTCAGCTCAAATTAAAATGGAAATTACTGTAATATTTTTCCTCTAAGAACTCCTTTGATCTGTCACTGTATCATCATTTATTCTTCTGTTATCAGAATGATCATTCAATCATATTTTGTTCTTTTAGGGTTAATTGTAAGCTTAGAGAATTGCCATCAGCCTCTCTCCCCAATGCCATGACTATATCCTAGAACCTTTCATCGGGATTCTGACAAAGCAGGATCTTGGACCTACATCTATCTTTTCCATTCTCTTTTTGGAAGGAAGTGAGTTAAAGAGATTATATAATTTGTCAGTAGTCAGAAATCATCACACTTGGACTTTTTTCGACTTGTGTCTTTTCCTAAGGAATTTTACATTGTGCCCTGCTAGAACCACCAGTACAGATCTGGAAAAACTGTGGGTTCACCCTCAGTTGATGAAAATGATGGAGCTCAATGCTGATATTGCGCAGACCCTACTTGCTCTGTCAGACGTGATTACAGTTTCTGTTTATAGCCATTTGGTTTCTTAAACTGTGGCCGCCCTCTGCCACCTCTCTGTTTGAAAAATGTGTGTGTTCTCTATTCCCTTAACTCAGGGGTCAGACTTTGAGGATAAGGTAATGATTTCTTAAGGCTTCAATGTTCTTATTTCCCTGCTCCCAAATGTACCAAAATGTACTGTTTATGGTTGTTAGAGTGCCTCTGACCAAGCCCCGTGCAACTGCATCTGGCCCATGATGCAATTCCAGGTGATGCTTTGAGAATTTGTTGTGGTGTTTTCATTTGTCTCACTAGGAAATGGATATATATTGCTTCTAGTTTGCCAGGTGTAGTCTTCTCAGCTGTAAGGAGAATCCTTTAGGTATCTTTGGTCATGGAAATGATAGTTTAAAATTAGAGATGTGACCTCACATAGAGCACAGAGCAGATTTTGTTTCCACTGGAAAGAAATGGTTCCTGAATGTCAACATTAAAAACAATAGATGCTTAAGGATGCAGAATGCGCAGGAGTGTTAAGGCTAGTCTTGTTTCGTACTAAAACCAGTTGCACGATGAAAGGAAAATAGTACTATTCTTTATCCCACTCTGCCTCAGGCTTTGTTTCTATTTGAGGTGGTAATCTTTATGGCTAAAATGTTTAACACGTTTTCATACCAGCTTCATCATTTCGTAACATTTTTGATTTCCCTGAGAAAAAAAGCTCTGTGACTGTGAATGCTCTCAGGACATGTCCACCTCTTCACATGCTGGGCAGTGTCTCACCCTTAATGGATCTCAATAAAGAGTGGCTGAATGAAGGACACGTTTTTCCTTATTTTATGCTTCTCTGTAGTTTGAACTTGTAAAGACACCATTGTCTGGTGACACATGACAATGTTATAGTGGTTTTGATAGCACGTGGAACTGTGGCCTCCATGCCTGATCTAAGAGGAGCAAGAAGGCTCCATTTCTTGGGTAAAATGTACTATTTAAGAAAATTTTCTAGTGTTTTTTCCCTTCTTTTTTATGGCTTTTGAAAACCTCGCAAGTTGTAGGAGAGTCTGTTCTCACACTTTCCTAACTGTCTGCTCGGCTACGCCACCGTGGACACAAATGTATGTCCCATGGACCTAAATCTCATTATGTCTCAAGCTGAACCCATCCTTTTTTCTTTCAGTCAATTCCCCCTCGCTGTTAACATCATCACACTTATTCCAACTACTGCTTCCAGTCATTTGGCATGGTGCTTGACTTCTACACTTTCCTGCACGCATTTTCTGATCCACGGACAGATACTGCCAATGCTACCCTCCCAGCATCACTTACCCCATCTTTTCTGCACACCCAACTACCACTTGCTTCATTGCATCTCATGTCTTTGTTTTTCTTTCTTCTTTCTGCCCTAGTCCTTCCCTTTTAAATCAAGGGATATCTGCTCTCTTCAGATCATTTTGAAACAGACATCTAATTACATCACCCAGTCATTCACTTTTTGTCCTAAGGTCCCCAACTTCTTATGGAAAAAAGTACAAGCATTCTAGCTATTGTTCCAGAACAGCATTTTCCAATAGAATACAATTTGCACCACATAACTTAAAACTTTGTCCTAGTTCCATTAAAAAAGTTAAAAGAAAGTGATATATTTTTTACCCAATATCTTATTAAATTATTGTTTCAACATGTCATCAATATAAAATTATTAATATTTTACATTCTGTTTTTCTACTAAGTCTTTGAAATGTGATTTTAGCTGCATATCAAGGGCTCAATGCTATGTGTGGGTAATGGCTACCCCATTAGACAGCGAAGCTCTAGACCTTTCACTGCTTACTACAAACCTGTTTCTGTCTCTGATTTTCTTTCCTCTGTATACACAACATGCTCCATCCAAGTTGAACTCTATGTTCATGTCTATAAATCATCTGGGTTATGTTACCACCATGTCTCTGTGCTGTTTTGTACCCGTGGAATGCTATTTCCCCTCCACACTTGCCGATCCTGCGAGTGTTTACAGCTTTGTTCAAATGCCACTGCTCCAGGAGGTCCTATCTTCTGTCACGTGAAGTAAGCTTTCCCCTCTTTGACCTTCCACAGCTTGTTTTCTGGAATGGCACTTAGCAATCTTAATTTTTCTACTAGGTCGTACATTTCTTGAGAACAAGGACTGTGTTTTCTTCTTTGTGTCACAAAGCTTAGCCCTGGGCTTTGCTCATAATGGCATTTACTGAATGCTTAATGAATCATATGTCAAACTCCACCTGAAGGTGATTTTATTAACTAGGTTTAGAAATGACTGCAAGTAGTCTGAAATGAAAAAAGTGTACATGGACACATATGTAATTATTTTGCATTTATGTGCTTTCAAGTTAGGAGAAAATGTAGCTTTACCAACAGCAGTATACTCATATTGAGACAGGAGGGAAGGGGGCAGGGCACAACCTTTAAAAGAATGACATAGCCATTGAGGATATGACAAGAACTGGTTAGAACCAACTAGGTCCAAGATGGTGGACAATTCGACTTCCAGTGGGCCTTGGCCTCATTATAATACATTAGCATATGCTAAATGACACACCCGCAGGTACCATGACAGTTTCAAGGCCAACCGTGAAAGGCCAAAAAGTGGGTGATGGCCCAGTTCCTGGAAATCTCTGCCCCTCCTGCAAAATAGTTGGAATAATCCTCTCACTCATTAGCCTATGAAATTACCCAGCCCATAAAAACTAACCACCCCATATTTCAGGGCTGCTCTTGCCTTTTGAGGCGGACTGCATTCTGCATGTGGACATGTGGAATGTGTATCTCTCAGTATACCTGCTTTCACTTTACTATGGCTCGTTCTTAAATTCTTTCCTGCAAGAAGCCAAGGAACTTCACTTGGCAGCCTGTCCCAGGAACTCACCTGAGACCTGGGATGTGACCATCCTCTCCTGCCCCATTTTCCTACAACAGTATGGCTTGTGTAAAGAGTTTATAAGGACATATTTTCGCTTAGTAAGTGCCAGGTGAATACTTTCATAGATTTCTTTACCATCACCTTGATTAGCCATTCTTTGAGAGAGGATGCTGCAAGGGGTTGCTTTTTTTTTTTGCTTATCAGTTACTAGCTAAGGATCACAGGGAATCAGAAAGAATCTTGGCCTCTCCATGAGCCATTTAACAGAACTTCGTCTTTTGTCTGTTTTACACACCGATTTTCCTCAGGATGATTGAGTCAGGAATTCGTCTCTAAGAAAGCTTGATATTGGTGAGGCTTAGGGATAGATTTGTTTTAATGATGGTGTCTCTCCTCAGATTTGCCTTGGATCGCTTCCTGCCATTGTAAAATAGGTTCTTCTAATAGAAATGCCTAAAATGTGTTAATTGACGCACCAGAACGTGCCAAGTTTCCATATTCCAACCCAGCTTCTTTTTTTTTCTTGGATGGATGTACCATAATGGAAATTTCTCTTTGGTCTCTGAGTGTAGCAGATGCTGTCAGTTTTTTCACTCACATCTCCTGAGATCCCTTTACCATTTCTGCGCATGCCAGCCTGACTTCCAAAATCCGGGACCTTTGCACAGCCAACTGAAGGTGCTGAGAATTCATGTACTCTTGGGAGCATCCAATTACTGAAGGATGTGAGGATAAATGCACTTTAGTTCCCCCAGCCTTGGCTGTGAGGCATGCACTTTACACAGTTTCCAATAGCTTCTCCTCACCCACAGTGCTTGCTGCCTCCTTAATAGTTTGCCTTCCCTTTCCTTCCTCTACCTGCTACAGTCAGTGTGGGTTTCCTTGCCCCTCCCAAATAAACTTGCCGCATTCAGTCCTCGACTCAGTGGCTGGTTTCTGAAGAACTTAAGACAGTGAGCTAATCAAGGATTTAAAGTCCTTAGCGTGGTTTCTATTCTCCCCACCTCTCTTTCCTTCTCTTTTCCCACTCTTTTCTCTCCCACTTCCCTGTGACTTTCCTTATCCAATACTTGTGGAATGCCTATTTTATGCCAATCCCCAAATAATAGAGATGAAAGACAGTTTTTTTTAAAATTTGTGCTCAAGAATCTCGATCTCCCTGTTTATTCAGGGAGATAGAACAGGAAAGAGAATGTTATAATACAGAGCGGTAAGTGCGCTAAGATGGAGAGAAATGCAAGGTTACTACCAGAGTGAAGTACAGGGGGAAATACAGGGCATCAGAGAAGGCTTCTCACAGGAGTTGCTGCCCAGACTGTTTTAAAGCTGTTGTTATCAAAGTGTGGTCGCTGTATCGACAACAGCATCACCTGGGAATTCCTTAGTAATGCAGACTTTCGGCGCTAACCCGGACCTACTGCATGGGAAGCTCTGGGGCTGGGACACAGTCATCTGTACTTCAACAAGCCCGCCACATGATTCCGATGCCCTTGTCTCACTTCACCTGGCCCCTAGAATCACCTTGCAAATGAAATGCTTGCACTTGTTTCAGAGTCAGCTTCTGGAGTAACCCAAATTAAAATTGTGCTCTTGAACTACTGGAATTTTTAATTACCTGCGGCTGCTTTGGCTAACGGCAGCCTAGTTACATAGCAGGCTTTCTACTGATTTATGCTGAATCACGTTCCACTGGATGTTTCATGAAATCTATACACGTTGGTTTGTCCTTTTTTTCCTTTTTCTTTTAACTTAAAAAAAGACTATTTCAGCCTCTTGTTGATTTTGATGACATGAGTTTTTGTTCTTTGAACTTTTTTTTTGAGGAGAAAAGAAAAATGATTTGTTTCAGCTTATCTCTACTAATATCCTCATCAGACTGAATGGAGAAAATGGTGTTGATTTTGATAAAACACCAATGAAAGCCAACAAGAGAAAATTAATTATTTATTCCAAATTTTTTTTTTTTTTTTTTTTTGCGGTACGCGGGCCTCTCACTGGTGCGGCCTCTCCCACCGCGGAGCACAGGCTCCGGACGCGCAGGTTCAGTGGCCATGGCTCACGGGCCCAGCCGCTCCGCGGCATGTGGGATCTTCATGGACCGGGGCACGAACCCGTGTCCCCTGCATCGGCAGGCGGACTCTCAACCACTGCGCCACCAGGGAAGCCCTATTCCAAATTCTTAATTCTAAATTATTAAAGCTCATGCACAGGTGTGGTCTTGTTGATACTAGGAGACTAATTTTTACATGGACCACTATTGGGTAACTGTCCGTCCATCATTTGGGAACCATCCTAAACAACACAAACCCAGTAAGAGAAAAAAAAATCAGTCCGGAAGATTTGGTGTTATATCAGATTGATACGTGGGTGGTTACTTTGAAAAAAAACCTCCTATGATTGTTTTATAATTTTAAGTTTGGTAATGGAAAAACTTTCTTCTTGGTCGGAATGGATATTAAGTGGTTTTCCTCTTAGTATGTGCCACTGTCACATCATAATAAGACATAATAAAAACCAAAACAACTTGAATATAATATTTCAAACCCTGGCAGTAAAATTGTTTGGCAAGCTTATTACCAACATCATTAGAGAAGAATAAATAGAATCACATACTCAAACATAAACCAGTAGCAGAGAGTTTCAAATGATGTTTTTACATTCTTACAGCTTTGCTAATCCTGTTGTCTCGAAACTAAAAACATTGTGTGATCATCCTACAGAGACGTACCCATGCGCTATCGTTTTATTCTCAATTATATTTGTTTTTATTATATACTAGACTTATAGCCCCATTTGATCTACATATCATAGGGGCAGCTGAAGTTGACGTAAATTTTGGGGCTTTAGATTGGTCTCTCCCCAAACTAGGTCCTCTTCTTACCTTCCTGTTTATCAGTCATTATCTCCATGAATATAGATTGAAAATCTGAGTTTTATCTTTGACCTCTCCTGTCTTAGTCAGCTCAGGCTGCCATAACAAATATCAAGACTGGGTGATTTAAACAACAGATTTTTTTTTTTTTTGCGGTACGCGGGCCCCTCACTGTTGTGGCCTCTCCCGTTGCGGAGCACAGGCTCCGGATGCACAGGCTCAGCGGCCATGGCTCACGGGCGCAGCCGCTCCGCGGCATGTGGGATCTTCCCGGACCGGGGCACGAACCCGCGTCCCCTGCATCGGCAGGCGGACTCCCAACCACTGCGCCACCAGGGAAGCCCTGCAACAGCTTTTTAATGGCACTTGCCTCTAAAATTTATTATCTTAATCCATCGTGCACACAGTTCCCAGGCCAGTCTTCCTAAAATGACTCAAACTGTGTCGGTACCTCCCTGAACAATGTCAGTTATTCCCAGTTGTCTGTAGGTGAGGTAAGACTGCCTGATCTGGCTAAGGTCTCCCACAGTCAGTTCACAGATCTCCCTTTCCTTGAGATATGGATAATAATGTACAGGTCCTATCAACTGCACAGTACGGTTTATAGGTTCTTCTTCTTTATACCCGCCACATCTTGCAACACTCAGCCATGTGCCTGATGGGTACACAGTAACTGACTGAATCAATTTAAGTAAAGGGTAATATGATGGAACAAAATTAGTGAAGACATTGTTTCTAGTGCTTGGGGTTTTAGCAACTTTTTCAGCACTTTGAAAGGTGTCACACAGTTTCATGTGATGTTTAAGGACTCATTTCCATTAATGATATGTAACTATTCTGTTTTTTTCCATATTCTTTGATTTATTTTTTTAACAAACTCCTGGGATTATTAGCCTGCCAGAGAGAAATAAGGGTGGAAATGGTGACCAGAAGTGCTGCAGTTACTTTGTCTGGAAATGTAAAGACAGGAGGAGGGACGTTGGGGACAGAGGGAATTTTCCAAAGTAAGAATGAGAGAGAGTCTTTCCTAAATGCAGGTTATGTGAGATTGAACAATGACCAACTAAATGGATCCTGAAACAGTCTTGAGGTCTTACTCTGGATGGCTTCATGGCAAAGTTTCCTGGTTACCTTTCAGTAGTACTGGGCACCCTGCCCCAGTGAGAAGCCCACTTTTCCTCAGGATGACCAGTTAGCTTTTCCTTACCTGAATGGTGAGGGGCTGAAAGGTTCAGATGGTTTGGTGGATGAGGGGTTGCAGATAGAACTCGTGGGTATGTCGAAGGTAATTATAGAATGAAATCTAATTTGGGTGTCAAATAGATTAATACCCAAGATTCAGGAATATATGATTGAGACTTACATATGAAAATTGCCAATATTTAAAGCTTTCTACTTTCTCCCTCCCTGTATGAGTCATAGTCTACTGGATGAGTTTTAGGAGATCTATTTCATAATATTCAAATCATGATGTCATTTTCCCCCCTTGTTTGCTATATTCCTCATTCTTATAGTCAAAGACACAGGCTGCCTGATCATCTTGTTTATATAATAATGGTATGATATAATTACTCCAAATAATGAGTAGCTTGAAGCTTAGTTCACTTCAGGTGGTTACACTCTTTTCTCATGAGGCCTGAGATTTCATTGTGAAATGGGACGATGTGTCCAAAGGCTGCATCCCTCCATCCGGAACTTTCTGGCCACCAGTAGGACCAAGATTCATACTCTGTTGGTGGTGATGTGTCAGGAACATAATCCTTGAGGATGAATTGTCCCTTCAGTTGGTTTATTCTTTAAATATTGATTTAATCAATCTTTCAATTACTCCTCAGAATTTCTCACTTCTGCATCAGTTTTTGAATTATCTGATCACTAATGGAGGACATAGATATACTTATAACCACACAGTATCTCATAACAAAAATACCTAGATTCCATCATCAAACATATTCTCATGTTGCTCTTATAATAAGTATTTAATGAAAATTATGTGGTGTGTTCTTATAAATACAGAACTTGCTGCTCAGCTGACTTTCTCATTTTATTTGTTCTCTAATGTGTTAGAGAACACATTAGAGGGGTGTTTGGAAGGGTTTCTAAAGTGAAGGGTTTGGAAGGGTTTCTAAAGTGAAAAACAAGAACTTTGGAGAAACGTTTAAAACTTATTTCCAGAATATATCTAAGTATAAAAGACACAGATATAACTCTTTCTTCAAATGGATATAAAAGCATGAAGGAAAGATTTAAAAAAATATATCAGAGATTAACTATGCTATTTTAAAATTTTATATCTAAATAACTTCCTTAATTCTTAAACCAATGCATTTTAAGATGTAAATTCTTAGATAGTTTCTTTGTGTGGATCATTTCAAATAAGGGATATTCTAGAATGCATGGGAAGATTTATAACATGGAATTGATAGCTTTTCTTGCTGTGAATGTATTTTGAGAGTATTAATGTCATATAACTCACTTATTAAAATTTCAGTGAAAAGAACAGGCATCGCAAATCCTTGGGTAACTTTCACCTTTGAATGCCCATTCTTACCTGCCGGAGACCTTGTATTTCAAACCTCGCACTTTTCCAGCTGTGCAGAATTCACCTCTGTGCTGACTTTGGTTCTCTCTAGGGGGCGCACTGGGGGCAGTGTATCAAGATGGGGCAAACAAGGATTAGAGCTAGTCCTTTCAAACAGCAGTGCCCCCAATCTTGCTGCCTGACAGGAAGCCCTTTCCCTCCTGTCCATGGGGAGCCACCCTTCCCTCCTGCTCTCCTCACCAGTCTTTTGTCAGCTTGCACTGTGATCCACCATCATCACCACTTTCAGGACTCCCCAAGGGCCCTCAGTGGCTGCTTTCGGGTTCTCAGTTGTATCACGCTATCTGCTCTGCCAGAATGGTGGGCAAGAAAATTACTTGCTCTCAAATCATTTTATTTATTTTTATGCCCCTTCCCAGATGTCTCCATCATTTTCCTTATCCTCAGAGATTCATCCTCTGTCTCTAGATCTTTCTCTTCTCTGTTGCCTTCCAAGTTTTTTTTTTTTTCAAACTCATGTACTATACTCCAATAGATAATATTAAGTTTAAAGAGATAGCAGCTAGCATTGTGAGCTATGAGTGACCTTTTAAGGATAGTTCTATCATTTTCTTCTGCCAATTTTAGGGAATAGTTTATATATGCACATAGCAGAACGACAGACCCAGTATTTAGGAGAGATGAGAATTCTTATGTATAATATACAAAGGCAGATAATAATTTACTAATGCCCCTAGATTGGTAACCCAAATTTATGTCTTTTATCACTAAGTAGAATAATAAATTCCTCTATATCTAGATACTGGGACATAGATGAATAAATGAGCCAATTTTAAAGTAGCAAAAGAGAAGTAGTATTTTTTCAGTATTCTCAACTACCTGTTTCACAGGTTGTTCTAATACATACATGATTACATTCAGTCCTTACAGTGAACCTTGAATTTTTGCTTCAGGAACCTAAAGTTCAGAGAAGTTAAGCAACTTCTTCTAAGTCAAAAGCTTGTTGTGGCAATGCTTCAATTCCAAACCAGGTCTGTTAGACTCTGAAGTTCACATTTGTCATTATATCAGCTTTCCCAGTGCATGCTTTTGGAACACTGTGCCAGTGAGAGATTTCACCAACACATAAGTGTTCTCTGCTTAATTAAGATTGAAAACTTCTTCCGTAGAGGAAGTGGTTTAATTATGTTTAACCAGAATGGCCCAAACTTTTTATTATGCTGACTTTTCTTTCTGATTAATATTATGTGGAGTTAAGGTTTTTATGTTGTAGTTTTTACTGTGAAATTTCTTGGTTCATCAGAGCCTGGCTGTATTACATTTCTTCAGTGTTCAACTGGGCATTGTTTTACATGATTACTCCAGTCAATAAATCCCAAGTATCTAGGAGTCATGTTGTGGTAGATTAAAAATATGGTCACAGATTCTTTACAGCTCCTTTATCATGAGGACAAAACTATTTTCTCACTCCTTAAATCTAGGCTGACTTTGTGACTTAACTTGACTGACGAAATGTGGCTAAAATGACATTGTGCAAGGCCTTGCTCCCTCTTGGAATGCTGCCCACACACTTTTATAGAAGGAAGCTTATCTTGCCTGTTAGAGGTAAGGGGCCATGAGAAGGAAAATAGACATGTCCTACCTAGCAGCCAGCAGATACCTACCTAACGGCTAGATATGAGTGAGGCCATCTTGGACATTCCAGCAGGATCAGACCTCCAGCCGAATGCAGCCCTGTGAGTGAACCAGGTAAATCCTTCAGAAGAACCATTTAGGCAACCTAGGGACTTATGAGAGATAATAAACCACTGTGTTTAGCCACTGAGTTTGGGGCTGAATTTTTACTCGGAATGAGTTAACTGATACACATGTGAAAACCATACCTGACAATTTATGAACGTTGACATTCTAGCTGTCGGGTATTGCCTGGTTATAAGAATTACATGTATTTTTGAGGTTGTACTTGACCTTATTGAAATTAGTATTTTATGCATTGCATGTGCTGTCTGCTGGGAGATAATTTGCTATGGGTCTCTCACATTTCTACATGTCTTATGAGCAGAAGCATTGAAAACTTTTGTTCTGGGCTAACTTTTCAAAGATGTTTTTATAGTGAACAGTCTTGGAGGATAGAGATAGTATCTCCCTCTGGGGCAGAGGCAGATTTGCTGTCTGTCCAGGACAATAAAGATAATGTCTTCTTCTGAGACAAAGGTTAGGTGGGTTTGACTAAGCTCAGAGTTTCTCAGCAGTGACTCAAACCCCTGGGGTGAGCATCATGCATTTGGACTCCCCCTCTAACTCCTGCTGCCTTGGGAGTTAGAGGCTGAGGAGAAACAGTGCAAACGTGGAGCTCATGCTGCCTGGGTGCCATGAGGAATACAGTCCTTTGTCTCTGACCTGGGAATCTCATGTCTTCTGCCATCATCAAGGAAACTGCAGCAGGCTAACTTGTTAGCTTACAAGATGGGAAAATCTCAGACTTTTCACAGTTCTTGACATCTAGCTGAACTTAGTGCAGAACATAAGATACTTTATGGAAATTGTATGAGCTTCTGACTTTTTCTCAGGGATAGATTTATGAGAAAATCTTCTTATTCTGAAATGCTTATTATTCATAAGCACCTATATGTTGGTCTTTCAGGAGTTCATTTATTAGATTCATTAGGAATTGTATCAAAGAAAAAGAATCTTTTTTATTTTTTATTTTTTTGCGGTACGCGGTGCTCTCACTGCTGTGGCCTCTCCCGTTGCGGAGCACAGGCTCCGGATCCGCTCTCAGCGGCCATGGCTCACGGGCCCAGCCGCTCCGCGGCATGTGGGATCTTCCCGGACCGGGGCACGAACCCGTGTCCCCTGCATCGGCAGGCGGACTCTCAACCACTGCGCCACCAGGGAAGCCCCCCTGGTTATATTTTGAATTTTTGTATATTTGTGATTTCTCTGTCCCTGTCTCTTTTTTTCAATTAATTATGCAAATGGCTTATTTATTTTAGTTAATTATTTTATTTTTAAGAAACAACTATTTATTAGTTCTACTTGTTTCCTGGTTTATAATTTATAAATTTCTGACGTTCTTTGTCAATTTCTTCTTTCTGCTTTCCTTAAGTTATTTTTAATTTTTTTCTAGCTTCTTGAGATGAAATGGTTACTTCACTTATGTTCACTCTGATACTGAGCATTACAAATTTTGCTGTGTTCTGTAGGCTCAAATATGTGATATTTTCATCACTGTTATTTTTAGTTCTTGTAGTTTTTTTCTTAAACTAAAGAGTTAGGAAGATAGAGCTTTCACCTTTCCTGACAGTTTTTTTTACCTGTTTTTTTCTTTCATTTGTGGAGTTAGTGCATTGTGATCAGAGAATAAAGTTTGTATTGGTTATAATTTTTGGAATTTTTGTGGGTTTCTTTGCATATAATATATGATCAATTTTTGGAACTACTATAGAGATCCTTTTTAGTTGGTATGTTCTCTGTTTTCAATGTGAAGTTTCTTTTTTTTTTAACATCTTTATTGGAGTGTAATTGCTTTACAATGGTGTGTTAGTTTCTGCTTTATAACAAGGTGAATCAGCTATACATATATATATATCCCCATATCTCTTCCCTCTTGCGTCTCCCTCCCACCCTCCCCATCCCACCCCTCTAGGTGGTCACAAAGCACGAGCCGATCTCCCTGTGCTATGCGGCTGCTTCTCACTAGCTATGTATTTTACACTTGGTAGTGTATATAAGTCCATGCCACTCTCTCACTTCGTCCCAGCTTACCCTTCCCCCTCCCCACCAATGTGAAATTTCTAAATGCAGGGTTTCACATGGGCAAGGACTTGTGTAAGGACAAAGGGTAAGGAGCTATCAAAGATATCCACTAGGTTTTTGATGTGTGCAAATTGGTGAGATGTATGAAGTGGTAAGCATGACCTTTGAAGGTTTTCATTACCAGTTGAGATGTTGAACAACTTTTATATCACTACTAAAAAATTTTAATCCATAAAAGTCTTGGTCTTAGGCTGGCACTGATTTTATCCATTTGGAATGCAAAGCTAGATAAGTGAATCATTTAAAATGTGCAATTTCTTCTAGGGACGCAAACAGAGTTTGTCGTGTTTTACTTCACTTTAGTTGCCAGCTTCTAATTGTTTTCTGTGGCCATAACTAATTGTTCTTAATGTTTGTGGCAAGAACCCAGTTTGGTTACATGCCAGAATTCTCAGTAAATCCTATAGTGCTTGTATGGGCATAAAAAAGGAAAAATCTCTGGAAGGATATGTGTGTGTGTGTGTGTGTGTGTGTGTAATGGAACTCATAATAGCGTAAACCACTAGGAATGGGGTGGGAACTGTGTTGGATGAGGAACACCCATTTCAGGGGGTCATCAGAACTTGTCATCCACCAGCCCATTATCCGCCGTTTGGGCTGTTACAGCCCTGGAACTGGATAGAATCCTAGAACAAGAATCCATCTGATTACCATGGTTTCTGCTGCTTCTGATTGGCCCCAAACCAATGTGGGTCCATCTAGTAGAATGATCTTTGGAGCTAGCTTTATTCTCTGTTATCTGTGAGTCCAGGAGTAAGTTGCATAACTTATCTGAGTCTCTTTTTTTTTTTTCTTTTATGACAATGTAGATAACAAAATCCACCTGAAATTTCATTTTGAAGATTAAGTGAGATATATGAAAACTAGGACATTGGCTTGCCCAGTTTTATATCTTCATTGAATTTAGGTCTTTGGAATACATGGTCTGGGGAATAAGAACTCCATCTTGACAACGTAACTTAGGGAATCAAATTCCCTTCCTTAATCAGCAGTTTGGGGCTTCTTCAGTCCAGGAGCAGGATTTACTGGGTGTCCCTCTTCAGTGGTGGCACGTTGTAAGGCAGGTCTGTGTGGTGATATAGCTGTGGACTCTGAAACCCTGTAGCTGGGGCCAAATCCCTGCTTCATCTTTCTAGCTGTGTGACACTGGTCATAGTCATTAATCTCTCCAAAGCTTCAGTTCTCTTCTGCTTTAAAACTGGAATAATAATAGCACCTGACTCAGGGTTGTTGTGAAGGATAAATTCAATAAAGCCTGGGAAGCCGTGAGCCTGGTACCAAGAGCATCTGCACTGTCATCACCTTAGAAGTGTGTTCCTTATCGTTTTCTCTACGAACACCCATTTTTTGAAAGTTAAAAATAGCCAAAGTTAGACTTAAGTCATGATACAGGATGGTCTGGAGACTGTTTTTTTTCATCTATTTTCAAACTTTGATGATTAACATTTAAGGTAAAGAATATTGAAATGCAGAAATAAAACACTTCATTAAACTATCACGTGTCTCAATAAGGAGTGTGACACTGAGGCTTTAAAGTAGCAATTATGGTTGCCCCAGAATTAAAAAATGCAGGTTTGCTCAACAAGATCTATCTGTTTATAGGAAAGGCTAAAAAGAGGTTAGAAAAATATTAGGAGAATACAGAAAAACTTGGCAACTCAGCTGTGGTTGGTTCATGACATTAACTGACCCTAGAGGGCTGCCTCCCTCCCTCCCTCCCTCCCTCCCTCCTTCCCTCCCTTTCTCTCTCTCTCTCTCTTTCTTTTTGGTTGACGGATTTTATTAAAATCTGTTTTATTTATTGCCTTTTTTTTCTTTTTTTAAAATTAAAAAAATTTTTTAGTTGAAGTGTAGTTTATTTACAATGTTGTGTTAATTACTAAGTATTGTTGGGTGGTACTAGGTTACTTTTCAGCAAACCACAGGGAACTTCTGGCTTGAGTTAAAATGTGTAAGTGGCATCATGGGGGGAGGCGTTTTCCTTTGTGTTCCGGCTGTTAGAAACTCCAGACGCCTCTGGCTATTTGAATGACACATCACAGGGAACAGTTCCTTTTTCTGAAGATTAAAAAATGCACTGTTTCTTTAAATGGAAGTAGCAGATTTATGTGAAGCCATTTATCAAAGCCTCCTGGACCTCTGAACACCAGGGCTGCCTTGTGTCAACACCAAAAAACAACCCTTCGAATGCTAGTGGATGAAAGTCTCCTTTCACAGTGGGACTTCTCAGCATGAACCCAAGCCCGATGTCCCACTCTGTCTTAAGTAGTAGATGATAAACACAAAAATAAAGGAATGGGTGAGGCAAGGCATCGTACTAGCATACAGAACACACCACATATCATCGCTCCAGGGAAGAGAGGTGTTTTTAAAAATGGAATTCCTAAGCTGTAGGGAGACAGCTGGGAATCTAGCACCATATTTTGGGAGGGACTCTTCTGATGGGATTCATTCTTTCACAATTAAGTGTTGGCAGGAAACAGGACAGAAGTTAGCCTATGCAAAGACAAACCTTTCTTCCCATCTTCATGTCCTAGGTTTTTTGTTGCAAATATAAAACCTTTCCTAATAAAACTGTACTCCCATGGAATTTATCAATAAATCCCTGGGCTGCAAAATTCCTTGATTTAGGCTAAACCTACTGATGTTCTGCAAAAGGGCTATGTTACACTCATGCAGCAGGAACTTAATTTCCAAGGAAGCATTTTCGATATACCCTGGCAGGCAGTTGGGGGAAAGCCTTTGGGCCATGACTCTAGGGCCTTCACGGGTGCTGAGTGGTTTAGATTCCTCTAAGAATATGATGAAAGTTACGGTCCCTTGTTCAAAATGAGTATTTAGTTCAGCCTTTGCAGCAGTGTACCTATCTATGCTCCCTGCTTCCCTCTCATACCTTTAGTCCTTTTCCCTAATTATAATTCTCAGCAAAGTACAAAGGACTTACTCTGGAGTGTTCTGCATTGGGGCTGGATGGTGGAACAGAGATGTGACCCCTCCAGAAACTTGAGGAATGATCTTGTAGAGGAAGAGGCCCCCAAAGAGATAAAAACACAAATTGCCTTCAGTAACAGCTCACGACAACACACTCTCAGTACTTTGGAGGAAAGAGGAATCATGGGGCAGTCGGATTGTTGGGAAGATCACACCGTGCTGGTCTCATTTGCATCCGTGGGACAGGTGCGTCCACAGACGCAAAACTCAGCTGAGCAATAAACTTAACTCTTCAGTAACTGGATGTAATTTATATTTTGAGCTTGTAGTCTTCGGATTAGTGGATGTTTAATCTCGGTCAGTTTGGGTTTTGCTTCTTCCCTCCATCAGTTGGTGCTTCTAGAGTGTAAAAGGTGGGTGTGGGTGTGGGTGTGGGTGTGAGAGGAGCACCTTTTCTGTGGGCACCTGCATGGGGGTGGGGGCGTGGGCAGTGATGGGAGGATGAACAGAGGGAAGCTTTTCCATCAGAAATTACTGAGAATGCAAAGCACAGCAGTTAGTCCGTCAGAGTGTTGTCTCCTTACACATAAAATGTTTTAAGTCATGTGAGCAATGAGAAGCTTTCACATGAAAACCTGGAGTTCTCTTGAAGCATCAGAGGGCAACCCGAGTCCCATAGTCTTGCAACCCTCATTGATTTCTGAATCTACTCATTGACCGTTAACAACTGGGCTCTGAGGTTTGATGTTTGGATTGAGTCTGGAGGGAAAGGTAAGATGTTTAGACAATAATGGAAGAGGACGAAAAGCGGTAAGGCAGGCAAAGGTAGGCAGATATTTGTTGTACAAGAAGCAGTCAAGCTTATTAAATACAGGGTAAGCGCAGGCAGAGGTGGACAGGATGTGAAATCACAGAGTTAGGGAGAGAATTGGAGACTTCATCCTGTGAATTATGGAGGATCACTGACGACTTTTAATTGATATGTTAACTAATGTTTGGTAAGCTTGGACATGGTGTGTAGACTAGGTCAGAGGACAGAGAAAAAAGGTAGAAAAAAAGGGGGTTAAAATTGAATACCCAGTAGTTTTCTGAGCACTTAGTGGGTAGAAATTTTACCTCAATATGTAAAACATTATTTTTGATTGTTAGAGGCTTTTAACTTATGTGTCCTGTTGTTTTTTGGTCATTTTCAGCGTTTGCCATCAACTTTTGCATACCTTATTCGGTTTTGATTTTTTTAAACCTTGCATTTCAGTCTTGTTGAGTGCGTGAGGCTTGGTTTAGTGAGCGTTTAAGACAAAGAGCAGAGTGGGCTGTAAGCTCTAGTGACGCTCTGTTTGCCATCAAGTTCAGCTTTCAAACAGCGTGACGTACAGTGCGGGGTGGTGGTCCACTGAGCGCAGATGGGCTTGAACCCATCTCTGCCTTGGACTAGTAGCTTCTGTTGATGTGAAATTGACTACTGCGGGGTTGCCACTTAGGCAAGTCAGAAACAGCATGTTTCTTAGATTTTTTTTTTTACTACTTTTTGTGCATGCATGTCTAGAACTGAGTTAGTTTTAAATAGATACTTTTTCATCTGAACTGCATAAAGTATTATTTAACAATGGCACTATTTTTGTTAAGCCAGCGTCTTATTTGCTCACCAACTGCTTGGTGCACCTAATGTCTGTTAGAAAAAAATCTTCGGCGTGTATTATTAACAATGTAACGATGACTATCAATTATAAAACACTGAAATTAATGATAATGGTTATGATTTACTGAGCAGTGTATTATGTGCCAGATACTGTGCTATAACTTTGGTCTAGATCTTTAGAAATCTCTAAAGCAATGCTACAAGAAATGTATTCTGATTCCTGTTTTACAAATGAGAAAACTAGGGTGCAGAGAGATTGAGAAACTTATTCAAGATAACACAGATAGTAGAGAGCAGAGAATGTTTAACTTACCATTTTGTATCCTAAGTAGGGACACAGATACGAAAGCAAATCTGAGAATTTGAGTATGTAATAAAATGAAAACTAAAACAGCAATGAGCTGTACTTTGGTTAACGACAAATGAAGTCACAGTGTCATGGCAGGCAGTATGAAATCTTACTCTTGGCAAGTACCTTACAAGGTTAAGATGCAGCAACGTTTGATTTGCTTTATGGGAGAATGATGCTACTAATCCAGTGGTATAAGGCAGGTACAAATGGAGTCACTTTTCTGAAGGGGGGGTGATACATTTTTGCTGATTCAACCACAGTCTTTTCTAATTCACTTTGCAACAGCTGGATTCACATCTGCAAGGTGGCAGCCTGCAGAGAGTAGAGGGTTGCAGGGTGATGTCATTACTGTCTTAGCCTGAACTGTAGAAAGATCACCCTTCCAGTTATCAAGGCTTAAAATCTTTATGGGACTTTACTAATTTATTTTAAATGACTGCATAGTTTGCTAAGACAGGTGCTATCTTTTTTTTTTTTTTTTTTTTTTTGCGGTACGCGGGCCTCTCACTGTTGCGGCCTCTCCCTTTGCGGAGTACAGGCTCCGGATGCGCAGGCTCAGCGGCCATGGCTCACGGGCCCAGCCGCTCTGCGGCATGTGGGATCTTCCCGGACAGGGGCATGAACCCGCGTCCCCTGCATTGGCAGGCGGACTCTCAACCACTGCGCCACCAGGGAAGCCCCCCAGGTGCTATCTTCTTAATGTCATTATCCATTGGCCATTAGGAGAAGGATTTTCTCCTTGAGAGTTCAGGAGATATACTTGTCTGACAGTTCATGGACTCTGATAAGTGTCTGGCAGTCAAAGCGTTTTGTTCATTCAGGGACGTTATGGTAAGTTTCAACCCAATATTTATAAAATCAATAAAGTGTCTTAATTTGGGGCTGTTTGAGTAATCTCTGTAGACTACCTAATCTCGTTTCCTTTTTTAAAGTTTTCGTGAAGGAATCTCTTAATAAAAGATACTAAAGCATTTCCTGTACAGCGTAAGCTTTTGCTATGACAGAGACCCAGTAATGATATCCAGCAATGTAAGGAATTTAATGCAACTCTTTTATTTTATTGGATGATATAGTATAACTTTTGTATAATGAGACATTTGTGAATTTGTTAGGCTGTTGGTTTTATGCATTTAAGTAAAAAGTGTCAAATATCTATCCTGTGATATGTGAATATTTTAGAAACAATATAATATCTTACATTATTAAATTACAATATAGATTCTTGAACTGTGAGATGGGTTGTCTCTAATATCAGCAACAATATTATCAGGAATATTTGTTACCTTCTTGAGTCTTGCTTTGTTATGTGCTCAAACATTTGTTCTTACAAAAGTGTTAGTAATACATTTTTAAAGTAATGTGCTTGGAATATGCTTCATTACTTTTTAAAAGCCCTAGCTTGACACTTTGATGCTGTGATTTGAAGCCCTTCTTCTAAGGCAGTTGATTTTCAAACTCAATTTAGTAGCAGTAATAGCACACGAAAATTTGAATGAAAGAAGTACATCATTGGTTGCACTTATCAGATTATATCAGTTCCATCCTCAGTTATGCAGAGGTTTTTTCTGAAAACTTGGCTCGTATATTTTTATCTTTCCTTATATCAATCGGTTTTTCTTGCCAACAAATTGGAAGGGCGGTGAGTTGTGTGCAGGAGTATACATTGGTACAAATTTTCTGGACTGTTTTTTGCCACACGCATTAAACAATCCAAAAACAATTCTATCCTTTGACACAGCGATTATGTTCCTATGTATTTATGCTAAGGAATTAGAGGGATACATGCATTGTTAGTCATACGAAGATGTTTATGGTCTTTTTCTTTATAACACTGAAAAAGTGGGAATTACTTAAATATTCAATAATTAGGGATGAGTTAATTATGCTCTCTATACAATAAAATTATATGGAGCAATTAAAATCGTGGATAATAGTAGTAATAAGTGTAACATTAAATGGAAGATTCCAGAAATAATTCCTAAGTTTAAATTGCATACCATTCCGAGAAGCAGGATGAACTCTCGCACCTTCCTGCTCCACCCCCTCCAGGGACGTGAATCATCCCTTTGTCCATTTGTTAGTCACTTAATAGCCATCTCAGTTATCAGATACACCATTGTGGTATCACAGTGCTTGTGTTTAAGTGAACCTGATTTTACTAAATAGTGACCCCCAACTCGCAAGAGTAACGATGCTGTCATTTCGGATAAGCCAAAGAGAAACCATATAGTGCTTCCTTTAAGTGAAAAGGTAAAAATTCTCCACTGAATAAGGCAAGAAAAACAATTTTATGCTCAGGTTGCTAAGATCTGCGGTAAGAATAAATCTTCTATTCTTGAAATTGTGAAGAAGGAAAAAGAAATCTGTGCTAGTTTAGTTGTTGCACCTCAAACTCCAAAAGTTGTGGCCACAGTGCATGATTTGTGCTTAGTTAAGATGGAGAAGGTATTAAATTTGTTCAATAAGGTATTTCAAAAGAGAGGAAGAGACCACATTCACATAACTTTTATTACAGCATATTGTTATAATTGTTCTATTTTATTACTAGTTATTGTCATTACTCCTTTACTGTTTAATATGTAAATTAAACTTTATCACAGGTAGGTATGTGTAGAAAATAACATAGTATAGTTGGGGTTCAGTGCTATCCGCAGTTTCTGACATCACTGGGGGGTCTTGGACCATATACCCCCAGGTAAGAGGGGACTCCTGTATTTAATATGTACCGCTTAATGCACTTAAGTATACTTCAAAATTTAATCCTCATAACAACCTAATGCCTGGAGGTATTATACAACACCTGAAAGCGACATATCTGGTATATTATGGAAATTTGATTCAGACTCACGTGTGACTGTTTATAAAGCTGAAGCCTATCAGACTTTATGAATATGTAATTACATAGAGAAATACACATGATTTACTGTGAAGGGAAAAGATACAAAGTACTATATATAATATCACATTGAAAAAATTCGTTAAATGCGTGGAGGAAAAAAGCTGGAAAGACATCACCAAAGTGAAAATAGTTATTTCTGGGTAGTGGGTCTATAGATAATTTTTTTGGTTTTTAGGTTTTACTTTGTTTTCCACGTTTTAGGCAATGAGCAACACGTGTTGCTTTTGTAATTAGAAAAACAAGTCTTTTTCCCGCCCCCCGCAAATTTCCCTGCCACAAGATGTTCATTGCAGCATTATTTATAGTATAATTTGGAACAACTTAAATGTCCAACAATAGAAGAATTGTTTAATGAAATACTGTTCACCAATATTCAATGGAATAATATAAAATAAAATGATTTCTATTACGTACAGACAAGTTGGGATAATGTTTATTAAATAATGTTCTATGAAATCAGGGAGAACATAAAATATTATTTACTCTAAGAGTACAGTGATTTACACCATGATTATGATGTAAATTCTGTTAACACATTGTGAAAGGCCAAAATGTATGGGATAATAAAAGTTATTGTGATGTTGGTGAGGTTTGGAAGTGATACAAATATTTTCTCTAATGTTCTAATGATGAATAGTAATGTAAAAATATAAGAGTCTCTGTGGTTTGGGAAACAACTAGATATATAAAAGGGAAGACTTTTAAAGGAAACACTTGGTCTGTTTTGCTACTTTACAAAAGACATTTACATCTCAGGGGGTGATACAATTAGACAAGTATGGTTCAACTTCAAAGTATTAATTCTTTTAATATAATTCAGCATCATCAGAAATAACATGGCTACAAAGGCAGAGAGCCTCTGGTTTTCTTCTTCTTCATACTTGCCAGAGCTATTCCTACAGATTGCTGCCATCTCAAATTAGAAAACAACCTGAATAAAAGTTCCCCAGACAGGTTGTCTCTGCCGCTTTGACAAATGCCACGTACTCTCTCCCTGAGGTCATGGCAAATGACAGGATGTGAAAAGTGAATACATGAAAATGCTTCCCTAGCACTCTCTCCTCCCGGGTTTGCTGAGTAAGATGGGCAGTGAAGAAAGCCAGCGACACTAAGCCGTGGACTTCCAGATAGGGCGTCCACAAAGGCAAAAATGTCTCTCTTGGAAGTGGCAGTGCGATCCCAGCATGTATTTTGCCTCCGGGGCATCAGAATGAAAGTTGGCAGCTTGCCTGGTGTTCTTTCAGAGCCCAGGTACAGAGGAAGCCAAATGTCTTGCTGCCTGTTTCTGCACCAAGTGATGTACCTGTCCCCTTCCCCTCCTTCCTAAGCTGTTTCCAATTCAAAGGTTGTCACCGGTAGTTAAAAATGCATTATTCCCAGTTACTCAGTTGGGTGCCAGAGACAGTGAGCTTAGCTACAATAAGTCAGTGTCAACTGGTGCTGCAAAATTTAGTTGTGTTTTAAAAATGTTTTAGCATACTATTGGTTTTTCATGAGATATAATTGTACTGTAGGAGGACAGACTTCTTAAGCTGCTGTGACAGTTCAGGGATTGATTTTGATGTTTCAAGGGAACTCTTGGAGAAAGAAAGAAGCAGATACACTGCACAAGGTGGTGTCGCTTGTTGGGACGTGAAAATCCACAAGTTCAAGACATTTTTAGAGACAGAAGTCCCCAAGTGATCATGATTTTCAGGACCCTCAATTTGGGATGTTTGAACTAGACAGATGATTTTCACAATAATTTTGGAGATCATTCTTAGCACTGGAAACATCTTGAGGAATTCTGATCTAAAGAATAGTCAAAGAGCATGGTGCCTAAGGACACAGGTAGAGCTTGTGAGTCTGTATGTGACACTCCCTGGTGTCCCTAACAGCAGTGTTTAATATCATCAGTGCAGAGTCAAATAGAAACATCCACTCTGAGTTTCTGGATTGACATACAACACTTAGCATATGAAAATTTGAGAAAGTTGATCACTTAGGAACAATGAATGGATTCCATCACTGAAAAATCATTTAATCTTTAAAAATGGCATAGTAGTAATAGTGTTTAATAGACTGCATAGTTCTTAATCACTCAAGAAAGGGGGTAGCTGCAATTACACAGAAAATTCAAACCAATCCATGTTGGGCTTTTATTATGCGTCTTCTCATACCGATTTCCTTCTTTTTATACCTACAGTCCCCTGCCTTTCTAAGATGTTTCTTTTGATGGATCCACTCTTTTTCATTCTCTTTCAGTTTTGGGGGGGTTGATTTACCTATTCCTGGTTTCAAGGTTGGGTTTTGATAATCTTAAATTAAGCTGGTCATCCCAGTTTCCCAGTCATAGTACTGGGATTAGAGATGGACACATAAACCAATCAAAGGCTTTAAGATGTGAGGAGATATTTGCCAAGTTTTTCTGGAAAAGAGAAGCTTCCACTTTCTTCTACAACATTTACTAAAATATGCATGTGAGTCTCTCAGGTTTATAACTAAGGCATCTATTTGGCTACCACTACAGGTAGAGTCTGCATGTGTGTGTGTGTGTGTGTGTGTGTGTGTGTGTGTGTGTGTGTGTGTGTTGGTGGGAGGGGTCGGTGGGTATGTGTAATGCCCGTACAGGAAACTGAGACCGTAGAAGGCAGTGCACAGAAATAAAGATAAATTGGATCCTAGGCAACATTTTCTGAACTGGACAATCAGTCTGCCTGAACTAAGAACTACTTCTGGTTATAGATTCACTTTATTAAGCTCATTTGAGTTTTGATTTTTTACAACATAAATAACACTAACTGATACAGAATTCCAAGATTTTTGTAACAGGAAGTTCAACCATCTATTCAAAGAGATAATTTATTTTATTTTTTTTATTGAAGTATAGTTGATTTACAATGTTGTGTTAGTTTCAGGTGTACAGTAGAGTGATTCAGTTATATATATATATGTATATATGTATATATATGTATTTACATATATATATTCTTTTTCAGATTCTTTTCCATTATAGGTTATTATAAGATATTAAATATAGTTCCCTGTGTTATAAATTAAGTCCTTGTTGTTTATCTATTTTATATATAGTAGTGTGTATCTATTAATCCCAAACTCCTAATTTATCCCTCCCTCCCCTTTCCCTTTTGGTAACCTTAAGTTTGTTTTCTATGTCTGTGAGTCTATTTCTGTTTTGTGAATAACTTCATTTGTATCATTTTTTTTAGATTCACACATAAGTGATATCGTCTGATATTTGTCTTTCTCTGTCTGACTTACTTCATGCAGTATGACAATCTCTAAATCCATCCATGTTGCTGCACATGGCATTACTTCATTCTTTTTTATGGCTGAGTAATATTCCATTGTGTACGTGTTCCACATCTTCTTTATCCATTCATCTGTTGATGGCCATTTAGGTTGCTTCCATGTCTTGGCTATTGTAAATAGTGCTGCTATGAACATTGGGGTGCAATGTATCTTTTCAAATTAGAGTTTTCTTTGGAAATATGCCCAGGAGTGAGATTGCAGAATCATATGGTAGTTCTATTTTTAGTTTTTTAAGGAACCTATGATTTATTTTCTTAACAAGGTACAATCTGTTTGTTAGAGAATGGCATACAGTTAAATCATATATTTATCTTAACTCACTATATTCTGGAGAGCAGTGTTGCAAGGAGTAAATGCAGGGTCAAATTCCCAGGCGTCCCTGTGCTGTGGGACCAGCTGTTAAACATTGGCTCGCACTTTCTCACATTTTACCATGATGTGAAAGGATAGGAGCGGGGTTAGTTTAATTCAGATCAACAAACATCTATTCAATGCTTAATGAAGTGGACTTTTATTTTCATTTTGACTGCTCAGTGTCTGAATCCCCTTCTTATGTTCAGAAATGTCTGAAAAAAGCTAGGTATTTGCTTTCTGAGCCTCCCCCTCAGCTACGGCTTGGACATCGGGTCTAGGCTCTGCTGATCAAGACCCCTGCCGCAGAACTTTAGGTCCAAAGCTAGTGATGTGAAGAAGCAGGGCCTGTGCAGAGTCTATTCTGGTTGTGGGTGTCAGAGGCACACCCATAACCAGAAATAGATTTTGTTAGGTACCAGTAAAGAAATCTGTTATCTAGACACAATAGTGACTGTAGTTGTAAGAGTATTGCCCTCTGTCAGTCTTGTCAGAGGTATAAGATGTTGAGGTTATTGTCCAGATTTATGGCTGTAGGCCTTTCACTGGGTCTGTTCTGTGGATTTTTAGTTGGTTGGTCAGCCCTTAAGACCCAATGGTGTCTGAAATGTCTGGGAAAATCAGAATTTTATGTAGCTCTGCTAAACTCCAATTAGAAAAATAATAGCAGTGTCTCTAGGACTTTAGAGAAAAATCAGATCCTCTTCAGCAAGCAGCTCTTCTCCTTTTGAGAAAGAGCTCTTGCTTTGCTACTAGGCTCTGGGAGAGACCAAAAGTCTTATCATAGTTCACTGGGTGATCATGCAACAAAAGTTGCCCATCGGTTGATATATTTCAAGCTATAAAGTTGGAGCATGCCCAGTAGGATTCCTTTATCAGATTGAGCAGAAATATGGGGTTAGATCTGAGCAGATCTTGAGGCATAAATAAGATACATGCAGAGTTGACTCATACTCCTAGTGTGCCTACTTCTGTAGCCCACAGCTTTGGCTGCGTGAGGTTGTTTGAGGTGAATCAGTCCAAGGTGCCCTGGCGAAGCATTGCGTCCCCTCAGGTGTGGTCTGCAGGACAGTGGAGAAGGAACAATTCATAGTAGGTAGAAACTCAAACTTTCTCTACGTTTTCTAGAAAGAGAGACACCTGGAGGCATCAATCTATCCCAATTCACAGGATGTGGCAATTAGGTTAGCTGAATGGTCCAGAAGTTAAAAGACACACAGTTGACGGAGAGGAATAAGGAGGTTTGGGGAAGAGATAGACCTCTCAGAGTGGGCCCAGGATATGAGAATGTTGTACCCCATATGAATGCTAACCCAAAGGCCCTCCCTGCCATGAATTCACTTAACTAGCAAATGTAAGAAAAGATGATATCTAAATGGGAGACGAACATAGGAAAATGTGCCCAACTTCATTAGGTAGCAGGAAAATGCAAATTAACTCCAATAAATTCCTGCTGAACACCTCAGAGAATAGCTAAAATTAAGAAGGTAAAGAATACTGTCAAAGTTTCAAGTGTCACATGTTGGCAAGTATGTGGAGTAAACAGGATTTACAATGTTGTGTTAGTTTCTGGTGTATAGCAAAGTGGTTCAGTTATACACACACACACACATATATATTCTTTTGCATATTCTTTTCCATTATGGTTTATTACAAGATATTGAATATAGTTCCCCATGCTATATAATAAGACCTTGTTCTCTATCCATCCTATATATAATAGTTTGTATCTGCTAGTCCCAGACATCCAGTCCCTGATCCCCCAACCTTGGCAACCACAAGTCTGTTCTCTATGTCTATGAGTCTGTTTCTGTTTCATAGATAAGTTCATTTGTGTCATATTTTAGATTCCACATATAAGTGATATAATATAATGTTTGTCTTTCTCTTTCTGACTTACTCTGCTTAGTATGATACTCTCTAGGTCCATCATGATGGCATTTTAAATTGAAAAAGCATTAATGACTACAATGGATTGCAAAGTATCAAATACACAAAATTCTTGAGTTCACAATGATAATACTAATAACAAAGTCCACTGATTGTTACCAGGCACCAATATACTTTAATTATTTGGGGTAAATGAGCCAGGCTTTCTACAACTTGCCACTTGCCACTCTGATACTCCTAATATGTGCCAGGGTCAGCCTAGGTCCAGGAGGTTCACAGTGAATAGAATATATCCACCCTCTTAAATTAGCTCAGCTGAGCAGCCTGCATGAGATCTAGCTTTGGGTACCTAGATCCTTGAAGACTACACTTTTTGGCTGGCTACTTCATCTCTTTTAGCTCTTCATCTAGGATTTCTGGACAGTTAACCTTTTCTGATCTAATTAAAGCAAGTGAAGTTTGTAATTCATTGGACATATAAAATGCCTTGCCGTCTTTGAATACCCAACTGTAGACATCCAATTTTAGGGATCCTCAAACCAGTAATCACTGGCCGAGATGAAGGGCTTCCGTGGCACTAGGTCAGTCAGCAGTGGGGCTGTCCACAGAAAGCAGAGTAGATGCCCCTCACCCCTTAGCCTGTCCTTTTAACTCCTAGAAAGGGATAGAAGGAAAGCAGTAGAAGAACAAGGCTTGAACAAGTGAGAAAAAATTTTGAGGTGATTCATTTCTAGGAGATTTCCCAGGAGGTTGATACCCACTTACCTACAAATCTTATTTCACTTGTTTTTCAAAGTTAGAATCTTCTTTGATTTTTATTGGTCTTTCAAATGTCCTTCTAACAATTTAAAACTCGACCATTTATATAATGGCCCAGAACCTAGTCTAGAGATAGGGCCATGGGTTCAAAACTTAATGACTTATTTTTATGACCTTGAATAAGTTTATGCCATCTCTGTTTTTTTCTTTGTATAAATTGTATATTAATACCTGAACTGTGTTTTAAATGAAGGCAAAAGTTACCTTGCTTGGAGAAATCTTTTAAAACTCCCTGGGGAAATAACTGGGAATAAACAGACATTTCAGATGTCTTCACACTCCCGGAATTTATCAGATGAAAGACTTGTCAACCCAAACACAATAATTAATGTTATTTTCTCACGTGGAGAGTCCCTATTGCTTCTCCTTTTTGTGCCATCACATTAATCTTAAGCGCATGTGGAATTAAAGTTCTTTTAATTAAGCACATCACTTGGTACTTTCTAACTTTAATTTGAAGATGATAAAGCATTTTATAATGGTCAATGAATTAAACACTCCTGGGGCTTTTACAGACATGATTAGAAAGGGTAACTATCCAATTATTCTAGATGTAGAGCTTTAAAGATCTGCAGTAGCCAGCCAAAAAGTTGGGCCTCTGAAAGGCTTTCTTTCTGGAAAAAAGTGTTTGGAAAGTTACTGAGCCAAGAAGAATCAGTTGTAGTGTTGTAGTGGAAGTATGTATTTCATCATTCATTCAACATATACTTATTAGGCACCTACTCTATGCATTCTTCTAAGCACTGGAGTCACAATAGCAATACAGTCATTGGTCTTATAGACCTCACATTCCAGGGGAAGAGAGAGAACAAACGGGGTGTGTTCTTGGTGAGGGCAGACTAGCATTTCAAATAAAATATCTCACTGAATTTAGCTAAAACATCTGGACACACACAAAATCTATTGGAAGTTATCAGAGTGCTAACAAGAGAGTGAAGGATTATGGGGCCAGGATGGAGGAAGACATGGACTTCGGGCAGTGAACTTACTGTTTAACTTTGCTGCCCTCAACCACTCCCTCCTTGATGGGGGCATTTGTCAACTCTGGCTGGGTGGCTGAGAGTGGAGCTTTCAGGAGTCTCATGGGCTAGGGCCCAGTGATTGGGTAGAGAAGACTTGAATAACACCATTAGCAACTGTCCGTGACCTAATAAATATATGTATAACAGTGCTCCTTTCAAACTGCAGAATATGCATTCTTTACGAGAACACATGGAAGAGTGACAAAAATTGATCATATTTTGTGCCATAAAATAAGTCTCAACACATTTGAAAGGATTGAAGACACACAGAATATGATGTTTTACCATAATGCATTTATATGAGAAGTTAATAGCAAAAAAGATAACTATAATATCACAATGTGCTTTGAAATAAGAGATACATGTATAAAAAACCCATGGATCAAAGAAAAAATACAGTGGGGATTAGAAATACTTTGACCATGATAATGAAACCACTTTATACAAAAATTTGTGGGATACCAGTAAAGCTGTACTTAGAGGGAAATTTATGACCTTAAATGCATGTATTAGAAGTTTTTAAAAAGCTAGAAAAAAATCAATGAGCATAGCATCCATGACAAGACTCCAAAGAGAATAGAAAGAAGAAAATTAGATTTAGGAGCAGAAATTATGGATATAGAAAACATATAAACCATAAGGAGCACCAACCATAGTTAATAAATTCTCTGAGAGACTTGGTCAGAAAAAATAAAGAATGCACAAATAACTGTTAGGAATGCTCATTGCTACAGATCCAACACACAGTAAAATGATAAGAGGATATTGTGAACACTTAGTGACAATGTATTTTGATGAAATGGATAACCTAGAAAAAAACAACTTACAAAAACTAATAAGAAGAGGGACCTTCAAGATGGCAGAGGAGTAAGACATGGAGATCACCTTCCTCCCCACAAATACATCAGAAATACATCTACATGTGGAACAACTCCTGCAGAACACCTACTGAACACTGGAAGAAGACCTCAAACTTCCCAAAAGGCAAGAAACTCCCCACGTACCTGAGTAGAGCAAAAGAAAAAAGAATAAACAGAGACAAAAGAATAGGGATGGGACCTGCACCAGTGGGAGGGAGCTGTGAAGGAGGAAAGGTTTCCACACACTAGGAAGCCCCTTCGCGGGTGGAGACTGCGGGTGGTGGAGGGGGGGAGCTTCGGAGCTGCGGAGGAGAGCGCAGCAACAGGGATGCAGAGGGCAAAGCGGAGAGGTTCCCACACAGAGGATCAGTGCCGACTGGCACTCACCAGCCCGAGAGGCTTGTCTGCTCACCTGCCGGGGTGGGTGGGGCTGGGAGCTGAGGCTCGGGCTTCGAAGGTCGGATCCCAGGGAGAGGACTGGGGTTGGCGGCATGAACACAGCCTGAAGGGGGCTAGTGTGCCACGGCTAGCCGGGAGGGGAGTCCAGGAAAAAGCCTGGACCGGCTTAAGAGGGAGAGACCATTGTTTCAGGGTACGTGAGGAGAGGGGATTCAGAGCACCACCTAAATGAGCTCCAGAGACGGGCGTGAGCCGCAGCTATCAGCGTAGACACCACAGATGAGCGTGAAATGCTAAGGCTGCTGCTGCAACCACCAAGAAGCCTGTGTGCAAGCACTGGTCACTATCCACACCTCCCCTCCCAGGAGCCTGTGCAGCCAGCCACTGCCAGAGTCCTGTGATCCAGGAACAACTTCCCTGGGAGAACACACGGCGTGCCTCAGGCTGTTGCAATGTCACACCAGTCTCTGCCGCCGCAGGTTCGCCCCGCATTCCGTGCCCCTCCCTCCACCCCCCCCCCCCCCCCGGCCTGAGTGAGCCAGAGCCCCCTAATCAGCCGCTGCTTTAACCCCGTCCTGTCTGGGCGGTAACAGATGCCCTCAGGATACCTACATGCAGAGGCAGGGCCAAATCCAAAGCTGAGCCCCAGGAGCTGTGAGAACAAAGAAGAGAAAGGGAAATCTCTCCCAGCAGCCTCAGAAGCAGCGGATTAAAGCTCCACAATCAACCTGATGTACCTGCATCTGTGGAATACATGAATAGACAACGAATCATCCCAAATTGAGTAGGTGGACTATGGGAGCAACTGTAGACTTGGGGTTTGCTTTCTGCACCTAATTTGTTTCTGGTTTTATGTTTACTTTAGTCTAGTATTTAGAGCTTATAATCACTGGTAGATTTGTTTACTGATTTGGTTGCTCTCTTCCTTTATTTATTTTTTAAATATATCTTTTTTTTTTCCTTTTTCTCTTTTTGTGAGTGTGTATGTGTATGCTTCTTTGTATGATTGTGTCTGTATAACTTTGCTTTTACCAGTTGTCCTAGAGTTCTGTCTTTCTGTTTTTTGTTTCTTTGTTTTTGTTTTAGTATACTTATTAGCACTTGTTATCATTGGTGGATTTGTTTTTGGGTTTGGTTGCTCTCTACTTTCTTTCCTTTTTTATATTTTTACTTTTAATAATATTAAAATTTTTTTATTTTAATAACTTTATTTTCTTTCTTTCTTTCTTTCTTTTTTTTCCTCCCTTTTCTTCTGAGCCAAGTTGCTGACAGGGTCTTGGTGCTCTGGCTGGGTGTCAGGCCTGAGCCTCTGAGGTGGGAGAGCTGAGTTCAGGACACTGGTTCAACCAGAGACCTCCCCAAGTAACATCAAATGGCGAAAGCTCTCCCAGAGATCTCCATCTCAATGCTAAGACCCAGCACCACTCAATAACCAGCAAGCTACAGTGCTGGACACCCTATGCCAAACAACTAGCAAGACAGGAACACAACCCCACCTGTTAGCAGAGAGGCTGTCTAAAATCATACTAAGATCACAGACACCCCATAACACACCACCGGACACGGTCCTGCCCACCAGAAAGACAGGTTCCAGTCTCATCCACCAGAACACAGGCACCAGTTCCCTCCACCAGGAAGCCTACACAACACACTGAACCAACCCTACCCACTGGGAGCAGACAAAAAAAACAATGGGAACTACGAACCTGTAGCCTGCGAAAAGGAGACCCCAAATACAGTAAGTTAAGCAAAATGAGAAGACAGCGAAACACACAGCAGATGAAGGAGCAAGGTAAAAATTCAGCAGACCAAACAAATGAAGAGGAAACAGGCAGGCTACCTAAAAAAGAACTCAGAGTAATGATAGTAAATCTGATCCAAAATCTTGGAAATAAAATGGAGAAAATACAAGAAACGTTTAACAAGGACCTAGAAGAACTAAAGAGCAAACAAACAGTGATGAACAACACAATAAATGAAATTAAAAATTCTCTAAAAGGAATCAATAGCAGAATAACTGAGACAGAAGAACGGATAATTGACCTGGAAGATAAAATAGAGTAAATAACTACCACAGAGCAGTATAAAAAACAAGAATGAAAAGAATTGAGGAGAGTCTCACAGACCTCTGGGACAACATTAAACACACCAACATTTGAATTATAGGGGTCCCAGAAGAGGAAGAGAAAAAGAAAGGGACTGAGAAAATATTTGAAGAGATTATAGTTGAAAACTTCCCTAATATGGGAAAGGAAATAGTCAGTCCAGTCCAGGAAGTGCAGAGAGTCCCATAGAGGATAAATCCAAGGAGAAACATGCCAAGACACATATTAATCAAACTATCAAAAATTAAATACAAGGAAAAAATATTAAAAGCAGCAAGGGAAAAGCAACAAATAACATACAAGGGAATTCCCATAAGGTTAACGCTGATCTTTCAGCAGAAACTCTGCAAGCCAGAAGGGAGTGGCAGGACATATTTAAAGTAATGAAAGGGAAAAACCTACAACCAAGATTACTATACCAGCAAGGATCTCATTCAGATTAGATGGAGAAATTAAAACACAGACAAGCAAAAGTTAAGAGAATTCAGCACCACCATACCAGCTTTACAACAAATGCTAAAGGAATTTCTCTAGGCAGGAAACACAAGAGAAGGAAAAGACCTACAATAACAAACCTAAAACAATTAAGAAAATGGTAATAGGAACGTACATATTGGTAACTACCTTAAATATAAATGGATTAAATGCTTAAACGAAAAGACAGACTGGCTGAATGGATACAAAAATAAGACCCATATATGTGCTGTCTACAAGAGACTCACTTCAGACCTAGGGACACATACAGACTGAAAATGAGGGGATAGAAGAAGATATTCCATGCAAATGGAAATCAAAAGAAAGCTGGTATAGCATTTCTCATATCAGACAAAATAGACTTTAAAATAAAGACTATTAAAGAGACAAAGAAGGACACTCCAGAATGATCAAGGGATCAGCTGAAGAAGAAGATATAACAATTGTAAATGTTTATGTACCCAACATAGGAGCACCTCAATACATAAGGCAAATGCTAACAGCCATAAAAGTGGAAATTGACAATAACACAATAATAGTAGGGGACTTTAGCCCTCCACTTTCACCAGTGGACAGATTATCCAAAATGAATTTAAATAAGGAAACACAAACTTTAAATGATACACTTAAAAAGAAGGACTTAATTGATATTTATAGGACATTCCATCCAAAAACAACAGAATATACTTTCTTCTCAAGTGCTCATGGAACATTCTCCAGGATAGATAATATCTTGGGCCACAAATCAAGCCTTGGTAAGTTTAAGAAAATTGAAATCCTATCAAGTATCTTTTCCGACCACAATGCTATGACACTAGATATCAATTGCAGGAAAAAAAATCTGTAAAAAATACAAACACATGGAGGCTAAACAATACAGTACTAAATAACCAAGAGATCACTGAAGCAATCAAAGAGGAAATCAAAAAGTACCTAGAAACAAATGAGAATGAAAACATGACAACCCAAAACCTATGGGATGCAGCAAAAGAAGTTCTAAGAGGGAAGTTTATAGCAATACAATCCTACCTCAAGAAACAGGAAACATCTCAAATAAACAACCTAACCTTATACCTAAAGCAATTAGAGAAAGAAGAACAAAAAAACCTCAAAGTTAGCAGAAGGAAAGAAATCATAAATATCAGATCATAAATAAATGAAAAAGAAATGAAGGAAACGATAGCAAAGATCAATAAAACTAAAAGCTGGTTCTTTGAGAAGATAAACAAAATTGATCAACCATTAGCCAGCATCATCAAGAAAAAGACGGGAGAAGACTCAAATCAAAAGAATTAGAAATGAAAAAGGAGAAGTAACAACTGACACTGCAGAAATACAAAGGATCATAAGAGATTACTGCAAGCAAATATATGCCAATAAAATGGACAAATTGGGATAAACGGACAAATTCTTAGTAAAGCCAACCTTCTGAGACTGAACCAGGAAGAAATAGAAAATATAAATGGACCAATCACAAGCACTGAAATTGAAACTGGGATTAAAAATCTTCCAACAGGGCTTCCCTGGTGGCACAGTGGTTGAGAGTACAACTACTGATGCAGGGGGCAGGGATTCGTGCCCCAGTCCAGGAAGGTCCCACATGCTGCAGAACAGCTGGGTCCATGAGCCATGGCCGCTGAGCCTGCATGTCTGGAGCCTGTGCTTCGCAACGGGAGAGGCCACAATAGTGAGAGACCTGTGTACTGCAAAAAAAAAAAAAAAAAATCTTCCAACAAACAAAATCCAGGACCAGATGGCTTCACAGGTGAATTCTATCAAACATTTAGGGAAGAGCTAACACCTATCCTTCTCAAACTCTTCCAAAATATAGCAGAGAGAGGAACACTCCCAAACTCCCTCTACGAGGCCACCATCATCCTGATACCAAAACCAGACAAAGATGCCACAAAAAAAGAAAACTACAGGCCAATAACACTGATGAGCATAGATGCAAAAATCCTCAGCAAAATACTAGCAAACAGAATCCAACAGCACATTATAAGGATCATACACCATGATCAAGTGGGGTTTATCCCAGGAATGCAAGCATTCTTCAATATATGCAAATCAATCAATGTGATACACCGTATTAACAAATTGAAGGATAAAAACCATATGCTCATCTCAATAGCTGCAGACAAAGCTTTTGACAAAATTCAACACCCATTTATGATAAAAACCCTCCAGAAAGTAGGCATAGACGGAACTTACCTCAACATAATAAAGGCCATATATGACAAACCCACAGGCAACATCATTCTCATTGTTGAAAAACTGAAACCATTTCCACTAAGATCAGGAACAAGACAAGGTTGTCTACTCTTACCACTATTATTCAATATAGTTTTGGAAGTTTTAGTCACAGCAATCATAGAAGAAAAAGAAATCAAAGGAATTCAAATTGGAAAAGAAGTAAAACTGTCACTGTTTGCAGATGACATGATGGTATACATAGAAAAATCCTAAAGATGCTACCAGAAAACTACTAGAGCTAATCAGTGAATTTGGCAAAGTAGCAGGATACAAAATCAATGCACAGAAATCTCTTGCACTCCTATACACTAATGATGAAAAATCTGAAAGAGAAACTAAGGAAACACTCCCATTTACCATGGCAACAAAAAGAATAAAATACCTAGGAATAAACCTACCTAAGGAGACAAAAGACCTGTATGCAGAAAACTTTAAGACACTGATGAAAGAAATTAAAGATGATACAAACAGTTGGAGAGATATACCATGTTCTTGGATTGGAAGAACCAACATTGTGAAAATGACTCTACTACCCAAAGCAATCTACAGATTCAATGCAATCCCTATCAAACTACCACTGGCATTTTTCACAGAACTAGAAGAAAAAGTTTCACAATTTGTATGGAAACACAAAAGACCCCGAATAGCCAAAGCACTGTTGAGAAAGAAAAATGGAGCTGGAAGAATCAGGCTCCCAGACTTCAGATTATACTACAAAGCTACAGTAATCAAGACAGTATGGTACTGGCACAAAAACAGAAAGATAGATCAATGGAACAGGATAGAAAGCCCAGAGTTAAACCCACACACATATGGTCAACTTCTCTTTGATAAAAGAGGCAAGGATATACAATGGAGAAAAGACAGCCTCTTCAATAAGTGGTGTTGGGAAAACTGGACAGCTACGTATTAAAGAATGAAATTAGAACACTCCCTAACACCATACACAAAAATAAACTCCAAATGGATTAAAGACCTAAATGTAAGGCCAGGCACTGTAAAACTCATAGAGGAAAACACAGGCAGAACACTCTATGACATAAATCACAGCAAGATCCTTTCTGACCCACCTCCTAGAGAAACGGAAATAAAAACAAACAAATAGGCCTAATGAAACTTAAAAGTTTGCACAGCAAAGAAACCATAAACAAGATGAAAAGACAGCCCTCAGAATGGGAGAAAATATTTGCAAATGAAGCAAGTGACACAGGAATAATCTCCAAAATATACAAGGAGCTCATGCAGCTCAATATCAAAAAAACAAACAACCCAATCCTAAAATGGGCAGAAGACCTAAATAGACATTTCTTCAAAGAAGATATACAAATTGCCAACAAACACATGAAAGGATGCTCAACGTCACTAATTATAAGAGAAATGCAAATCAAAACTACAATGAGGTATCACCTCACACCAGTCAGAATGGCCATCATTAAAAAAATCTAGAAACAATAAATGCTGCAGAGGGTGTGGAGAAAAGGGAACCCTCTTGCACTGTTGGTGGGAATGTAAATTGATATAGCCACTGTGGAGAACAGTATGGAGTTTCCTTACAAAATTAAAAATAGAACTACCATGTGACCCAGCAATCCCACTACTGGGCATATACCCTGAGAAAGCCATAATTCAAAAAGAGTCATGTACCACAATGTTCATTGCAGCTCTATTTACAATAGCCAGGACATGGAAGCAACCTATGTGTCCACTGACAGATGAACGGATAAAGAAGATGTGGCACATATATACAATGGCATATTACTCAGCCATAAAAAGAAATGAAATTGAGTTATTTGTAGTGAGGTGGATGGACCTAGAGACTGTCATACAAAGTGAAGTAAGTCAGAAAGAGAAAAACAAATACCGTATGCTAACACATATGTATGGGATCTAAAAAAAAAAAAAAAAGGTTCTGAAGATCCTAGGGGCAGGACAGGAATGAAGACGCAGTTGTAGAGAATGGACCTGAGCATGGGGAAGGGGAAGGGTAAGCTGGGATGATGTGAGAGAGTGGCATGGACATATATACACTACCAAATGTAAAATAGATAGCTAGTGGGAAGCAGCCGCATAGCACAGGGAGATTAGCTCAGCGCTTTGTGACCACCTAGAGGGGTGGGATAGGGAGGGTGGGAGGGAGACGCAACAGGGAGGAGATATGGGGATATATGTATATGGATAGCTGATTCACCTTGTTATAAAGCAGAAACTAACACACCATTGTAAAGCAATTATACTCCAATAAAGATGTTAAAAAAAAAAAGAATATCCTAGAGAGGTGTGTGTGGTATTGTACCTCTGAAGTATCCTCTTTCCACTGAAACATAGATGTCTCTTTGTACTTCCAGTGGAGTAAGTAACAGTTTAAATGAATACCATGATTTGGAATCAAACAGTCTAGACTCACACCCAGTTCTGTGACCACAAATGGATCACCTCAACTCTCTGAGCCTCTTTTTGCATTTGTAACATGGTTATGCTTATGTCTGCCTTTCAGGATTTTTTCCAAGACTGGATTTAGAAAATGTTTGCAAAGTGCTTGGCATGTGACAACTGCCCTCTCAAGGGTTGCCGTTACTATCATTATTGTTGTTGCATTTCTATTATTATTGAAACGCACCCCTTCTCTAAAGGATGGTGTTATACATCTTAGTATCAACTCTTGGATAGCACTGAACATATGGGTTGTAAAACTCCTCTGGTCCAGACATTTTTAAGAAAGGATTAGGTATGACACCATATTATACAAAAGATGTCAGGAATGTCAGAGACCTGTGATTTAGCCATTCCTCCACTCTCCCACTGTGTGCTTTAATATCAGCTTTTGCATTAATTCAGAAAGAAGCATCAATAGGGTTTTCTTTTCTGCTGATTTCACTGCAATAGTTGGGTGAAGCCCCTTTGTCTAATCTGCGTGATCTAAGTCATTATTTCTTTTGAATTAGACTAAAGGAGTCAAAGATCATAATTAAGAACTTGAAGTTATGCCTGCCATACCTCTGTCACTGTACTTTCTCCAAATACTTTATTTTTTTTCCATTAACCAAATGGACTGATTTTTAATCATGTTCCCTAGAAAGTGGGAGATGGACATAGTTGAAGGAGAAGAGATGTAAAAGATTTTAATGATATGTACATATACATCTATATGTACACACACATATTGTATGTATGTAAAAGGCTTTTTGATACCTTAAATATCATGGAGAACAATCCTAAAAATAATGCTTTTAAATTATTTAATGTCATATATTAGTTAAATTATTTAATCAGTACTTATTAATTTTAATTATTGATTACTTTAATAATTATTGATTTATTATTTTATTAAATTACTTAATGACCTTTTAAGTAACACTAAAAAAGGTTAAAAGTATTTACTAGTGATTGCATTTTAGAAGCAAGCTAAGCATGGTGGGAGAAATGGCTATAGCAGTAAAGAGGAAAACAAAATGATATCCCATTCAATTTTATTTAATTCAACAAGCATTTTCAACAGAGGGTATGTAAATGTAATACTTGGTTTTCAGGTGATTCTAGTCCAGAAGAGGAGACAAAAATATAAACCAGTAAGTTAAAATATGGGTGATAATATCAATCACATAAAGACTTCTATTGCACTTATAACAAGATAAGAAGCAATTGGGATTAACATATACATACTACTATACATAAAATAAAAACCCAACAAGGACCTGCTTTATAGCACAGGGAACTAAATATTATGTAATAACCTATAAGGGAAAAGAATCTGAAAAAGAATATATATACATATATATGTATATAACTGAATCACTGTACTGTACACCTGAAACTTACATGATATTATAAATCAACTATACTTCAATAAAAAAATCTTTTAAAAAAGATAAGCGGCTTCCCTGGTGGCACAGTGGTTAAGAGTCTGCCTGCCGATGCTGGGGACATGGGTTCATGCCCCGGTCCGGGAAGATCCCACATGCCGTGGAGCAGCTGGGCCCGTGAGCCATGGCCGCTGAGCCTGCGTGTCCGGAGCCTGTGCTCCGCAACGGGAGAGGCCACAGCAGTGAGAGGCCCGCGTGCCGCCAAAAAATAAATAAATAAATAAATAAAAAAGATAAGAAGCAATCGCAGCAGAGAAGGAAGTGGTAAACTCTACGGTGTGGTGGAGGAGAGATGAGTTTAAACTTCCTTGAAGTGTGTGTATTTTACTGGTATAGTAGAGGGACCAGTGAAGCATCTTAAGAACTTAAACTTTCTGGGCTTCAACTCAGTCATCTGTAGAATGAAAGAATTCAGCCAAATGAGATCTAAGGTTACTTTTAGCTTTAAAATATTGTTGCATGAAATAGGAGAGGTAAAGTGAGCAGGTGGTGGCTAATTTAATTCTCATTGAGAGTTGATTAATTCAGTTTAATTCTATTTCTTAGAATTCAAATGTGAATTTCTTAACCTTTCTTTTCTTAATTTATATACAAGTCTCAAAGGCCAAATTAAGATGGAGAACATTTTAATTCAAAGTCTTACCTTAGAATCGACTTAGGATAATGCTAGTAACATGCATGACTTTTGAAGTCAGGCCAAGTTCAGTTCCTAGCTCTGCCATTTATTGGAGGAAAGTCAGTGGGTCTCAAAGTGGCATCCGTGGACCTGCTGCATCACCAGGGAACCTGAGTCACACACATTCTCAGGCCCCAGCCCAGACTTCCTAAATCAGAAACATGCAGGGCAGAATCCAGCAATCTATTTTCTAACAAGCCCTCCGGGTGATACTGGCACACGCTAGAGCGTGAGAACTACTGATGTATGACATGGACTTGATAACTTACCTTTCCATGCAAGAATGAGAGTAACGCTTAACTCATATAGTGTTTGGCAGGCTTTAATGACATAGTATTTATTACTTGGTCCTCAATAGATGGTAACTCTTTTTACTATCTCAATAACATTACAATAACGATTGTTATTCCCATAAAAAACTGAGGACTATACCTAGGTTTAATACTCATTTGCACTTCTTACAAACATGAAACTAAGTTTGTTAAATACATTATACTTATTTAAAAGTAAGAAGCAAGTGTCTTATTATCCAGAGTGTTTTCTAGAAAACTCGACATATTGGGTGATTGTTCGGGTTTCACTTAGTTGGTATTGAGTACTCTTTGCATTCATGAATCCCTTTGGCCTGTCACCCTTGGGTGTGGCATAGAGGAAGCCGCCAGAAACCAAGTGTATGCTCCGGGACAGGGTTCAGTGTTACCATTTACTAGTTATGACTTTAAGTAAATCCTGGAACTTGAATGACCCTCACTTTTCTCATCTCTAAAACTGGAGTCATAGTATCTCCCCACTAGGTACTTGTGACAATCTAATGAGATACGTATTGGTTAGAGCACTTTGCAAGACTGGCATATCCAAGTTCAAGTTTGGCAGAATTAGATCATTCATTCATTACTTTTAACAAATATTTAACAATATGGTAAGCGTTGTGCTGGAAAATACTGCACACAGAGAGACAGAACCTGCCTTTGAGTTGAGTGATGGCCTAAATATTTGTGACTTTTTCATTCATGAAGCTAATGAGCACAGTATGTAGAAATTAATTTGTTCCAGGAATGCCTTACCTCTTGGGGAAAGCTTCACTTTCAAAGGCTCCAAATTTGATAAGGATGTCATGAAATGACAATTCATAAATATAACTGGGTACAACTTTTCAGGAAATCATTTTGTCAATACGTGTCAGACTTATTTAAATAATACACCCGTTGACCTATTAATTTCACTTCTGTGACCTCAGAACATATTCTAAGGAAATAATCAGGGATGTATCAAAGATTTATATGAAAATGCTTATTATCATTCTGTTTGAATAGTGGAAATAATGCCTAACAACAAGGGAATGATTAAGTGAGTTATGTTAACATGCATGGTATAATATCATAGATATTTAATATTTAATGAAGTGTTAAAATCCCCACAGTGGAGTATTACCTGAAAATAAAATCATGATAGATACATTCAAAATGATTCTAATTAAAGAATACATATTCAAAGAATAAAGACTTTAAAGGAAGTGGGTAAGTCCTCAAAATGATAGTGAAGAAATGGACCAAAATAGGTCCTTTGTTGAGTTATTTTATATTTCAGTGAATTTATAAATTTTCTAAAATGAACATATTTTTTCTTCTGTAAGCAAGAGTTCCCTGCACATACTCCCCTGTCACTGGGTATGAGAGAAGCATTGTCTCTTGCCTTCCTTTGCTATCTTTCAAAGGGGCAATCAGAGACTGCCTAAGAGATGGATTACATTTCTAATATGTGAGTATGTTAAGCTTCAGCAGTGATCATGAAAATGGGAGATATCCCTTTTCATTCAGCAACTGAGTCAGTAACTCATAGAAGCAGTTGCCCATTTTGACAAATGTCATCTATAAATACAGCAGGCTCCCTCACAGGTGAGCTTCAAGGAAGGTAATCCTTTCTTAGGTCTGGAATTAACCTAACCCGTTTTCTACCCCTAACTGCCATATGGTTTCCTGGTGTTGCAGTGCTATGGGACAGGAGAGTCTGTTAGCAGGAATGTGGCTGAGATCCTTGGGCAACCCCTCAGGAGGATTATTTAGACACAGAAGGACACTCAGCCATAAAAAGAAATGAAATTGAGCTATTTGTAATGAGGTGGATAGACCTAGCGTCTGTCATACAGAATGAAGTAAGTCAGAAAGAAAAAGACAAATACCGTATGCTAACACATATATATGGAATTTAAGAAAAAAAAATGTCATGAAGAACCTAGGGGTAAGACAGGAATAAAGACACAGACCTACTGGAGAATGGACTTGACGATATGGGGAGGGGGAAGGGTGAGCTGTGACAAAGTGAGAGAGAGGCATGGACATATATACACTACCAAACGTAAAACATATAGCTAGTGGGAAGCGGCTGCATAGCACAGGGAGATCAGCTCTTTGTGACCGCCTGGAGGGGTGGGATAGGGAGGGTGGGAGGGAGGGAGACGCAAGAGGGAAGAGATATGGGAACATATGTATATGTATAACTGATTCACTTTGTTATAAAGCAGAAACTAACACATCATTGTAAAGCCATTATACCCCAATAAAGATGTTAAAAAAAAAAAAAGCACAGAATAATGACAGCTTTTAGCACAGTGACTCAACTTAAACACATTAATTTAATTCTCCTAGGTTTTGGGGTGGGTAGAGTGAAAGCTCACTTGCAAAAGTACTGAAAGTTTCAAAAAATTTTTTTAAAAAAAGAGGCTTTAATAAAAAGCAGTATTTAGCAAATATCAATCCAGCAAACTGGCCTTATTTCTGTATTTGCTGATTTTCATCTGGTGTTAACTCTTGAAATATTTATTTTTAGGCCATGGAGCATAATGGAATAACCATAGTTTTTGAGTGAGAAAAGATTCTGCTTTGAATCTTGTCTCTCTCATACAAGGTCTTTGACAAGTTACTTAATTCTTGTCTCTCAATCCATCATGAGTAAAATGGGAATACAAATGCCTATCTCACAGAGTAATTTTGAGAATGGACTATTAATTAAGGGTATATATATGCTGAGTGCCTGACACAGTGTAGCACATTTTAGTTACTAACCTTGTTGTAGCTGTTAACATTTTGTTTTTATTGTAAAAAAGCTCCCAGATATATTGCTTTTCTACCATCTAGAGGTTGGTAAATACTTGCATCATTATAATGAGACAAAACATCAACTGAGGCACAACTGATAATTCGCAAAGATTTCCTTCCTACATGCCATCCCTGTTCTGTGTCATCTTGAACAGTTCACGTTTCTCCGTAACTTTCAAATGCCCGATTTATTTGGATCCCCCTTCCCGAAAATGCCTCTCTGCCTATTCTTCAGCACAGCTCAGGATTTTTGTTGTCTTATTGTCCTGTAGAAAACCTCAGCCAGAAGAAAGGAAACCAAGACCTTCAATAAACCTTTGGTACTTAGGACACTGATTCTGAAAATATCTCAGCAGTCTCTGCCTTTTCTAACATCACATACTTCTTCCCCGATACATCATTTATGAACACACGCTAGCATAATATAATATTTTCAGCTGCCATTCAGGGGAGCAGGAAGCTGGAAATGTGAGTTGCAGGTTGAATTCCAGTAAACAACTTGCCCACAAATTGTTCCAGGAAATAATTTGTCTCTACTTGGAAGCTCAAGGAATTTATGTACAGGGTCCTGGATGCCTCTGAAAAGAAAGCATTCTAAAGCACTTATCCCTTGAAATAAAAAGGGTAGACCAATATAGTAGTTTTTCAAAATCCATTTTTATGGACATCATCTGATTCATTCTTTGCCCTTCAGACATACAAACAGCCTTGTTTGGGGGAGCTGGGCTGGTTTTGGCTGTAGCACTGAGCCCTGGGTTTGCAGTGGATGGAGAACAGGACTCATCTTCACATAGATAATGAGACTGATTTTCACTTGAGGCCACTATTTTAGGTCCCACCCATTTGTGAAACTGACTCAAATGTTCGCTTAAAAAAAAAATCGGCTCTTTTGGCCATGCACAGATGATAAAATTTCAGCTTTATTTGTTTCTCAAAGGCCACAGTTCTCCTGTGATGTTGGATCTGGTTTTCCTTTTCTGACCTCTTTGCCAGAAGTCAAAATATTTTATCACCAGGTTCCTAGGACAGTAATGATGGTAGTAGTATTCAGAGCAAAGTTTACAGGCTCCAAACTGCTTTTGCAGATGGTCTGTCATAGTTTTTGCAATAATTTCCCCACAATGCCCACTCAAGAGCATGGTGTGACAAACTTTTTTTTTTTAACCTGTAATTTATCTTGTGCAAAGTGCTATGAAGTGGCTGAGTGAGACCACATACACAAGAAGAAGAGGTCATTCTTCATTGGAGCTCTATTTGCTATAAGTAATTGACAGACTATTTTTTGTTCTTTGAGTAGATGATTTTCATTGTTTTTCACTACTTGAAAGTCACAAGAACCAAATATGTTCAAAAGTAAAGTCTGTGCAACTAGTATAATATGAGGTATTCATGGATAGAATTCAACTCACCTTGCACAAATAAAACCTGAGTACTTTCTGTTCTCACATAGTATTACAGCTTGTTGGATTCATTTTCTGACAGATTCAAACTCATGTATTTCTTTGAAATGCGTTACAGATTTTCCTCCATTACCCACATTTCAAAATTATTTATGCTCTACCACTGCTGGCTCTGAAAGACATTGTTACAAGGAGAGAAATGCAGAATTATTGCAAAACAGTTCCAGGAAAGCCCTTATGCTTGTCAGTTGATAAAATATATCACACTTTCGTTTATTCATCTGGTAAGGATTTAGATAGCCCTGACTTAGACAAAGTATTGTGTCTTTTTTGCAAAAGTGCTTCAAATCCGGACATTTCATACATACTTTTCTGGTAGCTCTGTAGTAATGAAGGGTCATCACAGGTTTCTGTTTCTAAGCCAAGTGTGGGAGAGATTAGGCATGTTTGAATCACTTTAAGTTTACAGTCTGGTAAGTTCAGTGAGAACAGCTAACATGACCAGTTCCATTCTACGACGGTAAAAGCAAAGCACCCTTGCTGTGTCTACTGCTCTTATAAGTGGTTGACGGTGGTCTCAAGTATCCTTATACATCCAGTGCCAGAGGATGGACAGAGAACAGGCTTTGGCTCTGGACAGATTTGGGTTGGAATTCTTGGTTTGTCACACTGAAGCTCAGTTTCCCCATCTTTTCAATGTAGTGTCGTTCAGTTTCAATGAAATACTGTATATGAAGACCTACTGCGTAGTGCTTGCCAGAAAAGGTATTGCTTAATAAATGGTAGATTTTTCTTTCCTGAGAATTCCCAAGGAAATTGTTAGTGTTAGCTCTAGGGTGAAGATGAGAAAGTCATGTATGTGTGTGAGGGAACAGCATCGTGAACGGAAGGAGAATGAGTGTTGAGTGGCACCTGCTGAGCTGGGTCGCTGGCTTCTAGAAGGTACCATGCTCCCCCCTCCCCAACCAGGTATGAAAGCTCCCTGTCTTTGGTCCCATGAGTACCACTGTTGGTAGTTCTTGATAAATTCTATTGGTGTAACGTGATAGCAGTCAATCTTCCCTTTTGTCAACCAGAAAAACAAAGTGTGACCTATGTTTCCATGCTCAATGATGTTTTAAGCTTCAGATGAAAGGAATCAAACTGTAATAGCTCAATTCATAGCATTCGCTGTGGTGTGATGAGAATTCACCTACTCTAGCAGGAACACTGATCTATCCCTCATTAGATCCAGGAAGCTCTGAAAATTGACATCTCATTATTGATCTTAAGGCTTAAAAGAAATCCTTTAATTTTCAAGGAAAAAAACACGTTATGAAAGTTTTAAGTTTTATTTGCAGCCTGGGGAGTGCTGGTTGTCCTCTTCCTTAGCCGTCAGCAGTTGATGCTCATTATTATGGAAAATTGCACTCATAAGTGCAGTGTGATGCGGTGTACTGGGATGGCGTTCTGCATCAGTGTGGGTGAAATCGTTTAAAAAAAGAATTATTGAAGCACATTTTTTTGGTTGTTCATTGTAAAGGGATGTAATACTTTACCTTTTAAATTAAAAGCACATTTTAGAAGAAGAGAATATAAATTCTGTCTTGATGGAATGTAATGTAAAAGAGATAGAAGTTTTCTTTATTGTCTTGAGACCACTGACATATATAAACTTTTCAAATTGAAGAATTTGGAAAGATAGATACAATAAAATGACAAATTTCCTTGCACTTTACTATACTGCAGGACTTCTTTATACCTTTCAGTTCAATTTCAAAAACCAAGTCTTTTAAGACAACTTACACTGGATGGAAACTCTGGGTCACTTTTTGTTTCATGGGTGAAGATCCTATATAGTAAGGATGTTTGTATTAGATAACAATTCTATCAAATATAGCTATCAAATAGTATTTAATTGTTGATACATAGCTATGTCCTTTAATAGGCTGTGCAGAGATTGCATATTATATATAGTTGTGTATTCTCAGCCCTAAATCGATATTAGGTATTTAATTAATATTCAGTTTAAATAAATATTATGTGCTATTAAAAGGTACCTATATATTAATTAAGAAATCTTTTCATAATTAGGCAATATAAGCATTTTATTTGATCTATGCACTTAGGGGTGAATTAAGCTGAAATATTTGGTTGAAAATTTTAAAAAATAATATACAAAGTTTTTATTTAGATAACTTTAAATATGTGTTTTTAATTCTCTGCTTAGTATTTTAGGAGTGAAATAAAGAAAGCATGGTAAATAATGGACTATCTGTAGAATATTCTGATAATGCTATCAGATAAGAATTAAAAATGTAGTGAGAAAACACAGTCTGGAAAGCAAATGTATATACATCATGATTATAAATCTGAGTTCCTGATTTTTCTTTTCATTGGTTGTTTGGAGATTATATAGAAAATGTGAAAGATTATCTGTGGTCTATTTTTAAACGAGAAGCAGCTGTACCAAGTGAAAACTTAGAATACTAATTTCAGTTGGAAGCTGGCCCTGCCTAATTAGGAGCAGTTTCTGAGGTTTGAAACTTTTTTTCCAGTTTATGCTGTAATGAATAAGAAGAGCTATGATTTTTATTGAAAATTCTACTCTTTGTTGAAACAAACACACAAATGGGGTATTAGGCAGACAGGATTGATCTGGAACTTTCAGTTCTGATTTGATCCAGTTCTAATAAATACAGTCTGAAGGTCATTCATTAAATGTTTTTTCTTACAGATTTTTAAGGTTTATTTCTTCATTCTTAAAGCACAAAGTTATTAAACCAAATTAAAGTGGTGGGTCAGATTATATTTCTAGAAAAAATAACACCCTAAATATTTTGTTTCATTTTATTTAAGGTCATTATATATGTGTTTTGTATTTTGGGAAAGATAGATTTCAAATTTTACATCAAATATATGGTACTTTGAATACACTGTGTGGGTTAATAGTAGCCCATTAATTTGGACAAATATAATAAGAATTAAAAGAATATTATCCTTATAGTTTCTTAAGATGATTTGCTGAAAAAAGATATGAAGCATCAGGCTTGTGATATACACCTAATTAAACAGAAAATATTCTAACAGACCTGAGGAAGAATAACTATTGAACATTTAGTCAGTGTTACCAGTGCTTCTGTTTTCTGTGACCCCAGTGTTTACCAGTATATTTGAGGCTTCTAGTTACCTACTCAGTGACCATTTTCATCTTTTAAAGTAGTAACTGATTCCCGGGCTTCCCTGGTGGCTCAGTGGTTAAGAATCAGCCTGCCAATGCAGGGGACACGGGTTCGAGCCCTGGTCCAGGAAGATCCCACATGCCGCGGAGCAACTAAGCCCGTGCGACACACCTACTGAGCCTGCGCTCTAGAGCCCACGAGCCACAACTACTGAGCCCACGTACCTACAGCCCGTGCTCCACAACGAGAGAAGCCACCGCAATGAGAAGCCTGCACACAGCAATGAAGAGTAGTCCCCGCTCGCCGCAAATAGAGAAAGCCTGCGTGCAGCAACAAAGACCCAGCACAGCCAAAATAAATTTAAAAAATATATATAATCATAAAATAAAATAGTAACAGATTCCTGACTTTTCCAGGGAAGAATGTGCTCAGCTAAAATACCATGTTTCTCATCTTCCTCATAGCTAGAGGTGGCCAATTACATGCTAATAGAAGTTATTGGGTGATTCTAAGGCTTTTTAATTAAAAAAAATCAGATAGCTGGAATATTTTGTTTTCGTCCTCACTAATAAGGAACAACCTGACATTATGTGCCTCCTGATATGATTTAATATGAAATACGCAAAATCGCCTTTGAAATATTTTTGCCAGAAAAGTTTTCTTGAATCCAACCAAGTCTCTAGACCTAAGTACAAGTTTACCAGAAAACATTATTTTTAAAAATGAAAAAGCTTCTCTTTCAGAAGGTAGAAAGTCTCGGAGAGTGAATGTTTTCCTCTGATCATCACAATTAGAGCATGGTAGAGCCTGGATAGGAGGCTGGCCAGGGTTCTTTGTGCTACTTGGAATTACTATATCTGGATGGCAAAACTGTGGACTTGTTTTTATGTGATACAGGAATAAATGTCTATAAGGCACTATGTTTTGGAGTTTCCATTATATGAAATTGAAATGGATGTGAGCTAAAAGTTTGGGAATCTGAATCATAATTTATTTAAATTAGCAAAAATCATAATAACATTCTCTGCCACACTGACCAAACCCTGGTCTCTGTATAAATGAGGCAAAGCCATGGCAAGAATAGAGTCAGTGAATAAATCTACTCATACATATTTAATACGGAACAGTCAAAAAATAGTGCAGGTTTGTATATTGATCACATGATCCAAAAACCTAAGGAACATCACACAAAAATAAAATACAATGAAAATAAGTAGCTAAATATCCTTGAAAACATAAAATCTTAGAAATGTGAAAGGAACAAAAAGATCTTTAGTCCAACCTTCTCTTCCTACAAACGTGAAGACTATTTCCAGGAAGTGGAGTGACTTCCCCAAAGTTATACAGCTTGTTAGTAGCACAGTTGGGACTAAAGCTTAAGCCTTTGCATTCTCGACACTGTTCTCCTTCCACTACCAGGTGTAAACAAGGGAAGAAGTGAACAAATCCTCAAGGGGAAGAATCCACTTTAGAAGTTTCATTCAACAAGAGAAATAAAAAAGTACTATATATACATTTTGAAAAAATAATATGAATTTTTTAGTTAAGGGTGTATGCAAAAACTTAAAAATTTTAATTTAAAATCTTTTATAATTTTATAATCAAAACTACAATGAAGCATCACCTCACATCCGTCAGAATGGCCATTGTTAAAAAGTCTACAAATATAAATGATGGAGAAAATGTGGAGAAAGAAAGACCCCTCCTTCACTGTTGGTGTGAATGTATGTTGATACAGCCACTATGGAGAACAGTATGGAGGGTCCTTAGAAAAGTAAATATAGAGTTACCATATGATACTGCAATCTCACTCATTGGCATATATCCAGAGAAAACTCTAATTCAGAAAGATATGTGGGCCCCAATGTTCATAGCAGCACTATTTACAATAGCCAAGACATGGAAGCAGTCTAAGTGTCCATTTGATAGATTAATGGATGAAGAAGATACATATATGAAATGAAGTATTACTCAGCCATAAAAAAGAGTGAAATAATGTCATCTGCAGCAACATGGATGGACCTGGAGATTATCATACTAAGTGAACTAAGTCAGAAAGAGAAAGACAAGTATCATATGATGTCACTTATATGTGGAATATAAAAAATGACACAAATTAACTTATTTACAAAACAAATAGATTCACAGACATAGAAAACAAACTTATGGTTACCAAAGAGGATGGGGTAGGGGGGACAGAGAAATTAGGAGTTTGGGATTAACATATACACACTACTATATATAATATAGATAAACAACAAGGACCTACTGTATAGCACAGGGAACTATACTCAATATCTTGTAATAACATATAATGGGAAAGAATCTGAAAGAGAATGTATATATGTATAACTGAATCACTTTGTGTACCCTTGAAACTAACACAACATTGTAAATTAACTATACTTTGATAAAAAAATCATAAAAATCCTTTTCAATTTAAATAATTTAAAATTCTTTTAATTTACATGCAAAGATTTCCTAAATGATTATTCCTTAACATTTTAAAATAGAATATCTAATGCTTAGGAGCTTAAGGTTTCGAATCAGAGAGACCTGGATTTGCATTCTTGCAAGTTCTCTCCCTAAACCCCAATCTCATCAATCAAACTAAAAAATAATAGCACCAGCCTTGCGGGGTTGTGGATAGGGTTTTGTTTATAAATTGAATGTTTGCAAAGCGCTTTCTATAGGGCCTGGCACATAGGTAGAACTAGAGAATGCTAACACATTGTTATTATTATTATTATCATTATTATTACTGTTATTGTTACCTGTATATTATGAAGTCATGTATTCCAAGAGGTTGTTCCAGTACAGAATGTCACAGTGTTACGATGTCCTCAGCCATGATGATTGGGAAAAACTATGTCTGAAGTCTTACTGTTGTTTTTTCCTTGTTGTTTTTACTTTAGTTAACCCCATTAACTGTATAATGCCTTTACAGTAAATGTCATGATATATTTTTTCTCTGATCAAGAAATACATGGATGTTTTCATCCTTCATTTTCATATACAGTTGGCCCTTCATATCCTCGGGTTCTGTATCTGTGGATTCAGCCAACTGAGGATGGAAAATCTTAAAAAAAGTTCCAGAAAGTTCCAAAAGCAAAACTTGACTTTGCCACATGCAGGCAACTATTTACATAGCATTGGCAGTGTATTAGGTATTATAAGTAATCTAGAGATGATTTAAAGTATATGGGAGGGTGTGCATAGGTTATATGTAAATAAAATGGCCATTTTATATAAAGGACTTGAGCGTGCCTGGATTTTGGCATCTGAAGGGATCTGGAACCAACCCCTCTTCAGATACCGAGGGAAACTGTATTCTGTTTAGTACATTTCGAAATGTCAGAGTCAAGAGATTTATGTAGTCAAATGGCATCGATGTGAAGACAATCAACTTGTCAAAATTTTTATTTCAAGCACTTTGGAAAAAATCTTCAGATGACAGATGCTACCTAAGTGCTGAATTTCAGGCCACGTGACACTGAAGAGTTAAATGTGAATATTACCTCTATGAACAGGGATCAGAACTTTATGCGAATAGTACTGTTTTGGCAATAGGAATATTCAGTGTAAATAAGGAAACAGGGAAAAATGTTATAGTTTAGTAGATTCTTTTTGGGGTAGGGCAGATTGCCATGTTACGTCTTTTCTATTTTTTTTTTCTTTTTTTTTCTTTTTTTGCGGTACGCGGGCCTCTCACTGTTGCGGCCTCTCCGGTTGCAGAGCACAGGCTCCGGACGCGCAGGCTCAGCGGCCATGGCTCACGGGCCCAGCCGCTCCGCGGCACGTGGGATCTTTCCGGACCGGGGCACGAACCCGTGTCCCCTGCATCGGCAGGCATACTCTCAACCGCTGCACCACCAGGGAAGCCCACGTCTTTTCTATTTTTAACCGGAATGTGACAAGAGGTTTTCAATGTTTATGCTAGTTCAATCCTAAATGGTTCTCTAGTCAGAATGGCCAATTGTGACAAATTATGCTCAATTACATGACTAGCCACGAGAGACTGAGCTAAATTGGATTTGTTATTGGAAGCCAGAGCCAGTGCCTTGGTAAGCCAAACTGTTCTTCAAATTTTTGACGGACTACAATGGCTTTATTTTTTGCTGTATTATACTTGTTTGCTCATAGAATGATAGAAATAATGCCCATAGGGATGTCATTAATTTCAATGTGAGTTTAGATGGTCTGGAATTTGGTGTTTACTAATCCAGATGAATGCAGTGGCACTCCAGAAAACGTGTCAGGAAACTAATACCAGTGAGTAAACCTGATGTCTAAAGCCACTCCCCTTGGAGCATTGGTTCTTCCTGAGTATTATATTTGGCCAGAATCTGATGTGATCCTTCTCTACAATAAAAAGTGAATGTGTGGCCAGAATATTTAAATTTTTGACATGTTGGCATTTGAGGGTAATTTCTAGGTACAAAGATAGAGTCACAGCCAAAACAGTGTTTTGATCTGGGCTGACTGTACTTTAAGTGGCCGGGGAAGGATGATTCAAAAGTTCCTTTCTGTCAAAGGATAATAGATCTGGTCATGAATTAACATATTATCCCTGCTGCAATATGAAGATTGGAGAAGCTGAGTGGAGAGTGCACAGGGGATAGGAGAGTTGTAGATACGGATGGATTGTTCCCAAACATGAGCCATGAGATAGAATGCTCTTAAAGTGCATATTCTTTAACCTTCAAAAGAAAAGATTCTTGTTTCTGTATGTGTGTTCGTTTTAACAAATGATCTTTGAAAGGGGTTTTGGTGAAGCACCAGCTGAAAGTTCATAGTATCTCAGCAAGATTACCTTGCTGCTTTTCATACCCTATCTCTTGGTCCAGAATTTCTAGAGTTATTAACGTTGAGGAAGTCAAATATAATCTTTGATTCCAAATGTAAAATGATTAGCTTTGCAATGTATTGCTTTTGCCCTTAATGTTTTGTTTTTTGGGGGAATGATGTTGGCAGCTCTACAACTCATTTAGAATCCTGGACCAAAAACTGCCACCTGGATTCTCGAGGAAGGAGGGATGTGGGATGAGGACAAAAGGTACTCGATCTCTGTAAGTCCTTGAGGAAGAATATTTCCATAATATACCAGAACCAAAAGACTAAGTTTAAATGAGTTGGATGGACTTTTGATTTATTACCTCTGTCTCTGCCAGCAAATTTGTTCTTCTATGTAGGAAACCTAGATGAGGCAGACTCGGAGGTAGGTTTCCATTTAATACAAAGTTCATCCAAATCTTGCTAGCTCTAAGAGAGAAGCCATTGTCTGGCTCTTTTCCTTTAACTTTCTGCCGATTTACAATCCAGATTCTGTGATCCTTCTTTTCCTTCCCAGGTCTGAGATTTGAGTTGTGTGGATTTAAAGGTCATTGCTTGTTTATATCATCCTCTGCTATTTCTTAATACTTTTGATAGCAAAGATGTTGAAAATTATTAATTACTGAATTTCATATTCTATAATTAGCTTAGCTTTGTATATTTTGTCAAAATATGACATTATGTAACTTGCTTTGAATTTTTTCTCACTTAAAATAGTTTTGTCTCATTTAAAAAGTATTATTAATGCAATATGTTTTTATACAAATTTTATAAATCATACAATTCTAAAGAAGAAAGGAAATATCTAAAATAAAATACCCAGAGATAAATCATGGCTTGATGTATTTTTAGTTATTTTTTCTTACTATTTATGACATGCACACACATGCACAGACACATACATATGTATTTGTTTCACACTAAAATAGAGATCATACTGCATAAGCAGGTGTCTTGTGTCTGTTGTTTCATTTTGTATCATAACAGTTTCCCATTTTGTATCATAAACAATATTGTATTATAAATATAATTCCACATTTTATTAATTACTTCTTGAAAACACAATTTTGAGTTGCTGCACTTAAGTTTTAATTTACATTTTCCTCCAGAAAATAAGGCAGCACTGAATCAGGTAAAAGAGCTAAAGTGAGTTTTCTATCAGTTCAACAACTTGTTACCACAGACACTTGTCGGCTATTTAATGATTCTATTCAGGTGCTTTGTGAGCCAATCCATAAATATTAATATTTCAAAGATATGCTAAATAATTAAGGGGTGTAGTTTCTCAGAGAACATTTGATGATTTATAAATTAATACATGCACTATAGCTGAATATACAGATTTGTGGATTTTCAATAAATAACTCCTTATTGGTTAAACTCATTCTTTCTGAAACAAATGTTTCCTGAATGCCAGGCGCTATCCTATACACTAGAAATAAATCAGTGAGCAAATTCAATTTCCTGCCCTCTTGAAGCATATATTCTAGTGGGAAACAGAAAATAAACAAGTAAAAATTAAGTATAGATGTTTATATCAGATAAACATAAGTGCTATAGAGGTAAATAAAGCAAAGTGAAAAGATTGAGAGTTAGTGGGGTACATATTGGGATGAGCCTATCTCATGTTGCTTGGTCACTGAAGACGTTTCCAAAGGGATATTTGAGCAGAAGAGCTGGTGTGGTCTTTGTTAGCAAATATAGACTTTCTCTCCCTTCATTAATCTTTATCATATGGAGTAATTTTCCCAAGACAGCAGTTGGCATATATTACTTTTAAAAATCAATCAAGCAAACAAATCCCCAAGCCTGCAGGGTCTCCTTAGTATCTGAGGGAGAAGTAAACACCACATCCAGCGTGTGAGGTGCTCCGTATTCTGGTGCCTGCTTCTCTGCCAACCTCATCTCTCACCTGTTCCCAGTACGTAACTTCCACATCATACACACGGATTTATTTCTTGCCTATGAACATGCTATATTCCCTCCTCTGTATTACTTCCTTCTTCCTGTTGGGAATGTCTTCCTTTCCACTTTTCCAAGGTATCTATTTTTAAAGACTCAACTTCAACCCACTTTCTTAAGTAATTATTTATTGAAGTTGGATTTATGAGTAATGATTTTCTTTGATGGTTATTCTAGAGACATTTAAGAAATCATTCTTTTACCATTAGACAAACAAAAACTTTTCTAAATTGTTCATAATCTGTTTTCTTGCATTCTTAAACACTTAATAGTAAACACCATTTAATCAGCCTCAGTGATAACTATGATGGTTTGTGCGTAAGCAGCGCTCATATCTTTACTATTTATTTAGTAGTCAGTTTGTCTATCTATAAGTATCCTTTCACCTTCACTCCATCTATTAATGAACCTGTGACCCATCCACTCATCCATTCTTCTCCACCCACCCATCTATCCATCCTTCCATGCATCCTTCCTTCCATGCATCCATCTGTACATCCTTCCTTCTGTTTTTCATCTATTCATCCGTTGACCCATCAGTTTAACCCTACACACAGACACCCTGCTTTGGATATAAAATATATCAACAATAGCATCTATATTCTTTTTTCTCAACTATACTTTAACCTCATTATTACAGACCATAGGCCTCTGTGTGGTCTCAACTTGTAATTTTGTGAGAGGTTCATACAATAAATATTCAATAAATACTGGTAAAGGTTACAACTCCCAAGTGAAAAACATTACTGGAATGTTTGTGAAATGACCTTCTCTAGAGTATCTGTTTTTATCTAAATAGAGGAATTAGGTCCTGTTGGTACTCGGAGGAAAGAATAGAAGAACTTTTCCAGTTCTATGAGCCAATGAGTCTCATAGTAGCTGGTAAAAACAGTGCTAGCCACTACTTCTTTGTGCCTCTTTAAGTCCATTTATAAAATAGGTATACCTTTCTTTCAACTTCTCAGTTCATAGGAAGATGAAGGGAAAAGATGAAAGGACCCAGTAGCTCTTTAGAATAGAATGAGCAGGTGCTATATCACCTATTCAGCCTCACAAGAAATGAGCTTTCAGAAGTCAGTGATTTTCAAATTATTTTCTGCAGAGCCTAGGGGTCTCCCATTTTTTGAAGAATCTCCAAGGGCAACTGGGGGTGTGAGGTGGAGGTACGTTGTGAACAGGCTACTCACTGCTGCTTCAGCCAGGACAACCACACATTTGTTGTATGTATGCTTCTGCAGAAGTTCATCTCTGTAGAAATGCCTCCATGTCCTCTTCTGTTAAATGGGTATATATAATGGTTCACATCTCAGAAGAGTGTCGTATGGATTCAATGAATTTTTGTAGGGAAAATGCTTGGAACAGTATCTGGTATGTGGTGTTAGAAAATGCTTAGTGGTCATTACTATTACATTATTATTTGCACATCTTTACCTGACACTAAATCTCCTCAGCTTCGTGTACCTTCTGATGTTTGTCTCTTTGCCACTAGAGGGTAAACCCTCTAAGAACCAGGTGAGATTTTTCAACTTTTTGTTCAGTGATTGTCTCCAGTTCCTGGACCAGTATTGGCACATACTAGATACTCAATAAGTATTAGTTGAATGAATGAATCTTATTAAGCTTCCTCCTTCCTTTCTGGCTAGTTCTTCCTCTCTCCCTGCTCTCATTACCTCTTCAGGTAGCCTTTTCCCTTTGTGACTTGATATTTCTATTGTGATATAGGTGAGGCCCTTAAATATATTGGGCTGTTAGCCTTTATGTAAAATAAAAATAAATAGGTCGAGAGGGAAAGCCTATGCACTTGATCATAAACTTCATGACAATAGAGATCCTTTTTGCTAATCATTTTATTCTGAGTGCTTGGCCGAGTGCATGGCCTATAGTATAAAAATACTATACAAATACTATACAAATACTATACAAAATACAAAAATAATTATTTTTGATGATTGAAAGAATGAATGTGTCAATAAATGAAATAAATTGTTACCCTTTTTGACTACTTAGTGTTGCGTTTGGGGGCTGTGTTCCCCAGAGGTTAAGTTTTAAGATAGAAAGTTACAGGTAGGGAAAATACTGAAACTCTAAGATAATATTGTTATTTTACATATTCTGCCACACATTGTGACAAATCACCACAGAGAAAAGCTTACAGAACTTAGAACTTGTCTATTTTATTTCATCCTTCATTTTAAAGTTGTTATTCTAATTTATAGCTTAGATTAAAGTAAAGAAGATTAAAAATAGGTTACAGACGGGAATTCCATGGTGGTCCAGTGGTTAGGTCTCGGAGCTTTCGCTGCACGGGCCCAGATTCTATCCCTGGTCAGGGAACTAAGATCCTGCAAGGCACGTGGGTGGCCAAAAAAAAAAAAAAAATAGGTTGCAGAGTATGTAAAACGTTTGCTTTCAGAGCATCCTGAAAAGAAGAGAATTATAAAATGTATGTGTGAATCCATCTGTTTCTGCAAATTAAGTTGATTTGTCATCTTAAAAGCAGAGTGATTGTTTCAATTTACAGGGCCCAAAGAGACAGTAGTCATTCTCGGGCAAGTTTTCCACTTCACCTGGGAGAGCCCAGGAATCTGCTGATTAGATACTTGACGCCTGAAGGCGCATCCTATTTCCAAGTGTGTGAGGTTGTACAGTCCCCCAAAGTATTCACTCCCTGACTTCTTCAAGGCATCTTCAAAAAGCCGATGGGCTTTAGATCCTACAGAGATTCATGCCTACAGTAATGTGTTCTCCTCAGGAATAAAGGCCCATCCCGTACATGAAATAGCATAATAAGCAATCCTGCCAAAGGGCTCCGTTCATTCCTGGCAACTTTCAGTTTCCTTCAACCGTTTTCACTTAGGAAGATGGTTCCTGTGTCCCTAATCATAGCGATATTTCCTGAATTGTTTCTGAATGTCTGGTCTGAAGGGGTCATGAGTAATGAAGCCTAATTTAAAAATTCATAATTAAGCCTAAAAAATATGATCCTGAATTGTCTGTACTTAAAAGCATTCCCACCCAGGTTTCTGAAGAGGTGAAGCAAAATAATTACTTTTAAAATGTGGAATGCATAAGTGAATTTCAGTTCTCTGATAAAAATTTTCTATACATATACAGATGTCTATCTATAAATATATTTATGGTGACATGTAATAGTAAAATTTGTTTGTGAGAAAAATATAAGGAAATTTTTTATCTCATTCTGCTTTGTCCAGGACCTTTGTCCTTCATCAAAATAAAGTTATTTAACAAAGAGAGGGATCCTGAGAACACGATGTAAGAGAGAGATGCTGGGAACCCCCATCAGAGAGAGGGATGCTGGGAACCCTCATCAGAGAGAGGGATCCTGGGAACATGCTGTAAGGAAGGGATGCTGGCAACCCCCATTAGAGAGAGGGAACACCCTCAGGGGAAGAGATGCCAGGAACACCTGTCAGAGAGAGGGGTGCTGGGTGGTAACTCCCTTAGAGTGAGCTGCTCCCCCTGAGAGCACCAGGGCTGGTGCGCCTATCCATGGAGTGCTTATTCAGAAGTTTATGTTTGCCAAGGGAAGATCCTGAGAGGTTTACAGCACCAAATGCTACAGATAGTAAGTATTATTAATTCTCTGAGAGGTTTAGGTGAGATGGATTTTTAATCTTATACTTAAATTAATTAAACTTCAGATTGTCTTTGGATAGCCAGGTTTACAAAAAAAGTTATCTAGAGGGGTCAAGGTGCAGTGGAAAGAATCAGGACTCCTAGATTTATACTTTTCTTCCACTAATCAGCTTCCTGTTTCTAGTAAAACACTTAATTTCTCTTAGCCCTGGCTTTAGTAGAAATTATAATATCTTCCTTATTTTTGCTATAGTTTTTTTTTTTTTTTTTTTTTTTTGCGGTACGCGAGCCTCTCACTGTTGTGGCCTCTCCCGTTGCGGAGCACAGGCTCCGGACGCGTAGGCTCAGCGGCCATGGCTCACGGGTCCAGCCGCTCTGCAGCATGTGGGATCTTCCCGGACCGGGGCACGAACCCGCGTCCCCTGCATCAGCAGGCGGACTCTTAACTAGTGCGCCACCAGGGAAGCCCTGCTGTAGTTTTTTGAGGAGGCGCAAATGAGAAAAATGCTTGTGACAATCCTTCCAAAATACTGTACAAATGTAACAATTATATTGGGAGGAAGGCATTGGAATATCCTCACCCTACTGACTGTTCAGGAAACTTCCAGTACAGGGTAACAACAATCCTTGTAAAAATGTCCCAATTGTTTGCTTCTGTCCTTGGAACTGCACCGACACCTCTCAGATAAAAGTGCAGCAGGACACAGACAGAGGAGGTCTGAGGGTGGAGTGGCATTTCAGTCAGTGGCTTTCCATTTCAGGGGCACAGAATCCTTTGTTCAAATGCCATCCTTTGAGGAAGTCAAATATATGATACGATATACAATAAGCTAATCTGCTTTGGCTGGAGGGGAAGGTGGGCGTCCGGGTGCCCCTGTGGGTCTCCTGCTGCCGTCAAAGTGCTAACCTCAGTTTGAAAGCTGCCTCGTTTGAGGAAAGGACCAGTAGTTAAGAAGCCACCCTGAGGGGCAAGTCGCAGTCCTGTGCCAGGGACAGGGTTCCACCTCCCTGGTCTGACAATAATCTGTGCTGACCCAAGTGCAAGATTCCTGCTGTATTTCCAGATATCAGATCTCAAAGCGCAAAATAAAATAACTCAGGACTGCCAGATTAAGCAAGGTTGATCCTTGCTTAATTACTTAGCCTTGTTTAATCTGGTGATTCTCAAACTCATGTGACGAAGAGATTCTTTTGGGAAGAAACACCTATTAAAGAATGTTTTCAGAACATAGTCTGGCAGGTGGTTTCTTAACCCTTTCCAGAGGACTGGAGAGGGGAAAAGAGGGGTAGAGAGGTTGGCAGAGGGAAGAGAAACCAACGCTCACACACTGTCCCCTGCTTGTGCCAGGACTGTCTTGGGCTAATCTAACTCCCCCCAGACCTGTTTTACAGGGAAGAACCTAGAAGCTCAGAAGATGTTAGGTTACTTGCCGAGGTCACAGAGCTAAAAAGTGGAGAGATTCAAACTCAGGTCTAATTCCAAAACACTGTTCTTTTCCCATTTGGATTCAGAAAAATCCCATGCCAAGAGCCAGGTTACACTGTTAAGAATGGCAACATCAGAACTGAACATTTCAGCCAGCAGTAACTTAACTGTCCAGTCGGGTGGTTTCAGACTGTCCCGGAGGAGCCTCCTGGGGGGCCACGCGAGGGTGGAGGACAGACTGGGGAGGGCACAGTCACGGCTGAGACCAGCTCTGTTTATTCTCAGTAAGACAACGACCGAGAAAGGATTCTCCTGACTTACGGAAGTTTGAACACCCCTGATATCAGTGGCTTTCTCTTTTGCCCCAGGTGGCTATGGGGGCCCAGCAGGTGATTGACTGCCCAAGATGCAGAACTTTCCAGAGGCAGAGCCGGCTCTGGTGCCATCTGGGTTGCCAGGCTCTCTCACTGCAGCACCCTTTCCACTCAGATGGGCTGTTCAGACTAGACATCAGAAACTTAATCGCTTTGAAGACCATTTTCCATTTGATCACCACTGTCTGCGGGCTGGCTAGGGACACCAAAATCAAGAGACTCCATTTTCTGGCTGTGGTGTGCCCTTCTACTAGTTTTGTTTCCTGACAGCTGCTTTTAGAGGAGGGATCTTTTTTTCCAGATCATGGCAATAAAGATTCCCCCCCCCCTGAGGTGGCACTCTTCCTGAAGATGAACAAACAGAGATAATTGCTATCATTTGGTGAGAGGTTAGATAAGAGCTAAGGGCTACATGCGTGTTTTCTCATGTTCTTCTCTTATGAAACATCCTGGAGGTAAATATTGTTACCCAAATTTTAGAGCCCGACTCTGCCAGCTTCCTGAGCTTGCCCCAAATCCGGAGGCTCGCAAGTTGGAGAGCCTGGACTCAGTTCCAGAATCTGCCCTCAACACCTGGGCTTTTAGCCACAGTGCTAAATCGCCTAATTCTTTGTCCCATCGGGAAAGTGAATTCTCAGCAGAAAACTGAACCAAAACCCTCTTAAATTTCTTTTAAGTTAAATACTGCAATCCTGGAGTCTTAAGATACTTACTTCATTGTGGCTTAAACAATTCTTGAAAGAGAATCTGAACGAGTGGAGGAAGGACAGAGCAGATCTTTAGGTATGTGCTGGGATAATTGAGGGTTGACAGTTGTGAAAACCAAGTCCACGGGCCAGTGCAAATTGGCACATGGAACTCCTGTTCTGCCTGACCTGTTACAGAAGCACCCATCTTACAAGAAGAGTAAAAACATGATAAATAGTGAATAGCCAAATGAAATTCCAGCATTCTCCAGATGCCAAGTACAATGTTTTCCTCCCTAATGACTGATTATGCTATTTAATGCTCAGAATATTCTACATGACTTAAGCTAACCACAACTACTACCACCACAGTAATAAACCCTGGAAGGTAGACAAGATAATGAATGGATTGAGACTCTTGCATTTCAAAAAGTGTCCAGGTGACATACCAGAGTTTTGTAAATTTCGGGCACTCTTTGCAATACATAATATGGAATATGTGTACAACACACATTAAAATAACACATGCTTGCTACCTACTGTCTCCCAGAAAAAATCGTATTTTTCGTATCACCATTCTTAATCTCATTGAAAATTTAGTAGTGTTTTCTCTTGAATAAAGGACTTTAATACCCCAGTCTCTGTTTTCTAAACAATTGCATTGTTCTGAAAAATATATTTTTACCTAGAAATTGAGAAGATAAAGCATGATTGAATAAGTGGAGAAAGGTGAATACATGTAATTCCCTTACTTGGAAATGATTAAACATGACATTAATGGACATTGTCCTATAGAATATTCTACCTTTCCTTGACAAATACATGAATAATATACCATATTAATCACTGAGCTAGTTGACCAAGACGGGAGAAGCAGCTGCCACCCACAGGTCATGACTTTGAGTCACTCATGAGCATTTTGGAAGAGCTGGTGTTGGTGCTATACCTCTCTTAATGGCTGACTGTTCCAGTAAACCTGGCACAATGATTCAGCATAGATTGGATGCTAAATTCTCAGTCTGAGTGTGTAGTTTTCTTAGTAAGCTATTCCTTAGACTCATGGAATACAATTATTTCATGAAGTGCTGTTAAGGTTGCATCTGTTTCTGAAACTGCAGAAGGATGGAACTCTTCAATAGGCCAGATGACTTCAGACAAAATGTCCCCCAAACTATCATTTTGTGATCGGTGTGTTTCTTTACTGATTAAAACATGCCTACTCTGAACTGTTAGGAGATGGTTTCTAAACAAAATCAGGTTTGATTGCAATGTAACAGTTGAACAAATTCAGTATTTTATTAAGAAGTATGTATGAAAACAATACTCTGGAAAAGATTTTGTCATTGGCCAGAGGCTCAAGTCATCAGGTGCTTACGTGTCTGGTTGCCATTCTGTTGTCCTTACAACAGGAGCTACGACACGTAGAGCAGAGTGACTCACTCACAGTAAGTGCCCCGGACACTAGTGATGGTGGCAGCGTGACGTCAGCTCCAAACAATCATCTCACGCCTTTCTCATTTCTGTAACGTGTGACTGAAGATACAAATGATTTCCATAAAGAAATATACTACTTATGGGAGAGGTGAAACACGAATTTTGATTGATTACATATTCCTAAGGTATTTCATAATCTGTTTCATTATCTCTGAAGTAGAACCAGATGTAAAAACAAAACTAGGCCTTTGCAGGGTGTGGAATGACAGAAACCCTCACACACTGCTGCTGTAAACTGGTGTAATCTCTTTGGAAAACTAACTGGTAGTATCTATTAAAGCTTAAAATACACATACTCTATGGCCTGGCCATTTTACTGCTAGGTATATACCCAACTGAAGAGTGTGTGTGTGTGTGTGTGTGTGTGTGTGTGTGTGTGTGTGTGTAAATACATTTCTTTTTTCTTTCTTTTCACCTAATGACGCCTACTAGCGTAGCTCCAACGGGAAACTACCGTTAGGTAAGAATGATTGGGTTACAGCTACACAGTAATATGGGTAAATCGGAAACATAATATCGCATGAAAGAAGCCAGGCATAGAAGGAAGCATACTGTATTGTCACATTTATATAAAATATAGAAATAGGCATAATGAGTTTATAATGGTTACCCCCCTACCGGGGGACAGGAGCAAGGATAGCAACTGAAGTAGCGACTGGGAGGGGGCCTCTGGGGCTTTGTAATCTGAGCAGTGGTTTCGTGAGTGTGTTTAGTTAAGACAATTCAAGCTCTTTTCCTTATGTGTATCACATTTTGAAGTTAAGAACAAGAACGACAATGGCAACAAAAAAACAGGCTCTTATTGTGAACACGTAGAAAATGTGCTCTCCTGTTGTCCATAAATATTACAGGGTAAAGGTCATGACAATGACTCTGAAGTCTCCCAAACTTATTGTAATGAAAACGAGAAGTTTAGTTTTACCAATCAGAAAACTAATTAGGTAATTATTTGACTATTCCCTGAGATTTGACCTGTATTATTTTCTGCCACCTTCTTTATTTGGGTGTTGTGGCCCATTCAGATCTTGAGATAACTTAGAATAAAAAAGCGCTGGTCAGTAAGTGGAGCTGAGGTTTTTATCTACATTCCCGAGGAAGTATGCAGTGTTCCAGCCTCAATCGAGACAGGGAGGAAAGTTAGCAGAATTCTGAAGATGAATTATCATGTGCTTCACGTATTACCACTGTGTTCATCTTCTCTCAGTTCTGTCCTCCCATACCAGTGAGAACCCTTTGGGGCAATTACGAGTAAAACTCTCATAAATGAAACAAGAATCCAATCGCATAACTTTCCTGCTTGAAATCATCCAGTGTTTGCCTATGTTCAGGCCTCTACCCACACTTTGACCACATTTCTCCCCTTCCTCCTTGTTCACTCCCTCTAGACTTACTAGCACTTCTTTTTGGTCTCTTGAACCAAGCAAGCTATTCCTATCTCTAGGCCAATGCACCACGTGTTTTGTCCGCTGGGAATGCTAGGTGACTAGGGCCTTCATTCCTAGTCACCTCCCCAGACTGTGTGTGTGACCTCAGTGTGGCAAGTAGCAGCCACCTCTCTGTGTCACTCTCATCTCCTGCACACTTAAAAAAAATACTAGATAAAATTGTCTTCATTTTTCAATTTTTTTATTGTCTGCATCCTTCCACTCTCTACTTCTCCAATAGAACAAAGATCAAGGAAACTATCTTTTGTGTCATGTTGTATCTCAAGGCCAAAATAATTAGTACATGTAAAGGCTTAATACAGATTTGTTTAATGTATAGATACAATTAATTATAGATAGAATAATTATAATTATTTAATTAATTATAAATAATTAATTATAGATAGAATAATAAATTATTTAATTAATTATAAATAGAATAATAAATATAATTAATATAAATTAATTAATATTAATATATCATATATTAATATAAATATAATATAAATTAATTAATATTTAATTGATTTATATAAATTAATTAATAATTAATATAAACATAATAATATATTAATAATAATAATAAATTAATAAATTAATATAAATTAATTATAGATAGAATAATAAAAGTACTGAGAGCAGAAGTTTTCTTCTGTTTGTCCTTTTGGGTTTCTTCTATCAAAACAATTTGAATTTCTGAAGTTTTTAGACTCTTGGAAGCTTATAATATGTTAAATCCTGATGTGCTTAATTGTCTAGCACCCATGTATCAAATATACCAGGTAGGGTTACTGTCTTTCCTTTAATTATACCCTTATTCATAGGAGGCGATGACAGGCTTCAAACAAACGTATTCCCAGACTAAGGAATCCGTGTGTCATTAGCTGAGAGCTAATGGGAATAGAAAAGCCGTGAGCTATTATATAAACCCAGCCAGGGGTTAAGTCCTGGGGGAGAATGTTAGAACCCCATTAAAACTGGGGAAATGTGGCTGATTGAAAAGATTTCTGTTTTTCATAAAAGCGTTCTACAAAATTTACCTCATTTCTCACTGAACGTTCCCTTAGAAGTGACTTAGACATTTAAAAATGCAGAGAATATAAAATGCTGTGGTCTTGCTGTCTTGGCTTTCTATCATGCTTTGCTTGTATTGACTGTGCAGCATTGATTTCCTGGATGACCAATTGCATTTTTGTTTTGGGTTTGCAAGTATTGATAAAATACGTCACTTTAAATGACCAGCTTACACAAAGCAATAGAGTGAGCCAGTACTCAATGGCCAGAATGAGGTGTTCTGCCTTCTTCTGTTTATGTGATTGTGTCTTCAAGTTAGAGTCACAGAACTCCTTGGGACTCTGCTCTGCTTATAATACCTTTAACGTAAAGTTTTCATTGTGTCCAGGTGTTTACAGCCAAATACAGTAGTATATTGTTGGGTAATGCACAGGTGAAACACCATTGTCTGGGAGGTGAATGGCCATCTCTGTAGCATGGGATGGTGGTGCTGGCCAGTCTTAGGTGCTTCGAGATAAGCTTTTGGGCCAGGGAAATTCATGGTGTTCTGCTGTTTTTAGCATCACCTTGGACTACTTGTGATTGTAGCGCTGATCATTCAGAAGGAAAGAGGTCGATTGCAGGTTAGAATGTCCTCAGCAGAATGCTGCTTTCTCTGAGTGGGTGCTAAATGAAGGGTGAATATAGGTTGGCTTCATGTCCCTTAATTGTCCTGTCCGCACCACCATACATGGCTGAGTGGGAGTATCAGGGTTTCCTGAATGGTTGGGGTGAAAAAACACTCAGATTTATCTGCTGAATTACTATGTGCCAGTCTCTGGTTTTTTTGTTTGTTTGTTTGTTTGTTTTTTTCGATACGTGGGCCTCTCACTGTTGTGGCCTCTCCCGTTGCGCAGCACAGGCTCCGGACGTGCAGGCTCAGCGGCCATGGCTCACGGGCCTAGCCTTTCCGCATGTGGGATCTTCCTGGACCGGGGCACGAACCCGTATCCGCTGCATCGGCAGGCGGACTCCCAACGACTGTGCCACCAGGGAAGCCCCCCAGTCTCTGTTTTAAAAGTTTCATATCCACTAACTTACTTAATTATCAAAACAACCCTAAAGTAACTGTTATTATTCCAATTTTCCAGTTGAGGGAATGGAGGTAAAGCTAATAACTCTTCCAAAGTTCTGGAAATCTTAAGAGGTCCCGAGGTCCAGATGTCTGCTCCCTAGTGTACGTGCCTATATAATAATTCCCCTGAGTATGAGTAGAACTGGTGAATGTGACGGTGTATCACTGTCATTACATTACCTTAAGTCTCAGAAGAGACTTTCCAAATGTAATTAAGGGTCCTAATCAGCTGACTCTGAGTTCATAAAAAATGAAATGACCCTGGGTGGGCCTAACCTAATCAATTGAGCCCCTAAAAGAAGTCTGAGCTATTTAAGGCAGCAGAGAGTATCCTGCTGGTCTGGAAGGAGCAAACTGCAATGTAGTGGTGAGGGCTCCATGGCAGGAAGTAGCGAGTGGACTCTTGGAGCTGAGAGTTGCCCCCGATTGACAGCCAGCAAGAAAACAGGGAGCTTCATCCTCCAACTATAATAAACTGAATCTACCAACAGCTACTTCGACTTGGAAAAGGATCCCATGATCCAGAAAGGAATGCAGCCGGGCTTGTACACTGATTTCAGCCTGGGAGACCCTGAGGAAACTATCATGACGTGAGCCACCATGTGCCTGGACTTCTGACCCACATAACTGTGAGATGATGAATGGGTGTTTGATGCAGCTAAGTTTGGAGTAATTTGCTGTGCAGCAATAGAAAATACTATCTATGATATTTGCCATAGTATAGGGGAGTTGAGGTCTTCAAGCGACAGATTCTTGTAAATGGCCTGTTTCCTAATTACGCTTCTTGCTTCCTGCCTGGGCCTCTCTGTGAAAGTGCAGAGGAGTTTTTGATCTCTGCTGTGCACTTTCCATCACTCCTCAGAGCCTCGCTATCCTCACCCTCATCCCCGTTATCTAACCCTGACCCTGACCCTGACCCTGACCCTGACCCTAACCCTAACCCTAACCCTATCCCTAACCCTGACCCTATCCCTAACCCTTACCCTAACCCTAACCCTATCCCTAACCCTGACCCTGACCCTGACCCTAACCCTAACCCTATCCCTATCCCTAACCCGTACCCTAATCCTAACCTGTACACTAACACTAACCCGTACCCTAACCCATTGTCGTACCCTAACCTGTACCCTAAATCATACCCGTTCCCTAACCCTAACCCTAACCCTGACCCTGACCCTAACCCTAACCCTAACCCTAACCCTGACCCTGACCCTGACCCTAACCCTAACCCTGACCCTGACCCTGACCCTAACCCTAACCCTATCCCTATCCCTAACCCTTACCCTAACCCGTACCCTAATCCTAACCTGTACACTAACACTAACCCATACCCTAACCCTAACCCGTTGTCGTACCCTAACCTGTACCCTAAAGCGTACACTAACCCTAACCCTAACCCTTAACCTAACCCATACCCTAATCCTAACCCGTACACTAACACTAACCCGTACCCTAACCCTAACCCGTTGTCGTACCCTAACCTGTACCCTAAACCATACCCGTTCCCTAACCCTAACCCTAACCCTAACACTGACCCTGACCCTGACCCTAACCCTAACCCTAACCCTAACCCTAACCCTGACCCTGACCCTGACCCTGACCCTAACCCTAACCCTTTTTTCTCAGATGGCAGTTCATTTGCTGAAGTAGGAATGAATTGATTTACAATTGCTTGACTCCTAGATATTCCGATTTTTCTGTTTGGGGATAAGGCCCAGTCGTTTTTTAAATGTGCGCAGATGATTTTATTTTAAAACATCCAGATGATTTTATTGTGCAGCCGGGGTGGAGAACCAGTGGTCTAAAATCACATCCTGTGAAGCTCTAGAGGGACAGCCTGCAGTAACAGTTGATATGCAAAGTCTTGTTCAGTGGGCCAGGGCTGGGGAGTGACCTGTGCGGTCCAGCAGCCTTCGACATGGTCGCTGTTATGAGCTCCGCTCAGGGTAAGTTGAGTATACACACCTTAATTATTTCACCCATCCAGAAGATTCAGAGATACACAAAAATGAGACACTTCTGAAAAACATGCTCTAATTTCCTGAGACAGTATATTTTAAAACTTAACGAGGGAGAACATATTTTCTTAACTATACGGTAAAGTGAAAGGCTGCCTCTCTACAACGCAATCAGTGCTCACATTATTATGTAGTAATGGAATCCTTTGCTTGGTAATTGTGCCCCTTGGGTTCCAGCTGACTGATATGCCTCCTACAAGCCACTGTCTTTGCTACACAAGTACCTTGAAAGAAACATTAAAGTAATGCTTACAATAATAATACGTGTAAATCATTGATTACAATTGTGTTGTAGCAAAGATTCGTACTTCTCCCCATTCTGTGTGTGTTGTTTGGGTTGGGAGGGAAGTTGATTTTATTATTCCAGTTTGTACTGTCATATATATTAATGCCTATCTCTGTGTGCTTTCATATATACATACTCTAAATGTATATTTACCTTTATCATCCTGCTATGAATTAGCTTAAGGTTTTGATTACCTTTCAATATTATTTGTGTCTTAACCATTGCTTATAAAAGCAAGCCATATAGTTGAAAGTCTGAAATTCACATATTAATTATGTGAGGCTTAGTAAATTGAAGGAACTGAAAAAAATTTTTTTTCTTTCGTATTTGAAATATTAGCTTTTGAAGTTCTACATCAGATGGGCCCTTTTCCCCTAACTGATAGAGAAATGTTTGGTTTATGATAAAATTAGTGTGAGGTATGTGTGTGTGTATTTCATTCAGGTTAGCTTTGTTTTAGGGGCGCTGTTATAAATTAGCTCCAGGAAGATGAAAAGCCAAGTGTGGTCTAGTTTTATTGAGTGAAGCCTACCTAGGCTGTGAAATAAAGCCCAAGGATGTGGAGGTAAGAGAGCCAGCAGCTGTGAAGCGAGCTGCCAGGTAGGGGTGGATAGAGATTGTCTTGTTGGGGCCAGTCCCCGTCCTGAGAGTCTGATGAAAGTCAAGTAGGGAAAATAATGAAACACCAGTGAGAGGACATCTGAGTTACATCTTTCAGTCAAAGTCACAAAATAAATTGAATTTTTGAAACAAGTACACTCTCCATCTTTAGGAATGGGGTTTGATGCATGTAAAGGATATTTGAATGGAAAATCTTAATGTCAAAGTACCTAAAAATATTTCTGTCATTATTGGAGATGAAAAACCTTCAGGTGGTTTCAAACAGGACAGTAAAAGAGATGTGCACAGTTCCTGGCACATTGCAGGTACTTAAAATAACTTTTGGACAAATAGATGAGCAATGTATGGGGCCTATTACCATATTTTTTCGGTTTTTGTTACGTTGAGAGGAATTATGTTTAATAGGACAAAGATTCTGTGTTTGGTAAAAAAGCCAAAGACCAAAAATCTGATGTTTTGCAAAATTGTGTGCTAAAATTAACAGGACTTAATGGAGAAAATGGAGTGAGGGTGAGAGGTGACCACTCACACTAACTAGTACAACATTGTGACAAGACCACTAACCAAATTAGCACTGATACCTTGGGAGACAACAGCACTACTCAGGCAGGCAGTTCAGTATAGCTAGAGGCTGTCCCAGAGGATCGTAAAGTGTACAGAAAAAAATCCAGTGGAAATTCTGGCAACTCCTTAATTAGCAAGAGTCTGGCAGGTAGATGAAAGTAGAGATCTAAAGCATTGGGGTCCTTTGAAGGTGTGTTCTGTAGGGGGTGCAGACTGTCAAGCGATAAGTTATAAGAGGCTGGGCTGCTCCTCTCTGGGGAGGTCTTATTTTTTTATTTTTTTGCAGTGTGCGGGCCTCTCACTGTTGTGGCCTCTCCCGTTGCGGAGCACAGGCTCCGTACACGCAGGCCCAGTGGCCACAGCCCACGGGCCCAGCCGCTCCACGGCATGTGGGATCTTCCCAGACCGGGGCACGAACCCGTGTCCCCTGCATCGGCAGGCGGACTCTCAAGCACTGCGCCACCAGGGAAGCCCCATTTTAACCTTTTGAAAGATCAATTCCTGTGATTGTGGTACTATTGGAATTGTACTTCCCTTCCTTGGGAACGCAGTATGAGTTTTAGAATTTACCTCATCCTTGTTGAAAGAGAGATGAGACTCACAAAAAAAAGAGAAGAGCTTTAACTCAAAATGTTTCCCCCCAAAACCAATATGTTTGAAAATTTTTTATATTTGTCACTTATTTTCACTTGTTGTGGATGGTCTGTTGATGTTTTTACCCATTATTCTATTGGAAAGTGCATTTTTATATTGAATTGCCTGTGTTCTTTGTATATTAATGAGCATTATCCATCTGCCTGTCATATAGATTGCAAGTATTATTCTCAGATCGATGCATAGCTTTTATTTTGCTTTTGGGTATACAGATATTAAACTTTTTAATACTATTATATGTTCTAGTGCTTTCCTTTGCAATTTTTGCTTTACAGTGTTACACTTAAAAAAAGCTTTTCATTCTCATTTCATCTTCATCTGTATTTCCTTCAGCCTTTCCATTTAGAAACAAGGGTAGTTCTCTGTTTCAAGTTAGCATTTACATTCCTTGATAACTTTGGTAGTTTTCTACATATAGGTCCCGTGATTTTGTTCTATTATTCCCAGGTATCTGTTCTTGTTTTGGGAATGGTAATTTATATCTGGCATTTTAAAAACTTGTTATTTCAGCTGTAAAAGAAAGGTGTGGGGATATCTATGTATGTGTTTTAAATTGGCTATTTTAGTGAGCTATCTATTCAAATAATTTTTTGTTTTGATCATCCTGGACTTTCTAAAAGGACACTCTTTTCATATGTAAATATTGGGAACTTTGCTTTTTAATTTTTATTTCTTATTTTTCTTTTTGATTAGGAATTTTTTAAAAAAGGCAATAGCTTTTCCACTTGAGTTCTTTTATTTTGACTAACCGCCCTCTACGAGGAAATATTTTTAAATGGTTTTTATTGTAGGAAGGGCATTTGGGTTGTGCACTGTCTGAAGTCTTGAATATCCCAGAATATCTTTCTTTTGCCTTTGAACATCAATATCAACTTGGTTGGTAGTAGCATTTCAGGTCACGACTTTTTGCCCTCAAATTAATGTAGATCTAGCCTCAGTTCCTCTGCCATTATCTGTGCAGGGGCATCCTGGATCAGCCCAAGTTAGTTCTCTCTTGATCAGTAACATTAGTACAACAAAAGAAGTTAGTTTTTCTCGTATCACCTGTGACACTAACAATCTTCAGAACATTTGCTTTTGTCTCTTTGAGAAAGCAAGCCCTTAAGGAGCTCTTTGGAAGTAAAGACTATGGAAGATTTCTATCTATGACAGCCCACTCGTCTCCTCCTCATTTTTCGGCTTGTGATGTGGTTAAACTGTTGAGAGAACTGTGATGACTATAATGACCTACCGAGGCTTTATATTCCATGAGCAGTAAGTGCTTTAAAATGATTTTTTAAATTAGTTTGCTTCTGATACTGATTCCTTTCTCATGACACTATGCAAGGCTGCATATGCAAATATAATGAATTGTTGTCAGCTTTTTAATGAAGATTTTTAATAAGATTAAGAATCAAGAGATATTTGAGCTCTCTGATTAGGGCAGAGATCTTCCAGTGATTGTACATCTATCAACCAAGGTGTTGACTACTTCTCTGGCTACCTTCTGGAGGGTGTACCAAACAGCATGGATTCACAGTTGCTCAGAATAATCCCTGAGTAAACTTCTCAGACCTGACCATCTGGAATATTACTAGGAAAATGCCAAATAAATGGGATAATTTTTACTCCTTTATCTCTAAAACAATATAATACATTGCTAATACATAAACAGTATAAAAATATAATATCTTGTTAATAGACGACATAAACCATTATCTTTTGGGATAATGTGGTTGGCGCATTATGATTATTTTTGTTTTTGCAGCGAGTTCACTAGTTCATGTAATTCATACAGAGCGTTATCCAGATAGTGAAGCTGAATCCGGCCTCTGTACCCCGACACCAAATTAAATCTCAGAGACAGAGTTTGGGGTGAAGTAGAAAAGAACAGCTTTACTACTTTGCCAGGCCAAGGGGGCTACAGTGGGCTCATGCCCTCAAAACTGTGTGTCCTGACCTGGAGGGGATAGTGAAGAGTTTTACAGTAATGATTCAAAGAGGGCGTGATTAGCTTGTGGACATTCTTCTGATTGGTTGATGGTGAGGTAAGTGGGAGTCAACATCATCAACCTTCTGGTTCCAACAGGTCTGGGGTCTATGTGCTGGTGGGTAGCATACAGTTAACTTCTCCCACCTGCTGGGGGTTTCAGTACCTGCAAAACAGCATAAAGATATTGTTATGTGTATCCCTTGAGGGGGAACCAGGACCCTGCCCCAAGGCTGCACTATTGTTTCTTGACTGGTCTCACCATCCCCTCCCTTTCCTAATTAGTATCTGTTTGAACTCACCCAGTTGAAACTCAGGGAAGGTCATGGAGGCTGAATGAAGCCTATTTCCTGTGATCAAGAAGTGAGGGACACAGAAAAGCTTTTGTGCCCAGGAGCCCCACAGGGTCCTGTTCCGTTTCACTATCACCTTGAGTCCCAGAATTCATCCACACTGGAGGTAGTGAATGCTCATCTAGGGTTATTGAAATCTGTCGAAACATGTCTCAAAATGAGTCTTCTATGTTGTATCATTGCCTCATGCAGATGTTTTATCTAGAATCTTCTACATTTGTCATATTATTAAAAATAACATGTCAAATTCTTTTGGGCTGAGATTGAATATAAATTAACAGAATTCTGAAGCAACAGAGATTTATTCTGGATTGTGTTCACATATTCTTGGTGCAAAGCAGTGTATGTGCATGTGTAGGAAGGAATCACAAGGGATTCCTTTTCCTCAACAGCATGTACTACTTTAAGGTTGCAAGTTATGGGCCCATGAACCTTAGGCCTTCAGAAATTCAATTTATTTTTCTCTCTTAATTAAAATTATCACCACCTACATTATCTCCTGGGGTTCCTTTCTAAGAACTGCAGACAAATAGGACATAATTTCTTCAGGAACTCTCTTTCAGCTCACAAAAACTACATATATAAGCCATTTCTGCCTTACAGGTCTCTCTGCTAAGTTCTGAGGAATTTGAAAGAGGAAAATGAAAATAACCACAATTCTAAGAAGTTCAACTAAGTTGTCCCTGTTTCTGCCTTCCTTTTTTTTTTTTTTGCTGTATGCGGGCCTCTCACTGTTGTGGCCTCTCCCGTTGTGGAGCACAGGCTCTGGACGTGCAGGCCCAGTGGCCATGGCCCACAGGCCCAGCCGCTCTGCGGCATGTGGTATCCTCCCGGACCGGGGCACGAACCCGCGTCCCCTGCATCGGCAGGCGGACCCTCAACCACTGCGCCACCAGGGAAGCCCTGCCTTCCTTTTTGGATTGAATGTGGACGTGTGCAGTCCCACTGGCTATCAAGATTATGTGAGATGATTGATTTTATTGATCCTCCCCTCCTACCTTCACTCTTGTTCTCTCCTGGGACTCTGTCCATCTCAGTAGATATCTTGCTGCATTGAAATAATAGATGTGAACTTGTGTTAACCAATTGCCTTCTAGAATCCTCTGGATAATTTACTTCTCAAGGGAAAATCTCAAATAGGTGACTGCTGTATCTAAGCTCTTCTTGCTCTATATGGAGGAAATTCTCCTCCTGGCGGGAACTTCAGAGCCATTCCAAGATATTCTATTCCTCAGAGGGAGGTTCAGATTTTCTCCTTCAGGGTCATTCTAATGATACGTTCATCATTACATCTTGTGCTAACATGCACACACACACACACACACACACACACACACACAGCCAGTAATTTCTTATTATTCTCTTACTAGGTTTGATTTTAAGGATTTGGAGAAGGGTCTCATCTGTGCTGTCTAGCTCTCAGTATCCCCAGTTGCCTTAATGACTAAAGATCTATTATCGTATGCAGTAAAGAATTAACCTGGCACACATGGGAGCTTCAAATCCTGCATATTCCAAAGAAGGGCTTGGTATTTGCCAGGCTCCTGGAGGTAACCTCTAAGCTCTTGGAATAAAGACCTAAACAGAATGTCTTTGTTTATCTGGGAGCCTTGGGCCACAGCTGATGGCCCATCCTCTCAGTGCTAAGGATGTGATATATGGCAGGGGCCTTGAGCCACATGGTATCAGCTTGACCTTTGGCCTTTAGCCACACCTACATGACTAACCCCCAGTGAAAACCCTGCATGCTCATGTGAGCTTCCCTGGCTGGCAGTAGTTACTGTGTACTGTCACACAGCTTTACTGGGAAAATTGAGCACTGTCCACGTAATTCCCCTGGGAGAGGACAACTAGAAGCTTGCACTTGACCTTTCCTGGACGCTGCCTTAAAGGCCTTTTCTCATTGATGGTTTTTAATCTGTGGATTTTTTTTTTTTCTGGAATAAACTAACCATGAATATAATGGCTTTGCTGAGTTCTCTGATTACTTCTAGTGAATTGTTTGACCTGAAGATGGTCTTGGGGAGTCCTTGGACGCATATGCAATTTATATATTTGGGATAGAAAATATCCTTCAGTGAAAAATGTGGGAGCTGGACGATGGTGACAGTTGCACAACAATGTGAATGTAGTTAGTGCCACTGAACTGTACAATTAAATATGGTTAAAATAGTATGTTTTATATTATGTGACTTTTAAATTTTATTTATTTATTTATTTATGGCTGTGTTGGGTCTTTGTTTCTGTGCGAGGGCTTTCTCTAGTTGCGGCAAGCGGGGGCCACTCTTCATCGTGGTGCGCAGGCCTCTCACTATCGCGGCCTCTCTTGTTGCAGAGCACAGGCTCCAGACGCGCAGGCTCAGTAATTGTGGCTCACGGGCCTAGTTGCTCCGCAGCATGTGGGATCTTCCCAGACCAGGGCTCGAACCCGTGTCCCCTGCATTGGCAGGCAGATTCTCAACCACTGCGCCTCCAGGGAAGCCCTATATTATGTGACTTTTACCACAATAACAAAAAAATTAAAAGAAAGGAAAATGTCCTTTAAAATTTCTTTTCAAAAATACTTTTTAAATGAAAATGAAAATGAAAAAATTCACTATTTTTTAAATGAAAAGGAAAGAAATTCAGTATTCTAAAGTCCACTATTACTATAGTGTGAACTTTCCCACTGTGACCGGGTGAAGGAAAGCATTCACTTGCTCATTTATCAAATATTTATTGAGCACCTGTTCTAGGCTAGGATAGATGCTCTAGGCGAGATGCTGAGGACATTGCAAAGAACCAAAGAGAAAGGTTCTAGCTCTCATAAAGATTAGAAAAAGAAAAATATATAAATAGTAAGTAAATAAATAAGGTAATTTTGGTTGTGTTAAGTACCATGGATGAAATTAATGTGATGATATGGAGAACACAAGGGGAAGTCCACTTTAAGTCAGAAATAGCTTCTCTGAGAAGACATTTTCAGGATACCAGAAGCATAGAATGACGTAGACATTTTACGAGCACTGGGAACAACCAACTGCAAATGCTTTAATATGGGATAGGACTTGCCCTGTTCCCAAAAGAGAAGGGAGGCTAGTGTGGCTAGAATGTTCTGACAGGGGAAAAATGGTGTGAGACAAGATTAGAGAGGGAGGCGGGAACCTGGTCATGGTGCCCTGGTAGGTGAAAGAAACTTGTTTATTTGGAGAGCAACGGAAAGGCATTAAGAATGTAGATAGTTTTAAACTTCTACAGCTGCACTGAATGTTTGAGACCCCGTTATCCTGGGAGGGTTTCTCATAATGTGCCAAGGGATTTGGGAGGGAGACTGGTGTGAGCAGCTCCATCTCTCCATGCTGGCCTCTGTTGAAACATCCTTCTTTTCCATCTGGTCCTTGGTTATGACTCATGCTGACTGCTTCTTTTTGTCCCTCACCTCAACCCTAGGGACTCTGTAGATGCCAATACTCCCTGCTCAGTCTGTGTCCTTTTTGGAGACACAGGACACATTTGGTTGCTCTCTTGGGGTAGTCTAGGGATGAGGTGAGCTTTTGGACATCTTCTAGTCCCCGTCTGTTTAGAGGTAGCCTTTTCCCCTCCCTTACTCCTAGACCACGCTGGGCTCACAAAACTGGGGTTTTGCAACTGTCTCAGGCTCTGTTCAGAGATAAGAACACAGGATCCCTTATTATTCTCAGATTTCCCCAATATGCCCAGAGTTGTGTTTTTCCCTCCCTGGACTTAGCCTAGCAGTTGGGGACCAGGCTTGGGGCCACCTCTCAATGTTCTCTGAGACATTACATACATAACAAATGATCTGTTTACAGTACAGACTTTATGCCTTGAAAGCTTTGAAACTCAAAATGTCTTTCTGTTTTTTCAAAACAAATGCCTCGGCCAAGAGTTTCAAAATCCTCATTTCCTTGATGTCCTTCTTTCCCGGAGGCAATAGGCATAAAATATCCTAGCAGCTGCCTCAGTTAGGATGTTATAGAAAATATGGGAAAAGCCACTTTGGTAAATCAAAAATAATGGCTAGCTTGCTAATGTCAGGAATCTATCTAAATATTTCACATGGATTCACTCACTTAATGTTCAGAATAATCCTGTGAGGGAAGTACGATGAATATCCCTACTTTATAGATGAGGAAACGGAAACGGAGGCACGGAAAAGTAAACGAAGCTGCTGCTGGTCACGCAGCTGGAAAATGACAGATCTGGAGTTCATACCCAGGGAGTAGCATAATCTGATGTACATTCTAAAGTTTTTATTTTTCCTGCTGAGTGAGAAGAGCATTACAGAGGAGTAAAAGTAGAAGCAGGTAAGCTGGTAAAGACTATTTGAAGAGAAGAGTCAAAAGGACTGGCTGAGTGTGTGTGTGGATGTCGAGGCATGGCATACTGAAGGAGGACGGTTCCTTTGTCGATGGTTCGATGAAGGTGGAGATGAGGAAGACGGATTTACTAGTTCACAATTTGATATGGACTGATTTCTAATGACAACCAGTACATACACATGTTAAATGGGAGACCACAAGTTAAAAAATAATGTCTTACACAAATGAACTTATCTGCGAAACAGAAACAGACTCAGACATATGAGAACAGACCTGTGGTTGCCATGGGGCGGGGGTGGGGGAGAGATGGAGTGAGAGTTTGGGGTTAGCAGATGGGAACTCTTATATATAGAATGGATAACAAGGTCCTACTGTATAGCACAGGTCCTATTGTATAGTCAATATCCTGAGATGAACCATAATGGAATAGAATATGCAAAAGAATGTATATATATGTATAGCTGAATCACTTTGCTGTACAGCAGAAATTAATGCAACATTGTAAATCAACTATACTTCAAAAAAATAAGTTAAAAAAAATAATGTCTTAATTTGGTCAAATGGTCACTGGGTGGACGTGCATGTAACAAAATAGCTTCAACCGAGGAGGTCAACGGAAGGCTGGACCAGCAATCTTGGTTCCATGATAGTAAGCAAAGAATTGCAAACTACCATGTTAAGCTTAAGTCCCAAGCAAAGTTTATTTAAGCATAGGTACACTCTCAGAGAGGGAGAGAGAGAAAGAGAGAGAGAGAGAGGGAGAGAGCGGGCTGTTTCTGCGAATTGAAAGCAGCACTCCTATACAGGCTTAAGGGCGCTTTTAAGGAGCATTTTTCGGGGGGGCGGGTGAGTGACAGGGGGTCATTATTTGATTGACAGTCCCGAGGTATGGAACGAGTTTACAGCTGCGCATGCTCTCACCCGTGAATCGCTAAGAAACGCCACTGCGGGGGGCGCGGGGGGAAGCAAACCGTATGTAGATTGTATTATAATGATGGTATAATGAGTTTGCGTTTACTATGGATTATACACCTGTCTAGTCTGGGCATGTGCAGCCTAGGGAAGTCCCTTCGTGTTACTGTGCCCCTCTTTACCAGGATAAGCTGCCCACCATACGACCATAGTTTATACGACCATAGTTTCACCCACTCTGGGTGGAGTCAGGGGAGAGTCCCCAGACGGCTGGTGTGTGACTCGATTTCTTCTTGTTTTTCTTGCCACTGTCACCTCCTTGCTGCTAATGTCTGGGAGGGTCCCCAGATGGCTGGGTGTGTGACTTGATTTCTTCTTGTTGTTTTTTTTTTTTTTTTCACCACTGTCCCCTCCTTGCTGCTAATGTCTAACTACCTAACAAAATTATTAGCAAATATAGCTTCTTGTTGTTCATTAAATTCAGAATATCTGGAATGCTCAAAATGGTTCTGCGAAATTTTTCTCGGTTTCCTTTGGTATTGCCCTTCTATCTGGTTAGATTCTTCTTTGATCTTTATGTAGGAAATTGTATTTTCAGTAGTTGGGGAATACTGTGTGATGTCGCCAAAGAACTTGGAATGAAAGATAGGGGTGTATTTTCTGACAGTTAAAATAAGAAACCACTGCATAATGGGGGAGAGAGTACATTTATTCTTCAAGGTATATTCCCAAACCCAGCATCTGTCAGACACAGAGAAGACTCTCAGCATATACTTATGAAAAACACGAATGAATAAAAGCATTTTATCGAGATATAATAGTCCTTAATCATATATGATTTGACTATATAAATGAAAAAAAATTCTAAAGAAGAAATGTACCTATCAGAACTGTGGATGTGGAAAGAGTTTGGGTGAGGTGGGGGACACATTGTTGCCTTAAAAACTCAGTGAAAGAATCAGGGTGATAAACGTTAGCAGTGCAGCCTGAGGCACTCTTCAGAGAACTTGCTCTCCTGGCCAGTTGTGTCTCAGGAGACGTCACACAGGCAATGGAAGAGGCCCCAGGCTGTGTTAGTTCAAGATCATAAAATATTTGAGTAATATAATTAACTACCCTCAGTCTGGATCTAGACTAACCAAGTCCAGTTTTGAATATTTTGACTATCTGTTGGGTTTTCATGCAAATGCTACAGTAAAAAGGCAAACTGGCAGGAAGACGCAGGCTTCCAACCCTCCTGACAATATTTATTATTATATTTTAATAAATTAGCATTCTGAGTTTATCATGCCTTCCTGAGCTTTGCATCCATGAGTTCTTCTCTAAAGAATGGATGCAGGATGCTAACCAGACAGGTTCTTGGGCTGAAAGGATGATAAAAAAAGGCCTTGGTTTATATTCAATACGTCACGTAAGCTGTTACATCCTATAAGCTGTTAGGATTTTGATAGAATATACCCCGGGTGGTTCAAGTGGACCGACTTAATTAAGGGACTACCCACCCAGGTGTGGGTCACAGTCAAGACAATGAGCAGGGGCTGGTGAGGTGCCCACAGAGAGCAAAAGGAAACGTCTGCCTCACACTTAGTGCCAACAGGACACGGAAGGAAAGTGGAGTTATTGGAGTCCAATGAAAGCTAGAACTATGGAGGAGAGGAGACCCAGTGGGAGCTGTAGTCATGGAGGAAAGTGGATATTTTAAGAGGTTGGCTTCTAGAGCAGAGAACAACAGGGCGGAGTACCACAACCTCTCTCCCCTCTGGCCCTCTGACTTGCTTATCATTTCCCTTGGCCTGAATGAAGTTGGCCAGCAAGAGGGCCCAGGAGATGCCATCTGAAATTAGTCTCTCAAGCCACAGAGCAGGCGACGAAGGGGAGATGGGTGAGATGGGGTGGGGTGTGATGGGGGAGGCAAGAGGAGAAGTGACAGCATGGCCACTGAGAGAGCCACCCGGACATGAGCCACAGGTGGACAATTATCTGTCTTTTTATCATCAGAATTTATGAGTTTGTTTTCTCATATAATTTTGATAGGACCAATGAAATGTTAATTTGCATATAATTGTGATGTATCAAAATTCTTATTTCTGACCATTTCAGAAAGGTTCTTATTCTGAGAGCAGCAGCTGGGCTCTTTTAAAGTTCCAGGGTTCCACTGAATTCAAAACAGACTGCTTTTCTTGGATATTTGTTGCTCTTTGAGGTGCTTCAGTCAGAAGGTCAAAAAGTAAAGACTGGGGCTTCCCTGGTGGCGCAGTGGTTGAGAGTCCGCCTGCCGATGCAGGGGACGCGGGTTCGTGCCCCGGTCCGGGAAGGTCCCACGTGCCGCGGAGCGGCTGGGCCCGTGAGCCATGGCCGCTGAGCCTGCGCGTCCGGAGCCTGTGCTCCGCAACGGGAGAGGCCACAGCAGTGAGAGGCCCGCGTACCGCAAAAAAAAAAAAAAAAAGTAAAGACTTCACATTGTCCATGCGGTATGCAAAAACATAAACTCCTGCACACAGAGATGTATGTATTAATAGAATATTTAGAACAAAATAATGTGTCTTGCCCATTTTTGAGATTTATTATTATTCAGGAAGTGTAAAGCCATCCTTGTTGAAAAGTTGGTCAAGAGAAAACCAATTGGCCTTTCACGCATGGGTAACATGTACCTGCTTGCTTTCTATGGAATGTTTAAAGGTCAGTGGCAACTTTACCATATCTGTAGCATTCACAGAACTTCACACGAGTTCTATATCCATTTCTGAATTTCAGACTTTAAAGGAATGTAGAAAAGAGTTACACAAAGTTCATCCTCAACTTTTTCCTTAAACTCATAAATCAGAAATAAAAAGATGACCAAAATGCAGAACAAAAACACTAATTTTTTGAATTTTCACATACAAATAAAATAATGATTTAGAAGTAATTTGAGGACTTCCCTGGTGGTGCAGTGGTTAAGAATCTGCCTGCGCAGGTTCAAGCCCTGATCTGGGAAGATCCCACATGCCACGGAGCAACTAAGCCCGTGCACCACAACTACTGAGCCCGCGCGCCACAACTACTGAAGCCTGTGCACCTAGAGCCTGTGCTCCACAACAAGAGAAGCCACCGCAATGAGAAGCCCGTGCACCACAGCAGAGTAGCCCCCACTCACCGCAACTAGAGAAAGCCCGCACACAGCAACAAAGACCCAACACAGCCAAAAATAAATAAATTAAAAAAAGAAAAAGTAATTTGAGACTAAGTACCAGAGAAATATGAGCATTGACATTTGCAGTGTTACATAAAATACAGGCTGTGGTTCTTATCTGCAAGTAACAGAGACCGACGCATAAGAGAAGTTTGAATGGAGATTCGGAAACTCACAGAATTTCTGAGAATACTGGAGACACAGTCTTGGGAAACAGGCAGGAATGAAGAAGAGGCCAGGCCACCAGGGCCAGTCTTATGACACAGCACCCTGCTGCTGGTACTTCTGAACACTGGACACCAGAGCTTACAAGACCTCCCATGACACTGGTAACAGTGATGGCCCCAGTGCCACTGTTGCCATTCAAGGATGGAATCTCTCCTGTATCACTAGTGGCTGAATCACTGTTCCAGTCTATGTTACAAGCCTATATGCTATCTGGAAGGGGTTTAAGGTTAAGAGGATCTGACTTTTTTTGCTTCTGTGGGGAAAGATAGATACACTCTACTTCTGTTAAGATTCGTACGTTTGAGAATTCCACAGGCAAGCCAGAATATTTAGATGCTGGGTGACCAAACCAAGACAAAAACCCAAACAATCCTTAGTCATGGTTAACATAGATGCAAAGAGTCTAGTATTATCTCTATTACAAACAGAGTAAGTTTGAGGGGGGTTCAAGATGCAGCACAAAAGATTTAGACCAGATCAAAAGAAAAGTTACCTGATTAGGAAATATTAAACATGACTTACCAAGGTGATTATGGTGTCTCCTTTCCGGATATCTTTTAAAATAAGATTCTCATTTGATTGGAGAGATGTAAATGTTTGTTCTGTATTATCTCTTTGAATTTGCAATATTTGATTTAATTCATCCTTATTTTGGAAGTTGTATTATTAAATGAGGGGAGAGATTGTTAGAATAAACACAAAGAAGACAAAAAATAAGACTTGATAAATGGAAAAGGGCAGAGTCAGAGCAGGATCTAATGAGTTGTTTAAGATCTCTTTTTGTGCTTCTTAGCAGAAATATCCCAAAGATTCATGTGAGGTAGAGTAATACTGTAAATCCTCTAGAAGTTTTAAAAATGTAAATGTATTTCTCTAAAAATAGACAACCAAAAGATGCCATTAAATCTTAACAATCTAGTTTGAATTTACTCTGAAATTAGTTTCAAGGTGACCTATCTCCTAGATTCTTAAAAGAAATTGAGAATGACAGTCAGGGCCCTGTTGAGGAATTTTACTGAGCGTTTCTAAAAGAGATGACATTTTAGACCAATTCTACAGGTGCTTATTAAATCCCTTTTACATTGAAAGCACCAGAGTCACATGTAAAAGATGAAGATGACACCATTTCTGTTTTGAAGAGGCTTTTATTCCAGTGGAGTCAGTGAGGTTAGACTGATGCAAAGCAGAAAGGCAAGGTACCAGATAGAGAAGTTCCAAACTACAGAAGGCTAGAGAAAGGAGGTGTGCATTCTTCTATGGGAGATAAGATGAGGTTGCTTTTGAACTAGGCTTTGGGAGAGAAAAATAATTATAATTGGAAGAAAGTGAGGAGACATGCCATATAAGGATGGGAGCAAATTTTCAAGATGAGATGAGTATGTTTGGCCTGTTCAGGAAACAGCAGGTAAAGCTGCAGCGGAAGAGTATAGGGTTTGCAGAGGAACGGAGTTGAAGGGCTAAAAAGATGGGCTGACATCACATATTATGGTAAAGAATCTGGCTTTTGTCTTACACTGTCCGGAACTCTCCTGTGCCTCTCCCACAAGTATTCTTTGTCAGCAGAATCTCCATTTTTTCTCATTATTGGGCACCCCAGGGGTTGAATGTCTAAGCCAATCACGGTAATTCCTTCCCCCTTTGCAGTGATTGGATTAGGTGTGGAAATGAGATAAAACCTCAGTCAGTGAGATGTCATGGGATGTGTACTGGGGGCCTCTGGTAAAGGAACCCAAGACTGTAAGTTGATCCTCCCAGCCTCTGGATGTTGTCTGGGGTTGTGTTGCTTGGGAAAGTAGCAATTAATGTGGGTCCATGTAGAGTTCTCTCTACACTGAGATACTGAAGTAGCCAACCTTGGAGCCACTCCTTGGGCATTTATTGTTATGAGAGATGAGGAATTCTTGGGGCAGCATTTTTTTCTCTTGATATTTCATCATTTGTAGTGAAAGCATCTCTAGTGATAGATCTCTCTTGCTATGACCCAATACTGCATTCTCTCTGGGACATTTGGAATTAAAGTAGTGCTTACTTTTTCATCTGTCACTCTAGTAGGAAGCTTTTTCTTGTTTACCAGAATTACTTTTATAATTAAAACCTTTTTTTAAATTTAGGAACAAGTTCGCTCTCTGAAGTTCTGTTAAACATTTATTCAGTTGCTATATCCAAGAGTAGATAGAACAGATGAATATGGAAAAAAGTCCAATGGTTAAAAATGTCAAATATATTCATATGTTAGAGTGTGCTTTTATTGTTTCTTGAATAATATGAATTTTTCAGCAGAAACATGTGAATATTGGCACTTTCTGCATTACTTGGGAGAATGACAGTCATCTTTATTAGCCTTCTCATTTGAAGAAAACAAATTGTTGGCAAAGTTTTCCAGAAAGAGATTTTTCTCCTCACTCCAGGGAGCCCTTTGAGATCTGTGCTGTGGGTCAGGAAACCGAACCAGGCAACAAAGACTCCTTTGGAACCTAAATTCGATTGTTGAGATGCTGCCAACTCAGGCTTTACTCTTTTTTCTTCACTCCTGATGATTCTTTCATTCTCCTTTGTTTTGAGCAGGCAGTACTGGAATTTCACGTATTCTGATCTTCCCACTCAGTGCCAGATCTTTTCCTCTGATCAATGTGTTAATTTATAATTAGAATTGCCCTATGTAACTTGAACATGTGTTCATCTGATCAAGTAAAGTCTGGCGGTTGGTTCAAAGGCACCAGCTCCTTCACTTCCATGGTTATTTAAGGCTGGGGGGTGTGGTAAACTTTCTGGGAGTCCAAACTGAGTTGGAGCCCAAAACTTCATGCACAGTAATATATTTATTCAGTCGTTAACTTCATGAGTTTCTGAATGCCTAATTTCCCAACTTACTCAAATAATGAACATTATTTGAAATACCTCATTTAAATATTGATATAAAGACATAGGGGCTGAGTTGTATTTTGAAGGCTTTATTTATGCAAAACTTCCCATAAAAAGAGTTGTTAATTTCCTTTTTCGATAAGATGCTCTTTTTTTCTATTTTAAGCACGATTTACGTCTATTTAGAAATTTGGAAAATAATGAGATAATGCAAAAAAAGAAAGTTGTACCAGATCACATCGGGGAGGGTAATTGCTTTTGATCAATGAGACATTTTATTTTTTCTATGTGTGTTTATAAGTGTGCATAGGATGTCTGTGTTTTACACACACACACACATACACATATATAAATGCATTGTATATAGATAAATTCATACTGGTATTGATTGTACTCACTGGACTTTTAGGTAACTTTATGTTGATTTAATTTTAAACTTACATGTAATTTGCTAGATTAATACAAAGAACTTCAGTATACTCTTTATTCAGATTCAACAATTGTTTACATTTCCCCATTTGTGCACAGAGTTTTATCTGTTTTATTTAGCAAATATAACACAGCTTCTGGTTTTACTAAATATATTGTGTCATTCTAATGATGATGGGGATGATGTTGATAATAATGATAATGATTGCTAAATACTTTTTGGACACTTTAATGTGCCAGGCACTGTTCTAAGTGCTTTACATGTATTATCTCACTTAATCTTCAAATATGTCTAGAAAATATGCATTATTATTGCCCTATGTTTGAGGAACAGAAAGCAGAACACAAAGAAGTGGAGTGACACAGAATTGGCAGATGAAGAAGCAAGGAGTTGGTTAAGGAAAAACCTCAACCCTCATAACAGAGGTGCCGAAGGTAGACTAAGATTCTCAGTGAGTCTGAAAAGACAGTTCATTACTCAGGGCACAGCAAACAGCAGGAGCATTAGCATGATAACTCAATGGCTTGGATGAGAGCTCTATGCACAATAATTTGCGACTTATCTCAGGAACCTGGGGCTAAGGGCTCAGCATCTTTTGTAGTAGGCAATAAACAAGCCCCACCTGAGCAGTCTCATGCTGTGGTCGCCTTGACCTACTTTACTGCCCACGTGTCTAGATTCCCAAACAGCCTCAGGGCAGAGGAGGTTGGACTTGTAACTGAGCTCACTGAGAAAGGATGTACCAGAAGGTGCTCAACACCCATTGCCAATGACTTTTTCCAGCCGATTTGTATTCAGATGAATTAAGTCCACATAACTGATTATAATATATCTCTCATCTCATTTTATAGGTATTATTCAACCAATTCTATGGTTTGGGCCATAAAGGGTGTTTGTATTTTTTTCTTAACCAAAGAAATAAAGCTATGATAAACATCTTTCACACAAATATTTGCTCACTTCTCTAGTTATCTACTTTAAGTAAATTTCTTGTGCTAAAATGATTGCATCAAAGGTACGTTTTTTCCCCATATTGTCAAATTGTAGCCCGACATGTTGCATTAATCAGTTCTTCCAGCAGGATTTCCTACAAATAATAACATTGTTTCTTCCTTTCCAGTATTTGTACCTTGATACATCAGATAACTTATCTTTGTCTTACTGGGTTGGCTAGAAAAGCCAATGTTATTGGGCATATTTATCTAAGCCCAGATCCATTTTTAATGAAATTTTATATTCGCAAATGATTTATTACCTGTCCAGACAACATGCCTTGTTAAAAACTAAATTTATTTGCTCACCTGTTTTGTCTCCGTTAAGGATCAGAATGTTGATGAATATATGGAGGGGTTGTTAAAGTCAGTATTTTATAAAATTACAATTAAAAGAATAGCTTCTGTTCTATGCAACAAGAGCTGGTCTGGTACTGGGTTGTAAACGTATTTAATTTATATTCTATACTTAGGGGTCTCTCTCTAATAAGCAAATGATTAAGTGTTGATTATTATGAAATTTGTAAATGTTTTCTAAATATTTTAAATAACAATTTATATTAAGATTCAGGATTGCTACTTATTGTTTTATTCGCTATGTTATTAGTAGGATTGATTTAGGACAGATGGATGTATGTGTTTAAGTTTTTCCTAAGATTTATAAAGCTTGGAATGGCTATTAGAAAAATTCTACCTATTTTTTTTTTTGGAGCAGAAAGAATGGAATTTATTGAGGAAACATTATAGGTACTTTGCTTTATTTCATCTTTTCTTGATTTAAAAAAATTTTATTGGAGTATAGTTGATTTACAATGTTGTGTCAGTTCCAGGTGAACAGCAAAGTGACTGAGTTATACATATACATATATCCACTCTTTTTAAAAAAAATTATTTTCCTATATAGGCCATTACACAGTATTGAGTAGAGTTCCCTGTGCTATACAGCAGGTTATTATTAGTAACCTATTAGTTTCACTACCATATATAGTAGTGTGTATAAATCAATCCCAGTCTCCCAATTTATCCCTCCCTCCACCCATCCCCTGGTAACCATAAATGTGTTTTCTACATCAGTGACTCTACTTCCGTTCTTGTAAATAAGTTCATTTGTACCCCTTTTTTTAGATTCCACATATAAGCGATATCATATGATATTTGTCTTTCTGTGTCTGACTTACTTCACTCAGTATCACAATCTCTAGGTCCATCCAAGTTGTGGCAAATGGCATTATTTTGTTCTTTTTTGTGACTGAGTCATATTCCGTTGTATACATGTACCACATCTCTTTTATCCATTCTTCTGTTGATGGACATTTAGGTTGCTTCCATGTCCTGGCTATTGTAAATAGTGCAATGAGCACTGGGGTGCACGTATCTTTTCGATTTATACTTTTCTCCGGGTATATGCCCAGGAGTGGGATTCCTGGGTCATATGGTAGAATTACATTGATTTTTAAAAATTAAACTAACTCTACATCTCCTGGATAAATTACACTTGCACATGGTAATCTATTCTGTTTCTATATTGTCTAATACATATAGCTGATTCACTTTGCGGTACAGTATAAACTAACACAATATTGTAAAGCAACTATACTCCAATAAAAAAAAAATAGATGTAGGGACTTCCCTGGTGGTCCAGTGTTAAGACTGCATGTTCCCAATGCAAGGGGCTGCAACACAACTAAAGATCTCGCATGTGGCAACTAAGATCCGGTGCAAATAAATAAACAAATAATTTTAAAAAATAGATGTAAACATCCTTTATACTATTAATTCTACCTTCTTAAACCATTTGTTTTTCCCTGGAAAGACTGTTATTTCTTTGTATGCATGTAGCCTTTTTCTAACAAAGATCACAGAAACTTTCTTGTTATTTCAATTCTGAAAAAGAATTCATTTCTCATCTACATACATTATACTTCTATGTTGCTTTACATTTTTAAAGACATTTCACATAAATTGCATCACTGACATTTTGACAGCATATATTTTACATCTTTGCATTGAACATTTATTTATATTTATTTATTTTTCTAATTGTTTCTCCATTTTTTCAATTAAAGCTTAAAATCTATCATTTCTTTCTCATTACTCTTCAAGATATACTCAGTAAAAGGATAATATTTCCTAAATACTTACTTCCTTTCACATGTTTTGGCAGGTAGGTAAGGAGATAAGGTGCATATTAACTAATGTGATGCTTTCTCTTTTAAAATTGTGTCAGTTATATATATTCTAAAATAAGGTTAACCTTTTAAGCATTCCTTGTAGAGTAGACAAATATTCCCACACCTCTTTAGCTCTTTACTGTGACTAGGGAAGAAATCAACTTTGTCCTTTTAAGGACAATATTTTTCCTTAGTATGTAGATGTATTTCCAGTACTAAAATAAAAATTTAAAGGCATGTGCAAAGCAATCTGAGTGCACAATCCTGGTAGAGCTTTGTAAATTTCCCACCAATTTTTATAGTTTTCTTTTGTATCTAATTTCATAGCACTTTTATTTTAGCGACTCACCTTTATTAAGTTAAAAAATGTAATTTCACTTTCATATAAACAGCTATATTTGTACTCAGATTTCTTTAATTTATAATTAGAATATAATTAGAATAACATGTAAAACTGGCACAAACTTATCTGGGTAGAAACACAACTGACTCTCGGAAACTGGTGGAAGCAGAAGAGACCCAATAGAAAGCAGTTGGGCAGCTTTGAGTACTTAGTGAACTGCAGTCATCATCGGCTATATTTCACTGGGGAAACAGTGTTGGCTAATCTGGTGAGTCAGTTTTGTAGAGGTCCGTTAAGAGATCTGCTGACATGGTAGAGCTCTGAGCATCTACTAAGAGTAGGGAAGGGTGATGGAACTAGAAGAACCCTGTGATATGTTTCTACAGAAACATAGGGGAAATTTCTTTTGTTGATACAGGAATCTTGAATAGATTTAAACCCTTTTAGTTCTGCTTAAATGAGCTATGGTACATACACAATATGGACTACTATTTATAAAATAGCACCATGTATCATGAAGCCAACTTAAGTGCATGAGCTCTAGTTCAGTATGTATGTTTATGTGCGTCAATCTAACTGCTTGCAAGTGGGGTTACAGTGGGTGTGGCAGGAAATGTACTCTTTAATCACTTCGAAGAGTTTGCATTTATATTACAATCAATACTGCTTTTACAATGCTAAAGAGAAGAAAATATAAAAAGAGGGTCTCTATGGCTCTTGGAGATGTATCTTCCTTCTTCTGATCTGTTTAATCTCCTCCCTCACTTCCATCGTTGCCACAACAGATAAAGAATCTCATTGGCACACTTAATATCATTTAGTTCAGATCATCCAGTGGGGGTAAGGTAAAGAAGAAGTCTAGGGAGCAGAAATCCATGCTACAAATGTCCCCTTTGGTCAAATGGAATTAATAGTATTGTACTTTCCATACACAGTTGTTTAGGGTTAAATAAAGCAATATATGTCAGGTGCTTAGAATTCTGTCTCACACAGAGTAAGCACTAAATATATGTGCTGCGTTAGCAGTAGTATATTTGTTGTTGTTACCAAGTCTAGCCAACCAACAATGTGCAAATAGAAGTTATGCTTCCAGTGCCATCCATGACATCTGGACCTTGAGAATGAAAAGAGTGTGGGCTTGAGTCAGACAGATCTGGTTGTGAACTCAGGCTTCATCTCTTACAGCTATGTGTCCTCAGACAGTGATTTTATTCTCTTTGCTTAAATGTTTTATTCTGTAAAATGGTTATTATGATAATTACCACTATTATGATAATTACCATTATCAGGGTTTGTGACTGTTAAGTGATGTGCAAGGATATAAAACACTTAATTCATGGCTGGGCACCCACGGGTCCTCCATTAAGCTGCCCTCCTTCCTTCTTTCACTACGTCATGCCTCCTGTCTGTCCATCACTTCCTACTTTTCTGCTTATGACTGAACTAGCTTTCTTTTCTCCCTTCTTTCTTTTTGTTCCAGTAGGAGCCTCTGTGCTTTCTCTTTGCATTGTATTTGGATGATAAGCCCTTCACAGAGACATGCCAAAGATTGTTACATTTTAATATTATAGTCCTGATGTTTATATTTGCTGTTAAATTTTATTGTATAATTTGGGCTTCTACCTGGAGAGAATAAACATTACTAGCTATCTCAGTTTGTGCTTTCCTGATTTTCATAAATGCAGAATTGGGGTGCAACTTATTATCCATTTCTACTTTGATGGTCGCGTTCATTTTTTATGATTTTGGAAATCATTTAGGACAGCTACCTCACTTGTTCCTAGATGGGACTTCTTTTGTTGTAATACCACTGACAACCTTCAAATGAGCTACATGCCTTAAGTTTTTTTTTACAAGGTACTTTTTACGTTGTAAAAGTGTCTGGAATTTTAGAGAACATCCACATAGAGTTTTTTCTTGGCATCTTTCCTTTAATAAACACACTGTCTTTGAAAAGGTCACCTAGAAGAGGAAGTTAGGGAAAATTAGGTGCAACTGATTGAAACTTGTGTTGGTATAATTTGTCAAGACATTTAACCTGAATATTTCTACATTTTTTTTATTCCCTGGAAACAACCTTCTCTGTGCACATGCCATGTAAGGGCTGGTAATAACTTGTGCACAGAGTACCCTTTATCTTTTACTTTGTATTTTAAGAGACTACTTTAAGTTTGATATTACATGAAGCGTTGGAGCTCAGCTTTGTCTTGCCTGAAGATTATACAATTTGGGGCGGGGGGGAGGGCCTCTTTAAAGAAGGAATAAAAAGTTTAAACCACAAAGTTAGATACGAATGTGAACCTTTATATAGGATAAGAAAAAAACCCACAAAAATTTTAAAACTTACATAGTCTCTGAATGTTTAAAAATCTAGAAGCGAACTTACTCTAATACATTTATTAATGAACTGCCTCACAGATCCCACAGTACTGTTCCTCATATATTTAGTTGAATGCTCTTTCATTATCTTGTTCTCTGACAAATGGTTTTGTAATATTCACTATAACAACTACAGAAGATAACTAAGCTGTTTTTCTACCGTAGCTGATTAAAGTTTGTTTTTCATAACTGAGAGCTGGGATGCATTCAACGTGAGCTATTACAATAAGCTATACTTACTATTTGTATTGCTGCTCTGATGTATGCTGCATTACTGAGAATATTCCTGAAGGAATAGAGCTTCCAGTTCGATTGGTGTCAGTGAGAACTCCCCTTACAGTTACATGTCTGATAATTAGAAGAATTTTCCCCATACTCTTCTGGCTCCATACATTTCAAACCTTATTTCGTCTTTCCTACTTACAGACGTCCTGTGCTGGGAATCATAGGGCCTGTTCATATCACGATATGATCTTTGGATATATACATTCATTTCGGTGATGCCTGGTGAATCAACAACAGTTGAACTATATGTGGAAAAAACTGTGAAATGTAAACATATTAAACCCAAGTAAGTATATCCCCACCTCAACGTTCCCTTAGCCAGATTCTAAGATGCCTGTGGCTCCTCCATTGCCAACTCACTCCAGGGGATTTGTGATGGAGAGGAAGTCGAGAGGAAAGAGACAGCAGCCTAACCGGTTGTATTAAAGTCTCTCACTTTTGAAAGTTTTAGAGAAATGAACACATTGCAAAGGAATCCCCTAGGCCTCCTCTAAGTGAGCTGCCTTGAAGTTAAGCTTCATTAGCTTCACAGCAAATCTGCCTCTGATTACAGGACCTTCTGAGTGAAAGGTTTGTCCTGGAGGGGCCCGCTTTCTCCAGTCTCAGATATGCCACACTTGATCTTGTGTCTGGTTATATTTTCCTCTTCAGCTTTTTCTCAAACTTTAAGAGCAAATCCAAAGGACTGAGATTGTGACCCAAGAACTGTTGCCTGTTTCTTAAGAGCACTAATTCTGTGTGGATTATTCAAAAATGAATGACTCGCAGCCTTATAGACATCAAGGAGGTTGGAGGAAAGCAAAGATGTGTACTGATCTAACCAAAGGGAGGCCTAGTCAAACCATGGAAGGCAGAAAGACAGGCGTTGCAAAGCCCAGGAATTCCCAGAAGACGCCCAGTGGTTGTCTAGCAGGAGGTCCATGATGAGTTAAATGCTGTCCAAAACCTTATTCTTAGTCTCCCAGGCCATGGTTTCTGTTAGTCTCACAGAGTTTAACAGACTAAAAGACGTTCACATAGAATAACTAGGTTCTCCAGAGACTTAGGTATAATTCTGAATGCCAACGTATTAATTTAGAGTAAAATAAAACTACACAGACTGGAATACTTGTGATGGTGTGACGAGGTTTCTCTCCCTACAGGCTAGCTGCAGTGACAAGTCTGATTATGAACACAAGGTTGCTTGCTGAGTGTGGAATGATAACATGGAGCGTGTTGAGTTTGTTTGGCTGCTATGCCAAACACCACAGACTCGGTGGCTCATAGACAACAATTTATTTCTAACAGTTCTGGAGGTTGGGCGGTCCAATACCATGGCGCTGGCAGGTTTGGTCTCTGGTGAGGCCCACAGTGAGAGGGCTGGCTTCTCACTGTAACGTAACATGGTGGAAGGGGCAAGGAAGCTTTCTCAGGCTTTTTTGATAAGGGCACTAATTCCATTTATGAGGGCTCTGCCCTCATGACCTGATCACCTCCCTAGGGCCTCATCTCCTGATACCATCAATTTGGGGGTTAGGATTTTAACATATGAATTTTGGGGGGGATACAAACATTCAGACCATAACAGAGCATGTGATCTTAAGCAAAGTTTTGCAGTTAATTTAAGTCAAATCACTCTTCCCTGTGTCTGTTGGTAGAGGCTTCCTTTTCTCTTTACATCGTTACATGCACATGTGCACATTCAACATGTATTTTTTTTCTGATTGACACATTCTTTGTTCACACATATTAATGCCATGGTTAGGGCTGTAGTCAAACACTGTGCCAAACTGGGAGTCATTTTTAATCTTTCAGGTGACATAGCAGACATCCGTTCTATATATCTTTAAATTTTTAAACTTTTGGCAAGGTAACACTCACCTATGGTTGACAAATCAGAGGACTTACACAAAAAAAATAGCTCACTGCCCCATCACTACCACTCACAGTTCTTTCCCCTGGAGATTACCTGCGTTTCTGCAAATAATGTGAATAAAATGAACTCTCTTGATTGTCAGTTTTTAGATATTTTCTATTAGCCTCTTGTTAAGATAGATGAGGACTTAGCCCACTTATAACTGAGCAATCTTCCTTCACTCCAACACAGTTGTATTTTTTTTTACTAAATTCTTACATTTGTAACATTAATAATATTCTCATGCCTTACACTTTGTTCTGCCAACTATAAACAGTAATTTTTATTCTCTAGTTTATAAAATATGGATATTTGTACCTCTCAATTCCTTTCAGCACTTCCCTATTGCAGCCTCTATTTGTACTTTAATTTTTACTTTGTTAAGATTGATAACAGTTACCTATGACATATAATACTACATATTATATGGAAGAAAATGTTCATTGAATCCAAGACTGATATTATCTGCATTCTGTTCATAAGTTGGTTGTTGAGCAAAAAATAGACCAAGGAAGAGTTTTGTGACAAATAACCATGGTCTTTCACAGCCTGTACCTTGCTTTGCTTAAGAACTCCAGGCAAGAAGTCTTAGAATATGCAACCCGAAATGTGTTTAAGGATGACTTTGCATGTACACTGTGTCCTAAAGATGTGAATGTAGACACTAAGGCCAGTCATGTCCAGACAAGCAATCCTATGCTTGGTAAACAGCCTGGCATCACTTTCTATGATCCTGTGTTAAATCCCCCCCCACCAAAGGTCCTTGGAGAACCCGTGTGTTCGTTGACTTCTCGTATGTACACTGTGCCAGCAGTGAAGCTTTGCAAACGGTCAATTCAGATGCTGCTTGTTTCTTTGATCTTGTAAATTTAGAAAACTAATAACAGCACTTATTATGATTATGTAATTATATTTCACCAAGAAGTGTCTCTCTTCCATTTCTAGTTTAGTGTTTTGTTTTTCAATTGCCCTCTTTTTCCATCACTGTTTGCCTTCACTATATAATCTTTCCTTCCCCTTGCCTCACTTCTGTAGCTGAGTTCCATAAGACAGGATAAATATAAGAATAAAAATTCTCCACTGAGTGAGTCACAGGAACCCCAAATTCAACAATAAAAATGGAATTCATCATCTTTAATTCAGTCTCACTCCTTCTGTGTTCCTCCTCTAAGGACACCCAGTCCCATGACCAAAAATCCAGCAGGCATCCCAGTTCCTTCGTCTGACTCTCCATTTACTGTGTGTTGTGAAATCGGACCTGTTCTGCCTCTAAAAGAGCAATTGAATTAGAGAAGTTTTCTGTGTCCTCACAACTGCCGTCTTGGTTTGATCTGAACTGAATTCTGAATCCTGTCACTGAGAAAATACTACAACAGCCCCTTCACTGCTCTCCTTGCATCTGGTGTTACCCATCCTCAAGCTGCTCTCCATTCCCAGTTAGAGAAACCTTTCTTATACTCGGATCTGATTAAATACATTTTCTGCTTACAAAGTTTATTGCTTCCTCACTGCTTGCGTGATAACGCCCTAAATCTCCAACATCCCCAACATAATATTCAAGGCCTTTCGTTATCTAGGTTCTGCTTATTTCACCAGCCTGGTATCTTAACACACTCCCCACTAGAACCACACCAAACTACTCCTCTAATAAGCCACTTCCTCTTTTGTCCTTAGGGTTTTGCATGTTTGGTCCCCTCTCGCTGGAACAGCCTTCAACCACCTTCTCACCTGGCAAACTTGTGGACAGGTCTCCGTTTAGATGGCAAACCCTTCCTTGAATGTCCTCTTCTGGACATTAAGTGCTAGCTTCATGTTTCCAAAGATATGTTTTAACTGCTTCTCTGAATACATACATTAGGCTGAAGTTATCTCTTTACTGTTTTGCCCACTAGACTATACATTCTTCATGGAGATTGTATCTTATTCACTGTGCATCCCCAATGCCCAGGACAGATGATGGCATTGCCTGATATCTGTTTACTAAATGGATGAATGAAATCATCTGAGTCCTTTGTCATACATTCCTTGATTTTCTCATAGTAATATTTTCAGCAGAGCAGATGACTATTTCATGGGACAGTAAAATTTTTCTTTAAAAGGAATGGGTGGGGCTTCCCTGGTGGCGCAGTGGTTGAGAATCTGCCCACCAATGCAGGGGACACGGGTTCAAGCCCTGGTTTAGGAAGATCCCACATGCCGCGGAGCAACTAGGCCCGTGAGCCACAACTACTGAGCCTGCGCGTCTGGAGCCTGTGCTCCGCAACAAGAGAGGCTGTGATAGTGAGAGGCCCGCGCACCGCGATGAAGAGTGGCCCCCACTTGCCGCAACTAGAGAAAGCCCTCGCACAGAAACGAAGACCCAACCCAGCCAAAAATAAATAAATTAATTAATTAAATAAAATAAAAAAAGAGGATACTGTAATCTTATAATAAATGACAGAAATTTGGATTGATAGCATTCATTGAAAACAAAAATAAAAATAAAAGGAATGGGTGGATTAGATGATACCTCCAATTGCTTTAGGGTTATTAGAGTATTAAAATGACTGCCTTGTATATTCTGAAGCATTATAACAGCTTCTGTAAAGCCCTTTTCAAGTTACTAGACTTTACATGGTTTGTAGGAATTACACATGGCTAAGAAAGCTGCTTTTCTATATACTTTCATTCTCTAACCGTCTCTGTGTGTGAAAAGCAGTTGCTGCCTGTATTTTTAGGAGTACAAATAATAATCTCTGTGGTTATTCTGGGACATATTGCACTATGATAAGTGTATTCCAACTATTTTAATTTAAATTCAACAAGTTGTTTTTTTTCCCCGGAAAGCTATTTGAAATCTTATTCTGCAATCAGTTCAGTTCAAAGATACTTCCAAATGGGAAATTTGCTTTCCAATTCTTTAATTAACCTCCTTAAACTGTTTGCTGGCATTCTCTCTGCAGAGATTTCCAAATCACTGTAGGCCCTGGACTGTGGCTACGTCACTGGAGAGCTGGGTCCCTCGAAAGAGTAAGTTTTAGGGACTAAGCTTCGGCACATCCAAATCTTCCGTAATGACATATCCATCGTTAAGAACAGAAATTTCTCCAGATATTCTGAGCTTTGTTCTGAAGTCTCCCACATTGGTTTGCCTCTCTGCTTGTTTTGTCATGACATGTTTAGTGTGTGAGGGAACTGTGGCTACTGAAATGGTCCACATTTAAAAATTACTCTTAAAATCATATCATCAGACTGCAAGTTGACATAAAGCAGAGCAACGATTTTAACGTCTGTAGGTCCTGCTCCTTCATTTGTTGTTAAGCTGACTCTGACTGTGCCCTGGGACAGTGCATTTCCAGCCGGTTTCCTTGAAGCCCCAGCTCCAAGCAGGTGCAGGAGGAAGTTGGGGCTGGATGAGTGGAAAAGTGCTTCCCTCCTCTCCACATTCGATCCAAAGAGCTTCACTTTTATTTATGTATATTGAACTTCTGAGTAAATTTCATTTGAAAATTTAAAAAGTGAATAGAGCATGTAGCTACAAAATATTTTGAAAACAGCTGCCCTAGAATCTGGGTACGGCTTAGTGGGTAGACGTGGTACGAAGCAGAATTCCCTTTTGGTTCTGGCTTGGTCCTGCATGGCCTGCATATCCTACCCATTCCATGCCCAGACTGCTCACTGATCAATGCGTTAGTTATTAAACTATGGCTCATCACACGCGGCATCTTCAAGGACAATTCGTGTTGATAACGGATCCAGTGCTTGCCCTCTGTAATAATTGTCCTTTGAAACCTCCCCACCCAGGGCTGAGAAATGCTGGGTTCACCTGGAAGAGCATTCTGAAAGACATTTCCGTTTTTTTCTGAAAACTTCCTTAAGTGGTTATAAAATGCATTTTCTTCTCTTGATGTTTATAATTTAAATAATCACTAAAATTGTTAAATATTTAAAATATGTAAGTGAAGATGAGAAGCCAGTCAAATTCTTGTTTGTTTCTATTTCCTTCCAGCGGTGTTCCTATCTCCCTTGTCATATGTGGAGAACATCACTTGGTTTTGGTTTGACCGGAAGTTCTTGCCCATCTTCTGGAGATGACAGCACTCTTTCCTTTGGGGAAATGCTCTTCCCCTACTCCATGGATTCTAGAAAGGAGAGGGTCAACACAACCCTCTGGAACCCGGCCGAGGGTGAGTCACATGGCCCAACTGGCTAATCAAGATTTTATGGGATTTGTACTTTCTGTAGTAGAGAAAGAAGTTCTCATTCCCCTGGACTTTACTGAAGTGAGATGAGGTGAGATGAGTAATTGCAGACTCTTCCTAGTTACTTCAGATCTGCTCTGCTTTGGGCTGTGTGGTAGGAGGGCAGATTCGTATGTTCTCATGATAGTATTCTTGCAGTGGCAAGGAGTCTATCTCTTGCTTCCACCATGAGTCTACTCAGGAAACAGCTTCTGGAAGATAGAGGATTTCTATTCCTGGAATTTTCAAAATTTTATTTTCCCCTTTCAAAACACTGCCATTTCTTCTTGCTTCAGAAAACGTTTTGAAATTAAGCTAAGGTTTTATGACAGATTGCTTTTCCCACAGCTTCTGTGGTTGAGATAAAAGCAAACAAGCATTTATGAGTTTTTAACCTTTTAACTTTTTCCTGCTTGTAATGTCCTGATTAAGTACACACAAGTCATTTCTACATGCAAAATGTCCACTGTAAAATATATACACTTCCTGTAGCTAGTTTACTTATATTGATTCCATAGGTTTATCCTATAAACATCTGTGTTAAAGAGAATTAGAATAATGATCAATTCACATCATTCTAGTTGTGCTACCTTCATATGTCTTGTCCCATGAAAATATGGACATAGTTATTTTAAACTCAAATTCATGTTCTTTCATATCTTCATGAATTAGTTTCTGCCTTTCAAACCAATGTACATTGAGTTAGACTACTCTTTGCTCTCTGAGAAGTAGGGTGGGAAGAACAAATTGGAGGTGAAGTGATTTGCTATCCAGGTGAGTCAAGAGTTAGGTTACAGGTCATCACTTTGGTCCTTAATGCTCAACTTGTCTGCATCCTCCATTTATTAAAATTTACTTACGTAAGAGAAAAGACACGTGTTTAGCAACATGAATATTAACTATAGGTGAAAGGAGAGCCATCGCCTCACAAAGAGAAATTCTCACACGATATAATTAGAAGACAAAATAATAAATCTTTCCTTAGCAGCCCAAATGCTAGAATGAAGTTGTTATTGAAAGCCTGACTGTAGTGTATATTCTGAAAGAAGTCACATGTACTGCAGTAAAAGGTCCTGCAAAGTCATCAAATACTAAATACTTCAAGTATAAATGGTCTGGCTGCAAATAAGAACCCCCCCCCAAGGTTATGCACAGTTTGCCTTAACAGATAAGACCTTCAGATATCGTTATCAGATATTTCTACTATCACTATAGATTGCTTCATTGGAAAGCCAGTGCAGACCTGTGATTATCATTATGTTTGCATACACTGTGTTGAAAATGTATAATTTTTTCTAGCTCCCTAGACAGATGTACACTGCAGCATTTTAGAGTTACATAATGAAAACTTCTGGAGTGTACAGGATGCAGTAAAATATGAACAAATACCCTGAGTATTTTTAGCTTTAGGTAAGAAGATTTTGAATTGGGAGGAAAAGGCAACAGTGTGAAAGCTCTCTGTATGACTTTATAAAGTTAAGACATGTATGCGGTCTAAAGGTATCTAGCAAGGCAAATTGGACTTAAGATTTGTATGCTGAAGAGGCAAAGTATGACACAGAAGAAAAATTTCTCTCTAGTCCGTTAACCACATTAATAAAAAACTCTACTTACCCGATAACTTATTTGATAACTTCATGGATCATTAAAAATATGGGAGAGGTTTATCTGCAGCGTGGCTTTGAGATTCTTTAATTTAGAACGTTTATGGAGGAGGAAATCTTACATCCCTTCCAGTGGGTTATAAAACCATTCTTTCTTTGGAATTCTAATGTGGTTTTACATTTGATTTTTATTGAGACTTGGGAAAGAAAGAGAGGCCACATTGAGCCACTCTTGCTTTGGGAAAAAAAAATACATGAAAGAAAGTTTGCCTTTATTTATCCCAGCTTTCATGCTGAACCTCTATTCCACTTTTGGGGGCAATGGTGGTGTACGTGGAAAACCGGTCTCCATTTCCCTGTCAGGTTTTGAATACCTTCGCTTATCTGTTCCATCAACTCCCCTCCACAAATCAAAACTCCCAATTCATCAGTGTATTTACTTTAATAATTAGCTTAAAATGTTGACCTTCTGTGTTTTATTTTCAATGTACAAGAATAGGAGTAATCTCAATTTGATTTCTAAACGGAGAAACGTGTTAATTAGGAGGCGAGGGCTTCATGGTAAAGTGAGCAGAGGAGACCTACGTTTGGTTATCTTGTTATTTTCTTGTGTGTATAAAAATTAGAGACAGTTTAACAGTCTCCTCTGAAGGGTTGTGGACTTTGTTCTAAGAAAATTGTGACCTGATTATTAATAACTTGATGATTATTATTTATTTTCCATCTCAACTGTGATCCTGGTTTACATATTGAAGTTTAAAATGAATTTTAGCTTCCAGAAAAAATGGAGACAGAGGAACAAGGTTCAAACCCTCTCCTAGAAACTCACCAAAATAACAAAAAGTAATAGAAAATGGGGATAACATCTTCACCAGCTCTGAAAGTAAAGGATGTGCCAATTCTCCCCTACAAGTTTGAGACATTTTTTCCCCAGTATGGTATAGATGGAGAGCACAATGGTATAGACTGTAGGCATCGTCACACATTTCCCTTGCGTTGTAGAGCTGTATAATGTTGTGCAGTAATCTGAAAGAAATTCTGGATAACTCATTTGAAGGAATAAGAGCTTTTGATAATCACAACATATAGGAGGTCCAGAATCTCCGCCCAGGATTCTCTTTTTTTTTTTCGGCGTTGCTTAGCTGCAGAGGAGGAGATGGAAGAGATAGTCTGCAGCGTCTTTCCTGGTTTTATTGGATCTATATTCTTAAAGGCTCTGCAGGCAGGCTCCAATGTAGAGGAGAGGTGCTCTAACATGGAGGAGTGGTGGTCTGAAGGGAAGGGTGTGCTATGTGGAAGCAGGGACTGTCTGACCTTCTTACACCATGTTAGCAGCTGTGGACCCGTGACAGTAAGGGTAGCAATGACAGGACACGTGAACTTGGCTGCTAGGATGGTTTGAATAGCTGCTAAGCAACATAACATGTTCAGGCATAAGCCTTTGGCTCCTTAGAGGGTTGGCCCTCTGTATCCGCGGGTAATGTATCTGAGGATTCAACCAAGAGCAGTTTGAAAATGATTTTTAAAATTCCAGAAATTTCCAAAAGGAAAAACTTGAATTTGCCAGGCACTGGCAACTATTTTTGTAGCATTTACATTGTATTAGGTATTACAGTAAGTCCCCTACATATGAACCAGTTCCGTTCTGAAAATGCGTTCGTAAGTCCAATTTGTTTGTAAGTCCAGCAAAGTTAGCCTAGGTACCCAACTAACACAATTGGCTATATAGTACTGTACTGTAATAGGTTTATAATACTTCTCACACAAATAATACATAAAAAACAAGCTAAAAATCAAGAAAACATTTTTAATCTTACAGTACAGTACCTTGAAAAGTACAGTAGTACAGTACAACAGCTGGCATGCAGGGGCTGGCATCGAGTGAACAGGCAAGAAGAGTTACTGACTGGAGGAGGGAGAGGAGGTGGGAGATGGTAGAGCTGAAGGATCGTCAGCAACAGGAGACGGAGGGCAAGCTGCACTTTCACTCACGCCTGACGCTGATGGCACAGGTTCTGGTTCCTTGCTGGATTCAATTCTGTCTACCCTCTTGTAAAAGTGATCCAGTGATGTCTGGGTAGCAGCTCTTTTTTTCTCATCATACATGACACGGTAGCACTGGATTTCATTCTGAACGGCTGCTGCAACCTTCGTGTACCGTTCTACGTTCAGGTCCTGTGCCTCAAAAACTAACGGTGCCTCCTCACATAAAGAAAACCCCCTTGCCATTTCCTGAGTCGTGAATCTGTTTGGTTCTTCAGGTACTCCTTCCTTTTGCCTCTCTTCAGCCTTTCTCTGGGCCTCCGATACCTGATGCTTCTTAGCAGTACCAGCTACATCACCACTGCTTTTATGTTTGCTTCCAGACATCCTGGACTGGAAATAAAGATACAGTACTCTATACAGTACTGTACAGTAATGTACACAAAAACACAACCACTTGTAGAGGATGCACACATGTGACAATGTACGCCAGACACGGGAACTAACTTACGTGAGTGGACATGCGAACGTGTGTTCCCTTCTTTGAAAGTTCTCAACTTGAATGTTCGTATGCAGGGGACTTACTGTATATGTAATCTAGAGATGATTTACAGTATATGGGAGGATGTGCATAGGTCACGCACAAATACTATCGATATATCATTTATATAAGGGACTTTAGTATCCATGGAGTTTGGTATCTGTGGGCGACCTGGAACCTGGAAACTGAGGGATGACTGCATAGTTAATAAATTGGGAGAGAATGCACAAATTGTGGTATATTCACACAACAGAATACTACACAACAAGGAGAAAGAACAAAGTGCTGCTACATTTAAAGCACGGAGGAATCTGGGTGATTCATCCTGAGTGAGTCAGACAGAAAAGAGCACACACTGTATGATTCCATCTCTCCAAAGAACCACACAAGCCAAAGTAACATGTTTGGTAGACATATCCGTTAACTTTGGGAGGAGGTAATGGCTGGGAGATGGCAGGAGGGACGCTTCAGGGGAGCTGCTGATGATTCGGCATCACTTGTATAACGATTTGTATAAAGTTTATAAGGATTTTTCACTTTGTCACTATTAATTTAGGTCCATACTTAAGGTTTATGTTCTTTACTATATGTAAAAACATGGCGAATCCCATTTTGTGGCAAGAAGAAGTACCTCACTCAAGGTACTTCAAGGACAATTGGGGCTGTCACACAGCTGCCTAAGGACTTGTGCTCCTGTCCCGGGAAGTATTAAGGAAGGAAGCAGCTCTTAGGCTGTGTCTCTTTCTAGCACATCGTACCTCTCCTCCTCCTGGTACCTGCACCCTCTTCTCATCTTTGTCCATAGCTTTACTCTCCTTCTACTCCATTTTCTCTTATCTCTCATAATGGCAACTTGTCCATGCTTTGCACTTTCCACAGCTCTGGATCAACATCAAGGGCATCCTTGTACCTTTGAAACCACCTTCTAACACTCTAGTCCCCCACTTCTCTGAGAAGCTCCCGAGGGGGTGCCCCTGGATCGCCAGCACAGCCATGTGATGTCTGCCCTGGGAAGGTGCCCACTTGGTATGGAGCAGGGATACCCAAGCTCCAGAGAGTGAGACATGGAAGGGGTCCCTTTTGAATCGTATGGGCAGGGCCAGCGATAACACTCACCCCTCAAGCTCATCCCACTTTTTGTCTTCTCTCCATTAATACAATTTCAAAGATGACGTCTCCAGACATAGTCCAGCTATGACTTCTGTAACTGAGATGCTGCCATGGCTTTCTCGAGTCCAGATTATTTTCACTCTCTTCTTTGTGTTCTTTTTATGGCCCAAGTCATTACCATTAACTTGTAATCATTTTACAGTTCGAAAAAGGCAATTTTTATTAAAAATAGAATAAAACGGATTTCAAACTTGTTAAGAGGATGACTCTGGCTTTTATAAGACATTGAAAAGTGTGAGTAATCGAAATTTTGAGCAGTGGGATTATTTGATACTACTGATACGCTTCAGCTGGATAACAGTCTTTTGATTCAGGCCTTGTACTGGGTTGGCCAAAACGTTTGTTCAGTTTTTTCCGTAAGATGGCTCTAATGGCACTTAGCTGTCTTTAACTTCATTTGAAACAATTTTGTTAGACTGTATGTGACAGCTGTCATATCAGCATGCCTTTAAAAAAGACATCAAAATTGGTGAATCTTTGTGTAGCCATTTTAATATTGAAGATGGAAGAAAAAAGCAACATTTTTGGCATCTTATGCTTTTTATTTCAAGGAAAGTAAAAATGCAACTTAAATACAAAAATAAGATTTGTGCAGTGTATGGAGAAGGTGCTGTGACTGATCAAACGTGTCAAAAGTGGTTTGTAAAGTTTTGTGCTGGAGATTCTCGCTGGACGATGCTCCACAGTCGGGTAGACCAGTGGAAGTTGACAGCCATCAAATTGAGACATTAATTGAGAAAAATCAATGCTGTACCACCCAGGAGATAGCTAACATACTCAAAATATCCAAATCAAGCATTGAAAACCATTTGCACCAGCTTGGTTATGTGACTCGCTTTGATGTTTGGGTTCCACATAAGTTAAGTGAAAAAAACCTTCTTGACGTATTTCCACATGTGATTCTCTACTTAAATGTAATGAAAACATTCTGCTTTTAAAACAAATTGTGATGGGAGATGAAAAGTGGATACCGTACAATAAATGGAATAGAAGAGATCGTGGGGCAAGCGAAACCACTACCAAATCAACCAAAGGCCTGTCTTCATCCAAAGAAGGTGATGTTGTGTATATGGTGGGATTGGAAGGGAGTCCTCTATTATGAGCTCCTTTTAGAGAATGAAAGATGAATTCCGACAAGTACTGCTCCCAATTAGACCAACTGAAAGCAGCACCTGACGAAAAGCATCCAGAATTAGTCAACAGAAAACGCATAGTCTTCCATCAGGGTAATGCAAGTCTGCATGTTTCTTTGATGACCAGGCAAAAACTGTTACAGCTTGGCTGGTAAGTTCTGATTCATCTGCCGTATTCACCAGACATTGCACCTTCGGATTTCCATTTATTTCGGTCTTCACAAAGTTCTCTTAATGGAAAAAATTTCAATTGCCTGGAAGACTGTAAAAGGCACCTGGAACAGTTCTTTGCTCAAAAAGATAAAAAGTTTTGGGAAGATGGAATTATGAAGTTGCCTGAGAAATGGCAGAAGGTAGTGGAACAAAAGGGTTGTTTATTGAATTTTATTGAATACGTTGTTCAATAAAGTTCTTGGTGAAAAACAAAAATGTGTCTTTTATTTTTACTTAAAAACTGAAGGCACTTTTTGGCCAACCCAATAATTCAAGAGAATCTTCCGTGGGTCATTGTAAATGAGTGGTGGGGCTGAACACTCACCTGAAGAAAGTTAAGGGCAACATGAATGGAGAAAAATTGGAAGTGGAAACAGAAAATGTGTCCTAGGGTCTTAGGTGACTTTTTTGACCTATGGAAAGAAATAGATGATATAGATATAGATATAGAATACGTGGTCTTCCATGTTTCCTCAAACCTCTGAAACACCTGAGAATTTGACACTGAATTGAATCCTTTTGTGACTCAAGTTCAAGGAACTGTATACAAGTATACAAGATCCACAGTGTAGGTACATACCTACAGAGCACCTGTACCTCATCTTAGGGATAGCTTATCGAGTAAGCTGTAATTGCCAAACCACTGTAATTGATGAGAAGTAGCTCTACCAGAGAAGGCGAGCATGTCCTAAGGGGCCAATGTGACTAGCAATGCTGCAGGGAATTTACTGCTGATGGCTTCCTTAGAGTGAGGTGGTCTGTATACATCCAGCCTTGCCTCTCCTGAGCACCCATGTTTGGAGTGTAGTCACAGGGCCTCTGCCATGCTGTGTGTCTCTCTGCTGTATTGCCTGTCCTGGCTTTTTCTTATCATTATATAATCTGGGATTGGGTGAAACTTGCCGTGTCTCATGACACTTTGATTATTACTCCAAATCATTGCTGCTAACTGAGCAGTGAGTAGTGCAATGTATGCTAGAGAATTTTCTCCCTAAGATTCCTCCAGCTTTTAAATGCTCAAGTTTATTGGAAAATAAATCTTTGAAATAATATTCAAGTGATGGTCAGTGTAAGTTCTTCTATAACTTTTGGGAGAAAAAGTGCCTTCTTTCACCCCTTTTGCAAAGAAATCTGATGGTTTAATTATGACACAACACAAAATGCTGCGTAACAAAATCTATTATAAAGATTGGTTCTGTCTTTGAGAGCAGAACATCAAGCACAACGTAGGTACTGACTTTTATCAAAATGGGTGGAGACACCTTCAAAAATTAGTTTTTACCATGACCAAAGCTTACAAACTAAAGGACTTTTTTAAAAAAGAAAGGAAAAATTATTTTCATTTTTATTCACTCACTCAAAAGGAATCATGATGCTTTTTTTTTTTTTTTTTTTTTTTTTCAGTACGCAGGCCTCTCACTGTTGTGGCTTCTCCCGTTGCGGAGCACAGGGTCTGGACACGCAGGCTCAGCGGCCATGGCTCACGGGCCCAGCCGCTCCGCGGCATGTGGGATCTTCCCGGACCGGGGCACAAACCCGTGTCCCCTGCATTGGCAGGCGGACTCTCAACCACTGCGCCACCAGGGAAGCCCATGAATATTTTTAAAAATAGCATTTTCTATTTGAATTTGTACTTGTCTTTTCACCTATATTTTTGCAGATAAAGTGATAAAATGGGACACTTCAACTGCAGCTTTGCTGAAATATGTGTTTTGAGAAATCCAGGGTTTTATAAAACATGATAGAGTAGTGGTGATCAACAGGTAAAATGTGTATGCTAGATCTTTTCTAGGAGCTCAATGCACCTCGCACGTGTAATGTCATTTGTCCTCACAAATATAGAGATGCTGGAAGACAAAACAGTGCCTTTGCAGTGTACATCACAGGGGCTGGGGATAACACATATCAGGGTAGGAACTGTTTTCTTCATGACCTGAGTTTTTAAGGTCTGTGCACTTTTTTTGTACAAAAGTATTGTTCTTGTATTTTTATAAACTTTATTTTAAATTTATATGGTAGAAATGTAGTATTTGGGGAATTATTAGAGCAACTAAGATTTCTAAAGACATTAAAAAAATTTTCTTATTGCAATCATTTATTTTGTAAAGGGTGTTTCCAAATGATTAATAATAAACACACAAATGCCTCCTTATTGAAATGTACTTGAAATATTTTGTGTATGAATTGATTTTGCAAATGAGGGGTTGGTTCCAATTTGAGTGGGCAGTTAAGATTTTTTCAGTTGCCCACTTTATGGACACTGCTTTGTAATGTAGTCCCCGGGTCAATAAAACTTTACATACAAGTCAAAGCTCCGTAAATAAGCTTTTGCTGTACTGAAAAATAGATACATTTTAATTTTGACCACGTAGAAAATATCATCCTTTCCAATTTCCTACATTTTATGGGCTCAGTTTATAGTCAGCTGTCACTGTTTATATCTCCTGCTATTTTTGCAATGAATAATTTACCTGAACCCTGAGAAAATAATTTCTTCTTGAAAAGAATTAAAGTCATCCATCACAAATATTTTGTTATTTTATCTGTGAAGCTACTGTTTGATAAATGTTTGGATGATCTGAGGTAAATTTTGTGTGTACATTGGATCTATGATCAAACTACTAATGGATAGACGCTAAGGAGGGATAGTCACTCATTCCTTCTCTGTATCTCTCCTTTACTGTCTTAGTCCCAGTTTCTTCTTTTTGTTTCATACTCTTTTTATGTTTTCCTTTCTTCTTCAACTTTTCTTACCTTAAGGCTAGACGTATTTTATTTCCCAACTTGTCTTGAAATTTTAGTGATTCATTGGAATTCAAGGTGGTTAGAAGGAACTTGAAAGCTCAATAAAGGGACAGTTGTTAAGAACAACAAAAATGCATCTACAGCTAAATTTTACAAGTTCCTCTAAATTCAGCTTTTGCCATATTATTAGATATAATTGCAGTACCTATAGATCCATTCTGAATATTAGCCTCCTTTCCTTACCAGGCAGTTCTTTGTTATTTATTTATTTTTATTTTATTTTTTTAATTGACATATGTTGTGTTAATTTCTGCTGTAAAGCAAAGTGATTCAGTTATACACACATATATATATATACATACACACACACATTCTTTTTCATATTCTTTTCCATTATGGTTTATCACAGGATATTGAATATAGTTCCCTGTGATACAGTAGGAACTTGTTTATCCATTCTGTATATCAATATGATAGTTTGCATCTGCTAATCCCAAACTCCCAGTCCATCCCTCTCCCATCCCCCCTCTTCCTTGGCAACCACAAGTCTGTTCTCCACTCGCTGGGCTCTTGAGTGGATATAGTCCTTTAGTCTTGGCATTTACCTAGTCAATGATTATTGCATTCTGGCTCAAGAGAGAACTTCCATTCTATAGGTAAGGAAGCTGAAAGGAAGATTAGTTATGTACCTAAGATGATCTTAGGTGATGCTGGGAGAAATCCATCTTCCACTCTCCTTGCTGGCTATGTGGTGGACCAGCCATTGTACCATCACCTGAGCTGAGGCCTGTTTGATGCCTGAAGTCAGCAGCTCTCAAGGTGTTAGAAACAGTTGGGAAGAGGCCAAATTATAGGTTAGGTGTAATGAAACATATTTCAGTATAGAATATTATTGCAGAAATTAAAGACTGAAAAGTAATTCTTTAGTACATATAAGAGAACAATCAGAGCATACTTGCTGCTGTGGTTTTGTCATTTATAATAAGGTGCAAATATACAAGTACCTATTTATTTTATTGTTTGGTAAACATTTTAGTTCTCAATACAGATCCTCCTCTACTTACAATTGGGTTACATCCCAATGAAGCCACCATAAGTGGAAAATATCATTAGGCTGAAAATGCATTTACTACACCTAATGTCATAGCTTAGCCTAACCTACCTTCAATGTGCTCAGACCACTTACATTAGCCTACAGTTGGGCAAAATTATCGAACACAAAGCCTATTTTATAATAAAGTGTTAAAAATCTCATGTAATTTGTTGAATACTCTACTGAAAGTGAAGAACAGAATGGTTGTGTGGGTGCTGAATGGCTGTAAATGGCTGAGGGCTGCAAACCGAGCCCTCAGTTGGTAAGGGGGGTGGGTGGTCTCATCTTCCCAATCTGTCTCGGGATCTCCTGAGCCAGCAGCTAAACCCCCCCCCCCCAGCACCTCCATCCCCTGTCCAATCTCAGTCACCCTCTACTAACTGGGTACCAGTGATACCGGTTAAAAAGGCTAAAAGCCCAAGACCTAGCCCATCACTGGCAAGGAATTCAGACCCAGAAGGGGGTGAAAAGAAAAAGAAGAAAAAGAAGGATAAGAAACCCAAAAAGGATAAGAAGCACAAGAAGCACAAAAAGCACAAGAAGGAAAAGGCTGTAGCTGCAGCTCCTGCAGCTCCTGTAACCCCTGAGGCATTGCTGCTCCCACAACCGTGTCAGCACAGGAAGAGCTAGAGCCTAAGTAGGAGACTGAAAGTGAGGCTGAAGATAACCTTGATGACAGAAAAGCACCTTCGTGAAAAGGCCCTGAGATCAATGAGGAAGGCTCAAGTGTCCCTACAGTCCTAGGTGGAAATGTTTGTTATATAAATTTTACTTGGTTTGTATGCAATTCAGTTTCAAAATTGCTAAAAACGTGTTTGAGCTTTAGACTATAACATCTGTTGTAATAATTGCTACGTTGAAGTTCACCATATAAAAAAATGGGCACGAATTTACATTGCAAAAGGTGTCCACAGTGTATTAGTGACATTCTTTCATTGATAGCTGACATAAATTCATTTAGAGTGAAATATTTTAAGCCAAAAAAAAAAAATCCCTTTTTTAAAAAAGGGGGTTTAAATTTTGTTGGCCTTCTTATGGTTCCTTTAAATGCCCGTCTATTCCCAGAGGTTTTTGTTTATATTTTTTCTTTCTTTTTTCCTTTTTCTCATTTGAGTCTTAGCACCCGTTTAAGTTATGATGCTTCCAAACTTGTATGGTTTTTGCAAGCTTGCCCAGAAATAAGACCACTGTTGAACTACCACTAAAGTATAAATGAATATTTTAATGCCACAATCTTTCCTGTTGTCTGTGGAGTCTCTGCTGAAATGAATCAGGATTCGAGCTCTAGGATGAGACAGAAAATGAAAGCATGTTGTTTGCCAGGACACTGTGGGTTTATATTGATGTGTAACAAGTTGATTTGGAACACTGGAATTTCACTGTATTCTGTTTTTTTTATTTTTATTTTTTTGTAAAGACAATTAGCTAGTCCCAGGAAGCATCCTTCAGTTATATAAAATTTTGTTTTATAAAATGTCATGGCTCCATTCATAATTTTGTCTTGTTCTTCCGATTGGAATATACAACTTTCAGAGCTCTTGTATTTGGAAAGCTGGAAGGGCCCAGACTTTGAAATAGTTTTCACTGTTATTGCTTTGTTGTTTTAAATTAAAGCTGTATAAAGCTTGTGGATTAAACAGAATAAATTTCTAAATTAAAAAAAATCACAGGAAAAACTCAACAGATAAACAATGAGCATAGACTGTGTAAAAGGTTTAATTTTGAAATTCTAAAATTGCAGTTTGGAATGTTAATTGTGGGATGACTCTTGATAGAGCGTCTATTTTTAACTAGAAAAATGTAGCTCCTCTTCCTTATTAACTAAAATCAAGAAATCTTACAGTTTTGTAGCATCTAGATTTGGTGATACTTTAAAAAGAATCATAAATAGTGATAACATGCTAGAAGTTTTGTGTGACAAAAACAATTGTTGAAGATAGGTACTTTGAATAGAGGAAGACTACCTACAAAAATAATGGTGCTGAAATAGTTATTTTAAAACAAAATTTAGAATTGAAAGTATTCTTTATTTAGGAGAATTTTCACTAAGGTTTGCAGTATTTGTACAGAGAATTTCATCTTGATTTAAAATACTATGGTATACTGAAAATAGTTAATGAAGGATATCGACATATTCATACTTCTTAATTATATAATTCAACTCTGATCAAGGCTGCAAGTAAAATGTATTAAAAAGTTAAAATAATAAGATCCTATTTACAGATACATTCTTTTAGAAAAAGCTGTGACATAGAGGGTAAGAAATTGATTACACTACCTGAGTGTGTACCAAGAATTATCATTCTGCTTATAATTGTTTATAAGCAATATAAAGACTATCCTGTTTTAATACTCATGGAAACGCATGGATATCTGGTATTTAATTTTTATAAAATATTTACTGTAAAAACTAGTTTTTGAGTATAATCATTGTTGAAAATACAACCTGTTTTGCAACATTAACTATTTTAGCTCCTTCATTCACTTTTTTCACTAAGGTCTGAGATTTTATCTTGACTTTAAAATTGTTACAGTAGGCTGGTACTTTTTATTGTGAGTAACTCTAGACGTTCTAAAAAGCCTTTTCTCCCTGCAAATTAATATTCGACAGGCACTAAGTGGTGGTCTCCTCAAGGACTGCGGGGGGAGGAGCACAGCAAGCAGATGGGTTGTTGCAGTGAAGGTCCACACAGGTGTTCACTCTAGGCATTTCAGCTAGAAGGAGTTTAATGCAGGGGATTACCCAGGTTATGGAGGGGTTGTAGAGCCAAAAGGGGTTGGTGAGGCAACCCAGGGATTAGCAACAAGAGGAAGCTGATACCACTGGTACCACCCCTTGGTCTGGGAAATGCAGAGAAGAGATGTGCTTCCAGAACCCAGAAGCTAGGAGGCGCTAGACCCATGGACAGAGTGGATATTCAGTGGAAGCTAGAATTTTTTTTTTTTTAACATCTTTATTGGGGTATAATTGCTTTACAATGGTGTGTTAGTTTCTGCTTTATAACAAAGTGAATCAGTTATACATATACATATGTTCCCATATCTCTTCCCTCTTGCGTCTCCCTTCCTCCCACCCTCCCTATCCCACCCCTCCAGGCGGTCACAAAGCACCGAGCTGATCTCCCTATGCTATGCGGCTGAGAAGCTAGAATATTAAGGGAGATGCAGCTGCAAAAAAAAAAACTCCACTTAAAGCAGGGCTGGGGGTTGCAAGAAATACCCTGGCTTTCCCTTTCTCCAGCTGTCTTCCAGTGCATTCCCTGGTCAAACCTACCAGTCACCAGAGCAGACGAAGTGGGAATGGGAGCAACAGGCAAAAAAACCAGCAGAGAAGTAAACTTTGTACATAATACATGTCCCCAAAGATGACAATGTGCCTTCCCAATCTTGGCCATACTTAAAGTAGTAAAATATCACACACACACACACGCACACACACACACACACACACACACACACACACAGAGCTATCTGGCAACTCCAAATTATACAGAACAGCAGTAAGTAGTTTTTTAAAATGAAGGTACAATTAGCTAAGTAATTCTAGGCCTTCATTCAGAATCTAATTACTTACTCTAATTTTGCACATAATTACTAATTGAAGCAGACCAGACACAGTAGTTTAGAAGGGTAAAGTGGGCTGCCAGGTGCAGATGAAGACACATCCAAAGTTGGAACGTTTAGCATTCTGCAAATGGATAGAGAACAGAAAATATACCCCATATAATTGAGACAAAATACATTAAAAGTTTTTCTGTGGTGGTTTAATATAAAAAAAAAAATCTGTCATTCCCAACTTGAGAACCCTGGAAGGCAGGCCTTCGAGGCTTGAAATCTTGCATTTATTGATGTTGCTAAAGGTGAAAAATCAATCACTGAGAAAAGGTTAAATTATTAATAGTATTGGCTGTTTAAATGGGAAGAATTTATAAAAGTTATTACATGGATATATAGACTCAAGTGGCATCTGTCCCCTAGCGGAAACATTAAGTGTATTTTGAATACTTCAAAACATCTTGATACCACATATATGCATATGTGGTATTACTAGAGAAAGACATGTAAAAACATTAAATGTGAATAAGGAAGATTACTGTCAAGAAAACAAGTGAAATGCTATGCAAGCTTCCCTTACACACACACACACACACACACACACACACACGCACACACACACCCTCAGAATGAAGAATCCGAGGGCAACATTGATTCATTTATTCTACAAATATTTACTAAGCACTTACTATACCTCACATTTTGAATATGTTTTATTTGTTCAAAAATGACTCAGTTTTCAAAAATATCTCACAAGGTAACTATATAAAACTTAGCCAGAGGAAGGGTGAATGCACTTTAATTTCATGATTGTTTATTTTGAGATGGATGTGTATGATTGATGTAACTGGTCACATATGTGAGATGTTTTCTTTTGCTTATTTACTGATATTGAAATATTCAGTTTATTGGGGGCACGTTTATCACCTGAAATAGATGGTAAATATTTTAAAGATATTATCATGGGTTATTTGGCAAGGATGTCTGACAATTTATACAAGAAAGAGGTAAGACTGGTATTTGCATATTATGGCTCCCAAACTACAATATTCACAGAAAGATATTTTTGTGATGCTATTTGAGAGAAAGCAGAAAAGGAAATGAGAGATAGCCCTAAACGTTAGGTTCCCCAACTCCACCACTGCCACGAAACCTCACTACCCAAAAGTGTTTATAAAATGTGTTTATGTGCAGTGGCTTATATCTGGAGAGAAATCTCAGCTTTCATCAGACTTTAGACTTTCAAATTGTAAAGTACCATTGAACTAGTGTAATTGCAATCTTCTCTCTTTATCTCAACAAAAGGTACACTGTTTTTGCTTTTATTTTTTGCTTCAGAAAAATAGCTCATTTGTGGGTTCAGGTATTTATACATCCAAATGTGTTTATTAATGATGAAACTGTCACCATGGTTTCTCCAAACGTATCAGGCAAGTTTCAGTGAGCAATTAACATAATTAAAATCATTTTGATTTTCTAAGGTCCTATTTGCTATTGAGTATAAAATTCCAAGTGAATTAATAAGCTAAAGTTTAGTGCATCCCTTAGAGGAGAGACGCAAAAAGATGACAGTTCCTCATTTGTAAAAGTTAAGTGGTGGAAAATGGAATTTCATCACTTAATGGCTTATAATTTAACCAATGAGAGAATAAAGATATTTATCATCTCATGTATAAAAACATGTTATATGCCTAGTTTATATCCACCCTATCTCAAATCATTAAACATGAAAAAAAAATTTTAAAATGATTAAAATCAAACAACCTGGAAAAACACTAAGCAAAAACAATTATAGAAGGCAAATTGATTAAAGTCTTCCTTCTCTCTCCAGATTTCTCCCTTCTCTCTTCTTGTTTCCTTCCATCCCCCATCCCCCAGTTTTATTCTTGGAGTGCCACCTGAAAAGATATCCCCTGACCCCCCCTCACAGAATCCAAAGTTTTTGAATAGAGCCTGACTACTGCATACATACATTTCATTCGGTAATGAGTTTTAATTTCTGACCAGTAAATACCAAAATTAGTTAATTTAGTCTTTACATGTGAATTTCTGTTTTCACTTGTGTTGATAAATATGGTGAGCTATTGTCACTGTAAGCCTGAAGATTTTAATACAGTAAAACATCACCAATTCTATTATTCTGCCATCTATTTAATAAAGCCAGCCCTACCATATTTTGACTCGAGTCTACTGACCAACATAGGTGAGTGGCAGATGTCTCATTTATTTCTCAGATTTCTCTCCTTAACTTCTTACTCTTGCCTTCTCTTTTGGTTTACTGTCCTGTTTCTTAAGTTCTGATCTTCATGTTGATATTTGGTCATCATGGTTTGACACTTGGGTCTCTCTTTTAAACTCGGGTTGACTCCAAGTCTTGTGATTACATTTCTTACATGTGTTAAAGTCATTTTCAGCGACAAACCTTGATCCACGGATTGTACTGTCTTGTTTCTTCTATAAGTACATCCTTGAGGACTTGTATCCTACCACTAATGGAATTAAAATAGTGTGATGTGGTGTGTATATTATAAAGTTTAAATGGCTTTTCTTTTAAAGTAGTTATATAACTTAAATTGCTTCTTTCAGTTAAATTAGTGAGAGCCGTAGAATATAAAATGATCTAATATTAGAGATGCAAGTAGTCATTTTTTAGTAATGTGCATTATTAATTCCTCATCATTGAATATTATACTCTTCTAGAACATATTTAACTTAGTTCAACAAAAATATTTAATTTGGAAGTATATGATTATTCCGACTTACTTCCAAAAAAATTTGAGGTCAGGCTGAGGGATTTTGAACAGGCCTGGCCTTTGACTTTTAAGAAATAACCATGTGAGACACGTAAGATGCCTAACAATTTAGGGACACATAAGTGGCTTCAGTTCTGAGTAATCTGTCTTTCCTAACAGGCTCTCCATTTAATGCTGTGTGAACTACCATGTAATGATTGCTACCAGTGCAGCTAAATGCTTTTATAATTAAATCTACATTGAATGGATTTCTTTGTCTTTCCTAAGCAGTTTCCTGCTGTGTGTTTAAACTTCTTGCAGTTTAGAGTATTTTCGCAGAAAATGTAAAATATGTTAGAATGAAGTGGAATTGAGTTCTGTGGCAGGAAAAAATATATATTTTTGCCAAATAAATAGGTATTGAATTGTATTCATTAATAACGTATCTTGTAATGCCAGTTATAGCTTAGGAAAGATAATACCTTTTGTGAAATCTATGGGAAATATATCTTGGCAAGGAATATAGAAATGTTTATAATTATCTCTTTCACTGTGTAATCTTTTTAGGTACTCCATGGGAAGCATGATTCATGGTGGTTGAAAGCAATAATTTAGGAGTTAGAATGAGTTTAAGTTCTGATTGTTCCATTTACTAGCAATGTGAACATGATTATTTATCATTTGTAAGTCTGTCAAATGGGACAAATAATAGTTCTTGTGGCATAGAGACATTTTGAAATTTAAATGTAAAGAGGTACATGTAACATGCCTATCACAGTGTCTGGTACCTAATAAATATTAGCTATTATGACCTCTTTTTCTTACTAAACAAATCTCTTGATACGAAATTACACTGTGATTTATTTAAGACTTTCAAATTTAGCCTACAAATGAGGGAGCAGATATTCATAGAAAATATTTATTTTCTTAAGACATTATTTATATCACATTTCCTATCCCACAATGATCTGCAAAAAATTGAGTTATATACAAATATATTAATTTAACTGTATATAGTAAAGTCCACAAAATGGTTATATTAGAGTCAACACTTTTGCTTAAATCTCCAGATTCCCTTTCAAAATATTAACTTTAGTAGAATGACATGAATATTTGAACGTGTGTGAACCTAAGAAAATATTTATTTGCAAAAAATAAAAATGGACAAGATTAACTTTAGTACATGTAAATACGTTTGTCATACAAAATTAGTAGTTGCTCCCTATTGATATAAATTAAAGTCTGTGTAGATAACGCAATGTGAGTACTGATTTTCAATGCTGTGTCATTGCAGTTCACATGTAACATGCCTCTTGCTATCTGGAAAGATCTGACTATTTTATTATATGCATCCAGTTCTGTTATGTCATGTGGTGTTTTGAAAAGAGCATTGGCGTTGATATTAGACAGTTGAAACCTCAGCTCTGTCACTGGTGGCAGAGCACCACTGATTCCCTTTGATGAGCTTCAGTTTATTTGTTCATAAAATAGAGTTGTTGAAGGGTTAGTGTGAGTGTGCAGGTATGATAAACATTCAAATTACCTCTATGCCACAGTGGTTATTTCTCTGTTTTGGGCTCTTGTCCATTCATTATTTTTTACATTTAAAGCAACAGCTGGTGAAGCTCATTAGGTTGCTTTTCCCTAATCTCCTTCCATGTCAAACTGGACTTGCCAGTCATGATGGAATTGCTATTTTGGAATATCTGCTTGTCTTATGGTAAAAGCCATATACTTGAGAAAATGTATAATAGAAAGAAAGAACCGGACATCAGTACCAAAGACCTGAGTTTGCATTGTGTGCCTATAACCCAAGAGGTGTGTGGCTTCTCTGGGCCATGGTTTCCTCATTTGTAGAATGAGAATAATAATAATATCTGTCTTGTTGCCTGATGTTATAAGAATCAAATCAGAGATGGTTTAAAAATGCTTCTTAAACTGAAAATTCATCTGGTTATCTGATTCAGCTGGTTATCAAGTAATGGTTTCATTTTTGTAGAAGGATTGAATACTGGTTTTATTTCTTATGTTCTTGACATACTTTCTCTTAGTCTTACAGTGGCGCTTTCAAAATGGCTGGCTGCAGTTAGGAGACATCTGTTCCCTAGCAACGGCATTTCCTGACTGCCCTCTGCAGCAACACAGCTTCTGGACACAGGTGCATACTACATGTCACAGTTTAGGAATTTATTCACCTTCACCAAACACATATGTGAAATTTCTACAGCTTACCGAATGAAAGGAAATTCAATGACCATGACTCAGGAACATGCATGGGTTAACAATTCTTAAACATTTTATTAGACATTTGATTTTACCTATTTGTCAAGTGTAGTAATTTATTTTTTGAACTGATGTCTCCTTTGTTTATGACAACTATTATTGCTTATCAAATTACACCTAAAGTCCTTGAATTTCACAGGCATCTACAAAATTGTGTTTTCTATATTTCTGGGAGATATTCAGCCTTATTAAATATATTAGTGTAATAATAGTAGTAGTCAAAGCGCAGAGTTTTATTTAAGCTAGCAAATAATTATGCTTCACAATAGACCTATAAACAGGCCCTTGATGATTAATAAATTTATTAATGGTTATTCTGGTTATGGAAACAAGTTCAAATTGGCTTTTAGCCTAATGTTAGCTTTTAGTTTTATTAGGTGTCAAAGTGAATAGCTCTGCTCATATATAATTTCAGTTTGTTAGGCAAAGAGAGCCCTCACATAATTTCTTTAGTGTTTTTAATAACTAGTTCTTAGATTCTGCTGAAGCACATTTTTATCAGAATGACTATGTAAATCATTGAAAAGGTGCAGGCATTTGAAATAATCAGATATTTCTCAGCAATCTTACCTGAAAATAGTGCTGAAAGTTCACAGCAGAGCTAATTAGTTTGTGGCTATGTTAATTGATGTAGGACTGGCTGACTTGCTTTGGGATTGTTTTTTGTTCTTTTCCAAAATCTTTGAGGCAATCATGATATCCATTTTAAGACCTGGTGTAATACTGGAGATAAGTAATACCTTGAGTTTTGACATCTGCACTTTCAGATCTTCTGTTATGGCATTAGCAAGATAGATGGTTTCTTAATGCCTACAATTCAGGAAATTAACTTTAGTTTCTAAAAAGAGAAAATAGCTAAAGACTAAACTCATCTAAAGTCTATTTCTCTTTACTCAAGCCATTATATAACTTTAAAAAGTTATATGTGTGCAAATTATTTTTCCTGCCACCTACTGTGATATTATTCCCAGGTGCTACTTCAGAAACAAAGTTGTTATAAGGAGTAGAGATTTGGGGAGAGGGAAGGTTGAGAGAGGAGGGTTTCTTTGCAAGTAAATTCTTAATACAGGTTGTGCGCAAAAACATTTCAACATCGCTATGTCCATTCCCGGAACACAGGAGTATAGATCTCTTTCAAATGAACAGTGCCAAAAAATATGAGTTTTCACTAGAAACTTCAGTACAAAACAATATGCTATCCAACTAATAAACACTTGTTTTTTAGAGAAACTGACAAAAGTTATAACAAAACAATTTCTGGCCATAACCATTTGAAAAGATGTGTAATAACATTGTGATTTAGAGAAGTACAAACTTCAAAATAGCTATGTAACCCATAGGATTGATAAAAAACGTAAAATTCTGAAAATATCAGGTATTGATGAGGTTTTTTTTTGAAAATAACTGTTCTCCCACACTGCTAGTGGGGATGAAATGGCTGCAGCAATTTTTGAGGCCATAAAATAACAGTGCAAACCCTCTGACTAGCAATTTCAATTCTGAGTATCTGCTAGAGATTACCACATCTGCCTAAGGAGATATCAACAGAGTTGAATTGTAAATAAATTAAATGTTCATCAAAAGGGAGAAGGATAAATAAACTGTGGTACATTTTTATATGAAGAAACAATCCACCATGAGCAGGGTTCAGCAGAAATAACCAGCTGCAGAATCAGACCCCTACAGAGATGAGAGGTACTGGAATGATAAGATAAAGAAAATAAATGCAGGTACTGTGTTGAAAGAATAAAAGACGGAATTGAGGGTATCATTAAGGAATGAGCCTCCCCAAATTCACCAGGTAGATTTAAAATAAGTTAATGGGATTTCTGGAAATCACAATAGTATAGTAATGAAAACAAAAGCAAATTATTACAGAATTAAAGAAGTAATTGATAAAATCAAAGTGCAGAGGAAATTATTCATAATAAAACTACAAAAGAAAGAAATGGAAAAAGTGAAAGTGAGGTTAGAACACATAAAGATTAGAGGCATCCAGTGTCAAAGCATTCCAGGAGACAATAAGAGGTAAAGACTTATATTACGTGAGACAATAGCTGAATTTTTCCCTCAGAATTTACTAAAGACACAAATGCTCAGAATCAGAAAAGTCCACACATCTCAAGCAAGATAATGAAAAAGAAAAAATCCACACCTAGACATATTGTAGTAAAATGGAAGGATCCAGGAGACAAAAGAAAGATCCTAAACCCAACCAGAGAGAAAAAGACTGATTACTTAAATATTGACTGTTAATGCCCCAAAACAATGGAAGCTGAAAGACAGTGGTAATAATATTTTTCTGTGCTGAGAGATGGTAATAAGTCATAAATGTAAATTCAGAATACCTTTCAATAAAGACAGTGGAACAGGGGCTTCCCTGGTGGCGCAATGGTGGAGAGTCCGCCTGCCGATGCAGGGGATATGGGTTCGTGCCCCGGTCCGGGAAGATCCCACATGCCGCAGAGCAGCTGGGCCCATAAGCCATGGCCGCTGAGCCTGTGCGTCCGGAGCCTGTGCTCTGCAAAGGGAGAGGCCACAACAGTGAGAGGCCCGCGTACCGCAAAAACAAAAACAAAAACAAAACAAAAATAAAAATTAGGTGATAGAAGTGAATGGAAATATATAAAATTCATAATCATTGTAAGTGATTTCAACACTCCTAATAAAAGATAAATGATTGTCAAAAATCAATTAAACTAATACTTTCTGTAAGAGACACAGCTAGAACATAAGGGCAGTGAAAAGCAGGCTGGATGTAAAAGAATGGAAAACGCATATCAAGGATAAACCAACCTAATAAAGCTCTTGTAATCACATTAATGCTGTGCAAAATAGAGTTTAGGACTTCCCTGGTGGCGCAGTGGTTGAGAGTCCGCCTGCCGATGCAGGGAACGCGGGTTTGTGCCCCGGTCCGGGAAGATCCCACGTGCCGTGGAGCAGCTAGGCCCGTGAGCCATGGCCGCTGAGCCTGCGCGTCCGGAGCCTGTGCTCCACAACGGGGGAGGCCACAACAGTGAGAGGCCCGTGTACCGCCAAAACAAAACAAAACAAAAATAGATTTTAAGGCAGAAATCTTTAAAGGGGAGAAGAGGAGCACTGTATTTTTTAAAAAGATTCAATACATTGAATTGAAGATAGTTTTGAATTGAAAATAGTTTCAATTTACATGTGCCCAATGATATAACTTTAAAATACATAAAACAAAAATTTGTGTAATAGAAAGACCTACCATGATAGTGGGAGATTGTAATACACTTCTCTTAGAAAGAATTAGGTCAAATTATTAAGATAAAACGGGAAGGATTTAAGAAGACTCAGACAGCTCCATAAATGGATTTGATCTAATAGGCATATATAAAAACCATGTACTCCCAAACTAAAGAATAAATATGCTTTGCGGATTTTCTAAAAATTTGAGAAAAATTGACCACATTCTAGGCTGTAAAATAATCTGAAGGAATTAAAGAATGTAGGGATTATACAGCCACATTCATCAAAATACAATTATAGATTAAACTATATTAAATCACTGATACATCGCCATTTTTAAGGCATAGAAATGAAGTTTTATGCACATTAAAAATCTATTACAAAAATATATTCTCATAAATTATGAGAATATATTTATAAGGCATAATATTTAAAAGGTATAATTCAGATAATTATGGGTCAAAGAAAAATAAAAAAGGAAATTAGAAAATATTTCATATTGAAAAATAGTTAAAAAATTTACTTATCAAAAGTAAAAAATTAAATAAAAAATATATAAAGGGACAATTTATAGAATTAAAGACTTATATTAATAATATTGTATTATTTTCCTGTTAAAGAGGAATTGAGACTGAAAAATATGGCCGAAGAAACCAGTTTAAGAACTTAGGAAAGGAAGAATAGAATAAACCAAAGGAAGATAATGAGCAGGCAATTTTATTTTATTTTTTTAATTTAATTAATTTATTTATTTTATACAGCAGGTTCTTATTAGTTATCTATTTTATACATATTAGTGTATATATGTCAATCTCAATCTCCCAATTCATCCCCCCTCCACTGCTTTCCCCGCTTTGGTGTCCATACGTTTGTTCTCTACATCTGTCTCTCTATTTCTGCCTTGCAAACCAGTTCATCTGTACCATTTTTCTAGATTCCACATATATGCATTGATACATGATATTTGTTTTTCTCTTTCTGACTTACTTCACTCTGTATGACAGTCTCTAGATCCATCCACGTCTCTACAAATGACCCAATTTCGTTCTTTTTATGGCTGAGTAATATTCCATTGTATATATGTACCACATCTTCTTTATCCATGCGTCTGTCAGTGGGCATTTAGATTGTTTGAACAGGCAATTTTAAATACAAGAAATTAATGAATAGAAAACAAAGAAATCTTAGGGAAAATAAAGCTAAGGCTAATTCTTTAAAAAAAATCTAATAAAATAACTTCTGGTAAGATTAATCAAAAAAACAAAACACAAGAATACATGGTATTATTAGTGAAAAAGGCATATTTATAAAAATAGAAGATATTAAAAACATGACAAAGATAATAAGCTTGCTAGAAGCACATAAAGTACCACACTGGCTAGTAGACCAGTAGTATGAACGGTGCTAAGTCTTTTTAGTCTGCTGTGATGGATTTTTCACAGATAAGTAGGATGAAATTGTATTCAGGCAGGTGAAATTGTTGGATTTGTTTTTTTTCTGTTTATTTTTCTATGTATCTGTTTATTGAGGCACCCAGGCAAATGATAACTGCCTGTGAACCTATGACTTGGGTTATCAGATACATGATAATGTTATTGTTTTTCTTTTTAGAAAACTGCTTATCTTTCTATAATTTATACATAAAACTGCTAACATTCTAGGCTATTTTTTGATCACTTGGGGTTGTCCAATACAACCTCCATTCTAAGTTTTACTGGTTCGAAAATTTGGAAAGGCAAAAACTATCTTTCCCACATTTTTTTTTTCCACAACTAGGTTTATTTTGGGCATTAATTTCTGCCATTTAGATGCATTCATGTGGTGTTTGGAAGCCAGGTGTGAGGTAGAGGCCATATGCCCGATGTCCTTGACTTACACCTACCTGGAAGTCCCTGGAAATGTGTGGCCTGCTTGCAAAACAACACAGTGCCTATCTCTAGATTTCAGTGTTTCAGGAAGCAATGGTAGTAGTGATGAGGGTTCTAAACTCTGGAGCCTAGTTTCAAGTTTCAGTTTTTTCTTCTGGGTATAAAAGGGATTCATGGCTGATGTTGTGTATTCTTGATTTAAATTTCTGTGTGGTGGTAACTTTAGGGCATCAATTCCATGTTGTTTTAACAGAAATCTCCCCTAGAATCTGCTCCTCAGGCCCTTCAGTGTTTAGGTACCTAATTGCCTGATTAAGTCTCTTCTTGCATTAAAGTATAAGGGTTTGTTTCTTGTCCTAAACCTTGACTAAGACACACTCAGATCCTTTGGATATTTTCTTCTTTATATGATAGAGAATTGTACTTCCTTGCCATGGATTTGACAATAGAATCTGTGACAATATAAGTACTGTTGATTTGTTTTCTTCTCTTGAATCCCTGAGTGTTAGTAGAGAGTTAGCTAATCATTCAAGATCTACAAACAACATTGATTTCAGCTTGACAGATCTCCCTATCAGGATGAGTACTGCTACATCTGTAACACAATCTTCCTCCAGCTTTCTCCAGTCAGATATGTGTAGTGTAGGTAAAAGCCACTGCCTGAGAAAACAGAGGTCAGTGTCAATATATATCCCTATGATTAACCAAATACAATACTAGAAACATTTTTTATGAATATTTCTCAGTGGAAATCTAACTGATTATTTTTAAAAAATCAATGGATCTGATTAAGCTATAGTTCTTCCTGTTCATACATGATGTGATTGCTAAATCAGTCAACTTATTCATTACTCCAGTGAACTATCCCATCACTAATAAGAAGCAGATTTTACCCTGAGGGATACTTGAAGACATCAACAGACCTGTGACCTAACCCATGTATTGCTCCTGGAAAGAATCAAGGGTGACAGGTGACCATTTATCAAAATCTATATACCTGCCATTTGGTTTTGCCTCAGTAATCTTGGGGTCTTTATTTTTAGTCAAGCTTGGTATAAAATAATCCCCAAAGATTTGAGCAGTCAAGTTCTAGGGCATAACACTTGCTATCAGCTATTCTTCCTGGCCAGAAGATATGTTGTGCTTCCCCTACTTTATTTTTTTACATTAATTTCAGGTGAAGTAGGATGAGAATTGAGTTTTACTAGTTCTCCATCTTCCAGTTTAATATATTACAAATTTAATTCTGTTTCATTTAGAAAATGTCTATAAATGCCTCCCACTCTGAAAACAAACTTGGTTATGTAGACCTATGAGTTGATTTTAGGATATCTTTGAATTAGTAGCCAATCTATGGTGCTCTTTCTCCCATGACCATAATATAGGGGTTCAAGAATCAAGGGATGTGAACCAACGAAAAGGACTGAGTTATCAAATCAGACTCACACTAATCAGAGATCTTACCCGGTGAAATTCTTTACTAAGAATTTTCAAGGTTACAAGCAATCAAAAGGCACAGGTGAAGCATGAGAGGTCTGTTATATTCCATGTGGCTCCCCAGGTCATTCCTTCTAGCAACAGGCATACTCTCTCTGCCCTAGAGAAAGAGATGATGTTTCTACTGAGGTTGGCAGGGAAGCTAACACAGGGTAGGTAATATCTTCTTTTTCCATCCCATATAGTACTAAGGCTTTTGTGTCATTTTTAGGAAGCCATGACTCACAAATTCATAACTTGGTGTACCATAAGCAATTCTAAACCAGAGGCAGGGATATCCTGCTAAAGGTATTCAACAGATATTCTCTTCTTAGCCAATGTCATTAATTTATTTACTAAAAGAACCAGATATCAGCTTGCTCTTGAGCTAATTAGACAACATTGCCTGTCTTCTTTCTTTCCCTGAGGTATCCTCTTTTGATTCCTGCAGTCAACAGAGAAACTGATCACAAGCCAGCTGCTTTAATCCTTCCCCAGGGTGGAAATGTGAGTGGCTCCTTTCACTTTTATATTTAATAAACCACTTGTAGAATAACTTAATAAACTACTTAATAATAAACTACTTTTTCTTCCCATCTCTGCAACTTTGAACTTTTGCTGGTCTAGAGGGATAAGTTCTCAAGATAAAAAATGCTTCCACCAGGGGACACGTAATAATCCAATTTATTTATTTATTTAATATCCTTATTGGAGTATAATTGCTTTACAAAGGTGTGTTAGTTTCCGCTGTATAACAAAGTGAATCCGCTATACATATATCCCCATATCCCCTCCCTCTTGCGTCTCCCTCCCACCCTCCCTATCCCACCCCTCCAGGCGGTCACAAAGCACCGAGCTGATCTTCCTGTGCTATGTGGCTGCTTCCCACTAGCTATCTGTTTTACATTTGGTAGTGTATATATGTCCATGCCACGCTCTCACTTTGTCCCAGCTTACCCGTCCCCCTCCCCTTGTCCTCAAGTCCATTCTCTATATCTGCATCTTTTTTTTTTTTTTTTTTTTTTTTTTGCGGTACGCGGGCCTCTCACTGCTGTGGCCTCTCCCGTTGCGGAGCACAGGCTCTGGACGCGCAGGCTCAGCGGCCATGGCTCACGGGCCTAGCCACTCCGCGGCATGTGGGATCTTCCCAGACCAGGGCACGAACCTGTGTCCCCTGCATCGGCAGGTGGACTCAACCACTGTGCCACCAGGGAAGCCCGAGAATGGTTATTTTTAATACAAGCTATTACAACTTTGCAATATTGGAGTATCTCTCCTTTTATCAGTTGAGGGTCAAAAGAAGCAGGAATCAAATGCATTGGGCATCTTACGAATACCTCAAAGGATGAGGGTTTATAAGTTACAAAATGGGTGGATCTGAGATTTAAAAGGACCAGTGGCAATGTTTTTGGCCAAGATATTTGGAAGGTCTCTACAAACTTTGCCAGTTGAGTCTTAATAATACTGTGAGTGCATTCAACTGAGCCAGAGGATTGAGAATGATAAGTACAATAAAAGTGTCATAAAACTGGCCAAACAGCATACATTTGTTGAAGTACTTGGCCAATAAAATGAGTTTCTAGATCACTATAAAGTTTGTGAGGAGTTCCCCTGGTAGGGATAATTTTTCCCAAAAGACTTTGGCTACAGAAAAGATAGTAGTCTGTCTGCAAGAGAAGGCTTCAGTCCAGTCAAAATACATATAGATCATGACTAAAACATAGTTATATCCATGAGATGGTGGAAGTTGTGTGAAATCCATTTGCTGAACCTCAAATGGTCCATTAAGCAGTATAAATTGTCCAGGGGCAGTACTTACACTTCAGATTGTACTTCTCATACTTCAGACAAGTCAGGCAAGTGAGGTAGGCACTTTTTGCAGCCTTGTTAATGTTTCCTCGCCAATATCGATCCATGGAGACTACTGTTTTGTCAGTAGACCAATGGTTTAATGGATGTACAATGGTGAGGAATGGAAATTTTTTAGAGTTTCCATTAGGACTGAGTTTTTATTTGGTTCAAACCAGAGTTTTCTCTTTTTATCAAACCAACAATTGTTACATTTCCAGTCTTATTTTTTCCTTATCTGAGGCCAATTGCTGGGCTTCTCAAACAAGTTTTTCTAGGTTATCTTTTGGGAAAATATCCTTTTGGACCATGAGAGAGGTGGGGCTGCTCTTAGTCATTTTAAGGGCAGCATGCCTTGTGGAAATAACAGCAAGGTGAGTTCCCTTAGCATCCAGAGAGTCAAGAATAGAATACTCTGGAATCTTAATAATAAAAATAATCCAAAATATCAGGTAAAAGTATTGCCTTCAGTAATTTCTGCACATAGGGGCCATTTAGAATTTTATTTCCATCAGAAGTAAGGAAGCCATGTTGCTTCCACAACATTCCAAAATAATGAGCTACTCCAAAAGCATATCTGCTCTCAGTATAAATATTAGTAGTTTGTCCTTGGCTAAAGTATAAGCCTGGGTAAAACCATATAATTCAGCTTGTTGGGCTGAATTAGCCACAGGTAAAGATGCTACATCAAAAGGAGTTACAGTAGCATAGTCAACACAATATTTGCCATTGTCACCTTTTAAATAAGAACAACCAGTGAACCATGAGAAGTCAGTGTTACTGAGAGCAGTTTCCGGTAGTTCATCACAAGTAGTCAGGAAGTGATCTGCCTGAGTTAAGCAGTTGTGAGGGACTCAGTCAGTGACAGAGAGGAGAAAAATAGCCAGGTTAAGGGTTATTAAAACATACAAGAGTTATGTGAGGAGCAGTTAACAAAAGGACTTTACAGGAGGTGAGGCAGCTGACTGAGAAATGATGAGTGTGATGAGAATTCAGGAGAGTTTCTACTGCATGAGGTACAAACATGGTTAAAGGGATTCCACAATGATTTTCTCAGGGGCCCTAATGGTTCTAAGGGAATCCCCTTGCCACAGGGTCCAGTTGCTGGCTATACTACCCTATGGGTCAATAGTGGTCCCTGTGTTTTTAAGTGAATACCTCAAGAGCATTACCTTCCATTTCACATAAAAAAAGGAAAAAGGGAATCTGATCATTGAGATGCCCAGGGGCAGGTGGGTTCATCAAACTCTCCTGTAAGGCCTTGAAGGCTATGCTGTCTGGTTCTTCCCATAAAATTGGGTTGGGGCTGTTATTGTTGGGTATGGCCAGAAGAGGGAAATTTGGAATCCAGTTTTGACAATAACCAACTAGCCTGAGAAAACCACAGAGTTGATGCTTAGTTGTGGGGTTTGGTAAATTTAGGACACCATGAAGCCTATCTGGATATAGGTGTATCCCTTGTTCTGATATCAGAGGCCCTAAATATCAAACCTGGGTTTGGGCAAACTGTATTTTTTCCTTGGTGACCACATGTCCTTTTAAGGCTAAAAGTTTTTTAGCAAGTGGATGTTGTCTTCCTGTGAGGGTGCTTGAGAAGGAAAGTAAAGAAGAAAATCATCCACATATTGCAAAATAAGTAGAACCTCTAGGGAACTTTATATCATCCAGATCAGCCTTCAGGATTTGCAAGAAATAAGAAGGGTTCTCAGTAAAACCCTGAGGCATTACTCTCCAGATGAACTCTTTTTCTTCCCCAAAGAAAGCAAAAATGTATTGGCTAGCTTCATCAACTGGAATACTAAAGAATACACTGCATAAATCAGTTACAGTAAAGAATTTGCTTCTGGTGGGAATGGATGTTAGTAGTGTATGAGGGTTAGAATCAACAGAGTGGTGAGGGATATCAGTGTTTACTGCTCGGACGTCCTGAACAAACTTCCACCCTCGGCCCTTAGGTTTTCTCAGTGGTAAATTGGAAGTGTTATAGGAGTAGTACATGGATAATGCGGCCTTGAGCCTTGTAATCTTCTATTCCGGATTTTATGCCTTGAAGGGCTTCTTTACTTATAGTATATTAATTAAGTTGGGGAAGAGGATTTGAAGGGTCTGTTTGAATTTTGACGGGAGGGACGATATGAATTTTGCCAACATCAGTTGGAGACTTTGCCCATAAAGAAAGTAGTTGCTGATTCAATAGGGACAGATGGTCAGTGTTTTTAAGAATCTGCTCTAGTACTTTCAGAAACAGAACAAATAAAAGATGTCAAGTAGTAACTGAATTCACCTGATTGGTTACTTTGATGACTACTGTCAAATTTTAGAATTATTTCCCCTTTCTGGGAGAAAGAGATTCTGGCATGATACTTCTTTAAGAAATCTCAGCCCAATAAATGAGCAGGGACAGAGGAATTAAGGAGAAAAGGGTGAGTATCTCTCAAAGAGCCTAAACAAAAGGGAATAGGTTCAGAGACAGGAGCCTCTTGAGGTTCACTAGAGATCCCACTATTTGAAGTGTTTTAGTACTCCGAGGAAGGGGCTGCTTTATAGTAATGGGGTTGAATACTGAGATGCAGCTCCGGTATCAATTAGGACTGGAGGAGATTCATTGGCAATCTCAAGAAATGTTTCTCCAAGCTGACTAACAGGGAACTTGGGAAGAGCCTCTGTTGTTTCTTGGAGCCCATCACTGAGAATTGGGAGGATGTTGAAAAGCCTGATTAGAGGGCGGAAAGTGTCTAAAACACTTATATTTGTTACAATCTCTTTTCCAATGTCCGGGCTGTCTGCAATAATAGCAGAAACTAGGAGGGTTTTGGTTCTCTGTAGGAGCCTTCATTTGCTGGAGTTGAAGATGAAGAATTTTGGCAATCTTCCTTTGTGATGACAAAGAGCTGGTTTGCCAAATTAAATCTGGAGTGAACATAGTTTCTTATTTCATCCTGGTCCTTTTTATTAGAAGGGAAAGGTCTTGTTCCAGCTCATTCATCAACATAGAGTTAAAAACTACTGGTGGAATCAACATCTGAAGGAAGATTACAATTTTCTTTAAAAATAATCTGAAGTCGATTGTAATAATCATCAATGGGTTCATCAGATTTTTGTGTGTAAGCCTAAATTTGGTTCTAATCAATAGATTTTGGAAAAGCCCTAGGAAGAGTTCAGTGAAGTCACCCAGTGATTACTTGAGCCTGATAATACTGTAAGTTAGCAGACTGGTCTCCTGGTTGTAATTCTAGATACTTTGTAGGATTTTCCCAATTAGCAGATTTCATCCACTGTTGGGCCTAGTCCTCACCAATAACTAGCTGATATAAGTCAGATGATCCAGGTTGATGTTTTAATGACTATATTAAATTCCTCAGCAAATCTGTGAGGTTCTTTTGTTACTTTGGGAAAATCTTTGATTATGGCTCACAGTTCAGATTTAGCCCAAGGAATATAAGAAATCAAGAGGTCAGCATCTGGATCCTTAGACGTCTTAATTTTAAAGGGACAGGTTCTGGCAAGTTCAGAGGAGACAGGAGTGGAGAGCGTTTCAGAGAAAAGGAAGAGTCTGGCAAGAGAATTATTATGAGGGGATTGAGGGTATAGAGGAGGCATAGGTGGTATAGTAGGGAAGGAGGAAGATGGTGCTAGATATAGAGCCTGACACAAAGAAGCCACAGAAGAAGAACCTGAGGTTCCGGAAGCCATTTTATCTTTTTACTTGTTTCTTTGCCTCGGGTACGCTTAAAATCTTATTTTGCAGAGAGGCAATTTTAGACTCCTGATAATGTTTGGAAGCATGAAAATACCAGTCGAAATAAGCATTCCATTAAAGTCTGGAAAATTTTGAGCTATTATAATCCAATTTAGTTTTAAGGAGATTAATTTTGGGGATTTCAAAAAATTCCCCATGATGGCCATTTAAAATTCTAAATTGGCTTTGGTCAGGTCAGTCCATCTAGTTAGAAATGCACATGAGGAAGGGCCATAGTTTTTAAACATAAAATCAACTGGAGTCCCTGTAGGTGGGACACCCTCGTAATATTTAGATAACTGGAACCTCTTTTCTCAGAAGTTTTTCCCTAGAATGAAAGAACGATTTTCTGACAGCTCAAACAGCTTACAGTATAAAAAGTTCAATTTTCAGCAGCCTGCAAGCCTGAATACCAGCCAATTCTAAGGAAAGAGCTTGGTCCCGGAGGAGCCAGGCTGAAGCCTCTTTAAGCCAGTTTCAAGGGAACAGGTCCTTCCAAAGGAGTAGGCTGAAGTCTGAAAAAGTGTGCCGTTTCTGAGAAGCAGTCCTTGTTCCCGAAGAAATGAGCTGAAGACATTTTCAGCCAGCTTATGTTGAAACAGTCTGATCTCAAAATAAGGCTGAAGTGCCAAACAAATACGTGCACACAGAGCAAGACCTTAACCAGAAAGACAAACCTTAAAGTAGACCCCAAATAAAACTTGGAAAGCTTCAGATGCAAAGAGGGCATGAACTCGGATCCAGGAGAACTATGTACCTTCAACCCCCAGGGTCTGCAAGAAAGCAGTGAGTAACATTGGGCTCAGCGTGGGTACTGCACCTGTTTGCTCAGCAGCCCTGGAACTATCAGGTACCCATACAGGCCACTAAAATGTTGACCTCAAATAAATAGGCTGCCAGATATTTCTCCAGCAAAGATGGGTTTACTCGGGATCCGCAGGGAATTTCAGCTTGAGGTCTGTAACCATGGTGAGTCACCGGCAAGTCCCCGTACAGCAAGGGAAGGAGAACGCTTTTGTAGAGGGGGAAAGGAAAGTTGGAAGGGCTGTAGTAAACAAAGAGTCCATGGCTTTCATCGACTGAGTCCTTGACAGGAAGGAAGAGGAGTCTTTCTTCTTCCTGCTGGGCTGTGCTCTTCAGGACATGAGAGCCTGCCTTCTGATCTCCCAACTGTATTTAATTGAGGCTTCTCTTTTTTCATTTTTTACTGTTTCAACTGTCTTTATAACATTTTAGAAAATCAGATTTTAGATTTTTTGCACCATACAGCATCTCCTTGTGAAATTAATAGTAACTCAAACAGAAACTCCCTCTGGCTTCACATGACTGAGCATTTGATTAAAGTTACAGAAACTGAAATACCAGGCAACTTCTTCTAGCTCCATATGGAACATCTGCTGAAGGAAGCCTTTAGAAATCAGACAGAATTGAAATGTCATGCTCTAGGGGAAATATACGCAAGACAGAATTAAATGATGAACATAAAGGGGAGAGCTCATAAGATGTGGGCTACATGTAAGCCTATTAGTTACTGGCTCAAATGTGGAGACTTCAGGAGCCAACAAAGGAGCAGGGGGTTGTGGACTTGTTTGCTTGTTTGCATTAGCCTAATACTGTGTAGAAATATCAAAGCCTAGGTGTAATAAAATTGCAGGTCATATAAAGGCTTTAAAATAACTAATGAAATACACTGTAATTCAATCTTTAAATTTGTTTAAATGTGAAAATAGTAAATACCTTTCAAAATTTCATATGAGTAAAAAGTTATTATATGAAGAAAAACTTTGGCATATAAATTTTGATAATTCATGAAAAAGCCATTATTTGATTTAATTTAAAGTTAAAGGACTTTAAAGAGATATTGATAAATAGAAATACATAAAATATTCTTGCTAAATTTTCAGCAAATCTATAAACGTATAACTGATAGTGACAATTGGGGTGGAAATAAATATTTCCAAAGAGGTGTGTTACTATATTACTTAATCAGTTAAGTTAGAATTTTTTCAAAGTTAAAGAAAAAGTATATTAAACCTATTGAAATCATAAAGTAAATGATTGTTGGTACTTTCCTATTTTTGTAGAAAAATTTACTGATATCATTTTGGACCAATACCAATTTTATAACTACCAACATTTGTTATAGCTGAATACACAATTGGTAGATCATGGGTCAAATTAATAATTATTGATTGTGTCTTCCTCTCTTATAAGTTAACAAGACAATTTCCATCAAATTAATCAAGTTTGTTGTTAGAAATGATGTTCTTGGTCATTTCTCAAAATAACCATGAGTATTACATTTTAAATATTCAAAATTATTTAAATAATAGATTTTGCAATTGTTTGATATATATTTTACTAATAAAATATTCTTATTTTTGGCTTTGTCTATTCAATATGAAATACTATATAGAATCAAAATTCCAGTGCTTGGTACTTGACGGAAGATTAGAAAAGTTGAACATGAAAGCCTGAGGTGTCATATAGCAAAAAGCTATGAAAGGGAAAGAAATCTGAAGAATTATGCTTTATGTTGTGTTGCAGTTGTACCACCTGATGAAATTCATATGGTTCGTTAATTTCAGCAAGAGCTACAACACAAATAAAGATTTAAGAGATTGTAGATATATTAGCAACTCATTGGATAATAGAAATATGTTTTCATAAAAGGCTACATCAGAAAGACTATTTCAAATATATGCTTCAATAAAAATACTCATACATACTCATACAGAAGTTCATGTTTGGCTTACAGGACTTCTCAGTGATTTGTGCAAAGTTTAGAGCTAACCAGTGGGAGAGACAGGTGTCTCTCCTGTTGCCGCTAGAAAACCATGGTGATCGAGTGACTAGATGAAACTTAGTTACCCTTTTTAGTCCTTAAGGATTAAGCTTTAGGACCTGGATGTTATTTGCTAGAATGAACTCTCAGGTAATATTTTAGAATACATTTCTGTATTGAGATTAGGTACAAAAATTGTTTTTATTAGGCATTCTTCTTTCTTCAACGCCCATAAATATCTGAATTTTGTGATTGCTTATCAAGAAATAAATAGAATAGATAAACAATAAATTCAAGGTCCAGGAGAAGAATAGGAAAATTAAAACTTTTGCCTATGCACTATTGAAGTAGAGGCCAAAATGTTGAATCAAAGTAGGATGTAGTGTTTAAAGGGAAATGTATACAGAGTAAGAAATATAGAAAATGAAGCCTATCCATGTAAGATTATTTAAGAAAAAAACCCAAAGAGTCAGTGACAGAAAGATGTTGAAGCCACTGTTGCAGCCCATGCAGTTAATTGACTGTAGCATTCCAGGTATGCGGAATTCAGAATCAAAGCTAGACAGAGCCTCACCTCTCCAGCTTTCCAGAAGTTTGTAGAATAAAGAAATGAAAAAAGCATAATAAAATCACAAAGTACAGTATATCACCTGTGTTTTGGCTTCTTAGTGATGTTGAAAGATGCAACTTTCTTTCACATAGGACATTTCCTCTACACAATAATTTGTATAGTTATTAGGAATTAGATGTAATTAGCACTTGTCATTAAAATATATCCCAAATTGGAGCTATCAGTTTGAGTTAAATTGTATTTCACTTAGAATTTATAACTGTTTGTTATAAAGTGTTATTCCATTTCCATAAAATGGAAAGCAGATAAAATCTGGAAGATTTGAAGTACTTATTAACTTTTGAGTTGGTTAATTCTTTAATGAAGTTAATGAGCCTAGGAATTTATATGATGTTGGGAAAAGTTCTAAAATGAATTTTTGTAGACTTACTCCAAGTCAGTGGTCACATTTTAAGAAGCAATTCTTTCATAGATATAAACCAAACAAAACATGTCATTTACCTAAGCAATTTATCAGTGGTAGCCCATATATATATATGTTTTTTTTTTTTTTTTTTTGGGGGGGTGGCACACTGCATGGAGTGTGGGATCTTAGTTCCCTGACCAGGGATCGAGCCTGTGCCCCCTGCAGTGAAAGTGTGGAGTCCTAACCACTGGTCCTCCAGGGAACTCCCTAGACTTATATTTTTAATTTGACAATTTTGCTGATTACTTTAGTACAAAAATGACTCACTACCATTAACTTTTTAAGAAAGAACATCAATTCTAATAATGTATTCCTATATGAAATTTTATATGGTTGCAATCCTGTCTTCTTCCCACAACTCAAGATTTGGGGAGAATATACAACTCAATCTAAATCACTGGGTTAGGGACTGTATTTGAAAGAAGGTACAATTTTTTCCTTATCACTTATAAAATTATTATCCAAATATACACCTAGCTAAATTTTATTTGGAGTTGGAAAAAAGACATAAAATATATAAGCTGGAGGGATCCCTGTCGCTTTAGATACTGCCTGATGATGCAGTACCCATGGGTCTGCATATAAGCATGTTAGTGAGAAGGCAAATGAGAACCAAGTTTGCACATTTCTCCTGTCATAGCAACTCTGGTTGGCTAGCAGAGCACTTGACTACATTGATTCATTACTTGTACTTATATGACCAGTGCCAATAGGAAGATCACCATATTGGCGGTACGAAAACATTCAAGTATTTGGTTTGGATGTATATATTTAAATATTTCTACAAATCAACAATAACAAACTCTTTCTTCATTTGTTTTCTCTCTTTACCCTAATTACTGCCCCATATGTCTCTTGGGGCTGCCTCACCTAAAACCATATGAAGCCTGTACTTCTGATTCTGTGTATTATAATGTAATTTTAATATGGAGAACCAGATTTTTATTTCTGCTATGTCACTGCTATTTTTGATGTTAAGTAAACCTGTTTTAAATCTCTTTTAAAAATTAGGCCATTCTAGGGCTTCCCTGGTGGTGCAGTGGTTGCGAGTCTGCCTGCTGATGCAGGGGACATGGGTTCGTGCCCCGGTCCGGGAGGATCCCACATGCCGCGGAGCGGCTGGGCCCGTGAGCCATGGCCGCTGAGCCTGCGCGTCCGGAGCCTGTGCTCCGCAACGGGAGAGGCCACAACGGTGAGAGGCCCGCGTACTGAAAAAAAAAAAAAAAAAAAAAAAATTAGGCCATTCTGGATTTCTTAATTTTTTTTTAATCAAAATGGACTTTTCTCTTGTTCTTTATCTCTTTGCTTCTTTTTCTTTCTGCTTTGATCTAATTTTCCTTTCCTTTTTTTTTTTCACATTTACTATGGTTTGCTTTCTGTTTTTTATTCTCTAAGGGGGTAAAATGCTCAGAGGGGCTTGTTTCTTTTCTAAACATAGTTTTCTCTTCTTTCTTTGCCTAACTCTCCATTTTCGTGGCTGTATCAACTTTATATTTTCCTACAAACTATTCTGGATAATTTTTCTCCTCCAATACTGTACTAGTTATTTATTGCTGTATAACAAATTTCCCCTAAAATCGTCAGGTAAAACAACAATGACCGTGTATTACCTCACTCCATTTCTGTAGATTAGGAATTCAGGACAGTTTAGCTGGGTGCTTCTGACTGGGAATCTTTCATGAATTCCAGGCAAGATGTCAGTGGAGGCTTGACTGAGTCTGAAGGATCAACCTCCTTACTAGTCAGGGTTCTCCAGAGAACAGAACCAAAAGACTGTAAAAGGAAACTTACTATGAAGAATTGGCTCACGTGGTTATGGTGGCAGAGATGCCCCATGATCTGCTGTCTGTAAGCTGGACACCCAGGAAAGCCAGTGGTGTAATTCAGTCCCAGTCCCAATGCCTGAGAACCAGCAGTGGGGTTCGATGAGGTAAATCCCAGCCCAGTGGTAGGAGAAGAAGAGATGAGATGTCCCAGTCTTAAGTAATGAGGCAGAAAAAAGGGACAAATTCCTCCTTTGTCTGCCTCCTTGTCTAATAGAACCTCAACAGATTAGATGATGCCCACCCAGATTGGAGAGGGAAATTTAATTTACTGAGTCCACCCATTCAAATTCTGCTCTCATTCAGAAACACCCACATAGACAGACTCAGAAAGAGTGTTTACCAGATATCTGGGAATCCCTGATGTATTTAAGTTGACACATAAAATTAACTGTCACAACCAAGGGGGCTCACTCATGTTCCTGACAAACTAGTTCTGGTTATTGGTGGGAGGCCTCAGTTCCTTGCGATGTGTTTTTCTCCGGAGAGTAAAGTGCCTCATGATATGGCCACTCACTTCATCCAGGTAAGTGATCCAAGAAAGAGCAAGGTACAAGCTGCAATGTCTTCTGTGGATCAGCCTCAGAAGTCACACTGTTGGTTACCCAGGTCATCCCATCTCGGTGTAGTAGATACCACACAGGGTGTGAACACCAAGAAGCAAGAGTCATTAAGAGCCATCTTAGGGGCTAGTTACCATAAATACACACACTGTATGATTTTTTCTCATCTCATTTCTGATCCTTTGAAATTTTTCAGAGATAATTTTTATTCAACACTCACCTTCCTTTTCTTTCTACATTTCATCTCCCTATAAAAACAAATCTGTGTTTGCATTTGAAGATTTTGCAGTTGACTGAACATTCACTGTTATCCTGTAATTTGGATTGCTCAATGTATCGCATTTTTATGGAAAGCGTGATAAAGCCATGTTTGCATAAAACTACGTTTTGACACAATTTTTGTAACCTTTTCCTGTCAGCATCATTATAGACTATTCTAACAATGCCAGCGTGTTCTAATTATTTCCCACTGTAGCTGCTCAGCTTTTCTCTACCTGACCACTAGGCTGTCATTATTATTATTATTATTACTATTACTATAGTGTACTCTGGAAGCATTCTTTAACAAAAAGTAACCCAGGGGCTTCCCTGGTGGCGCAGTGGTTGAGAGTCCACCTGCCGATGCAGGGGTCATGGGTTCGTGCCCCGGTCCGGGAAGATCCCACATGCCGTGGAGCGGCTGGGCCCGTGAGCCATGGCCGCTGAGCCTGCGTGTCCGGAGCCTGTGCTCCGCGGTGGGAGAGGCCACAACAGTGAGAGGCCCGTGTACCACAAAAAAAAAAAAAAAAAAAGTAACCCAGATTCAGCTTGCTTTTTCCTGGCCAAAATCATTGAATCAGCTATTATTCAAGGAGTTCTGGTTCCTTTTAGTCGAGAAAAGCATTAAAGGCCAACATATAGGAGCCAGAAGAGCACATCTGGTTGCTTCAAAGGAGTCCTGGAGGTAAGCCCATTGTTGTTTGATGTTTATGTTTTCTGTGTTTTGAAATTTTAGATTCTGTGATTAGTTAAAAATGGTTACAATCATGCTTCCACTTAAAAAATAAGTTTCTGACTGTATATAAACCCCAGAAAGGATATATATGGACTTGATTTCACATGCAAGGGGCGGAAAGATAAGAGGCAAGAAAAGGAGAGAATGAAAATGAGGTGACACGTACAAACCAGAGAGATAAGGACCAAGGGGAGGGCGAGCTGATAATCGCTGATGTCTCACTTGAAACGTAAAACATTTTTAGATGAAAGTCATTTAATTATGTGTGTCTTGGGTAAGAGGAGTTTGGAACTCCATGCCTTCCTTTTTGAAGCTACATGTTTTGGAGCATTCCTCCATGTTATCAAGACAGCCATCCTGAGTTTCATGGATAGTCTTTGAGTACTTTTCCCTCGATTGTGAGACTTAGTGGTTGGGAGCCGTAGCTCTGAACTGACTCCATCATGTGGAGCTGTGTGACCTTAAGAAAGATATTTAAAGGCTTGAAACTTCAGTTTCCTCATTTGTGAAATAGGAATAATAATAACAACCTCCTGGTGTTTTAAATATAAACACAACATAAAAGGCATTCAATGAATGTTGAAAGAATGACAATGTGTTATATATTTTATGTTTTATATGATCAAAGGATTAGCATAGTTCCTGGGACCTAATACATACTGGTTTAAGGCTAGCTTCTTATTATTAACCCAATCTGACATTTTTTATTACAAGAAACTCCTTGTTAGCCTTTTTTACCCCCACAAAGTCCTTCCAACAACCTAATGCTTTACATTGGGGACATGAAGGACGTTGCTGAACATACATTAATAAAGCTAAATAAAATGACCTGGTTGGGAAGGCAATGTGACTAATTGGAAAGGAAACTGGTTTGGGAGCATGTTTACGAACTGTGTGACTTTGGTTAAATTACTAAACCTTTCTAAGACTCATTTTACTGAAAAAAAAGGATAGAAGAAACAGGGTAATATCTATTATTAGTATTGTAGGATGGATTAAATGAGTAGCCACATTGTATAGAAATAATTATTGTAGTTTTTCAAAGAATGGCCACTTCTCTATATAATCACCTCTCCATTATGCTAAACTTACCGGAAAATATAACCCCATTTCCCAACCTCAGATGCTAAAGAATCTGTGTCCTGTTTGTTTCCGGTGATCTGTTCAGTGACATTTGCTTTAAAGTGAGATTGATTCTATCTTGGTTTCTGTTTTACCAGTTTAACTTTTATTTTAAATAAGAAAGCTCATTTACATATCTCAGACATTAGGTTTCATTAATGTTTATCTGTAAGACAAGTAATGTGTTATTACCATTTAGGAATTAAGGGATTCAAATGATTATAGCACACATACAGAGGGTGATCCTCTCGCGTGAAGATGATTGGAGACATTGTATTAGCGTTCTTCTATTGACTGCCGTTTATCATTTTGGTAAGGCCCGCATAAAGGCCATGTTTGGAATAACCGAAAGTAAAAATTACATGACTTGAAAGGAGATCTAGTAAGACCCCCCTCAATTTACAGACAATGAAACAAGACCAGGAGTTCATGTCATGTCTGCAGTCCAGGGGTAAATTTTGTAAAACAATTTATTTTCAGTCTTGAGGATGTTTTGGCTTTGCTGTGTTATCCATATACTGAGTAGACTCAAGCCCTTTCTCATGAACAGTTTTGTGCCGAGGGGGGCAATGTTAGAAAAAAATGATGGAAAGACAATGTCAATAAAATGCATGTTTTATAAAACAAAAACACAACAGCACTCCTTTTTCCTATTTTCAGCAGATATTTAACTTCATCAGTTATTTCAGAGGTTACCTTCTACTAATGTTAGGACTTAAAGAGAAGGAAGAAAAACATAGGCTTATTTATTTTTAAAAAAATAATTGGCCAGGTGTGATATGAGACAATTAATCCTGGAAGATGCTGACTATAGCAGAACACCTAAGCAGCTTCTGCAATTTCACTATGGGGAATATCTTTCAAGCACTGGATTCTTACTGTCCTTACGTTTTGGCCTCAAGAAAACAGAGGAAAACTATTATTTTCGTGGAATAGTTTTGCACAGTTAGGAGCATAATGGGTTCTACAACTTCCCCAAAGCATTAAACATTACTGACTGAAAGATAAAGAATGTCAGGCTAGATACACCACTGATTTTTCTAAGTTTAATAGTTCTTTTATTTTGATGGTAATTATTCTTGGAGGACCAATAGCATAGATGATGTACACATGAGGGTTCCAACCAACCATAGTGTTATATTAGCTTCAATGCCCTTCTAGCTGAGGGAAGTAAAGAAAAAGTGAAATGAGAAATATATGAATGTAATAGTCTACAAAATACCATGACCTATATTAAGGGACATGAAATTCATCAGAACTGCTTATGGGTGATATAAAAGAAAAAAGTTAATAAATACAATTTTTAAAAAACTAAGTAAAAAAATGATTAAAAAGTGGTAACAGTAGCCCAGTGTAGCCCTAATAGTAGCAACCCATTGTGCAAAATAATAGTAGCCCAGTGTAGCAAAACTCGGAAAGGATATCATAAGAAAAGAAAATGATAAAGTCATATCCTTCATGAATATAGATGCAAAAGTCTTCAACAAAATATTAGTAAATTAAATCTAGCAATAGAAAAAGGCATAATACATCCTGACCAACTGAGATGTATTCCAGGAATGTAAGATTAGTTTAACGTGTGAGACTTAGTCAATGTAATTCATAACATTAACAAAGTAAATTAGAAAAATCATATGGTCATATCAAAAGATGTAAAAAAGTTGTTGATGACATCCAAAAACCCTCTCATGAAAAAACACTCCATAATATATGAAATAGAAGGAAATTTCAACCTGATAAAGACATCTATAAAAATCTTAAAGCAAACAGCATACTTTATTAACACTCTTACAACTTCTATTCTACATGGTACTGGAGATCTTAGCCTAAATGATGGGAAATATTACAATGAGAGGCATAACTATTGTGTGAGAAAAAGTAAACCTCTCTTTGTTCACAGACAATACGATTATGGATATTGAAAGCCACAGTATTAGAACTAACACATGAACTCTGCAAGATTTCAGGACACAAAGTCAAATATAAAAATAATCTGTATTTCCTTTTACTGGTAATTAATAAGTGAAAATAATATCTTAATATTTACAATAGCATCAAAAACCAAAATACTTAGGGGTAAATCTTATAAAAACTTCGTAAGGCCTCTACCCCAAATCTGCAAAACGTTGAACAGAAAAATAAATGAAAATCTACATTAAAAAAAAAGTTATGGTAGAAATAGAGGGAAAGATCTGTTAGAAGAAAATTTGCAGTTAAAATTGAAATATGTGTATTTGATTAGGGGACACAAAAAACAAACAATTTTAAAGTATTATGAGATCAAAATGAGATAAGATGATGAATATTTACTAACAAAACATGGAAATGAGGAAGCTCAAAACTCCAGTAGTAGGATTATTAAGTTCTTAAAAGGCCTACAGAGCATCCTACACATAGTTAGCCACAATTGTTGCTTATTAAATAAATAAAAGAATGAATAAGACCTTCTGTTGTAAGAGGCACTTTCAACTCCCCAGCTTTGGAAACTCTTAAAAGGAATAAATGCTCAGTTTATTGAAGTTCTATGGTGTCTATTCAAATGTACTAGATCCATGACATGTGTTATCCTTACAGCAATTGTATGAGGTAAGATTTATTACTCCATTTAACAGACACATACAAACAACAAAATGTCTAAACAACAGAACTGAGAGGCAAAGTTTACCAAAACATAGTCCCAGCCATCTCTGAACTGAACTTAGAGAGAAGAGAATGAAGCAAATCTTTCAGTCTCATTCATGCTGATGAGGGAGAGTAAAAATAATGCAGAAATATATAGAAGTAAAGAGGTTAAAACAAGCCTGCTTTTAAGAAAGGGGTTATCTAGCAATGGAACCCTAGAGAGGATCCCAATTCTCCTCCCCAGGCGTTGGCATCTGCTTCTCATGCAGTGAGTTAATTCTAGTGGAGAACTGAAGATGCTGAATGTCATCCTTATCCCTAAATGGGACTGGATGGGGTGGGGAGAAGCTGGCACTGCTGACTGAGGTTGGGTTGGGGATCTGAACATGGGAAGAACTGATAAAAGGAGAATGACTGCTGCTGATCAGAAAGTTTCCCCTTTAGTCCATTTTGCATATTTTCTATGCAATCTGTATATCTTCTTTGGAGAAATGTCTATTTAGGTCTTCTGCCCATTTTTGGATTGGGTTTTTTGTTTTTTTGATATTGAGCTGCATGAACTGCTTGTATATTTTGGAGATTAAGCCTTTGTCAGTTGCCTTGTTTGCAAATATTTTCTCCCATTCTGAGGATTGTCTTTTCATCTTGTTTATGGTTCCTTTGCTGTGCAAAAGCTTTTACGTTTCATTAGGTCCCATTTGTTTATTTTTGTTTTTATTTCCATTTCTCTAGGAGGTGGGTCAGAAGGGATCTTGCTGTGATTTATGTCATGGAGTGTTCTGCCTATGATTTCTTCTAAGAGTTTTATAGTGTCTGGCCTTACATTTAGGTCTTTAACTCATTTTGAGTTTATTTTTGTGTATGGTGTTAGGGAGTGATCTAATTTCATTCTTTTACATGTTGCTGTCCAGTTTTCCCAGCACCACTTATTGAAGAGGCTGTCTTTTCTCCATTGTATATTCTAACCTCCTTTATCAACAATAAGGTGACCATATGTGCATGGGTTTGTCTCTGGGCTTTCTATCATGTTCCATTGATCTATATTTCTGTTTTTGTGCCAGTACCACATTGTCTTGATTACTGTAGCTTTGTAGTATAGTCTGAAGTCAGGGAGCCTGATTCCTCCAGCTCCTTTTTTCTTTCTCAAGATTGCTTTGGCTACTCAGGGTCTTTTGTGTTTCCATACAAATTGTGAAATTTTTTGTTCTAGTTCTGTGAAAAATGCCATTGGTAGTTTAGGGATTGCACTGAATCTATAGATTGCTTTGGGTAGTATAGTCATTTTCACAGTGTTGATTCTTCCAATCCAAGAACATGGTATATCTCTACATCTGTCTGTATGATCTTTAATTTCTTTAATCAGTGCCTTATAGTTTTCTGCATACAGGTCTTTTGTCTCCTTAGGTAGGTTTATTCCTAGGTATTTTATTCGTTTTGTTGCAGTGGTAAATGCGAGTGTTTCCTTAACTTCTGTTTCAGATTTTTCATCATTAGTGTATAGGAATGCAAGAGACTTCTGTACATTAATTTTGTATCCTGCTACTTTACCAAATTCATTGATTAGCTCTAGTAGTTTTCTGGTAGCATCTTTAGGATTCTCTATGTGGCATACCTATTTTGATCAATACTGCAATAGTGATGCTGCTTCAGTTCCAGACCTAACCTCTGAGAAGACTAGCAGTTCCTGCCTTCTACCTCTTGGAGCTCTGGGCTCCCTTATAAAAAATTCAGGCTGCAGAGGGAAGCTACATGGAAGATTAAGGAGGCATCAGGCATGTGAGTGAAGAGGTCATTGTGGATGAACATTCCAAATGAACCTTCTGATAACCACAACCCCAGACTCTAAGGATGTAAAACTGCATGAGAGATGTCAAGTGAGAACACCAGCTTAACCTGGTCAACCCAAAGAATCATAAGAGATAATAACAAATTGTTGTTTTAAGCCCCTCAATTTGGGGGTAATTTGTTACATAGTCTTATGTAACAGAAACAACATATATTCTCAAATTCAAGTTTAATTTAAAATCACAAGTTGTAGTGCTCCATTCTTATTTTTATACTGTTATAATTGTTAGTATTCTGTAACTATTACTATGTATATCTCAATATTTTTTTCTGTTTTTAATCTAAAGATCAATGGCAGACCAAACTTTTGCAATGCATTGAATTTTGTATGGGTGACCCAGCAAAAGCACATCTCAGATGAAACTAATATGTTATATGCCAATTATACCTCAAAAAAAATTTTAAAGTACATCTCAAGAGTCTTCCCAGGATCTGAAAGTGGAGATGTGCCTCCTTGAATGTTTTTTTTTTTTTTTTTTTGGTGAGAAAGTTGCCATGTCACCATTACTAAAGTCATTGAAACAGCTAATGTAAATTAGTGTTATTTAGTGCTATGTTATGATTCATGACTATTGTCCAGAAGCAAAAAGACTACTTATCACATTTACTCATAAAGCTATATCTTCATTTACAGTTTCAATTATAATCATTTGTTCATTTATCCTGGCTTATTAAGCATTATCCAAGAGATGATCTGCTTGACTTCAGAGACGTGTGACATTTGCGCAGATATGGATTTCCTGTCAGTGGCCGGGTCTGGACTCCTTACATTTGTATATACTGCTAATTGCTTTTCAACTGTAGACTCTTACTGGAGTTTATTTTATTTTCGAAGAAAGAGCTCTATAAAGCTTTCTTGAAAATTAAGAAAGATACTAATTGTTTATTAGCTTGAAATTCCCAGTATTTTAAGATTTTTTTTACATACAAAAATGGGCATTTCATAATACTACATTCCGGATAGTTTTAAATTCATGCCTAACAATAACCTTATGAGGTGGTTATTGCATTTTTACTGAGTAGGAGAGAAGGGCTAGAAGTTAAGTGACTTACACTGTCTCAGAATTCGAAAGTAATTCTGCTGGGATTTGGATCCAGGACAGCTTACAGAGTCTACTAACTCCCACTTTTGTCCTCTACAGGAATGAACTATTACTTATGCTCTACTCATAAACATATGTTTTTCTTTAGCTATTATAAATTTTTAACCACATTTAATATTTCAAGGTTGATGTGGTAAATTAATCTGTTACCTCTGAAAGTGGAGGGGATATGGAGATAAAAGGTAATATGTTGAAATAGCAAAGGCTGGTTCACCAATTACTGAACTTTTCCTATGTTTTTCTACTAGATAATCATAATTTCTCATCAGCTTGGTTTTCTCAGTAAGACAGAGAGCATGCACGTGCTTGCAAGAAAACAAAAATGTAACAGAAGAACAGACATAAAATTGATTAGAGAGGCCTCAACACAAATTGGACTAAACTGAGAAGAGGAAAATCCAACATGAATTTGGAGGGCAAGATTTGTAACGTATGGTAGGGTGTTTTTAATCCAACCTTCAAATAGTGGTCACATCACAATGAGCTCTCTACTTGCAGCTCTGATCCTAATGGGCCAAGTACATTTAGTGCCTGTGGACCACGGAGCATGCCAACCATGCCAAAAAGAGAGAAAAACAGCCAGATCGGTTCAGTTCAGCAAGACAAAACACAGTCGTGTGGTTGTCATTGAGAGATTCCCTAGAGAAACGCCTGCTCCAGGAGCTCCTGTGAGAGCTGCAACGTGACTGCATTGCTATTTCATTTTAAATCTAGTTGAAGATCTGTGCCAGGGGAGAAATGCTGTGGGGAGCAATACTTGTCATTAGAGGAATAATAATAATAATTGTTGAAATTAATAGAGCTCTCTTAATTTAGGAGATTTATCCTTGTGGCATACTGTAGCTCCTAAATGTAGCAGCCTAGTTCAGGAACTCTGTGTCCAAGATGATATAGATTTATTTATTACTTACTAAATGTTCATATTCATCTCTATTTGTCACTCTATCTAGTGGCTGATTTATTCAGCTCATTCGTGGCCATTCTGCTCCAGTTACTGTCCCTAAGATTAACCCACTGAACCAAACCTGGATCTTCTTCCTAAAGTTATATCCACAAGTCCAACTGACTCAAATTTCTCAGACAAACCTTCAAGCTTCCATTTGTTCTTCCTGGAATGGACTCTCTCTCAATTTGTCCAGACAGTGAACACTTCAGAACTGGCAAGAATCAGAGAAAAATGGTCTACATTTAATGTAGCACTTTGTTCAGAATTACTTAACAAAGAAAACTCTCATGACCAACCATATACACTCCCCATTCACTCCCTGTTACTCTTCTCTGCTTTGTTTTTCTCCAGGCCATCTCTTAACATATAGCCTAATTTACTTATTTTGCTAATTGTCTTTTATTCCCTAGGATTCTTTAGAATGAGGGCAAGTATAATTGCTTATTCACTACTGTATCATCAGTATCTGACACACAGATATTTGTTCAATAAATAAAAGAACTAACATAGAGGTCTATTTCCTTACCTGCAAATTTTTTATAATGATAGTATAGGTATCTCGGAGTAGCCAAATCTTTTTCATTCTTACAAGAAGTGTTTTATTGTAGATTTTTAGAGAGCAGGAGCCTATATTCCATTATTTTTATTGGGAAAATCATGATGGGTTCCAAGCCACATTCTTAAATACCTAAATAACAGTCCACAAATGACTTCTGGATAACATCAAGCACTGAAAATACAAAATATCTAATTACTTGAAAAGTAATAAAGTCATTGGAGTAGACAGTGTTACTCGCAGTTTTCTTTTTCCACTGCAAGGAGCTAGTACTCCAATGCAACCATACAGTGAAACAATATGTTAAATATAGAAAAGAAACTGACTAAATTGAAGTCTGTTGGTAGCGCCCTCCCACACCTGACAAAAACAAATGAGAATCCATGTCAGCATAAACCTCTAAGTAAAAGGTAGAGAAGACAATAGCAACTATATGTAATAAGTTTTAAAAACTTAACACGTCATAGTCCTATCAGGAGAACAGCAGAGTTAGAACTGCAATATGATCCAAGTTCTCTCATGAGAAGCACCCAATTTCGATGTCTGCTGATACGTACATGTAGTTTTGTTTAGGGATGTTTTGATTTTGATAGTGAATTTTTGGTAAAATTTTTGGCAAATCATTATGGTGAATGGATGGTGAGATTTTGAATAACAAGAGCTAATTTTACATCTCTTGAAGGGTTTTTAAGAATTAAATGAGATCTTCCTTCTCCATAAAGACCTGACCTTATTAATTATTCATGTATAGCAATACACATTATTAAGTTTGAAAGAAGTAGAAAGATAGATATAAATGTTGTCATTAAATTCACCACAAATTAATGATATGCCTATTTTTGCTTGTGAACTTTCTTTCCTGCCTGTCAGCTGTTTTTTTCTGATTCAATAATCCTACAATTGACCAGTTTGGAGAACATGAAATAGGAGAGAGGCTTTCCAAGCTGTCATATCAAAGTACCATTCTAATCAACCATGAGTAAGCAACTTGCTGTCCTGCAGCTGCAGGGATGACCATTTTTCCTTGTGACTGCTCTTAATAAGGTTATTATGTTATATTGATTTGTCTGGTACCTAAAATAATTTCAGTTTTTACGTTTCAAACCCAAAACTGTTAACCCAGGGACTGAAAACTGGTTAAATTGTTAATCCCTTGTTTTAAAACTTTGAGAAGGATTGGTATTCTATTTTGCATATCTCAAATCCCTCTGCATTATTTCAGATGCCTAGTCTATAACAGTTTTGTGTATGCAGTTTTGCACTTACGGAAATATGTACCTAATTTGAAATTAAATAAGTACTGTTCCTATATCATAGGTAAAAAATATGGCTGGCAAGCTGTTCTCAGTTTTATGGAGTCTGTTGTTGCTACTGTAAAGCTACCTGCATATCTGGCTCAGTTGATAATGACAGAAATAAGAGTAAACTTAGGAGTCTTATGCTACCTTAGAGTAGAATTTTATTTTGATTTTAGCAAACAATACCTATAAGCAAACTATACAAATAATTTTTTTCTGGTAAGTATTTAGTTTTACTCCTTTAGGATGGAAAATCGTTGCAGCATTCTGTATATACTTAATTTAATAAAGGGTACCTCATTAGCCTAAGAAATGAACCGGAAAAAGTAGACCAGTCAGTCTTATCCTAATACCGATGACTTCTCTAAAAATACTATCTCGTTACAGTCAGATTAGTAATTAGAACTAAAATTTGTATTCATATTATCATTTCATAAATATAGCTGTAATTTTTAGATTGCTAGTTTTTAAAAAAGTTGCCTCATGCAATTTTGAGCTCAATAATATATATTTTGGATTTACAGGTTAAACAGTACTTGCCATGGTCCTGAAAAACAAAATTTGGACACAGTTTGGAAGAGCAGGAGCAAGCTGACCAATAAAGTGCTAAAATGCTAAGAAACTGAACAAATTAGGGTAATACAAGTTACCACTATGGAAAAACTAATTTATTTTCATTGATAGTAGACTAATAATGTGTGTGTGGCTCAATTATACCTCACTGATTAATTCATTTCTTTCACAAATGTTTACTGAGTACTTTGAAAGTTTCACACACTTCACTGGTACAAATAGATTTGCTTAATAACACAAGAAAAATTATACAGAAAAAATTAAGAAAAAAACTAAAGACTAATCAGTGTATGCTAATATGCAAGGAGTAATGGACTGTAAACTGGGCAATTCTCAGTGCTTCCAAAGAGAGCAAGTCTCTTTACGCAAACAGTATGTCTTCAGCCTTCTGTAACAGATACAGTCAAAGCACTGAGAAAACACAGAAAAGGTCTAAGAATTGACATATCAGTGTAAAACAATTGATAATCCAGATTTAGCTCAATCTCTCTCCCTCTCTCTTTCCCTCTCTCTCTCTCTGTCCCTCAGCTCATGCACATGCATGCACGCACACATACACACACACACACACAAACACACAAACTCATAATGTAAATTTTAAGATTCTTTTCCTGTCATTAACTTCTAAGCTACTTATATTGTGGCCGCAAATTAAGGTATGTATGATATATGTTCTCTGCCAAAATAATACTGTTTTTAAAAAAAGAAAAATATTGACAGTAATAAAATAATACAAGAACGGCATGCCAGTGAAAACACACATGGCAAAACTTATAAGATGCCATACGTATAATTTTAAGTTAGAGCTCTAAATATATTTGTTAGTAAACAAAAAGCTCCTAATTAAAAAGCTAAGTATTTACATAAGAATATAGCAAGAGAAAAACATAAGGCCAACAATTTGAAAGAAGTAAATGAACAAAATAAGAGCAGAAATCAATAAAATAGAAATGAGAGGATACAAAAGAGATGTTCAACACAGCCAACAAAGTAGATGCTTTTTTGAAAAAATTGAATAGAGAAACAAACCTCTGGCATTATTGCTCAAGAGAGAAAAGAAAGAAGACACAAATAAACAATATTGTGAATAATAAAAGGACATAATACAGACAAAGTAAAGATTACAGAGATAATGAGAACACTATCAATAACTACGTGACGACAATTTTGAACACTCACAAAAAAATTAATGTTTAGAAAAATGCAATTATGAGAACAGATTTGTTATTAGTAAAACATTAATAGTCCTATACCTTTTAAAACAATTGAAGCAGTTGTTAAAAAGTTATTCCTCAAAGAAAATACCCTGCCTAGATGATTTTACAAGTTATATCAAATGCTTAGGAAACTAATCTTCCCAATTTTCTCTTGTGTTCTAGACAATGGAAAGCAGAAAAACACTCCATTTCAATCTCTAATACATTTACCAAAATGAAAGTCATTATGAGAAAAAAATTACAAACCCATTTCAATCATACATAGAGAAACAAAAGCCACAAAGAAAATATTAGCAAATAAAATCTAATGTGTATAAGAAAAGGATACATTCCAATCATATTTGGTTTAATTTTACATCTGAAAGAATGTTTTAATTTTAGGAATCCATAAATGTAATTCAACATGTTTACCTATGATAAAGAAAAATTGTATTTTCATATTAATAGATGCAGAAAAAGTATTTGATAAAATTCAACACCTATTCACAAAAATAATCCTAAGGAAATTAGATTAGAAGATAACTTCATTTACCTGATAAATTAATTCTATTTTTCAAAAAATGCACATTATTCTAATTGGGAAACAGTGGAAGAGTTCTTTTGAAAGTATGGAATGATGCAACAAATTCCATACTCACCACTTACATTCTGTATTGTAGTGGAAGTTCTAGGCAGAACATTAAGAAAATAATTTAGAAATATATGGTTGGGAAAGAGAATGTACAGCTTTACAAGACATTAATTTGTATAGAAGATCTAAAATACTCTCTACAAACAAATTATTAGAAATAATAGGAATGCTTATCAAAGTAGCTGAATATAAGGTTAATATATTAGGGTGAACCATATTAAATTTGCCATTACTCAGTCATTTTGATATATAAAGATTGAATTTCTAATGTTTTAACCGAATACAGAGTATTACATTCCTAAATACAAAAAAAAGTAAGAAAACATGTCTCCTCTTTGATACCATTTATAGTAGTCACAAAGAATATCAAGAAGCTAGAAATACAGCTGACAAATATTGTGCAAGTCTTCCATAGAGCAAAGTGTGAAATTCTTAATACATAGTAAAGGATGACTAAATAAATGGGAATATGTATTATGATCACAAATAAAGAAGAATTAATACTATAAAATAGTCAATTCTTCCCAATTGATCTATAGATTAGATTGAAATTTAGTGTGATCTCAATTAAAGTGTTGTGAAAAGAACGTTAATTCAAACCAAATTACAGGGTTGTACAAGGAGATTTATAAGACGATTCTATAATTTCTATAGAGGAATAAACATCCAAGAATAGCCAGGTCATTTTTGAGGAACTACAGGGAGCAGAGAATTATCCTACCAAGTATCAGGACTTATGATGTTATAGTGATTAAAATAATGGGGTACTAATCCAGAGATAAGGAAAATTGGCTAATGAAATAGAATTGGTCAAATGGATTATACCTGTGCATTTATGAAACTTTGGTTTATGTCAGAAGTAGAAATTTGGCTCACAGGAGAAAAAAGAACTGATTGATGTATGGAAGGAAAAAATTGTTATATTTAAGAAGAAGAAATGGGACTCCTACATCAAACACATATGAAAGTCAATTGTAGAAGGACTGAACATTTAAGTGTCAAAAATCAAAGCTTAAAAATAAAGGTAAATGTCCCATATATTGGGATAGGAAATATTTTCTTAAATAAAACACAAAAGTATACCTCTAAAATATTGATAAATGTTACAATGTTAAAAATAAGAACGTTTGTTTATAAGGAGGTAGTGTGTGTAAGTGAATAGATGATGTAACCTAGAGAAGGATATTCTCGCTACATGCAATGAACAACGTATTAGTATTGAGAGTACCTAAAGAACTCCTGCAAACCAATAAACAAAGCATTGACAACCTGATCGCAGAATAGGCAAACAAGAAGATTTCAGAGAAGAGGAAACACACATAGCCAATTAATAGATGAAGAGTTGTTCAACATCATTAGTGATCAGGGAATTACAAAGCAAGACTACCCTGAGATGAAGTTTTACACTCATTTGACTGGCAAAAACTTTAAAAATCTGACAATATCAAGAGGATGTATATACACTTGCTTTTACATCTTGTTGGTAGCAGGTTTAAATTTCTGCAATAAATTTTGCAAATGTTTTGGTACTATCTCCGAATATTAAGTACTCACATACCCTATGACACAAAAGAATCTATAAGCGTATTTCCAAGAGAAAACTTTGCCAGAATACAATAGGAAACCTGCGCAAGAATGTTCATAATTGCACGCTTTACATAGTAAGAACCTGGATGTGATTCAGATGCCCAGTAAAGGGAGAGAATATGTGAGCTATTCACACAGTGTGGTATGGTGTCCTCACACAGCGAATGATTATAAATCAGACAAAATGAATGAAATACAGTGACATGTAACCATATCACTGCATGATATCATATTGTATAAAAATCACCCCCACTCAAATAACAAATGACACAGTATCCCTTTTTATAAAATAAACTTTAAAACAACTAAAATTAAAAAACACCTTTCAGGAATATGTATAAATACACTAAAATATAGAAAAATAATGAAGTAAGTGATGGACATGTGACTCAAGACGCTTGTAATCCAGGAAAGGGGAGGCAGGGGCTAGAATGAGAGGACCAAATGGTTAGATGTTGGCTATTGTTAGTGTGTTCACCTTTAAGTGGTGGGTTATCTAGTGCTTATTATATTAGTCAAATTTAAAAAAAATAAATAAACAGCAAAAAGAAAAGTTAAAAATAGTCATCCATGGACTGATAATGAGATTAAACCACTGTCAAGGTAATAATTAATCCAATTATATGCACCTGAGTCAAAACTATTTAAAAATATAATATATGATTTTCCAGAGGAAAGAAAAATAAAAACCTTCAAAAGCGCATCAGTACACTTTCAGCTAATTGAATAGCTATATAGGGTATTAGTCTGGGAAATTCAAATGTTGCTTGATTTCATAAGTGTAAAAATCAGTTATGGTTAATTGATTAAGTGAAAAATTGCATATGAATGACAACTATTGTCAATTTTTGCAACACCTAATCTATGCACTGATTAATCTCTGGACACAGAAGTGCAGGTATGATGAATGGCCTTTACTGAGTAGAATTTCTTGTCTTTATTATATTTTTTAATCTTATTTAGGTAGCAAACACTGTCATTGAGGATGAACAATGAATATAAAATAAAATTACTTTCAAAGTCACATTGTAAAACTAGGTTGGTTGAGCCACTGTTATTTTATAACTGAAAGTCTTTAGTCGTTTTAACTTAGAATTCAAAATCTGTGTTTAGGATGTGAAGATGCTTAATTGGATTGACCTAATTAGAGGTCCTTTTGAGAAATAGATAATGTTGTTTGACCTCAGGGCCTTGAACACGTCTTTGTTAAAAATTCTGAGATGACTCTGTGGAAGTGGCATATTCCAGTAATTAATGTTCACCTTGATGTACTTAAATTTCTAAGGTCACCTGGGGACACCTAAGGGGCACAATAATAAAATAAAATCTATATTTGAATACAATTTGTTCATTTGGGGTGGGGGAAATGGGTGTTAGAAATTATTTGCCTTCCTTGAACATCAACCCCTCAATTTCTTTTTAGAAGTCAGAATAAGTCACTACTGCTCCTTTATCTCCATGTTGGTTCAGTGCCATGAAGAGCCCCAAATAACCAGGGGACAGTCTTGCCTTTCAATTTAATGCAATTATGACTCTACTTCCTGGTGGAAGACTTCCTCACTCAAGAATTAGGTCATCCAATCCACTGGTTTTATGGTGAAGGGGAACTGTCAAGGGATTGTGAAGCACTTTGTGCCTAGCAGCGTAAGGGAGATATTAAAACCACCTCTACTCTTGAAAGCATACAAGGAGAGAACTTACGGAATCTAAGCGCTGTACCTATGGCTGTCGGAGAGGAATGTCCACCAGGAGCTGTAACTTTAGGTGGCAGAATACAGCCACATCGAACCTGTGTCCTGGAGGAGAGGAAGCCGCTCATCTTCCAATCTCTGGCCAATGTCTCTTATTGGCTGAAATCAACCAGTAATCTATTGATACAGTCCATAATGTTAGCCTCCTGGAGCACAAGGTGGGGTGGAAAAGAGAGGAGAGTGAATTTGGATAATAAATGAGAGTATTCCCTAGAGCCTACCTTCTTGTTGGATAGTCTAGTTTCCTGCTCATCATTTAGGCAAAAATGTTCAAATTTTTGGATTCTAGGTTGAAGGCTCAGAAAGAGCAAGAAGGTCTTCTTGATATTAATGTAAGATTAACTTCAAAATCCTGTCCCAGAATCTTCATAAGGTGATTGAAAGTGAGAATTCCCATTACCTTCAGAGGAAACCTATGCTACTTAATTATGTGCCAACTGACTGGGTCATGTGGTGACCAGATGTCTGCGGAACATTCTATCTTGGTATGTCTGTGAGGGTGTGTCTGGAAGAGATTACGTTTGAATTGGTAGGTTTAGTGAATCACATTGCCTTCCATAATGTAAGTGGGCTTCATCCTATCCCTTGAGAGACTGAATAGAACAAAAAAGGTGGAGGAAGGGAGTATTTAGTCTCTCTCTGTCTTATTGCTGAGCTGGAACATCGATGTTTTCCTGCCCTCAGTTCTCCTGGTTCTTCAGTTTTCAGACTAAAATCTATAACATTGGTTCTCTGGCTCTCAGGCCTTTGAACTACACCACTGGCCTTCTTGGGTATCCAGCTTGCAGACAGCAGATCTTGAGACTTCTTAACCTTCATAATTGTGTGAGCTAGTACTTTATAATAAATCTGTTTACACACATGCATTATTCTATCTCTCTGGGGAATCCTGACTAAAGCAAAACCTTATCTCTTTCTTATCTCTAGGGGTCCTTATGTCTCCCAAACAGAATAGTGCCACTGGTATACATAGACCAACATCAGTATAAGAACTACGTATCAATAATGAAGAACTTTTCCTCTAAATTTCCTTTTATTAGGTACAAAATGAAAGACTGCCAGCTTTAATTCTTTAACATTTCTTGAATATGGTAGAGGACAGCAACAAGTTGGTAAGACTGGTATTTTCCAAGTCAGTTCTCCAGAATAATACATTTAGGCATAAACATGCCCCCTACCATCTTCTGAGCTTTATTCAGCTTTGATCCCCTGTGAAAATAGTCCAAAGGAAACATGTACTTTTTCATAAAGCCTAGGCACATTCTGAAGATAAAGTGGCATCTAAATTCACATCATTAATCATTAGAGAAATGCAAATCAAAACTACAATGAGATATCATCTCACACCAGTCAGAATGGCCATCATCAAAAAATCTAGAAACAATAAATGCTGGAGAGGGTGTGGAGAAAAGGGAACACTCTTGCACTGCTGGTGGGAATGTGAATTGGTACAGCCACTATGGAGAACAGTATGGAGGTTCCTTAAAAAACTACTAGAACTACCATATGACCCAGCAATCCCACTACTGGGCATATACCCTGAGAAAACCGAAATTCAAAAAGAGTCATGTACCAAAATGTTCATTGAAGCTCTATTTACAATAGCCTGGAGATGGAAACAACCTAAGTGCCCATCATCGGATGAATGGATAAAGAAGATGTGGCACATATATACAATGGAATATTACTCAGCCATAAAAGGAAACGAAATTGAGCTATTTGTAATGAGGTGGATAGACCTAGAGTCTGTCATACAGAGTGAAGTAAGTCAGAAAGAAAAAGACAAATACCGTATGCTAACACATATATATGGAATTTAAGAAAAAAAAAATGTCATGAAGAACCCAGGGGTAAGGCAGGAATAAAGACGCAGACCTCCTAGAGAACGGACTTGAGGTTATGGGGAGGGGGAAGGGTGAGCTGTGACAGGGCGAGAGAGAGTCATGGACATATACACACTAACAAACGTAGTAAGGTAGATAGCTAGTGGGAAGCAGCCGCATGGCACAGGGATATTGGCTCGGTGCTTTGTGACAGCCTGGAGGGGTGGGATCGGGAGGGTGGGAGGGAGGGAGACGCAAGAGGGAAGAGATATGGGAACATATGTATATGTATAACTGATTCACTTTGTTATAAAGCAGAAACTAACACACCATTGTAAAGCAATTGTACCCCAATAAAGATGTTAAAAAAAATAAAAATAAAAAAAATAAATTCACATCTAGGAAGGAAAAATTTTTCTAAAAGGAGCATAGTCTTCAAAGGTAAATTTCACCTTATAACAAGTGCTTAATATTATTACACATTCGAGTGTATTCTTTCAATCCACATCTTCTCAAAATTCACCAGGTCACAAAATACTGTTCACTCTTTTCTTTGTTGTTGTTCACTCTTTATTTGCACAAATAAGTGGCCCTTGCATGTGCTTTTTCAGAACAAAGAAGTGAAAGACATCAAAAGTATGATCATGTCTGTGGATGTTGGAAGGCAGAATATTACGTACAGCTTTGAAACTATAGTATTTCAGTTATGCCATTTTCATCATAATTTCAAAGAATGTCAATCAAGACTCAGATGTCAAGTACCATCTATTTTTATCTTTTCCAAAAGCCTCTAAGAAAGGATTGCCATCCAAACACAAAGATGGTAATCAAAATAAAAGTGACAATGACTGTGCTTATGTTTCATTTATATAACAATATCTTGCACATATTACGCAGTTACTCTTTGTGTCACCCAGTTTAATCTTCACAATTCCCATGAAGTAGGTACCATTTTTATCAACATTTTAGATTTGAGGATCCTGAGGCTTAGAGAGGTTAAGTAAACTCACAACGCTAGTAAGCGCGTTTTCCTCATCTCGGGTACATGCTCTTAACCTTTCTTCTGTGCTATTTTATAGGTATGCAAGTTGAGCCCTGACTCAGAGACTGAAGCTGTCTGTTGGTAAGTGAATTTGGTTGGTAACTGATGAGCCCATATGTCCATTTTGGTTCAGCCTTGACAACTTGTTACAAGTATAATTAAGTAAAACAGAAGGTACCTCTAAAGGAGCAATAGTAACGCTGTGTTCAAGAGGTTTAAAATCAGGCGTGGTACTTTGAAGCAGCAGTTTACATCGGGATCCCAGGGTTTTTATAGTAGTAGCAGTAGTAGTAATAGTAGTAGTAGTATAGTAGTAGTAATAATAATGATCATTTTTGTTGTTACTATTACTAAAGAAATAATTGATTCGTTTGGGATGACAAATGTGTCGTGTGGTAGATATGCTTTGTTGCTCACTCCTTCCCTGTAAGAGGATTATACCTTCCTGCTCATCACCATATGACATACAATGTCTCCCAAGCCAGGAGTGTACTTGCACTCCATTGACTGTATATCAAAGTAGAAAATTTAACAGCCTTTGTGCGCTTCAATAGCCCTCATGCTCCTTTTCACATCTCAGCACATTTCAGAATGTGGTTTTTCTTTCAGGCTAAATCTCAGAATGAAGAAGATACATTGAACAGAATCTCAGCCAGAGCAGAGCTGCCACTGATATGTAACATGAGCAAGAAATAAACCTTTGTTACTCTAACCCCCTGAGATGATTACAGCAGCCTTACCTGGCCAAAGCTCATACATGGCAAATATTGCTAATTGTTCCGGACCCTCTTGCCTTCATCGTGATGTGATCCTTGTATTGTTGCCTGGCATCGTGCCGGACAGGATGTAAAATATTTAAAAGTTGACAGATAACATTCTTGCTCTTTAAGGCTTGTAATCTTTACAGATATATAGAAAAAGTAATGAAATTTATATGATCTAACTTTGATGTTCCTTATAATTTTCTCAAGCCAAAAGTTAATATAGGGGCTTCCCTGGTGGCGCAGTGGTTGAGAGTCCGCCTCCCAATGCAGGGGACGCGGGTTCGTGCCCCGGTCTGGGAAGATCCCGCAGAGCGGCTGGGCCCGCGAGCCATGGCCACTGAGCCTGCATGTCCGGAGCCTGTACTCCGCGGTGGGAGAGGCCACAACAGTGAGAGGCCCACATACCGCAAAAAAAAAAAAAAAAAGTTAATATAAAATAATGTTCAAATTTGTGGCGCTGATGTACTGAATATAATATGACTTAGAATAGTGCCCTGGCATATGGTAGATGCCTAATAAACATTTGTTGGACAAATGGTCAATAATTATTAAATTAGTAAAATTATGGATATATTCAGAATACTGATGAAACTTAAGCAGCATATGGAAATATGGTTTATAAAATATGAAAATACTGAAAAGTGAAAATGTTTACACAGATTCTGTCTTTAGAGATGATATCCCAGATGACTCCCAAAACTATTGAAATCAGTTTCCAATTGGTGATTATTAATATTATAAGTGGCATTTATGAAACAATGTAATAACTAATAACTATTTGCCACTAATAATCCACAAGATAGATATTTCATTGATTACTAAGCAAAATGGAATTATCTACTGATTGTATCATTGCAGTTTTTTAATGACACTTTTATTGTTAACATATATTAACTGCTCTTAAAATGTAGTGACATATTCCTATTATGTGGTTATTTTATTTTATTTTATTTTAATTTATTTTTTTTGCGGTACGCGGGCCTCTCACTGTTGTGGCCTCTCCCGTTGCGGAGCACAGGCTCCGGACGCGCAGGCTCAGCAGCCATGGCTCAGGGGCCCAGCCGCTCCGCGGCATGTGGGATCCTCCCAGACCAGGGCACGAACTGGCGTCCCTTGCATCGGCAGGCGGACTCTCAACCACTGCACCACCAAGGAAGCCCATATGTGGTTATATTAAATGCCACAAATTTTGAAAATTCCAGAAGGAAAATAATAAAATAATGAAAGTATCATAATCAGCAGAAAAATGGAAAGACATGAGAAAAAAAAAGAAAATTATTTATATCATAGAAATATTTTGGAAGAAAATATAGAATGCCAGGGAAAAAAAGAGAAATGCTTTAGTTTCAGTGAAATATACTCATAATTATCAAGCATAACTGATACTTTTTACCAAAAACTAAAAGACAAAAAAAAAAAAAATCTTAGAGAATCCATTAAACTAAATATAGCTTTTGCAAATCTAAGTATATGACTATATAAATTGACCCTTAAATTACTCTCTTTTTGAAAGTTATTGATCTCAAGTAAGAAATTCTAACTTTCCAAAAAGTAGGACGTTTTGGAAATGAATATTATGTGAATATTTCAAATGGGAAAAAAATGACTAGAATCTGGTTACTTCATTCAGTTTCAAAGGATTCTGTATTTTGTCTGTATTTCAAACTCTTTGGAGGTAGAAAACAATGTATCAAAGAGTGCCAGGGTTTTCATGTATTTCAGGTAAACATGAAGGAAGAGAAATGCACATTAAACAATAATATTAAGTATTCAGAATTATAATCTGATTTTTAAAATCTATAATGATCAGTGCTGCAGAACGAAACTATATGTAAATGAGAGAAAATAATGCCATGTGGTAGTGAATACGATTCAGTTTTTAGTGATGCAATACCAATAGATTAGCCAAGCAACTTTATGATTATGGGAAGTTTTCCATTTGGCAGGAATTGTAGCAAAATTTGAATATTATGGCAAACATTTATGCAGAATACAGACACTTTAACTAAAAACTACTACATATTATTTTGGGTATGAAAAACAACTGAATAATTAAGACATGTGATCAAGAAAGTAACTCTGAATAAATTAATTGATATTACTCAACTGCTATATATTTGTATGTATATAATCACATAAATTGTATTAAATTGAGATAAATTAGTGCTTGATTTGAAGATTTCTAAAATGCATGTTTTTCAGATGGGAATATTTTTGTGAGGGTTTTCCCAGTAGATGACAAAATTGGAGAAAGAATACAGACATTTTAATGGACTACTTGCAAAATCTGAATCTTGCCAGAAATAAAATAAGAAGCAAGGGTAAAACAGGGTGCAGAAAAAAATAACATATTGCAACAAAAAATAAAAAGAAAACCACGGATATTTTACGTTGCTTGTTCTGTGATTGTTTAAACTTCTTAGTAAAGCATGTAGCTAAACTCTCTTTTGGCACCATTGATTTTGTTGTTATTGCTGTTGTTCAAGAACTATACAACTACTTTTCAGCTTTAGAGAATCACTGTAGTATATTGCAAGCACATTTACCAGACATAGATTTTAAAGTGACAACAGATAAATGTATTTTTTTTTCATGAGTGATATTGTTTCTTAAATGTACTAAGGTCAATAAAATATTTTTAAACATAGGATTTGTCTCATTATTTTTAATCATGCTTTTTTCTTTTTTTTTTTTTTGCGGTATGTGGGCCTCTAACTGTTGTGGCCTCTCCCATTGCGGAGCACAGGCTCCAGACGCGCAGGCTCAATGGCCATGGCTCACGGGCCCAGACGCTCCGCGGCAGGTGGGATCTTCCCGGACCGGGGCACGAACCCGTGTCCCCTGCATCGGCAGGCGGACTCTCAACCACTGCGCCACCAGGGAAGCCCCACCTGAGAAAATTTTAAAGATCTAATTGCCTTTGCTGCATGATTCATGGACCAGGCAGCTTCCCATCTATTGAGTAGAGGGGAACTGCAAAGGTCTATAGAAAGGGAAAGGTTTTCAGAGGCAGGGCAAAGAAGTAATAAAGAAACAAACAAGGGCTTCCCTGGTGGCACAGTGTTTGAGAGTCCGCCTGCCGATGCAGGGGACACGGGTTCGTGCCCCGGTCCGGGAAGATCCCACATGCCGCGGAGCGGCTGGGCCCATGAGCCATGGCCGCTGAGCCTGTGCGTCCGGAGCCTGTTGCTCCACAACAGGAGAGGCCACGACAGTGAGAGGCCCACGTACCGCAAAAAAAAAAGAAACAAACAAAATTTCAGATTAGGTCATCTCTCTTTGGGGACAAAAGGGTCTTTTTAGGTGAGTTACCTCATCTTCCTTTGGGGGGGATAGAGAGGGCCCATGTGACACATTGCCTCATTGGTACTAATGAGAAAATTCCACACTGACCGGTTAGGATTACATTCCTGGGAAGGTTGTAACTGCAACTAAGTTAGGTATTAAGTCTTGATTTTGGCACACATGACTCTATTTGGGGCCTGCCATTTCTGTTTTAACAAATGGTAAATATTTTTCTTGCTTTAAAAAAAAATAGTTTCCAGAGAAAGAATCTACAATATAGCTTTCTTCCCCATCATTATCTAGAAATTTCTCTTTTCATTAATGTGCCTCTATTTTCTTTCTAATCAGACACAATCCCTTGGGGTATCATATAAACTTATATTCTTTGTCTTGTGCTCTTTGTAAAGTTTGCACTCTCAAATATATACTCTGAAATACCCTAAAATATATACCTTCATTAAGTCATATAACTTTCAATAAATATACAGTAAGTGTGATAAAAATAGTACTGTATTTGGTCTAAATATACTGACAATAAAAATTTGGATTTTTGTTGGTATTATGGCCCAAAGAGACAGGAATCAATAAATCCTGCCACATACCACAGTTATCCATACCAATGAGGTTACTGAGGAAGCTGGACTTACAGGGAATAATGGCTTAGGAATATATGGTAATACTTATTGTTAAGTGTCTTGGGTCCTAAACTCCAATAGCAAGAACTCTTTGCAATTGACCTGGAGAGTATATACTTAGCTACAGTTCTAACTATTCTTCTCCTGTACATACAATCAGCAAGAACACAGAAGCATGACCCTCCAAAAGAATAATGCATTCTTCTGCCTGCCCCCCTGAGTTACAGCTGAAGCCGGATGTTACCATTTACAAACAGCTTCATGAAAGGCAAGGAGTTACGGTCTGCAAGATCTGCCACAACTGTTCCAGGATGAAAAACAGGGGTAGTTTATGACATCTGCCTCATGGAGAGAAGTGGAGGTGTGGGGAGCACGCTGTCTCTACTCCCTCACTTCACTCCTTTCGGCTCCAGCCGAACAGAAGTGCTGCTCAGAAAGAATGCTTATGGTTTCTAACTCTTCCCTATGACTTGACCATTAGTTTAAGTGACCTCATCCATGTGCTGGAATCCAACCAAGCAAGTGTTGCATAACTCCAGCACGGTCGGTGGGTTTTTAGTTAGGGATGTGTAGCAGTTATCTTTTCTAAACTACAAATCAGAATATGTAACAAAAGATATGTATGCCTTTTTTTTATTATTATTTGTACGCCCTTATTATGCAGTTTAGGAGATGAAGAGACTGAAAATTTGGAATAAGTGAAACATGTTGATCGTTTATGGGGTAGGAGGAAAGAAAATATGCAATTCTTTTAGAATACTTTAAGAATTAGAGTAACTACAGGTGGCTATTGTTAAAGAGAAAAACCACAGGCCCAGAACGGTGTCACCTGTGCCCATGATGCCAAACCTAGATTTAATACCTAACCTAATATTACTTTGGACCATCACCAGAAATGTCATCTTAATCAACCAGCCCATCCCCCAGAGGAAGGAGAGGCAAACTGCATGATAAAACCCTGTCCCTACTCCCTCAAAAGAAGTCCTGGCCTAAAAATAATCCTTTTTTTTCTTTTGTTTTTTTTCTTGTCTTTTTCTTCCTGCTTTTTCTTGTCCCTTGCCTCGCCAATCTTCCTATAAAAGCCTCCTGTTTGTACAGCCCCTCAGAGAGCCCTTCCAGTTGCTAGATAGGATGATGCTGGATTTATGAATCACCCTAATAAAGCCAATTAGATCTTCTAATTTCTGGGTTCAACTTTGATTTTTTTAACATTATAAAAGAATAGAAGATACATAGCTCTATTGTCCTCATGGAACTTAAAATCTAATTCAGAATGTATGACAAATATAGAAAATGTCTGGGGGATTGTTTCAAAATAAAATATACAAAATATATAATAATTTGGGATCTTAAAGTCAAAATAAGAAGCAATTACCCTGAAGATAACATTATTCAGGGATGACATTATAGGGAAAAAATCGAGTTGCGCTTGAGATAGAAGAATATGAATTTGTTAAATGGAGAATAAAATTCATTTTAGGCAGAATGAAGACATTGGATGTGAGGATGAAAAAAAATGCATGAAGGAGATGAAAATAAACTGGCTTATTTTGAGTACCAAACCCTTGAGTTTTACAGGGGAGCAGGCTTTGCCACCCTAAAATATGTTTATTGGCATAAGGATTATTTTAGGCTGATTGTTTTTAAGAAACTGCAGACTAAGGGGAAGCTCTGAAAACTGAGCAGAAGTTACCCTTTTGTAAGAGACACTTACATATATAAGAAAAATATTTGTAAGGGTGTCTCCCTTGCTGTACCAGGAAGAGGGAGATGACCTTATCTCTAGGATATCCTATTGTTACCAAGGCTGATTGCCCCAAAATCATAGCCCTGCCCCTCCCTTGAATAGAAACCAATTACTCTTACCTAAGTTTCAGGAGGAAGCTGCAAAAAGAATATAACAAGAACCACTTGGAACCAACTATGCCCAAGATGGTGGAAGATTTGACTTCCAGTAGACTGCGAGACTCATTATACGCTCATTATAAAGCATTAGCTAAATGACACACCCACCAGCGCCATGACAGATGATGGTTGCCATAACAACAACTGGAAAAACCATACAAGGACTGAAAAGGAGAGCTGCATCAGTTCCAGGTCCAAACCACACCCCTGTTCTTGGTTAACTCATGAAAATTCCTCCCACTCTTTCCAAATCCCTCCCTTTTACCTTGACTCTCCTATATATTTGGTGTCTCCGTCCAAATCGGGTTGAGAAGTTGATTTGTAAACTAAATTCTGGCTTCTCTGTTCTTTGGCCATTTAATAAAGCTTGAGCTGTTCCAGTCGCAGCAGAGATTTTGTTATTGGCTGTGTGAATCTGATCAGAAAAAGAACCTCCTTGCCTGAGACAAGAGGTCTCTGCCTGGGCTAGGACCCTGGTGTAGGTCAGGTTGACCAATTCGGCAACACTATCAATGCAGAAGGCAGCAGACTTAAATATGCTTAACAACCTTAACCTCTTTTACTATGCTTTTCCTGGTAACCTCCCACACCTGACTCCCCACCCCCAATATCTTCTGCTATCTTTAGCTGAAGATGGTATTAGGTGAGGGCTGTGACATTTAGGGGAGTTACTCAGTTTTACTGGGTCACTCCCACGTATGCAGGGGGTATACATGTTATCAAACTTCTGTTTTTCTCCTGTTAATCTATCTTATATCAATTTAATTATTAGACCAGCCAAAGGGCCTCGAAGAAAAGAGGGGAACACTTTCCTGCCCCTACAGTGTTCAGGGATAAAGTGGCATAGGTATGTGAAGTGAACAGCTGGAAGAACCTGAAAGAGGTTCAAGCATTGTTCTCAGCTCCATATGGAAATATTTTTATCAGTTCTATATGCTGATTGCTAAAATATACCACAAGATAGCCATGAATATGCAAATTGAACTATTTGATTAATAGGTCAAAGGAACTTATCAATTGTGTATGTAATTCTTAAATATATATTTCAATCTCAAAGGACATCATTAATAATTATCCCTTATTTTGAAGACAGAGAAAAAGTGATAGTTGGCTACCTTTCTGTGTAGAAAACAAGAGAAGTTAAAGTCTAATGAAACTGAATTAGAAACAGAAATCATTAGCTCTTTGACCATCTGGTAGACTGAGATGAAGTATATGGAACGTGGAAACCTGAAAAGTTCTGTCTGTGCAAGTAAGTTGATGTTTAACAGATAGAAACATATTATGATTTCAAATTTCCTTTCTTGGTGCATTCCAAATCAGCATTGAAGGACTGTGAGGGTTCTACCTGAAATATCTCTAAGAGCCAGACAGATAAACTAATGTGTGTGTCAGGCTGAGAGCAACATAATAGTGAAGGATGGGGGCTGGAGAGAACATGTGTGTGCACTTCCTGAAGGGATCTTAATTCAGTTTTTATAGAAACACTGTGTCTGCCAGAGAAAACTTGTGCAACAGCCATATGCGACCCATGGGTCACCAGTTTGACACCCCTGCATTAATTTGAAACCTGGCCTTTAAAGATAATACAGATATACCTGCAGTCTAATGAAAATATTGAAAAAAGCAATATTAGCTAATTAAAGTCCATTGACAAGGAAATTTGCAATTGACAAGGAAATTTAGTTATTTCTGAGGTATACTTTTTAAAGTAATAACTAGAATTATGACTTATAACATTATACCAGCACATATAAGATTTTTAGAAATTTTATGTAATGTCTGAAATATTTATATTATCATATTTCCATACAAATAACCTAAAGAAAGTTCAGTATTAGTTGTTTTTTTATTGTTTGTGTGTTTTTTTATACTGCAGGTTCTTATTAGTCATCAATTTTATACACGTCAGTGTATACATGTCAATCCCAATCGCCCAATTCAGCACACCACCATCCCCACCCCACCGGGTTATCTGCCCTTGGTGTCCATACGTTTGTTCTCTACATCTGTGTCTCAACTTCTGCCCTGCAAACCGGTTCATCTGTACCATTTTTCTAGGTTCCACATGCATGTGTTAATATACGATATGTGTTTTTCTCTTTCTGACTTACTTCACTCTGTATGACAGTCTCTAGATCCATCCATGTCTCAACAAATGACTCAATTTCGTTCCTTTTCATGACTGAGTAATATTCCATTGTATATATGTACCACAACTTCTTTATCCATTCGTCTGTTGATGGGCATTTAGGTTGCTTCCATGATATTGAACTCTTTTTTATAAACAAGATGAGATATCAGTGATGCATGAAACAAACATGAAACTGAATGATCCCATTCTTTTAGACTAAGTGCCCATATGATGAGAGCTGTGGTCCTGTTTTCTGAGTGAAAGGATCTCAGTCCTTGTCTTCTTTGAAGAAAGAATTTGACAAAGAGAGCAAGATTGCAAAGCAGGCACAGAGTTTACTGTAAGCACAGTACGTGTGGGAGCACACACAGGCACACTTGTGGAGTGAGTTGCACTTTATAGGGATAGCTTAGGTTGTTAATATGGGGTTAGTTTTCTGGGGTTTAGATGAGGGTGACTCCCCTTCCCCTCCCCTACAAGCATGTCATCTGCAATTCCTTATTTGGGCTTCCACCAGCCCCCTTTTGAATCTTTCCTTTGGTCACCTAAGCAAAACCCACGGTGGGGTGGTGGTCAAAACTGCAATGCTAATGGTATTATAATAATATTACAGCGTGGCCAGTGTTCTAGAGGATGACTTGAGACCCCTTCTGCGCAAGTGTTGGGCTGGGAAATCCTCTCGACCACAAAAATGAGGAGGCTGTGGTGGGTTGCTTTATCTTCCATCTGATCAGGGTGTGTTGTTCCTGTTGATATTTTATCTCAGAGGGTCAGCATGAAACCAGCTGCAGCAAGTTAACCTGAGGCCTATCTATCTCCTTCCTCAGTCCTACCGTGAGACTGGTGAAATAGCTCTTTCACTCTCTGCTGCACTGACGCACTCAACTCTCTCCTTATTCACTCTCTCTCCTGGCTCCTGAGAACAGATAATGGAGGTCAATCTACTTGGGATAATAGCAGAGGTTAAGTAAGGACGTTGAAATGATTAAATACACAGAGAAAAACTGGACCAAAGTATTACATTTCCATACCTCTCCTCCTCACTGCTTTCAGCTGCTTTCAAATATGATTTAGTCTTTCTTTTTCTTTTCTTTTTTTTTTGAGGGTGATATCTTCTTATCACTTGCTAATTGACTGTGTCTGCCTGTGGGTTGAGTTTCTGTTCAAACTGAGCCTGCAGAGAGAAACCAGTGAGAGAGAAAAGAGAAAACTAAAGGGGAGGATGTAGGCAGAGAGAGACCTAGGCCCTCAGTAGCCCTATAATGACATTGAGAGAAGAATAGAGGGAGATGGAAGGTCTGGGACCTGATAATTATGATGTGAGAAATGGGGATCAGGCAAATGGGAATGTGGGTGAGAATTTTTTCTATCACTGATTGTATTCTGTTTCAACCGGACATAATGACAAGAAAGTTTCAATTGGCATTTCCAACTGCTCACCAAATTATGATCTTGGCTCAATTTTTTCCCCTTAATTTGCTACATTCTTCTCCTCACATCCTCCTTCCCCATCCCCTCCTTCTAATCAGAATGCCCAAGTCCGAAGAAGAAAAACAACAGTGTTTTGGCAAAGTTTTGGTTTTAAATCTCCATTTTAAAGAATTAGAAAGATGATCTCAAAGATGAGGTAATTTTCTGAATTGGCCTAAATTTCACAGGTAGAAGAGGAAAGACAGAAAAGATGTATGTTTCTAAATTTTAAATAGAGACTTTTATTCTTCAACTATTAAAGGAAAAGCTTTGAGCTAGAAATAGAATTTATTAATTAAGAACAATCAGCTCTTCAGTTAGGGAAAATATAGTAGTTTGACACTCAGTTGAATTACTGTTTGTAAAGTATTTTCTACTTTATCTAGTTTGTGCCTATATTTCCAGGTACGAACAATTTCTCTACAGGCAAATTTGCCTAGAATGCTTTCAGTCACTGTAAGGACAAATACAAATTAAAAAGAAGAGACTTCAAGAAGCTAGCACCCTTATCTTCCAGTTTTGGTGGGAGGGTGAGAACCTAACTAACTAAAATATGTTATTTATATAATATATTTATTTTTGTTATTATACTTATTGCTATAAGTATTTCCACTTAGTGTTTTACAGGGTGGATATGGAATCTTCTTTCGTTACAGAAGCTTTCTAAATTAAAAAAAAAAAAATTGTGATACATGGCTATATGTAGTTAAAAACAGATCACCAAAATGTACTTATTTTGTGACTATTCAATGATAGGAGCTTACTTTTATGGCACTGTGTTTGTTATTTTTTTATGAAAAATTAATATATAAGCCTTTTCTCATTTCATTATGTTCACTTTTCATTCTTTCATATTGGTTTCTGCTTCCCTTTCCTTGAATGCTTTCAAGATAACTGATTTCCAGGCTTCCCTGGTGGTGGAGTGGTTGAGAGTCCGCCTGATGATGGAGGGGACACGGGTTCGTGCCCCGGTCTGGGAAGATCCCGCATGCCACGCAGCAGCTGGGCCCGTGAGCCATGGCCGCTGAGCCTACGCGTCCAGAGCCTGTGCTCCGCAACAGGAGAGGCCACGGCAGTGAGAGGCCTGCGTACCGCCAAAAAAAAAACAGATTGTGCTCTTTCCCTTCACAAGAACTAGCAAAAATTTAGGTTTACTTAATGACAAATATATATGATAATATTGTTCAGGTAAAGAAAATACAGTTGGGTAAAATTTGCAATGCAAAAATGTATTTTGTGGTACTATTTTAGATGTGGCAATGTTTTAAGTGCATGTCTACATAGTTAAGAGATACTGTAAATTGTTTTTCTAAAAAAAATTTCAAAATTGCATTTTTTTTTTCATTTTTGAAGATGTTCATTTGAGAATTCCTTTCAGGCCTATAATATTAGTATACTGAATCAATCTCTCTCTCTTTTTACTTTTCTTCTTTCCTTTTCCTTAAAAAAAAATTGTATCCTGCAGCTAATTATTGGGCTGGGGAGTCTTTCACCATTTTGATGCCCATGCCGTCATTTTGATGCTGCCTAACCCAAACCTTCTTCACAGGAGCAGGGAAGGGACCTGTCATGGGTTGGGCACACATCTTAGCTTTTAAAAATATTTACAAAGGCTTATAAGGCAGAAACGTGGTAATCTCTTAACCAACCTCTCTTGTTTTCCTGCTCTCCTATAGTCTCTATTCTCAGGACAGCAGCCACAGAGATGATAAAACAGAAGTCATATCCTACTCACTTTTTAATAGGGTTATTTGTTTTTTTGGTGTTGAGTTGTATGAGCTATTTATCTGTGTTGGATATTAACTCCTTATTGGTCATATCATTTGAACTGAATAGACGTTTTTCCAAAGAGAAAATGAGGATGGGCAACAGGTACATGAAAAGAGCCTAAGCATCATTAATCATCAGGGAAATGCAAATTAAAACCACAATGAGGTATCACCTCACACTTGTCAGAATGGTTAACATCAAAAAAGTCTACAAATAACAAATACTGGAGAGGTTGTGGAGAAAATGGAACCCTTGCACACTGTTGGTGGGAATGTAAATTACCAGTATGAAGGTTTCTCAAAAAAACTAAAAATAGAACTACCACATGACCCAGCAATTCCACTCCTGGGTATGTATTCAAAAAAGCTAAAAACACTAACTGGAAAAGATATATGCACCCCAATGTTCATAGCCGCGTTATTTACAGTAGCCAAGATATGGAAGCAACCTAAGTGTTCATCAACAGATGAATGGATAAAGAAGCTGTGGTATATATATATATATATAGAGAGAGAGAGAGAGAGAGAGAGACAGAGACAGAGACAGAGAGAGAGAGAGAGAGAGAGAGAGAGAACGGCCAGTAGGAAGGAGGAAAACCTGTAGGGTGTGGTGCTAGAGAAGATGGGGCTGGTGACGGGACGGTAAACCCTGCTGGATGTTTTCTGCACTGAGATGAAGACAGTGTAGTTATCACTAAGTTTGGCAGCATGGAAGTAACTGGTGAACTTGACAAGAGCAGTGGCACTGAAATGGTGGGGGCAGAAATCCTGTGGTTATCACCAATCCTGATTTGGTGATATTACTGGAAGAAAGCAGATATTGAAGTTGACATCAATTCGTGAACTTTCTAAGACTTCAAATCTAGTTTATGGACACTGGTCCCAGTGTTTTTGGTTTGTTTTCATGACGCTAATCAATATCTGGGCTCCTAATGATGCTGCATATTCTAGTTGCAATGATAGAAACTGGCTTTAAAAAATGAAAGAAAATCTCCTATGCCTGTTTACTTACAAAATTAAACATTTAGTTGAAAAATTCAGAGTTATGAAGCCAGCTGTGCTTGAAAACAAATTAATTAATTAACAAAATGGGGAGGAGCTTCTCCTTGTGGTTTCAACAGTGTCTATATTTGTAGGTGTAAGGAAATATCAAACAGGGGTTTACAAAGATGCTTTGAATTTATAGCATCTGGGGAGAATACTTATAATTTACTATTTCAATACTTGGCAGGTGGAAAACCTCAGTAACTAATTTTGCCTTTTATGAACATAATATTTTGTTCTTCAAGACAGTAGTTTAAACCTCCCATTTGCTGTGACTGGTTGGGTTCCTCTGTACCCCACTGGTGGAGACCATGGCAGGGTATCAACAAAATGCATAGACATTCTCTATAAAGCAGGGGAGAAGCCAGTATTTACTGTTTAAACTTACCGTGTTCTAATACTGAAAGCTAGAAACACTCAGACTTCAAACTCATCACAGCAGGTGTTAAACAAGGAGGGGGAAGAGAAAACCATCATATATTAATTTAGCCTGTTGAACCCTCCTGACATGCACAACGTGTTGTGCTGTTTCAAATATATGTTATTTTCCTGCCTGTAGCAGTCCATCTGTTCAGGAAGGTCTCTTTAAGTACTTTAGTTGAAAAGAAGAAAACTTCAACAATACATTCCCTAAAAGCTGCTTTTTTGGTTCTTGTGGATTTTATGGTGGCATTCATAATAATACATCAGAAATAAAGACTTTATTTTCTGCCTTTGTCATTTAAAGAGCTCAGCTTGAAGATGCTTGCCGCACAGCACAGCACAAAGTATTTCAGAGGAAGTAAGTTGTGTAGGGGCAAAATACCCCTACATCAGGGGGCTGATGACTTGTCTATCGGCCAAATAAAATTACATTCATATCCCTGTTATAAATATTAGTCTTTTTCTCAAAGTGGACATGTTTGCAAAGTGTTTTCTCTAAATGGCTTATGGACAAATACATGTCTTCAGTACTGAAAAGCAGTGCTTTATTTAAGTCTGAAATTACATCATTTAAACAAATTAAAATGAATGGATGTGGCCCAGTGTGTCTCCCAGTATAGACTGCATATGTAGGGGTTTCTCATTAAGATGGAGATGCAAAAAGGATCTGAACTCTATAATTCTCTTCTTCCCCCTTTTATTTTATTTTTATAATTCTCTTCTTCCCCCTTTTTAATTTTATAAATTTTTATAAAATTTTTATTTTTTTATTTTTATAAAATTTTTATTTTTATAAACTTCCCCCTTTCAAGAGATTTATTTTGTAGAGACCTATGCTGTCTCTGTAGGTTTGGTGCTATTTATGAAATTCAACCACTCAAGGAGGGCGGTCTCATCAGAAGAGTTGTCAGTGTTCTACTAGGAGGATCTATTATTCTTAACAAATACCCCACCTGTTATATAAGACATTATTGCAAAAAGACAGAAATAAAAGCTACTCCAACGGCATTTCCAACAAAGGCTTCTGCTTAGGCTTACTTTCCTCCTCGTGTTTTTGTCTAAACCTCTGACTGTCTGCCTGTCTGCACTTTCCTCCCCCTGAACGTTTTCAGCTGAAATAGACCAAGGCAGGAAAATCAGAAATTCTGTTTGTTTCCTACCAGGAGGAGCTCATGCAGTTACACTGCAGGGTCCTTTCAAGGTGTGCCAGTCAAGATGTTGAAAACTTCTGTGATTAGTTTGTAAACAAATTACAATTCATTTGTGGATTTGGTCAAGCAGAAACTCTATTGAAATAGTGATTTATGCCATTTACGCTAAACAGAATAAATGTCTGATCATTTCTTAATGGAAAACCTGAAGCAATTTTCTGATAATTTGAGTGCCTAAGTGTTGAATCACATTAGCTTAATCCTCACTTCATTTCTTTTAAATTGGGTAGCACTTTTTTTCTCGTTGAAGTGCATTTATTAATATATATGCTGTTTAAAGACTTAGCCAATGATTTATGAGTATGTGGCACCCAAGATATCTGGAATCTTTTAAATTAATTCAATAAGGCTGTCACATATACTGTCTTAGTTTTTTTTCCTAGGAGATTAAATTAAGCTAACTTAGATTCTAATGTTGTCCAAAGGCTCCTATTCTCCACACAGAGATAAATAAAAATGTTAGCTCAACCTCTCCATTAAAAAAAAACGGGTGTTCCAAGTCATCCTTTTTGTTCTCTTTTAGGGTTGGTTGGATGTTAGGGTTATATTATGTTATTGTTGTCTCTTGGTGACTTTTTAGGGAAACAGGAAACTTGGGTTGCATGGACAGTTTCTCTTATTTAGTAAGACGAATTCATCTCTCTCACTTAAAGAGCTACTAGATCCTTCTCTTTCTCTAAGTTTGTATCCAAGACAGACTTGAAGAAGAGGGCTGACCTCATGCACTAAGGAATAAAATAATTAAAACACAAAAAACAAGTGTCTCCATTTTATTTTATTTTTTCTTTTGTTTGTTTTTCAATTTCCCCCAAATTGACCATTTTGGGGAAACACTAATAATGCCAACAATAATAACAATGTGTATACATACCTTGTAGTTATCACCAGCATTTCTTTTTTTTTTTTTTTTTTGCGGTACGCGGGCCTCTCACTGCTGTGGCCTCTCCCGTTGCGGAGCACAGGCTCCGGACGCGCAGGCTCAGCGGCCATGGCTCGTGGGCCCAGCCGCTCCGCGGCACGTGGGATCTTCGCGGACCGAGGCACGAACCCGCGTCCCCTGCATCAGCAGGAGGACTCTCAACCACTGCGCCACCAGGGAAGCCCACGAGCATTTCTTTTATTTGACTCCATTTTAGAGCAGTTTTTAAAGCAAAAATTGATTAATCTATGATGCAATCATCATGGAAATTGAATTTTTCTCTTTTTCCCTTAGAAAAAAGAAACATTGGTTATTTCATTCCTACTGTGGTGAAGTTCGGATTCAAGCCATATAACCCCATGAAGTCAGCTGCTGCTTGACTTGTTTTCCTTTTAATAATAACAAAGCCTTACTGTCATTCAGTTTACAAAGTCCTTTTGAGCCTTATATCAACCTGGTGAAATAAGCAGGACAAGTGTGTTATTATTCTCAGTGGTATAATTAAGACTTGAACTCAAGTCTTCTGACTCTAAATGCAGTGGTCCCTCCATTTCCACCCAACACACTATAACATGTGGCTTGACGCAATGCGCCGGAGCACAAATAAACGCACCAGATCACTCCACTGCGCAAACCTGTTTCACAGAGCTCATCTGCCCAAGAAGGGCAGCAAGGTGGCTGGGAGGAGGGTGCTAGTTAATTTCACCATTCGTCTCGTTCTTTATCCTGCCCTAGTTCATGTTACCTTCTAAAATTCAAAGTCCATGGTAGTAACCCGGCCTGTGCAAGGCAGGAAGTCATTCTCTTCCGTGATTTCTTCATACCATAAGAACACCAATGGGCGGGATTTGGTGGAGAGACAACATTCCAAGCATTAGTGGTTAGCAATTTGTTTACGAGACTGCTTTTGATTTTTGATGTTTCTAAATATAAAGGGATGCTCTCTCTGAAAAACAAATAATACTGACAACGAACTTTGTTGCAGACTGTGCGATTTTCAGACAGTCCCAGTGAGATATATAAAGTAGACGTTGCTCATTTTTCTTACATGTGATCTTAGAAGAAAATCTTATTTAGCTACTGAGAATCCTGGAAATGTAAAAGTATTTCTTCTTAGGCATCATTTTTCTCTTTCTAGTTTTTAAACTAATAAAATGTCATATTATCAAAGCGGTCTGTTGCATTCAGTGTGGAGGAGAGCAGGCATCAGGCAGATATATGGGAATCAGGAATGTGCTGAGAGCTAGTTCACAATCGTTCTCTACAGGGAAGGAAGGATGTAGTCCAGTGTGTTAGGGAGTTATCACGCAGAATAGCTGCCCTGATCTACCGAGTGGATTTGATCCCAGAGAGGGAGGCAGGATCACAATGTGGGTAAGAGCTTACATTTCAAAGTTAGATATACCAGTCTTTAATTCCCAACTCTGGGACTTGCTACCTGGGTGTGCATATGTAGGTTACTTAACTTCTCGAAGTGTCTCTGGAAACACATACACACACACATACGTACACATACACACATGCATTTTGAATAGGCCATATATTCACACAATTCAAGAATCAAAACAATATGAAAGGGTAGAAAATCAAAAATCTAATTTTTTCTTACTGTAGCTTAGGAAATGTGACCGATTATACCTCCCCTTAAATTGGGAAGGATTGGCGTCTTAGGGTCTTAGGTGGAAGTGATACAGTGGACTTTGGAGGGGAGGTTTAAAGGAAGATTTAGCTTCCTTCTGGTTCCTGTGAGATGCTTGTTCTTGGACTCAGCTGCCATGTTGTAAGGAAACAAGCAATCTGGGTAAAGAGGAACCATCACGACCCCTGGCGCACAGCCCCACCTGAGCTCCTAGCTGACAGGCAGCTCCTACCTGCCAGGTGTTGTCAATAAGTCAAAGTGAAAGTGGCTGGTCCAGCCCCCAGGCAGGTGACTTCAGCTCGTGTTGCATGGAGTAGCAACAGCCTGTGGTTGCTGATTCCCACCCAAATTGCAGACTCATGTGAAAAATAAATGATTGTTGTTGTTTTAACTCACTAAGTTTGGAGTAGGTTGCTAAACAGCATCAGGTAATTGAAATAGAGTTATGATTTATTTTACTATTTTTTTGTTGATGGAAACCTGGATTGTTTCTAATTGCAAACAGAGCTGCAATGAGTAACTCCCTACATGCTTCATATCATAATATCATATGTGAGTATGTATATATATTTCTAGAATAAAATGCCATTAGTAGAATTTCTGGGCTAAAGGATAAATACCATTTTTAATATTTTTATAGATATTGCCAAATTGCCTTCTATGACAGGTTTTTATTAAATTTATAAAGTAGGCATAAAAATAGAATTTATTTTGTAGGAGTATTGTAAGATTAAATGATATAATCCACAGGATAGTAGAAAACACAGCTCCTGGAATAGTAAACATTTGGTAGATGTTATGAGACAAAATGATACCTGATAAACTATGTTTTGGAATCATATTTTTTAAAAAAGGAGTAAATAATTGATGTGAAGACTTTGTTACTTTGATTTTTACTTCATTTAATGATGCTGAAACTGAAAATATTTTGAGGGGCATTTTAGTATGTGCACTTTTAATCTTTCACATCATCCTTGGCACAAAAATAAGACAGGGATTTTCCGAAAAGCAGATTTTCCTTTTGAAAAATTCTCTCTAAGGAAGTGATCTTATTTTTATCCTGTTTTTGGTTAAATATTATGATATGTAATATCACAGAAGTGCTAGTAAATCCTTTATAATCTAATAAGCATTAGAATAAGGACATTAAGGGAGTATGCTGTGAAGAAAATTTTTGGATATATAATCAAGGGTAAATCCATAAATGATTTGTGTTATGCATATCTTTTTCTAATTGAAAAGAGAAAATCTCCAGTAATGAAAAAGGAGAGGCCTAATTTAAGTCCAACAGAATCACTACTACAGGTTTTCAACTATTCTATTTGGTTTTGTTTCACATATTGTAAAAAAAAATTAATTTGCAGGCCTAAGGAGGGAAATCTATATAGGGCGTCACGTTGCACTTAGATCCCATGTTTTTCAGATTTCTACCAGATTTTATATTGACATCCATAGAACTTTATTTTTTCCCCTTTTAAATAACATATAAACTTTGTAGGGCACTTTGTAACTTGCTATACTTTCAAATACATTGTATCCTGTGACACTCAGAATACACTGTGAGGTAGGTCTTGTCTTCCATATTTTGTAAGTGGAAAACTAGAGGCTCAAAGAGGTTTTGAAAAAGTGTCACGGGGTCAGTTTTCCTGCATACAACACATTCCAACGGGCAATTCTTTACAAGCCAATAGACTGGAGACTAAAATCAAGCTGAGTGTAACAAAGCAGACGCCCCTCAGCCCTCTTCACCCCACCTCGCCCATTGTATGGTCCACCTGGAGAATGAAGCCATAGCAATGGATGGTTGCACTAACTTCTCCATAGCAACACTCTCATCACTCAACCATGTCTAGCCTCCAGGTAATGGCTCTTCACATAAGACCTCTTCAGTTACTCTGTACTTTTCTTTGTTTCTTTCCCCATTTTTGTTACTCTTCAAAACTAGCCTCACTCTAGCTCTCTTCATAATTTCAGTCTCCTGAATTTTCACATGAAATCTAGGCTGTTTTTCAGTCTCTTGCACATTCTTATGCAAAAAAGCTTCAGACTTCCATTTCAATTAAGATTATAGCTCCTAAGCATTTCCCATATACAAGTGTGCTACCCGACCTGTTACTGATCCCAGTCAAGACTGCATCTTCTCTTTTTCTGTTTCTAGTTCTGTTTTGTTATGCACATGTTTCTTTTAAATTCATATCCTCTCTTTCTCTCTTTTCATTATATAAGTAATCATTGTAATGAATTAAAACAATAAAATAATATATAATGAGAAAGATGAAAGCATCCCTATTCTCTTTTCCTTATCCTACTCTTCATCAATCATGCATTGCCTTACCTAGAGACAAGCATGATTAGCAGTTCGATAAGCATCTTCGCAGTCAATTTCCGTGTATTTACATGCACATTCACATGTGTGTCTAGAACTATTTTCTTGGACAAATTGTGTAATAATATATCATTCTGCAACTTTCTATTTTCATTAAAATTTGTGCGTTGACACTGTTTTCATAGCATTACATACAGATTTCTCATATTTTGTAATGACTCTAACAACTTATAGTTCAGGTAGTATATAAGCTTATAAACAATAAAGGTTCTGGAAGGGTTTGAAAATCTGTTTGTTCTGAAACTCAAATATGAGGGACAATAAAAGTCATCATTTGGTGGTGAGTAGGGTTAAGAAGCTATTGTTTGATACATACCAGTATATATTTATTAGCTTAGAGATGGTTAAAAATAGAGGCTTCTATGTATATTCTGTACGATGGATATGTTACAGTTTATTTAACCTCTCACCTACTAAGGGATATTTAGACTGTTATAAAATTTCCACAGTGGTTAGCACTGATTCAATGAGTATCTTAAAATAAATCTTTGTGCTAATGTACAAGTATTTCTGAAACTTTATTTCTACAGGTAATGGTCAGACATTGAAACACATATTTCTTTTTAAATTTCATATTAAATAGTAGAATTTGATCCATGCATCTATCTATACTATGGTTATGGAAAACCATAAAGATGTTATTTAGGTTTCAACCCAGTTAATACAGTTAGCAACTGATACCAGAAAAAGTTTACCAAAAGTCCAGGCTCTTGTTCAACTTGTCCAAAAGACTTTGGGCGAAGAACACAAAACACGAAGGGAAACACATACACACACACACACACACACACACACACACACACACACACACAAGCTGAGGAGCAAAGAGAGCAAAGAAGCAGTTCGTTGAGACAAAAGCGAAAGGACACATACAGAGAAGAGTGCAGGCATCCTTGAGAGTGGGGAGAGTGCCACAGGGTTGTTGATCCCCCTTTTATCTTATTTTTAGCCCTTTGAATGGATGGGGGTCTTTTTGATTAGGGGTGGAATATTCACTGAGGGGAGGGTTGAGGTGTGGCCTGGATTGCATCAGGTTGCATCAACTTCTGGTCCTGAAGCCACTGTACATGTGCTCTAAGAGCTGTTTTCCCTTAAATTTTCCCTTATCAGTCCAGCGCCACACGTGGAAGATTGTACAGGGTCATCAGCAACTTGTACATTATTATTGCCCATGCTCTGTGGTTTTCATGGTCAGAGTTTCTTATTCAGATGCTACAGAGTTTCTGTTTTAGATGCCATTCCTCTGTATGTCATGGTCTCATTAAGCACAAAGCAAGGCTTTAACTTCTGCCTAATGCTTATGCATGAGGACGCTGTCCTTGTCCCTGTCTTTCTTGCCTCACAACAGTATCAGACCATCATTTCATAAATAACAGATTACTTTGGTTTGACGAGCAAAATACAATACCCTTTTTGTGGTAATCTAGAAAGATCGTAGAGCTACTTTACTTAAAATAAAATGAGATTTAATTAAAATGAGTTAAATGAGACTGTCTGAAGACTTAATGAATCATTTGGATGTATCCAAATATCTACTCATTTGACAACATTTAAAGAAACCTTTGGTTAGCTATTATTTTAGTGTTCACCCATATTTTTGGCACTGTTCATCTGAAACATTTCTGAGAAAAAGATATTCTGAACCTGTCAACAGAAACGAATGGTAAAAGGAAGACAAGTGTAGAGACATAAGAGGGAGGAGATATGGGGATATATATAAATGTATAGCTGATTCACTATGTTATAAAGCAGAAACTAACATACCACTGTAAAGCAATTCTACTCCAATAAAGATGTTAAAAAGAAAAGGCAATGTAATTCAAAACAAACAACAAAAAAAAATGTATTTTAAAAAAAAGTATGTATATTCAAACACCAAATAAATTCCTCAACAGTTTCAAACCAATGAAAAGGGAAACATTCATCTAGTTTTTAAGTAGCGAACTTTCCCCTGAGAATGTAGCCTAAATAATATACTAATTTAATTAACGTAAAGCTTACAGTCCCTCTTATTCTAACTGGATAAATTCACAAAAGAATCTAATTACTTGCTCAGAAACCCAGGACATTAATGTTTGAGCATGAAGATGAATTCTAATTGTCTGATGTTTACAATGCATTCTCTTAGAACTTTTAATTAAAAAATTAATAAATAGTAACTATCTACTTTAGGCAAATTCTCATAAACATAGGCATTGTATGAAAACAACATACCTTCTCAACTTTGTTGGATCAGAAACTTTATTTTGTGAATTCAGTAAAAAGTAGAAAGATTTGAAATGCTTCTTCATGCTGACAAAACCTACAAATCCATTATCTATAAACCAGAGAATAAAAATAGTTTTGGTATGTTCTAGACTCTATTATGTGTTTCATGCTGTAACCCAGCAGGACCCCATGAGGCCTTCCCAGAATAGACCTCCACCCATGTCCTCCGCCTGCAGACAAACTTTAGTCAAAGAATACATTTAATCAGAGAAGTGAGAAAATGCAGAAAGAAAGGAAAACTGTCAAGCAAGACAAAACAATAATACTTTAGCCATTAAACAAAGCCTAGGACATTTAGTTCTTCCTTAAGGATTATAGATAATATTCTGAATCATGTCCTTCGAGCTGTTTTGCAGATACTGAAAGCCTCACCAGGTGGAAGAAGTTAACTGTATGCTGCCCACAAGCACGTAGACCCCACACCTGTTGGAACCAGGAGGTTGATGATGCTGACTCCCGATTACCTCACCACCAGCCAATCAGAAGAGTATCCACGAGCTGATCACGCCCTGCTCCTTGACTGCCCACTGCCCTCTCCAGGACGGGACACACAGTCTTGAGGGCAATAGCCCACTGTGGCTCCCTTTGCCTGGCAAAGCAATAAAGGCTACTCTTTTCTACTTCACGCAAAACCCTGTTTCCACGTTTCTATTCGGCACCGGTGAACAGAGGCCGAGTTTCAGCAACAATAATGTATGTGATGGTTAATTTAAATGTCTACTGGGGATGCCAGGAAGCTGGGAAGACATCACTTTTCTTGCTGTATCTGTGATAGTGTCTCTAGAAGAAATTTGAATCAATAGATTCAAAATAGAAATTTGAATCAATAGATTCAAAGGTAAAGAAGATCACCCTCACCGCTTCGAGGGGACATCATTCAATCCTTTGAGGGACTGAAGAGAACAGAAAGGCAGAGGAAGGGTGAATTTTCTCTCTGCTTGAGCTGGTACTTTTCCTGCCCTTGGACAAATGTGTAATGTGTTCCTGGCCTTCACCTTTCAGATTCAGACCTGGACTTACCTACACCATTGCCCTGTCCCCTCCACCCGATTCTCAGGCCTTTGGATTCAAACCAGATTGCACCATTGGCTTTCCTGGTTCTCCAACTTGCAGAGGGCAGATCATAGGATTTCTCAGCTTCCATTACCCCATGGGCCAATTCCTATGATAAATCTCTTCTCTGGAGAATCTTTACTAATACACTATATCACATTTAATTTCTACAATAATTCTACAAGTTAGCCAGGATTAACCTCATTTTTTAGACAAGAAACTGAGCCCCAACAAAATTAAACAATTTCCTCAAGTCTGCAGAAAAACACAGAAGGCAAAATATTGGAATGTTCTTCAAGGGCATATAACTCAGTCTTGTTCATAGTTGCATCTCCAATAGGTTACATATGGGGGTCTTAATAAATATTTCTTGACCATTCTAACCTTTCTTATTTCAAAGTCAGGACATTGACAGTGAAACTGCATCAATACATTCACTTAAAAAGATAGAATGAACCTTCCCAGTGACTAGAATAGCTACCCATTCACAGTATCAAGATGTCAAAGTAATAATTATAAAATCAACTGATAAGTGATGTTGAGGTATGTTTTATCTAGGTCAATAGGAAGACAAAGGGATTGTATGTGCTTTGCAGTACATCTCTTAGACAGTAGCAAAATAATCCTGAAAAATCTTATTTTTCAAGGTATTATACATCCATTATTATAAGAATCATTATTTCATGCCAATCATCATAGATATATTACAATTTCCTTCATATCAATTATACTTTAGTCTTGTCTTTGGGGAAATTTACCTCAAATTTTGCTTTATAAAATTTTTCAAATATATTTCAAAGTGGGAAGAATAGACTGGCTTTAACAATTATCAATATTTTGGCACACTTGTTTTATCTATTTAAGTTCTTTCCCGTAAAATATATTAAAACAAATCTCAGACTTCATGCCATTTTATCAAATGCTTTATTAGATTCGAGACATCCTAAAGATCAGTTGCTTAGAAGAACTGACCAGAATTGATCTTAGAACCGATCAAAAGATCAGTTTCTCCATTTTATTTTTCTGACCCTTTCATCCTCCTCTGTAGGTAAATTCTATAGTTGTCAATAAAGGACGAGGCTTATGCTATGGTAACAAACAACCCCAAAATCTCAGCAGTTCAGAAATTGCTTCTCTTTTAGCAGTCAATAAATTTCTGGTAATGGACAGATTGTGCCATGTAAAAAAAGGGAGTGTAAAAGACGCAAACGTATGTAAGTGTGACGGATGAGTACAGTAGAAGTTTTCTGTAGTTAAGTATAGAAAATCCTTGCACAGCCTTTTAACATTGGGATGATTTTGAAAGTACAACAGCTGTTGCATTAGGTAAAGAACAAATGGTCAATAAGAGGAAGAGGATGCCATAGTGAGAGAAGCAGACCAGAAGCAAGATCACAGCTCAAACTTAAGTCCTTGGGGTGAGAAAAGAGAGGCTGCAGTAAGAATGTGAAACATATCTATATACTGCATAGAGAATTAAGCATGTTAATACTTTCGGTATTTCTATAGATGATTTGGAAACAACTCATTTGTTTCTAAAATCCCATTTAAACATTCCCCTACACATATCTGAACTTGGTAAACCCAACAACGAATTGGTTTACTATGTCCCAGTGTTATGACTGGTGCCCTGGAAACAGCTTTTACATAAATGATTCCTGGTGAAAGGATGACCGCCTTAGGACTGTGGGTCTAATAGTATCTCTAGCTACTGAGTAGAGAGGAAGTGGGGAATTAAAGTGGTGCTGCAGGAGAAATATCAAGTCCATATTTTTTTTTGTCCTTCAGGGATACTTACCAAAGAAGTGGGTGGGATATAAACTATTGCTGTCTTTTCTCTCCATGAAGAAGTAAAAATAAATGGCTATTTGTTTAAGCATTTGCATGTACTCTTTTAAATAGAAAACAAAAGAGATAATAGTGTTAATGTCATAGTGTAATTGTAAGGATTAAATGAGTTAATATCACATAACTGTTTAGAACAGTGCCTGGCTCATGGTACGCACTCTATATTGAGCAGTTAGCATTATTATTATTATACATGGAAAATACTTTAGATATGCAAAGCAAACACCATAATTCATTCTTTATTTTATAAATATTCATTAATTATTATCTCTCAGGCATTGTGCTATGTAATCAAGTTGCAGAGGTGAATGATAAATTTGTCACCTTTATGTTAAATACGGGGGAGTAGGTTAAAATTTATCTTAAAAATACCAGTATGTGGTGGGATCTGTGAAAACAATGATTGTGGCTGGACTGATACTTAAACACAAAAAGGTGAGTGGTGGTTATGTTCAGATCAGTTGATTAGAATGACTTGTCTTTTTTTTTTCCCTGACAGTGAAAAAGAGTGGTTTAAATCCGACTTGTCTTGGATTGTTACAGGATTTTTCATTAAAATTGATTTTGCCAATTTTACTCAGGGTTGACTGTAAAGAATGAGGGAAATTATATTAGTATATACTTGGAAATTTGGTAATTCCCCAAGGCATATTGAGATAACCTTACTGATAGCTATCCCTTAACTTCACACAAGCTTAAGTGTATTTTGTTTTGTTTTTTTGGCTTCTCAGAAGCTTTCTGCTGAGAGAGCAGGGAGGCTTTGATTCCCTTTGTTTCTGTTTTAGTCAGAAAGAAGACAGGCCATTACACCCACACCCAAGTGGTTAAAATGTTGAGGTGACTTGTGCACATCTGTTTTCAATACCATTTCCCCTTCTTCATTCACCTTGACAGCTAACTCTGAATTCTCTATTCTTTCTTATAATAGCTTTATTGAGTATAATTGATATACAATGCACTGTGCATATGTAACATATACAATTTGATGAGTTTAAACATATGCAAATGACAAAGGTGTGAAGGGAATTCAATGAAAAAAAATTCCCCATATACACTCTCACACCCACACACACAAACACATATGCATGCATACATATGATGAATTACCTTAGAATTAAATTCACAAATGTACATAAGGCATTTAAGCAGTCTCTGCTAGTACCCGCTGAATGAAAAGTAGCTTTCATTATCGCACATATTTGGTCTGAAAATAACTACAGTCAACTGAAAAAAGGACAAAGAATCAAAGGAAAGGATATTAGGTTGAGAAAGTTGCCATCTATTTCTGTTCTATTGACAGTTTTCATTATGTATAGATGTTGAATTTTGTCACTTTTTTCTTGCATCAATTGATATAGTTATGTGACTTTTCTTTTTTAGACTATTAATATATTACATTGATTAATTTTTGAATACTATACCAGCCTTGCATCATTGAGATAAACCTAACTTGTTTGGGAAGTATTATATATTGATGGATTTGATTTGGTACTATTTTATCCGGAATATTTTTAATTGAAGTATATTTGATATACAATATTACATTAGTTTCAGGTGTACAACAGAGTGATTCAATAATTTTATAGATTGCACTCTATTTAAAGTTATTATAAAATCGTGACTGTCTTCCCTGCGCTGTCCTTGTAACTTATTTATTTTTTACCTAGTAGATTGTACCTCTCAATCTTCTTCCTCTATCTTGCCCTTCCCCCCAACTCTCTCCCCAGGGGTAACCACTAATTTGTTCTCTATGTTTGTGAGTCTGTTTCTGTTTTGTTGTATTCATTCACTTGTTTTATTTTTTTAGATTCCACATATAAGTGAGATCATACAGTAAAACAGTATTTGTTTTATCTGTATGGCTTATTTTGCTTAGCATGATACTTTCTTGATCTATCCTTATTGTCACAAATAGCAAGATTTCATTCATTTTTATGGCTAATATTGCATTGTACATATATAATATCACATCTTCTTTATCCATTCATCTATCCATGGACACTAAGGTGGCTTCCATATCTTGGCTATTGTAAATAATGTTGCAATGAACATAAGGGTGCACATATGTTTTTTGATTAGCGTTTTGTTTCCTTTAGGTATATACCCAGGAGAAAAATGACTGAATTGTATGGTGGTTCTATATATTTTTAGTTTTGAGGAACCGCCATCCTGTTTTCCATAGTGGCTCTACCAATTTAAAATCCTACCAACATGTTATATTCAAAGTGCTGAAAGGGAAAATCCTACAACCTGGGATACTCTACACTGCAAGGTTACCATTTAGAATTGAAGAAGAAATAAAGAACTTCTCAGACAAGAAAAAGCTAAAAGAGTTCATCAATACTAAACCTACCCTAACATTTATTTTTTGTTGTCTTATTGATAATAGCCATTCTAACATGTGTGAGGTGATGTCTCATTGTGGTTTTGACTTGTATTTCCCTGACTATTAATGAAGTTGCTCATCTTTCCATGAGCCTGATCAAGTTCAGCAATCTTCTAACCAGTCATCTTGATCTGTCTCTTTTGTTGACAATTTTTGAGTCTATATTCTTGAGGGACATTGGTCTACAGTTTTCATATCTTATAATATCTTTGTCTAGTTCTGGTATTGGGGTAATGCTGGCCTCATAAAATGAATTGGGAGGTGTTACCACCTGTTCTGTGTTTTTCTGCAAGATATTGTTTAAATTTGGAATTATTCATTTATTAAATATTTATTGGAATTCATCAGGGAAACCATCTGGACCTGGAGTGTTTTCTTGTTGTTGGAAAGTTTTTTAACTAGGAAGTAAATTTCAGTTGACATAAGTCAACTTATTTCTTCTTGAATGAGCTTTGGTAATTTTGTCCATTTTATATATAAATTGCCAAATTTATGGGCACAGTGGTGTTTATAATATTCCCTTATTAGTACTTTTATATATGAAGGGTCTGTAGTGATGTCTCCTCTATTGTTCCTATTATTGATAATTTGTGTCTTTCTTTTTTCCTCGCAAATTTTGTTACAGGATAAGCAATTTTATGCATTTATTTTAAAAATGAATTATTTTGTTTCATTGATTTTCTGTATTATTTTTCTGTTTCCAATTTCACTGATTTAAATTCTTATATTTATTCCCATACTTTTTCTTGCTTTGGGATTAATTTGCAACTTTTTATCTTGTTTCTGAAGGTGGAGGCTTATGTTATTGATTTGAAATCCTTCTTCTTCTAAAATGTATGCATTTAATGCAATATATTTTCTTCTAAGTCTTGTATTAGCTAAATCCCATACATTGTTTTTTTTTTTTTTCTTTTGCGGTACGCGGGCCTCTCACTGTTGTGGCCTCTCCCGTTGCGGAGCACAGGCTCCAGACGCGCAGGCCCAGCGGCCATGGCCCACGGGCCCAGCAGCTCCGCGGCACGTGGGATCTTCCCGGACTGGGGCACGAACCCGTGTCCCCTGCATTGGCAGGCAGACTCTCAACCACTGCACCACCAGGGAAGCCCAATCCCATACATTTTTATATGTTGTATTTTCATTTTCATTCAATTCAAAATATTTTCTTATTTCCCTTGAGAATTTCTCTTAAACATATAGGATATTTAGAAGTATATATCTAATTTCTAACTACTTGGGAATTTTCCATATATTTTTTCTTTTTTTTAGTTCTAGTTTAATTATGTCATGGTTAGAAGACATACCCTGAATTTTTATTATTCTTTTATATTAATTAAGGTTTGTTTTATGGCAGAGAAAGTAGTCTATGTTGGTGAATGTTTCATTGTTTAGTTAAATACAAATATGTAATCACCTAGTTTTGAAGTTCAAATGTCAATTAGGTCAAACTGGTTGATAGTCTTCTTTATATCTTGTCCTATACCCTTAGTCTTCTTTATATCTTGTCCTATACCCTTGCAGATTTTTCTTGTCTACATTTTCTATCAATTACTGAGAGTGGAATGTAGAAATGCTCTACTGTAACTGTGTTTTTGCCTATTTTCCCTTTATGCTCTCTTAATGTATGCTTCATGTATTTTGAAACTTTTTTTGTTTTTGTATATCTACCCATTTATGATTGCTGTTTCTTCTTGGCGAGTCGACGTAGGAACATGATACTTCTCTCAGAGAGCCAGCCACTCATGCTGCCTCACAGTTCTGCCTGTGTCCCTTTTGGGCAAACCAGTGAAAGAAATGAGAGAGAGAAAAAAATGACAGAGTCACAAAATCTTCTTTTTCTAGATTTCCTCTCAGGGTTCTGATGCCTGTGCCACCGCCACCGCCACCACTGGATCAAGTCCATGAATGAGATTGCCTTTGGGGCAGTGCAAAAAGAAAATAAAGGAGGACTTCCTCCTCATACACTCTAGCTCACAGGGACCTGCTGTCCTGATCCTCTGGCCAGAAAGACAAGGTTGCTCTCAGGATTTTGGCAGCTCGTGCCCCACTGCACAGTTTTGCAATGGGACTCTCCGTGGCTTAAAGCCAAGACAAAAGAGGAAAAAAGCCCAGAAATTTAGCCCCATTATAGATTGTTCTTCAACATTTACCCCCTTCCTCAATCTGCCTATTATTGTTAATTTTTCAGAGTCCTCATTTCGTTGCTTTTAGCATTTTTTTTTTTTTTTTTTTTTTTTTTTTTTTTGTGGTACGCGGGCCTCTCACCGCCGTGGCCTCTCCCGTTGCAGAGCACAGGCTCCGGACATGCAGGCTCAGCGGCCATGGCTCATGGGCCCAGCCGCTCCGCGGCATGTGGGATCTTCCCAGACCGGGGTACGAACCCGTGTCCCCTGCATCGGCAGGCGGACTCTCAACCACTGCGCCACCAGGGAAGCCCGCTTTTAGCATTTTGTCCAGGGATTTTAGTTGTAATCATTGGGAGAGACAGGCCTTGGTAGATTTATTACCTCTTGACCAGCACTGGAATTCAAATAACCTTGCTTCATGATGGTAAATGAGGATTCAGACACATATTAGTATAGATAATTCTAAAGCCCCTTTCTTAATCACTGTATTCCACATCTTACGTATAAAGCATAATTTTTACTTTTATATATTTTATGCAAAATCAAAAGACTTGTAACCTATTATTTCTGTTGTGTTACCTGGAGATAGTGGAAAGAGAACAAGAGCTAGAGCAAAAGAAAAGTCAATAAACAGAAAAAGAAAGAGGGAAAGGGCAATAAAATAAACAGAAGGATAGGTAGATGTGAATTGGCTTGCATCATTAAAAATATGTACTTTTCATATGTCTCAATTAGGGTTCAGGCAGGAAACAGATGTTATGCTACGAGAGTAACTAAAAAGAGTTTAATGAAGGCACTGTTTCCAAAGGGGTTGGCAGGGTAAGGAAAGTAACAAGGGATGCTGAAACACAAAGGGACTCACGGCAGCTGAGATCCATTCCCATCCCTGTGCTTGAAGCGGCAAGAGAAGCAGTTATTAGAACCCACAGTAAGACACTGTGTAGAGAGTTTGCAGAGTTTTATTGGAATGGGTAACTGTGGTTAGAGAAATGCAGTCACTGCTCTATACTTGTCAGGGAGGAATTAGGCAGTAAATACTCTGTCCTGTGTCTCCTCTTGCCCACTTCTCTCCTGCTGGTGTTTCTTGTTGTGTGAACTCAAACAGATGCCAGACGCCAGACTCCAGAGAGCCTGGATGAGGCAGCTCATAGATATCACCTTTCAGAGTAGATTGGAGAAAAGCGGAAAGTGGTTATAGAGAACAAATGGGGACTATCTATTCCTTTTGCCCATCATTTTTCATTCTTATCTAACAAAGGGAAAACTCGTTTGTCTCATTACAAAATAACATCACTATAGTCTTAATATTACTTTTTACTTAAATTAAAATATTAGGACCAACTGTGCCATTCATATATGATAGAAGAAAAAAGAGGGAACATAATTAATTTACATGAAACATAGCTACTATAGTCCCCTTTTATATAGTTGATCTCAAAGCTAAGTTGATAAATAGCTTTTTTCTTCCATGACCCATTCTGTATTTCTCTTACCCTCCACCGGCATGATGACCGGTTGTATCTTTAATCTGGTGGGATGAAGGAAACTTTATTCCCAGAGGATAGAAGTTCTATATTTATTGGTTGCTGCAGTTCTCCATTTTCCACTGCGCATGGAAGTTTACAAGGTGACCTAGTGAATCCTTTGGACTTCAGAAATAGCTACTGTGCAATATCCCTTTGACAATAAGGATAAATCACCATTTCTGGTAAAGTGGCATTATTTTCTGCCAATTGTTTTGGCACCATGAGGAGCCCTATGTAACCAAAGTACATTGTGATTGGCAGAGTAATATCACTCCAAAGATGTCTGTGTCCTAATCTCTGGGATCTGTGAATATGTTACCTTACGTGGTGAAGGGGAATTCAGGTTGCAGATTAAGACTGTGAATAAACTGACTCTAAAATAGGAAGATTATTCTGGATTATCTATGTGAGCTCAGTGTAATCACAAGAAGAGGGAGGCGGAAAAAGGGAGATAGAGGGAGATGTGACGACAGAAGAATGGCTAGAGAGAAGTCACATTGCTGGCCTTGAAGATGGAGGAAGGGAACCATGAGTGAAGGGATATGTGTAGCCTCCAGAAATGGTAAAAGTCAAGGACAGGAATTCTCCCTTAGAACCTCTACAAAGGAATGCTCTCTGCTGGCATCTTGATTTTAGTACCACGAGATCCATGTTGCACTTCTAACCTGCAGAACTGCAAGATGATTAATTTGTGTTAAGACACTAAATTTGTGATGATTTGTCACAGCAACAATAGAAATAATTTTCTACGTACACTGTCAGTTCCAATTTAATGGACCTATGATTCTGCTTCTTGGTGGAAGCATTTCTCTCTTGAGAAATAAGTACTCCAAATCCACTGAGCCCAAGGCTGAGAGGAAAGGAATAAAGAGTTCCTTCAGTGGGACGGGACATTCTGACCTCCGTTCCTTGATTCCCAAACCCATACATTCTGGCTTTGGGGGAATAATGTCATATGTTGGTTGCTGACTTAAGTCATTTTCCATATTCTACTGAACCATGTCTCAACTTCTCAGTGTTGTCTCCGGATGACAAATAACTGAGACTTCAATAGGCCATTCCATCATTCTATCGATCCAGCTGCTTCTGGTGTTGGTATACATATAAGACCAGTGAATACTCCAGTCATAAGCCCATTGCATACCTTCTTCATTGTAAAATAAAGTTTTTGGTTAGAGACAATATTAGTGTAGTATATCAAGGAATTATGTAAATCTGAAAATGAAGTTGCTCTCAGAAATTTTGCAGGCCGAGGAGGTAAGTATAAATATGAAATATGTATTTCTTCCTATGAAGACAAATTGAGACCCTCTCCATTGTAGAAGGTATTCAGTGTAATCAGAGTGTCTGGTGCGTTTGACCTGGAATGATGCCATAATGGGAGCCTAGCCGTGTCCTTTGCATTTGACAGTTTTGGCACTTGCGATGTTTTTGTTTGTTTGTTTGTTTTTGCGGTAAGCGGGCCTCTCACTGCTGTGGCCTCTCCCGTTGCGGAGCACAGGCTCCGGACGCGCATGCTCAGCGGCCATGGCTCACGGGCCCAGCCGCTCCGCGGCATGTGGGATCTTCCCAGACCAGGGCACGAACCCGCGTCCCTTGCATCAGCAGGCGGACTCTCAACCACTGCGCCAACAGGGAAGCCCTCCATTCTTGTTTCAGAGATATTAAAAAGGGAAAACGTGCCTTCAATGTGCTTTTCAAACTTAATGAAATACAGTAATACAGAACTAGAAAAGAATATGAAAATGATTTAGGAAGGTAAAAGATATAGAGCAGGCCCTTGAGGAATTTGTTATTTTAATGGTACATTAAGTGTTAGACTTTCTGACAGTAGCAGGGGAAAAAAAACAACATGAATAATAAAAATTTAATTGTTTGATAAAACGGAACAAACAATTAATCTAGATTTTTTTCCTTAGGCTAATTTCAAGAAGAATACATCCTATAAATCTTTATTTTAAGGTATAATGATTCTAGTCCCAATATAAAGGAAATCCTTCAAAACAGGAGTTTGGGCATGGAAGCATTTCAGGTAGAAAAAGAATGCTTCTAAGCAAGGCTTAGGAGACAACTCTTGAATGTGATTTCTTCATAATTTTATGTATTAGAGGAGATTGTTATTTGGCTTCATTTCAAGTGTAACTCAAGGCAAAATTGAGAACCACCTGTAGTTTATCCCTTTATCCTCGGCTTTTCTTAATTTTACAATTTTCCCCTCCATATAGCACTTATCTCAAACTGCAAATATGAAAAACAAAAGAAAACAAAGCTTATTTTTGCATCAGGTATTTTGTAAAGTCCTGAATAAAATTAATACCAAAAAGTTATATTAGTGGATGTTAAGTAATTTCCACATACTTATTAAATTCAAATTAGTAAAATGATTATAAGAATTTATTTTAATGAAAATTAAATAATGGGGAGAGAAGGTATTTCAATAGAAGCTTGGTGAATTGCAAAACACAGACCTGCTGAGAGACTACTTAAGACATTCACTTACAAAATTCATAAATTGTTAGAAGTGAGAGAAAATATAATTTAGAGAGTTGTGGTATTCATCCTGTACCATTGAGTACTGAACAGGTAAGAAGCTTCCCTCCTGGGAACAGAGCATTTTCTTTAGAGAGAAACACAAAGGCTGTACCTTGGGAAGAGTGTCAAAATCAAATAATAATTTCAATCTACAATGCCTTTTATCTAAAGAACTCAGCCACTCACTTCCCTGGTGGCTCAGTGGTTAAGACTCCATCTGCCAATGCAGGGGACATGGGTTCGAGCTCTGGTCTGCGAAGATCTCACATGCCGTGGAGAACTAAGCCCGTGGGCCACAACTACTGAGTCTGCGCTCTAGAGCCCATGAGCCACAACTACTGAGCCCACACACCACAACTACTGAGCCCACATGCCCGTGCGCCTAAAGCCTATGCTCCACAACAAGGTAAGTTACCTCAATGAGAAGCCCACACACCGCAATGAAGAGTAGCCCTCACTTGCCGCAACTAGAGAAAGCCCGCGCGCAGCAACGAAGACCCAATGCAGCCAAAAAATAAATAAATAAAATTAAAAAAGAAAAAAGAACTCTGCCGCATTTGCTTGTTAGTTTTCAGAACATACTTGTGACATATCTATTGAATTGTAATTTCCTTTTCTGTTATAAAGAAATTGAGGCATAGAGAAACTGATATGTACTAACTTCTATTGAGGTCAATTAAGCAGGGTCGATTATTAAGAGACAAGCCAGACTTGTTGTTTGATATAATAAGGGACACTTTAAACAAATAGAATCTGCCCTTTCTAGAGTCCCTGTTGATAATGGAGGCTTTAGAAAGCCATATTTGTATTACGCCATCTCCTCCCCTCTCATACTCAGCGGTATCTGATTGGATCATCAGTAAGTATATGAACTAGACTTATCAATAATTAGACCGTCTGGTAACTTGGTCAAGCAGCGATGATCTCTAGGTAATACTTTTCCAGGAAAAAAATTAAAATCAAGAAATTAGAAGTAAAAGCAGAACTGGAGAAGCACGCGTAGGGTATCTATGGGACTTCATAATATTTGCAGAAACGATTATAAAACATGCTTAAAATTTTCAAAGAATTAGAGATTATATATTATTTTCAATTTCTTTTTAAATTTTTAGAATAAACGTTACTCAGTGCATTAAATCACATATAACAGAGTGACAAGTGTCTAAGATTTTACCCAATTGCAAACCAACAAATGAGCCTGCCACAGTTCCCTGGATGCTGGTTGAAGACACAAGATTAAAGATAGGGCTTCCCTGGTGGCGCAGTGGTTGAGAGTCCACCTGCCGATGCAGGGGATGCGGGTTCATGCCCTGGTCCGGGAAGATCCCACATGCCGCGGAGTGGCTAGGCCCGTGAGCCATGGCCGCTGAGCCTGCGCATCCGGAGTCTGTGCTCCGCAACGCGAGAGGCCACAACAGTGAGAGAGGCCCACGTACAGCAAAAAAAAAAAAAAAAAAAAAAAAATTCTCAGAGGTGAAAATATAGTTAAGAGCACAAATCCAGAGAGGTGAATGAGCAAATGACAAGTTCCCGGCTGCCCTGGAGAAATCCAGTTTTACACAGCTCGTTCCATGGCTCGGGCCATGGAGTCAAAAGGCAAAGCCTAGATCCTGTTCTATGTCTGAAGTCTAATAGGAGACCCTTCAGATAAGGCCAGACCAAGAAAGTTGCCACTTCTGTGAAAGACTGGATACAAAATAAGTATTCTCTGCAAATGTTCTGGATGGAAGGAGAAAAATAAAATCTCCCTTGAGATAAACTAAGTAGATATAGACCCTTGAGAGGATTTGTGGTCAAACTCAAGCCCCATCATATTGAAACTGAAAATCATCAAAGAAACAGAAAATCTTAGAAGCGCCCAGAGTGAAAAGGCATATTAAATACAGGAAACAATATTTAGATACACAGAATATTTCTTACCTCAATAATGGTAGCCAGAAGACAGTGGAATAACATTTTCAAAGTGTGGTACAAACATACATCTTAACCTAGAATAATATAACTAATTTCTTATTTCTTATATAAATAAGAAAGAGGGAGATTTAACCACTAACAATCCTTTACTAAAACCCCCTTACTAAAAATTCTATTTACTCTAGAAGGCTAGAAAATGATGCTTTAAGGATAATCTGTCATTACAGAAGGAAAGATTAGCAGACTATTTGGTAAAAATGGAATAAATCTCAACAAACACTATTTGTAAAACCAAAAAGCAATAAAGTGTGATTATAGAGTAAGAAAAAAGGCCTAAAGTAATGGAAAACAGTGGCCTGCAAGTCAATGTTGAGATATTAAAGTTAAATTGTATTGTTTGGGAAGATAGAAATAATAATTTTTGTCTTTAAAGAGTTAAATACACATTTAACACTTTATAACAAACATTAAAAATAATCCTTAAATTACTAGAGAGAAAAATGGAATCAGAAAAAATCTCAAACAAATTAAAAGAATGGAAAAAAGGAGGAAGAAGGGTGTATACAAGCTATATCCTGATTTGTCAGATATGACTCTTCTTCCTGCTGAGGACTATACTTCCCCACCCTCTTGATGTCAGCCTTCTTCATGTAATTTGCTTTAACCAACAACATGTCAGCGTAGAAGCTTTGTGGGCCAGGTAATAGTTTGGCATCTCTCTCTTTCCTTTGCTCTGAGACTGGTAGAGGTAACTTCCTGAGTCCTGGAGGGAAGGGGACATGGGGAACCAGAGCCACCTGTGATGGATCTATCAAGTGTATGAGAAACAAATGTTCATTGTGGTGAGCCCCTTATATTTTTTTAGATTAATTGTTACTGGAACCATAAGATACCTATTCTTATTGATGTGGGTAAATGATCTGTCTTGAAATTTGGGGTTAACAGTTGTGTGACCTTGGGCAAGTTACTTTATCTTTCTGGGCCTTAATTTCCTTTTTTGTAAAATGAAGTGTTGTATAGACAGGAAAATCTCTTGGAGAATTAAGGGGACAAGGAAAATCAGAAAACATGATATTATTTATGTTAATAAAACCCTCAAAGTAACCACTATTCACATAATATACATAACTGTCCTAGTATTAACAAAGCCTTTCTAAAAGTCCAGGCTATATATTTAGTGTTGCTCTGATGAAAAGCATTATTTTGATCAAGGAAAATTAATAGCATGTTCATGTCTAACTTCCGGTTCATACAAATGATTTTGGCATTTATGAGGGATAGAGCTATTCAATATCTTCTAGTGTTTAAGCAGAGGAAAGATTTACACCTTCAGTACTTATGTTTACATTAGTGATACATGCTGATTATAGAAAATACAGAAATAAAGTTCCCATAATTCCAAGAGACTTCTATATTTGCACCTCAGCATATTTTTTTATCTACCTCCACTTCTAGCTATATTTGAGATCATGATGAATTAATCATATCCTATCTTTAACCTGATATAATGTAAGCACTTTTCTGTCTTTAATATTTTTGTAGACTTCATGATTATGTATTTTTGGATACTTTTTTGATTTGAATATGGGATACTTCACTTATATAATTCCCTCTTGTTAATCCTAAAAGTTGATCCCACTCATTCAATATTACAAATAATGATGACAGTCATAATTTTACTTTAATCTTTGATTAAATTTCTATTTTTTTCTCTGAGTATATTTGCTTAGAAATAAATTTATTCATGAGAAGTATAAACAATGGAATGTCTTTTGATACAATTTGTTGGACTTTTCCAGAAATGTTTTATAGCAATTTATAAACCTTCCATTAGCATCTAAGAGTGTATTTCAATATGTCCTCTAGCATTATGAGAAGTTTCTTGTTTATGATTGTCCTTTTTCAAGATATAGGACCCAGTCATCGTGGGCCTCCATTATCAGAGGTTATCCAGTATATCCATCAAATTTTGAACAGGTTTCATGTAACCAAATGGAACCCAGTATTCTTTTTAAGATAATTTATTTTTGTTGTATCCTAACAATTTAAAACCTGTGCCTAGCAGAAATAGAGACACAGAATTAGAGAACAAACTTATGTTAACCAATGGGGAAGGGTGGGGGACAAATTGGGAGATTGGAGTTGACATATATACACTATTAAGTATAAAATAGATAATTAATGAGGACTTACTGTATAGCACAGGCAACTCTACTTAATGATCTGTGGTGACCTAAGTGGGAAGGAAATCTAAAAAAGAGTGGATATATGTATACATATAACTGATTCACTTTGCTGTACAGCAGAAACTAACACAACCTTGTAAAGCAACTCTGCTCCAATAAAAAAGAAGAAAACAAAACAAACAAACAAAAAAACCTGAGCTTTATAAAGTTAAAAGCTATCATAGTTAGTAATGAAGTGACAGTTAACAGACATTGAAATTTCTCTGCTTGGCAATTTACCTACATGAAAGGAAAATCAAAATGGAGTCAGTACTGCTATGAGACTCCCTAAAATGGAGCCAGGAAGCCATGAGGGAAGTGTGACTCATGCATGTCTCAGCCCGGATGGAATCTGACCCACATATTGTCTTAAAGGAGACATTCAGAAGATCTGCCAGAAACTCAAGAGATGTATGAGACTGTTACCCTAAAATAACTCATGACAGCCTATCTATCTTTTGGACCTCTACTCTAACACAACTTGTGATTCCTTAAGGGTAAATATTTCTTGATTCCCTTCACAGTGAATCACAGTTCTCACTGGGCAACTTTTTGCAACCTTGTGTTCTTGTGTTTTGTTGTTGTTCATTTTGTTTTTGTTTTATCTTTAGAAGCCCTTGACTCCCTTTCTTCCTTGGAACACTCAGTTTTGCCAGAGTCTGTGTTTCTGTCTCCTGAACTACAATTCTTAGGACTCCAAATAAAACGTTTTTGTTTGTTTTGTTTTTTGTTTTTCATTGACACCAAACTCTTATTGGAGAACAGGTTACTAATTTATTTTCATCTCTAAACCACATCAGAAAGTTAGGCTGCTGAGGAAATAGCCTAACTGAACTCTGTCCTCCTTTATAGAAGATGGAACTTAGATGAATTCTAATTATCCATATTATAGCTTAGTACATACCAATTAAGTACTATAAAACAGGTTTTGTCAGGCTTCTTCAATGAACTTCTGCATCAAGCAGAAGCAGTGGTGCGAAGGTTAACTAGAAATAAATTGTTAGGCTGGGGGAATTTTTTTGCAAGTTCAGGGACTGCCATCTCAGTAGAGGGTGCAAATAATAAACCTTTGCCTTCTGCTGGCCCTGAGCTGTCTTGTAAGGTCCGAAGGAGCTCACCTTCCCCTCCACTGACTCCTAAGAAAGGAGGCAGACCTGAAGTGGTCTGCTGACCAAAGATCAAAACAGATTTAAAATTTTAAATGCTTCCTATCTGTGACACTGATTTGTCCTAAGGAAATTTTCTGCCACAGCCTTTGAAAAATCAAAAGAAAAAAAAAATCTTTCCCTTGTCAATGAAAGCAAAAAAAGTAAATGTTTCTAATGACTCCAGGATTTTTCACTTATAATGTTTGGGTACTTTAGTATATCTCATTGAATGCTATTCTATTCGTTCAGATGTCTGAATTTGGTAAAGTTACCACAATTAAATTCCAGATTACATTGACTCTAAGTCCCAGTTTTCTCTGTGCTAACTGGCACCTGCCCCTCCCTTCCCCCAGGATGTTTCTTCTCTCTTTAGATCTATATGCAGTGTTTATTGTCTTGTCCTGACCTTCAGTCTGATTGTTTGCTCCTTTGAAATTGTGAGGTGGCCCGGGGGTGGGGTCGGGGGTGTGGGTGGACTCAGATATGATCTCTCTTCAATCCTATAAAGAAACTAACAAAGGGAGGTTTCTTCCTCATTGCTGCCTCTTCTCTTCATTATTAGCTCAACATGGAGAGAATATTGGTGTCATTCCCTTTTTTCTCCTTTCTCACAAACTCACCTAACCTCTCATTTTTATTATTTTTTCCCCTCCTTGTCAAAGATACTTGTGTAGGCCTCTTCTTCTAAGAATTAAAAGCTGTGACCAGGGCTTCCCTGGTGGCGCAGTGGTTGAGAGTCCGCCTGCTGATTCAGGGGACACGGGTTCGTGCCCCGGTCCGGGAAGAACCCACATCCACGGATGGGCCCGTGAGCCATGGCCGCTGAACCTGCGCGTCCGGAGCCTGTGCACCGCAACGGGAGAGGCCACAACAGCGAGAGGCCCACGTACCGCAAAAAAAAAAAAAAAAAAAAAAAAAAAAAGCTGCGACCATTTCCACCCACCATCACTAATAGATTCAGTGTGTGCCCTTTGTATTCTACATCAAGCATATTTTAAATTTAAACTGACTGCTTATTTTATTCATTGCTGGTGACATAGTATCTCTGGCCCTTCATCCTATCCCGTGTTAAGTGGAGACAATAATTCCAGTGCTGTATTTTTTTTTTTTTTTTTTTTTTTTTTTAGGTTCTACTTATGTTTCTCTAAGTGTCTCTGAGATTCTCCTCTTTCTTCTGAGGAGTAATATAGTCCTGATCATCATTCATGGAAAGGCCCCAAAAGAGCAATCCTCATTGCCACATGGGTAGCTGTGCTGGATTACCATTTAAGAAAGAGAACCCTTTTAACGTTCCCTGGTTCCCTGATCAGCTTCCCTTGGCTCTAGTTTTACTTAAGGAAGACTCTTTAACATTTCCTATGAGGATGACTTAGTGGTGATAAATTCAGGTTGCTGGGGAACTATATCTCTCCTCAGGTCAGATTGCTCGCGGCTAGAAAATCAATACCCGAGAGGCAGTTGTTGGTAGAAAGGAAAATTGCTTTTAATCAGAATGCCAGCAATCTGGGGAGATAGTGGACTCAGTGTCCCCCCCCCCCCCCCGCCCCAAAACCTTTCCCAAGCTTCTCCTCAGCTATGAAAGTTTTTAAAGCAAAAAAGAGGAGTAATCTCAGTGAATCATTGAGATGGGGGTCACTATCTCAGATCACTGTGTGCAGGCCTGTTGACTTCTAGTGATCTTTCTTTAGATGCCGTCTTGTTCACACAGTTTGTTCACACAGTTGGTTCATGAGATGACTGAAGGGGAAGCTGGGGGAAAGATCTGGCCATCTGTTAATTACTCATTCTTCATTTCTATTGCAGAAAAACCCACACGAATTTTTTGGCCAACGCAATACTTCTTTGATCTACGGAAAGAACCAACACGTTAGGCAAGGTATTGTGTGATCAAAAGATTTGAAAGGTGTGCTTGGGCCAGAGATGAACAGAGCATGGGGGTGCCTGGTTTAAAAGTTAGTTACAATGTAGCTTTGCTAAATTGACAAGAAAAGGAGTTTCCTGCTGAGGGCAGTTTCCTGCAAGGAGCTGCTTACACTCCAACTCCGGATGATAAACTTGCTGTCTAGAGTAACCTCGGTTATAATTTGTTTCCTTCAGCACTTTAAATAAATCATCTACTCCCTTCTGTCCTGCAAAGTCTCTGTTGGAAAATCAGCTGATGGCCTTATGGGGGTTCTCTTGTATGTGACTCTTTGCTTTCCTCTTGCCACCTAAAGAATTATCTCTTTATCTTTAATGTTTACCATCTTAATTGTGATATGTCTTGCTGTGGGCCTCTTTGGGTTCATCTTGTTTGGGACTTTCTTACATTCCTGGACCCAGATATCTGTTTCCTTCCCTGGTTAAGGAAGTTTATAGTCATAATTTCATCAAATAAGTTTTCTGCCCCTTTCTCTTTCTTTGCTCTTTCTGGGACCCCTGTAATGTGAATGTTAGCATGCATGATGTTGTTCTAGAGGTCCCTTAAAGTATCCTCATCTAAGTTTTTTTCTTTTTTTCTTTTTGCTGTTCCGCCTGGGTGATTTCCATTATTTTATCTTCCAGGTTGCTTATGCATTCTTCTGTGTCACCTAATCTGTTAATTCCTTCTAATGAATCTTTCAGTTATTGTATATTTCAGCTCTCATTAGCTCTATTTTATATTTTCTAGCTCTTTTTTTTGAAGTTCTCACTGTGTTCCTCTCTTCTTTTCCCGAGTTTAGTAATTGTTCTTTTTACTACTGTTTTGAATTCCTTATCAGGTAAATTATTTATCTCCATTTCATTAAGGTTTCTTTCTGGGGTTTTATCTTGTTCTTTCATGTGAAACATACTCTTTTGTTTTCTCTTTTTGTTTGACTTTCTTTGTTTGTCTCTATGAAATTAGGTGAAACGGTGACCTATCCTGGTCCTGAAGCCATGTCCTTATGCGGGAGCAGACCTTTGCAGTCTGTGCGTGCCCAGTGTCTTTGGTGGCAGAGCTGGCCCTGAAGTGAGCACAGGCAGTCTCTGTCTTGGTGGTAGGTGGGGCTGGAGGCTGATGGATTATAGCCAGAGCCAGGTGTGAGCTGGGGCTTCTCCCAGGCTCAGTGGTGGTCACCAACCTATCAGGGAGGCTGGACTGGGGTCTGAGGGGCTTGAGCAGGAGCCCTGAGGGAGTTGGGCTTTTCCCTGGAGTAACGGCACTCTCTGCTTTGGTTGGGGGCATGGCCAGGACCTGAGGTCTTGGAACTGCGCTTCTGAGCTGGCTTCCCTTTGTTCTGGTGCATGCACGCATGATGGTGATGGCAGTCCCTGCCTTAGTTATAGATGGGGTCAGGGCCCGAGGGATCGGAGCTGCGCTTCTGAGCTGGCTCCGTTTTGTCTTGGTGAAGTTGCTGCCTTAGCAGGGAGCAGTGACAGAGTCAGAGGGGTGGAAGCAGGAGCCCAGTGGGGGCTGCTGGGTGTGCTTGGGCAGTCCCGGCAAGCCAGCCACAGCAACAGGCAGTTTTCAATCTGCTGCCTCTGCTCTGGGACTGGGAGCAAGTGAGCCTGTGCACGAACTCTTCAAGAGCGGAGTCTCAATTTCTTACGGCCCTCTGGTGAGCTCCGCTGGTTTTAAAGCCAGTTGAGGGAGCTCTTCTTCCCGGTTCCAGACCCAAGGGTTGGGGTGCCTGATATGGTGCTCAAACCCCTCACATTTTTTGAAGGATCCTGGAGCCTGTGATATCTCCTTCCTCTTCTGGGGTACCGGCTAGGGGCGTGGGTCCAATCAAGATCACTTCTCTTCCTCTCCTGCAAGACTTCATTCAGTTCTTTCTTTACTGTCTTGATTACAGGAGTCATTCTGCTAGCCTTCAGGTTGTTCTCAGTGAGAGTTGTTCTACATGTAGTCGTAGTTTTGATGTATTTGTGCAGGGAGGTGAGCTCAGTTTCCTTCTGCTCTCTCATCTTGACCCCACCCTCCTAGATTTCTTAATCAATGGCACCCGAATTGGCCTTCATGGTGTTTTTCTGTAGGGGTAAGTTAAGTTTCTGGTACAGCAGCAATCCCTATTCTCAGGTATTTACCAATCACCCACCATATATAAGAAACAATACTGAACACCAAGGGAAAAAAATAAACTGTAGTAGAGACTGTATATCTCTATCTACATCTATTTCTATATGTCTATCTATGTATCTGTTGTGAGTTAGAAAAAAGGCATCAGTTGACAAATGAATGTTAGAGGCGGTGAGAGGAGGTGTAAGTATTCCAGGATCTCTTTAAAGGAAAGAAAGACGTTAACTAAAATTTTAAATGTAGGTAAGATTTAGAAAAGTGAAATACCATGGAGGGAAATATGCGTTCGTTTTTGGTTCTAAATTCCCAATTACCTGGTACATAAATAACAAACAGAGAGTATGAGCTTAGAAGTTTGTCTATTTAAGAATGTTCTTGAGTTACAGGGAATATACTTGGAATGGTGGGTCCTGTCAGTAAATAATCTTATATTCAGTGTTCATTTGACTATGTCCACTCTGGGTCCAACAGAACAATTGGCTGTCATTTTTGTGGCTACTCAGATGTAGTGATTTGGAGGGAAAAATGGCTTAATATTACTCCATCATGACATCATAGTAAGATAAAGTTATAAGGAACAATAGAGTTCACCTGAACACACCCTTTTATATTATTGATGAAGCAGAGTCAGGGAGGTAAAATGACTCACTCAACGTCATTTAACTAGTAGTGGAATGAAAACCAAAACTTTCCAGATTTTTTTGACTTTGAGATTGAGGAAGAGGTAGAAACAAAGCACTATTTTTTGGATATGCTGAGTCTGAGGTGCTTGTGAGATTTACAGATGACGTCTTGAAATGCTTTGTTAATTATGTCTGAATTTCAAGGCTATGCTTAGTTCAAGGGATACGGATTTCAGAACTATTAGAATATAAATGAGTGTGAAGGACGTCCCTTAAAAAGGGCACTTAGATATCTTAAATTTCACTCAAAAGAGGAAATTCTCACAAATGTGAGTTGTGCCTTGACCATCAACATTACATTATCCCAGTTTCTGCCCCAACATCATAGTAATATACATCCCACAAAGCAGCTCACAACATTCATACGTCCATTCGGCCAAAAATGTTTATTGCCAGACCCTATTGTAGGTGTTATGGCTAATACAGTGAACAAAGTAGATAAGGCCCTTGCTTTCAGGCAGTGACGTTACAGTGGAGAGGATAAAAAATTCCCAAATTGACAAGTAATTTGACCAAGTAAATATATAGTGGTAAGTGTTCTGAAAAAAATAAAAGGGAGTAGTGTGACAAAGAGTGATGTGTCTGCACCAGGTAGTCAGGGAAGGACTCACTGAAAGGTAACATGGAGCTGAAACCTGAATGACTTTTGGAAGAAAAGCGTCCCAAACAGGGAAAATAACAAGTGAAGAAACCCCAAATTGTCAAACATAAAGCATTCAAAAGAGAGAAAATAAACCAGCATGGAGGAGCCCAGTGAGCAATGGGGAAGATGGCATGAGCTGAAGTCTCATCATGAGAGGGATAGACAGGGAGCTGATCGCATAGGGTCCCACGTGAGGGCTCCCATGGTGAGGGACATGGATTGTACTTCACACGCAATGGAAAACCATGAGGGAGTTTAAAGCAAGACAGTGATGTGATCTCATTTACGTTTTAAAAAGATGACTTTGGCTCCTAAGGTGAAAACAAACTGTAGAGGCAGGAGTAGAAGCACGAAGACCAATTAGGAGATAAAGGAGTGGTCCCCAGGCCACATGGTGATGCTTGGGCTACAGTTGTCACAGAAGAGATGCACAGGAGGGTATGGAATCTAGGTATGTTTTGGCAGAAGAATTGATTCAATTTCATGTATGGGAGTGATGGAGGGTAAGGAGTGATGAACGGGACAGATTGAGGATTATACCTAGGTTTTGTTTTTAGAAAAGTTTGGGTAGTGGTGCTAGTTATGCAGGGGCGAGAGCTTGGGAAGAAATTAGCTCAGAGGAAGAAGTCAAGAGATGGGGCACATTAAGTGTGAGACGTCTGTTATGTATTCATGTAGAGATGTCAAGTAGGAAATTATGCGTGTATGAGTCTGGAGCTGGGTGGAAAGACTGATGCAGAGATATTAGACGCTATGTGACTGGATGAGTTGTCCTAGTGAGAGAAAGTAGATGCAGGGGCGAGAAGGGCCTAGGACCAAGCCAGGGAGGGAGAATGAGAGCTGACCAACATTTTGAGGCTAAAGAAGGAAACAGAAAAGGATGCTAAGGAGACATAGTAAGGGCAGAGAAAACAAATTATTAATAAGGGGCCACAAAAACAGAACTTCTGGTATTTTTCTTTAAGGGGTACTTAACCAGAATATTTTTGTTTTGGTACGGGCTCCTGGCACTTTGATCTCAAGTGTCTGGTATATATCATTTTTAATTTAACCAATAACACTTTCACTCTATTAGGGGATGAATTGTATATCCCCAAAATTTATATGTTGAGGTTCTAATCCCTGGTACCTCAGAATGTGACTGTATTTGGAAATAGGGTCTTTACAGAGGTACTTAGGTTACAATTAGGTCATTAGGGTGGGCACTAATTCAATATGATTGGTGTCCATATAACACAAGGAAACTATGACACAGACATGTGTACACAGAACAGAAGGACCACGTGAGGACACAGTTAGAAGGTCGCCATCTGAAAGCCAAGGAGCAACGACTCTGAAGAAACCTACTCTGCTGACACCTTGATCTTGGACTTCAAGCTTCCAGAACTTGGAGGAAAAAAACTTCTACTGTTTCGTTCAGTCTATGATATTTTGTTTGGGAGCCCTAGCAAATCAATGCATAGCCCTTGTCTTACTTTATTTTTCTGCAGCATCTGAAATTGTCAACTGCCTGTTTAAAAAATTGTTACTTTTATTAGTTCAGGTATAAAGTTAGCTAGAGTAAAAGAGTCCCCAAATAATAGACATATGTTAGAAATTTACTTTTCTTCCACTTAAGGGTCTGCGTGTAAGTTCAGAGCTGGTGTTAGGGACCCAAGTTCTTTCTAATGGTTTGTTCTGCCATCCTTGGGGTTTTCCACCACCCTCATGATCCCAAATAGTTTACCTCCGTGTCTACATCTCAAGAGGAAGGAAGGGCCCAACCTCCCCTTTAAGGAAGTGACCTGAAAACTGCACACATCACTTGCTTTTACACACATCGCTCAGGACTTAGTCACACAGCCATGCCTGCCTTTGAGGGGAGCTGGGGAGCAACCCTAACTAAAAAGTAGAGATTCTACTCTTGGAGAGAAGAAGGAATGTTTTTCAAAATCAGCTTTATAGACTAACATGTGAACTTAATCACTTTGATTTTATCTTATAATATTACTTCTAAATATTATAAAACTAAAGAAAGTTTATTTTCTAAAATTGTTTATGGCTTAGAGAACCACATTCTATCATTGTCCTTTTCTATCTACCCAGTCATGACATAGTAGAAAGCAAAGTGAGGCTTTCTCCCTATTTCCTGACTTTCTTACTTATAGAATTAGATTTGATTAGATTATCCCTAAGATTCCTTCCGCTAAAATTTCTAGAAATCTACGCTATGAAACACACATAATCTACATAAGTAGTTGAGAAATGAGGTATACCAATGTAATTTTCACGTGTCAGAGTCATGGCGAATTATTTATTTTCAAATAACCAGTCACACAGTTCCTAGACAACACTTTCAAAAACAAAAAAATACTTCCAGAAGAAAATATTCAAAATATTGCAGCTTTTCCAGTCTTTTCGTATATATTAACCACGAGGGGGCAGTAGTAGAGAAAGTTCCCTTTTATTTTCTCAGGCTACAAAAACCCACAAAAACAAACCACCGTGTTCAGAGAAATGTCGCCAAGTAGGTAATGTTGTTTTCTCCTTTGGTTTCACATGTATGTTCTCAACCTGACAGGGCAAGGGAAGCAACGTCTTTGGTTTGTGTGTATCTAAAAAAAAGAGGAAAAAACTTTTAAACTTTGATAACTTTTCAAGAGAGCAAAAGTTTGAAAGTCTCAATACCACAAATATACACAAAATGTATAAGCATATGTTCATGCAGTCATAGATGACCTAAACTCAAAATTCAAATTCCTCATACTTCCTCATACATGTTTAATCAGTAAACAGCTTAGAGCTTCTCTGTCTGTTTCCAAATTTAGTAATTTTATAATCAGCAATACTTTCAATTACTACTGAAACTGTATTGGAAGAGTGATTTCCATAGTATAGACATACTGTTTATTACTGAGTGTAATGTATATTCCAAAGAATAAAAAGGCAAAATATTTATGCTTTCAAAGTTTTTATAACAATTCTAGTTGAGTCCAAGGAATAAAAAAATGAACAACCATATGCTTCTCTCTTAACAAGGACAACAGAGAGTCTTTTGAAAATGTGAACAGTCCCTGGGAATGATATAATCAAAAAGCTAAAACTCAGGTATAAATCATTTATGAGATTTATCTTAAAGTTTATATGATATAAATGGCGATAATAATCAAAGCACATTGATATCTTAAGAATCACGTGTGATCTAAGTTTGGGAACTCTATTTCATTGGAATCACTCTTGAATAATAATGAGCAAAGGCGCAGTTAATCACCAAAACTCGTTTCTTCCCCCACTAGAGGCTTGTGCTCTGCCCATGTCAAAGGCCTGTCTCTCAGCACCCCATTTCCCCATAGGACCAATTAAGTCCTGGATGTATGATTAGCCCATAAATCTTAACGTGGGCAACTATTCTTTCTTTGGTTCTGGCCCGGGAACATTCACCTTTGGGCCGCAGGTGCTTCCCTGCTGTCCCGGGTACCTGTTGGGCTGCCTGGAGCTCTGTTTGCCCTGCACGTGCCTCAGGACTTGCTCTGCTGGTGGAGCTCACCTGGACGCTATGGTGGCCGCTGTCCTGTGGGGGTTCCTGTTCCTCCTGCCTCCACTTGCGTTGACTGTGGAGATGTTACTTCTCTATTGTTACTTTTATTCCTCATTTGTAGAATGGGGTTAATAGAAATATCTAGCTCAAAGATTTATGGTGAGGATTAAATAACCTAATTTACATAAAATATTTACCACAGTAAGTGCTCAATAAATCTGAGCAAGGGCCACAACAAACATGGGCACCGACTACCAATACCACAGCCCCTTACCTGCCTAGAGGCTCTGCCCCGTCCACAGTAGGGTCTCTTAGACAACAGCTCAATGCCATGTGGCGACTGATGCAGGACAAAACCATAGGCATAGAAAAGGCTGCTGTGCTAATGTTTATTGTGTTTGTAAGTACAAGAGTTTTTTGAAAGTCCAGTTTCACAGGTTGGGTTCCGTGGGAGGCAGACTCTAGGGGATCTTAGCATGCGAAAGTTTTATTAGGGAGTGTTCTTCTGATCAACACCTCTGGTAGGAAGGGAAGGGGAGGGGAAGGGAGGAGGCCAGACCAGGTACAGGGAGAACTTCAGGTGTGAGTTGGTCTCAATGAAATGCTCAGCTGACACTACTGGCAGTTTTGAAGCTGAGATAACCTTGCAGATCTGCCCCAAGTTGGGAAGAAGGGGGCCAGGACTTTGCACCCCTGTGTTATTCTGATTATTGAATTTTGCCCACCCTGGGAAGGGACACAGCTTTGGATGAGGCAGCTCTCTTCTGCTGAGACTGTGATTACAGTAGACTGGCAGCTCGGGACAGGCTGGCTTCATGGGCAGGCAATGTGAGAAGACTCAGAGACCCCACGCTTGGTTTAACTCTCCACTGCCACCACCTCAAAATTATTGGTAGTATTTGAGTAAGAGGCCCCACATTTCCTTTTTGCATTGAACCCTACAAATGATGTAGTTGGTCCTGGATAGGGGCTCTTTGTTGGCAGTGCTTTCAGTGGCTGGGATCATGAGTCCTCACTAAATGGGGATATGGGTGATGTATTTATATTACTTATAGTATACATATAAATAAGACCACTTCTAATAAAAAATTGAATCATTTAAAGTAAACAAATAGGATTATTAAACTCATTAGAAAGAAAAGTTTCAATTTCTTTTCTTTAAATTGAGTTCTGGGCAGAGTCAAGATGGCAGACTAGGAGTATGAGGAATTCGCGTCTCCACAAAACTTGGGCACCTACCAGGCACCGGTGGGAGACCACAGACACCTAAGGGAACAGGAGAAACCCACAGCAACCAGGTAGGACGTGGGGCATCGGGGGGAGTGAGGGGGGAGGAGAAGTGGAGGCTGGATGGGTCCGGCGCCCCTGAGGAGCGGCTGGGGGAGGGGAAGGGATCCTACGCTTGAAGAGGGAAATTGGGTGACCATTGGGAGGGCAGAGGATCAAAAGGGAGTATGGCTAGGTTTCCCTCGTCCACTTGGGCCCCTGGGAGCCTGCTGAGATCCCAGGCTTGATCCTCTGCTCACTGAGGCCTCCTCCAGCCCCTTGGGTCCTGAGGGAGTGGGAGGGAGGGAAGGGGGAGTAAAGTAAAGGCCGGACCTACAGGACAAGCACCCCTGAGGGGCGGCTGGGGGAGGAGAGGAGTTCCTACACCCAGCGGGTCCCGCCCACAGTTAGGGGTCAAGCTTGGATGGGGGAGACCCTGGAGGAGACCCTGTGGGGGCCGTGGAGGAACAGAAGGGAACGTGGCCGGCGCTTTCCCTGTCCACCACTGTATACTTTGTAACTTTATGGGTGGAAAATTTACCAATAGGGATATTTTGAACAAATCCATATTACTACTGAAGTCTGTGTTTGCCAATTGTTTATAGCTTGTTTTGAGAAAAGACCCTGACATGGACGTTTATCATAATAAAATGTCACTCTTCATTCAGGCTAAACCATTTATTCAATATCTAATTCAGGTCTATCTAATCATTTTGAATTGAGACAAGTTTTTAATAATACAACAGGAATATAACACATTGGTTCTTTTTAAAAAATGAATTTGATATTGAAAAATCATGAGATTTTGAAAATATACATAAAGTAAGAGGTGACATTCTGGGGCTTCCCTGGTGGTGCAGTGGTTGAGAGTCCGCCTGCCGATGCAGGGGACACGGGTTCGTGCCCCGGTCCGGGAAGATCCCACGTGCCGTGGAGCGGCTGGGTCCGTGAGCCATGGCCGCTGAGCCTGCGCGTCCAGAGCCTGTGCTCCGCAACGGGAGAGGCCACAGCAGTGAGAGACCCGCGTACCGCAAAAAAAAAAAAAGAGGTGACATTCTGGGATGGCTCAAAAATTGGTCCAAAGACTATTTTATGGCTTAAATATTGTAACTTTCATGAAAAATTGCTTGGCCGTAATAGCTTGTGGATAATGTGTTCTCTGATGTTAGACAGGGCAAAGGATGCAGTAGGGCAAGCAATGGAATTGGCATACAATTCAGAATGAAAAAGAAAATATTAGTGTCAAGGGCCAGGAAAGGAGGCAACATAGTGTGATGACCTAAAGTACAGACGCTGGAATCAGGCTTCCTGGTTTCAAATTCCAGCTCTACCACTTTGTGATGTTGGCAATGTAGTGACTGCCTTCTCGCCTACAATGTCTTCGTTTTCTCATGTATAAACAGTGATGATATTTACTACATGGGCTATTAGGACTTTTATATGGCTTAATATGCATTAAAAGTACTTAGAAAACACCTACATATACATGTTGTATTGAGGGGTTTTTTTTTGTTTTTTGTGTTTTGTTTATTCAAGTATAATAGATGAATAGAATTATAGCATAGTGTACCATGTGATGATTTGATATATGTATACATTGTCAAAGATTCCCACCATTGAGTCAATTAACACAACCATCACCTCACATATATACCTCTTCCTTCCTTTCTTCCTTTCTTTCTTCCTTCCTTCCTTCTTTCCTTCCTTCCTTCCTTCCTTCCTTACTCCCTCCCTCCCTCCCTTTCTTTCTTTCTCTTCTTTCTTTCTTTCCTTCTTTCCTTCTTTCTTTCTTTCTGTTGGTGAGAACACTTCAGTTCTACTCACTTAGCAAGTTTCAATTACACAATACAGTATTATCAACTATAGTCACCATGTTAATATTAGACCCTCAGGCCTTATTTATCTTTTAACAGAGTTGTACCCTTTTATCAGCCTGTTCCTATTTTCCCACCTCTCAGGTCCTTGCAACCACCAGTCTATTATTCCACTCTCTGTTTCTATGAGTTAAACTTTTTGTTTGTCCATTTTTAGTTCCCCATATAAGAGATAGAATGCAGTATTTGTCTTTGCCTTATTTCACTTAGCCCTCCAATTCATGCAAGTTTTCACAAATTTCAGGATTTCCTTTTTTATAGCTGAATAATATTCCATTGTGTATATATATATATATATATATATATATATATATATATATATGTCCCATTTTCTTTGCCCATTCATCTGTTGATGAACACTTAAGTTGTTTACATGCTTTGGTTACCATGAATAATGTTGCGGTGAATGTGACAGTACAGATATCTCTTCAAGATAACGATTTAATTTCCTTTGGATACATACCCATGCTCAGCAGTGAAATTGCTGGATCATATGGTAGTTCTATTTTTAATTTCTTGAGGAACCTCCATACAGTTTTCCATAGTGACTGTACCAGTTTACATTCCCACCAAGAGTGTGCAGGTGTTCCATTTTCTTCATCAGCATTTGTCATTCCTTGTCTTTTTGATCTCGGAATTGATCTATTTCCTTTAGGTTATCTACCTTTTGGTGTATAATTGTTCACAGTAGTTTCTTATGATCCTTAGTATTCTCTGTCTTTTGCAATGTCTCCTCTTTCATTTCTGATATTATTTATTTGAGTCCTTTCTCCTTTTTTCTTACTTAGTCTAGCTAGAGATTTAACTAAGTTTCTTAGTCGCCTGATGTGAATGAGTTGCTCAACTAGTTTCTGGATTTCTCTTGGAGGGTATTGTTTTGTGTATCGCTGTATATGTGGTGTGTCTGTGGGAGAAGGGAAATTGAGCAGCCTCCTATGTCACCATCTTTGTTTTTGTGTTGCTGTTTTTCTATTTTTAAAAGGAGGAAAATAATTGTTAATATGCCAGGTACTTTAACACACTGAGTCATTTAATTCTTTCAATGACTTTGAAATATAGACACGGTTATTTTTATTTTGCAGATGAAGAAACTGAGGCTTAGATAGATTAAATAACTAGTTCACAGCCAGGCAAACTGTCGGTGACAAAACAGGGACTCACGCCAGGTAGAATTATTTCACCCTCTTACATCAAACTCTTCAGTGACACTCTTTGTGGTGGGTGGGATTCAGGTGAGATTCAATAATACAAGTTCCATTACAGTCATCTTTAGGGTATAAACAAAGTATATTCAAGTTATGTCTATAGGTTTATCTTGTTGAGGTGAGGTCTTTGTACATAGATATCTTCATTTATGTATATAGATTAGTTGGAGTTAAGTATCAAGTGGGCTTCTGATAACCAAGAACCGCCTGCCTGAAAATAAGGTGCTACAGAAAGGGATTGGTGTCACTCAGAGTTGCAATGAAATCTGCCAGGTAGTCCCCTTGGGTCTTCTGGCTTGTATATTTCTGAGGACTAGAGGGAGATCAGGAGAGCTTGGCAAACTAATACTGGTTGCTGGCTGTTCCCTGTCAACTAAGGGATGTCACTCGTCACCCAGTTCTATAAGAATTGAGTCATGGCCACTGCAGTTGCTGACCTACAGTACACTCTGAAAGGAATTCAAGGATGAAGAGCTGAATAGGAGCTCTGTGCTTTGGGAGAACAGGCACAACAGGCCCTTAGATAGAAATATTTCAGGAGAAATTTTCTATGAACCTGGATACTTGCATCTTAGAAAAGCACTAAAACCATTAACTGTTCCCCATGACTAGCAGCAACCTTCTACCGAGCTGTGTACTTGATTGGACATACCCCTTCATCAAAATTACATATCTACTGGCCTCCCCGACTATATCTTCAGGGCAGTTCCTCAGAACTTTCTGAGAGGCTGTCTCCTGGGCTATAGTCCTCAGTAACTCCCCAAATTAAAACCCACAACTCTCATGTTGCACATTTTTATTTCAGTCAACATCCCTCAGTGTTGTCTCACTTTTGTCAGAGTAAAGGTGTGCTGAGCTGTGTAAACTGAAATTGTGTTACATGTGTCAGTGTCAGTGGGGTGCAATCTGACAGACCAGCTTTAATGTTCATCTAATTTTTGCTCATAAATAACATTGCATTTGTGTAGGGTGACAATACTTCCCACTTTTCCCAAGATGGTTCTGGTTTAGGCCTGTTGTCCCAGTGTATTGATGGATAGCACTGACTTCAATTCTCAAAACTGTCCTGGTTTCAATGAAAAATAAAATGATTAACCAGCATATCTACTATACATGAATTCCTGCCTCACTTCCTAGCTATTTTTTTTTAGTATAGCATCTATAATATTTTTAATGAACAAATAAAGGAAAGCAGTTAACATGGGGCAGCGCCAGAAACAGAAAAATACATGTTTAACATTCTTAGAGATATAAGACAAGATATTGCATTTATTTCGTAAGAATAGGATTCTATTCACAAAAGAAGGAAAAATTCACAGGAAAAAAGAGATAATGAAAATTAACAATGAAAGAGCAGACATTTATTTAAAGTAAACAGAAAATTTGGAAAATTGGAGAATAAAGTTGAGGCATCTCTGAGAAAGTAGAACAAAAGGCAGAAATGTGGGAAGAAAAGAGAAAAAAAGGAGAATAATATTAAAGAATCTAGCCAGGAAGGTAAACATCAAAAGAATGAGTTCCAGAAAGAAAGAATAGAGAAAATAGAAGAGAGGAAATTATCAAGGAAATAATACAAGAAAAATATCCAGTACTGAACAGTGTGATTGTACAGATTAAAATGGCCCAGTTCATCATTTTCATCTTGTTCATCTTTTTTTTTTTTGCATAAATTCTTTCTTCAAGAACAATTTTTCCTTCCTTTTAATGTGCACCCTTTAGAAGTTCCAATTTCTTTTCTAAAAGTGCTTTTATTTTATTCTCATCCTTGAACAAATATTGATTATAAAATTCTAATTTTCACTATCTGCACTGTGAAGTGAAGACATTGTTTCATAGGATTCTGGACTCTATTGTTACTTTTAATGTATTTGCTCTTCCCCAATTTTCATTTTCTAATGGTTGTTTTTCTGTAATTTAAGCTCTAATTAATTTCCACAGTGACAGGAAAATATACACTGTAACAAGCTTTGAAAGGTGTAAGCCTTGCTTAATTTGCTCTAGGACCTATTTTGATAAATGTTCTACATTCAGGTGAAAAAGATGTATATTCTGAAATTATTGGATGCAGTATTTAGAAATGTCAATTTAGGTCAAGTTTGCTACTGGTATTCTATGTTTTCTTTTGGTTCAATAATCATAATAAGAACTTTTCTGCTCATTTATGTGCAAAGTAATTTTTTCACTTTCAAGTTATTACCCATTTAAGCTTGTTTTAATTATTCAACTGATGTCTTTTTCTATTTGTGAAAATTCTTTGGGCATCTTGAGTTGGGATAGAATACACCATAACTGTTCCCACTAAAATTAATGGAAATGTATTTTTTATTTAATGACTTTTCACGTAGGAGCAGGGTTTTCAGGGATGAATTAAATCTGCTAAGGGAGAGATAGCACCTGGCACAGGGAAGGCAGTCGAAAATAAATGTTAAATGAATGAATAAATGATTGCAAAGGCCCATGTGCATCTTTACAGCAGGATTTCCAGCAGGCATTTGTAGCCTTGTTACTGTGTTTTGTATTCACTGTTGTTTTGTACCAGTATTATCACATTGTGGTTGGACTAGCCCTTCAGTAATAAGAGTCAAGAAACTTTGAAAAAATAGAGGGTCATTACTGATAAGACCTGGAAATTACACAACACATCTGTGGCCATACAGTGAGGTCATGGGGAGAGAGATGGACCACATGGGCCCGGGGTTCTGCTTTTATTGGGGTTGAAGGTGGGGGCCCCAGGGTTTTGAAGCCTCACTCTTTTTTTTTCTTTTTTTTTTTGCGGTACGCGGGCCTCTCACTGCTGTGCCCTCTCCCGTTGCTGAGCACAGGCTCCGGACGCGCAGGCTCAGCGGCCATGGCTCAAGGGGACAGCCGCTCCGCGGCATGTGGGATCCTCCCAGACCGGGGCACGAACCCATGTCCCCTACATCAGCAGGCGGACTCTCAACCACTGCGCCACCAGGGAAGCCCCAAGGCTCACGCTTTATTCATGACTTTAAAACATAACAGCAGGAATTTAAACATGGGAAGAGAAAAAAAAACAATTAGCCCAAATGGTTGGTTATTGAAGTCAACTAAGATCTCTAAAACAAAGGAGCCTCAGTGGGGAGAGGCAGCCAGGTTCCTTGTCCAGTGCGTAGTTGGCAACGTGTTTATCTGAGATAGCTCTCTTGAAGTGGATGCCTCTTTGAAATGGATGCCTTGACAATCAAAGCTTAAGTCAGATACTTGCATTAAAAAAAAAAAGAGGCAAAAATCAAAAAGCAATCATGAAGGCTTACACTACAGCTCTCTTTTCATATAGACAGACATTATGTTCACATCCACCCATTATGTCTGTTGTTTGAATTTCTGATGTTACTCAATTACCGTGTCACATTGTAGTAGGCATTACTTCTCTTCACCAATATCTGATTCTCCTCTGCTTCTGCTTACATGGTGGATTATACTTCTCTGTTTCTTTGAAGTTAGGTGTGACTGCATGACTTCTTTTGGAAAATGAAGTGTAGACATGTGACCAAAATGGTGAGGGAGCATTCACTGATGGTGCTCAGCTCTTCACACTGCTTTTCCTCTGCCCCTTTGTTCGTGGAATCACATGTTGATACAGAGGTGACATAAGATCCAAACAGCTTGGAACATTGAGCGAAAACAGGGAGGATAGTTATCCTGGAAAGTTATTTGTGTTGTAGTGCACTTTGCAAGAGCAACAAATAAAGTGGTTTTTAGGCAGTGAGATTTGAGGGTTGTCACTGAAGCATCATCTAGCTTATTTTAACGGATAGGCACATGGACTCTATTGGAGACTAAGTTAAGTTAATCAAGTGCATGCCGTGATTATAGGTTGTTTTCACCAATTAAGTCTAAAGCAACACTCCTGAAGAGGTTGGCCCTATGTTTACACATATGTTTAGTATTGTATATGTGGTTCTTTGAAGCAAGAATCCTAGAAGCTTAGATGGACCCTTAGAGGTTGTGTGGCTCATAGCCTCCCTTTACAGTAGTAAACCTGGGATCCAGATAGTTGGGGGTGGCTTGCTCCATATCACATAGGTGATTAATGGTAGAGACATAAATAAAGTCTAATGTCTCTTACCTATGTATTCAGTGTTATTTCTGCCACATTGAACTATATATCATTCTCCTAGCTGCTCTTTCACGCACAAGCCATGACATGGAAATTCCCAGCAGTACCTACTCCATTGGATTGAAGTTAAACACTGAACTTAAACTTCTGTTAAAAGTCACACTGGAAGAGTAGACATGAAAGGGCATTTATAGTCATTCAAATTAATAGAACCACCCAGCCATCATAATATACAGAGCTCAAGCAATGGAATAAGAGTTAGATATGTTTGGTAAAGGGAAACCTTGATAAGTATGAAGTGGTCCAGAGAGTTAGAAGAATTGGTCCTTGAGGGAGTCCCTTGCAGTGTTGCTGGGTAGCTAAGGGCCCTGGGGCCTAGTGAGTGCGGTCATCTGGGCAGGAATGGGGTCGGGGAGGGGAGAAACCGGAGATTCTACCCTAAACCAAGTCTGGTAGTTAATTCTAAGCTTTGGTAAAGATTAAATCACTTGTAATAAACTAAATAAATTCACTAGGATTATTTATTGCACATTTGACACTGAATGCCGTGTTCTTTTGTTGTTGTAGAGTCCCTGAACCAGCTTTTCTGGGAGCACATGAATCCCCTCCCGCACCCACATTAATTTAATAATGATATGACGGATACTTGCAGTGGCTGGCAGGGGCCAGGGTAACATTTCTCAAAGACACATGATTTTATTCTCTTATATTTTTCTGTGAGTTTTTAAAAAAATATTCCTCCATATTGCCAACTAAAGTCCTTTTGAACACGAAATTGATTGCCATTAAATAGCTGAAAATCACCAATACGTTTTCCTTGGCCTATTTTATATTTGGCTACAAATTCTCCACATATTTTGACTGGGCTTAAAAAGCCATCGCCTGTGAGGAAATCTCAGCATATAGCTCCTTATCAATGGAACAGATGATAATGAAAAGTTAAAGGACAGTATCTCTTGAAGAATACAATGCGTGAAACATGGATACGTTCATATACTTCCGCTCAAACATTAAATAATTCCAAAAGCATTTGAAAAGAGAGCAATTTGCTGTTGCATTCATACCCCTGAAGATGGCACTGATGATACTAAAACTTTCTTAGTTTTTGCAAAGTACCTGCAAGGGTTAATCTGTGAGGTCTGGCCATTTTCTTTGATTCCAGGGGACACTATCCTATTCTCAGGATGTGAACCCGAGAGGTGAGTGGAATTTGTGGAAACTGGTTCAATCTGGGCTCTCTGTCTCTCCCTTGCAGCAGTTCCCATAGTTTTAATTGAACTCTGTGTAATCTCTTACACTTAATAAAGCAGTTATTGCATTTCTGATTTCCTTCCAAACATTTATAAACATCTACTCCAGGCAGCAAGAATGCTATCCTAGGAGTTTTAAGAATAGCCAGAAAGGGACTTCCCTGGTGGCACAGTGGTTGAGAGTCCGCCTGCCGATGCAGGGGACACGGGTTCGTGCCCCGGTCCGGGAAGATCCCACATGCCGCGGAGCGGCTGGGCCCGTGAGCCATGGCTGCTGGGCCTGCGCGTCTGGAGCCTGTGCTCCGCAACGGGAGAGGCCACAGCAGTGAGAGCCTGCGTACCAAAAAAAAAAAAAAAAAGAACAGCCAGAAAGATACAGTAAGTCAGTATGTGAAAAGGAAGTCAACAGAAGAAATGACCTTTTGACCCTAAGTGATGTGACATTTTCTTTAAACAATAGTTGGTTGCTAGTAAGTTTGGCCAATATTATATATGCTAGAAAAAGATCAGAATAAGTCATAGCACTTCCACGGAAACATAGTACTTCAGTATATGGAAGACCTTGCAGTCAGACGAGGTCAAGGTATGAACCTTGGCTCTATGCACTGGCATTGTGACTTTACGAATATTACTTATTCTCTCTGAATCCTGCTTTTTTTTTTTCAGTTATAAAACAAGAATAATACCTAAATGAATAGACATATGTACAGAATTTAGTAAATGGGGTATACTCTCAGTAATGACTAGATAACATCCCTACCCAAATCTGCCTAATAATTCTGCCAACCATGTTTACCCTTCCTTAAATATCTCATGGATACATGAAAGCCAGGAACATTCTTATTTATATAGTATATAATAAATTATATTTTGAAAATCTTGAAGTCAATAGTGTTTGAAATCTTAGCAAGATTTTGATATTGAATAATGGAATGTATCTAAAAGATCAATGTTTCTCTTAAAATGTAATGAGAATAAACCTTAGGAAAAAAAGGCAAATTTACCCAGGAATGAATTTAGAAGTCACCACAGAATGTTTACACCCTGCTTAGCAAAGTTCACGGCACAAACTTGGTATTCAATAATTGATTGTTGAATATGAAATACAGATTTTGGATAATGATTTCTTTTATTTTTCCCCATTCAGGTGAAGAAACAGAGGGTGAAAAAACTAAGGAGCTGGCCCAAAGTTATCCAGCTTGCTTGGGTTAGAACCAAGACCTACTGTTATGCTCCTTGGTTAAAAGTCAACTATGAGCCGGTGACTGGCTCTCTACATTATACAAAGGTGAAGGGATTTCTTCCTCTATCTCAAGTACTGATGATAAAAACAAATACAACTTACTACCTTGCAAAATTAATGAATAAAATATATATGTATGAATAGACATGTGTAAAAGTACACGTTTTTGTTTAAACATAGCATAGTGTTAAACATTGCTTAACACTGTGTGATGTTTAGTATGCGATTCAAAAGTAGTGGAAAGGGCTTCCCTGCTGGCGCAGTGTTTGAGAGTCCACCTGCTGATGCAGGGGACACGGGTTCGTGCCCCGGTCCGGGAAGATCCCACATGCCGCGGAGGGCTGGGCCCGTGGGCCACGGCCGCTGAGCCTGCGCGTCCGGAGCCTGTGTTCCGCAAGGGGAGAGGCCACAGCAGTGAGAGGCCCGCGTACTGAAAAAAAAAAAAACCAACAAAACAAAAAAAAATCTTTTTTCTTTCTCCTGTTCAGTGTGGATGATTTCCACTACTCTGTCTTCCAGATAACTGATCTGTTCCTCTCTATCAGCTAATTTATGGTTGATTCCCTCTAGTATCTTTTTTTATTTAGTTATTATATTATTCAGCTCTAATTAGTTATTTTTTATATTTTCTAACTCTGTTGAAATTCTCACTTTTTTTGTCCATTCTTCTCTTGAGTTTGGTGAGCATTTACCATGATTGTTTTGAACTGTTTATTGAGTTGATCACTTATCTCCATTTCATTTCTTTTTTCCCCTCTGTTTTTTACCTTTTCCTTTGTTTAGAACTTTGTCTCCTCATGTGCCTAATTCTTTGTGTTCACTTCTACATATTGGGTAGATTGGCTACATTTCTTATCCTTGGAGAAGTAGCCTTACACAGGAGAAGGCTTTTGAGGCCCAGCATCACACTCCCTTCTGGCCACCAGAGGTAGATGCTCTAAGGATGTCCCATGTACGGACTGTATGTGCCCTTCTGTTGTGGCAGGTCTGACTGCTCTTGCCCCACTGGTAGGTGAGGCTGGCCCTTGACCTGGCCGGCTGTGATTCTCTCCCTCGTGTGGTTTCTGTGGTTGTGCTGGTGGGTGGGGCAGGCGTCTATGGTAGCTGGTGGCAATGACCCATGACCTGAGATTGCTGGTGGGTAGGGCAGGCACCTGCAAGCTAACTGACCCCATACCACATACTGTTCTGGGCCCTCTGGTGGGCAAGGCATACCCTTGTCATTAATAGGCTGGAGAGAGGGTTCCAAAACCGCTCTTGCCTGCTCTGGTGTCAGTATGGCAGAACCAGAGACCCAGCTGCCTCCTGCGTCTCTAGAAGGCTTTCCATAATCATCAAGTGGGTCTGACCAGGTGCCTTTCAAACTGCTGCCTCTGTGCTGGGATTCAGAGCATGTGAGATCTTGTGTGTGCCCTGTAAGAGCAGAGTCTTTGTTTCCAATAGCCCTCTGGCTCTCTCAAATGTAGGCCCTGCTGATTTTCAAAGCTAGATGTTCCGGGGACTCATCTTCCCAGTGCAGGACCCTTAGACTGGGGAACCCAATGTGGGGCTTAGACCCCTTGCTTCTCATGGAGGACCTCTGTGGTAGTGATATCCCTCCCGTTTCTGGTCTGCCAGCCTGGGCATGTGAGTCCTGACTAGACTGCATCCTTGCCCCTCCTAGCAGTCTCATGTGGCCCCTTATTTATATCCTTAACTGTGGAAACTTTTCTTCTGCTGGTCTAAAGGTCATTCTCATAGATAGTTGCTCTGTAAGGAGTTGTGATTTTGGCGTGCCCGTGGAAGGAGGTGAGTTCAGGGTCTTCCTACTCTGCCATCTTGGTTCCTCAACTATGATTTTTAAATGACTGTATCTGGATGTAGAGTCATTTATTTAACCACACCCTTATTGTCAGAGAGGTAAGTTGTTTCCATAAATAGATTATATAAATTTTACACAAGTAACATGTCACTAAAAATACATTTAGAAATGGATTTATGAACACTGGGAAGGTGCCAGTATTTACTGTCAAATTTAACTAAGTATGTTAGATTTAACACTCTTTAGAGGAAAAAAATAAAGTAAGATCTATAGAAGTAAAACTCGAATGCTTAGAGAGGTCAGGCAGCTCCCAGATTCTTTTGTGGAGCCAAATTTACCTTTAGGTTCAAGGACAATCACACCAGAAAAAAGTGAGATGACAAATTTTGTAAGGATAGGCCGGAGCCATACGTTAGAGGAGACACTTTGAATCAGCAGCATTTGGAGTTCAAAGATCCTGACTGCATACAGTTTGTGAGAGTCTGTAGAGTGCACAGAAATTATATCTAGAGGATGCTTGTTGCCTACCCCCATCCTATCTCTGGGAGCCGCAGAGATTTACGATGGGACAGGTAGGTCACTGGGCCTTGAAAGGAACACATTGCTGATGGTTTTGAGAAGTATTGACTTTTGAAGATACTGGGATACAATTTTTTTTTTTTTTTTTTTTTTTGCGGTACGCGGGCCTCTCACTGCTGTGGCCTCTCCCGTTGCGGAGCACAGGCTCCGGATGCGCAGGTTCAGTGGCCATGGCTCACAGGCCCAGCCGCTCCGTGGCATGTGGGATCTTCCCGGACCGGGGCACGAACCCGTGTCCCCTGCATCGGCAGGTGGACTCTCAACCACTGTGCCACCAGGGAAGCCCTGGGATAGAATTTAATGCTTGGAAAAAATCAGTGGAATGTGTGTCATTAAGCTTTTTATGGAAGTCTGTCTTCAAGCCTCAACTCCTTGATATTTAATCTAGGCTGTTTATGGTCATAATTATTTACCTGTGTATTATCATCATTGGATTTGGTGGCCTTAAGTGAACAGTTATTCCCTAAGTTGGATCTGGGCTAGATTTGAACACTCTAAATGTGGGAGATAATTTTGAAATTATAGGAAGTATCTCACCTTCACATGTTACCAATAAGCCATCGGTTCTCAACCAGGGATGAGATTCCTTTCTTCTTCCCAAGGAACATTTGGTAATGTCTGGAGACATTTTTAATTGACACAACTCAGCATCTAGCAAGTAGAGGCCAGGAATGCTGATGAACAGCTAAAATACACAAGACAGTCCTCACAGCAAAGAATTCCGCAGCCCCAAATGTCAGTAATGCTGAGGCTGAGAGACCATGCAGTTCCAGGTAACAGCTAGTTTTCTAACAGGTTCTGACATCCTTTTAACTTATGACATATTTAGAAAATCTTACGCATTCTCCATAGGTGTTGGAATGTTGCTGTCTTCCTCTAAGAATTTTTGTACATTATGAAATATATATACATATAAATATATATGTAGTGGATTGCTTACTCTGTCAAAATTGATATGTGAAAGGTACAAAGTTAGTGGGCTCTCCTGAATATCCCATTTATACAATGTATTTTCTTACTTATATAAGCTATTCTACAGATTGATAGAAGAAAGGTGTTCTGCCCCCATAATCATAGACTTGTAGTTTCTTCCTAGACCTTCCTAGACCATGTTTACCAGCAGAGGCCTCTGTGTGACTCAGAGAATAGCAGTCAGATTCACAGCTTGAAGCAAAATGCTTTGATTGCAGCAGTCTTTCCTAATAAATTGTTCTCCCTCCTTGCTAGGGCACAAAACAGTTAAAGTAGCAGAAACAGCTTGCCCCTGGCTGGTGGGGGAGGGGAAGGTATAACTTAACACTTACGTCTCTAATCCTGACTCTTTCCTCCTCTTGTTTTCTTTCTGCTCTCCCATCTCCTGGGGCTTTTAATGCCCAGCTTGGCTGGAATTAATGACAAGTCTTGGTCAGAAACCAGCAGGATAAATTCAGTCTCTTTATGGACATCGCACAAAGCTTTTCATTTCATGGCTTCCACTGTCTCTCTCGCTTCTTGTCTGCACTGGGCTGTAAGCACAGTCGGTCAAGCAGTAATTCCCAAATGTTAATGAGTACTAGAATCAAAATGAGTGGATATTAACATAAAGATTCCTGGGACCACCTCCCAGATATTCTGACTCTGGTATACAGCCTCAGGATCCATCATTAATGAAATGCCTGGGTAATTCTGATCTAATGCTACTGGAATTTGTAATCCATTGCTTAAATATTCCAGACCTTTCCATAAGTCCGCTCCTTAGTTCATGCTCCCCCTTCTGCCTAGACTGTACTTTTTTTTTTTTTAGACTGTACTTTTAACCGTCTCTGTGCTTTCCTGAACTTCCCAAGCTGACTTAACCACTTCTACCTCTGTGTCCCCCTAGCACTATGCTTACATGTCTATTATTAAAGCAAATATAATAATACACAGCAATTAATATTGCTATGTTATGTTCCCGGTTAGATTGTGAATTCCCTAAGAAATAAACACTTTTTAAAAGAATGAATACAAAGACTGCAGTTTTCACCAGACTGGGTGTATCAGTCATCTCAAGCATCATACTGAAATTCTGGAGGTTAGAGCTGCCGTTGGTAGAAAAAATTTGAAAACATATTCTATGAGTAAATTTAACCTTTAGTTATTTAGGAATTACTTCGGTTTTAACTCCTTTCACAAAAATGGAAGTCACCATTAACCTTAGGATAAACAGAAAGATTTGAATACATGAGGAAATACATATGTAATAATAGTATTAAGTAATAATAAAATGCGTATGTAAAATCCATTAATACATACACATACATATGATTGTAGAGAAATATACTGTGAATATACACTGTGGAAAAATTTTCAGTAGATTAAATCTGAGATATATTTTACATATTGTAAGGACAGTATAAATTTGAAATAAGAGGCTTTATTCTCCCTGTTGAAAATTGGGGAAGAGATTTCCCTCCCCATCTCTTTCTTAGATTATTTACCACATGGAAAGTGAAATTGTTAAGTACTTTCTCATCTCTTTGAAATGTTTATAAATCATTTTGAAGACTACATAGGACTTTTGTCAGTTTCATGATCCAGAAATGCCTTTCTCAATGACCTGGGGAACCATCTCTTTGAATTGAAAACATCAAGAGAGATAGCACCCATATCTTCCAGTTTCTGTGGGAGGGTAAGGGTCTAACTTTGTGGGTGCCTTACTCCAAGACATAAAACTACCTTCTACCATAAAGATGGAGTGTTTGTTTTTCTTCCTGTTAAAGCTAATTAGCTAACACAGATGGTCACCCTAATTACCAGGTAAAGTTAGGATGAATTGTGTGACAAACGGAGTTTTAAATTCATCTTAATCCAGGAATAGTTACTGTTTATCTTGATAACATGTACATTGTATCTGCTTGGCTGTATAAAAGGGTGAGAGAATTCTTTCTGTCTTTGGTCACTTAGTTGATTGACTGTGATGTCTATCACATCCTGGTTTAATGCTTATTCAAAGATGAAAGTGTTTTCTTTACTACTTTGGGGAGAGGATATCTGGGTTGGGAGATTTTGTTTTTAATTATAGTTCCCCTCAGATTTTTCTTTTTGAAAAATTTTCAAAAAAACATTTTTTCTTTTTGATTTTGTGTGATCATCTGTGCAATGAAGCGCACGGAATGTTAACATACTATTATTGCATTACTGTCAGTTTCTCCCTTTATGTCTGTTAATATTTGCTTTATGTATTCAGATGTTCCTATGTTGGGTGCATGTATTTACAAGTTTTATATCTTCTTGTTGAATTGATCCTTTGATCATTAGGTAATGTCCTTCTTTGTCTCTTGTTACAGTCTTTGTTTTAAAGTCTGTTTTGTCTGGTATAAATATTGCTACCCAGCTTTTCATTTCCATTTATGTGGAATACCTTTTTCCATCCCCTCACTTTCAGTCTGGGTACATCTTTAGATCTAAAATGAGTCTCTTGTAGGCAAAATACACATAGGCCATGTTTTCTCATCTATTCAGCCACTGTATGTCTTTTGCTTAGAGCATTTAATCCATTTACATTTAAGGTGATTCTTGATAGATATGTATTATTGCCATTTTGTTAATTATCCTCTACTTGTTTTTAATTTTCCTTTTTTTTTTTTTTTGCGGTACGCGGGCCTCTCACTGCTGTGGCCTCTCCCGCTGCGGAGCACAGGCTCCGGACGCGCAGGCTCAGCGGCCATGGCTCACGGGCCCAGCAGCTCCGCGGCATGCGGCATCCCCCCGGACCAGGGCACGAACCTGTGTCCCCTGCATCAGCAGGCAGACTCTCCACCACTGCGCCACCAGGGAAGCCTTCTATTAGTATTTTTTTATTTGCTAATTCTAAGTTCTGATATTTGTAATCTTCTATTAATTCCATCCATGTGATCTTAATTTCAGTTATGGTAATTTTTGGTTCTAGAGTTTTAATTTCATCCTTTTTTTTGGTAGTTTGCTATGATATAATAAGATTATGCCTTATGTTATGTATTTCCTTATATATGTAAATTACAGATATAAGTCCAAACTTATAATTCCAACATATTAGTCACTTGTGTGGTTGTTGCCTTTGTTTTTTATTCATTTGGTCATTTCTCCCAGCATACTTTTCTTTTTTTCTTTTTTACACTGTAATAAAATATATACAACATAAAATTTGCCATTTTAAACATTTTTTAGTGTACAGTTCGGTGACTTTAATTACATGTTTCACAGCCATCACAAATGTGTTCCAAACATTTTCACCATTCAAACATAAATTCTGTACCCATTAAGCAATAACTCTCCATTTCCTCTCACCAGCCCTTAGTAACCTCTCATCTACTTTCTATCTTTATGAATTTGCCTATATTCTAAATTATTTCATATAAATGTAATTGTACAGTATTTGCCACTTTGTGTCTGGCTTATTTCACTTAGCATAATGCTTTCAAAGTTCATCCATGTTGTCGTATGTATCAGAACTTTATTCCTTTTCAAGATTGAATAATATTTCATTTTGTTTGTGGCCTACATTTTACTAATCTGTTCATTTGTTGATTGACACTTGAGTTGTTTCCAACTTTTGGCTATTATGAATAATACTGTATTGAACATTTGTTTATGAGTATCTGAGTATTTGTTTTTTATTCCTTTGGGTGTATACCTAGGAGTGGAATTGCTGGGTCATGTGATAATTTTATATTAACTTTTTGAGGAATGACCAAATTGTTTCCCAGAGTGGCTGTACGATTTTACATTCCCTTCTGCAATATGTGAAGGTTCCATTTTCCCCAAATCCATGCTATCACTCATTATTATCCATCTTCTTAAAAAATTATAGCTATCTGAGTGGGTGAAGTAGTTTGTATCTCACTGTAGTTTGCATTTGCATTTCCCTAAGACTAATTATGTTGAGCATATTTTTATGTCCTTATTGGCTATTGGAAAAAATGCTTGGAGAAATGTCTTTTCAAGTCCTTTGTTTATTTCTTAATTAGGTTGTTTATTTGTCATTAAGTTATAGGGGTTCTTTATAAATTCTGGCTATTAAATCCTTATCAAATATGTGATTGGCAACCTGATCAATGTGTGAAGGTATAGATCAACAACAATTGTTGGGGTCACCTCTGTCCTTACTGTCCTTCCACGACCAGGCCTCAGGAGTCCTGGCTACCTTGCTAGTAATTACATTCAAACTTTTAAAAAATCTCCCTAGCTCCAGAAAGACTTCCAAAGTTTGATTTAGTTTTTTAGCTGTTATTTTTCTGTTAGACATTTAACCTCTCATCCTGTGCCACTTCAAATTGGCACATTCTTTGTGGAGAAAAGCTGTGTGGAATGTCAGTGAATATTCCATCTCTCCAATGTCTTAGCCCCTCAAGTCCTAGATGAGTTGGTAGTGTTCCAATGCCTTCAAACACAGACACACACACACACACACACACACACACACACACACACACACGTATTTGTCTTACTTTCCTTTATTTTCAGTGGTCAGCAGCAACCTGCTCTTTTGTTACTAAAGGTAGAAATATTTGCCCTTTTTTATTGTGGTAAAAAATAACATGAGATCTACCGTCTAACAAATCTTTATGTGCACAGTATAGTATTGTTAACTATAAGCACAAAGTTGTACAACAATTCTCTAGAAATTTTTCATCTAGCATGACTAATATTCGATATCCATTAAACAGCAACTCCCCGTTTCCCTCACTGCTGGAAACCACTACTGTACTTTCTGCTTCAAAGAGTTTGATGACTTTAGATCCTCATATAAGTGGAATCACACAGTATGTGTCCTTCTGTGTACCCGGCTTATTTCACTTAGCTTAATGTCCTCTAGGTTCTTCCATGTTGTCATGTATGATAGGATTTCCTTCTTTTTTAAGGCTGAATAATATTTCATTGTATGTATAGATCACATTTTCTTACTCATACATCTGTCAATGGACATTTAAATTGCTTCCACATCTTGTTTATTGTGAATACTGCTGCACTGATCGCTGGAGTGAAAATATCTTTTTGAAATCCTGATTTCAATTATTTTAGATCAAAACCCAGAAATGAGATTTTTTGATCACATGGTAGTTCTTTTTTTGAGGAACCTCCATACTGTTTTCCACAGTGGCTACACCCTTTAAAATTCCCACCAACAGAAGGGTTCCATGCAAGAGGTGTGAAGTGACATCTCATTGTGGTTTTGATTTGTACTTCCCTAATGATTAATGACGTTGAACATTTTAATATATAGTTGTTGACTATTTTTATGTCTTTTTTGGAGAAAAGCGTATTCAAGTCCTTTGCCCATTTAAAAATGAAGTTATTTATTTATTCATTCATTCATTCATTTATTCTTACTGAATTGTGTGAGTTCCTTATATATTTTGAATATAAACCCCTTATCAGATATATGTCTTGCAAATATTTTCTACCACTTCATCGGTTGCCTTTTCACTCTGTTGATTGTTTTCTTTGCTGTGCAGAAATTTTTTAGTACATGTTGTCCCAATGTCTACTTTTGTTTTTGTTATTTGTGCCTTAGTGTCATATCCAAAAACTAAATTATTGCCAGCACCAAAGTCATGAAGCTTTTCCACTGTGTTGTCATCTTGGAAAATTACAATTTCAGGACTTACATTTAAATCTTTAATACATTTTGAATTGATTTTTGTGTATGGTGTAAGAAAAGCGTCCAATTTCATTCTTTTGTATGTGGGTATTCAGTTTTCCCAGCACAATTTGTTGAAGAGACTATCCTTTCCCATTGTGTGTTCTTGGCTCTATAGTTGAGAATCAGTATATCTTGATCAATATACCTTAACCTTGACTATATGTGTGTAGGTTTATTTCTGGGCTCTCTGTTCGGTCCTATTGGTCTATTTTTCCATTATTATGTCGGTACTACACTGTCTTAATTACCATAGCTTAGTAATCTTTCTAAATCAGGAAGTGTGAGACACAGCTTTGTTCCTCTTTCTCAAGATTGTTTTGGCTATTTGAAATCCTTTATGGTTCCATATGAATTTTAGGATTTTTTTCTATTTCTGTAAAGTGTTGTTGGGATTTTGACAGGGTTGAATTGAATGTGTAAATCATTTGGGGTAGTATGGATACTTAAAATATATATATGTATTTTAAAATGCTTCACAATAGTCAATTGAATAAAAGTTTCTTATTTTAACCAGTCCTATATTGCTGGAATTTAGGTTTTTAGTCTTCTGATATTAAAACAGTGCCATGGTGCCTATCCAAGTTATTTCACAAATATAAGTAAATCTGTATTTTGATGGTGTCAAATTGCTCTTTATTGAGGATACAGCAATTTACTCCTATAATTAGCATGTGTCTATGCCTATTCCAACACCCCCTTTATCAAAGTGTGTCCTCTTGCTTTTAGACCTTTGTCAATCTTACGGGTGAAATGTCACCTCAGTTCAAGGGTGCTTCTCATAAACTCTACTTGTTTATAGTATAATAATAAAATTATAGCAAAAATGACACAATTGTTGATGTATGCTGGGCTTAGGCACATTTCTAGATACTATATAGTCCTTAACTCTCAATTCTCAGCTTACCTTTGAGGTAAGCATTAGTTTATTCTTATTTTACAGATGAAAAAACTGAGGCAAAAAGCTAGGATAATCTCCCCAAGATCTTCAGAAGTGAAGACAGAACTGAAGCATAGCAAATCTGACTTTAGTGTGTGTATGTGTTCTTCTTAGGGTGATGGGAACCCAGATGATAATTCCAGGTATAATTTCAAAATAAGAATGACTTTCTCTATGGTAAACATAAGGTACATATTAGAAACCATTAGGACACCCACGTTGTATTAATTTCCTGGGGCTGCTGTAACAAATAACTACAAACTGGAGGACTTAAAGGACAGAAATGTATTCTCTTATCCTTCTGGAGGCTGGAAGTCTGAAATCAAGGTGTCAGGAGGGCCACAGTCCATCCGAAGACTCTAGTGGGAACTCATTCCTTGCCACTTCCAGCTTCCTGTGACTGTTGGCTCTTCTTGATTTATGGCTGCATCACTCCAATCCTCTCCGTAGTTACACTGCTTCTTCTTTTGTATGTCTTCTTGGTACGTCTCTCTCTGTTCTCCCTCTGCCTCTCTCTTATAAGTTTACTTGTGATTCATTTAGGAGTCACTTTTAGATTATCCAGGATACGATCCTCCTTTCAAGATCTTTAATTAATCATGTCTTTTAGAGTTGTAATGTACTATTCATTCTTTGTCCATAATATTGGCAAGTTCTGGGGATGAATACATGGACAAATCTCTTTTGGGGGCCACCTTTCAACCCACTGAACAGATTTTCCATCCATTTACCTGAAAATATTCATGAAAGGCCTGCTGTGTGGCAGACGTTTTTCAATGTGCTGGGGAAAGAGCAATGAGAAAAATAGATATTAACCCTGCCTTCTCAGTGCTTATGTTTTAGCTGAAAGAGCCAAATACTGTAAGAAATAAATGAATAAATATAGAGAGTGCCATCAGTGAGAAACACTGTGGAAGAAGATAGAGAAGGGAGAGGAGGTGCTGTGGGAAAGGGGTGGGAATTTTCAGTGTGGACATCTGAGGAGGTCTGTCTGAGAAGATGGCTGTGGAAGGCTGACAGATGGCTTCCCCCAAGGGTGTCAGGTTCTAATCCCCAGAATCTGTAGCCGTTACCTTATATGGCAAAGTCCTTCCGGACATGATCAAATTAAGGATTTAAAGATAATCCTGGGTTATCCAGTGGGCCTTAAATGTTATAACAGATGTCTTTGTAGGAGAGGGACAGAGAAGATTTTGCACAGGTGGGGAGCAGGCAGTGTGACCAGGGAGGCAGATATCTGATTGATGTGCACACAAGTCCAGCTTCCACCAGAGCTGGAAGGGGTAAAGAAGGGGTTCTCCCCAAAGCCTTTAGAAGGAGTGTGGCTCTGTCAACACCTTGACTCTGGCCCCTTGATTTTGAATTTCTGCCTTCCAAAACTGCGAGAGAAAAGATTTCCTTTGTTTTAAGACCCACAGTTTGTGGTGATGGGTTACAGCAGCATCTGAAAACTATTGACAATAGCACAACCCATAAGGAGGTGAAGGAGCAGGCCATGTGTATATCGAGAGAATGAGAACTCCTGGCACAGAGAGACTTCATGTCCAACAGCCTTGAGAGGGAAGCATGCTTGGCGTGATTGAGGAAACATGACGGGGGGCACTGAGGCCCTAGTGCAGTGAGCAGGGAGAAGGTAGTAGGACACAAGAGGTCAGAGGACTTGAGGGTTTAGTGATGAGGTTCGGTCTCACTCCCCATGAGATGAGAAGTCACTGAAGGGTTTTGAGCACAGGGATGATAGGATCTGACCCATACTCTGAGCAGCTCTCAATTCCTTCCAAAAGGAACCAATATCACTCTGTCTGTGGTATTGATATAGACTACAGTTGGGCTAAGGGCAGTAACAGGAACCAATTAGGAAGCTATTGATTGTGTTTAGTAGGCAGCTGATGCAATGAGTCTAGAGTTTATAGAAGATGCACACTTCTAAGTCTTGTGGAAATATGCTTTAAAACATTTCAGCATAGGAGATAGGATATATATATATATATATATATATATATATATATATATATATATTCAATTATACGCAAGAGGAAGTTAGCTTTCCTAATAGGGAATACTTTACACATAGCAAGGGTGATAACATTTAACTGAAAGGCAACTACAAGTGTTTCACCTATCATTATCTCTGATAAGCACCAGAGGCTTTGCAAATAGATGTTAGAAGAGGATTTTCACTGGTGAATTTAGTGGCTTTTTAATGAACATAATGGCTATGCAAATAAATTATGTGTGGATTTAGTTGTATTCAACATATACAGATTGGTAAACTTGGTAAACGATGTTAGACTTCCCGTCACTGCTTGTATAGGATGATAGAGTCAGGGAAGCTTTTTACCCATCACCTTTCGGAATGCCATTCAAGGCATGATTCTAATGCAGACATCCCACTCCTGAATGTTTATGAACATTAGAATTATTGTGTTGGCTCTGTCAAATATGAGATCCATTGAATCTTGCTTCTAAAATATTGCTGAGCAAGAAAATCTTTTATGCAAAAAGGCGTTGCTTAATCTCAAAAAAACAAAGAACTAAGACTTCATCAAGCTGACAGGAACAGCTTGTATGAGGGTTTTTGTGCCTGCTTATTAATAAGGATTTGACTTACAAATGGCAGTATATGTGGTAGAACTGAGTCTGAGATTTGTTTTCATTGAAAACCGAGTAGTGGGAATGTAAGAGAGTAGATATCCTTAATCTTCTTTAGAAGCAATTTAGGTTTTAAGAAAGAATTTCAATGAAGGTTTTATAGCAAAAGTTTCCATGCTGAAAATACGCAAACCACTTTGGACTGGAAGGGTTCCCCTCCCTCAGTTCAAAAATGTAGACTCAGAATTCTTTTCTCTCCCCTGGTTACCTGGATATTAACATGTTATCTGTTATCTATCAGAGGATCACTCTGACCACTATGTCAATGAGTTTTCTAAAGCACATTTTGTGCAAACTTGGAATAAAAGGTGAATCCCTTCTTACTAAAATCATTCTTTACACTTTATAGCATGCAACATATAACAGCATGGATAAATCTTCCTGTTTTTAAACCTGATGTAACAGTGATCTAGAAAGAATGAAAAAGTCACAAAACATTTAAAAAATGTTTTATGGGAGAAAAGGTGATCCAACCATTTATTCCTTATAGTGTATAATAAAATCAGTATAGACTATTGACCGTAATATTATGAAACAATGATGAAATAAAATATTAATTCTAAAGTTCATATATATGAATTATTATTAGTTTTTTCCGTAGTGTTTTCTATTGAGGTATAGTCGATTTAAAATATTGTGTTAGTTTCAGGTGTATAGCAAAACAATTCAGTTATACATATATACGTATATATCTATATTCTTTTTTTTCAGTTATTTTCCATTATAGTTTATTGCAAGATATTGGATATAGTTCCCTGTTGATCACAGAAAAAATTCTAACCACTGCCCAGTCTTACTTCATGCATTTGGATCTGAAATAAAGAAATGAAGTTGGTGGGAGAATGGGAAAGCCTGTCTTCTCTGCACATGCAGAATAAATTCTACTAGTCATCCTTTGCTCTAGTTGGGGGATCTCCATAAATATAGGTTATTAATAACTGCATTTTACATTTTTGATATTTTAAGTTAATAATCCTAATAATAGACACCACTTACAGGTTATCTACTTTGTTTATAGAAATTGTTTCATCCTTAAGACAACCCTGAGACTAGGTATTCTTTTCCATAGAAAGGAAGTCAGGTTAAGATTAGATAAATAACTCGCCCAGGTCCACATAGCTAGAAAGTGGTAAAACTATACCAATATTCTATGAAATGTATCTCTGTGCTCTATTCATTAAATCATAGTGGTTAATTACAATAACCTTGAGAAATGGACAGAGAAGTGACTATTATTCATAATTCATGTGTGAAGAAAGTAACATTTTGTCTAAGATGACAGAACTGGTTAGTAGTAGAACTGGCCTTTAACCAGGACTTTAGACTCGCTGAGTGGTGTTCCTTCCTTTGGACCCCTCAGTGGCCCAGTTTATGATGTTTTTATGATGCTTTTCTCGCCATCTCAAGGTAAGAACCCTGCAAAATCTTCCCTTTAATTCCTACTCCTGAATATTACAAATAAAATGATTTTTAAATGTCTGATTAGATAACAAAATCTCATGGTTCACTTTCTTACTCATCTTATCTTCTCAAGCTTTGCAAGTTTGAGAAAATCCATTAGATAGATACATTGAGCAAAGTCACTTTAATATAGTTTCTTAAAACAGGATTTTTTTAATTGAATAAAGTAGAGAATTGGCTCTATCAAACGTTTATTTTACTTTATTGTGAATCCTCTAAAAATGTCCCTAATTTCCCTAAGGAAATTGGTTTACACATGGTGTATCTTCCTTTATATAATCAAGCACGATTAAAAGGATATATTGGTTTCTTTTCTAGAGAGCTCTTTAATGTCAAAAGTAAACTTCATCTCATTTATAGTGTGCAAACACACTGTCTATCACATTGTTCCATAAAATGCTGTCTTATGGATGAAATTGAAAACCTCAGCCCAGTTTCTCATAATCATGATAGTCTCTTACTTGTTGTAAATTCATGTAAATTTAGTTTGTATTTAATTGATAAAAAAAGAAATAAAACCGAAGCAGAGGAAGGAGAAAAGAGGAGAAAGATGAGAAAGACAAGTAGAAGAGAGAGAAGTAGAAGGGGAAAATATATGTATATATACCTACAAATGTATACTTACATATATATGTGTATAAAAGTACCTGTAATATTTTAAATGAAACTAATATAATATGTATTACATATTTTATGTACTGTATAAGTATACATATGTACATATATATACCAACACACTTTTGCATTCTGGGAAACAAGGTTGTCTGAGACATGTGTATCATTGTGGGAGCAGAATTCTAAGATGGTCTCCAAGATTTCTGGCCTCCCTCTGAGTATGATGGGGTGTCACAGTTGTAACTGGGTTATGTTACATGGCAAAGGTCAGGGATTTTGCAGGTATAATTAAGTCAGTTGATTTTGAGTTAATCAAAAGGGAGATTATCCTGAATGGGCTTGACTTAATCATATGAAAGTCCTTAAAAAAAGGAGGCCCTTAATGACGAGAGAGATTCTCTTGCTGGCCTTGCAGCAGTACAGTGCTATGCTATGAGACAGCCTGTGAGAGTGTCACATGGCAAGGACTGTGTGTCTCTAACTGACCTTGAGCAGCAGCTGGCTTATAGCCAGCAAGAAAGTGACCTCAGTCCTACAACTGCAAGGAACTGCATTCTGACAACAGACGTGTGAGCTTGGAGGAAGAATTCCAACTCCGGAAAGGACTGCAACCCAGATGACTTCTAGATTGCTACCTTGTGAGACCCGTATCAAAGGGCCCAATAAAACTGTTCCTGGACTCCTGACCCACAGAAACATACAAAACGTGTGCCGTCTTAAGCCACATCCTTTGTGGAAATTTGTATGCAGTAATAGAAAAATGCAATGATTTTTTTCAAAAGTAATATATGCCACATATTCTTATAGAATCACACAGACATCTTCTAGACTCTAAGCTAGGTAGGTATATTACTGTGGCTCTTTCAATTCTAAAATTCTGGACTTCAGGAGGTAAGACTCACGAACTTGAATGAGCGCAGAATTTGTGTTGTGGCATAGAGTATGAAGCAGTTGTAGAATAAAATAAGAGCTGCACTTCTCCCGTTGCTACCACTGCAGGCATTGCCATCTGCTAACTACAGTTTTTTTTTTTTTTTAAAAAAACATTCTTCATGCCAAATGACATGACTAGAAACATTCTAGGACTATATAAATCTCATGGACCAGAGACTGAGGATTTGCTCCAGGATTACCCATTGAGGAGAATGATTAATAGACGATGGCTTTTTGTATTCCATATATGGAGAACAAAATTTAAAACACTGTAGTCCTTTTGTGCCAAGCAACTAAGAAATTTGATATACAAACATTTATCAACTGCCTCCTATGTATGTTCACTGTCTTAGATACTGGGGATAAAGATTTGAATAAACTCTATTTTCAAGAAACTCACAAAATACCAGGGATCCAGATATTTAAATAAATAAATAACAATTGAGAACATATAATTGAATGTATCCAAGATGTATACCTGTTGTAGGATCCTTTTTATTAGACATTGAGGTATTCTGTATTGGGCACAATAACTTTATGTAAGGTAATGAGCTAACTCTTTTAAGGCTTAAATTCAAATGGCTTCAAATTCCTCAGTATTTTTATGTAGGAGACCCAAATTCTGAAAGTCCATTGACCTTTAAAATATTGACCAAGTTATATAAGTGGAAAAAAAGGACTAATATTTTATAATTCACAGTTGATTAGCTATGATTCTTTTCACAAATTCACTTGAACTTCCTAATAGTGTTGGCAAAAGATGAAACAATTACCTCAATTGGAATCATGATGATAATTTCCTTTGTGGAACTCAGTTAGCTATGCTTTTTCCTGTCTCCTAGAACCATTTTTATATTGTTTGGATTCATCCTAAATCAGCTGATGTCTACGGTTTCTGATATGCAATCAACCTGTTTAATAAAGCTATTTCAATGAGTTAAATGATATTACAGTTTTCTAGCAATTTCTCCAAAAGTCTCACTGGTTTTGAAAGCAGTCTGATGTATCATAGAGATGTGATATTGTCGAGTTAAAAGGGATTAAAAAAAATTTTTGTATCTAAATTCTTTAAGAATTATTATAAAGCTCTGTTAACTTACTAATATTTAGTAAGTACTAAATTAATATGTGTATAGGACTGAGAGCTAGGTACTGTAGATGGTAATGCATGATTTTTTCTCTTTATCAAATAATTTCTTTTAAAGAATGTTGTTGATACATACACTGGATCTAAGAGCCTGGTTCTTGATTACACTGTGAATGCATTGTAAGTTACTCTTCCAGGAGAATGCCGGTACCTTAAAATGCAGAGAACCACCATTACAATTTTTTTAATAGAGTCAGGTGATAATATTCTCTAATGAATAAGTAGATTGTACATTTAAAATTTGTATGAATATATGGTATATGTGGTTTTATACTTTTTAATTTCTTCATTTTGAGTAAATGATGCAACTGAATTGCAATGTAATTTCTTGCTCTGATACATAATTTTTTAGCACCTCTTTTCTTTTCTTTTTTTTTTTTTGCGGTACGTGGGCCTCTCACTGTTGTGGCCTCTCCCGTTGCGGAGCACAGGCTCCGGACGCGCAGGCTCAGCGGCCATGGCTCACGGGCCCAGCTGCTCCGTGGCATGTGGGATCTTCCTGGACCGGGGCACGAACCCGCGTCTCTTACATCGGCAGGCAGACTCTCAACCACTGCGGCACCACGGAAGCCCGCTCAGTTAGGATTGATTCTCAATCACTCAAGGTAAACCCTGCCTCTATTCCTGCATTTCCTCAGTAATATCTAGCTCTTAAAAGTAACTGCTCCTTTCCCTAGAAACTATCGTCTCAGAGAGGGTTCCTGATAAAAACTCCTATGAGATGGGCCTTTATGAATATATAAAATATTTGGGAAGAATTTGTTTGAAGTATGCTCATCAGGCAAGTTGCTCATGGTGATAACAGAAATAGTGGGAAAATTTTGGGCCAAAATGATAAACAACGATGAATATTTGAGTAAGCATACTGAAAAATGGCGAGGCATAGGAACGGGCCATTTATACTCTCAATTTTGTATTGTAAAAATGTGTTAAAAGTTTTTTGTTCTTCATTAGCAATTGATGGTTTAGTGGGCCAGGCTATGCTTAGGCAAGAAGGGTATCGTTTATTAGAACGTATCAGATACTTCTCACTCTCTGACTTGATAATGCTTCCAAGTGGATCATTTATATCCACATACATACATGCTATTATTTCTCCGTCTTCAGACAAAACAAAACCTTTTCTTGACCCATCTCCCCATCATCTACTTCTAGGGATTATCTCATTTCTCTTATACCTTAGGTAGCAAAACTTCTTAAAATGTATGTATATTTGCTGACTCCTGCTCTTTGCTTATTTTCTCCTGAACCATCCACTGGAATTGTTCTTCTAAGTTCACCAATGACTTTACAGTGTTAAATCCAATGACCCTCATACTAACCTATCAGCATTTTTAGACAGAGTTGATCTGTATCACCTCCTTGAAATGTTTTCTTCACCTGGCTTCAGTGACTCAATCCATGCTTGCACTTTCCCTCATACCTCGCTGATCACTCTTTTCTTTCTTCTTCTTTTTTTGTTTTTACTTATCCTTTCTCTTTTCTCCAACCTTTGAAAGTTGATGTGCTCCAGGGTTCCGTCCTAGGACTCCTTCTCTTTACCTTTTATTTTTACCCAGGTCCTATCTTTAAAGACCATCTTCATTCCTGTGAGAACCAGATTTATGTCTCTCACCTGGATTTCTTTTTTTTTTTTTCACCTGGATTTCTTATCGTACAGTATCAACAGTTAGAGCAAGCCTAATATGTCCAGTCCAAACTCCTGTTCTCCTCTCCACTCCTGAATTGGATTCTCCTTCAGTAAATGGCAACTCTGGTCTTGATTCTGCTTCTCTCTGTAAATGGCAACTCCAGTCTCCCAGTTATCCAGGTCAAAAACATTGGAGTTCTTGACTCCTTTCCTTCTTTCACAGCTCACATCCAATCATTCAAAGTATTCAGAATATGAATACTTTTTACCACCTCTTGCTAAAATCCTGGTACTAGCTACCCTATTCTCTCGTCTCAATAACCTTCTGAGTGCCCTTATTTCTGCCCTTGCTTCCTGCCTATTCTTAGCTCAGCAACCAAAGTATTTCCTGAAAACATTAGTCAAACCACAATCTCTCCTTCCCATCTCACTCAGAATAAAAACCAACATCTAGCAAATGGCTCACAAGACCCTCGTCGGTTATTCTTCCTGTACCCTTGCTTATTCCCAAAACTTTCCACTGGCTCTTTGCTGCTCTTTAGTCATACCAGCCGGGGTCCTATCTCAGGACTTTGCACTTGCTGTTCCTTCTGCCTAGAATGCTTTTCTCCAGACATCTACGTGATTTCAACCCTTGTTCAGCTCACCTTTCCAGTGAACATTCCCAAGGAAACCTTATTTAAAACTGCAAACTTCCTTCTCTCCCCAGCACTCCTTCTCTCCTTCCAGGTTTTATTTATGTTCGTAGTATTTATCATCATCTTATGTACAAATATCTTACACAACTTATTCTATATCGATTAGGATGTAAGCTCCTTAAGGACATGCATTTTATTTTGTCTTATTCACTCTATATTCCTAGCATCTTTGATGTTGCCTGCTACTTGTAATGTGATTAATAAATTCGTGTTAACTTAATACATCACTTTCTAGGACGACCACTAGATCCCTAGCACTAGAGTTTCTAGAACTCAATCAGAGACACATTGATTTTCAAGTTAGAATTCTTAATGAAATGAAACATGAGGAAATTCCAGGGACATACAGTTTTTTATAAAACATTCAATGTGGGAATTTCCTGGTGGTTCAGTGGTAAGGATTTGGAGCTTTCACTGCCGTGGGCCTGGGTTCAATCCCTGGTCGGGGAACTAAGATTGGTGCTGCCAAAAATAAAACAAACTTCAGTGCACCTACTGGCATTCCATATTCCATAGAGTCTCCATGTTGCCTTCATGCTGTGTTTTCAGTTACACAACAGTGTTGGAGGTTACACAGAAATATGCCAACTGAAGCTTAAAAAGGACTGTGCAATGTCTTTTAGAATCCATAATGCTCATTTCCTGCTGGGCTTAATTTCAGAACCCAGAGCTATTATTAAACTTTAAAAAGTGTTTCTTCTTTTATCTGGGGATCATATTGTAACATATTTATTTATTTCGTGGGTGTGAAAAAAGCCTCTAAAATCTTTTCATCAAGTTATACTCTTGGGATCCTCTTTCTGAGAATTTTCTATCTTTGTTCCTGCTGTCAAGTGAGCCCCGCTGAACTTACCATCGATGTAAGAACTAATTGAAAATATTTTTGAGACGGTATTTTCATAAAGCTCCCAAAGGTGACCAGAAGTTTCCAGTGCTGTATATTAAGGGTTTCTGTGATTCAGAGACAGATGATTTAGTTACAATATGGCTTCTGGCGGCTGCACGAACACCTGGGAGCCAGTTGGTCAGTGTTGATTTGCCAGGTGTAAGAAAAACTATTTTGTTGCTGCTGTTATCAGCATGTTCCTTGATTGTATAATGCAGGTGAGATTGAATTTAGGTCATAGGGATGGTTTCATCTTGCCTGTATAGTAGAGACATTTATGCACGACTGGGTAAACTTATGTCACTTATTATTGGGTTCAATGGAGTTAGTAAGAGTCGCAAGGTTGAAAGATAACTTTCATTACATCTCTTCTTTCAGTTGCTCAAACCATATTAAGAAACTGACTTTCTTCAGGAACTTTTACTATTTAAGTTTGTAAATAGTATCTGAGCGCTGGATCTGAAGAAAGTAAATTTGGTAATTTTTGTGATCACTTTTTTTTCTCATGAATCAACAAAAATATTGCAAGAAAAGATGTAAACTTCCTAAATTTAGCCACCATGGGGAAAATGGAACAGCTGACACTGAGTTGCTATGCCACAAATGCACGTATAAAAGGACAAGCCTTAAAAAAATGAGTGACTTGCCTAACCTTCCATTTTTAGCTTTATACAGTGTGAGGGTACAGTTATGAAGATAAAATTTTTGTCAGTCTCTTGTTAATTCTCTATTTGTATTGATTTTTGTAATGTATGCCATCTTCTTGATGCGCAAAGATATCTTTCAGGGGCAATGACATAGTGACCTGACATAGCTCTTTTGAGAGGGTTACCATGAAGATCATGGCAATCTAACATACACTTAACATAGTGCGCAGAATTTATAAATTGTAATGAAGGATTAGTTTGGGATTATGGGAATCTCACAGTGAGTCACATGTACTACTTACAATGGCACACATAGCTAGGTGCAATTGCAAGTTATCAAATTATCAGAATGATTTTGCCCTGGGTATTTACTAACTAGACAGAGCACATTTGGCAGCTCAGTCTCAGACAAGGGATTTTGCCAAAGTAAGAATGGACTTTTGGGGAAGAGGCTCTTAACGTTGAAGGCAAATCTGGAGAAATGGAATGAAATTACTGGCAGAGGAAAAAAAGAATAACTCCAGAGAAATTTCTGAGTAAAAGTGCAGGCACCCTTCAAAGCATGTAATAAAGATTCTTCTGCAGTTTATGGGTGCAGGCCAGGCATATTTAAAGTCCTCAAGCAGTGAGGACATAGGCGAGTGATATGTAACATAAAGACATAGTATTCTTGGAGTTAGATGGACATTAAAATGTGAAACTCTTAGAAAAGCTAATTTTATCTCTGCCACAGTTTTGTCCAGAATTTACCAGGAAGTAATAAACATTTGAGCAAATTTTCTAGACTGAAATAGAAGCAATAGATGAGATGAAAATAAAATCCTTCAGGATATATCAATGGATATCCAAGACCGTTTAAAAATGTGTTATAAAACCATACACTCAAACTTGATTCATTACCTGCCCAAACACCTGAAAGTTAACAAAAAATTACTGCAACATTCAGGTGTATTGATGTCAAACACAAGAAAACGACATCGTGGTGGATTGTTCTTTTTTCCTAAGACCATTTAGATTACGCTATTTATGCAAGATATAATATAGTGATCATAAAGTGTTTTCTTTATTTCATAACACTGTCCGATTTTCACCTCTTTCAGCTCTTACAGTTTGGGGTCAACATCCCCCATCATCTGTCAAGTTGCAGCATCTTTTTTTTTTTTTTTACATATAAATTCTTCAGTTTATTAAGAAAAGCGAATGAGACCCATCAGGAGTATTCATGTTGCTATGGCGATGCAGTTGGTCTACCAGATGGAGAGTGGGCTACTTTCTGTAGTTGTCCACTGAAGGGGTTCCTGGGACAGAGGGGGACACAGACCTTATAGTGTTTTGTATTTTTCTGGTATGACTTTTCCAGATGTGGAAAGTGGATCTCAAATCTGAGTGGGCATGAGAATCTCCTGGAAAACTTGTTAGAACAGAGAGCTGGGTTCCACCCCCAGAGTTTCTTTCTTATTTTTTTTTTAGAGTTATGAACATTAAGTTTAATACTTTTATTGTACCAAATAAAAGTTTAATACATTTATTGTACCAAAGTTTACTAAAAGTCAAGTAAGTTCATGTTATCTCTGTTACAAAATTTTTCATCAAGAAAAATGACTTGGTATGATGAAATTTTCATAAGTAAATTAAATGTAAATGGGATAAGAGTTCTTAGGTGAACTCTTTCAAGAATAATTTAAAAAAATTTTATTCACGTACAATTGATTTACGATGTTGTGTTAGTTTCAGGTGTACAGCAAGGTGAGTCAGTTATAATATACATATATCCACTCTTTTTTAGATTCTTTTCCCCTATAAGGCCATTACAGAGTATTGCGTAGAGTTCCCTATGCTATGCAGTAGGTCCTTATTAGTTATCTATTTTATATATAGTAGTGTGTATATGTCAATCCCAATCTCCTAAATTACCTCCCACTCTTTACCCCCTGGAAGCCATAAGTTGGTTTTCCACATCTGTAACTCTGTTTTCTAGAAGTTCATTTGTACCCTTTTTTTTAGATTCCACATATAAGTGATATCGTATGATATTTGTCTTCGTCTGACTTACTTCACTCAGTATGACAATCTCTAGTTGCATCCATGTTGCTGCAAATCACATTATTCCATTCTTTTTTATGGTGGAGTAATATTCCACAGAATATATATGTATCACATCTTCTTTATTCGTTCCTCTTTTGATGGATATTTACTATGGAGAACAGTATGGAGCGTCCTTAAAAAACTAAAATAGATACCATATTGACCCAGCAATCCCACTGCTGTGTGTGTATCTGGAGAAAACCATAATTTGAAAAGATACATGCACCCCAATGTTCACTGCATCACTGTTTACAATAGGCAGGACATGGAAGCAAGTTGCAACATCTTAAACGTGGATCATCATTTAAAAAGCAGAATTTTAGTCCCTGGCACAATAATTATTTATGTATTTCCTCCCATTCTTTTGTTTTTTTCTCCCATTCTTATCTTTATGCTTTTACCCCCTTTTTTTTCTGATCCCCAAATGCCCAAACCAAATTAAGTTTTCTCCTTAAGTTGTTGCCTCCTTGTTACCTTCTTAATTTTATTGACATTACCGTTCTCTGTGTTATCTATGTACAAAACTTCAAAGTTGCTTTGATTCCCCTTTTTTTCTATGACCTTTACCCCTAATTTGTGACCAAACGGATCCAATATTACCAAGTAAATCTCTAAAGAGCATCTTGTACTTTTCTCTTTCTTTCTAATCACATTGGTATTGCTTGGCTTGAGTTTCATGACTTCTCACCTAGCCTGTTGTAATCATCTGTAAACTGATCTTTTGTCTTTTTTTCCCTCACCTCCAGTTCTTTCTATATCACAGGCTTAATATAGTAGTAATTACTGAAGTATTTCAGTTAAGAGGATGGTATTCCTTGATTGAGGTATCAGGTAGCCTTGTTTTTCTCCTAGAACCTATAAAAATTGCTCCACAGTAATTATCTCCCAACTTTCAACTTTCTTTGCTTAAAATGCTAAGCTACCAAGCACTACCTCCATCCCTCTTTAATTAATGAATTTAGTAAAAGTATGCTTATTCTGTATCATTAAATCAAAGTTGTATGCTGGATTCTGTACAGGATACATGGATGGACACCTTTCCTGCCCTCAAGAAGCTTATAGTATTCCAGGAAAGACTAAATATAAAATTAAATAACTATAAAAACTAAAACCATCCTAAACAGGTTTCAAACAAATTGCTGTAGCCCTACATTAATGTATTTAACAAATACTTACTGAATACCCACTCTGTGCCTGTCCATATTCTGGATGTGGGGATATAATGGCAGACAGAGCAAAAAACTTGCCCTAATGGAACTAATATTCCAAAGACGTTAGAAAGATAATAAAAAAAATGAGTAAGTAAGTATGTAGTATGTTGCCACATAGAGATAATTTATATGGAGACAAATTAACTAGGACAAAGGAATAAAAAGTAGGTCAGGGCAGCTCTTTTAGGAAGTGAAGTCTGGAAAGGCCTCTCAGAAGACGGGACATGTGATAGAGACCCAGTGAAGTGAGGGAGAGACCATAGGAGGATGTAGGGAAGAGCATCTGGGAAGAGGAACAACAAAGGAAAGGGGCCAAAGGAGCAGTGAACCTGGGTGTCCAAAGAACAGCAAGGAGGCAAGTTCATGGAGAGATAAGTGGGTTTGGGGGGGATGGGTGTTAGAAGTCAAGTTTGGATGACAGGCCTGGGAGAAAAGAATGTGGGGTTTTAAAGGCTGTGGTGAAGGACTTGGGCTTTTGTTTGAAGTGTGATGAGATTCTATTGGAAGGGTCTGAGCAGATGTGTCAAATTATCTAATTTAAATTTTGAAATAATTATTCCAGCAGCTCCGTGGAGAAAGGCTGGGGAAGGAGTGGAATCTGGGTAGTCCGTGAGGATGCTCTGGCAGAGTCTGGGCTGGAGAAGATGATGGCTTAGGCTCGGGTAGTGGAGGAAAGGTGAGAAATGCTCCATTTGACCCTCAGTGCATTTGTAAGACAGACATGACGAGATTTGCTCAGAGTATTTTGGATGTGTGGTGTGAAAGAAGAGAAGAATCAAAAATAGCCCCTCATCTTTTTGACCAATAGGAGAGGATAATTTGGGAAGACAACATTGACAGTTCTGTTTTATACATGGTAAATTTGAGATTTCTGTTAATATATAAGTGTAGATGTAAGGTAGGTAGTTGACGACATCAACAGAGAGGTAAGAGTTAAGAGAAAGGGGAACTCAGTAATTACAGATGACACTGAAACTCTTGTGACTGGATGAGATCACTTACCAGTCATAGCGTAGATAGCGAAGATGCCAAAACGCCCAGGCCAGGGACCCCTGACATTTAGACATCTGAATAAATAAAGAGTGTCAAAAAGGGCAATGAGATTCCACTCATGGATTTGGGGATCAGGGAAAGTTTCACATAAAACATGCCATTTGACCTGACCCTGAAGTCTGAACAGAATTTTCACATTAGTGCTGGTGGGAGGAATTTGAGGCGGCAAGGAGTTGCATGAGCAAAGTCACAGGGGTAAAAAGTGCTGAATGCATTTAAGAAACAAATCGCTTAACCACCAGCCAAACTGGAGTATTCATCATTCCTCATGCCTATTCCTCTCCTTGTCAAGATACATCTCGATGGTTGTTACTTTTTGTTACTCATATTTTATGTCTTTTCTATTCTAGGGCAGTGGATTAAAGCCCAGAAACTATGTTATTGATTCACAGTGGACACAGGCTGCTAGCTTTTTTTACCACTGGCTTTTCACTTTCTGGAGAAGGTGCTTTGCCTAGCCATGAAATGCCAGATGGCAGGGATGTACCAATTATAATTTGAGAATAAACGTATGTATAGAACAAAACTAGATATAAATTCTTCAAGGAGCCCTGACTCTTATTATAGAGGAGCTTCTACAATTCTCTGTGCTTTTATCTTACAAATGTATAATTAGCACAAGTTTCTTCTGGGGCTCAGTATAAATCAGGCATCATCTATGCCCTCAAGATGTTTACTGTCTAGTGTAAGGAATATGCTATGCACATAAGGTAATATGCTAGGCTGATATGCTTTTAGTGTCTTTACCTCTACTTACTGATTCCTATTTCAAGCAATCTAGGACCTTTTGGTTATTGATACCCTCTTGGCTAAAGCAGGCAGTATGTAGGCAGATACAGGCTCAGACCCAGAATCCAGTGTCCTTTGGTGACTCTGGATACAAAGGTACTCAAAGAACAAGCGGCAGCCTCCTGAGCTGGCGATTCTGCCTTCATTTCTCTAACCGTTACTGCTATTTCCCACTGTGTCTTGGTGAACACCTTGTTAACATCCAATCTGTCTTTAGCAAACGTTTTTCCCCAGGGAACATGATTTTTCACATACTCTAAATCGCTGGTCAAGTAACTGATCTTTATATACTAATCACCTCTAAATATTAAACTACCAATTTGACATCAAATGTTTTGCAGTGTTTGGGGCTGTGCTGCCCACCTCTCACTTCCGCTGTACATGCTCATGCACTCATACAGTTTGTGGAATTCAGTGTCCTTATTCCCACTCTTCTCCCCAGTCCTAGAAGTGTTCTGTTCCCCACAATTTCTCACTCATTAGTTATCTCAATAGATTTTTTTTTTTATTAAACTCTTTGATGATTCTCTGGAGGAAACTCATGTCCTTTCTTCTTTCTCTTGTCACTGCCATATCCCTGGGATGTTATCTCCAGGAGCAAAGTTTGTGACATTTTACAACATAAGGCACTGATGGAGACTGTAGCATTGGAAGTAGGACTTCAAGATTTGATGTGTTCTTCATTTACAAAACAGAAATAGACCCACAGACATAGAAAACAAACTAATGGTTGCCAAAGGGGAATAGGGCAGGAGTGGCAAATTAGAGGGATGGGATTAATATATACACAGTACTATATATAAAATAGATAACCAGAAAGGACATACTGTATAGTACAGGGAACTATACTCAGTAACTTGCAATAACCTATCAGGAAAAGAATCTGAAAAAAGAATAATATATAGTTATTTTATATATATATATATATAAAATATGTAATATATATAATAAAGAATAATATATATCTTATATATAATATATGGTATATTATATATATTTTATATTACATAATATTATAATATATATTAATTATAATACATTACAATCATACTCTATATGACTCCCAAATTATTATCAACTATATTATATAGCCTACATTGATCAAGTAGACATACTGTTACCAAATAACTCACCTACTTTAATATTTGGTACTGATTAGCTATAAGCTGTGTACATATAAAGTTAAGTAAATAAATGTTGATAAAAAGTTAGAAATTATAATTGATGTGGAGAGGGCACCTGATGTATCTAAAGGCAACCGGACAATCATTACCTTATCTCTCTGACTCCTTTTCTCCTGAATCTGCTGGAATTTCTTGGAGGGTGGTGGATAAAGGGGTGAGGCACAGACTCTGTTTTTCATTTACTCTGTTCTGTTTCCAGACTTAGCTCCCACAGCAGGCCATCTTCCTCAGTAGATTCACAACTATTTTCTATTATCAGTCAAGACTTGTTTTTTCCAGTAGATAAGGAGAAGAGAGAAGTGTGTTTGAGGTTCTGGTGTAACTGAGAACTATCTAAGACTTTAGGGGAAATAACTGTTTTCAGAAATACCGAAAAGTAAAACAGCAACAACAAAAAACTTGCATCTTCCATTTTTATAACTCTCACAGCCTATCTGAAATTTTGTTTTATATAATATTTTTCCAATGAGACAGATTCTATTTGAGAGCAAAAATCTTCCTTCTTTCAATTGTGCATTCTTATTGTCTATTAAAGGGCTTGCTTTAGAGTAAGAGCTCCATAATGTTAAATGAATGGATTGGTGGAGTGATGAGTAGATGGGTGGAAGAACAAATGGATGGAGAGTTGGGAGAATGAATGAATGAATGGACGAGTAGACTGATGCGTGGATAGTTGTCTTCAGAGGTATTAAATAAACCTGAGTTTCCACCGAAACAGTGTCTGGATGACAGCACACCTGTTTACAACATGGTTTACTGAATATTTTAAGCTCACTCTTGAGACCTACTGCTCAGAAAAAAAAAAGATTCCTTGCAAAAAATTATTGCTCATTGGCAATGTACCTGGTCACCCAAGAGCTCTCTGATCCAGAGGTACAACAAGATTAGTGTTATTTTCATGCCTGCTGACACCACATCCATTCTGAAGCCCATGGATAAACGAACCATTTCCACTTTCAAGTTTCAATATTTAAGAAATACATTGCATAATACTATAGCTATCACATACAGTGATTCCTCTGATGGATCTGGGCAAACTAAATTGAAAACCTTCTGGGAAGGGTTCACCATTCTAGATGCCATTAAGAACATTTCTGATTCATGGGAAGAGGTCAACATATCAATATTAACAGGAGTTTGGAAGAAGTTGATGCCAACCTTAATGGATGATTTTGAGGGGTTCAAGAGTTCATTGGAGGAAGTAACTGAAGATGTGGTGGAAATAACAAGAGAAATAGAATTAGAACTGGAGCTTGAATTGACTGAATTGCTACAATCTCATGATAAAACTTGAATGGGCGAGGAGTTCGTTCTTATAGGTGAGCAAAGAAAGTGATTTCTTGAGGCAAAAACTACTCTTGATGCAGATGCTGTGAAGATTGTTAAAATGACCACAAAGGATTTACAATATTACATAAACTTAGTTGATAAAGCAATGGCAGCGTTTGATAGGATTGACTCCAATTTTGAAAGAAGTTCTACTGTGGGTAAAATGTTATCAAACAGCATTGCATACTATAGAGAAATAATTCATGAAAGGAAGAGTCAATTGATGCCACAAACTTCACTGTTGTCTCCCCAGCCACCTCAAACTTCAGCAACCACAGTCCTGATCAGTCAGCAGCTCTCAACATGCAGGCAAGACCCTTCAGCAAACAGCAAAATGCTTATGGCTTGCTGAAGGCTCAAATGATGGTTAGCACTTTTTATCTATAAAGTATTTTGAATAAAGGTATGTACATTTTTTAAGACATAGTGCTATTGCACACTTAGTAGACTACAGTACAGTGTAAACATAACTTTTATATGCATTGGGAAACCAAAAAATTCGTGTGACTCACTTCATTGCAGCATTTGCTTTATTGCAGTAATCTGAAATCGAACCTGCAGTATCTCAGAGTTTTGCCTGTAGTCACTATTGCAGTTATCCATTGCTACATAACAAGCTAACTTAAAACATAGTGGCTTACAACAACTGTCATTGTCTCTTCATCTTTGAGTTCGCTGGGTTCAACTGGGTAGTTCTCCTTTGAGATCTCTCCTGCAGTCACAATCAGATAGTCATCTGAGTCATCTGAAGGCTTGGCTTAACCAAGATATCCCAGAGTTTACTCACATGGCTTGACCTCAGACTGGAACACTTAAATGTGGATTATCCACGAGGATTAAGTGTCTCACTGTATAGCAGTTAGATTCTGAAGGGAGGCAGGAAGCGGAAGCTGCCGATCAGTTAAGAGCTTCTGTCTAGAACTGGATTCAGGGCTTACCCAGTTTCAAGGGAATGACTGACACTTGAAACTGACCCCTGTTGGGGCACACAGGATCTGAATTGATCTTTTACTTATCAATAGTCTGTATAAGACTGTCAACTGTTGTTCACTGCTGATTCTCCAGCTCCTCACAGAGTGCCAGGCATGTAATAAATCAATAATAAATGATTCATTGAACTAACATTTATCAGGAAAATAATATATAGTAGAAGCAGTGCTAGACATGAGATACCCTGATTTTTCCTTTATTTCTCTGACTCCCATGCACTCCAGTATTGGAGACAGAAAATAAGAATATACAAATGAGTACAGAATTTGGAATTGTTATAAATGAAATCTGCAGGAGTATATATGGAGTAATGGGGGAGGGAGAGTGATTGCTTCAGACACAGCATGTTCAGAGGAAGCCTCTCTGGGAAGAAGAACTTAAAGCTGAGAGATGAAGCAGGAGAAGGAGCCAGCCATGAAAAGAAACAGAAACGCACACATTCTCATTCCAAAGAAATGGAAAGAGGCCAAGGCAAGACTGATGGATCCAAGAAATGAAAGAAGCCAAAGTGACTAAAAATAAGTTTATCAAGGTACAGGGAACCAGAAGGTTAGCCTGACCATGGTCAGATCATGTCATGCTTAGCAGTATGATGAGAAATGCAAGTTTTATTCTAAATGCAGTTAGAAGCAAATTAAAACTTTTAAGTGAGAGCGTGATATAATATGATTTACACTTTTAAAGTATTACTCTGGCTGCTTTGTGGAGAATGGTTTAGAAGAAACAACAGAGGAAGTAATGAGAAGAGTTACAGTGCTTTTGTGCTTGCTTAGGGGAGAGATGGATGGAGGGAGTGGAAATGGAAACAAAGAGAACACAGATCTCTTTTGGAGGTGTATTAGAAAGCACCTGAGAAGGAGTTAGAGAGGCATAAGATGATTTTTATGGGTTTTTTTCCCAGTGCACCAAGATAGATGTAGTGCTTTTCACTAAGGTGGGAAAGATTGAGAGAAGAATGCATAAAGGAAAATCAAGTGTTCCATTTTGACATGCTAAATTTGAGATATTTATGTGATAGCTAAGAGCAGATGTTCATAGAAATGGAGAATAGAAAGGTGGTTGACAAGGGATAAGGGGTGGAATAAATAGGAAAAACTTTGTGAAAGAGTACAAAATTTCATTTATATAATGGATGAGGTCGGAGGATCTAAGGTATAACGTGAATATAGTTGACAACACTATATTGTATAATTGAAATTGTATATACTACTAAGAGAGTAGAACTTAAATGTTCTCACCCCTCCCCCAAAACAACAAATGGTTAATTAAAATAGATGTTGAGTTCCTAATTGGACACAGGAACCTGGAACAGGGAACCCACATTGAATTAATGATATTTAAATCTCATCCATGGGGGTGGACAAGATTTCCTGGGGGCTAAGATTCTACATGGAAAGAGAAGAGGGCTTAGGACTAAGCCTTGAGGAATACAATCTTCTGAAGTTGGAACAAAGAGGACAAACCCATAAGAAATCAGAAGAGTGTGATGCGAGGGAATTTCAAGAGAGAAGATGCTCCTATCTGGTCAAGAGCTGCTGAGAAAGAGCTCTTGGAGGATGCAGACAAAGAAGTATATGAGGTTTTTGTTGGAATTGGGTGTCTTTGATAAGAAGATTCAGTGACGTGTTAGGGAATAACAGAATCCAGGTTGGAACGGGCTTGTGAGATTAGGGAAGGGAGACAGTGAAGAACTATATGCAAACATCATATAGCTTCCCTTTTTTTCTGCCAAGGATTTTATATGCATAAAAAACATACACAAATATACAATCCAATTTCCCTTCTTTTACACCAGATGCACCCGGATCATGATTATTTATACTTAGCAGTACATCCTGGAAGTGCTCAATATCGTATAGAGTTCCTTGTTCATTTTATAGCAACATCGCACAGCTTTCCAATGTAAGACTGCACCATATTTTATTTAGCCATTAGAATTATGCCTTATCTTCTTCTTATACATAATGTTGTGATTATAGGTAATTGGAACCTCTGTATTAAAAGGCATTCCCCTCCTTAATATTTGCGCTAATTTGCATTTTTAGCTGCAATGTGTATGGCTGACTGTTTTCTCACAGTTTAGGCAACTTTGTGCATTATGAAACTTAGCATTTTTTCTAATCTGATAAACTAAAAATGATGTGTCAGAATAGTTTTCAAAAATATGTTTTTTAAAATACGTGAAACTTATATAACATAAAATTAAACATTTAGAAGTATACAATTCAGTGAAATTTAGTACACTCACAATGTTGTGAAACCACCACCTCTATCAAATTCCAAACATTTTTATCACCTGAAAGAAAATGAAACCAAGAGAGACATGTGGACCCTTCCTGGCTATGGACCCCCATGTTTCCTGCCCACCTTTTGTTTCTAGAAAAACTTTAGCTTCTTAGGCCTTCCTGGAGTTCCAAAGAGCAAATTTAATCAGAGAAGTGAGAAAATGCAGAAACAAAGGAAAATAGTCAAGCAAGATAAAATAATAAGAGTTTAGCCATAGAACAAATTCAAGAACCTCCTCAAGGGCTATAGATATTATTTTGAGTTGTATCCTTGAGTTGTTTTATAGATATTAAACCCCTACCAGGTGGAAGAAGTTAATTGCATGCTGATCACAAGCACATAGACCCCAGACCAACTGGAACCTGAAGGTTGATGATGTTAACTCCTGAAATACCACCCTGATACCTCATGGCAAACTAATCAGAAGAATATGCATGAGCTGATCAGGCACCTTGTGACCCTCTCCCTTACCTTGCCTCTAAAAATCCCTTCCCTAAAACGCATTAGGGAGTTCAGGACTTTAAAGTGAGAGCTGCCCATTCTCCTTGCTTGGCCCCATGTTGGGCACCCTGCAGTAAGAGCTGTATTTTCCTTCATCACAACCCTATGTCAGTAGACTGGCTTTGCTGTGCATTGGGCAAGTGGATCTAAGTCTGGTTTGGTAACAAGAATCCCATCCCCATTAAGCAGTCCCCCCTTATTCCCCAGCCTCCCCCAAGCCCCTGGCAACACAAATCTGCTTTCTGTCTTTACAGATTTACCTATTCTGAATATTTCCTACTAATGGAATCATATAAACCCTTTTGTGTCTGACTTCTTACACTTAGTATAATGTTTCTGAGGTTCATATACTTTGTAGCATGCATCAGTACTTCATTCCTTTTCATGACTGATTGATATTCTATTTTATGTATATCCCACAATTTGTTTACCCATTGGTCCATGATGGACAATTGGATTTTTGTCTATTGTGAATACTGCTGTTATAATTATTCATAACTATTTGAGTATCTGTTTTCAATTGGGACAGTATATATGTAGGAGGGAAATTCTGGGTCATATGGTAATTCAGTGTTTAACTTTTTGAGGAAATGCCAAACCATTGTCTACAATGACCATTTACATTCTCACCAGCAATGTATCAGGGTACCAATTTCTCCACATCCTTGACAACCTTTGTTATTTTCCTTTTCTTTTTATCATAACCATCCTAGTGTGTGTTAAACGGTATAAAATTGTGGTTTCCTTATCTGTTTATGGTTACATGGCTATGTTCATTTTGTGACAATTTATTAAGCTGTCAATTAAGATGTGTATTCTTGGGTTTCCCTGGTGGCGCAGTGATTGAGAGTCCGCCTGCCGACGCAGGGGACACGGGTTCGTGCCCCGGTCTGGGAAGATCCCACGTGCCGCGGAGGGGCTGGGCCTGTGAGCCATGGCCGCTGAGCCTGCGCGTCCGGAGCCTGTGCTCCGCAATGGGAGAGGCCACAACAGTTAGAGGCCCGCGTACCGCAAAAACAAACAAACAAACAAACAAAAAAGATGTGTATTCTTTTCTGTACATATTTTATTCCAATAAAATATTTACAAAACTTTAATATAAACGTTGGTTGAGGAATAAATGGATACATATTATTGAAAAAATGTTCATTAAATTGGCTCCCTTAACAAAATGAATTTCCGCTATCTACTTGTCCCAGCCAGTCAGCTTGGAAGGCTATAGAAATTATTCCTTCTTCCAACAGGACACACTTGGCACCTCTCTTACTGTTTCTATTATTTTATGCTTGGCATTTATGCCCAGTGACACCTGGAAATTTCACTTTTTCATTCACTTCTATTCTCACTTTCTTCTATCCCACACATACTGTGCAAATCTATCCAACCATCTACCCTATCTTAGAGAGTTCATCCTACTTTCAATTCAGAATGCTCATTCTCAAATGTAAATATTTGAGGGCTGTTTAAAAAATTACCATGGGTCTCTTGAGAACTTCAGTCCTTAGCTTGAAATATTTTAAAATGTGATTTTAAATGCAAATATGCTTAATTTATATGGTCACTCAACATAAATGAGACTGTAACTCAAATATGAAATAGAAATTATTTGGCCAAACAAGATTGGAATATGCTTAAGAGTCACACAAATTACTAGTATATTCATGGCCTCTTCTCTTTCTTACCACCTGAGTATCCCTCTTCTCTTATTTGTTCTTGTCCAGATTATATGGTTTACTTAATTATATTAAACTTAGCTTTGGTTAGAGTGGAGATGTGGGCAAGGAATATTAAAAAGAGGAAGAGGATATTCAGTTATCTGAGAAAAAAATGAAGAAAGAGAAAGAAAGAAAAGGGAGAAGGGAAGGGGAAAAAATGAAAAGATCCACTGTACATGCAGGGGCTTAGGTGAGGGTTAATAAGAGGAATGCAGTTTTGAGAGAGGCTGAAGGGTGTAAGCAATACTAGAAGCTGGAGGAACGGGAGAGAGAATTCCCATGGAGCATTATTTTGAATGATAAGTTGGATTGATTTTGATATCCTCTAAACATGTCAATAAAAAAATGAAATTTACTTTTGATTCCTTTGGTTGCTATCTGTGTCATGGTACATGTAACATCCAATTGAAAGTGGATTATGAAACACTCCAGCTCAGTTTCAGCTTCTTTTACTTTATTACTGAAATAAAATTCAATATTTTAAAAATTCTGGTATCTAGCTTGAAAATCCTGACAATATGTTTGCTAACCCCAGTTTGAAAAATACAAGAATTGTCCCAAAGTTAGCAGCCATGACACAAAGCTCAGTTAAGTCTTCTTTGTAAAACATAAAAATTACTGAAAAAAAAATCAGTTTTCCCATGAAATGTTACTGTATTTTATTTCAATATTTTACTAGGTAATAAGAAACCTCATATATCTCGGTAAGGTCTACAAGAAAAATAGAAGAGGTAAGGAAGGAGCCTTCCTTAGCCACGCAGGGCTCTCAGGGACATAACAGCTCTGGATTCAAAATCTAAGTTGAGGGTGGAGGTGTGGTTGTAAGAGAAGGACTTCAGAAGTAAGGTCAATTTATAATTTCTCCCTCTTCCTCTTAAGACTATATATGTATATATTGTTTACGGTGTTTCTCTTGTGTGGCCCTATTACTATAAATATAAAAAAAACTACAGAACAAAAATATTATAAAAAACAATTTTCTTATGGTTTGCCTTTTTTCCTGCAGTCACTTCAATTGTGTCTGTTTTTCTCGTGTGTGTATGTGTATATAATATTTTAGTTAAAATAAGCAAACAACAAATAAACAAGCAAAGAAACAAAATGAGCTAAAGATGAAAAGTCCCAGCCCTAACATGGCAAACCTCTATCTTTCAACAGAAAATTATTTCTCAGTAACTTACTTGTCCTTCAAATTCAGTTATAGGAATGTTCATTCATGTTTATTTCTAATAGGAAAAAAAGAATATAGATAGTGCTTGCCAATTAGAGGGTATGTTGAATCCGACTTATCTCAAATAACCACTTGTGACTGCTCTATGTTTTCCTTTCTCATTCAACCTCTCCATATAAAAGAAATGTTATTTTAAATTATTTTTCCAATTTGTAAAAGTGTGTTTGTTGCCAAAACTTCTGGACATAGGACTAGTTTTAATCCATCAAAGACACAATGTCTAGTAGCAAACCATATTCTTCATAGTATTTAATTAACTATCCTTACATGCCCAAGAGTTCTGTGTACCCAGCATCAGTTGACAAACCCCTTTGCTCTTGTCATTGAAGTTCACGCCTGGTGTTACCCAAATGAAACAACTTCTTGAGCTACACAATGTTAACTCAGTTTGAGAGTGCTCTGAATGTCATCCCCTTCATTCACTTTCTTTGTTCACTCTTTTCAGCAAACATTTATTGAATCTCTCTTTGTACTCCACTTGGCAATGAAAGGAATACATAGAATTCTAGTCACTGACAACCTTCTACAGAGAAGTTTTGCAACATGCGAAGTTTAACACTAATCAAAAAGTTAAATAACAAAAATATGAGTGTCCTATGACAATTTTTTTTACAACCGTCAAATAAATGGGTTCTGGAATGGCCTAAGAGGATTGTGAACAAGACTGGTCAAGGAGGCCCTCAAGTTGAAGGACTTGAAAGGACTTGAAAAGAAAACGGGTAAGAGGTGCAAGAAATCAGTCCTGAGAAGAGAAAAGAAAACATTCCAAGAAGGGGACCAGAGCACAAGCACCATGGTAGGGGAAAAAGTAGCCTTCCCAGAGGACCTAAGTGTCTAACTGTGTTAATTCAGGAGGGTGCAGTGAAGGATACTTGCAAAGAAACAGCATTTGGAGAGATCAAACAGGCAACCCAAGGGCTTCTCCTTCAAAGTTTTGATTTAGAAAATCATTAAAGAAACTGATTTTAGAACATTCTACATATTAATCCACTCCTTAATTAACTGAACTAATAATGAGGAACAATTCTAAGTTATTCAGAATGGTGAAAGGCTTAATTCCCTTTGGAATGTGCTTTTGTATTGAAATTCAAATAAAATTGTGTTTGCTGTGACATTGCAGAGCTTAGATTATGGAAGAACTATGGAGCTTTTTCTTAACTTTTTTTTGTTTTTTGCGGTACGCGGGCCTCTCACTGTTGTGGCCTCTCCCGTTGTGGAGCACAGGCTCCGGACGCACAGGCTCAGTGGCCATGGCTCACGGGCCTATCCGCTCCGCGGCATGTGGGATCTTCCCGGACCGGGGCACGAACCCGTGCCCCCTGCATCTGCAGGCGGACTCTCAACCACTGTGCCACCAGGGAAGCCCTGGAGCTTTTTCTTTGTTCATCTCCATCCAAAAAATAAACAATACCTCCTGGAGATGCATATTGCAAAACTCTGAGTTGTTCTTTTTTTGAAAAATTCTGGCAGAGACATTTTTCTGAAGCTCAAATAAGTTAAGCATACCCTAAGATGACTATGTATTAAAAATTAAGTCCAAAAATTATTTTTTAATTACAATGGACAATAGGTTTAAAAAAAATTCTCTAAAATAAAAATTTTGCAAATTTGGCAAAAATATTGGTGCTTAAATTCATCGGGGTATAATTTGCATTATTGATTTCAGGTAATAATTTTGTGACATGTCTTTACTTGTTTTACAAGTGAGTTCTTTTAATACCTTTCTATTTACAACTGCAGCCTTAAAACAAACTGAGAAAACCAGCAGCAAACTGATCACTTGAGAGTCACATAATTATTGGTATCAACCAGCCCATAAAAATTGCAATAGCCTTGAGTCAAATCTAACTTAAAATGTTAAATGAATAAAGACTAAATTAAGCTTATTTCCTTGATGAAACAGTTGGATCATTAACTGGATACTAACAGAAGTCTAATCTTCGTAGTTATTTTTAAATTATTGTTCACTCAATGGCATTTGGATTACATCTCGTACAAAAATTTCCCTGAAAACTTAATATAGTTCAAAGAATTCAGATATAATCTTGAAAAACATTCCATATCTTGGTTTTCTTTACAAATGCATTAGGGTTAATTGTGTGGTATATGGATAATGATGTTCCTCTTTTAAATGGTAACTGGAATATGATATTAAAATGGTCTTAGTAAAAGTTATCACCATCAAAACACATTGAGAATCTATCTTCATAACATGCTTTATTAGTGGCTGTGCAAGCAGCAAGTTGGACATGTAACTGAGCAGGACCCCATGGGGCCTTCCTGCAGGGGGGAGGGGGCTTGGGGGGAGGACAAGCCTTCTTCCCCCATATCCTCTGCTTTGACTTGTCTCTGAAGTACCTCGATAATAGTATTTGATGCACATTTCCTGAGTTGTTTTGCAGATGTGTCACGTTTATGTGAGGACCTTGAACACATAGCCCCAGGCCTTCTGGAGCCTGAGGACTGGTAATGTTGACCCCTGTGACACCACCCTGCTACCTCCCCATCAGCCAATCAGAGAATTATGCACAAGCTGATCACATACCCTGCAATCCTCCTCCCTCACCTGGCTTTTAAAATCGCTTTGCCGAAACCCTTCGGGAGTTCCGGCTTTTAGGGCATGAGCCACCCATCTCCTTGCATGGCCCTGCAATAAACCTTTCTCTGCTCCAAGCTCCAACTTTTCAGTTTGTTTGGCCTCACTGTGCATCAGGCACACAAACGTGTGTTAACAGACAGACATAATCTGTCTCTTGGGAATTTACAATCCAAGGTTGAAAATGCTGACACAGATGCTACTGAAGCAATGTAGGTAAAGAAATTTGTATTAAAAAGCTAGAAAACTTGAATAGGTGATTTTTAAAAATTGCTAATAACAAATAACTTTAAATAAACAGCAATTTGTATCTGGACACTTCTAATATTCTTGTCTTTCAAATAATTCATCAGTCTCCCAAGACTGTCCCTTAGGTTCATACATGAAGGCACCAGGGCATAACAGAGATGGATAAATAAGTTGCACCCTTGGCTGGATGGAAAGAGAATCATGGGTAGAGAGGCTGCAAATTCCAAGGAAGAAAAGGAATTGGCTCGATATGTCTTAGTGATTAAAGCTGGATTAGGAATGTAAATTTGGTCTTTGGATACACTATTCTCTTGCTGCATCTCCCAACCTAAAAAACAAACAAATAAAAAACAGACCAAAAAAACCTACTTTTTTATAAGAAAGGAAAATATTTTTCTCTCTTTCTAAATGATACTGGGAATCCCACTCCTCTAAATATGTCAGAGAAAATGACAAAATAGAAATAAATCCTTGATTGAAGGAATTTCTTCTAAAATGAAACCAGGGAAATGAAGGAAATCTTCACAGATAAATAGACGGGATGGCATAAAAATGATTATAATTATGCCTAGCATAAGACATGAAGAGGAAGTTAAAGATAGGAACGCCCCAGAATTAAAAAGAATTTGTTTCTGAAACAAATCAATGGCTTAGAAAAAGTTAGTGAGGACTGCTCCATATCGAAAGAGATCCACATAAACAAATGTGACTAATGTGTGGATTTTAGAGATCCTGATTCAGACAAACCAAATATGAAAGAGTTTTTAAAAAATCCGAGGAATTGTTGCTCACGTTGTTACATATGAAAAAGACATTGACTTTATGTAGGAAATTTTTCATACTTTTTGAAGGTATATGCTGAAGTATATAGAGGTAAAATAATATGATGGCCAGAATTTGTTTTAAAATAATTTTAACACCAAAAAATAAGAAGAAAAATAAGGTATAGATGAAGTTCTTGGAAAATCTTGAAAATTGTTCATTCAAGAAATTGGGTATGTGGAAACTGATTGAAGCTTTTCATAACAGAAATATTATTTTCTGATGATAAAAATAATATGCATATGTTTTTAGAAAGTTTAGAAAATACAATTAATTATAAACAAAAAATCAGCAGTGAGCTTAATTTCTCTTAATAGTTTGGGTTATTTACTTTCTAGGTGCTATTGATGAAACTTTTATATGATGAATTTCTATTTCTTCCTGGTGAACTATATAAAGATATCTTGATCCTTTTATTTTCCTTGTGTGTTTTAGTTACTTTAAAAACAATAGGTTTATGAAATTTCATTTCATAGTAAAACTAATCATATTGTCATACTTGAAGAAAGTTTTTGTTTCATTATTTGTATTTAACATTTCAAATTTGTGCATATGGAATTTTAAAAAGTCTATTCTTTTTTTGTTACATTTGTAAATATTCACTTTGTAATTTAAAAGGATCAAGAACTGCTTTTGAATCTTCTTATTCACACTGTGGATATATATTCCGCATCTGGTAAAATTATGGCTTCAACAAAGACCTTTTTCTAAATCATTCCTGGTATCAAGTTGGTGCTAGATGGGCCCCCAGGGCAAATGGTTTGAGTTCTTTCCTTGTGGACTGATTCTCCAAGACAGGAACAACAGAACAATTGAGAGAGGAGGATGGGCCGTGCCCAGATAGAAGATAAGATACCCCATATTCCTCATTCTTGAAGTCAGGAGACCTCCCCGACTACACATGCTCAGAAAGGTTCCTTGGAGGTCAAAAGGGGAGTGATGCTAACTGATGCTCACTTACCCATAGGCCTCCTCAGTGGAATCCATCTTGGCTAAAAGATGCACCCGCACACATGGAAAAATCCTGAGCTATACCAAGTACAGACTTTGAACTGGGCAAATAAAAATGATTGGCCAGAGGAAACATGGAAGCAATGCCCCATAAAAGTGATACAAACAGCCAGGAGGGCGTGGCTCTCTCTGAGCCTGCCTGTGTGTCTATCCACATGTACTCTTTTTTTTTTTTTAACATCTTTATTGGAGTATAATTGCTTTACAATGGTGTGTTAGTTTCTGCTTTATAACAAAATGAATCAGTTATACATATACATATGTCTCCATATCTCTTCCCTCTTGCGTCTCCCTCCCTCCCACCCTCCCTATTTCCTAATAAATACTTGATTCACTACTTTCCGTCTTTGTGGGAATTCTTTTCTGCAAAGCCATAGGGCCAGGGCCTTGTCACTGACCACGGGTCTAGTGGCTAGGATTTGATTCTCTCACCGCCGCAACCCAACCTCAATCACTGGCTGGGAACCGGAACCCTGCTTCAAGCCGCTGCAGGCCGAGGCCACCCGAGATCAGGTCATACATATATTCATTGCCGAGAATTCACTGAACACATGCTGCTCTAATTCTGTCAGTTTTAAGAAATGAAGACATTTATATCCCAGTCCAGAACTCCTAGGGGTAATATGAATAGACAACTGCCCTTCACTAAAAAGAAAGTATTCATCACCCAGAGTTGAGAAAAAGCTAATTCAGGGGATTCTCTAACTATATGCTTTTTTAAAAAGGCAATAAAATACTTATTGACATAGCAGCATTATTAAAGAATGGTATAGAATGGCCAGTGGGATTTTTCTTGGGCCCTAGAATTGTTACCAAAACTTGCCAAAACTGGAGACAAAAGAAGCCAAATATCCCAGTCTGTAAGTTCTGAGACTGACCTGTGATTAGGGCCAGCAACCTTCTCACAGGACTTGTTGAAAGGTGCAAGCTCGAAGAATAAACTTCACCAGGGATTATTTAAAGTACTTACTGACCAGTTTGGTACGGCACTAACTCAAATGGATGCTAGCCATAACAATCAGTATAGCCATAAAACCTAATAATATCTCCACTTTTACCCCGCAGTAATATCAGGAGAAGACTAGTAGAGCAAATATTAACTCTGTGCAATGCAATTCCTTCCCATCAAAGATAGAAAAAAGGAGAGCACAAGGAAATCACTTGTAAAGATGGAATGGAGATTGCTTTCAAAAACGGAAGGCTGGGGCTTCCCTGGTGGCGCAGTGGTTGAGAGTCCGCCTGCCGATGCAGGGGACGCAGGTTCGTGCCCCGTCCGGGAAGATCCCACATGCCGCGGAGCAGCTGGGCCCGTGAGCCATGGCCGCTGAGCCTGTGCGTCCGGAGCCTGTGCTCCGCAACGGGAGAGGCCTCAACAGTGAGAGGCCCGCGTACCGCAAAAAAAAAAAAAAAAAAAAAAAAAAAAAAAAAAACCCCAAAAAAACCGGAAGGCTGGCCTTCATTTGCCCATTGACCAGTAAACACTGTGTGAGCAAAGATCAAATGGAAGACAGACTGTCTACAGAATGGAGACCGGGACTGCTCCCCCTTAAGTTAGACTGCTGTGAGGAATAGCAGGTGAATCCCTAACCTTCCCATAAGCTTGACATTTGACTGTGAAGGCTAGATGAGATTGGAGTTTACCGTCTTGCCAGGACTTCAACCATGTGGTTGCCCAAGTCCTGTACACAAGAGAAAGGTAGAGTGATGCAACCAGTTTGAGGCCAAGGGAACACAGAGTGCTTAAAGGAGCTACACAAGAATGAAATTTTTCTCAGCAGGACAAGGCGGCCATCACCTGTCCACATCAAACACAAGAAGAGGAATGCTACTTGATAGGAAACATCTACTCCCTAATACCTTGACTCCCTTTTAGGCTTTCAGTCTCAACATATTGATTCCATCTCCTATTGTCTTTGGCTTCTCAACTGACCTTGTCTTGTCCATCAGTCCATCCCCTATTTTAGCAGCCTAAGTTATGCTGTATTTTGATACTTTACCTTGCTCCCAGCAAAGGGTCCTTTTTCCTGCACCTTCTTTTCAATGCTGCAGCACCTCCTACTAGTCCACAGAGCACAACTTTGTGTAAGTTATTTTAAAAATCATTCCTTCCAGTTGAAAGCAGCCCCCCTCACTCATGAGACGATCAGAAAATGGCCTGAATTTTAGCACTGCCCTCTCTCTTCCGGAGAGCCCTGATGCAGTCAAAAACCTGCAAAACTGTATGTGGCAGGTAAGCTTAAAATGATATAAAAGAAGACAGAATGAAAGCCATTCAAATAATCTTCATATGAAAAACTTCAAATCTGTAAAAGCTTAGCATTCAATAAGAATTACTGTAAAATGTATAGGTAGTTAAAGAAACACATTGGTTATTCACTCAATTAACTCTTTGACAAACTGACCATTGGGGAAATTGGCTTTTGGTGAACTGATTTAAGCAAACTAATATCCATGGAACTGACTTTTAGCACTGTCTCAACTTCAGAGGATAAATTAAAGAAGGAGTAGGAGGAAATACATGAACGAAGCTCCTGTCTTTCTCACTCCATTCCAAGATGTTATGATCTGTGTTTCAGGGAGGGAATAGAAAGAATTTCAATCAGATATGAGACTGAAGTTGAAATAAGGAGGATCAACTCTCAGCAAGTGAAATGAGTTCATGTAAATACTGAAAGAGACGGAAAATTGTGAGATCTTTCTGAGATACCATTAAAAAAAAACCCCACTATTTCGTTGCTATGTGAGGCCAGGAGGACATGATTAAAAGCAATGATTGGAAAATAATTTAAACTTTTATTTTTTTAATCCACAAAAAATATTCCCCTAGAATCAGGAGAAATCATTTGGAAAGGGAGGCAAATGTGACTTGGCCAACTTCAGTAGAGCAACATTTTATGGTCTGTGAAAAAAACAGCATTTAACATAATTTAACTATATTTTATTTACAAAACTCCCCCACTGTAAAGTGTCCCATTTCATTGCCAGTTGAGAATTGTTGAAATGCACTTATTAATTCAAGAGATTAGCTAAAACTATGGGGTGTTTTTACTTACTCCCCCTTAGAGCTGATGCAGAACAATTAATTTTTTCTGGTGCATTCATCCTTCTGTAGAGCCATTCCCCTGGCAGTCCTGCCCAGTTAGCAAGATGAAAAGTTATTGTCAGAATGGTCTCTACAAAGTGAGAGAGTGGCATGGACTTATATATACTAACAAATGTAAAATAGATAGCTAGTGGGAAGCAGCCTCATAGCACAGGGAGATCAGCTTGGTGCTTTGTGACCACCTAGAGGGGAGGGTGGGAGGGAGATGCAAGAGGGAGGGGATATGGGGATATATGTATATGTATAACTGATTCACTTTGTTATACAGCAGAAACTAACACACCATTGTAAAGCAATTATACGCCAATTAAGATGTTAAAAAAAAAAGAAAAGAATGGTCCCTGCTGCAGATACACAATGCCCAAGTTGATGTCAGTACTCATTGGTACCATCCATTTCTACATCCCTAGATTGACACAATTGTGGACAGAGAATCATCTACGTATTCTGGTCTCCTTTTGTTTGCAAAGGAAGAACTCATGGCCAACTTAAATGCCAGGAAAGGAAGCAGAGAAAAAGGACAGTGGTTGCAATCCTGCACTATGCACTGCATTTTATGATCTTCTTTCTCTTTTTTATTCAGTCTCTGGTTACCCCAACATCTAGCTAGATCAAGTGTATCTCACACAGAACTGATTAGTTTTTCCTAATTTATTTATTTTATTTATTTTATTTTCAGATGCGTTGGGTCTTCAAGGCTGCGCACAGGCTTTCTCTAGTTGCAGTGAGCGGGGGCTACTCTCCGTTGCGGTGCGTGGGCGTCTCATTGCGGTGGCCTCTCTTGTTCCAGAGCACGGGTTCTAGGCACGTGGGCTTCAGTAGTTGTGGCGCACGGCCTTAGTTGCTCTGCAGCATGTGGGATCTTCCCAGACCAGGGATCTTAACCACTGCATCACCAGAGAAGTCTCTGATTAGTTTTTTAAGATAGATGTCCCCACATATAGGACTTTACATATAAGACTCATAGTTTTCCATATGACTTGTAACCCTCCTGCCAGTAATTGATCTCATGTTCAAAGATTACTGATGTCCTTCCTGATCTTGAGTTTTCTCTTAATGTCTTTTTAATTAACTGGATATTAGAATGTACTCCACCTAAATCTTAATTCCCTTTTCTGCCTCTGCTCACTATGGAAAGAGAAGGCATGAATTACCTTCTCTTCTTAGATAATTAGCTAGAAGTTACGCAATGCTTTTTTTCAAGTGTCTTATGTGACTGCAGACTGCTTTGGCGGTCATGCTGAAAGAAATAAATGAGGACGATATGATTCCTTCTCCTTCCTGTTCCTGATAGCAATAGCTACAACAGAGGTGCATGGAGCTATGTTAGTCAACTCAGAGGGAAGGCCTTTTTTTGTATAATTCTTCCTCTTATTAATCTCAGTTACCTCCTCTGTATAAAGGTCCTACTGCCTGAAGAACGGAAATTCATTTTTTTTGCCACGGTATGTTTTACTGTGTTCTTATCTTGAGATATCATCACTCCTAAAAATAGATACGTTCAGATTTTTCTGACTGAGATTATTTTCTGAGCACAATTGCCTAATTTTCCTCCTTCCGAATTCCCATGGAAATTTCGAGCAAAATATGAATACATGGAAAATATAAATATAGGAAGTACTAAAAATGTTAAAGATGTTTATCTCTGTGTGGTGAGATTACAGGGAGTTTTTATGTTTTCTGTGCGTTTACATAAAGATGTTTCTTTTAAAATTTATAAATTTAAAAATTTCTACTCTTCTTTAATCTTTTGACTTCATTCATCAAATTGTTACTTGTGTAACCTCTTTTTATTCTAACACAGTCTTGATAAGTTTTTTTATATTATTAGTTTTATTTTGAGAATGTATTATGTCATTATAAGTATACATTTCAAATATTATATTGCTAAGTGCATGAAACATAATAATTATGTTAAAGCAAAACTTACAAATCCAAATAGACTAGAAATAATAATTCTTAATTTCTTATTTTTAATTTGTTTTTCTAAGAAAATCTAAATAATTTTTGTTCCCAAATGCATAAAGACTGTGTAATATCTTATGAACTTAATTTTAAAATTAAGTTTGTGAATTCTCAATGTTCAGTTTGTGGAGTTTTTACTCACGTATATCTCATATATCAAGGCCTGTAAATTTCGGCATCTTGGTCTTCCTGTACTTGATCTCTGTCTCCTCAATTCAGTGAGGAGATATCCTCTGCTTGAGTTACCTCTCCCTATACTGAGGTCTGAAATTGCTTCAAAGCATAAAATCGGAGTTATTATACCGTTTGCTTCACTTCTCTTAAATGTGATACTCTGGTGTTGCATGCTGTCCAAAGCTTGAAAAAGGCTTTTCATATAATTTGTTCACTTTTCTAGTTGTTTATGATGGGAGAACAAATCTAATACCAAATCTAATACCATGGTCATGTGCAAAATTTCAAAGGTCATTATTTTTAATTAACAGAAAATTAAATAGTAAGTATTAAAACATTGGTAAGTTACTTCTTATCTCTGTCATGTAACATTTTATACCAGATTATTTTTTTCATGGCAAGAGAAATAGACACACCTTTTAGCATTAGAATCTTGAAAAGTTGGAAGAAACTCAATGAAGCCTAATTGGAAAGTCCTGAATTTGACATACAATTTTATTTTTATTTCTAACATGAATATAGAGATCAGAGCTGTATATTCTGATGTATCGGTCTGGATTAATTCAGGAAAGAAAAACCCACAGGAGGTTAAACAGGGTAAGTTTAATATAAATAATTATTTAAGTATGGTAACAGAGTAACCTTAAGATATAAGAAAACTCAATATAGTATCTTGGGAATGAGTTAAGAGTATCCAAGGAAGGACAAACTTGGAAGGTGTTCAGAGCTTGTGGGAGAAGTTGTGCTTCCACTCACTGGAAAGCGAAGAAGTTTGCTGGTTTGGCTAGGCTAGAGCTGATATGCAGTTACTGGGTAATCAGAAGGTGACCTGGAGCACAGGCACAGAGCAGGGTGGTCAGAACCTTTCCAGGCCACAGGCAAAGTGTACAGGGCTTACAGAGGGTGCAGAGTTTCAACGGGAACCCAGGGAAGTTAAGGAAGGCAGGCTGTGAGTGGGCTTGCATCGGGAATACGGGTGCCAGAACTCTTTAGATGACTTCAAGTCTTAACGTGTAGTGCGGAGTGGGTTTGGGCTACATTTTGGATAAGAACTCTTTGGGGTGCTGGTTTCTGGAATGAAAGGTCTGCTGTTAGGTTATTGCCAGACCAAACTGCAAGTTTACCAGAGGACCGTGATCAAGGGCAGAGCTCCACCAGATGTTCTCATATACACATGATGGATGCACCAAGCACCAGTCATCAGTGGACTCGCTGCTTCTTTCATATCCTGACATCCTAACGTTGTGCTCACTACACAGGAGAGATGCTTAGAAGAGCATCATTATCACAGGGCATAGACTGAAGGGTAATTTTGGGTCTGAGAGGCTATATACATTTATAACTGTCAAACCTGGATACTTGCAGAAATTTCAGATCAAAAATCACATTCTCTTCATAACAAAAAATGTGAGATGTATGAACTTGACTGATATGTTCAGGCTACATTTAAGAAATGTGATCTACACTTATTTACCAACGCTTATACTTATCAAGTTTCTGTTGCAAATTAAATTATAGCATCTGATCTTTTTTACTCTTTAAGCAGCAACTATAAATATGCAGCATAGGTTTTTCTCAGCTGAATTCTTTAGAAAGTAGATTTTAAGAGTTTTGCTTTATTTCAGGGGTTCTTTTCCTTTACATATTGAAATTTTCTCACACTCTAAGAGCGAAATTACCCCAAATCTTTGGATAGTTTAACTTTCATAACTTTATCTGTGGATACCAGAATTAATTTGCTTGTTCTAAACCAAAAATATGGGACTGAGGAGAAGGGAATTTCTATCTGATGTTGGTATTTTGAGTTGAGTCTTCACCTGAAAGACGTTAAAGTTGGATTCATCAAAGGAACAGAATGGTGTGGTCAAGTTTTGAAACATGTAATATAAAGAATCATCTAGAACTTCTCTAAATAGAAAACAAAGCTTCATGCACCAACCAGACGAAATAGCTTTATTGTTTGAAAACCAAGCATTATTCAGTACATCGAAACCATGAAGAGCCATTTTCTTTTAAGTTTCAATATGTTCTGTATTAAAGCAAACCTAATTTGACCTTTTGTGTAAAATTACCTGAAACACGTATCTCTTTCATTCTCATTTTTTAAAGCTGTATCCTTGGTGTACTGTTTCTACCAAAGATTTTATTCAATACGCTGACGCTCACCTTTCATATCTACTATAACCACTAGTCAGATGGTGTAATTTTAGCCAATCTAAGAAAAAAAAATCACACCTCAGCACAAAAACTGTCATTTCAGACAGGGTTTCTCTTGCCTTCTGTTTTGGTAGTCACATTGCTCACTTCGTAAAATAAATCTCAATTCCTTTAGACAGGTCATTAGCTTCAACACAGATAACATCATTAGGATAATTTATCAACCATCCAAGCCAAACAAAAGTGAAAATCTATAAGAACTGAAGCAGAGTTAGGAATGAAAGCCATCTCTAATGAAAATTTATTTGGAGGATGGGAAACTACCAGATTTTAATTTTTCAAATTACAGTTAGATTTGAAAACCTTGCTTAAATCAAAAGAAAATGAAAACTGGCATTACTGGGAATAACTGGAATCACTCATTATAGTCACAGAATGGAAGTTTCTTAATATTAACAGACAGCCTAACTCAAATTTCTTTAAATGGAAATGTTCATTGGGGAGAATAAAATTTTTCATTAGAATATTTCTAATCTAAATCCAGTAATTCTTCAGGAAACTCAGAGCTAACAAGCAATTACTCTCCTCTCACGGCAAATAGTTTTTATTTGTTTATTTATGTGTGTGTGTGTGTGTGTGTGTGTGTGAGAGAGAGAGAGAGAGAGAGAGAGAGAGAGAGAGACAGAGACAGAGACAGAGACAGAGACAGAGACAGAGAGAGAGAAACATTAGATCTTATTTGTGATATCCCACTGCTGTATGCTGTATGACTTGTTTGAACTTGGGCTATGAAACCTTATCAGGACCATCCTTGCCCATCCTCCATGTGCACACCATTTAGACATTCAATGAATACTGGGCATGGCAATCACACTGGATCACAATAAAAATTTAGCCATGTGTGGATAATGAAAACACTTCTTCAGGCTGCTACTTGTGTTTCATATGCTTACATCACTTCGGACCTGATTATTCAGAGGTACTTTATTATATAATATGGAATCAATTCACTTTTACCCAAGGAAAAGGAAACAAAAGGAAACAAAAATACTGAGGGGTACATGGGGACCACTCATTAGGTCCTCCATACTGGAAATATATGTTTAAAATAAAGATATAAGTTGGGTCTTTTTTGCTCACTTTGTCCCACAGTTGCCAAACTTGCAGCCCATCAGCTCTACTGGGAAAGAACTGGTCTTCATATAAATCCTAGACAGCGATTAGTAAAAACGTGTGAGTTACAAATGAATAAAGGAATGAATGTATGTATATCCAATATGACTATTTGAGTTCTTTCTCCATGGCTGTAGGAATAATTTTGTACTGATTCATTTACAATGTCATACAGTTCTTATAACCAATTGTTTATACTAAAATGCACAGCAGGGTCTGAGGTTTATTCTATTAACTGGATTGCAGTGAATTCAGCACCTTGGGGTTGTTTAACCTCAGTTGCACTCTAATACTAAAACAATTTTTTAAAGGCACATTTTAAACACTCAAGATAGCTAGGCATTTCATCAGGCTAAATATCATTAATCCTTACCAAAAAAAAGAAACAACACACGATGTAAGTAATATTATCATTACATATATGGAAACCGATGTAGAAAATATATAAGCTTCCCATAAGCACACAGCTGCTATTGTGGCGAATCCTGTACATGAATCCAAGCAACCTGGTTCCAGCGTCTGTGCGCTAAACACGCCACTGGCATTGTTTCAGAGAAAAGGCCGTGGAAACTCATCTGAAAAGAGTTTTCTCATAAAGTGCCACAAGTCGACTTTCATGGGTTTTCACTGTAATTGGGTAGGCGAGCTCTTAGTCTTACCTCTGTCCTCTCTAGTCTTTAAAACTGTGGCTTCCAGAAATTGCAGAAATCTACAACATTCTTCTGGACCTTTAGAAGCTTAGGGTGTTGTATGAAGCAGGGATTAAAATCTGTCCATTTATCCATGTGGGTGGTCTCTGGGTAGAATTGTTGTGACTGGGTTAGAAGAATAAACAGTTTTAGGCAATGTCCTGTCTCTGTAATTCAGTGAAATTTGAAAGGAATGTAGAGAATCTTTCTACACCTAAACACAGGAAAGAATAACAGTATTGGAGAACAGATCAATAACCTACACCAACATAGATAATAGAAAGATATATAGATGGATGTAAAGAAAGAGCGAAGGAAGAGGACGTAAGTTTGATAGAAGCTTAGACAAAAGGAAGAGAATAGAGAGGAGAGGGAGAGAGAGAGCGTGTTAGTTTACAGCAGCCAAAAAAATTTACAAAAAAGAATATAACTTCTAAAATGATTTTTATCTCCAGATTGTAGAATATATTCATTTTTGGTCTTTATTTATAAATTTTAACTCAAGGTGCCCAGATCCCTGGAGTCTTTAAAGATCTTAACGTCTATTCCTCAACAAGAGAAGAGATGTAGTTTCTATTTCTGGTGGTGAACCTGAGTATAGTTCCCTGTGCTATATAGTACGTCCTTGTTGGCTATCTCTTTTATATATAGTAGTGTGTATCTTAATTCCAAATTCCTAATTTATCTTACCCCCTTCCCCTTTGGTAATCATAAGTTTGTTTTCTATGTTTGTGAGTCATTTCTGTTTTGTAAATAAGTACATTTGTACCCTTTTTTAAAGATTCCATATAAAAGTGATATCATATGATGTTTGTCTTTCTCTGTCTGACTTACTTCACTTAGTATGACAATCACTACGTCCATCCATGTTGCTGCAAATGACATTATTTCATTCTTTTTTATGGCTGAGTAATATTCCATTGTATATATGTACCCCATCTTTATCCATTCCTCTGTTGATGGACATTTAGGTTGCTTCCATGTCTTGGCTATTGTAAATTTTTTTCATTATTTTTTTGGCATGAAAATAACATCTCTGGGCCAGATTTGGCTGGGCCTGCTATCAATAGTGGCCCTTGATCTATAATTTTCCTAAAGCAGAGGTCTCAGAACCCAGCATACTATTTCTACTGCAGTACAACGATACAGACTAAAGCTAGCTCCTTCACACCAGTCTATGTTTCTATTAATCTATCCCACTATTAAATTAACATTATACTTTGATATTCTATCATACCTTTTACATTTCTGTTGCAGAACCATATGTTTCCATGCTATGCTAGAATCGTTTATTTTCTCAGGCATAATTTAATCAACAAGAGTAATGGGAAAAACATCAATTTGTTGTAGGAAGACCTTGCCTCCAGTATTGATTCTACTCTTCATTAGCTTTTTGATCCTAAGGAAAAGGGGTTTGCTTTCTAAGATGCCTCCTTTTTAGAAAACGTGGACTGACGCCTTCCCCGAGTCATTACATGTGATTTTTTGTATGAGTCAAATGATATGTTACGTAAGTAGTTTATAAATCATGAAATGGGTCACAAATATTACTTGTTATCCTCAGATTCAGTTATCACTCCAGGTGGTTTTCTTTCTTTAATTTTTTTTTTTTAAAACCCTGCCTCTTCAAATTTTCTTTTAGACAAGTAAAATCGGTTGAATTTGCTGCCTCTGTGAAATGAATTTTTAGCTGTGGCTATTTGAAATCATTGCACCTATCATGACACATAATTCTGGGTTTTCTGGATCCTCTGGCTATGGAAAGTGATTTATTTCTCTTTAAACAATAAGTGGCCCCATTTGTTTATTTTTAGTTTTGTTTACAAAGAAAATTAGAACAATTTCTTAGTATGAAAATGTCTCAAAAGAAGATTACAGATTCACTTTTGTATTATAAGTAGTTTTTAATACTTTGTTCAATGTAAATCTATATATTTTGGTTTAAGGGGTTTGCTTTTGTTTTTCACAACAAAAATAGGAAACAAAAGTCCTTTTGGAATGCAGATATATGGAGTTAAATATAATTGTGGAATTTTCTAATAGAAGTGACTATGTTAACTTTATTATGGAATATTCAGCTATTGCTTTAGGGTTTTAACATAAATTCGTTTCCAGTATCTTTAAGATGAGCTTCTTATTCTCATCAAACCATAAAGAGAATGTCATTAAAGGAATCCAGAGTAAATACGATATTTCTTGACAGCATTATTTTATTTGTTGATTTTTCTTTTCTTAAAGTTTTGTTTCATGATTGAATATAATGGGAATCTATCAAGTGAGATTATCATAAAGGTTTATTTGACCCCCAAAATGATACAACTCAGTGAAGGGGAAAATACGTATTTGATTACTGGTGCTAGTGCTTTGGTGTGTTCCCTTGTTTATACACACAGCAGTTATCTTTTATATTTATCTTTATGTTATAATGCCCTACAGGGGCTATTAAAAAGCTGAAATATAAATAATTAGATACATTAAGCATGCAATGTCTTAATTCAAATAAATTTCAGGTGTTAAAAGATTAAATCATGCAAATTGTTTAAAATAAGTGTTCTTCACTTTAAATGCTTGAAACTGTAAGTAACGCAGCTTCCTGGGGCCTGAACAGAGGAAGGAATTCCTAGCTGCCTTCCTGACAGTGTTGCATCTGCCTGCTTCATTAGAAAGAAGAATTGGTTACACACCACTGATCATCAACACAACTATTAATTCCCACATCTGCTACACTTTTAAAGTAAAAAGTGAAAAAGAAGTTACCATGCAACTCCCCCTTTTCAGTATGTCTGTATAACGACTTTCAATTATTCATTTAAGAATCCACCCAACAAGAAATTAGCAAAGGACTATTTTATGTCAGGCACCATGGTAGGCACTGGAGATCTTTCCATGAACGAGATACATACCGTTCCTTTCCCCGGGAGCCTATTTTCTAGCTATCAGGGAGACTGACATCAAACAACTCATCCCTAGATTAGTGATAACACCATAAAAGAGAAGCACAGAGTGTTAAATATATATAAATATATATATAAATATAATATATTTATTATATTTATTATTAATATTTATATATATTATTATATATATTTATATATATAAATATATATAAATATAAATTAGGCAGGCTTGACCTTGTCTGAACATTAGAAAGGCTTCTTAAGGAAGAGATCTCTGAGCTGGAATGATTGAACATAGAAGGTGAAGAAGGAATAGGTTTTGCAAATGTCTTGAAGTGGGAGTGAGAAAAACAAACAGGAACAACCAAAAGAAGCCGGAATCTATCAGAACGTGAACCTTTTCCAGGGAGTAGTAACTTTTACGTTTGGCAGTTTGGTGGAATGGATATCCTGAATTACCCTCTTGTTTGAAACAATCAAAATGCTGAGCTGAGCTGGCACAAAAAATAGGGGAAGTTCAAAATTGAAAAAAAAAAAAAATGTGAGAGTCAGACTCCAGGGAGATAAATTAGACTCTTTTGATATCTGCATGGGGTAGAGAAAATGGAAGATAAAGACCAGGATGCTGGCATGATGGGATATCTGAAACCAGACTCCTGCACAGGTGCTAGAAGCTGTTACTCTAGTATAAGACGAACTAAATCCTACCAAGTGGAGAGATACAGCACGCTGTGGCTTTGAGCTGTGTTGAAGAGATCTATATTGAGAATTCATAACATTGAGTGTCTTTCGTCAGTTGTGGTCCAAATTCACACAACCAGAGTGGACTAAACAACCTCAAGCTAATGGTTTAATTGTAAGTGGCTCTAAATCAGAAGTGCCCCCCTAGATTGGCTGATGAAAGCACACTCTCTGAGGAACTCAATTTCAACTCGTACCTTCGCATATTCCCACAAATGAAGCTGAAAGGCAAATGCTTCACTTGGAGTCAGAAATCACAAAACAAAGCTCTATGAATGAGAACAAGTAGAACAACACAGAGTTGAAACAGACTCATAACGACTTTAGATATTAGAATTATCAGAGTATAAAACAATTATGTTTAAAATGCTTAGAGAAGTAGGCTCATCTGTATCATTTTTCTAGATTCCACATATATGTGTTAATATACAATATTTGTTTTTCTCTTTCTGGTTTACTTCAGCCTGTGTGACAGTCTCTAGGTCCATCCACGTCTCTGCAAATGACCCAATTTCGTTCCTTTTCATGGCTGAGTACTATTCCATTGTATCTATGTAACACATCTTCTTTATCCATTCCTCTGTTGATGGACACTTAGGTTGCTTCCATGTCCTGGCTATTGTAAATAATGCTGCAATGACCATTGGGGTGCATGTATCTTTTGGAATTATGGTTTTCTCCTGGTAAATAAAAAAGAATGCAAATGTGACCAGAGAAGTGACTACCAAAAAAAAAAAAAAAAAATCAATCAGACCAGCACTTCTAGAAGCTATATGTATAGTAATTGAAATTAAAAACCCACGAGCAGGTTAAACCACTAAACAGAAGCAGCTGAAGGAGGAAAAGGACGCAGACATATAGTGTTAACTACAGCACTCTATGTGGGAGTATCTTTATCTCTCCATCTTTACATGGCTTTTTCTTGAATCTATCCCTGCAGGGTTCTATTCTTCTTTGGACTCAGCTTTTCCTTGGGTTCAGGAAGCTGCCTTTGCTCTCAGGCATGAGGCTGAGTTGCTGAACCAGGGTTGGTTCTGCTCCATTTCTGCTCTGTTCTGAGGTGCACGGGTGAGTGACACAAGCTTTCTCTGTTTGCCATCAGGAACTGAGCTGGTGATGTCCCCGGATGAGCAGTAAGCAGAAGGACTAAAACAGTCCTGTGGAGAGCTGTCTTCCTCCTGCTTAAGTGAGAGGAGGGTTTTTCACCCTGTATGACCTGACGGGAATTTTCCCTCTTAAGAGTTTTGAGCAGACTGATCTCTGACCCATGGGACAGAAGACTGTGACTGAGTGCTAACTCACTGTGGATTTCCTGTGTACTCAGTGGCCCAAATGCACTTCATGCGCTATCCTAGGCTGAGCTATTTTTTTTTTTTTTTTTTTTTTTTGCTGTACTCGGGCCTCTCACCGCTATGGCCTCTCCCGCTGCAGAGCACAGGCTCCGGACGCGCAGGCTCAGCGGCCATGACTCACGGGCCCAGCCGCTCCGCGGCATGCGGGATCCTCCCAGACCGGGGCACGAACCCGTGTCCCCTGCATCGACAGGCGGACTCTCAACCACTGCGCCACCAGGGAAGCCCTGAGCTATTTTGAAAGTCCAATTAAATAGGGGGCTCTGTGGGCAGTTTTAGGATCCTAGAAAATAGCATTTTGAATTATTACCTACTGATATATTGTACATGAGTTAATATTTCCCAAAGGATCTAGTATTTTTCACTGCATATTTTCTTCTAAATTGGAATCTGTCCTTGCATCGCTGTATTTTTCTTGGCCAAAAATATTCTGGGGACAATTTGAAACCAATGTTTACATCGGAGTCCAAACTAGGAGTACCCAGTAACTAGAAAAGCCTAACTTTAGCTAGTAGATGCCCACTGGATCCCTCGCAGATATTATGGGGAATTTTCTTCAGTTATTTTCTAAGCTGATTTACTAATAATGCTATAATAAAGCCCATAACCACAGAGAATAGAATAAATTGTGAATGTATTCATTCACGTATGGTGTATATTTCAACTGACCAGGGTAACTATGGACTGTTTGTTTTTCAGTGCGGATAGTTGTCAATCTTCTGATGTGGTTTTAAAAAACCCTGTGTGCATGTGATTCTAATTGTGAGGGTCCATGTATACATGACTAAGGACATGTATGTTTGAATAACATAATGTGTTAAGCACAGGCAATATCACTGAATGTACTACATGCAAAGTGAATCAGGTACTATGAATGACTCAAGTAGCTGACTATCTAACAGTGGAAATATTTAAAATACATGGAATCAGTTGTGGATTTCAAAAAGAATCATGTTTTCTTTTTCTCCAGGTACTGTCTTTAACTCCGCTATGTCCAATTCCCCTTTCCTCTCTTACTCTAACAGTGAAAGTAAAAAGAAAAATGACTCTTTTTTTTTTTGAAATACACAACTGACTCAAAAAACATTTTGGGGACTTCCCTGCCTGTCCAGTGGTTAAGAAGGACTTCACCTTCCAATGCAGAGGGTGAGGGTTTGATCCCTGGTCAGGGAGCTAAGACCCCACATGCCTCGTGGCCAAAAAACCAAAACATAAAACAGAAGCAATATTGTAACAAATTCAATAAAGACTTTAAAAAAGATGGTCCACGTGGGAAAAAAAATAAAATCTTTAAAAAAAACACATTTGGACACATATGTATACAAAAAAATTTCTTATAGGCAGAAGGTGAGTTAGCATTCTATGTTCTTAGAATAGGATGGATGTACATGTTTTTACCTCCCCTCATTTACGGTGCTTTCCACCTCACCTCTATCCCCCAGCCTTGTGATAGAACCCCTAAAAGTGCCTGTCGAAAATGGGTTGTTTGCAAGAGGGGCCACCTGGTGCCTTGTCTATGGTAGGTGGTTTGCTCAAACAGCATTCTCTACTGCTCGGCCTCTCTACTCCCCCATCCCCTCTTCTTATCTTGGACCGAGAGATTGAAGAGACATGGGAAAGAAAGGACTTGATTACCAATCTTGAAGTATTGGGAGGACTGCTTTGTAAAATAAAGAATAAACTTGTTCGACCCACGCACTACTTACGGAGGACAAGAAGAGCCAGAGAGGAGAACAAGTAGGGAGAGTGGAATTGGAAAGAAAAAGAAAAAGATGTTTTTCATGCTTGAAATTTTCCATTCATCCTGTCTAGAAATGAAGTGAGCTATACTTTCTCAGAGGTATCTGGCTAGCAACTGAGTTATCATATGGTGAGAATACTGCACAGGTCATTCTAATACTAGGTAGAAGATGGGTCTTGATCAAGTTTTCATTTCTCTTTGAATTTAAATTCTACAATATCAGTTTTTAAAAACAGCATTTGTATTTCTCTTCATCAGTCAAAAACAAAGCTCAAAGAAGTCAATAAAAATCTGCTCAAAAATCTTAACTCAAAGATATCACTGTTGGGGACTTCCCTGGTGGCAGAGTGGATAAGACTCTGTGCTCCCAGTGCAGGGGGCCTGGGTTTGATTCCTGGTCAGGGAACTATGTTCCATATGCGTGCTGCAACTAAGTGTTCACATGCCACAACTAAGGAGCCCACCTGCTCCAACTAAGACCCAATGCAACCAAAGAAATAAATATTAAAAAAAAGAAAAAACAAAGATGTCACTGTTACACTTGTATATAATTCTGTATGTTTTTCCCTGTGTATTTCAAGGATGCAGAAATCCCATATACACGAACTATCAACTGAAAGAAAATGCTCAACAGAAAAGTTTTATTTGGGGATCTTATTGAGGACTGTAGCCTGGGAGACAACCTCTTAGAGGAACTGCTCCAAAGAGGTGAGGGGGGAGCCAGGATACATATGAATTTTTTTGTTAGAAAAATCTTGTAATGGAACATCAAAAGATTACTGCTAATCACAAAGAACAGACCTCTCAAGTTAATGATTTTAGTACTTTTTTATACGGGAAGATACACAGAAAAGGGAAGGCACATAGAAAAAAATTTCTCCATCCTCAGTTCCCCTCAGTTTCATGCAGCATGACTCAGGGGCTAATGTGACTCAAGTGGCTGCAATGGCTAATGGCTTGATCCCTGTAGAACTGGAATGGCAGGCAACATTTTCTTTTTCGTCACAAATCAAACTCTCTTTCTTTAATAGGACTTTATTGACATAAATCTTATTTTTTTCCACTTAAGATACAGTGCACATCTTTCTTGACCAACAAATGAGCTTTAAATTAACGTTTTAAATAATTCATATTTCACAGGGTGAGATAATTAAATTTTATTTAGCTAGTGGCTATTTTTTGTACTTTGGTTTTTATCTGCATTTTCCTGCCATTTAAAAATAACCATAGGATCAACATTTGTTTTTCCATAGGATCAACATTTTTTAAGAAAAATCTTTATGCATATCCTTTTTTTTTTTTTTGCGGTACGTGGGCCTCCCACTGCTGTGGCCTCTCCCGCCGCGGAGCACAGGCTCCGGACGCTCAGCCTCAGCGGCCATGGCTCACGGGCCCAGCCGCTTCGCGGCACGTGGGATCCTCCTGGACCGGGGCACGAACCCGCGTCGCCTGCATCGGCAGGCGGACTCCCAACCACCGCGCCACCAGGGAAGCCCTGCATATCCTTTTTAAATTAAACTTTTATGGAGCTATGGTTGCTTTACAATGTTGTGCCAGTTTCTGCTGTATGGAAAAGTGAATCAGCTCTACGTATACATATATCCCCTCTTTTTTGGATTTCCTTCCCATTTAGGTCACCACAGAGCATTGAGTAGAGTTCCCTGTGCTCTACAGTCGGTTCTCACTAGTTATCTGTTTTATACCTAGTAGTGTACATGTCAATCCCAATCTCTCAATTCATCCCACCCCCCGCTTCCCCCTGGTATCCATATGTCCATTCTCTATGTCTGTCTCTATTTCTGCTTTGCAAATAAGTTCATCTGTATCATTTTTCTAGATTCCACCTATAAGTGATATTATACGATGTTTTCCTCTTTCTGACTTTGTATGACAGTCTCTAGGTCCATTCACATCTCTGCAAACTGCACAGTTTTCTTCCTTTTTATGGCTGAGTCAGATTCCATTGTATATATGTGCCACATCTTCTTTATCCATTCTTCTGTTGATGGACATTTAGGTTGCGTCCATGTCCTGGCTATTGTAAATAGTGCTGCAGTGAGCATTGGGAAGTGCATGTATCTTTTTGTATTATGGTTTTCCCCAGGTATATGCCCAGGTGCATATCCTTTAAAAACTGCAATGGATTTAATTAATTTTCCCCAAATCATAAAATATAGTTTTATAATTTAGCAATTATTATATAAAATGAATTTCTTCCTAATGACCAAGGCATACATATGAAGGCATCTAGTACTAGCCTATAGACTATTTCAGGTTGGCTGATGCTATGAAAGGGAGAACTGTTTTCTTTACGTTCCAATTAATTGGCAATGAGTTACAGGCTGTTAAGTTCCTACTCTACCTTTTATTTAATACCCCTTAGACTCCTTTAAGTTAAATGTACTGAAAGGAGAAAAAAGTGTGGTGCCTAGCAATACAGTATTGTTCTCAAGTGGCACTGTGTCTAGAATTCCAATTTAAAGCTTTTATGAATAGGTATATTACATTGTTGTCACTTTCACTCAATTTCTGACCAGTCTGCAGAGCTCTTAGCAGGAAGGTTATATGTCGAACAAAGAAAAATCAATAATAAGCTGAGGACTTGGAACTGATTTTACCTTGTACATTTCTAGGGAAAAGCAAAATCATTGACAATATACCTGAAAGAGGGAGTTTGCATTACAATACAGATCCTATTAGGGGTTGTATTATACTTGTGACATTCTTAATTCTTATAAAAGAACTCAGTCAAACTCAGTCAAGCTAGTGTCCGGAAGCAATTTACAAAATCTTTAAGTATTCAGGGTTTGCTTTGTAAGGATAAACTGAAGAAATGTTTGTACGGTTTTTTTCTTATGCTGCTAATTTTTCTCTAATATTCTTTCTAGTATGGAGCATACTATCTTAAGGACCTTTCCTAGTTTTCCTGTTATTTTTTTGAAATTGTATCTTTTTAACTATATCTTTACTTTCACAAACTCTACCATCTCATATTTTCCTCAAAAAAGAAAAATCTTCTATCTTTCTATGTTCAGTAAATTCAGTTTTACTTCATAGGTTAATATATTTCTTGTGGTCTTTTTTTTTTTTTTTTTTTTTTTTTGCGGTACGCGGGCCTCTCACTGTTGTGGCCTCTCCCTCTGCGGAGTACAGGCTCCGGACGCGCAGGCTCAGCGGCCATGGCTCACGGGCCCAGCCGCTCCGCGGCATGTGGGATCTTCCCGGACCGGGGCACGAACCCGTGTCCCCTGCATCGGCAGGCGGACTCGCAACCACTGCGCCACCAGGGAAGCCCTCCTGTGGTCATTTTTAATAACCAGTCGAAACATTAACTTTTTATAATTAGAATATAAACAGTTTATTTCTTTAAAACTTCTGAACAAGAGTAGACCTACAGGTACCCAGTGGACTAAGCAAAAAGTTGCTAATAAAGACCCATGAGTGTTCATTTTTGGTGACCTTAGGCAAGTTTTATAGTCTTAAAATGCCAAAGGTGTGAACTAATTTTACTCTTTCCAAGTTAGTTAGAAAATAATGCTTACTGCTTGAAGGCTTGTTGCTTGACACAATCAATGCTGCATACAAATTAATACCAGGAAGAAATGAATACACATAAGGGAAAGGAAAGCTTGATTAGCTACCCAGCTGTATGTACAGGGCATAGAGATGAAACGAGGATTTAAGAATTACCACTGCCAACGGGTTTGCCCTTTCCCCTTACGTTGAAATCTTCATCAGAGGCAAAGCCTTCTCTGAACTTCCTTTACCTCAGCAAATTACCACTTTCTCTGTATGCAAAACTCACACATTATTTTCTGTGCCTGCTGCTTATCCCTGCATCCCAGTCTGATTCTCTCCCATAGGATGGGTAGCCTCTCATTCAGTCAAACCATGGCCCCAGTGTAAGCGTGTAACCAACACGTTAAACATCCTCCATGTCAAGGTATGAAAAATTCTTAATCCACACCTTGCTTTTCACCCATGCTAGCTGTAACACTGAAGAAGCAATGCCTTCATCTGCAAATAAGAAAACACTGTTTGACGGTACCCTAAACAAATGAGTTTACAGTTGATCCTTGAACTGCTCAGATTCACTTATACTCAGATTTTTTTCAATAGTAAATACAGGATCCAGGTTGGTTGAATCTGCAGTTTCAGAACCTCAGATACAGAGGAATTGTTTCTACCTAGGGCCAACCATAAGTTACCTGGATTTTCAACTGCACTGAAAGGTTGATGCTCCTAACCTGTGCAATGTTCAAGGGTTAACTATTTATTACCACCATTTTCACCATGTTTGCTCTTTTTCACCAGGATTGTTGCTTCATGGTCAAAAACGGCTGCTACGGTCCAGGCATCACATCTGCATTTAAATCACTAGCCCTTATACAATTACCCTCTATATTTCTAGCACCCATTTCGTGTTTTTACTTTTAGCTGTGAACAGGTTATTGTCATTATGCCAGACCTTACCCTTTTTATCAGATTAAAATCATGGCTACACATACCAATATAAAAAATATCTGAAAATGTTACGATTGCAACATTTTGTCGCATATACTTCCTACATGCAGACATTATAAATCTAAAGGCAGAAAAGATAGTGTTTTAGGTTATTCGGTGATATTTATCTTTATATAGTAAGACACACAGCTTATTCAAAGCACCAAAATAGTAAAACAGAAAGGATTCTAAGATAATTCTGCCCTCCAGCATGGAAATACCCTTAGGCATCCTAACTCATCTAAGTGTATGTACCTCAAAATTTTTTAGACAGCACAGTCATTATGATGCTAATTTCCAGAAGGACGAATTCTCTCTCTTATTTTCCATTTTATTTTCGGCATCTAAAATCTACTGGCAAACTTTGTTGAAAGAATGAATAAATACATCATTTTCCATTAATGCTTTAAATCATCCCTCTTCCCCCAAATTCACTTTGTCTGGTTTATTTACAAGTTTATGTATTACAAATAGTGAGTAGAGCCATTTACTTCTGCTTCTGCAGTCCTGATATTCTTTTATTTTTTTGCAAATGCCAATGTAAATTTATTTTGCTAAAGAGAAACAGTTGAACTAGAAGAAAAATAACTGCAGTATAGATTTTGTGCATATGTGGAGAAAAAACCCTGAGATTAAGAATTGTGTATTTCTCAGAGGTATGTCGAACTGCTGTTAAAAAAATAAAAGTTCAAGGATTTCCTGACTTTGAAACATTATACCTGTACATTTGAAATATAAAAGCGAATATATACACTCTGCTCTGGTGGCAACAGCTCACGGAAATGGAACTTATCATCATATATTGAAAATTATTTGAATTGAAACATGGAAGGTAAGTATTCATCCTAATTTTTATTGCAAACAAAGGCAGGATGAATATGTCACATGCGAAGAAAGGAAATGCCTTTTCATCTACAGCATGGCATGCTAATTTTCAGATTGAAAAGACCATGTATTTAAATATCTTCTTTGAAATCTTCCTAAAGAGTACAGGAAATCATTGACTTAGGGTCGATATAATTTAAAATATACTGACTGAGCATGTTGAGACTTTATTCTCCATACCATTTTCTAACATGTCTTTCTTACATTCAGCTTGGCTCAGTTGACTATAAAATTCTACTTGAAACCATTTCCTTTCAAACCGGTGCACTGGGACCATCAAGAGATCTTTTGCTGAGAGACTCCTCTGAGAGAATATGACACTGAGTTAGGCTGAGAAAAAGCTGTAAAGAATTGGCAATTTCACTTACTTTTATAAAAACATGTAAAACATTTACCGACAAGAGTATCTTCTCTTGGAACTATCAAAAGCAAGGCAAAACAGATAAACAACTTTTATTTTTTGAATTTTCTTTTATTTATTTGAATTTTATACAGCAGGTTCTTATTAGTGATCTATTTTATACATATTAGTGTATATATGTCAATGCTAATCTCCCAATTCATCCCACCACCACCACCCATCCTCACATGTGTCTTTTTGAATTATGGTTTTCTCTGCCCAGTAGTGGGATTGCTGGGTCATATGGTAGTTCTATTTTTAGTTTTTTAAGGAACCTCCATACTGTTCTCCATAGTGGCTGTATCAATTTACATTCCCACCAACAGTGCAAGAGGGTTTCCTTTTCTCCACATCCTCTCCAGCATTTGTTGTTTGTAGATTTTCTGATGATGCCCATTCTGACTGGTGTGAGGTGATACCTCATTGTAGTTTTGATTTGCATTTCTCTAATAGTTAGTGATGTTGAGCAGCTTTTCATGTTCCTCTTGGCCATCTGCATGTCTTCTTTGGAGAAATGTCTATTTAGGTCTTCTGCCCATTTTTGGATTGGGTTGTTTGTTTTTTTAATATCGAGCTGCATGAGCTGTTTATATATTTTGGAGATTAATCCTTGTCCGTTGATTCGTTTGCAAATATTTTCTCCCATTCTGAGGGTTTTCTTTTCATCTTGTTTATAGTTTCTTTTGCTGTGCAAAAGCTGTTAAGTTTCATTAGGTCCCATTTGTTTACTTTTGTTTTTATTTCCATTACTCTCAGAGGTGGGTCTAAAAAGATCTTGCTGTGATTTATGTCAGAGTGTTCTTCCTATGTTTTCCTCTAAGAGTTTTATAGTGTCCAGTCTTGTATTTAGGACTCTAATCCATTTTGAGTTTATTTTTGTGTATGGTGTTAGGGAGTGTTCTAATTTCATTCTTTTACATGTAGCTGTCCAGTTTTCCCAGCACCACTTATTGAAGAGACTGTCTTTTCTCCATTGTACATCCTTGACTCCTTTGTCATAGTTTAGTTGACCATAGGTGCGTGGGTTTATCTCTGGGCTTTCTACCCTATTGATTGATCCATATTTCTGTTTTTGTGCCAGTACCATATTGTCTTGATTACTGTGGCTTTGTAGTGTAGTCTGAAGTCAGGGAGTCTCATTCCTACAGCTCTGTTTTTGTTTCTTAAGATTGTTTTGGCTATTCGGGGTCTTCTGTGTCTCCACACAAATTTTAAGATATTTTTGTTCCAGTTCTGTAAAAAATGCCATTGGTAATTTGATAGGGATTGCATTGAATCTGTAGATTGCTTTGGGTAGTATAGTCATTTTCACAATTTTGATACTTCCAATCCAAGAACATGGTACATCTCTCCATCTGTTTGTGTCATCTTTGATTTCTTTCACCAGTGTCTTATAGTTTTCTGAGTAAAAGTCATTTACCTCTACAGGAAGGTTTATTCCTAGGTATTTTGTTCTTTTTGTTGCAATGGTAACTGGGATTGTTTGCTTAATTTCTCTTTTTGATCTTTCATTGTTAGTGTATAGGAATGCAAGAGCTTTCCATGCATTCATTTTGTATCCTGCAACTTTACCAAATTCACTGATTAGCTCTAGTAGTTTTCTGCTAGCATTTTTAGGATTTTCTATGTATAGTATCATGTCTTCTGCAAACTGTGACAGTTTTACTTCTTCTTCTCCATTTTGTATTCCTTTAATTCTTTTCTTTCTCTGATTGCAGTGTTAGGATCTCCAAAACTATGCTGAATAATAGTGGTGAGAGTGGACATCCTTGTCTTGTTCCTGATCTTAGAGGAAATGCTTTCAGTTTTTCACCATTGAGAATGATGTTTGCTGTGGGTTTGTCGTATATGGCCTTTATTATGTTGAGGTAGGTTCCCTCTCTGCCCACTTTCTGGAGAGTTTTTATCATAAATGGGTGTTGAATTTTGTCAAAAGCTTTTTCTGCATCTATTGAGATGATCATATGGTTTTTATTCTTCAATTTGTTAATATGATGTATCACAGTGATTAATTTGTGTATATTCAAGAATCCTTGCATCCCTGGGATAAATCCCACTTGATCGTGGTGTATGATCTGTTTAATGTGTTGTTGGATTCTGTCTGTTAGTATTTTGTTCAGGATTTTTACATCTATATTCATCGGTGATATTGGTCTGTAATTTTTTTGGTGGTATCTTTGTCTGGTTTTATTATCAGGGTGATGGTGGCCTCGTAGAATAAGTTTGGGAGTGTTCTTTCCTCTGCAATTTTTTGGAAGAGTTCAAGAACGATGGGTGTTAGCTCTTCTCTAAATGTTTGATAGAATTCACTTGTGAAGCCATCTGGTCCTGGACTTTTGTTTGCTGGAAGATTTTTAATCACAGTTCCAATTTCATTACTTGTGATTGGTCTGTTCATGTTTTCTATTTCTTCCCGGTTCAGTCTTGGAAGGTTATATCTTTCTAAGAATTTGACTATTTCTTCCAGGTTGTCCATTTTATTGGCATAGAGTTGCTTGTAGCAGTCTCTTAAGATGCTTTGTATTTCTGCGATGTCTGTTGTAACTTATACTTTCTCATTTCTAATTTTATTGATTTGAATCCTCTCGTTTTTCTTGATGAGTCTGGCCAAAGGTTTATCAATTTTATCTTCTCAAAGAACCAGCTTTTAATTTTATTGACCTTTGCTATTGTTTTCTTTGTTTATCTTTCATTTATTTCTGCTCTGATCTTCATGATTTCTTCCCTTCTACTAACTTTGGGTTTTGTTTGTTCTTCTTTCTCTACTTCCTTTAGGTGTAAGGATAGACTGTTTATTTGAGATTTTTCTTGTTTCTTGAGGTAGGCCTGTATTGCTATAAACTTCCCTCTTAGAACTGCTTTATCTGCATTCCATACGTTTTGGATCGTTGTGTTTTCTTGTCATTTGTCTCTAGGTGTTTTTTGATTTCCTCTTTGATTTTTCAGTGATCTCTTGGTTATTTAGTAATGTATTGTTTAGCCTCCATGTGCTTCTTTTTTTTAATGTTTCTTTCCCTGTAACTGATTTCTAATCTCATAGCATTGTGGTCAGAAAAGATGCTTGATATGATTTCAACTTTCTTAAATTTACTGAGGCTTGATTTGTGACCCAAGATGTGATCTATCCTGGAGAATGTTCCATGTGCACTTGAGAAGAAGGTGTATTCTGTTGTTTTTGGATGGAATGTCCTATAAATATCAATTAAACCTACTATCTGGTCTATTTTGTCATTTAAAGCCATGTTTCCTTATTAATTTTCTGTCTGGATTATCTGTCTACTGGTGTAAGTGATGTGTTAAAGTCCCCCGCTATTATTGCATTACTGTCAATTTCCTCTTTTATAGCTGTTGGCATTTGCCTAATGTATTGAGTGCTCCTATGTTGGATGCATATATATATATAACTGTTATATCTTCTTCTTGGATTGATCCCTTGATCATCATGTAGTGTCCTTTCTTGTCTCGTAACATTATTTTAAAGTCTATTTCATCTGATATGAGTATTGCTATTCTAGCTTTCTTTTGATTTCCACTTTCATGGAATATCTTTTTCCATCCCCTCACTTTCAGTCTCTGTGTGTCCCTAAGTCTGAAGTGGATCTCTTGTATACAGCATATATATGGGTGTTGTTTTTTTATCCATCCAGCGAGCCTGTGTCTTTTGGTTGGAGCATTTAATCCATTCACATTTTAGGTAATTATCTATATGTATTTTCCTATTACCATTTTCTTAATTGTTTTGGGGTTGTTTTTGTAGGTCCTTTTCTTCTCTTTCTCATTTCTTTTATTTTTTTGTGGTACACGGGCCTCTCACTGTTGTGGCCTCTCCTGTTGTGGAGCACAGGCTCCAGACACGCAGGCTCAGTGGCCATGGCTCATGGGCCCAGCCGCTCCGTGGCATTTGGGATCTTCTCGGACCAGGGCACGAACCCGTGTCCCCTGCATTGGCAGGCGGACTCTCAACCACTGTGCCACCAGGGAAGCCTTCTCTTTCTCATTTCTAATTTTAGAATGTTCTGAATGTTTCCCATTTAGAGAAGTTCCTTTAACATTTGTTGTAGAGCTGGTTTGGTGGTGCTGAATTGACTTAACTTTTGCTTGTCCGTAAAGCTTTTGATTCCTCTGTCAAATATCAATGAGATCCTTGATAGATAGAGTAATCTTGGTTGTAGGTTCTTCCCTTTCATCACTTTAAATATATCATGTCACTCCCTTCTGGCTTGTAGAATTTCTGCTGAGAAATCAGCTGGTAGCCTTATGGGAATTCCTTTGTATATTATTTGTCATTTTTTCCCTTGTTGCTTTTAATAATTTTTTGTCTTTAATTTTTTCAGTTTGATTACTATGTGTCTCAGCATGTCTCTTCTTGGGTTTTTCCTGCCTGGGACTCCTCTGTGTTTCCTGGACTTGGGTGGCTATTTAATTTCCCATGTTAGGGAAGTTTTCAACTGTAATGTCTTCAAATATTTTCTTGAGTCCTTTCTCTCTCTCTTCTCCTTCTGGGGCCCCTATAACGTGAATGTGGGTTAATTTAATGTTGTCCCAGAGGTCTCTTAGGCTGTCTTCATTCTTTTTTCTTTATACTGTTCCACAGCTGTGAATTCCACCATTCTGTCTTCCAGGTCACTTATCTGTTCTTCTGACTCAGTTATGCTGCTATTGATTCCTTTTAGTGTATTCTTCATTTCAGTTATTGTTTTGTTCATGTCTGTTTGTTTTTTAATTCTTCTAGGTGTTGGTTCTTTAATTCTTCTAGTTCTTTTTAAAGATTTCTTGCATCTTCTCAATCTTTTCCTGCATTCTTCTTCTGAAGTCCTGGATCATCTTCACTATCATTTTTTCCAGAAAAAGAATTCAGCCTAACTCCACTTCATTTAATTATTTTTCTGGGGTTTTATCTTGTTCCTTCATCTGGTACATAGTCCTCTGTCTTTTCAATTTTTCTATCTTTCTGTGCATGTTGTTTTCATTCCACAGGCTGCAGGATTGTAGCTCTTCTTGTTTCTGCTGTCTTCGCTCTGGTGGATGAGGCTAAGAAGTTTGTGCAAGCTTCCTGATGGGAGGTACTGGTGGTGGGTAGAGTTGGGTGTTGCTCTGGTGGGCAGAGCTCCATAAAACTTTAATCTGCTTGTCTGCTGATGGGTGAGGCTGAGTTCCCTCCCTGTTGGTTGTTTGGTCTGAGGCAACCCAACACTGGAGGCTACAGGCTCTTTGGTGGGACTAATGGCAGACTCTGGGAGAGCTCATGCCAAGGAGTACTTCCCAGAACTTCTGTTGCCAGTGTCCTTGTCCCCATGGTGAGCCACAGCCACACCCTGCCTCTGCAGGAGACCCTCCAACACTAGAAGGCAGGTCTGGTTCAGTCTCCTATGGGGTTACTGCTCCTTCCCCTGGGTCCTGAAGTGAACATTGCTTTGTGTGTGCCCTCCAAGAGTGGAGTCTCTGTTTCCCTCAGTCCTGTTGAAGTCCTGCAATCAAATCCTGCTAGCCTTCAAAATCTGATTCTCTGGGAATTCCTCCTCCCAACCGGACCCCCAGGTTGGGAAGCCTGACATGGGGCTCAGAACCTTCATCCCCGTGGGTGGACTTCTGTTGTATAATTAATTGTTCTGCAGTTCGTGAGTCACCCACCTAGCTGTTATGGGATTTGATTTTATCGTGATTGTACCCCTCTTACTGTCTCACTGTGGCTCCTCCTTTGTCTCTGGATGTGGGATATCTTTTTTGGTGAGTTCCAGTGTCTTCCTGTCAATTATTGTTCAGCAGTTAGTTATGATTCTGGTGCTCTCACAAGAGGGAGTGAGCTCACATCCTTCTACTCTGCCCGAAAACAACTTTTAATATAAATATAAATGAAATAAATATTCAGGTTTGAGATTTCTTCTGCTTAGAAATTAACATGATAGTCTCACAGCATGTTTTCTGTGTGGACATTTGTTTTGGATTATGAATTATCTGTAGTAGTATATGGTTGCACATTTTGAATATGAAGTGTTTTAGAAGAGGCATCACTATCATAGCATAGTCAACATGACTAGGGACTGACCAATGGACTGTTTGGTCTTTTCTTTCTGTTTTCCACTGCAAAAAAACTATATATATATATATATATATATATATATATATACTTTATGAGTAGAAATTATAATAAATGTTTAAAGAACAATTGCTAAAATTTTGTGATGGCTTACTCTGATCCAGCAACTGCCTCTGCAAAGGATTTTACGTACACTGATTCTTGCCAAACTCCTAGTCTGAGTATTGCTTTGTCTCCATTGTGCATATGAGAAAACTGAGGTGCAAATTGATAAAGTTAACTTGCCTAACGTCTCAGAGACAGTAATTGGAAGAACACAAATTTAAACCCAACTCTGGGCTCTTATTTTCTGCTCCACAGGAATGAAGAAACGCCAAATAACTCTACCAAATACTTTCAGGAAATTTGAAGTTAAAGATCAATAGAAATCTCTCAGTAATTATGGTACTGCTACCCAAGGGTTTAAGCAAAAGAGAAAAAAAATAAAACAAACAGTGGTCTCTTTGCAGTACAGATGAAATCTTCATACTTTCGTGTATTGTCTTTTCTATCATGGAGATTATAATAGAGCTAAAGTTCAGAGATACTGGAGGAGGCAAACATGTGAAATGATAGAAATAACTTGATGGTTGATAATAATATCAGGAGGCACCAAGGGGTTCGGGATAGCAGCTCTGTGCAAAAACAGATGAGCTTGTAAAGAGGAATGGGTTATGATGCAGAAAACATGTGAACCTCTGTTAAGTACGGTTTTTGCAAGTTTTCAACGTCCCTATTACTAATAAAGATATATATACTTTGGGCTCCGTGGTTATTATTCTTTATGGTACAAGGCTGGAAAACGCTCACTTTCAATTCACACCATTTTAGGGAAAGATTTCTCCTATCTACAAACTGAGGGAAATTGTTGTGGCTAAAAGTCAGGTTCTTTTTTATAGCAGTCTGCTTATTTTAACATTTCCTGATTTCTTACAGTTATGTTGGGAGAAGGTATTTTTCTCAGAATCTAGTCATGTATTAAAATAATATTATAGAATCCATGTTACTTTAGTTGTCACCTTAGGAAAGACTGATTCCCAGAGCAACCTAGCGGTGATTGGAGTTGAAGTTATTTCAGTTGATTTAAAGGTAGAGCGTAGAGAATATATTTAAAATTTCAATTTCTCCTTCCTCGGTTATGTCAATCAAGGAAAGCACAGTATAACCTTTTCCTTTCTTAAATATTTATACCTCACTTCTAAAGTATTCTAAGGAAGGGAGCAACTTATGTGCAAAGTTCAGCATCAGCAGTCTGAAAATACCCGGAAGCGCCTCGTTGTCTGCAAAGCATGGAGCCTTCCCCTATTCTGGGTGAATCAACAAAAATTACAATAGCAAATTTTTCAGAGCCAACTATGTACTAGATTTTGCTAGGAAATGGGGTAATTAAAAATATTCTTTAAGCTAGAGTCTTTAGCTTAAATTTTCAAAGAACCTACGATCCAAATATTACCAAGTTTATTGAAGTGTTTACAGGCACACATAACACCGCTTTTGTTGTTACATGCTGTTACGTGATACTGAGTTCTGGTTCTTCTGTTGAAAATGGTATCTCTGGCTTCCCCTCTTCCTGCTGCCTCTTCATGACGTTGCTCTTCATGGACCAGAGCTGGATCCACTTCCTGTTTCTTGAGTCTCCTGCCGGTAACATCTAGTGTTAACCATTAAGCTTGAATCCAGACTTTTCTGTGAACTTCATTCTCAAATGTCTCTTATCCTCATAGACGTCACCTCCTGGAGACCTCATTGGCTTCCTAATACCAGTTTATCCAAAATAACCTCGAGTCTGCCTTACCAAATAAAATTCCACTCAATTCTGACAATATTTCCAACCTACTTTCAACGCCTTTAGCTCCTTTCTTCATCTTGTCTTTGATTTCTCCCTTAGCTGCTCCCTCAGTTAAAATCTGGGCTCTTCTTTGTAGCTGCTTTCTTCTCTACCATCCACCAGACCACTTGGCAATCAAGTTGTCTTTCTCTCGAAGTATCATTCCAGTCTCCTATCTGGTTTCTCTGGAGATAGGGAAGTATTTCCTTCTCACTTGAATCTGGAGGCAGGCAGTCCAGAGGGAGTGCAGTGGCCCTATGATATTGTCAATGCCTCAACCTCCCTCCATCTTCCTTCTCCACCACCCTTAGAGCATGGTTTTCATCTTCCAGGTAGCAAGATGGTGGCTTCAGCTCCAACCTCCAAGATGGTGGTTTCCAGAGAGAGAGAAGAAGGAAGGGGTTGGAGGTAAATGGCAGTATAAGTTGGCAGAGTCAGCCCCTTCAAAGACCTATCTTGGAGACCTCACTCTACAACTTTCCTTTACTTAACATTGGTCACCCTACAAGGGAAAGGACGAAGGAGTTTTTATTTAGGTAAATTGTCACTCTCACAGTTCAGGTTTCTGTCAGTGTGGAGAAAGGGGGACTAGATACTGAGCAGGTGTCTGGCTTTAATTTTAGCAAAGATAAGTTGTTCATTCATTCACTTCAAAACTTTCATTCCCAAATTCCTAATTTGTAAAAAATTGAGAGTTTAGGATTAAAATATACACATTACTATATATAAGATATATAACTAACAAGGGCCTACTGTATAGCACAGGGAACTATACTCAATATCTTGTAATAACCTGTAATGGAAAAGAATAAAAAAGAATATATATATATATATATATATATATATATATATATATATATATATATATGTAACTGAATCACTTTGCTGTACACCTGAAACTAATATAACATTGTAATTCAATTACATTTCAATAAATTGTTTTAAAAAACACAAAATTTTTTATTTTTTAATTTTTTTTTTTTTTTTTTTTTTTTTTTTTTTGCTGTACGTGGACCTCTCACCGTTGTGGCCTCTCCCGTTGCAGAGCACAGGCTCCAGATGCGCAGGCTCAGCGGCCACGGCTCACGGGCCCAGCCGCTCCGCGGCATGTGGGATCTTCGCGGACCAGGGCACGAACCCATGTCCCCTGCATCGGCAGGCGGACTCTCAACCACTGCGCCACCAGGGAAGCCCTATTTACTTATTTTAAATGTTTAAGATACTTGGAAAGCAGAGGTTAAAAAAGACACAATCCTTGCCCTAGAGGATCTCACAGATAACTAGCAGTACTAGATAAAATAAACAGATAATTATAATGCAATATATATAATACAGAAAACAGGAAAGTATTTTTAAACAGGAGGTGCTATTGGGGGCACAAAGGAGGCGTCCTTAATCTTCACTTGGGTGAGGACAAGTACATATTTGTGAAGGACAATGTGCATAAGCTCCATGAGGAGAGGAGCTACAGGCATCTTGTTTGCAGTTTTGTCTCTACATCTAGATGTATATCTGGCACATAGTTAGCATTCAGTAAATATTTGCTTTAAAAGAGAATGAAAACTGGGACAGCAAAGAAAAGGAGAGGGAATGGAGAGCAGGCCAGGCTATGGGAGCAATATGTGTTAAGATATACGACAATGAGTTTAGGATGTTCAGGCAAATTCAAGAGGTTGGCATGATACGTAAGGTCCCAGTTGGAAATATGCAGGAGTTGAGACTAGACTGGAGGCAGCAGGGAAATCCTGAGCAAGTTTTTATGATAAGCAAAGGCGTGCGACTTTTAACCTAAAGGGAAAATTGACTCTTTGAAGGATCTTAAGCAAAACATTAGTTAGTGTGATTTTTGCATTTGGGACCTAATTCACGTGGTGAAGTAGAAAATGAAGAGGGTTGGATATGGGGAATGGAGGCAGTATGGAGGTACAGCAACCAGTAAACCAGACAAGACATAATAAGGTCCTGCACTAAGGCAACGATGGCCGTGGGAATAGAGTAGGAGGGAAAAGATGAGAGGTATTCACTCCCTCTTCTTCACCTACCTTCTACCATGGTCTGTCTTGCCCTGCGGAATCCCCTTCACTATTTCTTCTTTCCTTACCTTCTCTCCCCACCTGCCTAAATTCCATGCATCTTTTAAGATCTCTGCAAACATTTGCTCTCAAACTTTTCTCTTCCCTACATTAAATTTAGACTATCCTCTCTTCTAAACCTCTCAAACATTTTTTTTTCTTTCAAGATATTACCTGCACTATTATAAATACATGATATATTTTATTGATTCCACTGTATTTTAAGACACCCAAGCATAGGAATTGCATCTTACTCATTTCTTTGTATTTGCATATCCATGAACAATTTTGAGGACACTGTGGACAGCCAATAAATGTTTGAAAATGAATGAAGACAGTATGATTACATAATGCACTATATCAGGGAGGTCTGTTCTAGATCTCACTTGTTAGCTTGATGACCTTGCAAATAATTTACTTTTCTGGTCAGTAGCCTGAGCATGTAAGGAGACCATGATATTCTTCCTTCCTCAATTCATCTGTGTAACAAATATTTATTGAATACTTGCCCATCAGTCACTATGTTCAGTATCTGGAAAACAAGTGTGAATAAAACATGGCCTCCACCTTAAAGGAATATCGATCTAGAGAGACATGTCAACTGATCAGAGGAAGTAAGTTATAGAGTCTAGGATAGCATTAAGGGGAAAGTTTTGTGTGTGTATGCATGTGTATGTGTAGGTTAGAGTTCAGAGAAGTGACAGAAGAGAGAGAGGGAGGTAAGAAAGTTTTAATTAGTCCTTGAGTCTGAAAAAATGAGTAAGATTATGCTATGTAAGAAAAGGAGAAGAGCATTTTCACTGGAGAAAGTAGTATGAGAAAAGCAACAGAAACACGAATGAGCATAGCTGCCTACAGGGATGATTGTACGTTGGACTGGCTCACTGTGTGGAATAGAAGATTGGCAGAGGACAGATGCTAGATCTTGAGAGATTCATGGAAAATGCTAAGGGACTTACAGTTCATGCTTGAGGCCCCAGGAGATTTTTACTATCTGTTTATATGTTTTCTAGCTGAATTTCAGGTGCAAAGTGTTGGGATAATCATGCTCATTGGTTCAAGGCAACTCTTTCAATTTTCCCCTTCATCTTCCTGTGCCAATTCTAACTTCCTCCCATAGCATTATAGCGTCTAAAGATATGAACATTAATGCAATATTATTAACTAATAGACAGCCACATTTTAATGTTCCCAATTATACCATAATGACTTTTATAGCTGATGTTTCTGATCCAGAATATCTTCAAAGGTCATACACTGCAATTGAAAGCTCATGCAGTCTTCCTCTAGTTGCCTATAATCTAAAACTATTCTCAGACTTTTTTGTTTTATTTTTTATAATATTGAATTTTTGATGAGCACAGGCCAGCTTTCTTCTAGAAGGCACATGTATTTAATTTTTCTGATTGTTTCTTCACGGTTAGATTCAAGTTAAACATTTTTCAAGGATGCTGCATAGATAATATCTTTGGGTATGTGATTTATGTATACATATATGAAATTTTTCTGTTTGTCTTATTCTGTTTTTTACTCTTCTCCTTCAACACAGTTTTGAAAATCTACCATGATGGCTACATATACCTAATTACTCTGCCTTTTACCACAGGAAACTGTCACTGGGCTGTATTTCTCAGCGTATCTCTTACCCATGTCTCCAGTGATGGAGAGTAAGGCTGCATCCAGCTTGTGGCGATCAAAGAAAACACCACGTGAAAATCTGTGTTCATATCCCCAAAACACAGTTTTTAAACAGAAGAGTAACATGATCAGATAGATATATGTTTTTGAAAGATCACACTTGTACCAGTATGGAAGATTTATTAGTGGGGAAGAGAGTGGAGCTAAGAAGGCAGTTGGGAGACAAATAACATAATTAAGGAGAGAGATGTGGGAGGCTGACTTAGGACAGCCCTAGTAGTTGCCATGGTGAGAAGGGGGACAGAGGGACATTACGGAGACAGAATCCACAGAACTATACTCAAAGGTTCTCACCATTTGAGGAAGACCTTCCCCTTCTCCTTATCACCCAGACTCCTTTGTGATGTTGAAAGGGAAATGAATACTGGACCTGAAATTTTTAGGTAAAATGAGGAAATAAAGTCAATGTCCTTAATCATTTGCATAGCAAGACATATTTTAACTCTAGGAGGAAGGAATGACTGGAAGGCAGTAGTGCCTCAGGAACAGGTTCTAGGAAACTACAGTGCCTCCCAGACTAACAGAGAAGTTTGAGCTTGGGTTGCAGTCCATAGTTTAATTCATTTTGTAATGTCCAGACAATTATTCCTTTATCCCATGTATCCCTTGTATAAGGACGCCAGTTAGCAAATTTTGGTAGGAAGGGGAAAAAAGAAAGCTACAGGAGTGTCGTAGTTAAGAATGTACTCTCTAGAGAGTTAAAATGCCTGAGCATTTAACCGGGAATCTGGTTTTCCACGTAGACAACAATTACAATGTCAGCATCTGTCTGATGTAACTACTTTGGAACTGTGGACTCTGTTAAAAGCTTGCAACATCTAGGGGAAGTCTTGGATGATTAATAACCTTTTATTTTGGTCAATTTCAGATCTTGGGGCAGCAGGGCAGTTATAGCTACCTATCCGCTATCCCACAGCCACATGGCAGGCAGCCACACACATGTTCCTTGAGCAGTTTTCATGCAGCTTGTGGGAGTCAGGGTGGGCAATAAGGATGTTGTCCTCCAAATATTGGGGATCCATTTTCTGACTGCTGATTGATGCTTCTGACTGTGGAGTTCAGACACAGAGATGGGCAGAAATTGTTGCAAACCTTTCCCCTTCCTGCTGAAGTGACTTTCAGGGGATTTAAAGATCCGGTGCCTGTATTTTTTCCCCTTTCATTTTTCTCTTTTTTCCTCTTTTGGGAGCCAGACAATTAAGGGTTAAGACATTCAAAACCAATTACATATACAAGGGAATTTAGAAAGTCTTTGCACATGCCCAGGGAAAGGTGCAGACTCAGAAAAGAACTAAGACCTTAAGTTTACACCTCAGGCTTATTGTTGGCCAGAAAAACCCCACAACAAGAAAACAAGTAAAAAAAAGAGAGAATGAGAAACCCCCAGCACCCTGGGGAAGGGAAATTCTCTAAATTCCAGTTACCACATTAAATGATTCAAATGTCCATTTTTTAACAACAACACAAACAAAAACACAACACATAAAATGAAACGTTAAGTATGGCCTATTCAAAGAAAAAAATAAGTCAACAGAAACCATCTCTGAGAAATACCAGATGGAGACAAAAACTTCACACTCAATAGGATAGCTAGTATTAAACACAAACTAAAACCTAAAAACCTATCAGAAAGTAACAAGTGTTGGTAAAGACGAGGAGAATTTGGCACTCTCGTATACCGCCAGTGAAAATATAAAATGGTCCAAAGTCTGTGGAAAACAGAATAGCAGTCCCTCCAAAAATTTAAGACATGAATTACTATATGATCCAGCAATTTCACTTCTGGGTATATACCCAAAAGAATTGAAAGCAGGAACTTGAAAAGTTATTTGTCTCCCATGTTCATAGCAGGTCTATTGATATAGCCAAAAGGTGGAAGCAACCAGGTGCCCGTCAGTAAACGAATGGATGCACTAATTGTGGTGTATACACACAATGGAATATTACTCAGCCTTAAAAAGGGAAAAAAGTCTGATACGTGCTACTACATGGATGAACCTTGAAAACATACTAAGTAAAATAAGCCAGTAACAAAAGGTCAAATATTGTATGATGCCACTCATATGAAGTACCTAGAATAATTGAATTAATGGAAACAGAAAGTAGGATGGTAGTTGCCATGGGGAATATGTAGAGTTATTGTTTAATGAGTACAGTTTCCGATTTACAAGATGAAAACAGCTCTGGGTGTGGACGGTGTGAAGATTGCACAGCAATGTAAATGCACTTAATGCTACTGAACGGCACATATAAACATGGTTAAAATGGTAAATTTTATGTTATTTTATATGTTTTCATAATTAGAAAAATAGGACATATTTTCTAGAGCCTGAGAGCCTGGGTGTGACCCAGACTCTCTCACTCACCAACTGGATGACCAAAGCACCTTACTTAACTTCTGTTCTCATATTTGTCAAATGGAGGTAACAATATTCCTTGCCTTGTAAGTTGTTGTGTGGATTAATCGAGGTAAATTACATAAAGCACTTAGAACAAAACTTCACCCATTAAAAGTGCTCAAAAAGATCTAGAAAGTACTGTTATTCAAAGGTATTTGTCAAGAAAATAATTAAAGGAAAAACAGACAGTTGCTAGCAATTTGAATTTTTAAAGTAAGTATTCCTTTACATTCATTCTTATGATGGTTGTTTAAAAAGATATCTCACATATAAATCTATTGTAATTTAGACAGGTTTTTTTTTTTTTTCTGAAATAGGTTTAACTAACACTTGTGTGTAGAGTTGAATACAGTGTTGGTTTCTCCATTCCAGGTATCTCATGGCTCTGTAATTAAATTAGTTTCATAATGCAATATTATTTTCTTAGAATTAGTCATTATGGAAAACAAAGACATTTTCCACATTCTGAACCTCTTTGAACATCAATAGAACAGTGTTTTTCAGACTGCAGAGCTGAATCTTTTACAGTGGTTGGACAATAGTTATTTTTAAATGATAGAATAGGAATATTATTTTTTTTTTGCGGTACGCGGACCTCTCACTGTTGTGGCCTCTCCCGTTGCGGAGCACAGGCTCCGGACGCGCAGGCTCAGCGGCATGGCTCACGGGCCTAGCCGCTCCGCGGCATGTGGGGTCCTCCCGGACCAGGGCACGAACCTGCGTCCCCTGCATCAGTAGGCGGACTCTCAACCACAGCGCCACCAGGGAAGCCCAGGAATATTATTAATGTTTGTGTTTTCTTACTATAATTGCTAGGTTTGGGGAGATCTTGTAAAAGAAATCTCAGTCTACTGGGATGTGATTTAAAAAATGTACAGGTTATAAGAATGGGTTTATATATCACAGATATGCTCTGAATCCAGGCTGTGTCATTTAATAGTTCTATGATCTATGAGTCTTATTCTTGCCATCATTTAAATAGGGTGAATAATACCTATTATAAACATGGCTTTAAGATTTATAAGAAATCATGAATGTATGTAAAGCTCAAAAGTAGGAAACACTATTTTTCACAAATATCTGCTAATTATCTCTGAAGAAGGATTATGTCTCCCTAACCTGAAGACATCAGACTTAGCCACGTGTCTTGACTTGCTTTGGCCAATGTAAGGGAGTGGAATGTGTTTCATTTGTAGGAAGAAGCCTTAAGGACCAGCATATGGTTTCTCCATGTACCAGAAGAAAGGACAATGCTCTGCTTAGAATCTGCTTCATCATCTTAGGTCCTGGGTGAAGACAATATATAGCAGAACCACAGCTGACTTAGAATGAGAATGTACACTTGGTGTGAGCAAAAATTAAAGCGCTGATGATTTTACAAAACAAAAAAAGCGGAATAGAATAGTAAATAATAGAAAACCTTCAACTGCGTGATGCTAAGGGTGAGTATTATTGTGTGATGCTTTTGTTTGCATTTCAGTTATGTGTGTGTATGTACCAAGATGTAATTTAAAAAATGTACTTCTTTACTGTGTCAATTAAAAACAGCTTTGAAAAACAAGGTGGATTTTAGAAGTCAAGAGGAATTGTTTCTATTTATAATGTTGTTAGAAAACAAAGTGTGATTAATTCAAATAATACAAGGTATAAAAGAGTCCATGTATTTCAGGCAAAGCTGTATTTTTTATTAAAGCTGTATTTTTTTAACTATATTTTTTAAATCAATTAGGTCATTGCCGCAATAATTCAGTTTTAACTCCGTTTATTACAAATGGAGTTTTCCACCCCTCAAAATGCAATAAACTATGTGCAGTTGATCCCTTGGTCTCAATTATCACATACAGTTCTGGGGGGTCATGCTCCAGGGAGCAGAGACGCTGCACCTACATGTTCTTCCTTCAGTGGAAGTGTTCCAGGATATCCTGGATGACCTTCTGCTCAGGCCATGCAGAAGGGGTGTCTGTATGGAAATTGGAAGGTTGTAACTGATGTGTGAAGTCCTTTCTATCTCTCGGGTCCTAGGATTCCGTAGGTGTGCAAGCTTCTGGCCTTCAGCCGCAGGCACGGGAAGGCCCACGCTCTCATCGACCTGTTCCTGCTACTCCACATTCCTGACACTGACTTGTCGTTGGGTTTCACATCTCCACGGCATGCTGTTTTCAGCTGCTTGTCAGAAAACACCAGTCCCTGTGCATCCATTTTGCACTTCTTAGTCATTTAGGACATTACTGAAGTGTCTGAAGCTCAGGGGACGGAACTTAAGGAAAGCACATTCTGTACGAGGCTGACACCGCAGAAATACTAAGGGACGGAGGACCACGAGAGAGTGGCCACTGGTCTGGACCAAACAATGACCAAACCCCACTCCCTTTGCGTGACATGCCGTGCATGGTGCCGGAGGGCATCTCACCGAAGGGCGACATTTCACGGGGCTAAGTTGTAGGTCTCCGTGTCGATAACCTAAGTCATCCCTGTGACCCAGTTTCCTCTCTACCGAGCAGGTCTGACCACCGGCATCTGGAAATATAAGCAAAACACTATGCTACTCTTGGCGAAAAACACTGGGGCAGACCTAGCTGGGAAGCATGCTATTATTTACATAAGCATTTCCATTGCGAATCCAGTATTATTACAGCGCCTATCACACAAGGAAAGGTGCGGTTCTGAAACCTTGTACAAGCCCCTGCGTCCTTGTCTTTTGAAGTAACATGCTGACTCAATCGTTAATGACTGGGGACAGTGAAGATGCAAAACGTCTGCCACGCAGCAGAATCACCAAACTCACAGTTCCCTGAAAGATAGCGATAAAGGCCTGATGTAGATTCCTACGTTGTTTTTACAGGAAACAGACCCCCTCCAGATGAAAACTACTGACCACAAGAACACAGACCCTGGACTGGTTGAAACCAGAAGGTTGATGATGCTTGAAACTTCACCTTGAGGCCAACCAGTCTGAGAATTGTCGACGAGCTGCACAGCCCTGCTCCTTGAACACTGTAAAGCTCCTCACTACCCCCTCCAGGGTGGGTCACACAGTCTTGAGGGCGTTAGCCCACCGTGGCCTCCTTTGCCTAGCAAAGCAGTAAAGGCTGCTCTTTTCTACTTCATCCAAACTCTGTCTCTGTGTTTCTATTAGGCACCAGTGAACACAGTCTGAGTTTCTGCAACAGAATTTGGGGGGCTTGGCCAGGATCGACTCATGGGCAGGCATCCCCGCCTCGCCCCTCAGCTTGATCAGACACTCCGAGGTTCCTCTCTACGCCAGCCTCCTTTGGGAGAGTGGAGGGTTGGAGGATTCCTCTGGAGGCCAGATTGCCAGGGATCCCCTGCCGTAGGGCTGTGCCGTGATCATACCCAGACTGCCTTCTCGGTAGTTAGAGCTCTGGGGTGGAGATGAAGGAGAGGATAGAGGCTGCCCTAACAGATGTCAAAGCCCCCTTTTCCTTGAGGGTACCCTCCTCTCCTTCTGCCTGCAATGATCTGCACTTCCTGCTCTGAGAAAATATCTTGGGGAAGGAGAAAGTTAGCATTTGGGACATCAGGACACCACTGCCAGCACTTCAGTAAGTCTCCCGGTGTGCATTCTGACTGAGGCCCCTCAACCTTGTCTATTTAGGGAAACTTCTGTTTCCCTGCTGGGGAATTTTTAGATCCCATTTGTAAGGTGCCACTTGGACTAAGGCCATGAGCTTAGCGGGACTTGGAAGTCAATTGAGCATTGGGCTGCTTGGGTTTTTTGTTTGTTTGTTTTGGTTTGGGTTTTTTGGGTTTTGGTTTTTGTTTGTGGCTTCCATTTGGCTGGCGAGGATTTGGTTTGCCTTTGGTTTTGCCTGAGAGTGTTTAATCTGACTCAACATGGGAAGTCCTTCTCTGACTCCATTTGACAGCCCCCTAGGGAAAATTTTGGCAGACTGGTCAACCTATAAATAAGAAAAAATAATTTAACACCGTGTGGTCACAGTATTCTTTAGACTCTGGGGAAAATTTGTTGAGATGAAACTCTTTTGAAATTCCAAAACTGGTCCTTTTTTCATGTGCAGTCAGAGAATAAAATACTTTTTTTTTTTCATAACAGTGACCCTGAGAGAACAAGATATTCTTAGGAGAAAACTTGAAATTAACGCTTATCATGTCCTTGAAGTACAAACACAGCCCATTTTGTCTGGGACCTCAGCCTTGGGTTAATTAGTAGAACTTCAAGCCACGAGGAAAAAAAAGAAGGGAAGAAAAAGAAGCCTTTTAAAATCAAATGTGTAAATTTGACTATTCTGACTGTTTAATTAAAAGTTTAGTTGCAATGCCTGATTCATGAAATATAAAAAGATGAAACAATGATATCTCTGTCTGGATATATGTATGCCTCCGTCTTTGTCTTTGAATAATATTGCTGAGGTTCATTCGTAAATGAGCTCTATTTGATTGGCTTAAAGAAAAGTAAGTGCTTACAAATGAAACAAATCTAAATTTACCTACCTTTGCTTCTTGCAAGAGGGAAACTAAAGATGTTTGCGTTTATTAGACACGTCTCGTACCACTTAGAAAAAAGAAATTGTGCTTTGGGAAAATGCATGTTTATAGAATATGTTCTTAAGTTGGCTAATCAGAGAATGCCAATATGACAGACAGTTCACAACTGTTTTCTTCTTGGTTCTCATTAGAGATTAAGGTTTTTTTAAAAGGTTAAAAATTATAATACATAATTAAAGCTACTAAAATGAGAAGGGAAACATTTCAATGTGTAAAGCATGTAGGAAATGTATTGCCAGCGAGAGAAGATACAAAGAATGGAGATATTTTTACTGAGGAAAAAAATGATGATAATAATTTTGCCCTACAGTAGGTTGTTTCTGGATGCAAAAAATATGGGGCATATTAATATGAATCCAGAAAGTGATAAAAGGGTTGTGAAAAAGGTATTTTGAAAAAAGAATTTTGTATGTTCTTAGGACTTCCCCTCATTGTCAGACTTCTGCCATCCTGATGCCATTGTAGCATGGAAACGGTTTACTCCTAAGTCAGGGAATTTAAAATGAATAAACAATAGCTGTAAATTAGATAGTCAGGGCTATGGGAAATCTAAAATGGTTGCATGGCTTTTCCTGGCTCCTAGATAAACCTCATTTTTATATTTGATGGGTTAAAGCCTTCCCTGGCTGCAGGACTGATGCCTTGACAATGAAAAGGAAAGGTTAGAAAATGTGTTTCTCACTTGGAGCATAGTTTCTACAGTCTCCAGTGGTTAAGGCACCCAGCTCACTGGACAAATCATGCTAGCATTAACAAAACTTTCACAAACTTCTTGAAATTCTCACTATCATCCTCAACCATCAGACAAGGACAACAAAACTAATGGAAAAACTGGACTCAAACAGAACAGAGATTAATTATATGGGATTAAATGAACTGCTAAATATGATTATAATTTTATGACTTGTCTGACATACTACTGGCTTCTAATCTTTGTTTTTCAGATATAGAAAAGCCCTTTTCCTCAAGCTACTTATGATTTACAACAGTTTGCTAATTGATACCTGTGGATAAAACTATAATATTTTTCTTTTCTCTCCACCTGGTTCCTCCAAACATTGGAGACTCTTGGGTTCTGAGCAACCTTATCAGGTGAGTGGAAAAGAATATCTCTTGGCATGTGCAGAAAACTAGATATTTTGGGGACCTGGAAAAGAGACAAATTTACCCACTCTGTAGATGTCACAGGCAGAATCTGAAGGCAAGCCATTGGCATGACTTTCCTGGCCTTGAGATGCCTTTTAAAAGTTCTGTCTGAGATTCCTAATGAAAAGTTCCAGTGCAGCCAATTTGAAAAAGCCTGTATGAACAATTACACTATGTGAATAATCAGGCCATGCTTAACGAAACCAAACTTATTTTGAACAAATTAGTCTTAATTTAGCTAGATTTAGTAGAAATGAAGGTAAAGAGAAAAATTATGTTTCAATAGTATAGCTTTGTGGTTCTTTGTTGCTTTGTTATATTATTATAAAGTTTAATTGAATTAGTAAAAGAATATTCTAAGCTTGTTTCTAAAGCCAATCACAGTAATCTATCTTTGGATGAAGATCAGATGCCCTGTGACCTGCAACTAGGAGATTATGTACTCTGGAAAAGACATCATTTAATGGACTGTCTCAAAAGTAAATAAAAGGACCCTTCTTAGGTACTCGTAACTAGCACACATGCAACAAAACTGAAGGGAATTGACTCTTAAATTCATATTTCCCGTTTAAGAAGGGCCTTTGCATTGGACTGTCTATAGAAAAGACTGTTGACCCCAAATGACACCCATACCAGGATGAGAAGACAAGAGCGGAAGACAGCTGACATAAAAGCCTAGACCAGGCCTGTAAGAACCACCCAACTAATTCAATTGCACTGTTTACCAAATGTTTGTCTTCCTGTCAAAATGGAAAGTTATTGTTTTACTTCTAACCATATGTTTGACCCCAATGTTCAGGATGAAAAGAAAATTCTCTAGTGAAGTTGTCACAGAATATAGCTATTCATGACACGTATCAGTGCTTGTTTTAAGTGAATTGCTAAAAGCACATGTACCGGGCTTGTGTGACAATTGGGTACAAGTGGTAAAATGTATAGCCTACAAAGCATTTCCCCGTTAACATACCTCTGAGCCCGTTCATGATATCTGATTAGTTTTCCTGCAAAATGGAGAACTAGGTAAAAGAAAGAGGCCTAGCTTTGAGGGACATATAAATGGACCCAAAGCAGGCTACTGGGCCACTCTGGCAACGTTGGAGAAATGTATTGATTATCAATGCCGTTTATGGAAAGATTTGTAATCGAAAGGCGGAAATAATGGAAGAAATTTTCACATATTGAGGTATGGGGAAATCATTCTGGCTATACATGATTGAATTTGAATTTTAGGCTAACGAAAACTGCCTGTTTGTGGCCTATTAAACATGCATTGTACATCTGCTTTAGCCACTAAAAAAATTACATTAAAAATCAAAATGAAATAACTGTCACTCATACATCCAAAATGGAACTAGGTGGCCATTATGGACGTGGGTTCAGACACATTCTTATATTACCGAAAACGTGAGTTCTCTAAACTTTATCAGACTTAAGGGCACCATCAGCCATTTTCAAAACAGTATCTACTAGCAACAGCCAACTGCAACCTTACGGTCTCAAGGTCTTCTTGTAACTATGAAAACTTTCTCCTACTTTAAAAAATAGTAACAGCAAATGAGACAGCTCAAGCTATAGCCTCCCTGCAAAAGGCTGCTTGGTTAATAAATACATGTAAAAAGGAAACACTACAAAACTTATTTTCCTGGTTGCCATCTAAAATAGGAGAACTCTTGAAAAATACTACAAAGTTGTATTTTAACCATTATCTTCATAGTAATATCATATGATACTGCTTATATGTGGAATCTAAAAAAAAGGTACAAATGAACTTATCTACAAAACAGAAATAAGGTTACAGACGTAGAAAACAAACTTATGGTTACCAGGGGGTAAGGAAGGCAGGGATAAATTGGGAGATTGAGGTTGACATATACACACTGCTATATATAAAATAGATAACTAATAAGGACCTACTGTATAGCACAGGGAACTCTACTCAATACTCTGTAACGGCCTATATGTTCTTCTTTCACCGTTGCTCCTGGATTTCTCTTTTCATTGAAGATAGGATTTTTCATTTCTCATAATGCTCATCTTATTTTCCTCAGTGGAAGCACTCAAATTTTCTTTCTTTAGAACTTGTTTCACAAATTTTCTACGCCTCAGCTTTCCTACTACAAATGAGCAAGATTAACGACATGTTGTCTGAATGAAGCAGCTTGCTGGAAGAGAATGAATATATTTTAGGAGCAGGTCAAGCTTCTGGTTCTCAGTTTTCCCAGAGCTAACTCCCCAGCTTGGGGAGCCTCTAATGGCCTGAGCCTCTCCTCTGCTAATTGAGAGGATGAGACTAAGGGATATCTCAGATCCTTAAATAAATGTAAATTTAGTTTATACTATGGAACTATTTCATTTTACCTGTCAGTCTTAAATTCTTTCTTGCAGCCTATTCTGTTGTGTCCTCTCTTACATGGGCTAGGCTGCTCGGACTTCCTTGGTCATTTCGCAACAGAGTTTTCCATTTACTTGGTCAACTTCATTGTTGAGTTACATTAATTAGGGAAGTTCCAACACTGAGTGATGTTTAACCATAAATTAAAATATATATAAAGATCAATGAAACAGCCAAATTTTGGTTTATTAATTTATTAAAGAAAATACAACTAACATTAAATATGACCGTAAATATGATTAATTGTCAGAAGGACAGTACTTTCTAAGAACAAACATTTTTCACTAATATTTTTTTTGTCCCCTCTTTCAACCTGGACTGGGAACAAACACTGTATACCTTACACCTTTCTTAATCTATTGGGTGAATTATTCTTCTGGGATATTCACCTCATCTAAGGTCTCTGGTGGAGAAAAAAATCATATCTTCAATCTGCAGAGGGATATGTGAGTTTCAGTGAAATGGGTAGAGAGAAAAAGGAGTCACAGCTGTGTCAATTCCTCATTGCTTTGAATTAGAATGTCTTTCCCTGTAGGTTCTCCTTTAGAGTCTTTTAAGTGTGACAGTACGAAGTGGGCAGATTAGAGAATAACCCCAAGCTTAGCTTAGGAAAGGCTGGTGTGGCCTTTGTCTTAAAAGTAGAGGCATTTTAATAATCACCATGCGGAACTTCTCAACATATGTTCTTCTGAGAGAGGCACACAGACTGGGTCAATGGAGGCATTTGGCACCTTGTATGTGACGAAATCTCAGAGGTTCAGTTTACGTCACTATACCGGATGTCATGTCTCATCCCATTACTTATTTGAGGATTTTCTCTACCATCTTTACTTCAAAACTTTCAACATATGTCACTGAATATTGTTCAGAATTATTTGATCCTTAGATGGTAATATCTGTTTAACTGTTTTGTTTATGTTACTTTGAAGTCTTTGTAATATCAGAAGTAGCTTAACTTTTGTTTTGTTTTTAAACCACTAGAATAGTTTATACAATTTTTGTCCTTTTCAATTAGTGAGTATGGGTCTGTCACCATTGTCTGAGTAGTATTCTATTGTAACTGCCTCTGAACTTCCTGAACTCTGGCCAGCCAGTTATACTTTCTGATTACTGAAGATAATTTCCTTTTGTTTGTAATAATGCTTCTATAATTGCAGTTATAAATGAAAGGGCAGAACAAATCCCTTCTCAACTAGAAAGTCACAGATTTCATTATCTTCTGCTCAATCAAATTCAATTTTACTTCCAATGCTTTTCACACCCTAGGTCACACAAATGAGGCTGCATGGTTCTGTGTCTTATTTTTACTCTCTCTGTTTTGATCTCTCTTACCTAACACAGTTGTTGTTTTCCGGGAAATTCCTCCTTCTTTGGAAGCAAGAAGCAAAGCTCGTGATAGACATGGTCATATGTCTAAAGGCAGACCAAATGACTGTTGGAATGCCAAACCTAAATGGTTCAATAGCTTGCAAAGAAATACTGTTTTCTGCCCAGGCTAAGAGAACAAGTTTTGATCAAGTCATACTCCCTTAAGTCCTATCCTCTAACGTGATTACCTCAGAGAGACGTGCCCTGGATTAGAACGTTAATTACTGAATGAAATTCCAAGAAATGGTCGTGGAGGAAGAAGTTAGAAAATATTATGGTTTCTTTAGCTGTTTTATTAAACGTCTCTATGACAAATTTTCTCATGCTATGAAAAAAAAACATTGACATACTCTAAAGAGAGCAGTGTAACAAACCAACGATTATAAAAAGGTTTGACAATGTTAACCTAGCTATCTTTATGGAAAGAAATCATACCAACCCTTAAAATTTAAAACATCCTCCATTATAATTCAAAAACTGCAGATCCCATATGTCTGATGGTAATATGGGATGTTTAGGTTGACAGATCTCTCCACTGAGTTTCCCATGAAGAGTTTGTTGTCTTCAAGCAGACAAAAGCATATTTCAGGGTCTTCGTATTCTGGATTCCAGAAGCCCTTCTAGCGGTCCAAATGTTTGAAGCCAGAAATAACAATGAGCTCGTCTAAGGCAAAAAGAAAACTTCCTAAAAATATCCTCTAATCTCCATGATTTAACTACTTTTGTCAACAATGAATTTCTTCATACATTTCTAATTATAGCTTCCAAAAGACTTTCTTACTTAAACTCTTTATAAATGTAAACAGTTATAAATATAGAAAAAGAAAAAAGAGAGCCAACAAACATTTATTGAGGGCTTATTATATTATCAGTTTTCCAGTAGGTACACACAGGAGTATTTATATGAAATATTTATCTGAAATTGGGGTATAGTAAGTAAATGGAAAATTAAGTCATAAGTGGTTTTCTAAAAACAATTTCCCCCTCTGAACCACTGTAATATTTTATGAGTATCTCCCTTTACATTCCAACAAATATTTCAGCCTCCTAATGACAAAGAATTACTTCTTCATCAATTTAGTAGATTTTTAAAGATATTATTGAGCACCACTTACATATATATTAGTACTCTTGCTGAAACTTGGCTTCTGCTCACCAGTGTCAAATTGAAACGCAGAGACAGAGTTTTGGGTGGAGTAGAAAAGAGTAGCTTTATTTCTTTGCCAGGCAAAGGGGCCCCAAATGGGCCAATGCCCTCAAAACTGTGTCCTTCCCTGGAGGGGGTAGTGAGGAGTCTTTATAGTGTTCAAGGAGCAGGGCGTGATCAGTTTGTGGACATCCTTCTGATTGGTTGGTGGTGAGGTAATGGGGAGTCATCATCACCAACCTTCTGGTTCCAACTGGTCTGGAGTCTCTGTGCTTGTGAGCAGCATACAGTTAATTTCTTCCACCTGGTGTGAGTTTCAGTATCTGCAGAACAGCTCAAAGAATATGACTCAGAATATTACCTAGAGTCCTTGAGGAAAAACTACATGTCTTTGACTTTGTTTAATGGCTAAAGTATTATTATTTTGTCTTGCTTGACTGTTTTCCTTTCTTTCTGCTTTTTCTCACTTCTCTGATTAAATTTATTCTTTGGCTAAAGTTTTTCTACAGACAAAAGGCAGGGGGACATGGGTGGAGGTCTATTCTGAGAAGGCTTCGTGGGGTTCTGCTCGGTTACAGGAACATATGAAAAAGCAAAGGGGGCCAGATAAGAATGTGACATGCTCTATGTCTGGAATCTTACCGGGAATTCAAACACGTGCTTAAAATCCATGAGTAAAAAAAAGATACATCGTTTAACATAGTTGTAAAGGTATCATGCTGAGGGATTAATTAGTGCTATTAATTAGTTAGTGAAGAGTCCAGGCGAGCCTCCTTGTTGAGCTCTTGAGAGCTTTCATGGGTAGGACTTGTGGCAAAGGACGGTAGCATATCAGCCCCCCGTGTGGTAATTGTAGGTTTTCAATCAGAAAAGGGACTTGATACATACAATCTACTATGAACAGAAATGCGCTTGGGGGCTAAAAGTTAAACTAGTTATGTTCAACAGTACTGAACCTCATACTATGGGAGAATCAGAAAGCAAAATATTTAGAGATATAGATATTTCTCACTTAGTGACTATCTAAGACAAATAAAGTAGTAAAGCAACAAGGTGCTGATACTGAAAACATTTTCCATTGATTCATGTGTCTCTGATTATTAGCCTTAGAATCAAGAAATTGATTTGGGTGTTAATTATTTTTAATGGGAAGAAAGCTTTCAGTGAATTGACTTACAGCCCTTTTTTCCTCCTTTTTTACACCCTTTATAACATTTTTACTTTTTGTATAAAATTATTAATCTATGTACCTGTAACTCCTTAAACTTTACTTAAAAACAATCTTTTTCAAGAGTATTTGTAAGGAAGTTTTTATTCCCTTACAAACATAGGCTGTTGAATACCTGCTTCAAATGTCTTATTTCTCCAGGATTAGCTTTTATCAGTTTTTTCTGGGCCCTGAGTCTGCTGGTCTCTGCACACACTAATGGGCTTCTGTTTCCGTCTCTGTATTCTTCAGAGACTGTTGTAGTAGGAAAGTCTAGTCTTTTAAGTGGCAAGATTTCTTCTTTTTTTTTTTTTCCCCCTGGGGAAAATATTTTAATTCCACAAATACAAAACTTTTTTTTTTTTTTTTTTTTTTTTTTTTTGCAGTACGCAGGCCTCTCACTGTTGTGGCCTCTCCCATTGTGGAGCACAGGCTCCGGACGCGCAGGCTCAGCAGCCATGGCTCACGGGCCCAGCCGCTCCGTGGCATGTGGGATCTTCCCGGACCAGGGCACGAACCCGTGTCTCCTGCATCAGCAGGCGGACTCTCAACCACTGCACCACCAGGGAAGCCCCAAAACTTTTTGACTACAGTGTAAGCTATAACATACAACCAAATCCATAGGATTAGGTGGACTTGGTGGGTATAAATGGTTTAAAACCTCAATAATAACCTGGTCATTACCATACTTCTTCAGGTGATATTTCATTACCTTTAAGGCAACAGGTAGTGATACTAATAAAAGTGACTGATGGTTTTGTGAGTGAAAAGTGAAGTGTGGGTGAAGAATTTTGGAAAGTTGCTGTTGACAGAGATCAAGTGATCCTAAAACTCTCTCTCTCTCTATGTATATATATGTATAATAATGTATATATGTATATATATGTATAATAATATATGTATAATAAGCTACTGCCAGTGTCTTTTGTGCTGCTGTCTCTAGCTCTCACAAATTAATAAGTATTTAAAACTGATGTTCATATTTCACAGTGTGTTTCTGCTTGTAAACAGAAGCCAACAAATATTAGAGAAATATTTCACTAGAATGTGCAGACAAAGGAGACAAAGGTGAACTGAAGTTTTCAGAACAAGCTTCTCAGGGATCTCTTTTGATTGTAAACAAAGGATTTCTTCTTATTAGGACCCCAGATGAACATAGATTTTCCTAATGAGTAAAAACTTGCCATAATTTCAATATGAACAACATCATCAGGATGTAAGTTCTGAACATCAGGAAACACAACTAGTTTGCTCACCACTGTACCGCCAGTGCCTAGAACAGGGTTCAAGTTAGAGTCGGTGCTCAATTAATATTTGTTGACTGTTTAGCAAGTAAGTCAAATGTCTCCATGACTGAATAAACCTATCAGTGATATTGTCTAAGTCTTCCCCACCCAGAATCAGATAATCGCACCCGATATAGGTTTGGTTCTCACATATATTTGATGTTCATGAACAAATATATATGAGTGATAGAAAGGAGGACACAGTGAGACAATATGAAATAACCCTTGTTTCACGCTGCCAAAATTTTAATGTAGAAGAAAGCCAATGAAGACAAAGATAAAAAACAGGGCAGATCAAGAAACTGATGGGAGAACTTTTGAATAGAGTGTTTAAGAAAAGATTCTAGGAGACATTGAACCTAAAAAAAAAAAAAAAAAAAAAAAACTTCTATTAAGTGAAAAAGCAAATAGGTGAAAACCTGGGGAGATTACAGATAGACAGAGGGATTAGTAGAGGCAAAGCACCTGAGGAATAAGCTTGGCAAGTCCAAAGGACAACAAATATACTATATGGTTGGAATGAACTGAACCAAAAGGGAAGTGATAGCAGATGACTTCAGAAAGCAAGCCAGAGTGAGATCATATAGCACCTTTTGATTTTTTGAACATAGAAATGATACACTATCATTTTTTTTTATATGGGAGAACATGGTAGCTGATGGAGACAAAAAGAGTGGTAAGGGATGGATGAGATACGGGCAAGATATTTGAAGCCCACTTATAAGCAAGAAGGTGAGCCCTGTATCTGGATTCGAGGAGAAGACAAAGTGAGGCTCCGTAAACTCAGCATTAGAATGGAGTGTGGTTTGGAATTTAGCAGGTTTGGAATTTAATCCACTTCAAGCACTTATAGGTCTACTGGTAGTAAAAAAGAAACAGATATCTGTAGCTCTGTGTTTTAAATCCTTTGAACTTAAATTATTTGATGTGTATTACAACAATTTCTCTACTATAACCAGTGTCCACACTCAATGTTGAATCGTCTAGGACTGCAGTAGTTGGAAATGAAAAGGAAAATTGCTCTCCCAATACTGAAAATGGGTACTGCTGTCAGGAGATAGGCATATAAATGGTTCATCTGGTAACTTTGTTGCTGCTCCAAACTTTCAGTTAGGTTTTGTACCAGTTTACGATTGGCATCACCACTGTAACACGAGCTGCCTAGGTAGATTAATGAGCTGCCTGGAGAGTTGATTCTCAGGGATCTCCTTAATCTTATTTTTCTCACTCAATCTATGCAGACCTCTTCTACAATGCAATTAAAATCATTAAATAACACGTAGCAGGAAAAATAAAGGGGCACATGCTGCACATGAAGATTTTCAACAAAAAGCAACATTGGTATCAAGTGTTTGGCTTCTTTCCCAGCTCAGTAATGATTAGTGAAGTCATGTGTAGAGAATATTTGCAGTGTGCAAAATTTCTGAAGCTGTTGCTAGATCAAAAGTGAATGCAAACAATGTATGGTTTACAAAGCTTTAATTAGTTCAACCAGAAGGATGACTATTTGCATTGATATGGCAGGACTTCTGGACGGATACTTTTAAATTGTGATAGGCCCATCCTGTTACATCATTAACTAAATTTTCTTAGTCTATAAAAGTTAGAAAAATGGGAGCTTAAAGTTAGAGTTGCAGCATTCAATCATTCAATTATGCAATCATTGAGCACCTTCTTTATACAAAATCACTTTCCTAGTTAATGTGTGGACCATTTACATGTTGATTTTGGATAAAGTGGTATTTCCTATTAATACATCACAGTTGATCTTAGGGGTGACATAGCCCTCGGTCAATACTGCTAACATTCAAAGATATTCTTATGCAATATATTTAAGTTGACACATTACCTTCAAATAATCCCCCATTCTAATCAACCCCTGCCATCATAAAAGGGATTGAAGACCACTTTAGAAAGATCTTTTCTAAGGCAGACATATATGAAGCACATATAAGTGACACAGAATAAGATTTTGATTAATGAAAATACATATTAAAATATAGAATTAGTATGTAACTTCACAAATTAATTTGAAGTTTAATACAATTATGAACAAAATTCTAATGGGAATTTTAAATTAAAATTGACAAGTTATTTGAATTGCTTGTATAAAAGAATAAATGAACAAGAAGAACCTCCCAAAATGTTTAGGAACAAAAATAATCAGTGAGGTCATGCCTTCCCATGGTCTAAGTATAATTAATATGTTATGCTTATAAGATGCAGTTAACAGGTCATTGCAACAGAATAGATAGGAGGAAAAAATAATCCTTGTACTGCAATAAATTAAAATTGAATAAATTTATATCACAAATCAGTAAAGAAGCAACTAGACAAATAGTAATTAACTTATTACAAAAATGTGATTAAATATTTACTCCCATAACTTACCAAAATAAATTTCAAATTGTTTGATATAAATGTGTAAAAATAGACTCATTAAGAATTATACAAATATATGTGAAAATACATCTGCTATCAGGATAGGAAAAGATAACATAAGCACAACTGCTGTGGAGTAAATTCTGTGCTAATTAATCTAAAAATTCAGTGCAATTCAAATTCAATTGACTGGAAGAAGCGTTGTGTTTTTTTTTTTTTTCTTTCCTGAAAACTTGACAAAATGATCCAAAATGTGTATGGGAAAATAAAGACCTCTGAAGATCTACAACAATTTTGAAAATGAGGAGCTAAGAGCTGGAAAAAGATGCATGCCCTTCTAGACATTATAAAGCAAAAATGATTAAAGCAATGTTATATTAACAAATGTGCTGACAAATAGACCTGCATAACAAAATAGAAAAATCAGAAAAGTATAGAATGGCATCACAAATCAGTACAGAAAATAATTGACTATGTAACTGATGGTGTAAAGAAAATTAGCTCTGATCCAAAGAAAGATAAAATTGAATTTCTATGTCACACAATATATGTAAAAATAAACTTTAAATGTATTAAAATTCTAAATATGAAAGTAATAGTATTAGAAGAACAAAATGTAAGAAAATATCTTTGTGACCTTTGGGTAGGGGAGGATTTCTTAAGAACCCCAAAGCGTAAGATATAATGGTACATATCTTACATTTGGTGGATTTTACTGAATCAATTTAAAGTTGTCTCTTCCATGAATAACACTACACACAAAGGCGTGACACGAGAAAAAGATATTTGCAATGTCAAAAAAATAAGAAAGAAACTGCATCTAGATTTTATAGGAGTTTCTGTAAACCAGCAAGAAAATCAAGAAGCTCAGTGGAAAAATCAGCCTAAGGATAAAAATAGAGAGTTCATAGAATAGACACCCTTCCTTCAGCTAAGAAGAGTAGGAAAGAAAAATGCTTAACTTCACTAATAAGTAGAGATATACAAATCAAATAATGAAACACTGTTTGATACCAAGCAGTGTGAAAAAAACTGGAAAGTCACATGATATAAAATGCCGGTGAAGTTGTGGAAGAAACAGAGAGGATGTACTGTAGTGGTGTAATATACCTGATGTTTAGATAATCCACTTATGGGTAATATAGCCTAAAGAACTCCTTCACAGATTCATGAGGAGATGTAAAATTATGCTCATCACAATGTTTTTTTTGTGTGTTTGTTTGTGGTAGCAAGAGGTTGGAAACAATCTATCCACTAGGAATGTAGATTAAAACAAGAGTGGCTGCCCTACTAGGATTCTCTCCAGAAGCAGACATTGAGATAAGAACTGAGGAAACCAAAAGGGAAGTGGAGAGGTAAAATAAGGAAAAGGAAGTGAGGTAGGAGATAGATTGGCCCCTGGGCTGGACAGCTGGTGTTTGTCAAGTGGAGTAAAATTGAAGCTTTGTTCTCACCCAGACACTCCAAGGACAAAGCTGGTGGCAGAAGCTGAGCTCTGCTGAAGTAAAGAGATAAGATGACCACTCCTGAGGTCAAAGAACAATTCCCTGTCTACACATGCACGGGAAGGTGCCTTGGGGGTCAAAAAGGGAAGGGGCACCACCCCATAATAAGTGTGGACATGCACCCACAGGTTTCTGCGGTGCAATTCATCTTAGCAAAATGATGCACATGCATGTTGGGGAGGACCCTAAGACAGGTCAGATGTGGAAAAAGAAGCGAGATAATTGGCCAAATGTAAAGAAAGACCTAGAATGACTGTTCTATACAAGACTGTTCTATATATCACCTCTTCACTGTTCTCATTCAGGACTCCTGCACACCTGTCCCGGTATGTATTTCTGCCTTGCTTCTGTTTTAAATAAACAAACGGCTTCTCTGTGTGCTCTCCCACTTATTATGCTGTGTCTCTGATAATAAACTTTGTACCTGTTTTTACAGTTTTTGCCTCCTTGAAACATTCTTCCTTTTAAATGGGGGTAAAAGCCAGGGGAATTTTGCTTCTAGCTTCTAGCCCCTGGTGGTCTAGTGGCTAGGATTCCTGGTTTTCATCCAGGCTACCCAGGTTCAATTCCCGGGCAGGAAACTAAGATCTCTCTTCAAGACTGCTCACAGCTGCCTTTCTGAGATCAGAAGCAGCCAGTAAGAGATTGTTTCAAAGCCAGTTACTACAGTGGGCAACTGAAGCTTAATCCCACAGATGGGCTCTGGAAAGCTGTGCAGAATACACACCTCAGAATAATCTCAGTCAAGAGTCAGGGAGATTATGTATTTATCCACTCAGTGCTGCCCAGTGGGTGTTAATTTCCAGGCGCTCTGGACTGAAATGAACTTCAGCAGAGTGAATTCCTGTAGCCCAAGGGCAAACCACTGGTGAAGCTGCAAGTGCTGGCCAGCTGAAATCTGCCTGGTAAACACAAAAAATGTAACACCTTGTGAGGGCATAGGCAGAACACCAACAGCATCTGCTCCAGTGATCATTGCATGTGATTTATACTACACTGCAATTATCTATACTTGCACATGATGCTGTGGGTAGATTTCAAAATCAGTTGAATGAAAATTAAGAAAAATAATGAATATTAAAATAAAAACAGACACATAAAATACTGTATGTTTTCTAACTACACTTATATCAAACATATCTTAACGAAGAAAAAAAGCTGTGTTATACAGGTTGATGATGACATCATGTCATAAGCTGAGGGATATAATCAACATATTTCTGAAGTCCTGAAAAAACAAAATTCTCTGTAAGAGGGAGGGGATATGGGGATATATGCATACATATAACTGATTCCCTTTGTTATATAGCAGAAACTAACACAACATTGTAAAGCAATTATACTCCAATAAAGATGTTAAAAAAATACTAGTGACAAAATGGGAAAATACCAAAAATGTAACATAGATTTTATATATTTGATCTATTGAAAAAGCAATGAATATTAAAACTGGAAGGACTCAATAGAAAATTGAGTCAAAGACGTGAATAAATAATTTGTAGCAGATGAAATTATGCATAGACTTACCAAAGATAGACAGCATGAAAATTGTGCAGCTCCTTAGCAATTAAATGAAAACAAATTCTTCCCAAAGCAATGAGATTCTCTTCCTTTGATTCCTCAAACTAGCAAATATTTTATTTTACTTTAACATCTTTATTGGAGTATAATTGCTTTACAATGTTGTGTTAGTTTCTGCTGTATAACAAAGTGAATCAGCTATATGTATACATATATCCCCATATCTCCTCCCTCTTGCATCTCCCTCCCACCCTCCTTATCCCACCCCTCTAGGTGGTCACAAAGCACAGAGCTGATCTCCCTGTGCTATGCGGCTGCTTCCCACTAGCTATCTATTTTACATTTGGTAGTGTATATATGTCAATGCAACTCTCTCACTTTGTCCCAGCTTACCCTTCCCCCTCCCTGTGTCCTAAAGTCCATTCTCTACATCTGTGTCTTTATTGCTGTCCTGCCTCTAGGTTCTTCAGAACCATTTTTCTTTTTAGATTCCATATATATGCATTAGCATACGATATTTATTGTTCCCTTTCTGACTTACTTCACTCTGTATGACAGACTCTAGGTCCATCCACCTCACTATAAATAACTCAATTTCGTTTCTTTTTATGGCTGAGTAACATTCCATCGTATATATGTGCCACATCTTCTTTATCCATTCATCTGTCGATGGACACTTAGGTTGCTTCCATGTCCTGGCTATTGTAAATAGAGCTGCAATGAACATTGTGGTACGTGACCCTTTTTGAATTACGGTCTTCTCAGGGTACATGCCTAGTAGTGAGATTGCTGGGTTGTATTGGAGTATGGTTGCTTTACGCTGTTGTGTTAGCCTCCACTGCACAGCAAAACGAATCAGCCATACACATAAAGACATCCCCTCCTTTGGACTTCCCTCCCATTTAGGTTACCAGAGTGCACTAGGTGAGCTCCCTGTGCTATATAGCATGTTCCCATCAGTTGTCCATTTTATACATAGTATCCAAAATGTATATGGGTCAATCCCAGTCTCCCAATTCCTCCCCCTGCACCCCTTTCTCCCTTCTTTTCCATACATTTGTTCTCTTCCTCTGTGTCTCTATTTCTGCTTTGCAACTAAGATCATCTATACCATTTTTCTAGATTCCATATATATGCATTATTATACAATATTTGCTTTTCTCTTTCTGACTTACTTCAATCTGTATGTCACTTTCTAGGTCCATCCACATCTCTACAGATGACCCAATTTCATTCCTTCTTATGGCTGAGTAAAATTCCATTGTATATATGTACCACATCTTCTTTATCCATTCCTCTGTCGATGGACATTTAGGTTGCTTCCATGTCCTGGCTATTGTAAATAGTGCTGCTATGGACATTGGGGTGCATGTGTTTTTTTTTTTTTTTTTGACTTATGGTTTTCTCTGGGTACATGCCCAGGAGTGGGATTCATGGGTCATAAGGTAATTCTATTTTTAGTTTTTTGAGGAACATCCATACTGTTCTCCATCGTGGCTGTACCAATTTACATTCCCACCAACAGTGTAGAAAGGTTCCCTTTTCTCCACACCCTCTCCAGCATTTGTTGTTCGTAGATTTTCTGATGATGCCCATTCTAACTGGTGTGAGGTGATACCTCATGGTAGTTTTGACTCGCATTTCTCTAATAATTAGTGATGTTGAGCAGCTTTTCATGTGCTTCTTGGCCATCTGTATATCTTCTTTGGAGAGATGTCTATTTAGGTCTTCTGCCCATTTTTTGATTGGGTTGTTTGATTTTTTGATATTGAGCTGTACGTGCTGCTTGTATATTTGGAAATTAATCCTTTGTCAGTTGCTTCATTTGTAAATATTTTTTTCCATTCTGAGGGTTCTCTTTTCACCTTGTTTATGGTATCCTTTACTGTGCAAAAGCTTTTAAAGTTTCATTAGGTCCCATTTGTTTATTTTTATTTGCACACAAAGTCCAGTGCTGCAAAGGCTAGACTGGTCTCAGATGTTGAAACACTCATTGTTTATTCCACAAACACAGGGTTTACCCAGCCGATCTTGGGGATTTAATTCACAGCTTGTGCTGCTGCATAGAAAGATTTATGTCTCTCTTCGTTAGTTGCACAACCCTTTGCACTCAGTTTTGGTTTTAACCCCACCTCTGCGTGTGTGCCGCCCTCAGGCATCTGATCCTTGCCCAGGTGAGTGGGAGCGAAAGCAATGGCTGCTTGGAGCACACTTGGGTACTCCCAGTACCTGCAGTGGCAGCAGCTGGCATGTGGGAGCATTGTTGGCTCTGTCCCCCATGGGTCTCTCAACAATGGCGCCTCACTTTCCAGGCAGACCCCACTTCCTCTAGGGGCATTCCAGGCCATGTGTCCCCTCACTCCCAACCTTTCTATTGTATCCGTACAGCCAACTGCGTTTCTCTTCCAAGATCTGTTCTTCCAACCCCATGCTTTAGCCCTCTGACCCTGCCAGCTTTGGCAGACTCTCCTCCCAGGCAGGGGTGCCCAGGGCTGATTCCCAGGGAGGTTTTGGGGTGGGTGGCGCTCAGGGCCCTGGAGCCAAAGCAGGAGGAGGCGACCCCAGCCCAAGAGGCAGGTAGGCCCACTCAGGTGGGAGCCACTCCCAATGCCCGCAGAAGCAGAAGAAGTTGGGGGGTGGGGAAGGGGTTTATAAGGCAGCTCTGCCCCTTGCATGATGTTCGACTATGACGTCTTGCTTTGGTGCCTCAGGCTTTTTCCACAGATTTTCCCGGTTGTGGTGCCCATTGCTTCTGCCCCTTCAGGCTGTCTTTTCACAGCCAAGAGCTGTCCTCTCCCTGGCTCTGCACTCCAAAGCCTTCTTTCCAGCACCCAGCTCCTCTTTGCAATGGGGAACTCACTATTCAGGGTAGAATGCACAGAGCTGTGGTGTAGGTCATGCATGCAGTTCTTACTTTGTCCTGCCTTCCACAGGCTGCATCCTCCTGTGATCCCCCAAAGTTCCTTGTCTTTCCCCTCCATGAGGGAGTCTTTCTTAATGAGGGGACCTCTCATCACCTTCAGCTTCCCGCCACATTTTTTGGTCTCTTTTTTTATTCTTCTTTTCTTTTTTCTTCTTCTTCCATTCTTTTAGGTGTCTACCACTACTGTTCAGCAGGAGCTCTGTGGGGATTATTCCTTTTTTTTTTTTTTTTTTTTGCGGTACGCGGGCCTCTCACTGTTGTGGCCTCTCCCGCTGCGGAGCCCAGGCTCCGGACGCGCAGGCTCAGCGGCCATGGCTCACAGGCACAGCTGCTCCGCGGCATGTGGGATCTTCCCGGACCGGGGCACGAACCCGTGTCCCCTGCATCGGCAGGCGAAGTCTCAACCACTACGCCACCAGGGAAGCCCCGAATTATTCCATTTGTAAACGTGTTTTGGATGAACTTGTGAGGAACAACGAATTCCGCATCCTCCTATTCCACCATCTTGACTCCTCCTCTGAAAATATTTTAAAAGTCAATACTCATTTTTTCCAAGAATATGATCATGCTTTGATAAAAATCATAGCAATATTTTTTTGGATTTGTCTCCTAAGACAAAACAAACAAAAGCAAAAATAAACAAATGGGACCTAATTAAACTTAAAAGCTTTTGCACAGCAAAGGGAACCATTAACAAAATGAAAAGGCAACTTAATAAATGGGGGAAATATTTGCAAATGACATGACCAATAAGGAGTTAATATTCAAAATATTATATCAATTCATACAACCCAATATAAAAAAAACAAACAACCCAATGAAAACATGGGCAGAAGACCTGAATAAACATTTTTCCAAAGAAGACATACAGATGGCCAGCAGGCACATGAAAAGATGCTCAACATCACTAATTATTAGAGAAATGCAAACCAAAACCACAATATTACCTAACACCTGTCAGAATGGCTATAATCAAAAAGAATATAAACAACAAATGTTGACAAAGATGTGGAGAAAAGGGAAGCATGGTATACTTTGGTAGGAATGTAAATTAATGCAGCCAAGATGAAAAACAATACGGAGTCTTCCTCAGAAAACTAAAAATAGAACTACTATGATCCAGTAATTCCACTCCTGGGTACACAGTCAAAGAAAAAAAATCATTAATTCAAAAATATACATGCACCCCAACTAAATGTTCATAGTAGCACTATTTACAACAGCCATGATAGGGAAGCAACCCAAGTGTCCAAGACCAGATGAATGAATTAAGAAGATGTGGTTTTATATATACAGTGGAATACCACTCAGTCATAAAATAGAATGAAATTCTGCCATTTGCAACAATGCGGATTGGCCTAGACAGTATTATACTTAATGAAATAAGTCAGAGAAATACAAATACACTAGGTTATCACTTTTATGTGGAATCTAAAAAATAACACAAATGACTGTAAATAACAAAACAGAAACAGAGTCATAAATATAGAGAACAAACTAGTGGTTAACAGCGGAGAGAGAGAGGAGGAGAGGGGCAATATAGGGGTGTGGGATTAAGAGATAAAAACTACTATCTATAAAATTGATAAGCCAAAAGAATGTATTGCACAGCACAAGGAAATATAGCCATTATTTTGTGAAAACTTTAAATGGAGTATATATTCAATAAAAATATTGAATCACTATACTGTACATCTGAAACTAATATAATATTTAAAATCAACTGTACTTCAATAAAAAAATAAAAGTAGATAAAATGCTCACTGTTTCCAATAATATGACCACAGAGATCATTCCATACATGCTGGTAAGAATATAATTTGATACAACCTTTCTAGTAAAGAGTTAGATAATATTTATCAAGAATCTTAAAAATGCACTGATCATTTAACTCTGTAATTTTAATTCTAGGAATTTAATACAAGGATAAAATCAAAGTAAAGGAAAACTATTTTGTAAAATGTTATTCATCACTATTATTTTTAATAGCAAAAAGGAACATAGAAATTAATTGCACATCAAACCATAAGGAGATGGTGAAAAACATGTTTTGCATATAGATGTTGCCAGTTCTGCAGAATCCATGATGTAAGAGCAGAGTTGGTCAGAGAGCCGATCTTACCCCACCTCGGTGTGCTCTCTTCTGTGGAAATATTGGGCTGGCCGAAAGGTTCATTCAGTTTTTTCCATAAGATGGCTCTAGTAGCACTTAATTGTCTCTAACTTCATTTGGAACAATTTTGTTAGATTGTATGTGACCGCTGTTATATCAGCATGCATTTTAAAAAAGACATCAAAATTGATGAATTTTGTGTAAACGTTTTAATATTGAAGATGGAAGAAAAAAAGCAACATTTTTGGCATATTATGCTTTATTATTTCAAGAAGGTAATAACGCAACCAAAATGCAAAAAAAGATTTGTGCAGTGTATGGAGAAGGTGCTGTGACTGACCTAACTTGTCAAAAGTGGTTTGCGAAGTTTCATGCTGGAGATTTCTCGCTGGACGATGCTCCACAGTCAGGTAGATCAGTTGAAGTTGATAGCAATCAAATAGAGACATTAACTGAGAACAATCAATGTTATACCACGTGGAAGATAGCCAACATACTCAAAATACCCAAATCAAGTGTTGAAAATCATTGGCACCATCTTGGTTATGTGAATCGCTTTGATGTTTGGGTTCCACATAAGTTAAGTGGAAAAAAACCTTCTTGACCGTATTTCCGCATGCAGTTCTCTACTTAAGCGTAATGTAAACGCTCCATTTTTAAAACAAATTTTTGTTTGTTGGCGATGAAAAGTGGATATTGTACCACAATGTGGAACGGAAGAAATCATGGGGCAAGTGAAATGAACCACCACCAACCACACCGAAGGCCGTTCTTCATCCAAAGAAGGTGATGTTGTGTATATGGTGGGACTGGAAGGGAGTCCTCTATTACGAGCTCCTGGAAAACCAAATGATTAATTCCAGCAACTACTGCTCCCAATTAGACCAACTGAAAGCAGCACTCGATGAAAAGCATCCAGAATTCATCAACAGAAAACGCATAATCTTCATCAAGCTAATGCAAGAGCGCATGTTTCTTTGATGACCAGGTAAAAACTTACAGCTTGTCTGGGAAGTTCTGATTCATCCACCATATTCACCAGATATCGCACCTTCGGATTTCCATTATCGCGGTCATCACACAATTCTCTTAATGGAAAAAAATTTCAATTCCCTGGAAGACTGTAAAAGGCACTGGAATAGTTCCTTGCTCAAAATGATAAAAAGTTTTGGGAAGAAGGAATTATGAAGTTTCCTGAAAACATGGCAGAAGGTAGTGGAACAAAAGGGTGAATACATTGTTCAATAAAGATCTTGGTGAAAATGAAAAATGTGTCTTTTACTTAAAAAGCAAAGGCAGTTTTTGGCCAACCCAATAATTTTGGCAATGGTTTGCTGAACAGCTGTTTATTGATTTTCTACTAAATGCCAGGTTCTACCTTGGTTGTGGTGATAAAGAAATGATCAAGAAGGATATGGAAACTTACATTCCTTTGTGAGAGGAGAAAGGTGCATAACAACTGAATAAAAATGTGAACATCATCATTTCATATAATGACTGGTCCCATGAGGAAAATAACAGGTGATATGATAAAGGGAGAGCATGAGGGTGGGAGAAGGACACTGGTTAGACTCAACGAGCGCCCCCCCCACCGAGATATCTTTGAGAACCTGATGCCAAAAATTGATTGTTCTTCACTCTACATTTTTCAAAGCAGTTGTGGTCAAATTAATATTTATGCATCCATCATAAAACAATTTTCCCACTGTACCTTCAGAACATTCGATTTCATATTTACATGCAGTGTAAATACTGAAAATAAAGTCTTCTTTAGAAAGCCATTTGGGAGCAACTGTTTTGTTATCTAAATAATCCACTGAGTTTGGGGTCTGAATAAATGAGTAAAATCCTTAATTCTGTCCATTATTAGTCTGACCTTTTGCAAATGTTAAAACTGTCCCCTTGGGTTTCTTTTTTTATGAAATGTGGATATAATATAATATGTATTTGTGGTAAGCAGAGTAGTGCCCTTCTAAAGATGTGCATGCCCTGATCTTAGGAATCTGAGAAAGTATTATGTTACATGGCAAAGGGGAATTAAGGGTACAGATGGAATTAAGGTTGCTAATAACAGACCTTAAGATGGGGAGATCATCCAGATACGCACAATGTCCACAAGGGTCCCTACGAGTGGAAAGGGAGGTGGAAGAGAGAAGGAGATGCGACAGTGGAAGCAAGGTTGGAGTTATGCAGTGTGAAGACTCAACCTGCTGTTGGTGGCTTTGAATATGGCAGCATGCATGACCCAGGAAACTATGGCAACCTCTAGAACCTGAAAAAGGTAAGGAGACATAGTCCTCCTTAGAGCTTCCAGAAAGGCGCCAGCCTTTCCAACAGCTTGATTTTAGCCCATTGAAACCTTCCTCAGACTTCTGACCTTCTGAAATGTAATATAATACATTTATGTTATTTTGAGCCATTATATTTATGGTAATTTGTTAAAGCAGACATAGAAAACGAATACCCTCTCTGACCACATTATTTTTGTGAGGGCAAATTAGATAAGTTATTGGAATGTATTGGAAATTACTTATAAATGTATTCCAATAAATGTATTGGAAATGTTTAATGTTAAATATGTAATAATCATCCCAGATCAACAATAAGTTGGAAATGTATATCATATAGAATCAAGGATAGTGGAGGAATGAAATGTGCCCATACTTTCCATCTATCTATGGAACTTCCTAAGCCGGGCTCCATGAATCTTTCCATCTGAAATATTGCTGTAGTCAACACTGTACATAAACCCACTCCTGACTTCAACAGACATCCTGTCCTAAGAGAGCAGTCCTTTCTCCTAATGGGAATTTGGTTTAAGCATAAGAACTGAGGATAAATCAATGATAAGATTTTACTAGACAGTTTAGTAATAGAGTAAGAAAATGATTTATTTCATTAGCCTCTGGATATAGTTCCAGTCTGGATATGGTAAGAGGTACTTCTTCAGCCATGTGGCTATAGATGAAGCCAACACTGTTGCTGGCATAGTAGAGAGATTGGAAGAACCTGAGAACTCAGTTTATTGCTAAGCAAAAGAATCAACCAACCCTGATGTCAACAAACTTCCAGTAATGTCATCTGGCAAATGTCTTTACTGTTAGAGCCAGGTGCTGCTAAAAGCACTGATATTACCCCCAGGGCCAGCTGGCTTTTGTGTCTGTTCACAAAGCTACTTTCCACAGATTTCCTTTGACTGTAAATCTGATATCCATCAACCATAGCTGGCATCACACTTAGCCAATGTTTACTGGGGTTACTATGCTTGTAGGTAGGAGGCAAGTGTGGCCTATGATTTCAAGACACTGAATGAGATGGTCCTTAATGTCTGCTGGCAGGCTTAATTTTGTTTATTGGATGCTCTCACTGATGGATCGGAGAGTTTTAAAGTGCTATATCAACTAAGAAGCTTTTTCAAGACAAATTAAAGTATGCATATGGACACAACAATAAAATATTCATCGTAGTTGCAAAGAGCATTCTAGAGGGATGGAAAATATGCCCTCCTTTTTTAGAGAGAACAGGGATTTGCAATCCTATGCATTTTTAGATCCAGTTATATCACTATGCCTTTTATGTCCAAAGCAAATTCAGTACTGCTCTTCCCTGTTTAGAGACACACTTTATAACCAACAACCATACAAATGCTAGCCACTTGGGACAGCCAAGTGAAATCATGTCCCCCCCAAAAAAGGGGGAAAAAAAAACACCTAGCAAGAAAGAAAATGTATGATGAGAAAAAAGAAATCTGGATTTCACACAAAAATACAATTCCTTTCGAAAGTAATCTGGTACATCATTTGACCTTAAAGATACAAATCCAATGGCAGTAAAATAAGGTCGAGGTAAAAGTTTGGAGTTCTGTCCCTGTTTAGCTATAAGGCTTTGGACAGTGTTTTCACCATCTCTGGGTCTTGATTCCTTTATGTAAAAGAGATCTAATATGCCCTTCTTGTGTCTGATATACTGCAAGTCCTCTTAGTCTGCGTCTCTCTGCGGTCAAACCCCAAGCAGGATAACTTCTACTGGGTGAGAGTAGTGCATCCGTGTGCATGTGCACTGCTCTGCTCCAACCCAGGCAACTACACCACCAGGATGTGCGGCTGGCAGAGCTGTGATCAGGGTTGTGGTTGGTACGAACATTGGTCTGGGCAGAGAGCTCTGACTTGGATACTTACATTTGGATTTTTCATATTTTGTGTCTGTGATTCACCATATTCCACTGGATACACTTAGTCTCTAGAACAGGACGAATTTGATGCACTAAGTAAGAAACATTATTTTCAAATATGTTTCTCCTTCATACTTCGAGCTATAAGGCCAACCAGCACTCAGAGAGATTGGTTAGATTTTCTTTTACAAAGTTAAACTTTTATAAAGTTTCTTCCAAGATACGGCTTCCTCACATGACATATTATCTTTAAAAGGAGATTCAGTAACTGTGGAAATAAATATTATTAAGTTATTAATATTATTAAGCCTTAAAAAAGGAGATCCTGTCATTTGCAACAGTATGGATACACCTGAAAGATAATATGCTAAGTCAAATAAACCAGCACAGAAAGAAGAAAAAACTGCACAACCTCATGTACATGTAAAACCAAAAAAAGTTGGATACACAGAAGGAGAGAGTAGAATCGTGGTTACCAGGGGTAGGGGGTGGGAGAAAAGGGAGATGTTAGTGAAAGGGTACAAAGTTGCAGTGCTGTAGGGTGAGTAAAGTGTACAGCAGGATGACTATAGTTAATACGACTTTACTGAATACTGGATACTTGCTAAGAAAGTAGATTTCAGGTTCACTCATCATACAAAAAATGCTAACTATATAAGAAGATGTGTTAATTGGCTTGACTGTAGTAATCATTCAACTATGCCTATGTATATCAAATCATCATGTTTATACCTTAAATATATATACTTTTTTATTTAAAAGATAAATGCTTACATGGAAAAAATAACAAATAAAAAGAGTCAGGACTATGGGACACGCAGGCCCAATCAAGCTTCACACCGCTTCCTGTGTGTCACTTCAAGGTTAGATCCTAACGTGTGCCCTGAAGCTACCCTGATGTAAACAGAAGAGAAGAAGGACTGCATCACAGCCCTGTGACTGTGTCCCAAGTTCTGCTTCCTCAGCTGCCGTCAGATGGTTTTATACATTTAAGTTATGGCCGATTACTTTCCAAGAATGCAAGATGACTGTTTCGGGTTATCTTCCTCAACATAACTTCCTTGAGCTCAGAGTGCCCGAGAAGAAATACTACTCCACCATTTATTAGATGAGCAACTTCAGGGAAATAACTTCACATCTCAGTTTTCCTATCTGTAAAAATATAATAATAATAGTAGGTGATTTCCAGAATTCTTATGAGGATAAAGATAGCCCATATAGAGTGCTAGGCTTATGGCCTGGCGCGTATAATTACCCCTCAATAAATATTAATTATTTTTCGGGGGGGACATGTCAGTATGTGGGGTCTTAGTTCCCTGAGAAAGAATTGAACCCACTCCCACTACATTGGAAGTGCAGAGTCTTAACCCCTGGAGTGCCAGGAAGTCCCTAAAGGATCTCTTATGATCGTTAGATCTTTTATTATGATCTATTTAGGTGGAATGCGCACGATAAGTTTTCAGTATGAGAAAAAAACCTTCTCGTGGGTGTGCCTGAGAGACAAAATATGTGACATAGCCACGAGGGAAAGAACCGGAATCACGGAATGTCAGCTGCCTAAAGCCTTAGTTTATTAATTAGGGAGTGCTTTAAGTAGGAGAGACTAAAATAGACTTTCATACCAGATTTTGTATAATTTTAGCATGAAAATATGTAAAGTCAACACATCCAATTTGAAGTCTGCTGTCTAAAGTGCTTTATAAATAATCTGTTTCAAAAAGACAATACTATGCACAAAAATGATAGCCTTCAGGAGACTCTTACTGACTTAGACAGCCCGGACTTATACCTCAAAAGGGAGGATGCCATCGTTTATTATAATTTGCTTCTTCTAACTTTCTCTGTCTTTATCTTCATCAGCCTTACATACGGGTTCTTAAGGCTAACAGCTGTATAGATCTTGGCTGACCTACACTGCCACAGTCCGTTTCTAATACTGTTCTGTAAGCTCTATTCCACTTGTGAAATCAGCAGTACTTGATACCTCACATCAGCGACATGTCTATATTAAATTTCTGTTGAGTGCCATAAAGCTCTTATGAGTCCTGGCACCTGACACCTATAGGGCCATGCTAGAGGCTGGGTACCCAGGAAGAGTGGTGTGGTCCCTGCTCTGCAGAACTCACTCACATCTAATGAGAAAGAAGCATCAAACAAACAGCATCAACGTCGCAGAGGAAGTGCTGAAGAGAATGAAGGGTACGTAGGCTGAGAGGGAACAATGAGCTCTTGCTGGGAAGTGGAAGAGGAAGTTGTAAGAACGCCACAAAGGCTCACATCTCTCCAGAGCCAAGGACACACCAAGGCCCACAAAAAAAGAAACCTTTTAACAGACCACATGGGAAAAGAAGATGATATTTTCACCAGATACTGGTCTCGCTGTTTGCTTTCCTTTCCACGACTCTGAGTTAGTCAGAGGGGTTAGCTCCCAAAGGATTCTGCTCCAGGAACATTAGGGAGACCTCTCCCAGTCAAAACAGTTCCTGACTCAGTTCAGATTCAGGTCATGAATTCCTTGGAGTGAAATCTCATAGACTATTTCCTTTGAGAGTTTTTAAACTAAATCTCTTAATATGCAAATGTCTTTATGCAAGGGCATTTGCTACCCCCGCTAAAGCGTGTGTGTGTGTGTGTGTGTGTGTGTGTGTGTGTGTGTGTGTGTGGTAATTCTGGAGTCGCTGTCAGATTCTCCACTGGGTGGTTTAGGGACTTCAGGTAAGTTGTTTAACCTGTCTCTGTCTCAGTCTGTAAGATGCATCTGTAAAATGCAGAAAAGACTGGGTGTCACTTGGGGTTGGGAGAGGATTAATGCGGTTGCTACCCTTAAAGCAGAGTGCCTGCCTTCATTAACTTCTCAGCGGTTGTTTTAACCTTCATTCACAAGATTTCGTGTCATTGAATTTATTCTTTGATGAGAGGGAATCAGAGAAGGAAGAATAAGCTTCTTCCACAATGTTGCCTAAGGCCAGCCTGGGAAGAACTTTTTTTCCCATGAAAGACGACAGGAATGGAGACAACAATCACGACAGTCATTTTAAAATTCTTAGTGTTCTATTATATATTTAATAAATATGGGAAAAGTGTTTTCATATGATAATTCATCATGAATCTGGAGACAAGTGGCTCAGAGCATCTCTAGCAAATGAGCACTAATACATAATAAATTCTTTAAGTCACCAGATAAGGATGTTTATATTACGATGCCTGCATTTCCAGATTTGTTTATCTTTGTGTTATCTCAGCAAATTTATACCATTGGTTGACCATTTCACGTCAAAACGACCTCACTGGTTTTCTAAGCATTTTGTGGACCAGAGAACTCACAGAGCAGGGTCTTCCCTCCATCTCTGAAGCTCCAGCCCCTACACTGCCTTTGCCATGTGGATCTAGCAAAGTCTCTGGGCTTTCCATGGAGAATGTTTCAATATTTCTATCTAATGATAGCCCTTTCTTCCGATCTAAAATATTCCCAAACATGTCTTAACTGGCCAAATATCTCTTTTGTATAGGTCAGCCTACGGCTGCCAAGATTTCTAGAGCTACTGTATCCTGGAGTGGCATGACATTTTGTGGTTCACTACAGCTAAATAGACTTCTCAGCTGCTGAGACCACAAACTCAGTTATCGACTTGACACAAAAATTAGCAATTTGCACTAAAAAGGCTAATGGTACTACTGAGGATTTAGTGTATCTGAGCTGATTTCCAAGCACTTGAGCAATTTTGTAAAACAATTCAGAAAGAGATATGCTTACTAATGTAATAAAAATAACCTTTCGTCATCATTTTCCCTGTAATTATAGAAACATAATAAAATATGTAACTAAGTTATGTATAATGTATGTGCATATTATTAAAATCAGGCTGATTTAAACAAACCTAGCAGAAATTGTCTTTCAAGGTCAATACTTTCTCTTTCCTTTGCAATTCTACACTTATTCCATTTCTTAAAGTAGTTTTGAAGTTTCTATTTAGGAAATATTCTTGTATCTGTTTTCTAGCCACATTTATAACAATTTTACATTTATACCTTGGCTAAAATTAAACTTTATTACTCACTTATGTTTTTTCATTTAACCGTTCATTTATTCTATCACTTAACAAGTCTTGATACAGCCTTTTACATGTCAGGCCCAAATTTAGCACTGGAATTAGAGAAATTAAGATCTAGATATATTCTTATAGAGTGCTGGGCTACTAAGAGTACCGAAAGGGTCTGTTTCTAAAATAAATCCCACTCAAAAGCAATGTGCCACTACTGAGAATATTCAGACAAATTTGTCTCTGAAACTGAATCTGATTTCATAAATCCAAAATCCAGGGAGCAGTCCTAGTTAGGAATATCCAAACATTATACCTTCTCGGGGTGACAATTTTGAAGTTAGGAAGTAAAGTCTAGAACTTCTGCACAAAACAACTACTATTTCTTTATAGCTGTACTTCACCTCTACACGTGCATTATACATTCATAACTTTAAAGCCCAAGGATCTTACACAACCTCTGTGTAAGAGATATAGAGCAAATAATCACATTTTCTCCATTTATTTGGTAGCAAAAGTTAATGGACTTACCCCAAAGGATTAAAAAAGTCAAGGGTGAAACCAAAGGTAGAGCCTAAATGTCCACCTGCAAAATATGTCTGTATCTTGCGGCAGAGTCCTATGTACCTGCGCACAAAATTATACTTGAATTCATCAAGGATTCAGAGACCACAATTAGCAGTTATTCTTATTATAAAGATATCAGACTATCTGGATAAATCAACCAGATCTTCATGAATCTGTTATATGATGTCATAGATATGTAATCTTCTATCAGCTTCATTGTTTCAAAAAATGGAAACTTAGACTAATGTTTATTGAACATTAATGTTGCTTAAGATATGTAGTTAAGGACCAACAATGGTAGGTTAGAGTCATTGCTAGTCTTTGGGGAAGAATTCAAATTATCCATTCCAAATAAGAATGTTTACTTAGACTGTCCACTGAATGAGAGCGTCTTGTGTTTGAATGCTCCTATGACTCCCGGGGCCTAGAGGAAGAGGAGGTGGGTCTCATTAAAATACAGATTCTTATTCTGTGCGTGATCCGTTGACTCTGAGCCCTTCACCCACTCTTCAGGATTCTGTGTCTACCAGATTGGTCTACGCTTGGTTCTGCCAACAGGGCACAGAACGTAGACTGCAAGGATGAAGCAAGTTTCTTTTCCTGCGTCCTTTAGGTTTCCTGCCTTCTTCATGCTATGTGAATGCCATTTTAACGATACCATTTCACACCAGCAGCAGCAGCTCAATCCAGTTTGGATTATTGAACGTTCATTGGACCAGCCTCACTGCCTCGCCACACCACTCTACTGGAGAAAAGCTGCACTGGGCCATTCAAGTTCCCCACTCAGGAATCTGATTTTCAGATTCAAGAAGCCCCTTCTCTGAGCTGAGATGCTACCTCCAGTTGCCCAGTTGCACTCTCCTTGGGGTCCCAGCTCAGTGGAGCTTCTCCTAGTGACATTCAAGTCATTAGCATCAGCTGACAAGCACAGCCTCTTCATTGGTCTGGATTTCAGCTCCATGGAACTTCTCCATGTCCCAATATTTAACAATTCCAACCAGCCCTTGGAGTAAGAAATGCTTCTTACAACTATTCCATCATAATACCTTTGTGTTTCCTTTTGCCTTTTTTACTTATCTATATAACACCTTTAATTCTAGTTAATTTTTAGTATTAAGTTCTGTTAAAATGACGGGTATGTCTTTTGTCTACTTACGTGACCTTGACTGATAAAGTAGGTCTGGAATGGGCCTTGCTATTCTGCATGTCTAATAGGCTCTCAGGTGATACTAATATTTCTGGTCCATATGCCACAATTTGGTGAATCAATATGGCTGAGAGACATGAGAATTATTAGTACATGGTATTTACATAGAAGGCAAATGGTAACTGTGAACACTGAACCTTTATAAGTGCAAAGATTAACACCATTTGTAAATACCAATGAATGCCTTAGATGAAGTTCAGACAAGCTGGGATGAGAACAATATGGGCATAGGGAAAAGCATCTTCTTATCTTGAGAGAAGAGGAATCCAGACCAACTCAGAACAGAAGTCACTCTCTGACATGACTCTTATTTCATATGAAGTACAGGTGTGTACAGGTGGGGATATATCTGTGAGTGAGCCAGTGTTTCAAGAAAGGGACTTAATTTGAAAACTGGGAAAAAGAAACCACTGACTGCTTAAGCCTTGAGCGGCTAAACCTGACAGGATGATGATTTGAAGCACCATCAGCCTTTATATTTCTATGCTAGTAATGTGCTTGGTAGAGTCTTTCAGAACCAAATCCATAGAGACCAGAATAATTGAATAAGATTCCAAAATACATGCAATATAACATATTGAGAAATAACCACTCAGTTGACAGAGATAGGACTTTATACGTGTTTGAAACCTGGTTCCAAGGGATCATTAGAACCCAGAAGTACATAGTATTTGCTTCTGATTCAACCTGCTAAACTGAAAATAATGTAGGCATGAGCCAGCAATAGTTTGTACTAGCTATAAGAGCCATAAGTTGATAAAAGGCATGGGTACGAATGATTCCATGGCAAACGCACTCATAACCCACCCAGTAGGTTTATTGCTCCTTGCACCTTGCTGCACCAGGCCGGCAGGATTGCCAAATCATTTCCAAACACCCAAGGACAGTCACAGAGATATAAAGAAACCCACAACTCCATGATAAAAGGAATTGGTTTAGTTTCCCCAAAGAACTGAACAGGACTATCACCCCAGTGAGGTGGTCGTAGAACTTGGGGATCTACTTCTTGTATAGATGATGCTGCCTTTACACAGTTACATATTTATATCCTTAATATATATTAAAAGAACTAGTATAATATATTTGTGCCTCTTACCATCTTTCCTTCGATCAGTTACACTTGTGACAACTACATTGTACTATATTCAAGAATGTAGGTATTCTCAGCATTTAGGCATTCATTCAGTAGAAACCTGCAAGATATAATGTCAAGAAAGGCAATTGAAATGTTTGCCTAGAGAACCAGATAGGCCATTTTGGAGTTTGTCTACCTTAGGAGGGATCAGAACACAACACACCTTGTCAGTCTGTGAGGATATCGTCCATTCTGCTTCCCAAGCCATGGGGCCTGGTACCTGGAAAATAGTAAACTTTCAATATTTAAGCTTTGAAAAGTAGTTGTGAATCATCCTAATTCAGGAATCATCCTAATTCAAGGAATAAGTGTTCTGTATGATAACTATACGTTGGTGATCTCAGGGAGTAAAGTACCTTGGTGTAATGGACCCCAGGGAATTAGTTCTGTTGTACGAAATTTCCACTGTAATCTGTTAGTGGTGGTGACCAGGTTGGAAGAATACGACAATGGGAAAAGATTCTCTCACATAGGAAAGATGGCAGAGAAACTGGAAATGAATAGACATGTAATGGTAGAGGAAGAGGGCATTGTACATTGGACCTTTTGAAGGAATTGCACTTGAAACCCAGAGAGTTGTCCAGTTTCCCAGAATGTTTTGAAATATGGGCTTGCTTAGTTCATAAAATGGGCCATTTCATTGCTGATCATTTCTAATTCTCAGAAATATTTCCCATATGGAAGTCAAAATATGTCTCTGGGTAACCTTTGGTACTACTTCTGCTCGTTAGAGTAACTCAGAACCAGCAATTCTTTTATGTGGCAACCATCAATATGTGAAAACAGCTAGTTCTCTGAAACTTTCTCTCTTCTCACTGACTCACTGCTGGATCTCTCTACCAAAGAACATGGTGTCTGAAAATTTCTCTCTCTTGGGAATCGTATTTTACCTTGCCAGTCTGTTTTCTAAAGTCTAGTGCCATCCCCAGACTGACTAGAACACTCAACCTCTTAGACATATTAACTGAACATGAGATTGATATATTTCCCCCAAGACAAATTTCTGTAATGCTAAAACCACCTTGTGTCCCTCATTCAAAAATGTGTATTTTGAAAGTAAGGATGGAGGAATATTTTGGTTTATGGTTGTTATACAAGTCTGGAAACCTTTAGGTGGACTGGATTTATTTGGTGGAAATTTGGAGTTTATAGGCAGCTCAGATTCTTAATTTACAGATAACATTTTACATGCGATCCAGGTCTTAGTGTAATTATTCAAAATAGAGAAATGGGAGAACTGGATTGAATCCAGACTCCTCTGAAATTTCAAAAATAAGAATTTTAATAAAAAGCTTTGGGATAAGAATTGCTAAGAAGATTTTCACTAGTTAGTCTTAGGAGTGGAAGATGACATTGATCTTTTTGAATCATTAGTCCCCATGAAAGACAATCATAAGGAAGTAGCATAAAAATGCCCCAAGATATTGACCACAAAGTTAAAATTTCTCTAAAGATTTTATTAAGGTTATAATAACCAAAAGAATAAAGCCTTTCTTGAATTATCAAAAGTAATAGTGAAAGCGACCTATAAGACTTTGCTTATTCACTGCGTACTGCAAACATCCCATGATTGCTTTTGATATTGAGCTGCATGAGCTGTTTGTATATTTTGGAGATTAACCCTTTGTCAGTTGCTTCGTTTGCAAATATTTTCTCCCATTCTAAGGGTAGTCTTTTCGTCTTGTTTAAGGTTTCCTTTGTGGTGCAAAAGCTTTTAAATTTCATTAGGTCCCATTTGTTTATTTTTGTTTTTATTTCCATTTCTCTAAGAGATGGGTCACAAAGGATCTTGCTGTGATTTATGTCATAGAGTGTTCTGCCTATGTTTTCCTCTAAGAGTTTTATAATGTCTGGCCTTACATTTAGGTCTTTAATCCATTTTGAGTTATTTTTGTATATGGTGTTAGGGAGTGTTCTAATTTCATTCTTTTACATATAGCTGTCCAGTTTTTCCAGCACCACTTATTGCAGAGGCTGTCTTTTCTCCACTGTATATTCTTGCCTCCTTTATCAAAGATAAGGTGACCATATGTGCATGAGCTTATCTCTGGGCCTTCTATCCTTTTCCATAGATCTATATTTCTGTTTTTGTGCCAGTACCATAATGTCTTGATTACTGTAGTATAGTCAGAAGTCAGGGAGCCTGATTCCTCCAGGTCCGTTTTTCTCTCTCAAGATTGCTTTGGCTATTCGGGGTCTTTTTGCTTCCTTACAAATTGTAAAATTTCTTGTTCTAGTTCTGTGAAAAATGCCATTGGTAGTTTCATAGGGATTGCACTGAATCTGTTAAATTTGGTAAAGTAGCAGGATACAAAATTAATGCACAGAAATCTCTTGCATTCCTATACACTAATGATGAAAAGTCTGAAAGAGAGATGAAGGAAACACTCCCATTTACCATTGCAATAAAAAGAGTAAAATACCTAGGAATAATCCTACCTAAGGAGACAAAAGATCGATATGGAGAAAACTATAAGACACTGATGAAAGAAATTAAAGATGATACCAACAGATGGAGAGATACACCATGTTCTTGGATTGGAAGAATCAACATTGTGAAAATGACTATACTACCCAAAGCAATCTGGTATTAGGCTTTTATTTATTAACACTCAGGTCCTTCTTTGACCTAAATGAGTGGGAGACCCATAGAAAGTCCTTACACCTGCCAATCAATGAATTTCCCCAAGGTCATTTTCATGAGTTATATCAGTGGTTGCTATCATGTTTGATTTTGAATGTATTTGAATTCAGAAGTCATGACTCTTTCCTTTGGGTAGTGAGGAAACTCAATGAATCTGTGAAACCAGTGAATATGTATCACTTCCTTTATATTTGTTCTTTTGTCTCTGGGTATCTTTCTCATTACAGAGGTTTGGAATGTCTTAGTGCATTATAATAATCTCATTTGGACGGCTGTCACATCTTCAAGAGCTTAGATAAGGAGTTAGGATTCAGGTACAAACTGAGTTATAATAGGAAAGAATAATATTAGTGGTTACAACCTGGCAACTCGAAATGAATCATTTTTCAAACTCATATAAAGCATTAATGTTGCAAACAGCTTTACAAGGATTTTTAGCATAAACTGATGATAAACCTGAAGGGACTAATGCCATATACCAGTCTAAACAAAAATAAGCCTTCCTGTTCTCAAGGCTTTTATAGGAAAATTGGAAATATAGCTGTTATATTCTGATATCTCTGCACTGAACATAAAACCCAAACCAAAGTCATGGAGGCTTAAAACTCCTTTGCGGGGGCTTCCCTGATAGCGCAGTGGTTGAGAGTCCGCCTGCCGATGCAGGGGACACGGGTTCGCGCCCCGGTCCGGGAAGATCCCACATGCCGCGGAGCGGCTGGGCCCGTGAGCCATGGCTGCTGAGCCTGCGCGTCCAAAGCCTGTGCTCCGCAACGGGAGAGGCCACAACAGGGAGAGGCCCGCATACGGCAAAAAAAAAAAAAAAAAAAAAAAAATCCTTTGGGGTACTAGAAAACAGATTTTTCCTTTAGGCCAACTTCTAAAATAGAGGCCTCAAACTGGTGGTCCCCTGCTCAAACTTGGCTCACATGGGTGTGTTTTTTTGTATGACTTGCAGTGAGATTCAAAAAAACTTAATTACTTGCAAACAGTAAAACATTACAGTATTTCACTTATAAATATGGGGATTCTTTTCAAAAAGAAGATCTCAAAGCACAGAATACTCATCCCACATGCAACTCTCTCCTGGAGCAGAGTAGGAATTAAGTACTTTAGTGGATGAACCATTCAGTTGGCCATCCAATACTCTTTATGTCTTTATCTTACTTGCCTTTCCCTACTGGGTGGGATAAGAGGGGAAATAGTAGAGTCAGTTATAGACTGCAATGATTATGACTATAACAGGAAGATTTTGGTCCAAAGTTTAGTGAGAACAATTTTGAAACATACAACTTTTTCACACACTTGATTTAAGGCTGTAGATAACTTATGTGTCTGATCTAGAGCAATCTACTTCCAGTATGATTCATCTTGCTGCAAACGTTGCTCATTTAACTTCATCTCTTCAGTTCTACCTGGGAGAATAGAGTGAGCCAGATGAGAGCATCTCCTATAGAAGGAGAAAGAAGAAGCCCAGAGACTTTGTGAAGCCAGAAGATCACTCCGAGTGTGGTCGAAGGCTGTGGCCATTGCACAAGGATATTGAACTATTGTGGAGTGGGAGCTGAGATTGGAAAGGAGAAGGCAACAGGGTAGGAGTAATATGAGATGATGTAGCAGGTGTATCGCAGCAAATTCAATGAAGGAATTATGTGAGTCGAGCTGTTCAAGAATTTGGCTGCAAAAGAAAAAGATGCATTGGTGGCAATTTAAGAGATGCTTGGGTTGGGTTCCAGATGCCTGTCTGTATGCTAAGGGACTCTGCCAGTTTAACAGCTGCACTAACAGGCTGAAACTAGACCAGTCTCTTAGGTCAGCAGGAGGAAAGGCAACAGGATAGGACATAAGCCATCTATCTCTCAATGTTCACAGTTGCACTTTCAATCCAATAAATCAATACAAAAAAGTCAACGTATTTGAAGCCAGTTATAACATTTCTGAAATGGTAAAAATCAACCCTAGTTTGTTTGTTTGTTTCATAAGTGAATAAAAGCACATCTTTATTTTATTTGGGGGAACCATTTTACTTCTGAGATTTACAAACATGACGATTACATTATGGACGTTTTCTACATTTAGGAAAAATATTTTGCCTATTTGGTTGAATTATGGTAAAGGAGAAAATCAAAATGAACTCTGAAAATAACAATTGTTATAACTGATAATATCAGTTATACAAATATTTGTATATTATGAATAAGGCACACAGCACACATTGTGTTGTTTCTTCCTTGCAACATATCTACATGGTAAATGTACTATCTCTGTTTCTTGCCCAACTAAAACTAAGTTGCCTAAGACCTCTAGTAAAATTATGGGCAGAAGTGGTTGAAGTATGCACCTGTGTTTCATTTCTGGTTTCAGACCTATTTTTTAAAACTTCATTATTAAGCATGATGTTTGCCATAGGTCTTTGTAAGTACCTTTGACCTTTAGGTTAATGACGTTCACTGATGCATGCAGAGCCGTTTTTAAAGAATGCAGCAGCAGGGTGGCAACAGGGGCAGCAGAGGGGTACCATGGGGTCTTTTTTCTGTTCTTTGTGTTTACCTCAGATGTGCCCTGCAGAGGTTTGGGCTGTATGAAAGCGACTGATCAGCCAATAGCTCTCAACTGGGGGAGCTTAGAAAACAGAAAATCAAAATACGTAGACACTGGTAACATACCAAGCCCAATATTTTCAGCCAATGTGATTTATTTTTCTTTGAAACTCATCCGTTAAATGACCTTTTAAACTTTACACTAAAGGGGATGTTAAAAAGAGAAAGGGGTGCTGAATTTACTTGGTCACAATCGATGAATACATTACCCATGTTGAATGTGGGATTCATGTCCTCCAGATCGGCTCATTTCTTCAAGGATGAGGAAGCTCTCATTCACCTTGTTTTATGAGGACTCTTGCAAGCATGACATTTGCATACTCACATCACAATGTGCTTTGTGCATATAATCTTCATGTACCGAATGCAGGTGAACTTCTTAGTGAATCCCTGGGTTGTATCAACCTAAGGTAAATGACCAACAGTTTTTAATTTTTACTTATTTATTTTTCCAAAACTAATTTGGGAAAGATAATGATAGTGATACAAGCCCAAAAGCTGAGAAAAAAAACCCAATGAATATGGCCAGGAAAATATGATGATATTGATCATAATAAATCTATTGATCTGTGCTTAAATATTCAATGGAAAAAGTAGGCACAGTCCTCTTTCAAACATTGTTTTTGGAAGCTATTGTTTTCTTTAAGAAAGCTAAAGAGCATTTATTACTGAGAAGCTTTCTTTTGCTTTCAGTCTCTAAAAGGAGCTGTGTAGAAAATATACATTTAAAAGTCATAACAAAGAACAGAATTACCAAAACAACAGACTGGCTAGCTATGAAATTTAATTGTACTTTTTCAGGTATTTTAAAATAAATTCTTTTTTTTGTTTGTTTGTTTTGCGGTACACGGGCCTCTCACTGTTGTGGCCTCTCCCGTTGCAGAGCACAGGCTCCAGACGCGCAGGCTCAGAGGCCATGGCTCAGGGGCCCAGCTGCTCCGCGGCATGCGGATCTTCCCGGACCAGGGCACGAACCCGCGTCCCCTGCATCGGCAGGCAGACTCTCAACCACTGCGCCACCAGGGAAGCCCTAAAATAAATTCTTAATCAAGTTACTTTGATTCACAAAAGTCTTCATGTCTATCTATTTCTCCCACATTGTCTGGGGGAAAATAACAGAGAAAACCTTACTAATTTTCTCTCCATTGATGTAAACAAAAGTGCATTTAATGGTATTGAGAAATATGCCTACCTAAATAATTAATCCATAGATCACATTTTGTTTAAAATTAACCCAAAATTTAAATCACTGGATAAAATTTCCCTTAGTATTGCATGAGTCACCATTGTCCAAAGGTAATGGCTCAGACATATATTCAGGAATATCTATTTGAAGAGAGAGTTTGTATAATGCAAAATTATTTATCATCTTACTTGATTCTTGTGTAACAGTAAAGGGATATATTTTCTAAAAGCTTAAATAATTATTAAAGAGAGATTCTTATAGCATCTCTGCAAGGCACATGACATCTTTGTCTTAGCAGTAAGGAAACAGAAGTGAAATACAAAGATAGATCAAAGACTTTGTAAGAGACTCAAAAGTAATAATTTTCCCAGCCCCCACTCAGCACTGTGTCATCTGCCTTCACTGAAAAAATATATACAGAATATGAACACATTTGGTAATAATGCTGAATCAAGAATTCTTGTTCTCCTTTTGAAGCTGATGAATTAACTTTCTCAATCTCAGGACGACGTTTGTTTTCTCTGGAAAATTCTACATTGACTGCATTTCCCAATTTAACTCATGTCACAATCTAACTTGATGGGTATACGAGGAAAGGCATCAAACAGTGACTTGTTGAAATCCAAGGAAGCCTTATGTCAATGTGGAGAGTTAAGAAAGCTAAAGATTAGTCCAGCTACGAAAAAGGCATGAAATAAACATTTTTACGTAAAAACTTATTTTTTCTCTTTTAAGGAAAAAGAGTTGAGTCAAAAATGTTATCCGTTAGTGCTTTTGAAATTAACAATTAATTTAAAATTTACTTCATGAATTTTATTGTGAACAGGACTGACTTTGTCTATCAAAATACAACAAAATATTTTTGTCAGCAAATTGACACTTTAGAAAGTGGAAAGTCTAAATTGACTTTGCTTTTTTTTAGTGCATCTTCCTACCTCCGATTTTATACAGAACCTTGATTCTATTCCCATACTCAATTTCTTCTCCCATTAACTTTACGCAATCCTCATCATTTTTATTTCATTCACCTGAACAACTCTCAGATCCACACCTATGTGGAGCGTATGAAGAGAACACAAAACCTATGAGCAGTAAACCCAAGGCTGGATCAGCTAAATTTGTCCTGAGACAGGCAACCAAGGCATTTCCAGTTGAAGACAAGAAACAACAACATGATGGGGAAAGGATGAGTAAGTAAAGAGATAGAGATCTTCAGCTCATGCATGAGTATAATTACATTTCCCATATAATATCACAAAAGTCTATAAATCACTTACCTTTAGGAAAATGAAACAAATTTCACACACTTATGGACATCCATCATCTTATTTGTCTAATAATTATATTACTATTATAACAATAGAGAACATTTATTGAGTTCTTGCTGTGTGCCACATACCAGATGGGAACAACTATACAAATCATAAGCGCAACGGAATTAGACCTGAAAATTTGGGTAGCAGTAACAGAAAGCCTGTTTTAAGGACTGGGACTGGGACCAAGTCTAGGCAGGAAAGCTGTCTGTAATTAACAAAAGATACCCAAGAGAGGACAGGTGGTCTATCAAGATGATGCAGGCTTTTATGAGTTTTGTTACAGACACTGATGCTTGGTAAAAAGATTGTCAATACTAGCACATGATTAAAAGTAAGGAGAAGGGTGAGGAGAGAATAAGAATCAACAATTATAAGAACTCTATATGCATTTCTTTAAATGCTAACTTTAAAAAATTCAGGAAATAATATTATGTTCCTCATTTTATAGATGAGAGCCTGAAGCTAACTATGTAAAGGCCAGAACTGGAATTCAAACTTCGCTGGGCTTCACTCCAGTCCTCTGTTTGGCTTTTAGAATGATCTGCCTCTGGATGCCACCCAGAGCAGAGATGCTGCTTCAGCCAGTCCTGGATAATGTCCTCAGCCCAGTCCTAGTGCAGATGGATTCTGATAAATATCAAAACCTACACTGTAGTTACATATGTCATATTGGAATGCCAGAAGATCATTTTTCTAGTTGCTATAGACAGCTTTGGGTCACTGGGTATGATTTACCCAAAAGGTTATACAACTGCAGGGAGAAAATTCTGGAACCAGGATTTCTGAATTGATACAAAGTTGAATAAAAGCAGTTCGTGCTAAGAGTCATCAAAGTGCAACCTCCTTAAGTGGAGATCACATTACTTAAGAATCAAGGTAGAGAGAAGTCTACCATGAATACTATCATTCCTGGTTGCTGAGGCTACAAACCTTGGCATTATCCTTGCCCATTCTTTTTCTCTAACACCCTTTATTCAATCTCTGAGGAAATCCTTTTGGCTTTATCTTCAAAATATATCCATTCAGTAGGTTGCCTTTTCATTTTATTGATGGTTTCCCTCACTGTACAAAATGTTTTTAGTTTGATTAGATCCCATTTGTTTATCTTCGCTTTTGTTTCCCTTGTCTGAGGAGACAGATGCAAAAAAAAGGTATCGCTGAGACTGATGTCAAAGAGCTTACTCCCTATGTCTTCTTCTAGGACTTTATGGTTTCTGGTCTTACATTTAGGTCTTTAATCCATTTTGAGTTTATTTTTGTACTTAGTGTGAGAAAATGTTCTAGTTTCATTATTTTACATGTAGCAGTCCAGGTTTTACAACACCACTTATTGAAGAGACTGTCTTTTCCACATTATATATTCTTGCTTCTTTTTTGTAGATTAATTGACCATATGTTTGTGAGTTTATTTCTGGGCTCTCCATTCTGTTCCATTGATCTATGTGTCTGTTTCTGTGCCAGTAAATTAAAAAAATGAAAACACTAAGTTGAAAAGACATACACACCCTAATGTTTACAGCAGCATTATTTAAATTGCCTGGAGGGGTGGGATAGGGAGGGTGGGAGGGAGGGAGACGCAAGAGGGAAGAGATATGGGAACATATGTATATATATATAACTGATTCTTTTTTTGTAAAGCAGAAACTAACACACCATTGTAAAGCAATTATACTCCAATTAAAAAAATAATAATTAATGTTCTCCAGAAAAAAATAAAGTAGCCAAGATATGGAAGCACCTAAGGGCCCATTGATAGATTAATGGAAAAGGAAGATGTGGATTATATATATACAAAGTGGAATACTACTCAGCCATAAGAAGAATGAAATCTTGGCATTATTCACAACATGGATGGATCTGGAGGGTATTATGCTTGGTGAAATAAGGCAGACAGAGAAAGACAAATACTGTATATCTTTACTTATATGAGGAATCTATAAAGCAAAACAAATGAACAAATATAACAAAACAGAAACAGACTCACAGACACGGAGAACAAAGTAGTGGTTGCCAGATGTACTGCACAAGGAATATATTCAATATTTTATAATAACTTTGTATAGTGTATAATCTATTAAAATATTAAATCACTATTTTGTACATCTGAAACTAATATATGTAAGTCAACTATATTTCAATTAAATATATATATTATAATACATAATATATACTTATATATATATAAAAATATAATATATATATAAATATACATGTAAATATATATATAAATATATATAAATATATATATAAAGTACATTATATCTAATGTTATATATAATATATATTTAAAGTAATGTTATATATAATATATATTTAACACATATAATGTATACATGTTGTTTTATTGGTTTTTTTAACATCTTTATTAGAGTATAATTGCTTTACAAAGGTGTGTTAGTTTCTGCTTTATAACAAAGTGAATCAGCTATACATATACATATATCCCCATATCTCCTCCCTCTTGCCTCTCCGTCCCACCCTCCCTATCCCACCCCTCCAGGCAGTCACAAAGCACCGAGCTGATCTCCCTGTGCTATGCGGCTGCTTCCCACTAGCTATCTATTTTACGTTTGGTAGTGTATATATGTCCATGCAACTCTCTCACTTTGTCCCAGCTTACCATTCCCCATCCCCATATCCTCAAGCCCATTCTCTAGTAGGTCTGCATCTTTATTCCCATCTTGCTCCTAGGTTCCTCATGACAATTATTGTTATTTTTTTAGATTCCATATATATGTGTTAACATACAGTATTTGTGTTCCTCTTTCTGACTTACTTCACTCTGTATGGCAGTCTCTAGATCCATCCACCTCACTACAAATAACTCAGTTTTGTTCCTTTTTATGGCTGATTAATATTCCATTGTATATATGTGCTCCATCTTCTTTATCCATTCATCTGTTGATGAACACTTAGATTGTTTCCAGGTCCTGGCTATTGTAAATAGAGCTGCAATGGACATTGTGGTACATGACTCTTTTTGAACTATGGTTTTCTCAGGCTATATGCCCAGTAGTGGGATTGCTGGGTTGTAGGGTAGTTCTATTTTTAGTTTTTTAAGGAACCTCCATACTGTTCTCCATAGTGGCTGTATCAATTTACATTGCCACCGACAGTGCAAGAGGGTTCCCTTTCCTCCACACCCTCTCCAGAGATTATTGTTTCTAGATTTTTTGATGATGGCCATTCTGACAGGTGTGAGATGATATCTCATTGTAGTTTTGATTTGCATTTCTCTAATGATTAATGATGTTGAGCATTCTTTCATGTGTTTGTTGGCAGTCTGTATATCTTCTTTGGAGACATGTCTATTTAGGTCTTCTGCCCATTTTTGGATTGGGTTGTTTGTTTTTTTGTTATTGAGCTGCATGAGCTGCTTGTAAATTTTGGAGATTAATCCTTTGTCAGTTGCTTCATTTGCAAATATTTTCTCCCATTCTGAGGGTTGTCTTTCATCTTGTTTATGGTTTCCTTTGCTGTGCAAAAGCTTTGAAGTTTCATTAGGTCCCATTTGTTTATTTTTGTTTTTATTTCCATATCTCTGGGAGGTGGGTCAAAAAGGATCTTGCTGTGATTTATGTTATAGAGTGTTCTGCCTATGTTTTCCTCTAAGAGTTTGATAATTTCTGGCCTTACATTTAGGTCTTTAATCCATTTTGAGTTTATTTTTGTGTATGGTGTTAGGGAGTGATCTAATCTCATTCTTTTACATGTAGCTGTCCAGTTTTCCCAGCACCACTTATTGAAGAGGCTGTCCTTTCTCCACTGTACATTCCTGCCTCCTTTATCAAAGATAAGGTGACCATATGTGCGTGGGTTTATCTCTGGGCTTTCTATCCTGTTCCATTGATCTATCTTTCTGTTTTTGTGCCAGTACCACACTGTCTTGATTACTACAGCTTTGTAGTAGAGACTGAAGTCAGGGAGCCTGATTCCTCCAGCTCCATTTTTCATTCTCAAGATTGCTTTGGCTATTCGGGGTCTTTTGTGTTTCCATACAAGTTGTGAAGTTTTTTGTTCTAGTTCTGTGAAAAATGTCATTGGTAGTTTGATAGGGATTGCATTGAATCTGTAGATTGCTTTGGGTAGTAGAGTCATTTTCACAATGTTGATTCTTCCAATCCAAGAACATGGTATATCTCTCCATCTATTTGTAACATCTTTAATTTCTTTCATCAGTGTCTTATGATTTTCTGCATACAGGTCTTTTGTCTCCTTAGGTAGGTTTATTCCTAGATATTTTATTCTTTTTGTTGTAATGGTAAATGGGAGTGTTTTCTTGATTTCACTTTCAGATTTTTCATCATTAGTGTATAGGAATGACAGAGATTTCTGTGCATTAATTTTGTATCCTGCTACTTTACCAAATTCATTGACTAGCTCTAGTAGTTTTCTGGTAGCATCTTTAGGATTCTCTATGTATAGGATCATGTCATCTGCAAACAGTGACAGCTTTACTTCTTCTTTTCCGATTTGGATTCCTTTTATTTCCTTTCCTTCTCTGATTGCTGTGGCTAAAACTTCCAAAACTATGTTGAATAAGAATGGTGAGAGTGGGCAACCTTGTCTTGTTCCTGATCTTAGTGGAAATGCTTTCAGTTTTTCACCATTGAGGATGATGTTGGCTGTGGGTTTGTCATATATGGCCTTTATTATGTTGAGGAAAGTTCCCTCTATGCCTACTTTCTGCAGGGTTTTTATCATAAACGGGTGTTGAATTTTGTCGAAAGCTTTTTCTGCATCTATTGAGATGATCATATGGTTTTTCTCCTTCAATTTGTTAATATGGTGTATCACGTTGATTGATTTCAGAATATTGAAGAATCCTTGCATTCCTGGAATAAACCCCACTTGATCATGGTGTATGATCCATTTAATGTGCTGTTGGATTCTGTTTGCTAGTATTTTCTTGAGGATTTTTGCATCTATGTTGATCAGTGATATTGGCCTGTAGTTTTCTTTCTTCATGACATCCTTGTCTGGTTTTGTTATCAGGGTGATGGTGGCCTCGTAGAATGAGTTTGGGAGTGTTCCTCCCTCTGCTATATTTTGGAAGAGTTTGAGAAGGATAGGTGTTAGCTGTTCTCTAAATGTTTGATAGAATTCGCCTGTGAAGCCATCTGGTCCTGGGCTTTTGTTTGTTGTAAGATTTTAAATCACAGATTCAATTTCAGTGCTTGTGATTGGTCTGTTCATATTTTCTATCTCTTCCTGATTCAGTCATGGCAGGTTGTGTATTTCTAAGAATTTGTCCATTTCTTCCAGGTTGTCCATTTTATTGGCATAGAGTTGCTTGTAGTAATCTCTCATGATCTTTCGTATTTCTGCAGTGTCAGTTACTTCTCCTTTTTCATTTCTAATTCTATTGATGTGAGTCTTCTCCCTTTGTTTCTTGATGAGTCTGGCTAATGGTTTATCAATTTTGTTTATCTTCTCAAAGAACCAGCTTTTAGTTTTATTGATCTTTGCTATCATTTCCTTCATTTCTTTTTCATTTATTTCTGATCTGATTTTTATGATTTCTTTCCTTCTGCTAACTTTGTTCTTCTTTCTCTAATTGCTTTAGGTGCAAGGTTAGGTTGTTTATTCGAGATGTTTCCTGTTTTGTAAGGTAGGATTGTATTGCTATACACTTCCCTCTTAGAACTGCTTTTGCTGCATCCCATACATTTTGGGTCATCGTGTCTCCATTGTCATTTGTTTCTAGGTATTTTTTTCTTTCCTCTTTGATTTCTTCAGTGATTACTTCGTTATTAAGTAGTGTATTTTTTAGGCTCCATGTGTTTGTATTTTTTACAGATCTTTTCCTGTAATTGATAGTTAGTCTCATAGCATTGTTGTCAGAAAAGATACTTGATACAATTTCATATTTCTTAAATTTACCAAGGTTTGATTTGTGACCCAAGATATGATCTATCCTGGAGAATGTTCCATGAGCACTTGAGAAAAATGTGTATTCTGTTGTTTTTGGATGGAATGTCCTATAAATATCAATTAAGTCCATCTTGTTTAATGTATCATTTAAAGCTTGTGTCTCCTTATTTATTTTCATTTTGGATGATCTGTCCATTGGTGAAAGTGGGGTGTTAAAGTCCCCTACTATGAATGTGTTACTGTCCATTTCCCGTTTTATGGCTGTTAGTATTTGCCTTATGTATTGAGGTGCTCCTATGTTGGGTGCATAAATATTTACAATTGTTATATCTTTTTCTTGGAATGATCCCTTGATCATTATGTAGTGTCTTTCTTTGTCTCTTCTCATAGTCTTTATTTTAAAGTCTATTTTGTGTGATATGAGAATTGCTACTCCAGCTTTCTTTTGGTTTCCATTAGCATGAAATATCTTTTTCCATCCCCTCACTTTCAGTCTGTATGTGTATCTAGGTCTGAAGTGGGTCTCTTGTAGACAGCAAATATATGGGTCTTGTTTTTGTATCCATTCAGCCAATCTGTGTCTTTTGGTGGGAGCATTTAGTCCATTTACATTTAAGGTAATTATCGATATGTATGTTCCTATTCCCATTTTCTTAATTGTTTTGGGTTCGTTATTGTAGGTCTTTTCCTTCTCTTGTGTTCTTGCCTAGAGAAGTTCCTTTAGCAGTTGTTGTAAAGCTGGTTTGGTGGTGCTGAACTCTCTCAGCTTTTGCTTGTCTGTAAAGGTTTTAATTTCTGAATGAGATCCTTGCTGGGTAGAGTAATCTTGTTTGCAGCTTTTTGTCCTTCATCACTTTAAATATGTCCTGCCAGTTCCTTCTGGCTTGCAGAGTTTCTGCTGAAAGATCAGCTGTTAACCTTATGGGGATTCCCTTGTGTGTTATTTGTTGTTTTTCCCTTGCTGCTTTTAATATGTTTTCTTTGTATTTAATTTTTGACAGTTTGATTAATATGTGTCTTGGCGTGTTTCCCCTTGGATTTATCCTGTATGGGACTCTCTGTGCTTCCTGGACTTGATTAACTATTTCCTTTCCCATATTAGGGAAGTTTTCAACTATAACCTCTTCAAATATTTTCTCAGTCCCTTTCTTTTTCTCTTCTTCCTCTGGAAACCCTATAATCCGAATGTTGGTGTATTTGACATTGTCCCAGAGGTCTCTGAGACTGTCCTCAGTTCTTTTCATTCTTTTTTCTTTATTCTGCTGTGCAGTAGTTATTTCCACTATTTTATCTTCCAGGTCACTTATCCGTTCTTCTGCCTCAGTTATTCTGCTATTGATCCCATCTAGAGTATTTTTAATTTCATTTATTGTGGTGTTCATCATTGTTTGTTTCATCTTCAGTTCTTCTAGGTCATTGTTAAATGTTTCTTGCATTTTGTCTATTCTATTTCCAAGATTTTGGATCATGTTTACTATCATTATTCTGAATTCTTTTTCAGGTAGACTGCCTATTTCCTCTTCATTTGTTAGGTCTGGTGGGTTTTTATCTTGCTCCTACATCTGCAGTGTGTTTTTCTGTCTTCTTATTTTGCTTATCTTACTGTGTTTGGGGTCTCCTTTTTGCAGGCTGTAGGTTCGTAGTTCCCATTGTTTTTGGTGTCTGTCCCCGGTGGCTAAGGTTGGTTCAGTGGGTTGTGTAGGCTTCCTGGTGGAGGGGACTAGTGCCTGTGTTCTGGTGGATGAGGCTGGATCTTGTCTTTCTGGTGGGCAGGTCCACGTCTCGTGGTGTGTTTTGGGGTGTCTGTGGACTTATTATGATTTTAGGCAGCCTCTCTGCTAATGGGTGGGGTTGTGTTCCTGTCTTGGTAGTTGTTTGGCATAGGGTGTCCAGCACTGTAGCTTGCTGGGCGTTGAGTGAAGCTGGGTGCTGGTGTTGAGATGGAGATCTCTGGGAGATTTTCGCCATTTGATATTATGTGGAGCTGGGAGGTCTCTTGTGGACCAGTGTCCTGAAGTTGGCTCTCCCTCCACAGAGGCACAGCACTGACTCCTGGCTGCTGCACCAAGAGCCTTTCATCTGCACAGCTCAGAATAAAACGGAGAAAAAGCAGAAGGAAAGAATTAGTAGAATTAGAGAGAAAGAAAGAAAGAAAGAAAGAAAGAAAGGAGGGAGGGAGGGAGGGAGGATGGAAGGAGGGAAGGAAGGAAAAAAAGAAAGAAGATAAAGTAAAATAAAATAAAGATAAAATATAATAAGGTTATTAAAATAAAAAAATAATTATTAAGAGAAAAAAAAAGAAAAAAAACGGATAGAACCCTAGGACAAATGGTGGAAGCAAAGCTATACAGACAGAATTTCACACAGAAGCATACACATACACACTCACAAAAAGAGGAAAAGGAGAAAAAATCATAAATCTTGGTCTCAAAGTACACCTCCTTAATTTGGGATGATTGGTTGTCTATTCAGGTATTCCACAGATGCAGGTACATAAAGTTGATTGTGGAGCTTTAATCCGCTGCTTCTGCGGCTGCTGGGAGAGATTTCCCTTTCTCTTCTTTGTTCGCACAGCTCCCGGGGCTCAGCTTTGGATTTGGCCCCGCCTCTGCGTGTAGGTCACCTGAGGGCGTCTGTTCTTCGCTCAGACAGGATGGGGTTAAAGGAGCCGCTGATTTGGGGGCTCTGGCTCACTCAGGCCGGGGGGGAGGGAGGGGCACGGCGTGAGGGGCGGGCCTGCGGTGGCAGAGGCCGGCGTGACGTTGCACCAGCCTGAGGCGCGCCGTGCGTTCTCCCGGGGAAGTTGTCCCTGGATCCCGGGACCCTGGCAGTGGCGGGCTGCACAGGCTCCCCGCAAGGGGGTTGTGGACAGTGACCTGTGCTCGCAAACAGGCTTCTTGGTGGCGGCAGCAGCAGCCTTAGCGTCTCATGCCCGTCTATGGGGTCTGCGCTTTTAGCCGCGGCTCGCGCCCGTCTCTGGAGCTCCTTTAAGCAGCGCTCTTAATCCCTTCTCCTCGCGGACCAGGAAACAAAGCGGGAAGAAAAAGTCTCTTGCCTCTTCGGCAGCTCCAGACTTTTCCCCGGACTCCCTCCCGGCTAGCTGTGGCGCACTAACCCCCTGCAGGCTGTGTTCACGCCGCCAACCCCAGTCCTCTCCCGTCGCTCCGACCGAAGCCCGAGCCTCAGCTCCCAGCCCCGCCCTCCCCGCGGGTGAGCAGACAAGCCTCTCGCTGGTGAGTGCCGGTCGGCACCGATCCTCTGTGCGGGAATCTCACCGCTTTGCCCTCCGCACCCCCGTGACTGCGCTCTCCCCCGTGGCTGCGCTCTCCTCCGCGGCGCCGAAGCTTTCCGCCTCCGCCACCCGCAGTCTCCGCCCGCGAAGGGGCTCCTAGTGTTTGGAAACCTTTCCTCCTTCACGGCTCCGTCCCACCGGTGCAGGTACAGTCCCTATTCTTTTGTCTCTGTTTATTCTTTTTTATTTTGCCCTACCCAGGTACTGGGGGGGGGGGGTTCTTGCCTTTTGGGAGGTCTTCGGTCTTCTGCCAGCGTTCAGTAGGTGTTCTGTAGGAGTTGTTCCACGTGTAGATGTATTTCTGGTGTATCTGTGGGGAGGAAGGTCATCTCCGCGTCTTACTCTTCCGCCATCTTCCCGGAAGCCTCCAAAATGCTCTTTAAGCACTGGAATGAGCTAGACAAAAAGTACTGGAGGACACTGGAGTGGAGGTTGATCAACTGGGACCACACTGAGTTATTTCGGAAGTTAAATTTTGTATCTGTGATTATTCCATCTGGGTTTGCTAATTGGTGCCGTTAAAGTTAGGCTCCTGCCCTGCCACAAACTGGGAAGTAGAGATACTATATCTCCCTTGATGATTACATTTGAAAGGGACAGCTCCCAGGTCCTTGAGAAAATCACGCCTGGGTTGTAAAACTGGCAAGAGGCTGAGAGAAAATTTATCTTCATTTCAAAGAGGCAGAGAAAGAATCTGAAATTAGAAGTTTTCTGAAGTAACTGCCCTAAGAAAAGGGAGGCCAGAGGCTTGAGAGTCAGGAAGAAGCGTGTCTGAAGTTTGAGGCCATCTGAGTCAATGGTTCCAAGGTTGCACACTTGGAGAAATTTTTTCTGAAGTTGGATTTATATTAATTGAAAACAGTTAACAGCTGTTTTTAGGTAAATGGTTATGAAAGGTTTCAGAGAGAAAATTAGGCCTGAGCAGGGCTTTTTGAATGAGATTTTACCACAGAGGAACAAAGGCATTTATGGCAGAGGAAACAGTGCATAGAAAGTCAACGACCTCAAGCCCCTGGGTATGTTGATGAGGGAAGATTGGATTTGTTTTGCTTATTTCCTCATCTGTAAATGTGTGTAATGAATCCACCCACAAAAGTGGTTTGTGAATATATCAGAGCACAGGCCTTAAAACATAGGAGACAGACTAGAAATTTGTGTTTTCCTTTCTGCTAGTTCCTCGTTTCTCCTTTCTCTTTGGCCATGAAGCTTCATTTTTCTATCTCTTTCCTTCCCTGACTTCTTTTACAACATTTCATTTTTTTCTACCTTTGCTAGAGGACAGAGCTAATTCTGTCACCCTACTTGTGATAATTAATGCTAATGTATTTCTACCCTACAATTGAGGTATTTTATGTTTCTATACTGACACTAGTGGAATAATGCCCCAAACTAAGAAAAGAAAGAAAGAAAAAAACCCACAACCAACAAAACCCAAGGTTGTCTCCTGGTATATGCCCAGTAGTGGGATTGCTGGGTCGTATGGCAGTTCTATTTGCAGTTTTTTAAGGAACCTCCATTCTGTTCTCCATAGTGGCTGTATCAATTTGCATTCCCACCAAAAGTGCAGGAGTGTTCCCTTTTCTCCACACCCTCTCCAGCATATACAATGGAATATTTCTTAGTCATAAAAAGAAACGAAATTGAGCTATTTGTAATGAGGTGGATGGACCTAGAGTCTGTCATACAGAGTGAAGTAAGTCAGAAAGAGAAAAACAAATACCGTATGCTAATACATATACATGGAATCTAAGAGAAAAAAAAAAAAGATCATGAAATACCTAGGGGTAAGACGGGAATAAAGAGGCAGACCTACTAGAGAATGGACTTGAGGATATGCGGAGGGGGAAGGGTAAGCTGGGACAACGTGAGAGAGTGGCATGGACATATATACACTACCAAATGTAGAATAGATAGCTAGTGGGAAGCAGCCGCATAGCACAGGGAGATCAGCTCGGTGCTTTGTGACCACCTAGAGGGGTGGGATAGGGAGGGTGGGAGGGAGACGCAAGAGGGAGGAGATATGGGGATATATGTATATGTATAGCTGATTCACTTTGTTATAAAGTAGAAACTAACACACCATTGTAAAGCAATTATACTCCAATAAAGATGTTAAAAAAAAAAAAAAAAAGTCCAGGGTTGCAGACCCTTGGCTGCTGAGTCACGCCCCCAGAAGCTATCCCCTCCTCTCTCCTAAGCAGGCCTGACATGGGCTTCCTCCCACCAGGTTTCTCCATTGTACCCTAGGAGACCTGGGGTGAGAATACACTATTGAGATAAAAGGACTAGTGCCCTTTCCATAACCCACACCCTATTCCCCAATTCTTACTTATCATCCTTGTTTCCTCTTTGTATTTAGAGAAGTTGCCCTCCTCTCTTTTCCTCTGTTTAGTTCTAAATCTTTTTATTTTCTTCCTTGAATCTCCTGCTTTTTCCTTTTCTTCCTCAAGACATATCCAAGCTCCTTTGATATACTTCAGACTTCTTTCTCATGCTTTCCTCAGGCAGTGAAATAGGTTAGACCTTAACCCATCAAAACAGTAAGAAAGTTCTCAAGATGCTTTCAAATGCTTTTTCTCATCTCTTCCTTCGGAGAAGACGTTACTCTTCACAACACTCTCAGACACCCTGGTAAATTTAAAGCAATTATTCTCAGATTCTAGAGCCTTCACTAATCAACCTCATCTTCAGGATACTCAGTCCCTGCTTCTCTGACACTACTGTTATGTTTCACTAATCAGTTTTGCCCAGTTTGCCCACTATTCTTCCTCTCTCCTACTTTCCTTCTTGGGCTGTCTTGATGGCTCATTCCTCAGTTCTGTTCATAATTGTTTCCATGCTATTCATGAAGTCAGTCCCACCCTCTCTCATACATTCAGGTGTCAAAGTCATGTGGAATGGGTAGAACTCTGGATATTATCTTATGCCTACAAATAAATGAGTTCATGTATGGAAAGAACAAATATATTTGTCAGTTTCATCCAACACATTTTGCAAAAGGGGAAAGGATTTTTATAATGGTTTTGCCTTACTGAGGTGAAAATCCCCTAAAGGCAGAAGCAGATTGTTCTTTTTTTTTTTTTTTTTTTTGCGGTACGTGGGCCTCTCACTGATGGGGCCTCTCCCGTTGCGGAGCACAGGCTCCGGACGCGCAGGCTCAGCGGCCATGGCTCACGGGCCCAGCCGCTCCGCGGCATGTGGCATCTTCCCGGACCGGGGCACGAACCCGTGTCCCCTGAATCGGCAGGTGGACTCTCAACCACTGCGCCACCAAGGAAGCCCAGATTGTTCTTTTTGATATATCACATTCAACATGACACCAAGGAAGGTCAGAGTGGGTGCTACACAGAAAATGCTATTGTTAACAAGCAATGTGAACCCTTTTGAATTATAACTTTTAAAATGTAGAATCTTTGCATTTTCATTTTAAGCATGCAGCTTATTATAAAATTGTACTGCCTGCATGTTTAATGTATAAGGTTACTGTTTTCCATGCCCAAAGTGCAGATTAGCAAAAACATGTCTCAATCACAAACACAAATCATTACCATTTGTGACAACAATTACAAATTTTTTGCTAGTTACCAGAGCCTGACCGTGGGATACAAAGTGTATCTATAGTGGCATACTGAGATTAAGCTGGTGAAAAGCAGTCTCTGAAATTGAATTCTACGTTGCTCCCTATTTACAGACAGCTGAACTGCCTTTTTCCAAAGCAGAAACTTCCTATACATTATTTCATTTATTCTCAGAATATTTCCAAGGCACTGAAATATACTAAATACTCATCTTACCGAGCTGCTTAGGGCCAGGAGAGCTCTCCTTTAAGACTCTCCCTAATGCAGCCCACTCCATTCTTAGCTGACCTCGTATTTTATCCCACATTACTAAAATTAAAGACAAGGGTTTAACTGTTTTTCTTCAGGTGTTTATATTCTCTGCTACACTAAGCTTCTAGAAAGAAAGAAAGTGTCCCTCATTACTGAGTCTCTCTGCTAGCCTAAATTATATGTTCAATAAAATATTGTGGAACTCAACCAAAAATGAATGTATGATCACACAGCAGTGTCTCAAATGCATTTTAGGTGATCATGGCATTTTAAGTCAATATAAAAAAGTCAATAATCAGAGGGTAAACAGAAACTAGTGCAATTCAGGTTATGAACAAAAGATCATAGAGAAATGAAGCCAAGTCTTTGGGGATAATCATCATAAATGTAGTTTCTAGAGCACAGAGATCCTTCATATCCTAACCCATCATAAATCAACTGTGTGACCTTGGGAAAAATACCTATCTTCTCATTTGAAACATGTGAACAACAATGTATGCTGCGTTGGGTTTTAAGGGTTAAGCAAGATGATATATGAAAAGCACTAAGTATACAGTTGTGACAAATAGTAAGTAGTGAAAACTGAAAGTTGTCAGATCGGTGTGATGTAGAATTTCCAGCTAGGTGAAATATTATCAGAGAAACTGAGCTAGCATGATAAATCTGGGAAATGACTGTAGAGGGAGTAGAAATACAATCATAAACATACCGTCATGGAAGAAATAGGTTAGAAGATAAAGAAATTTGATAGGGTGCATTTTTGAACTTTATATAATAAGAGCTAGGAATGTATACTCAGTAGTGATAAATATTAAGACATAAGCTTTGGAGAAGATTAGACAATGTGCTACTTTCCCAAGAAAAAGAGTGATTGAAGGCAATAGGATGTGCTAGGAAGTTCCTGCAGTAAGCCTGGAGCAAATGATGAAAGTCTCATGAAGTTCGGAAGCTGCAAAGAAGGGGAAACAAGTTTGTATTCAAAAGCATTGCTGGCGAAGATCCAGGATGGTTTAATGAACTTTGGCAAAGCTAGTCTCTGCTCAAACACCGTGGAACTCCCTGTCTGAATGCAGTCATCATAGCTGTGCTGACACGCACTAACCATCCCCGTGGCTTTCAGCACGTTGTGTGCTGAAATCAAAAGGCTGCTGAAGAAAAGTGTTGTTTCCTCTGTGTAATGTCCCTGTACGTGGAGCCATCATGTCCATGCTTGATAGCGGAAATTTTACCAACTTCTCACCTGTTTTCCTAATAAGACTGAACTTGCTGGAGAAAAAAAAAAAAGATCAAAACATATTTTGAAGGGCTTTTAGGACATATATAGAAAGTCAATAAGTACGTAAAGGCATTTGTGGTGGAATAAAAGAGAGGCTTAACAACAAAAAGAAGAGAGATCCATAAATGAAAACTACAAAGACAAATTCACCTAAATACAAATTATGCTAAACCAACATTGTTCCACTTTCTTAAAATCATTTTACCAAGGGAACACAATTGGCCTGATGCATCTGTGTTTTAGCAAGTGATTAAGAAGCTGTTGGTAACTCAGGGATATTTCCAGTAGTGTGGTGCAGAAGGCTTACAATGTTTGTTGAATTACAAACATAAATAAAGATAATATATTTGGTTGAAGGATCAAAATTAATTCAATAGGTTAGAGCATAAGCTTAAATCTCTATCTATCAATCAGTCTATCTATAATATTAATAATGCACATTGGGACTTCAATTTACTTTCCAAATATTTATTTTATTAGTCTGATGTGGGAACATTTTTTCATGTGAAGGAGACCTAGGAAATGTTTTAGTCATGAGTGACTTGTAATTAACAGAAAGCTACTGAGGTTACTTAAGCAAAATAATTAAATGTACTTGATGAAACCTTAGTTATTTCATGGAAACAAAAGGCATGATTGAAACTAATAACGAGAAAGTCATCAGAAACCCAAATAATCATCCTTCTCCATCTCTCATCTTTTTATCTCTCCACTCTTTGATTTATTCTTCTTTTCTTGCATGATTTTTCACTCTGATTCTTCATGTACATATCAGGAATACTGGCTTCCTGTATTTTACAGTTTACATTTAATGCCTTTTCTTGATCTAAGCAGACTGACTACAAATCTTTTAGTCCCTATACCAAATTCCAGCTAGAAAAATAATAAGAATTGTACCAGCTGGAAGCAGGTGTCCACACTGGTCCAAATAACTGTAGCCGAGGCAGTGGGCAAGGTGGCAGAGTAGAATCATGACTGTTGGAGTGTGCAGTTTCTGCAGAAAATGGTTTATTGAAAACTGAACAAATACATCATTGTTTTCTAAATCAGGAAACCAGTTGATTACATAGTCAATATAAGGCAAAATGGGATGCAGTGAAATGTTACCCAGATGAAAGGGCAAGAGCAGAGATTCTTTATATGTTTTCTCCACTGAGAAAACCACACCTCCATTCCTGACTTATTTTAGGAGGGGCTGACAAATAAAAGAGCACATTCATTGACTCCAGGTTAAGAATTACTCCTTAATAATTTCTTTTAAATGCCTACAGATACGTATGATTTCAAATTGTGTCTTATTCATGCACCAGCCTAAAATGTATAAACAATGTAATTCAAATCTCTCTATAAATTTGGTGAAAGAATTGCTTAAGAATGTAATTCCTTCGAGTTCAATTGTAAATGAGTATATATATCATTTAAAAGATAACCAAGAAAAATATAAACAATTTTCATTTCTTCTATTTTTCCTTCAGATTTTTTTTTGTTCTTCAAAATTAAGAGGCTCCCCCACAGATTAAATATTTCATCACTCTTTGCTTTTTTCAGGAAATAAACATGAGACACGGGGATCAATTTTTTGCCTAAAAGTATATTTTCGTCTTGATAGGAAAGATTGCACATGGTATAGTATTAGGAGAGGGCACTTACAGGAAAGTAATCCCTATGCAAATGCCATGCAAATCCAAACAGAAAAAAAAAAAAATTCCACTGCTTTATTAACTTTAGAGAGGTTTAATTGATAAGCTTTCAGCAGCAGCTGAGATAATTAGTCTCACTGTCAGTCTAATATGGGCTTCCACCTTTTGCTTTCCTTAATAATGATGTTGTTGCAATCTCAGAAATATATACATCTAGAAACATATTGGTAAGAATAGGAAGTATCTTCTAATTAGTTATCAAGGCTTGGACCTCCAATTTCTGCAGATTGAGCTCAAACTTCTAGAAAGGAAGGAAGAGACTTTCTCATCCTACCATCCTACCTTAACTCCTGCCATGATTCCCAATCATCACATATTCTACCTTAGAGGCATCAAGACAGTCCCCTGGAAAACTGATGCTTTGTATTCTTATGCACATTCAGAAAGTAGAGTTAAGAGGAATACTCGTGTGTGTGTGTGTGTGTGTGTGCGTGTGTGTGTGTTTGTATGTTGTGTGTATGTGTGTATATATGTGTGTACCCACACACAAGTGTTTAGTGTTGGTAGGTTTGAGGCAGAGCTAAAGAAAAAGAAAGAAAAATGTTGAAAAAATGTAAATAATGCTGATTTTATGCAGTGTTACTTTTCATCACATGATACAATTCCCTATTCCCTGCCACCATAAATGTCCTCCCAGTAAGACAAGATTACTTATTGATTGGTGTTTCTCTTTGATCTGTAGGATAAATTGATCTCGTGTCAGTCTATTTTTATTTGACAGACATCCAAAAGTTCTTCTCACTCTTCTCTATTCATTTGACTCTTGTTTTTCAAGATCCATCTCTTTGAAGGCATCCTCAACAAAACCATCCATCTTTTCCCTTTTCTCACCAGAACTTTGCAGGAAATTTTAGAACTTACATTGTTTTAAATAATTTTCATACAAAGCAAGTGTGAAAGCCCTTAAAATACAGACTTTATTTATCTCCTATTCCTTTAGCATGTGTCTGAAACATAGTTGCTAACACCATATTACTTACATACATGACAATATTACTACAAATCTAACAGTTTAAAACAATACACATATATTATCTCACAGTTTCTGTGGGTCAGGAGCACAACTTAACTGGGTCTTCCACAAGGCTGACATTCAGCAAGGGCTGGGTTCTCACCTGAAGTTTTAACTGGGGAACATTTACCTCCAAGCTCATGTGGTTGGTGGTATTCAATTCCTTGTCAGCTGTTGGATTGAGACCTTCAGTTTCTGGCTATCAACAAGAGGCTGCTCTCAGTTTCTTGCCCTGTGGATCTTCCCAAAATGACCACTTGCTTCCTCAATAAGGGGCAAAGTTCTTTGAAAGGCTGTTGTTATGGTCTTAACTAATATAATCACAAAGGGATATTTCATAACTTTTGCCATATTCCATTGGTTAGACGTAATTTACAGGGTCTCACCCACATTGAACAAGGGGCATGAGTACACAGAGATGGGAATAACTGAAGGAACTTTTAGAGTGTGTTCATCACAACCGCAGAAATTTCTGTTTTATTTATTTTATATTTTGATGGAGTGTGGAGGAGTGATGTATTTGGATGCTGACAAGGATACAGAGCAGCATCTCCAGGAGTTGAAAACTTCAGTTTTACTGTCTTTCTGTTACTCTTTCTTTTGATTATTCTTTAATGAGACAGCCTTTGGCATTCTATGTATCTGTTTCCCTGCCTCACTCTATTTCCCAGGTATGAGGCAAAAATCTAAAAGATAATGTTCAAGAGTCTATAGAAAATTTTTTAGAGGATAATATAGTAATTTACTAAATAAAGAATGCAAGATCTTATATACAGTGTGATTATGGCTCTTAAACCTAAAATAATTAGTCATAGGAAAAGATTAGGAGAATATAAAAAAATCTATAGTAGGTATTTCCATAGTATGGGGCCATGGGTGATTTTTGGCATTGTTGCTGTTATTTTTCCCCTTTCTATTATATGTATGTATAATTCTTATAACAGGAAAATAAAAGATAAAATTTATTTATAAATACAAGGTTTTTTAAAAAATATTCTACACTGGTTGTTAGTATTAGTCTGATGAGAATAAGTAAAAATAAACCAGAATGTCTTTCCTAGTAGAGCCTTTTATTTGATGTGATCACATACAACACTTCTTGTAAAACAGAAGAATATCTAATGCATTTATGATGGATATTACTTTTGAGCATAAGGCTGTACTTTTAAGGATTATTATTCCAGGGTCACTGGCTTTCTGAGGATGCACGTAATTCGTTCCGACTTCAAGCAAAAAGAAATGTAACACATAACTTGGGGCCAATGAACTAGCTGACAACTCTATTTGAAAGTTAAATTTTAAAAATTAAGTTACTCAGAAACATCTTGCTATCCTAAAGGTGGAAAATCTTAAGAGAGTTTCAGATCTTGAGAAGTTTTCTAAATTCTCTTCGGAAACACATTGAATGCTACAACTATTTCTCTGAAGTAGGGGACTTCTCTCTGGTAATACAAATGTCAATTATAGACACACAGTCAGTCATTCTATAGAAGCCTTTAAACCACAGACATGTCTTTAGAATTTATTGTGGTTTCAGGCAACCAGAAATAAAAGCTGTAGCTGTCATTCTCTACCCCCCCCCCCAAATGGTTGTAGGAAACCAGTGCCATGACAGAAATATATATATATGTTATTATCCTCTTTGTAGGCCTTGGAAAAATCAAGTGATGAATAAAATAAATTCCACATGGACAATTTCTCACCAATTTATTAAATTTAAATAAGATGTGCTTTGTTACAACAGCAAACATACCTCCTGCTGTATTCATTTCTCAATTTAGAAGGTGATAAAGAAAACTAAGTTCTAGTGTGAGTTTTCCCTATTTTAAAAAATAGTTGGGATTTCCCTGGCAGTCCAATGGTTAAGACTCCACACTTCCAGTGCAGGGGGTGCAGTTTCGATCCCTGGTCGGGGAACTAATATCCCACCTGCTGTGTAGTGTGGCCAAAAATTTTTTAAAAATTAAAAAAAATTAAAATAGTGAAAGATACACTCATATCCTGTTATTACAATTTCGTTGACATCAAAATGTCCTTAAAGTTTAGAAGTTTTGGTCTTTAATGGAAATGTTAATGTGAATTTTCTTGGTGTATTCTGTACCATTTTTGACACTGAAGATTTGTAACATCACAGTATGAAATAATAAGAAATATATTTATACTTATTATTTCAATATACATTTCTTATGATATCTATATCTCTATATCTGCCCCTGATTCCTTATACAGAGCTCCTACAATCCTCGTAAATATGGATGCTAGAATAATCTTTTGTCCTAACGTTTAGTTTTTGGCCCCAATTCCTGACACAGAGCTCCTAAAACCTTTGTAATTTCCTGAGAGATAGGAGCATCTGACACCAAACTCCTAAATTCCTTGGAATTTCCTGGATGATTGGAATGTCTTTTGTTGTAATGAGGTGACTCTTGGTGGGCTGCTGGTTGGAGCTGGTTACCAGAAAAACCAAGCCATGATTAGAAACTTGGACATTTCAGTCCCACCCTCTGTACTCTGAGAAGGGGAGAGGGCCTGGAGATTGAGTTAATACCTATGTGATGAAGCCTCCATAAAAATCCAAATCCTGTACTCCAGGGTTTGAGAGCTTCCAGGTTGGTGAACACATCCAAGAACTGGGAGAGTGGTACAACCCAACAAAACCCGCTGCTTACAGGACCCTTCCAAACCTTGCCCATGTACTTCTTCGCCTGACTGTCCACCTATACCCTTTATCATATCTTTTACTATATAATAAACTTGTAAATGTAAGTAAGTGTTTCCCTGAGTTCTGTGAGCTTTTCTAGCAAATGATCAAATCCAAGGAGGGCAGTCATGAGAACATCTGATTTGTAGCCAAGTCTGACAGAAGATTTGGGTAACCTGGGGACTTACTACTTGCAATTGGCATCTGAAGTGGAGGAAAGTCTTGTGGGACTGAGCTCTTAAACTGTGTGGTCTGAAGGAACTCGGTGTCAGAGTTGAATTGTAGGAATAGTTAGGGAGTTTGGGACTGACATGCACACACTGTTACCTTTAAAATGGATAACCAACAAGGACTTACTGTATAGCACAGGAAACTCTGCTCAATGTTATGTGGAAGGCTGGATGGGAGGGAAGTTTGGGGATGAAAGGATACATGTTTATATGCAGTCGAGTCCCTTTGCTGTTCACATGAAACTTCCACAACATTGTTAATCCGATATACTTCAATATAAAATAAAAAGTTACAAAAATAAAGGTATAGCAACTCAAAAAAAAAAAAAAAGAATTGAATGGAATTGTAGGACACCCTGTTGGTGTTGCAGAAAGTTGCTTGGTTTGGGCCACACATTTGATAACCAGAAGTATCAGAAGTGAAGTGTTCTGTGTGGGTGATAGAAAAGAGATACACAAGAGTGTTTTTCCTATTACAGCTGTCATTATTCCAGTGTAGAATTTTGTCTTCATTATGTTTTATGAAATATATTTAGCACTGAATCAACCAGCATTTCTCTAACTCAAAACATGAAACAAAAATCAGAACCATTTTACCATTTTTAGGAACTAGGAAGAATACCTAGAAGTTTTGAGATTTTCAGGGGCCCAAGAAAGGTAAGAAGAAAAAATTATACCCACTAAATGTATATAATATATATAAAATAGATTAGCTATGTATAATATATATAAATTACATAATTATACATATAAATATATAGTGAGGGCACATTTGTATATATACATATACATATATAGTTTAAAATGCAAAAGAAAGCTGCAAAACTAAAAATTAATAAATTTTAACTAAACATCTGCAAAATGAGTAGTTAACATTTTGTCAGCTACAGTAATTGGTTAGTATTTATCAAAATTTAACTACTCTTGGAAAAAATTCCATTTACTACCAGAAAAACTCAATGATGACAGAGATTTCGCTGTGTTGCTCTCTGATGTATCCCAATCTTCCTGAAATAATACGTACAACAGAGCAGAATGTCAATAAAAATTTTGAATGAATGAATAAATGAATTTGGAGCAATAACTTTTCTTGCTTACATATGTCCCTATTCACAGTGCTTTCTGAGAAATCATAGGCAGTGATACACTAAAGGGGAAATCTGGAGCCTAACAATTTCCAAAGCAACATATAAAAAAAATCTCAAAACATTTCTAGAAAAAAATTTGCATATGATAAACCTACCTCCAATATTGGTACACCTAGAGCTAAGGTTCCCTTTCCAGGGTCCCTGGCAGGCTGTGTGGTACTATTAACAGCAGTGTTCATTGGTTCTGAAGGGATCATCTCTCCAGTCTTCCTCAGGATGCTAAGTAAACCATATATATATTTATATTAGCCCAGTGAAAGACAGTGCTTTATAATTCTTTTGTATAATACAAAATGCAGAATGAAATTTGCCCTAACTAATGCTTACTGGGTACCTATGATGTGTCCAACACTGTATAAGCACTCAGTATCACACAAAAATAGACTGAGGCACATCTCCTGTCTTCAGAGCACTTGCTTTCAATTTGGGAAGATAAGAAAAGTGTATAGAAAAATCATTCTCCTGCAATCGCTTTGTTTTCTTTTGGGGAGCTACACAGAGAAACATTCAAAGGATATCATGGTAAACATGTAACTAATTATCACCACTTCATTCTATATTTAGAATGAAATATGGAATGAAATTGCATAAATCCAGCTATAAATAGTAATACCTGTCTATACTTTGGTTATTGTGTGAGCTTCTATTGTACATGATTGACCCTGTCTATGTGAGCAACTTGCCTTCAGTGGGAATAGAGGAAACAAAAAAATAAACCAACAAAATTTCTTTCCCACTTTATCCAGACCTCCGCTGAGACAGAGTCTGGAGTTAAAAATGCCTCTGGCCAAGAAATCAATGGAGAAAGGCAATTGAAAAATTTGGATGACACTTTATGTAGTAGCCATTAAGAGATACTTGGTTTAGCAATGGGCTTGTATACTTACTCCCCCCAGAACTAAGCACAAGTGCAAGGAGATGTGGATTAAAAAAAAATAAAGGAACTAACACTTCAGTGCTTAATAACATGATGGACAAACTCCATTTTGGGAAGAGAGGTGGTTTCATAAGTATGAATCAGTTGGAAAACCAGATCTAGAGCTAGAGGTCATGAATATTGCCAAGGACTCCGCTTTATTTAACCAGTCTACTGACTTTTTAAAAATGAATCTGATACATTCTCTCTGGCAACTGTGGACTTCACCACTTTTTATTGTTTTACCTAAATTTGATTCTGAAATGTGTTTTATTTGCCTGGCCCTCAAGGCATTCAAGTAAGATGATCTGGTCTCTGAGATTTAACTTTGTTCTAAGATGTGTGTGTGCGTGGGAGGGTGGTATTTACGCGTTTGATTTATGCAATGTTTACCCATTGGAAAATCGGAAAAATATAGAAACAGGTTTGCAATCCATGATGATTGCTGTGTGTGGCTCGTTGAGAAATCTTTGCTTTGCTTGGTGTTCCGATGTATAAGATGAGCTGCGTTGTGGGACTCAGAGCCCCAGAATTCCTCGCTGTTCTCAGAAATTGGATTGCCAAAGGTAACTACCAGTTATTATCCTGCTAGAACAGTCATCTAGCCTTGTCTCATTCCCAAGAGATGTCAAGACTATGTTTCTCAACCTGTTTGTACCTAAGAATCACCTGGGAAGATTTTTAAAAAACGATAATTGTTTAGTCTACCTACTTAAAGATACTGTTTTCAATGATCTGGATGCAAATTGAGCATTTGTGTTAAAAAACAAAACCAGAGATCAGATCAAGGTGGTAGAAGAGGTTGTGGAGCTCACCTCCCCCAACAAACACATCAAAAATTCATCTGGGCTTCCCTGGTGCCTGAATTTTTCAAATCCTTTTCACCAGTTTATGAGCTTTTGTTTAGCCATTTCCGTTTTCAAGTGCACCTAAAACTCTTCCATTGAGATTGAACTACTCCTGTGGAATTCTCCTGAATTTACAAACAGACTCTACTCCCCCATCATGCTAAATCTAGACTCTAAAAATAACATCAAAATCCCCTCAGGGGATGATGCCTTTCTTCTACTGACAGGTATTTGCTCTTTTAATATCCCTTACATTTCATTACCAAGTTTGGCATTCATCTCTAGAAGCACTTAAATTCTTAACATAGCCACTCAGATATAAATGCCATTCAACTGAATAATAACAATAGTAGTAGTAGTACTAGTAGTAGTACTAGTAGTAGTAGGTTACATACAAAATGTTAAGCTTTACACTAGGCACTACAGAAGTACTACAAAGGAAAAGATATAATTCCTATTTTCTGAAAGATTACAATCTGCTTGAGAAGAAAAAAAAATGAAAAAGTTAAGTTAGGCAGTTTCATCTGAGAAGTGATCTATACCTAAACATATCTGAAAACATTTGTTCAGGATAGTCTAGGTTTTGCTGTGGTAACAAACAACTCCAAAACATTAGTACGTTATATCAATTAATGTTTATTTCTTTCTTTTTTAAAAATTTTTATTGGAGTAGAGTTGATTTACAATGTTGTGTTAGTTTCAGGTATACAGCAAAGTGAATCAGTTATACATATACATATATCAACTCTTTTTTTTTTTTAAGATTCTTTTCTCATATAGGCCATTAGAGAGTAGTGAGTGAAATTCCCTATGCTATACCCCAGGTTCTTAACAGTTATCTATTTTATATATAGTAGTGTGTATATGTCAGTCCCAATCTCCCAATTTACCCTACCTCCTTATCCCCGGGTAACCATAAGTTTGACTTCTACATCTGTGACTCTACTTCTGTTTTGTAAATAAGTTCGTTTGTACCCTTGTTTTTAGATTCCACATATAAGTGATATTATATTTGTCTTTCTGTGTCTGACTGACTTCACTCAGTATGACGATCTCTAGGTCCATCCATGTTGCTGCAAATGGCATTATTTTGTTCTTTTTATGACTGAGTAATATTCCATTGTATATATCCATTCCTTCTTTATCCATTCCTCTGTCGATGGACATTAGGTTGCTTCCATGTCCTGGCTATTTTAAATAGTTCTGCAATAAACATTGGGGTGCATGTATCTTTTCGAATTATGGTTTTCTCTGGGTATATGCCTAGGAGTGAGATTGCTGGGTCATATGGTAGTTCCTTTTTTTTTTTTTTGAGTGTTTTTTTTTTTAATTGAGGTATAGTTCTTTTATAATGTTGTGTTAGTTTCTACTGTACAGTGAAGTGGAGTTTCCTGTGGTATACAGCAGGTTCTCATTAGTTATCTATTTTAAACATATTAGTATATATATGTTAATACCAATCTTCCAATTCATCCCACCCCTCCTTTCCCCCCTTGGTGACCATTTTTTTGTTCTCTACATCCGTGTCTCTATTTCTGCCTTGCAAACTGGTTCATCTGTACCTTTTTTCTAGATTCCACAAATATGCATTAATATTTTTAGTTTTTTAAGGAACCTCTATACTGTTCTCCATAGGGGCTGTACCAATTTACATTACCACCAACAGTGTAGGAGGGTTCCCTTTTCTCCACACCCATTCCAGCTTTTATTGTTTGTAGATGTTCTGATGATGGCCATTCTGACCAGTGTGAGGTGATAACTCATTGTGGTTTTGATTTGCATCTCTCTAATAATTAGTGACGTTGAGCATCTTTTCATGTGTTTTGGCCATCTGTATGTCTTCTTTGGAGAAATGTCTATTTAGATCTTCCACCCATTTTTTGACGGGGTTATTTGTTTTTTTGATATTGAGCCACATGTGCTGTTTGTGTATTTTGGAGATGAATCCCTTGTCAGTTGCTTTGTTTGTGAATATCTTCTCTCATTCTGAGGGTTGTCTTGCTTATGCAATATGTTTAATGTGTTGGAGGCAGGCTCTGCTGCTTGGTCTCACTGGGGCCCAGACTGATGGAGTTTCCCCCTTGACATATGCTTACAACATTACCAAGGCAGGAAAAAAGATATGGAAATAAATCTCACAGTGGTTCTTAAAGCCCAGAAATGATGCACAGTATTGCCTTTCACTTTCTTTGGCTAACTTCAGAGGTAGTGCTATGCCTGATATCACAATGAGGAAAAGTGAGAGAAAAAAAAATTGGGTGAAGCAGCCAGTGAAGAATAGAAACTCCATAATCAACTGAACAAGTCCATCTGCTCAGATGCAACGCGGTAGGGATGGTAGACATCACCAAGGGTATTAGATGAGTAAGGGCTGATAGAAACCCGTTCAGGCATCCATCTCTTCAGTTAGTTTATATAATCTAAGCTTCTTTATATAATCATAATGCCTTTTTATAAGACGATGGCCCCTGTCCATTATGTACTTCCTTGCTCTCAAGAATACATCAGGTGGGCTTCTCCGGTGGCGCAGTGGTTGAGAGTCCACCTGCCAGTGCGGGGGATGCGGGTTCGTGCCCCGGTCCGGGAGGATCCCGTGTGCCGCGGAGTGGCTGAGCCCGTGGGCCGTGGCCGCTGGGCCTGCGCGTCCGGAGCCTATGCTCCGCGGTGGGAGAGGCCACGGCAGTGAAAGGCCCGCGTACGCAAAAAAAAAAAAAAAAAAAGAATACATCAGGTAGTGTGAGCACATTACCACTTACATTAAAAACATGGCAAATTGCTTAAAGTGATAATTTTATGGAAATGTGCCAATAAGCTAAAATTTAGATAATGCATTTCAAAGTGACTGAAACCTAACAGAAATCGTTATTTATTAATTGTTTATTAAATAAGAAAAGCAAAGTGATCATTCCAAGCATGTTGTCTTCCCTTAGGGGCAGAGAGAACTACAGGGTCACTAGGGATTTCACTGCCTCAGCCCACAGGGGAAATGTTACTGTCACTTGCTGCCTGGTGCTGGGATGTGTAGACTTTCCTGAGCCTCAGAAGAAGTAGGGGATTGGATGTCACTGAGCATGATTCTACTACGCACAGATATTCTGGGCTTAGCATGGAGAGAGTTCACTGACAAGAGGTGGCATCCTAAGTGAGATCAGGATATATTCTGCTTATTCTTAGAGAAAGCTCTGCTTTCAGGTTGTTTTTAAATACAGCTAAAACGAAATTCCCTAATCTTTTTTTTTTTTTGACTTCATATGATACTGTATGCTTTAGTTTTCTTATTTATTAAATGAGAGATTTCAAACAAATGCTCACAAAATTCCCTTCCAAATATACTCTATTGAGGTGTGAAAAAAACAGTTCCATAGATATGAGTATACGGCTCTACAGTTATTTTTATAACAGCTCAGTTTCTCAGGCAGAGCTCCCATATACATGGAGAATGTACCGATGGAGTGCCTATCCACAATAAGGCCTCTGTGTGTGTATCGGTGAATGCACAGCCTACTAACATGAGGTTGGTGATAACTTTTTATTGGTTGGGGGAGATTTGAAATATTAATATACTGCATTTAAAGAATTTTAGGGGCAAAGTGGATTTTAAATAGCGCCCAGTCTAATTCTTTCACTCTAAAATAAGGAAGCTAAGGAACTGGGAAAATAGGGGATTTTCCTAAGATTATACCAGCTACGTACCCAGTGTGCAGCCTGAAGACAAGGGTCTTTCTTCATGTCCTGAAGATGAGACCACAGATGACCTCTCTCCCTTCTAGCAGCGTTGCAATCTGTGCTACCACTAGTGGCTCTCTCTGGGCTCCCAGCAGCTCTCACACTTTCTCTTTTCAATGTTAGATCTTAACTGCAATCAAAAGGTACTTAGAGTGTATCCATCTTCCACAACATCAGTGAAGATGGTTATTTTGCCTCTCATCCTAATACTGAGAGATCAGTATTAAAGTGGCCCACTGCTTTGTTAAACAGCCCTGTTACACATAATCATAGTTCAAAGTGGGGTTGTTTCCATTCATATACATATTGTTCTTGGTCCTTCCCTACATAGGTACTGAAAATAATGTTAATTTCTCTTAAATTGGTAAACCTTTAAGGATATAAAGACAGTGAGTGTTTTATTTTCCCTCCCCTGTCAAATGTTTTATTCCAGGCTAAACTTCCTAATTTCTTTTCAAAATGCCTTATATGGCATGTTTTTAGAGGTGTTCATTTTTCAAATCATATCATTCTAATTATGCTTCTTTTTGTTAAGATCTCTTGTATCAAGTTTTGCTCAGAACCAAGCATCATGTTCCCCTGTCTTCTGACCTGTGGAGCATGTGATGACATCACCTTTCATCTGCTGAAAACTAAGCTGGGTTTGTGTCAATTAATATCCTCTAGGTTTGCATTCATTTTCTGGGTGGCCTTGTCCCACTGTCAGCTCACTAGAAATGTTATGGCTACAGTTCTCTTCTACTCTATTCTTATGAAATGGCTTTATGAGTTTTTTTGTTTTTAATTATTGTTACTGCTTTTTTCACTCCTCTTGAGAAAAAAATCCTGAACAGTAGAATTGGGTTGGTACCGTTAATTAGCATCATTCCTGATTAGAAGGACTGCAGCCTTGAGTCAGGATCCCAGATATAATCTAATGATCAGTGATCTGGTCAGGAAGATAAGGCAGCCTTCTCAGAACAGGTATAGAGGGAGAGGGGTCAAGAAGGGGAAAATTTTCCTTATAAGGCAAAACCATGTGCATGACAAACATGTTTTCTCAGCTGATTGTAGGCACTTGTTGTGTAGTGTGTCCAAGTCACAGCTTTCTCTTCTCTGATGCCTACTGCATCTCTAAACCCACAGTTATGGGAACCAAGTTCACACTGGGATTCACAACCACCATGCTTTTATTCATTGTAACCATGTTCGTTTGACCACAGTTGATTGGTCAAGCTGCATGTATGCAAAACCAGTGGTCCAATCAGAATCCCTTTCCTAAAAATCTTGAATTTGTATGAAGAGAGAAATTTCTTCATCTCTGCCAGGTAGCTGACCTGTAAAATGTAAACTTGAGAGCTAATGGTGACCATACCTTTTTCTTTACCACAAAGACTAAGAAACAGAGAAAGCTGGTGGCCCAAAAGTTAGAGAATGAAAGAGATGCAATGGGAAATTAAGGATGGGGGGAAGAGAGAAAATGTGGATGTCATTTCAGTTCCTTGTTCAGTCCTTGTCTGAAGCTGCCCACGTTCCTGGCTGTGGATGAGACATTCATGCAGGTTTTTAATTGATCCCTCCCTTTTTTTTCTAGAACTAAGTCCAGTTGACTTCTGTTATTGCAAACAAAACAGAAGTAAACAAAATAAGGATTTTCCTGTTTTTGTTGAGTTTTCTTTATCTTTCTGAAATTATATTACAGGTATCAATGCATTTATCTTTAGTTATTTCCTCCTTGCATCTCTTATACATATCCTTTTAAAAAAATTCATCTCAGAAAAAGGGCTTTTGTAGGAACATTCTCCTTCTCCTCTTTTATTCTTCTTTAGAATTGTTATTGAATGGTCAGTTTTATTTTTTTCATCATCCCAGTTTTCATGAATTATTACCATTTTATCTCTTTATAGTTATGGAGTCAACCTCATTTTTGGAACATTTGTGAGGACTGATTCCCTAATGTCTTTAGTAGGTTTGTGTTTATCATTTTTAGGGTACCATAGACTCTAAAATGATGATATAGCTCCAATAGTTCACTGTCAATAATTATTTTTCGCTTTTTTAAAGAGAATGTTTCCTTCACTGCTTCCTCTCTAACAAGTGAGTAAAAGAAATTTATATCGTATTTAAATAACACAGATTTAGGTAAATGGAATTATCACCTTAGAGCTAAATTATATAAAGAAACAAGACATCTCTAAAGTTAAAATGTTAATTGAAAAATAATATTAAATTTTTATTTGAAAAATATATAAAATTAGTATACATACTTTCAACAAATGTTTATAACTATATGTTGAACTGTTGAACAGGAATGTCTCATAAAATGAAAGAAAGAAAGAAAGAAAGAAGGAAGGAAGGAAGGAAGGAAAGAAAGGAAGAAAGAAAGAAATAGCTGACATATTTACTTTTTATACTTTTGTCACTCACTGCCCTTTAAAAGTCATTCTTATGAATTAATCTTCCTCTATAATTGAATGAAAGCTCCAACAGGCTCATGGATTCACTATTGTCTTTTAGGTAATGAATGTGCATATTGTCAATTGTTTGCAAACACAATCCCAATTTAGAAATTCAAACGTTCAATCAAATCCATTAATCAACCTTCAGTCTTATTTCAAAGGTTGATCACACTGCAGTCGCCTCTATACTGTGGCCCCAACCAAGATCAGTTTTCTTTCTTACCAGTCTTCTCAGTATCCCAACTATTAGAATAATATTTCATATGTGCTAATACGTTACATAGGAAATGCTATCACAAGGTTTAATATGGAGGACACTCGCGCGCACACACACACACACACACACACACACACAGTCACCTTTACCTGCTCATGGAGTAGACTCACAGATCAGCAATAGCTCCCTCCAGATAAATCTTCTAAACAGTCCCCCAGGCTCTGTAGTCTCCCCATTCAAGATAACTAACACATTCCACATCCTTTTTTGCCTAAAAAACCCAAGAGTCATGGAAATGTTACTTGTGAAAGTTTGTGTTACAGTCATTTTGGTCTCTGTTATCTATTTTATTGCTATGAAAGTCAAAATAGAAGAGGGAACAATGCTTTTTGTCATTTGATTGTACCAATAGCTATAACTAATTTTAAAAATAAAAATAATTAAAATATTCTTCTTAAAACATTTAGTTCAAAGAACAGGTATAGGGCTTCCCTGGTGGCGCAGTGGTTGAGAGTCTGCCTGCCGATGCAGGGGACACGGGTTCGTGCCCCGGTCCGGAAAGATCCCACATGCCGCGGAGCGGCTGGGCCCGTGAGCCATGGCTGCTGAGCCTGTGCGTCCAGAGCCTGTGCTCCGCAACGGGAGAGGCCACAACAATGAGAGGCCCGGCGTACTGCAAAAACAAACAAACAAACAAAAAGAACAGGTATAATTTATTGAGTTAATTATTCTCTGATTTCAAAATATGTTTATTCTCAAAGGTTGATACTGGCCCCTGTTTTTCTCAGGCCACCTTGGTTCTTTAGTAAACTAATTGTATTTGTGACTTAATATTGGCTCAGTTACTTACACTGGAAGAGACAATTAGTCTACACATCAGACTTAATTTTCTTTCTGTCTGTGAGCTAAGTTATGGTCTTTATCAGATCCTGAAAAAAGTCTTCTTAATAATAAACTATTTTTTCCAGGATAACAATAAAGATGACACCTATGATTTGTATGATAATTAACATTGGCTCTTAATTCTTAAATGTTTTTCCTGTACTTTGACTTAAGTAGGTATCTAATGCAATTCTTTATGGAAGGTAGATCTGGATTGCACCCCACTTTCCCTAAAAAGACTAAGGTTTGTGAGACAGAATGACCTAAACTTTGCAGTACAGAACTGAAATGGAAGGCCATGATTTTTGTTTACTCACATGGTATTTTACCTGTACTTCTTTATATTGATTCAAATGCATACCATGAGCTGTAAGACAAATGGACTTCCACTAAGTTAACCACCCAAAGATTATTTTCTAATAAAATAATGAGCTTTAATACATTATACTTGAGTGAATCCGTGAAACCATAGGCACCTTGCTCTTAACCTCAGTGAAGGCAGAACCCCAGGCCCATGCCACCTCCCTCTCTCTCTCTCCCAGAAGCCTCACTGTCTTCACTGTGTGGTCCCAGCCATGCCATGTGCTCTCTCGGATCTGTGATCTTAGTGTTTTCAAGGTTCCCTGGTGGTTGCTGCTGAGGTACACCTGCAATCATAATAAGAACCACAAAGGCTGGTCCAGCCACAACATTGGCTCTAGTTGGGAATGTGTCAGTGTCTTTTCATCACAAGTAGCATGGGCCCAAATGAGTGGCCTCAGGCATTCCTAAGCCATAGCATCATTATTGAAATGCTGATACTAGCACAAAACACTGTGCGTACATGGGTTAGTACACACACATATATTCCCTTGCTTTATTAGTTGAGAGGGCCTAGAAGAAAGTATTCCCTAGTAGCAATGAGCAAACCCAGTACCCAGATCTTGCTTTCTCATACCATTCTCCAGCAAAATTAACAAGGAGAATTGGCTGATACTAGGTCTGAGGCAGGGATTATGCAAGAAGAACCTGCGACATCTTATAATGCCAGAAATTAAGGAAATGCTTCACACACACACAGAGACACACACACACACACACAGAGTGATGGGAGTTTATCAAAAGGAAGTAGGAGCCAAATGAAAGAGCTCTCAATGGTGGAAGCTGGAACAATTTGAGTAACAAAAGAAGTAAAGTAATACTAGATTGTAACACCAAGTAAAAAATAAATAACCATGAGTTCATATTGATATAACTAAATGATTGAAAAAAAATAAAGAATTGGGAGATTAAACTAATCTCACATGCAGAAGAATTCCAAGTAATTTATGTACACAAACTATATAAATTTATGTTGGAGCATAACTTCCCACTCTTTAATTTTAGGCTGCACATAGTGATCTTCTTCCAAAAGGAGTATTAAAAGGAGGGAGAAAAAGAGTAATTTTACACTTAAAAAAGAGTAACTTAAAAAAACAAACGAAAAAGAGTAACTACCAAAATCTGACAAGCACCATCTCAGCTATGTGAGCAATGTTATCATCAACAGTGATAGTGCACATTGATAGCCTGTGCTCTTGATATGATGTGATGAAAAGGTCAGTTTACCTCTGTGCTCTCCATCCCCAAAGCCCAGAATCTCAAAATACTCCTGAGAAAACATCAAACATTCTACAAAATACCTGACAAGTACACCTCAAAACTGTGGAGGTCATAAAAAACAAGGAGGGGCTAAGAAACTGCCACAGTGTAGAGAAGTCTAAAACAAGATGATATGATGACTAAATGTAATGGAGTATCTGAGTGAGATTCTGGAAGAGAAAAAGAACATGGGGTAAAACTAAAAACATTTGAATAATGTATGGATTCTTGTTCATCATATATCAATATTCACTATTTGGGACAAATGTACCACACTAATGTAAAATAGGGAAACAATAGGAAGAACTGGGTAGGAGGCATATGGGAACTCTGTACTATCACTGAAACTCTTCTGTGAATCTCAAACTATTCTAAATAAAAATATATTAAAAACAACTAAGCTCATATGCTGGAAATAAGTTCCTTAGGGTTGAAACCACTTACGAGTTGTATGACTTTAGACAATTTAATTTTGATTCCTCAATTTCCTCATCTGTAAAATGCAGATAATAACACCTAACTAATGAGATTGTTGAAAGTGTTAAATAATTAATATGTATAAAGCTTACAGCAGTGCCTACCACATACTAATAAGCACTGCACGTCTTAGTTTTTTGTTCCATTGTTCTTGTTGCTACTCTGTGCCATTTCTGCTTTACCATCCTGTGTTACGAATGTATATTTCCCATCAATATTTTCTCTAATGGGAGCCAAATTATTATATCCTCTAGCACAGTGGTTCTTAACTGAGGGCAATTTTGTAGCCATCCCACCTTCCAGGAAACATTTGGCAATGTCTGAAGACATTTTTGGTTGTCACATTGGGGTGGAAAGATACCTCTGGCATGTAGTGGGTAGAAGCCAGGGATGCGGCTAAACATCCAACAATGTACCGGACAGCCCATCACAAAAAGTAATTATTCCATCCAAAATGTCAATAGTGCTGAGGCTGAGAAACCATAACTAGTTTCTTTCTTTCGAAACTTATCTTTAAGATGGACAACTGACAGACCTTCATTTATATGATGAAATAGATTAGATGAAAACTGACAGATGAAATAGATTAGATGAAAACTGACAGACCTTCATTTATATGCTTCAAGGATAGCCTGAGCCTTATTGTATAGCAGGTCATATGTTTTCTATAGATCAGGAGAACTAAGACCTTCTAAGATACTTGGTAAAAAATTCACAAAGCAATAACCAAAATTAGCACACCTTCAGTAAAGTCACATGAATGCTAAATTAACCATGGTGTTCTCATTTTTTTAAGCATTTACATTTTTTTCTGAACCAGAAGTTGTTGATCTGGAGTACACCTTTCCCCACATCAAAACCAGGGAAGTAGTAATAAAATTTATTCCAAAGAATTTGGGATATTAAAACCACATCATGAAAAACATAGGCATAACTATAATTCTGTTAATTGGTGAGTAACTTATTTCACAGTTAAATAGAAAATACTCTGCCTTTAGATAGTATCAGTAAAGACGAAGTTCTTACGTTACCAAATTCTAGGATATAAAATACAACTGTCTCAAAGGGCATCTAAAGACTGAGTGTCTGCAACTAGAATAGATATTCTATACTATCTGACTTAATCTACATTAACTGACTAAAAGGGGTGCAGATATAATGGAAGACTTTAGGAAATTCTAACTGCTAAATCCCTGACATGTTGAAAGAAATATTAACTTCAGCTGTTTACAGAAAAAAATTTCTATTATTTAGTATTTAATCTACATATAAACTATAAAATATATATTTCAAATTAAATATTCATACACTTAGGTACTTTCACTTCTCTCTACATGTGAAAAGAACATCATTCTATAGTAATAAATATCAAAATGTATATATAAGTAAAGACACAAAGTACATTAAAATATGTTATATTTTTTAAGAAAGAAAATAAGCTATATTTGAAGTTTCCATCAATATTTTAATGGCTAGCTTCAGAGATTGAAAATTAATGCCAGAAGTATAGAGCCATATATCATAACTATATCCTGCTATGAAAGCAATTCTGTGCACAATTGTGGGAAAGGAAATCTAAGCTACATGAAGAGTTTTAAAGATTTTTTTAGTCAATTTCTGGAGTGTTTGGTAAGCTTGTAAATTCTTTGGCATATACAGAATGCTATATCTCTCCAGTTGTCTACATCCTCTATGAAAACATAAGGTATTTGAAAGCAGAAACTTATTTTGCACATCACTGGATTCCCAGAAACTAACTCAGTCTTGCAATAAATATTTTTGAATAATTAAGTGACTAGGAGTCTTCTGTTTCTGGCCATGCCAGACTTACCCTCCAATTCCTAAATAGCTAAAAATAAGCTGAACTAAATAAAAACATGTAAAAAGTTATAAAGAGCTTTCTGCAGGCACTGTACAACAATCAACACTGAGCTAATTCCTGAGAGAAGGAAAACATACTAGGTGAACCCCATATTTACACCAGTGATCTGCTTCAAGGAATTTTCCAAACTGCAGTACAGAGGGAGACAGTCTCAGGCTGGAAGAAACAGATTGACTTCAATACTGCTAAGGGAGAAAAGATGGGGGAGGAGACAAGGCACCAGAGAGAAGGTATTTGCAGAATAGAAGAACTAAAAACTGTAATATTCCCATCAGGTCTTTGGCCAACTCCTAAACTGTGCATGAAAAGACCGAGACTACTGGAGATGAGAAAAAGAGAAAGAGATGTTCAGGTCCAGCAAGAGTAGAGGAACCTCGGTGCACACCTTGGTCATTGAGTTGAGATCGCAGAAAATACATGCCCTAGTTGTAAAGTATAGGAAGAAGGACTATGCCCTACACAAAAAGGAGAAACTGAAATAGACTTATCCTAATCAGTCCTAAAACCATGCTTCATTTGGATCACGAAGATCAGCAGGTAATGCAAGTACTAGAAAGAATAAAACTCACTCAACACTCTTAGGAGGAAATTCTACACTGTATATCATCCTCACGGCATACTTCATACATCAAAAATCACTAGATACATTGAGAATCAGGAAAATTTTACTGGTAAAGAGTTAAAGCAGTCTGTGGAAATAAATCTCAAGGTGATCTGATAATGTGGTTAGCTGCATTTAATATGTGAAAGGAAATAGAATTAAATGAGGATAAATTGGATGAAACAGTAGAATATTTCTATTGAAAATTACCATCGAGGAGAATAATCAGCAACCATTCTGGAGCTACAAAAATTAATATATGAAATAAAAATACACTGTTTGGCTTTAATAACAGTCTGGATATAGTTGAAGAAAGGCTTAGCAAACTAGAGGGTAGAAAATGAAATTGACAGAAAAAAATGAAAAAACTGAAAATAACGTAATAAAGGCATCAGATATAATCAAAGATGTCTCATACAGGCAATTTCTATCACAGAAGGCAAGGCAAATGACAATGGGAATTAAACTATATTAAGGTTTTCATATTGTAGGAGATAAAAATATTAACATAAGGTAGTCTTTTAAGCTAAGATTACATATTTTTATTTTATATTGGAGCACAGTTGATTAACAATGTTGTGTTTGTTTCAGATGTACAGCAAAGTGATTCAGTTATACAGATACATATATCTATTCTTCTTCAAAATTTTTTTCCCATTTAGTTTATTACAGAATATTGAGCAGAGTTACCTGTTCTATACTGTACGTACTTGTTGGATATATATTTTAAATATAGTAGTGTGTATATGTCAATTGCAAACTCCCAATCTATCCCTCCCCCAAACCCTTCCCCCCTGGTAACCATAAGTTTGATCTCTAAGTCTATGAGTCTGTTTCTGTTTTGTAAATAAGTTCATTGGTATCATTTTCTATTTTAGATTCCACATATAAGCGATTTCATATGATATTAGTTTTTCTCTGTCTGACTTACTTCACTTAGTATGATAATCTCCAGGTCCATCCATGTTGCTGCCAATGGCATTATTTCATTGTTTTAAATGGCTGAGTAATATTCCATTGTATATATGTACCACATCTTCTTTATGTATTCATCTGTTGATGGACATATAGGTTGCTTCCATGTCTTGGATGATATAAACAGCACTGCAATGAATATTGGGGTGCATGTATCCTTTCAAACAATTTTTTTCTCCAGATATATGCCCAGGAGTTGGATTGCTGGATCACATGGTAGCTCTATTTTTAGTTTTTTAAGGAACTTCCATATTGTTCTCCATAGTGGCTATACCAATTTACATTCCCACCAAAGTGTACGAGGGTTCCCTTTTCTCTACATCCTCTCCAGTAATTATTGATTTTCTTTGATGATGGCTATTCTGACTGGTGTGAGGTGATATCTCATTGTGGTTTTGATTCACATTTCTCTAATAATTAGTGATGGTGAGCCTCTTTTCATGTGCCTCTTGGCCATCTTTATGTCTTCTTTGCAGAAATGTCTATATAGGTCTTCTGCCCATTTTTTTGATTGGATTGTTTGTTTTTTTGATATTAAGCCACATGAGCTCTTGGTAAATTTTGGAGACTAATCCCTTGTCAATCACATCATTTGCAAATATTCTCTCCCATTCTGTCAGTTGTCTTTTTGTTTTGTCTATGGTTTCCTTTGCTGTGGAAAAGCTTTTGAGTTTAATTAGGTCTCATTTGTTTATTTTTGTTGTTATTTCCATTACTCTAGGAGATGGCTTGAAAAAGATATTGCTGTGAATTATGCCAGAGTGTTCTGTCTATGTTTTCCTCCAAGAGTTTTATAGTATCTGGTCTTATATTTAGGTTTTTAATCCATTTTGAGTTTATTTTTGTGTATGGTGTTAGGGAGTTTTCTAATTTCTTTCTTTTACATGTAGCTGTTCAGTTTTCCCAGCACCACTTATTGTAGAGACTGCCTTTCCTCCACTGTATAGTCTTGCCTCCTTTGGCATAGATAAATTGACAATAGGTGCCTGGGTTTATCTCAGGACTTTCTATACTTTTCCATTTATCTATATTTCTGTTTTTGTGCCAGTACCATGCTGCCTTGATTACTGTAGCTTTGTAGCATAGTCTGAGGTCAGGGAGCCTGATTCCTCCAGTTTTGTTTTTCTTTCTCAAGATTGCTTTGGCTATTCAGGGTCTTTTGTGTTTCTATACAAATTGTACAATTTTTTGTTCCAATTCTGTGAAAAATGCCATTGGTAATTTGACAGGGATTGCATTAAATCTGTAGATTGCCTTGGGCAGTATAGTCATTTTGACAATATTGATTCTTCCAATCCAAGAACATGGTATATCTTTCCATCTCTTTGTGTCATCTTTAGTTTCTTTCATCAGCGTCATAATTTTCTGAATACACATCTTTTGTCCCCTTAGGCAGGTTTATTCCTAGGTATTTTATCCTTATTGATGTGATGGTAAATGGGATTGTTTCTGCAATTTCTCTTTCTGATCTTTCATTGTTAGTGTATAGAAGTGCAACAGATTTCTGTGTAATTTTTTTGTGTCTTGCAACTTTTCCAAATGCATCAATGAGCTCTAGTAGTTTTCTGGTAGCACCTTTATAATTTCTATGTATAGTATCATGTCATCTACAAAGAGTGATAGTTTTACTTTTTCTTTTCCAATTCAGCTTCCTTTTATTTCTTTTTCTCCTCTGATTGCTGTGGCTAGGAATTCCAAAACTATATTGAATAAAAGTGGTGAAAGTGGACATCCTTGTCTTATTCCTGATCTTAGAGGAAATGGTTTCAGCTTTTTACCATTGAGTATGCTAGCTGTAGGTTTGTCATATATCGCCTTTATTATGTTGAGGTAAGTTCCCTCTATGCCCACTTTCTGGAGAGTTTTTATCATAAATGGGTGTTGAATTTTGTCAAAAGCTTTTTCCACATCTTTTGAGATGATCATATGGTTTTTATTCTTCTGTTTGTTGATGTGGTATATCGCACTGTTTGATTTGTGGATATTGAAAAATCCTTGCATCCCTGGGATAAATCCCACTTGATCATGGTGGCTGATCCTTTTAATGTACTATTGGATTCTGTTTGCTAGTATTTTGTTGAGGATTTTTGCGTCCATGTTCAGCAGTAGTATTGGCCTGTAATTTTCTTGTTTTTTTGATATCTTTCTCTGGTTTTGGTATCAGGGTGATGGTGGCTTCATAAAATGAGCTTGGGAGTGTTCCTTCCTCTGCAAACTTTTGGAAGAGTTTGAGAAATATACGTATTAGCTGTCTTCTAAATGTTTGCTAGAATTCGCCTGAGAAGCCATCTGGTCCCGGGCTTTTGTTTGTTGGTTGTTTTTAAATCACAGTTTCAATTTCAGTCCTTGTGATTGGTCTGTTCATATTTTCTATTTCTTCCTGGTTCAGTCTTTGGAGATTGTACCTTTGCAAGAATTTATCCATTTCTTCCAGGTTGTTCATCTTATTGGTGTATAGTTGCTTGTGTCTCTCGTGATCCTTTATATTTCTGTGGTGTCCGTTGTAACTTATTTTACCTTTCTAATTTTATTGATTTGAGCCCTCTTCCTTTTTTTCTTGGTGAGTCTGGCTAAAATTGTATCAGTTTTGCTTATCTTCTCAAAGAAACAGCTCTTAGTTTCATTGATCTTTTCTATTGTTTTCTTCATTTCTGTTTCATTTATTTATGCTCTGATCTTTGTAATTTCTTTCCTTCTGCTAACTTTGGGTTTTATTTGTCCTTTTTTCTCTACTTGCTTTGAGTGTAAGGCTAGGTTGTTTATTTGAGATTTTTCTTGTTTCCTGAAGTAAGATTTTATCGCTATAAACTTCCCTCTTAGAACTGCTTTTGCCATGTCCCATAGGCTTTGGATCATCCTGTTTTTGTTGTCATTTGTCTCTAGGTATTTTTTGATTTCCTCTTTGATTTCTTCAATGAACCATTGGTTGTTTAGTAGTATATTGTTTAGTCTCCACATGTTTGTGTTTTTTAGAGTTTTTTCTTGTAGTTGATTTCTAACCTCATAGTGCTGTCATCAGAAAAGTTGCTTGATATGATTTCAGTTTTCTTAAATTTAGTGAATCCTGCAAAATGTTCCATGTGCACTTGAGAAGAATGTGTATTCTGCTGTTTTTGGATGGAATGTTCTATAAATATCAATAAAGTCCACTGGGTCTAATGTGCCATTTAAGGCCTGTGCTTCCTTATTGATTTCTGTCTGGATGATCTGTCCATTGGTGAAAGTGGACTGTTAAAGTCAGCCACTATTATTGTGTTACTGTCAATTTCTCCTTTTATGGCTGTTAGTATTTGCCTTATATATTGGGGTGCTCCTATGTTGGGTGCATATATATTTACAGTTGTTATGTCTTCTTCTTGGATTGATCCCATGATAATTATGTAGTGTCCTTCTTTGTCTCTTGTAAGAGTCTTTATTTTAAAACCTATTTTGTCTGTTATGAGTATTTCTGCTTCAGCTTTCTTTTGATTTTCATTTGCATGGAATAGCTTTCTCCATCCCTTCACTTTCAGTCTGTATGTGTCCCTAGATCTGAAGTGGATCTCTTGTAGACAGCATATATATGGCTCTTATTTTTGTATCTATTCATCCAGTCTATTTCTTTTGGTTGAAGCATTTAATCCATTTACCTTTAAGGTAATTATCAATATATATGTTCCTATTGCCATTTTCTTAATTGTTTTGGATTTGTTTTTGTAGGTTGTTTTTCTTCCTTTCCTCTTCTCTTATGATTTGATGACTAACTTTAGTGTTGTGTTAGATTCCTTCTTTTTGTGTGTGTATCTATTGTAGATTTTCCATTTACAATTACCATGAGGATTCGATATAGCAGTCTATATATAAACGAGATTGTTTTAAGTTGCTCATCTTTTCATTTCAAATTCATTTCCATTATCCTGCATTTGTGCTCTCCTCTTCTCACAATTGCTGGTTTTGATATCGTATTTATGTTTGCCTTTACCAGTGAGCATTTCCATTCATAATTTTCTTGTTTCTAGTAATGGCCTTTTCTTTCCTGCTTAAAGAATTTTATTTAGTATTTGTTGCAAAGCTAGTCTAGTGGTGCTGAATTCTCTTAACTTTTGTTTGTGAAGCTTTTGATTTCTCTGTCGAATCTGAATGAGAGCCTTGCTGGGTAAAATATTCTTGGTTGTAGTTTCTTCCCTTTAATCACTTTAAATATATCATGCCACTACATTCTGGCCTGCAGAGTTTCTGCTGACAAATCAGTTGATAACCTAATTGGAGTTCTCTTTTATGTTATTTGTTTTTTTTTTTTTCTCTTGTTGCTTTTAATATTTTTTCTTTGTCCTTAATTTTTGTAAATTTAATTACTATGTGTGCCTTCTTGGGTTTATCCTGCCTGGTACTCTCTGCACTTCCTGGAGTTTGGTGACTCTTTCCTTTACCATCTTAGGGAAATTTTCAGCTGTTATCTCTTCAAAAATTTTCTCAGGTACTTTCTCTCTCTCTTCTCCTTCTGGGACCACTATAATGCAAATATTGGTGCATTAATGTTGTTGCAGAGGTCTCTTAGACTGTCTTCATTTGTTTTCATTCTTTTTTCTTTGTTCTGTTTTGCAGCAGTGATTTCCACCATTCTGTCTTCCAGCTCACTTATCCATTCTTCTGCCTCCATTACTCTGCTATTGATTCCTTCTAGTGTATTTTTCATTTCAGTTACTGTATTGCTCATCTCTGTTTGTTCTTTACTTCTTCTGGGTCTTGTTAAACATTTCTTGCATATTCTCGATCTGTGCTTCTATTCTTTTTCTGAGATCTTGGATTGTCTTCATTATCATTACTCTGAATTCTTCTTCCAGTAGATTGCCTATCTCCACTTCACTTAGTTGTTCTGGAGTTTTATCTTGTTCCTTCATCTGGGACATATTTCTCTGTCATCTCATTTTGCCTAACTTTCTTGATTGTGTTTTCTGTTCCACAGGCTGTAGTATTATAGTTCTTCCTGCTTCTGCTGTCTGTCTTCTGGTGGATGAGGCTGTCTAAGAGCCTTTTGCAGGCTTCCTGGTGGGAGGGATCCTGCTCACTGGTGTTGGAGCTGGTTCTTGTGCCTCTGGTTGGCAGGGCTGTGCTCAGGAAGACTTTAAACAGCCTGTCTGCTGATGGGTGGGGCTGTGTTCCTGTCCTGTTGGTTGGTTGGTCTGAGACGTCCCAGCACTAGAGCTACAGGCTATTGGGTGGGGCTATGTCTTGGGGAGGAAATGGTGGGTTTGGGAGGTTCACACTAGTGAACGCTCACCAGAACAGCTGCTGCCAGTGTCTTTGTCCCCACAGTGAACCATAGCTGCCCCCCGCCTCTGCAGGAGACCCTCCAGTACTAGGAGGTAGGTTTGGCTCAGTCTCTTATGAGGTTACCACTTTTTCCCCTGGGTCATGGTGCACACAGGACCTTGTGTGCACCCCCCAAGAGTGGAGTTTCTGTTTCCCCCAGCCCCGTGGATTACCTATGATCAAATCCTTCTGGTCGCCAAAGCCAGATTCTCTGGGGGGCTGTTTCTCCTGTTGCCAGACCCCCAGGCTGAGAAACCTACCATGGGGCTCAGGGCTTTCACTCCTGTGGGAGAAAAACTGTGGTATAATTATTTTCCAGTTTGTGAGTTGCCTACCTGGTGTGTATGGGATTTGATTTTATCATTATTGCACCCTTCCTACTGTCTTGTAGTGGCTTTTTCTTTGTCTTTGTAGGGTATATTTTCTGGTAGGTTCCAGCACTTTTTTTGTTTGTTTGTTTTGTTGACAGTTGTTCAGCAGTTAGTTGTGATTTAGGTGTTTTTGTAAGAAGGGGTGAGCTTACGTCCTTATACTCTGCCATCTTCCTGGCAAGTCAAGATTGCATTTTGTAATTTCCAGGGTAACAAGTAAATTAATAATGCTAAAAGCATGACCAAAATAAAAAGCTAATAGAGGACATAAAACTGGAAAATTTTAAAACATATACTAGATCAATAGAAAAAAAATCAAGAAGAGGAAAATAAAATAACAAAAATGAAAGGGACAAATGAAAACATATCAAGATGAAAGACTTAAAGACATTAATTCCACTAATTAAAATAAATATAATTAGAATTAAAAAATCACAATTGAATTAAGATTTAAAAAAAGAACTAAATAATAGTTTTTAAGGAAATTAAGAGAAATAAAATGATAAAGTTGCATAGAGTTAATAAAATTTAAAACATACCTTCAGTAAGGAAAATTAACAAAGCCAAAGTTTATTTTCTAGATGATTACTATAACCACTAAACATCTATTAAAATTTATAAAATATAAAAAGAGTAAGAGAAATCACAAATTACTAATATCAGGAATAAAACATGTCTACAGACATTAAAATAATAATGAAGAAATATTATGTATAACTTTCTGGTAATAAAATTGACAGTTTAGATGAAATGGGTAAATTCCCAAAGATGCTATTTATCAAAATAATCAAAAGAACAGATGTATACTTATTGGATGTAATTATTATTAAATGCAGTTAATAAAATGGATGTATTTATTAAACAATTTAAAGTATATTGAATAAATTAAATAAATTGAGTTCATAATTAAAAATTATGACAAAAATAACTCCAGGACCAGCTGTCTTCACTGGTAAATTTTATTATATATTTAAGGAAGAAATGGTACAGATCTTACATATTTCTGTTTTAGAAAGTAAAGCAGAAGTGAATACTTATCAGTGTGTTGTATGAGTCCCATATAATCCTGATACAGGAACATTACAGAAAAATAAAATTACATACTGACATTACTCTTGACGATGAAGGCAAAATCATTGTCCAAAACTTAGCAAAGTAAATCCAGCAATGTATTTAAAAAAGGTACAATAATACAAAGTTGGCTCAACAGTAAATAATCAATTCCTATAACTCACTACATTAACAGAGTAAAATGTGTGTGTGTATAAATTTCAGTGGATATAGAAAAAGCATTTGATCTACTTCAACATTCATTCATAATCTTAAAATCTCAGCATATTTGCAACAGGTGAGAATTTCCTCCATCCAATAAAGAGCATCTAGTAAAAAATACATTTAACATCATACTTAATGGTAAAATATTAAGACTGGGAATAATATAAGGTTGTCTGTTCTCACTACTTCTATTCAACATTGTGTTAAAAACTTAGTCTGTGTGCTAAGACAAGGCAAAATTTCACAAAAGTTAGAAGGCAAAAAGTAAAAGAGTTTTGTCTGTGAGTAACATAAATATATACAATAATAATTGTGAAGAAATCTACATAGACATGAACATAGGAATAAGGAGCTACGGTACTGAAGTTAGAGTGATTTCAATTTCACCATCCAAGAAAACTGAGATATTGAAACAGTTCAGAATAAACCTATGAAAATTTAAAACATAAGGCCTGAGAGTCATACTCTCCCTCCACCTCCCAAAAAAGCAGCTCAATTTTCTTACAACAATTTCTGTCAATATTTTTCCCATAGGAAAGTCAATGTATGAAAATTAATCTCAGGATTTTCTACAAACATGATTTATAGCAGACATGGTTTGTTGGGTCCATTTGGCTTCACAAAAATTTATTTGCCACATGTGTTGAATAGATGTGAAGGAAACACAGTTCATATTAGGAAAGTTAACAAAAATCTATTTAGAACAATAAACTATTAATCATACCTAAGACTTGCTAGCTCATCATACCCATATTTGCTTAAGTGGACGAATGATTAAACTAAAATAATGCTTTTTGTTGCTTTTTCTTTTTTCACTAAAATGGAAATAAGATGTGTTTACTCTGCTTGTCAAGGATTCCTAATAATTCTTATAATTAAATGTGATAGAATGTTTTCTCCTTTTAACTAAAACTACTTTGCATTTTCTTCACATCCAAAAGTAATTCCTAATAATTGGTATATTAATCCTCATCATTTGAAAGAGTTTTTAAAATTAATTTCCCATATGTTTGAGGATTCAAAGTTAATTATCTGTCTAAAACTGTAGGCTTTTCCATTCCATGTTTTATTCTGTTCCTCTCTGAGATAATTTTTCTCTGTCAAACTTTTTTTTTAAGTGTACTCCTTCCAGTACAAACCTTCTCCACTAGCCCAATGGGATTAATTACTAAGGAATTACTAAGGACTCTCACAGGCGTCTGTTCCACAGCAGAGATCTTCCCTGCATAACCTGTGTCACCTAGATGATTTTTCAAGTCTCTTTTATTGCTCTTTTCTTAATTTAATGTCTTTATTAGTTATATATGTGCTTGACATCATAGTAAGTAATAAGGTGATTCTGGAACTAGACTACTTGAATTTGAATTCTTGTACCTACCTATACAAGTGTGATCTAGTTGCTTGTTTTCCCAATGCCTTTGCTTTCTAAGTTGTAAAATGAGGATAATAACAGTCCTATTTCCTAGAAACATTTTAACATTAGATGAGATAACGCGAAATGAGAAAACACATTCAGAGCACTTAGAAAAGAACATTGACTATTTTAGGTGCGCAGGAAATGTTGATTACTATTACTATACTATTGCTACAACTAATGCTATCAAAACTTTTAGACTATGAAACATTTAAAAGGAGAAGTTTTGTCTTATTTGTCTTTATATCCCCAGCCAAAAAAAAAAAAAAAAGTGCCTAGTACATAATGGATGTAAACAAGCATTTATTGAATTAACAAATGAATAAATAAGTGAATATGATTATAAAATCTATTTTCTACTGATATCTTTGTGTCTATATCTATTTTTGACTTTTTGACAATAAGTGTCTTTATTGTCACTATCATCATGATCATTGTTTCAAGTATGTCTCTTTCCATGCAAGAAGCCATTCTTTTCTAGCTTTTCATATACTGGCTGTTAAGTGGTTTTTTTTTTTTTTTTTCGGTATGTGGGCCTCTCACTGTTGTGGCCTCTCCCATCGCGGAGCACAGGCTCCGGACGCGCAGGCTCAGCGGCCATGGCTCATGGGCCCAGCCGCTCCGCGGCACGTGGGATCCTCCCAGACCGGGGCACGAACCCATGTCCTCCGCATCGGCAGGTGGATTCTCAACCACTGCGCCACCAGGGAAGCCCTGTTAAGTGGTTTTATAGTATGTAAAGGAAATGGGATGCCTAAAAGCATATTTAGAGAAGAAAGTATTAGAAACTTACATTTTTCATGCTCCTGTCTTTGAAATCCTAAGCCGTAAGTACTTAAAATAAATCAGATGGAAGTGAAACTTAGTTCACTGCAGAACATGAAACTGCCCAGAGAGAAATTATCTGGAATATCTGAGAAAATCAAGCGCTCAAAAGGTTCCAGTACAATTTGGAGACAGGCCCACAGAATACTCAGCCATGGCAGGTGTCAGAGCATTGTTTTAATGGTGTGAAGGGAAAGTTTGAACCTGCCAGACTGGTAGGTACTCGGTTGCAGGGCTCCTGGTTGAGTTGATGATGGACACCCTGGAGAGGACTTATCCAGGTGAACTTAATTGCCTCCCTACGTCTTCCAGGATCACACCATCTGCACTTGTGTTTGAAAAAGCCTGGAACCAGAGAAACCACCCAACATCCCCACGTCAGCCAGAGGTCCACTGGAGACATTCTTGTTCTGCAACTGGTCTGTCATTTCCTGCCAGTGGCCTCCATGTGAGATACCTGACAGCTTACATACCTGGGAAACAATATCGATGAAGATAAAAATTAAGTATACCCATTTACAAGGACTTGTGGTTATGTGAGCAGGAAATAAAGCTAAATATTACAATTGTTAGATCCTAGGGAGGCACTAGATAAAATGCATGAGTGATATTAAGAACTCTCATGGAATGAAACATAAAATATGAAAACAACATATGGAACTAAAAATAATTTCTACATGTAAAAATTCAGTAGATAAACTGGAAAATAAAACTGAAAAGCATATCTTAGTAGCCTTCACACTAAATTTTTTAAATTCCCATAACTTATAAAATATATATATATGTGTATATATATATATATATATATATATATATATATCTCTCTCTATATATATATATATAAAACAAGGACATATTCAAGAACACTAACATTCAAGTAATATTTTCCAGGAAGAAAAGTAGTAAAAGAATGTGAGATATGAAAATTAAAGAAATGGGGCTTCCCTGGTGGCGCAGTGCTTGAGAGTCCGCCTGCCGATGCAGGGAACACGGGTTCGTGCCCCGGTCCGGGAAGATCCCACATGCCGCAGAGCGGCTGGGCCCGTGAGCCATGGCCACTGAGCCTGCGCGTCCGGAGCCTGCGCTCCGCAACGGGAGAGGCCACAACAGTGAGAGGCCCGCGTACCGCAAAAAAAAAAAAAAGAAAGAAAAAGAAATGATAGAAGAGATATTCCATGAATGGGAATGCTAGTTCTCCTAATGGAAATATATAATCAATTTTATATAGGGTTAATGAAAAAAAAGAAGGCACAAACCCAGATTCTACCTAGATCCTGGTAACATTTCTATAGCCCCAAAATGAAAAGCACACTTTACAAGCTTCCACATAGAAAAATTTGGTTTTCAATTAAAAAAAAGACTAGTGTTGGGCTTCTCAAGTACCACACTAGAACACAGGGGAAAGTATTTACAGAAAAAAAGAGAGAGAGAAATTATCTTTTTTGCTAATGTCCAAATGTCACCTGAAATCAGCCAAGCATTCCTAACCTGGATCTACTCAATATCAAGTACTAATCATCAAAACATTAAGAGTTTACACTAAGTCATTTCATCATTCTTTTATCCCTAGAATTTTAGTATATATTTGAAAGTCAAGGCAACCCCAACCTAGGTGTGACTTGCTATCAAGTAGTGAAAGAGCAAAATCCCAGAGGGCTAAAATTAATTCAGTCTTAGGGCTGAATATCGTATAAATGTCTGTGGTGGGAAAATATAATCAGGAAGGGCATTCAAAGACTAGCAGGGCAGAACTTCATTGGAAATATTCAATATAAGAAATAGAACATTTCACAATGTACCTTTTATACATAGTCACAGTCATTCAACCCAAACACTGTACATCCACCTTCCAAATAAATTATACAAGAAGGTTTCCCTTCCTGAAGATGTAGCAAGTGTTCATGAAATTAAAATTAGAAAACAAAACAGAGCAACAGAAATAGAGTTGTTGAGCCCTTTTGGAAACAGAACAGATGTTCTCTACATCAAAGAAACTAACAATCTTTGCATGAGCAGAAGTCTCTGATGTTAGTAATAGGCTGGAAAAATGAGAGAGTGAAAAGGAAGAATAAAAGTTAGAGCCAGAAACCTGATGATAAAAGCAGATTATCTAGATGGACATCAAGGCCACAGTTCTACCCCCTCCTAACAAAGAGGCTTCATCCCCAAACCATACTGGGAATGACTGATTGGTATTAACACAGATGTATGCTGACGTTACCCCAGTGCATTATTCCTAATTTTGTCTCTGCATAGTTTATCACTTTTCAAATTATTTTTATCTTATTTAAAAATAGTTTTGCATTTTTACTGATGTTTTTTGTTTTACCAACCAGGTAGTGCACATTCATTGTAAAAAAAATTGGAATAAATAGAAAAATCTTAAAAAAGAAAATAAAATTACCCATATCAAAGTCCACTGAAAGATAATATTTGGAAGCTATCATATATATCTACCTATCATTTATCTATCTTATTTTTAGCTTAATAGGTTTTATAAATATTCTGTTACTAATAACCTTTATATAGCATTATTATAATTGAAATATATTATCCTACAATATTCATGCAAAACAAATACTGTGAAATGCCTACAATGTGCCAGGTAGTATTCTAAGTCATTTGAGAATTATTGGGGAACAAATCATGTCCAGTTGTGATACACGGTAGGGAAAATAATAAAGCAGGTCAAGGGAAAAAAAGATCTAGAGGTTGGAGTTACTTTTCTCTGTAAGAGATAAGGAAAGACCTCACTAAAGTTTTACTGTAGCTACTGTGTTGAGAAAAGACATTGAGAGAGGAGGTGGGTCGAGAGCAGAAGACGGTGACAAGTTAGAAAGCCATCATAATAATTCTGGAGCTAGAAGATGAGGGTGCCGACCGAGGAGGAATGGAGATGATGAGAAGTGGTTGGGATCTCAATAAATCTTGGAGGTAAAGCCAACAGAATTTACCAAGAAATTCAATGCTGGAGAATAGTATGCATGAACTTTAGACGTTTATTTAGCAACCGTTTATTTTTAGACAATTTGGTTGAGATTTATTCAATGCTCAGCAAGATTCCGAGGACATGAATGATTGGCTTATTGTCATATATATGAAGCCTAGCATATTACCTGACCTGTAGCAGATATTCAATAAATATTTGTTACATTATTGAATGAATGTTAGGAAGCTGTATAGCATTTATTTAATAATCTGAGCAGAATTCATAGAGGCACCTGGGAACCTCATCTTCCATGAAAGTATCTATGCATTTTGTTTTTTGCCTTAGAAACTTGATCATTAATATTGTGTCTCTATTCCTCATAGAGTGATATTTTTCTTTAAAAATTAAAGTACATATGAAGAGAAATATACAAATGTAGTGTATTTTATCCATATAGATTGTAGAAGTCATTTAAAGATCACTTCTGCTTATCTTTTTAGTATCTCTTACATCAGGCAGTGTTATCTTCCTCCCAAATGAGTTGTATATTAGCACTAATAAGTTTGAATAACTCTGGAAATATTAATTTTTTCTAGATTTATCAAAAAACTCTCAAAAAGTAAAAATTCAAATACGTTTACTTTTTTATTCTTCAGTTAGTATTACCTAATTCACACCCCAAATCTTCTGATAAATGGAGAATTTTATGAATAGATGAAAACAGAATTAATGCTGGTATTATAAAAATAAAGTTCTAATGCAGAATGAGCTAGTTATGTATTATATACAGCACTTTTTTTCTATACTTTAAAAAATTTTTGTAATTGCATCCCTTCTGCTCAGGTCTCCAAATGCATTTAATCCAACTTACTATATTGTTATACAACTTGATTTGGTAAGAACAAAACTTTTTGAAATAAAACTGATTTGTATTTACAAGTGAGGTTCTTATTCCAACTGGCTAGAGGATCCTGTTCTTGTTTTTCAGTCTCTCTGATCTTCAGTTTCTTCATCTGAAAAACAGAGGTTATGAAGTATGTTCCTCAAAGTCTTTCATTTATTCATCTAAAAATATTTGTCAAGGGTTTTAATTATCTAATAATGAATATATGTTAGCCTTCCCTTTTCATATGAAGAATACATAAACAGCCATTACACACATACACATACATCTATATGATACAGCAGTACATAAGAGTTATTATAAAATTGTTTTATTTAAATTATATATTTGTTGGAATTATATGTAATTTTATATGTACTATTAATATTAGTATAATGATATATAATTTTATAAATATTTAATATGACATATATAATATGTATATATACATATATAGATATACATATATATAATTTAGCAATTAAAATATCCATTGTAAACAAACTCATGTCTTATAATGAAGGACAAACCAGAAGTTGTTGTATAAGGTACAGGTTTGAGGAAGTCAAAGCAAAATTTTCTGTGTCAAAAAAGTGATAGTTTCAAATTTTAAAAATAACTTTGCCTGAGTATTTAAACTATCAAGATCCAGGTCAGGAATGCTTGGCTGATTTTAGGTGACATTTTGACATTAGCAAAAAGGATAATTTGTAATCAATCTACTTTCCTCATGCATATAGATTTAAGGAGATATATAAAATTACTTAGAGGGGCAAAGCTAGGTTATGCTAATTGAAAATTTTTATTTTCTTATATTATTTTTTGGTTAAATGACTAATACGTAAGTCGGGTGACTTAACTGTTTTCTTCATCAGAATGCTGAATGAACAAAGTTATGACATACTAGTCACAATGCAGGGAAAAAGAGTTAACATTCTTAAATACGATAATGTATTCATAAAAATGATCATTTTATTTCCTTTAAAATTAATTTCAGAAGGAAACAAGTGATTAATTCCATAATCCAACCCATGTAAGCAACGTGTAGGGAAAGAATAAAATTAAAGCTAACATGCATCTTGGCTTCCCTCTTTGTTTGGTGTCACGGCTTCAAAATAGTAGTCTCAACATGGGTAATTTCTTTTATTACTCTTAAAGTGTTTTTTATTGAATGGAATCAATAAAACAGTTTTAAAAAATTAAAACGACATAAATCTAGAAGTATTCACCATGGGAATATGGAAAAAACTCTCCTTTCCCTTATTACTGTACACTGAAATTAATTAAATTACTAAATTAAGTAAGGCCTTTGTGTTGCAGAATGGAGGAGTGTGTTAAGAAAGGAGAAAGTCTTCAATTAATGATAAATTTAGCAAATTTTATGCAAATTTCTCATCAAAATGTCATGTTAATCTATCTAGGCCTAGTTTAGAAGTAGATAGAGCATAAAAGTTAACCAAACTTCTAGAAAAGAGACTAAGTTTGCAGAAGAAGCATGCAGCCCACCCCAACACACACCTAGTCATTTATTCCTCTTTGCTCTTCACAGCAACGCTCATAGACTTGAGAACAGAACAGATTTAAATCAAAGCAAGATATGATCTGTTTATATCAGATTTTAGAAATATCAAGTTATTTTTATACTTATGAATCACTCTACTTTTTAATATATAGCTTAAAATGCATTTTAATAAGTAATTTTAATAATATTTGAAGTCCACAACTAAATCCTTGTATACTTTAAGTGTTAAACACAGGACTTAGGTTTCTAATTTTGCTCACTTAGGAACTGTCTCTATTAAATCTCCGTGAACAGTATTTGAAAACTTCTTATTCATATGAGATGATTAGAGAAGTATGCCCACAGGAGGAAATAGAGATTTAAAAAGAGTTTGTTTACTTCTGCAAAGCACAGTAAGCTAAAACAGAGACACTGTTTACCATAGCCCAAACAGCATCATTAATAAAGACCTCACAGAAATACGTTCTCTGTAGTTTGACAGTATGGGAAAAAGGCATAGACTGTGGAGTCAGACAGGCCTAAACTTAGAGTTCAACTCTTACACATATTAATGTGTAAGAGTAATTCGATACCTCTGTCTTTGGGCAGTTCACATGTTTCTAAGTCTCAGCTTCCTTTTCTGTAAACTGGGGATAATGACTTCTACTTCACTGAATTATTGTTAAAGACTGATAGCAACATAGCATGAAAAGTGCCAAGCACAGTATCAGGAAAACAAGTTTCTGAGTGAAGTCTGATTTCTTTCCTGCTGGTTTTGCTGGTAGCACAGGTACTACACTCAAAACTCTTGTTTTTACTACTTCAGATAAATCACTGTATTTTCTTACTTCTCCTGTCCTGCAACATGAAACTTCAGCTTCTATCCTAGGATTATGGGGGCCAGAGTTGAAAGTAAAAAAAAAAGTAAAAAAAAACATTTCCTGTGAGAAAAGAAGGTATCTGTGACTGTGTGTGTGCACATACACGTGTACATTTGTCTGTTGGGATTTAAGTGAAGTGGTGGAGGAACAGAAGTTAATGTAAAAAAGTACTGTGTGGCATAAAAGAGGAAGTTGCTATTGAAACTATATAGAAGAATTAAGGAGCATCATCAGGAAGAGAAGGGACCAGTAGCAGAGGAGAAAGGACAGCCTAATGACCAGAGCCTGAAAGAATCCTTTAATCCTGATCTCAATAATGAGAGAAAACCAGTCACAGCCAATCTGGGTTTTGATGCCCCATCTAATGTCTAAGAGTTTCTACAATTCCTCTAGAGTTTTCAAACCAAACATACAACTTTTTTCTTATTATTAAAAAGAAACCACTCATACACATCATTTAACTTAGGCATACGAGCACTTTTGTTTGTGCTTTGGTAGAGTGAGATTGAGGTTGAGATGCAGAATACAACACTGAAAAACAACCTTTAATTAAATTGTCAGACAAAGGAAAAGAACAACATTCAGTGCCTGCATGGGTGTGGTGACATGGAAATTGCTATTCCAAGCTGATAGTTTGTGTAGATCGGTGGAAAATATCTGGAAATAAATTTGGCATTATATGTAAATACATTTTAAAAGTTTAATATTTCTACAATTTAATCTATTAACCCCACTCTACCAATGTTTCCCAGAATGATTGAAGAGATGCTTCAGATTTTTCTAAGAAAGGGATATTTAACTGCTGGGCAGTGCAACCCCTGTAAACTTGAAAACTGATCCACTAGAGCTTCATTTTGGACAGGACCTAAGAGTGAAGGAAAGCTTCTGAGAGTAGAATCAAAGCTGAGGATGACAGGAAGAGTAAAGGCAAAGGACAAAGAAAGATCTAAACCAAAGTGAGGGAGAAGCCTATAGTCAGAATATTTCAGAAAATAAGCTGCCATATATTTGAGCATTAGAGAAAACCAACAGAGGGGGAGTCATGTGAACTGATCAAAGTTTTCTTTAAATATGCTTCATCCTAAAAGTTTGTGAAGTCTAATATTTGAATAAAAATGTACATTATAAAATTACTGTAAGAAAAAATAAAAATAACAACCTTACAATGAAAGTATGCCATAAACATATGCCTTTAAAATAATTAAATGACATTTTAAAATCATATAAAACATGAAAGAAAAACATAACAAATAAGAATTAGAAAAATGTGAAAAGATGTGTCAGTACTCAGGAAAAAATGAAAAAGAAAATTATTATTGTTTAGAAAAGAGTAATAAACTAGAAGGAATACGAGTGAATAAACACTGATACCATAAGAGACAGAAAAGATGTAAAGAAGTAAATTTTTTTAAATAAAATAAAAACTTTAAGAAAAAGATAAAAAGTCTTAGAAAAAAAGGGAAAATATCAAAGATAGGAAGAGAAAGTCCAAATTAAAATAATAGGAGTTCTGGAGCTGAAAACCAAAGCAAAGTGATAAAACAGCTTTCCCAAAATAATAATTAAGAAATATATTTGAAACCACAAATTGAGATAACATATCATGAACCCAAGAATCTTATTCCAGAATCACCAATTCCACATTACACATTCAAATAAAATTATTAGATTTTAAGTAATTACAAGAAAAATTATTTTTCATCTGGAAAATTTACCATACATTTCATATGGGTAAGCATAGATTATCACAAGGATTTCAAGAGCTATATACTTAGTCAACAAGAAAATGGAGAAAAATGTTTAATATATTCAAGGAACAATTTCACAAGATAATGATTTTATATCTAACAAAAGTGACTTTCAATTACAATATGTCATTGAAAAGAATATGTAAGAATTCAAAGAATATTGTTCCCATGAGCATTACCTGAGAAATCTATGAGAGAATAACCTACAGGCAACCCAAATGACTAAAGATGCATGAACATAAGGGTTGGTGGTATCAATATATAGTTGCCTATCGAATTAAGATGAAATGAGGGCTAAGAAGAAGAAAATACTAGTATGAAACGGCTGTATACTCTGGCAATCTGTTTATAAAGGCTGTCTAGCAATGAGGACTCCATTGTTGGTGGTAGGTAGAAAATAAAGTCTTTATCATTTGGCAATTGTTAAAATGACAAAGTGAATTGAGACACAGTGCTGGTGGAAGGGGACACACATTGGTTAAGTTCAAATCATTTATGGAACTTAATGGCAAAAGGGAAACAGTAAGTATGAAAACTATGAATTGGGGGGACTTTCCTGGTAACGCAGTGGTTAAGAGTCTGCCTGCCAGTGCAGGGGACATAGGTTCGAGCCCTGGTCCAGGAGAATCCCACATGCCACAGAGCAACTAAGCCCGTGCACCACAACTACTAAGCCTGTGCTCTAGAGCCCGCAAGCCACAACTACTGAGCCCACGTGCCACAGCTACTGGAGCCTATGTGCCTAGAGCCAATGCTCCGCAACAAGAGAAGCCACCGCAATGAGGAGCCCATGCACCGCGACAAAGAGTAGCCCTGCTCGCCACAACTAGAGAAAGCCTGCACGCAGCAACGAAGACCCAATGCTGCCAAAAGTAAATAAATAAATTAATTTTAAAAAAAAGAACTATGAATTGGGAAGGCTTTACTTAAAGCCATTTTGTTTTAATTAAAGAGAGATAATGACAAATTCAGGTGATTAATTATCAATCCAAGGCAAAATCTGAATACCAGAGTGACACTTGGCAGCATTTAAGGAGAATTTAATTGCCTGCCACTGGAGAGCAGACAGAATAGAAGACTGGGTTCAAAACTTAATCATAAAACTAGTGAAGTGTCAAAGAAAATTGAATTCTCAGCCCAGCAGATCTCCTAGACTAAGGTCAGGGTTCTAATAATAAAGACATATTCCTCTTAGATTTGGAATAAAGATAATTGATTAGACGAAGGTGAGAACCTTGAAGTTCCATTTTCCCCTGAACCCTCTTAGTAGTGGAAGTAACCCAAACTCCTTTGTTAGAAGAGAGTGGTTCTGCTTTAAAGAAGACTTGGCTTGGAGATCATGCAGAAGATTCAAATGAGTTAGGTGTTTTCAAAGTCAATGTTCCCACCAATGCCCCCTGCATCCCAAGGATCTACCCTCATCTCCCTCCAAGTAAACAGACCAATAAGAAGGGTCAAATACCAGTACAGTCCCATGAGGAAGTACTGAGCTAGCTATAGGACAAAAGAGACTATGCTAAAGGAGATGCAGGATCTGTTTAATAGTTACCACAGTGTCCAAGAGATATGAATAAAACTGGATCCTGAAGGTGATGGACCAAGAGGTAAAGAACATAAAGTTGGATAACGCAGATTGTATCAGTATGGAGCATTCTCATAGGATACATGATTTAACACACCGGCAAGGACCCTAGGAGGCATATAATACATTGCTATGATGTCACTTAGAAAGCCTGAAACATGATGGAGCATAAAAGTGAAGTAGAAATGCCAGAATTGTGTGACAGATAGAAGAGGAAGGTATGAAATGGCTTAAAGAAATGTGTATGGTATAGTGATATACTATGTAAGATCAGAAGAACCACCAGAAAACTATATACAAGTACTAATAAATAACCAGAAGCACAGCTCATTCACTAAGCAATAAAGATTACACTGATGAGAATGGCACTATCATCCATCGTCCCTGAGAAGCTTGGTAAGGTTCTCCTCTAGGGTTGAATGTAGGAGATGCTGTAACAGAACCAGTATCCCTGATCGCAATGAGTATCCTGAGACAAATGAAGTCAGGTAGTGGCACTTTACTGTCAAAGTAAGATGAGCACTCTATTAAAATAAGCAGCAAATTTGGGGTGGCAGGCCGGCGAGGGCTTGACCTGCAGAGATATGTGGAGATGGTCAATATAACACAATACCTCTAAAAGTAACTTACATGGAAAGCTCACCAGGATATTGCTTAATTTCTATAACAAAAAATCAAGGATGTATCTTTCTAAATTAGTGTTCTCGGGATTTTTTTGGATAAATACCCAGGACTGGAATTGTTGGTTCATATGGTAGATCTATTTTTAGTCTTTTGAGAAACTTCCATACAGTTTTCCATAGTGGGTGCACCAATTTACATTCCCACCAACAGTGGATGAGGATTCCCTTTTCTCCACATACTAGCCAGCATCTCTTATCATGGTCTTTGGTGATAGCCATCCTGACAGGGGTGAGGTAACAAACATCTCACTGTGGTTTTAGTTTGCATTTCTCTGCTGATTAAGGATACTGAGCATCTTTTCATATGCCTATTGGGTATCTGCATGTCTTTTTGGAAGAATGTCTATTCAAGTCTTCTGCTCACTTTTTAATCTGGCTCTTTTTTTGATGTTGAGTTGTATAGGCTGTTTATATATTTTGGATAGTAATCCTTTATTGGTCATTATTTGCAAATATTTTCTCCCATTCAGTAAGCTGTCTTTTCATTTAGTCGAAGGTTCCCTTTGCTGTGCAAAAGCTTGTAAGTTTAATTAGGTCCCATTTGTTTATTTTTGCTTTTATTTCCTTTGCTTGAGGAGACAGATTCAAAAAATACTGCTATGATATATGTCAAAGAGTGTTCTGCCTATATTTTCTTCTAGGAGTTTCATGGTTTCAAGTTTTACATTTAGGTCTTTAATCCATTTTGAGCTCATTTTTTATATGGTGTTAGGGAATGTTCTATTTTCATTCTTTTACATGTAGCTGTCCAATTTTCTCAGCACCACTTATTGAAGAGACTATCTTTTCACTATTGTGTATTTTTACCTCCTTTGTCATAGATTAATTGACCATAAGTGTGTGGTTTCATTTCTGGGCTCTTTATTCTGGTCCATTGATCTTTGTTTCTGTTTTTCTGTGCCTGTACTATGCTGTTATGATTACTGTCTCTTTGTTTTATAGTCTGAGGTCTGAGAGTGTGATATCTCCAACTCTGTCCACGTGGTAAGAGTTATAGTGGAGAAGGCCCATTGGAAACCTCTAAAACTATCCACTTCCCCAGAAAATAATAGTAAATAAAAAACAACAACACATTTTTGAAGGAATGGGTTACTTACTATCACCCTTAAATATTTAAAGATGACAGGTGTGGCAGTTCTTACCATCCCCATATAGTTCAGTAGTCTAACCCCTAAAAAAATTGGATAGGTTTATGGATGACAGTAGCCTAATACAAACAACTAAGTAGTAGTTCCAATTGTAGAAGTTGTGCAAATGTGATGTCTTTGATAGGGCATATTAATTTAGCTTCTGGTACATGCAGGTATGATTATTTTTCATACCTATTCAGAAGGATCATGAGAAACTGTCGACATCACAAGATATGGACAACAGTATACATTATGTTTTTGTCCCAGAGCTATATTAACTTTCCAAAAGTCACTTGACCTTCTGGACATTCCTCAGATCATCACTTTGGTCCAGTATAGTGTTTATGTCATGTTGACAGGCAGATGAACAAGAAACGGCAAGGGGCACACTGGGCTTAGTTAGATATTCAGACTCCAGAGGATGAGAGGTAAACTGCATAAAGATTCAGCGATCAGCCATGTAAATGGAATTTTATGGATCCAGAGATCTAGGTCATACTGTGATATGCAATCTAAAGTACAGGACAAAATATCACATCTTGCACGACCCACAAGTAGGAAACAGGATACTCCGTAGGTCTCTGAGCTTTGGAGGCAGCATACCCTTTTTAAAAAATTTTTATTGAGGTATAGTTGATTTACAGTGTTCTGTTAGTTTCAGGTGTACAGCAAATTGAATGTTATACATATACATATATCCACTCTTTTTTAGAGTCTCTCCCCATATAGGCCATTACAGAGTATTCAGTAGACTTCCCTGTGCTATACAGTAGGTCCTTATTAGTTATCTGTTTTATATATAGTAATGTGTATGTGTCAATCCCAAACTTCCAATTTATCCCTCCCTTCCCCCTTACCCCCCGGTAACCATAAGTTTGTTTTCTACATCTGTAACTCTGTTTCTGTTTTTGAACTTATCTACAAAGCATATCCTTTTTAAAAAATAGACTTTATTTAGAGTAAATTTAAATTCATAGCAAAATTGAGCCAGAGATACAGAGATTTCCCAAATACCTCCTTTCGTTAAGTCATTCATAGTTTTTTCTATTTTCAGCATCCCCCACCAGAGTGGTACCTTTGTTACAACTGATGAAGCTACACGGACATTATTATCACCTAAAGTCCATAGTTTATATGAGGGGTCACTCTTGGTATTGTATATCCTATGGGTTTGGACAAATGTATAATGACATGTATCCAGCATTATAGTATCATACAAAGTAGTTCCACTGACCTAAAAATCCTCTGTGCTCCACCTGTTTACCTCTCCCTCTCCCCGAACTCCTGACAACCACTCATCTTTTCACTGTCTCTGTAGTTTTGCCTTCTCCAGAATGCCGTATAGGTGGGATTGTACAGTATGTAGCCTTTTCATATTGGCTTCTTGCACTTATATTTATATTCCTCTATATTTTCTTCATGACTTTCAGGGCTTGATAGCTAATTTCTTTTTAACACTGAATAATATTCCACTGTATGGAATTCATCCCATTCATCTACTGAGAACATCTTGATTGGTTCCAGGTTTTGGCAATTATGAATAAAGCTGTCATCACCCTCATTTTCAAGTTTTGTAATCTTCAGCTTATTTGGGTTAATACTAAGGAGCGTGATTTCTGAATCATATGGTAAGAAACTGCCTAACTGTCTTCCAAGGTGGCTGTATTATTTTGCATTCCCACTAGGACTGAATGAGTGTTTCTGTTGCTCCACATCCTTGCTAGTTCTTGACTGTGTTTTATATTTTTGCCATCCTAATAGGTATGTAGGGGTATCTCTTTATTGTTTTAATTTTTATTCTCTGATGACATATGGTGTGGAGCACCTTTTCATATGCTTCTTTGCCATCTATGTATCTTCTTTGTGTATTTTGGATAACAGTCCCTTATCAGAAATGTCTTTTGCAAATATTTTCTCCTAGGCTGTGGCTTGTTTTAGATGGTAGCATATTATTAACTTGGGAAAATTAGTTCAAATTCAATTCCTTAGTGCCATAAAAGATGGTCAGCTTTGAGAAGGACCTAGTACAGGAAAGAGCCCAAAAGGGTCCCACCTATGGTGAAAGGAGACGTGCCACTTAATTCCTATGACCTGGAAGACCTCATGGTTCTGCACCATTTTTCAATAAAACCTTCAACAGTGATGAAATTCTTCCATGTTTGTATGGTGCAATATAGTAGGCACAAGCCATACGCAACTACTGAACACTCAAAATGTGGCTAGTGCAACTAAGGAACTGAATTTCTAATTTTATTTAACTAAATAGTCACATGTGCCTTGTAGCTACCATATTGGGCAGTGCAGGGGGTTATTTATTGATGGAAAGATATGTGCAGTTAATGATAGACCCAATAGTGAATGACAATGTAGACCACGTGGTTCTAGGGCAAGGCCATGATATCTACAGAGAACTATACACCATTTAAAAAATAGCTTGGTAATCCACCATTTAGCAAGGTAATCCTATCTTGCTAATTCACCTGAGAGAGATGGAGTAACAGAGAGTGAAACACTCTGATTATCTAGCCAAAGCTGCCCATAATGCATTGGATTCTGTCAGACCCAACATATCATAAAGTTAAGTGGGTTTAACAGCAATCTGTCATAAGTTGGAAGTGACACATCTGGGATCATGTGTGAGCAGTGCAAGAGTGACCACACAAGTTACACAAGTAGGTTACCCAGACTGCTATGTCATCCCTCATTGTTGCACCAGTGCTTCATGCTAAGCTTATGATCATGTGAGAGATTCTTTATGGCCAATTCATGAAGAAGGAAAAAGGATAGCTTTGACTGTCATGGATGGGTCAGTTGAGTAAGTTTATGTGAGCTACTAATGGAGGGCAACTGCGTTACAGCCCCAGTGAGATGGTCCTGAATGACATCCTTCTATGGGAAGAGGTCTAGGTGACACATTTTGTCATTCATTCGTGGTGAGAGAAATGGGCTGAGCTAATATTCTGTATAGATGCATAGGCAGGATAAATGGCCTGACTGGATGGTATGGGACATGAAAAGAAAGAGATGGGGGAACTGAAGTTTTAGGGAAAGGCATGTAGTTGGAAATATGAGTATGCACAAATTGTGAACACTTTTGTATAGCATGTTAACATCCCCTAAGGGTATCCACTTCAAGCTTGGAGTGTGCTCAGAGCATATTAAAGATTGGATGAGGTCTCTGTTGCAATTATATCAACATCTCTCTCCAATTTTGCCTTATTTACTTCCTTACACTTTTATCTCACAAGAGCACTCTCCACGAAAGTTTCTGTAGACAAGTCTTCATTTTAGGTCTATTTCCAGGAAACTCAAACTTTTATTCTTATTAGAGAAACAGACAAAATAAAAACATTATAAAGACAATGCTGGGGAGTGGCCAAGATAAAACCCCAGAAGAAGAACTAAGCAAAGTAGAGATAAGCAATCTACCTATTAAAGAGTTCAAGGTAATGATTATAAAGATGCTCAAGGAACTCAGGAGAAGAATGGATGACTGCAGTGAGAAGACTAACAAAGAGTTAGAAAATATAAAGAACCAAGCAGAGCTGAAGGATACATTAACTGAAATTTAAAATACACTAGAAGGAATCAATAGTAGATTAGATGATAAGGAGGAATGGATCAGCAAAATGGAAGACAGAGTAGTGCAAGTAAACTTAGCTGAACAAACAAACAAAATTAAAAATGAAAATAGTTAAGTGACTCCTGGGACAACGTCATGCATACAAACATTCACATTCTGGGGGTCATAGAAGGAGGAGAGAGAAAGAAAGAGGCAGAGAACTTAGTTAAAGGAGTAACAGCTGAAAACTTCCTTAACTTGGGAAAGGAAATAGACCCTAGATCCAGGAAGCACAGAGAGTCCCAAACACGATGAATCCAAAGGGTCCACACCAAGACACATTGTAATTAAAATGGAAAATATAGTACATTATACTCACTTTTATTTCATATTATGTTAATCATTCCACAATATATGTGGGAATATACATGTTTATTATTTCACAACGTATCACTGATGTTGAATCATAATTTTCTATAACTGTATAGTTTTCTATTGTATCGATGTGTCAATTCTTTTAACCAGTTCCCTATTAATGGACACTTAGGAAGTTTAAAATACTTTGTTTCTACAAACAATACTGCAATATTTAATTTCTTTCCTCTGGAAGTAAATCTGTAAAATAAATTTCCCAAAGTGAAATTGCTGTATAAAAGGTATATGAATTTCTTTTTGATAACTACTGACAAATTTTCTTTCAGAGAATGTGTACAAATCTACCCTCCAACAGCAAAGTAGAAAAGTTCCTGATATCCTAAATCTTACCAATGGGGACTGTTATCAAATTTTTAGATTTTCATTTCACTGACAGGGAAAACATGATATTTCAGTGCAATTTTACTGTCCATCTCTATTTTAAACAAGGTTGGGCATCTTATGTGTACAGACAAGTTGTTTTGCCTTTTTGTTCATTGCTTGTTCACATAATTTGCCCATTTGTTTATTAGGTGATTTATTTTATCCTATCAACTCTTGGAAACTCTTTACAGATTCAAAATATTTGGCCTTGTCTGTTATAAAATTGCAAATAATTTTCACAGAAAGTAGTTTATCTTTTGATTGGCTAATCAGAAATTTGTTTTTAAGGTTATCAAAATCAATCTTTATTTTGTGGATTCAGGATTTTGAGCCACAGTTAGAAATCCTTTTCTACTACCAGAAGTTTTATTATTTTACTTTCCTAACGTTTGTACTATTATCATTAATCTCTTGATTAGTCAGACTTCATCCTTAAATATCATATTCCAATAAAGGCTCATGGATGCTGTATTCCTTTAGTTCCTGAATTCAGTGAGTGGCACAAACAGCTTTCTTGTTTTCTGAGGTTGTATGTGGTCCAGAGGAAGTCTGAGATTAAATAAGCTACCTTTCTTCTACCTATGATATTGGACAATTCTTATTTTTGCTACCTCTATAACCATATGCCTTTATTTTTATAGAAATGCATAAACGATAGCTTGATATTTCTTCATTAATCATATTATATTAGTTTGGGGGGAAGTGGTATTTCCTTTGATAAATAACTTTATATTTTTTTACTCAGGGAAATTTGTATGGCATTTCTTTGAATATTATTTTTCTTTTCTCTTTTTCAGGGACTGCAAAAACATGTGTTTCATCTTTGCCATTTTCTGTATTAAGCATAGTTTCCATAATCATTGAAATGTTTTTACTTTACAGTTTCTTTTTGTGAGAATGGCTTATATCTGCCCCCTAGGTCTCTGTGTTTTCCGTCACTTTTTAATTTAATTTTCCCTGCTTTTAATATTGCTTCCTAGCAACATTTCCAGTCATTCCTTTAGCTTTCTTTCTGTTATTTTTAGCTCTTTCTTAACAAGTCTGTATCTTGATTTATTTTAAGTTTTGTTTTGGTTTGTTTTAAAGAAGGTATATTAGTTTCCTATTGCTGTTGTAACAAATTGCTGCACACTGGGTGGCTTAAGACAACAGAAATTTGTTTTCTGCAAGTGCTGGAGGCCAGAAATCTGAAATCAAGTTTTTGTTAGGGCCATGCTGCTTCTGGGCGGTCTGGGAAGGAATTCTTTGCCTCTTCTAGATTCTGGTGGCTGCCGGCGTGCCTTGGCTTTCTGTGGTTCACAGTTTCATCTTTCCAAGCCCTCTTCCACCTTCGCATCATCTTCTCCTCTGTGTGTGGTTAGGGCCCACCCAGATAGATTAGGATACGTTCCTCCTCTCAACATCCTTAATTTCTCATATCTTTTGCTGTATAAAGTCACATTCACAGATTCCAGAGATTAGAGCATATCTTTTTGGAGACACCACTCAGCCTACTACTTAGAGCTTATATTATTTGCCAGCTCTCATGAAGCTTAGAGATGGGTGGAAATGCAAGAAAGACCATAAATGAACAAATTAAAAAACATCAGCTAGGGACCAGTATATGCAGATAATTAAAATAAAATAATATTATAGAGAGCCATTAGGTAACCATTTTAGACTAGTTTTTCTAGACAGGCCTCTCTGAGTTAGTAATATTGTAATAATAATCTGAGCGATGAGAAGGAGTCAGAAGTTCAAATATCTGGGGAATGAGCATCCCAGGCAAAGGAAACAGCTGACGTAAAGGCTCTCAAGCTACAACATGTTTGCCATATTAAAATAATAGAAAAACAGGGAATTCCGTGGCGGTCCAGTGGTTAGGACTCCATGTTTCCACTGCAGGGGGCACAGGTTCAATCCCTGGTTGGGGAACTAAGATCCTGCATGCCGTGCAGCATGGCCAAAAATAAATAAATAAATAAAATAATAGAAAATCAAAATCACATAGCTAGAACATAGCAGTTGAAAAAAAGCAGATATGCTTAGTAATGTAGACATGAACCAACTCCTACGGAAAGATCCCATGTGCTGTGTGGTGCAGCCAATAAAATCAAATAAAGTAAAATAAAATAAAAACCACATAGCTAGAACATAGCAGATGAAAAAAAGCAGGTATGCTTAGCAATGTAGACATGAACCAACTCATACAGGAAGATACGGCATGCTGTGCAGTGCGGCCAATAACATAAAGTCAAATACAGTACAGTACAATAAAATACAAACCACATAGCTAAAACCAACTCACAGAGGGCTTTGTAAACCAGGCTAAGGAGTTTCTTGATGAGCCATGCCTATGTTCAGATTTCATCTTACATTACATCTGTCTTTCTTAATATAGTGTACATTATTATGCTTCTCATTAAATATTTACTACACTCTGATTTTCTTAAATAAATTAGTTTATTCCTAGCCCCTGTTTTGTTATGTGTTGAGATGGATCTTTGCAGAAATAATTTATTTCTAATTACTCCGTCACCAGAATCACTAATATTAGCATAAAATGTGAAGTGTCTGATTCCCATTATAGTTGTAAAATTGATTGACCCATGTTCCATGTGTCAAATCCTCGTTAGTTGATTAATTTGCTATCTGAATTGATAAACGAAAATCTCTATCCTAAAAATTAACATGTGCAAGGAAGAAGGTGTGCTTGTACTTACACAGCATTTCTAAGTCAGTCAACAAAAGGGGGTCTAAAAAATAGCTGATTTTGGTCAAATAAATAATTTCTCAGGGTCACTTTCATGTGGTGTTATATGGACATACATTTTAAACAAGGATTGGCTTTTTTTTTTTTTGTGGTACACGGACCTCTCACTGTTGTGGCCTCTCCCGTTGCGGAGCACAGGCTCTGGACGCGCAGGCTTAGCGGCCACAGCTCACAGGCCCAGCCGCTCCGCAGCATGTGGGATCTTCCCGGACCAGGGCACGAACCCGTGTCCCCTGCATCGGCAGGCGGACTCTCAACCACTGTGCCAGCAGGGAAGCCCCCAAGGATTGGCTTTTCACATTATTTGCTCTTTGCATTGTAATTTAGAGAGCATTGCTCAAAGAACTCTCCTATAACATCTTAACAGTGTTTCTTGACGTGAAGTTCTCAAGGGCTAAAAATATTGCATCTCATGAAACCCTTTTCCAGAATGCAAATACCCTAGATGGGTAACATATTAAAATGTGGATGTGGCATCATTTAATCAGAGATTAGTGAACTAGTCAGCTACATGCCTGACATAACTTGCAAATCAGCAGCTGTTGGCAGAATCTGGCTGCAGTCTTGTTTTGTTTGGCTAGTACAAACGTATTTGCACAGAATTTGAATTTAATGACTAAACAAGGTAGACTTTCTTCCATTCTCCAGTGGCCCTCTGGTTTTCTATCTTCTTTCTGCTGAGTTCAAATCACATATTTATGTTATTTCTTGGCATTTGAGTTTGTGATCTCTACCATAGCACCAATACATTAATGGAAGGAGAGGAGACACTACCTGAAGCTTGTGTAGCTGTGCAGCTGAAGAGGACAGGCCAGCGATTAGGAGGGTATCTTTCTAGGTCATCTTTCATAAAACATACTGTCACGATAATCTCATCCTATACTGATGAGTCCCAAACCTATACATTCATCTAAGGCCTTTTTGTTTAAAGCTCAAGAAAGAAAGAAATGGAGAGAGAGAGAGAGAGAGAGGGAGGGAGGGAGGGAGGGAGGAAGGGGGAGAGAGAGAGAGAGAGAGAGAGAGAGAGAGAGAGAAGAAGGAAGGAAGGAAAGAAAAAGAAAGAAAAAAGAAAGAAAATAAAAGAAGTAAGGAAGAAAGGAAGGAAGGGAGGAAGGAAGATAAAGAAAGGGTACTGGGGTTCACTGAAAGGTAGGAGGATGGGAAAGGGACTTACGCTTTCTGATTTGCCTGATGTTTCTGCCAGCACCCACCCTGTCTCAGAAATGGCTCTTCACCATAGAAGCATCATTTTCTTTCAATAACAACTGGGTCCTGATTCCACTTTCTTCCTTCACTCACAGAAACATCTTCGTTGCATCTCTTTAGAGGTTAAATTACCAAAAATAAAGCAGTGGCCTCCTCCTCAGAGGTCTGAGTCCCATCACCACATGTCCAAGCCTGTTGAGGTCATCCCTTACTTTTGCATTCTAACCACCTAGCAGAGGGCATGGTTCCAAGCGTGTAATAACTCAGTGAGTGAATGAAGGAATGGATGTAGAAAATACATTAAACACCATGTATCCTAGCCACACACCGTGCATTCTAGAAACATTAGAAAGAGCTATACAATTCATATGTTCTTTTCTTTGCTTTTCTATTCTCACCAAATGATCCCACCATATTAGTAACTGTTCAGCATGGACACTTGAGAGTCAATTTAAATTTTTATTCTCCCTCGCGTATCACAACCACTCCTTTAGTAGATTTTGCAGATCAGGTATATTCCAAATGCGTCAACTTGTTTTACGTCCACTGCCGCCTTAGGGCACGGTGGACTCTTGTCCGTGATTACCTGATTTGACCCCAAAGTGGTCTCTTTGCCTCTGTCCTGCCCTCCACCAATTCATTCTTCACTCTGGTTGTGCATCTTGTCACAATGTGTCCACATACGCCTCATTCCTTTCCTGGAACTCCTTCCCATCTCAGGGTATTTTCACAAGCTGCTTTCCCTCTTCTGTTCTCATACGACTTTGCCTCCCTCACAATTACTCAGGCCTCACCTCCAGGTTAAGCGTCACTTTCTCTTTAAACTTAATGCCTCTGGTGAAATATTCCAGTTATGTTCTCTTACTGTATTATAATTCTTCAGAGCATCTACTTCAAGTTAAATTCATTAATTAGTTTCGTAATAATGTACCTATTGTCGTTCTATGTCTTTTTCCTTCCTTTCCAAAATCAGGATGGAATTAGTGTTCACTTTTTTACGTTTTGTGAGAATTTAATATAATACATGTAAATCACTTAAAACAGCATCTCATTCATTGTGAACACTCAATAATGTTGGCTATTATATTTATCATCATCATCATTACTAGGCTTTAAATTCCTTGAGTGACTTAGGAACTCCTGAATTTTGAGGCAATGGAATTAAGTCTATAGCATTCTACCCCCGCCCCCCCCCCAAATTCACATTCTTCTCATATGCGAAATACATTTATTTATTCTATCCCAACAGCCCCAGTGTATTCCCAATGTCTTAATTCATCCCCAGCATCAATTCTAAGTTTACAGTCCATTGTCTCATGTAAATATTACCTAAATCAGACATGGCTCAAAGGAACAGCACCCACACCGCTCTCTGCAAGGGCTTTGCCTATGCAGCTCTGCTGGGTGGATGTCCTGCCCCTTGAAACCCAAGTGGAGGCATCTTTACCAACTCCCTCCACCTTCAACCACCCCTGTGTACTCTGGGGCTGTGATGGGAGTAGCAGCCCTGAATCACCTTTGGAGTACTTCTTCCCTTTTCTTGAAGGATAGCATATGTTCACAGTCTCCACTCCATCCCATTTTCTGTTTCCTTTAATCCCAGCTGACAGTGTTTCTGCTGGTATAATCCTATCTATATTCTTGGCTTCTGTTGAGATGGCTGATAAGGTCCATAATTTATACCCACTGTAGTCTCCTGGTCAAATAGTTGGTACCCACACTGTAGGCATTCTCTGCTGAACGTGCTTTCTCATTTTCTACAATATGGACAGGTTGAAAATTTTCCATATATTTAAATTCTGGTTCCTTTTGCTTAACAATTCCATCTTCAATCCATCTATCATCTAGCATTTTTCTATAAGCAATCAGGAGGAACAAAGCTGTACCTTCAATACTGCCTAGAAATCTACTTAACTAAATATCTAATTTCATCATTCACAAGATTATCCTTACACAAAACACTAGAACACAATTCAGCCAAATTATTTGCCACTTTATAACATGGATAGTCCTTCCTCCATTTTCCAGTAACATGTTCCTTATTCTTGTCTGAGATCTCACCAGAATGTCTATATTTCTAGCATACACCTCAAAACTCTTCTAGCCTCTACCCATTACCCAGTTTCAAAGCTGTTTCCACATGTTTAGGTGCTTGTTACGGTATCACCCCGCTTCTTAGTGCCAAAATCTGTCTTAGTTGGCTCGGGTGGCCACAACAAAATACCATAGACTGAGCAACTTAAACAACAGGAATTTATTACTCACAGTTCTGGAGACTGGAAGTCCGAGGCCAAGGTGCCAGCATAGTTGGTGTCTGGTGAGAACTCTCTTCTAAATGGCCAGCTTCCTGCTGTGTCCTCACATGGCCTTTCCTTGGTGTGTGAGGGTAGAAAGAGAGAGAGGAAGCAATCTTCCTGGTATTTATTCTTATAAGGGCACTAATTCCATCATTAGGGCTCCACCCTCACCTAAACCCAGTTACCTCCCAAAGACCCCCATCTCCAAATAGTATCACATTTGGAGTTAGGGCCCCAGTATATAAATTTTAGTGGGACACAATTCAATTCATAGCAGTAAGTCTGAATTATTCAAGATTGTATTCTAGCATCAAGCGCACTGTGCCTGGAACATTTAAGTAATAAATAAATATGTGTTGAAAGAACATATGTATGAATAAGTGAGTAAATGAATAAATTTCTATTGCCATTGGAGACAAGGAGAAGGTCTCAAGAATGGAATTTTGGGGAACAATTTTGATGAGTGAGAAATAAGAAGAAAAAAATCCAGAAAAAAGAAAGGTCAAGAAGGGAGAAAGCTAGACCACAAAACGTCTTGGAAGACAAGACATTGAGAGATTTAAATGAGGATTATTCAGCTGTGTTAAATAAACAAAAAAGGCTGACATTAACATTTATCACTAATTCTTATAAAAATTGCATCAGTTCAAATTAGCAAAAAGGCTAGGGATTTGATGCTCAAAATAACTTACACTAGAAATCAGGTTATTACTAAACAGTCATCCTAATTAAAATGGAAAACAAATCATAGCATACGTAATATATTTTGTCAAAATACTAACACTCACTGACAACAAGGGCATTGCCATTCTTCTAAACAGCATGTGCTTTTTGCTTGTGAGAGAGGAATTTATAAGATTAAATTCAAAAGAAATAGATAGAACCATTGAGAGACAGAAACTCTTGGTCTATGGTACTTTAAAGAGCAGACTGTGTAAACAGATTTATAACTTGCTTCGATTCACTTAACAATATATGGAAATGTTTTCCATGTTATCACAATCTTTCACATCATTATTTTCAATAATTGCATCACACTCCATCTTAAACATGGAACAAATGTTACTAATTGCTTTTGGATAAACAGTTGTTTCAAATGAACTGCAACTATCAACTGTTCTGGGTCTACTATAACTAGAAATAATGATTTGCAAATATCATGACTATATTCTTAGAATACGTTTTTAGCGTCAATAAGGAAGCACATTTTTAAAGCTTTTGATTTAAATTCTCCTACAAGCGGTGATAGCAAGTACTGATTTCCCCACATCTTCATCAGCATGGGTTTTATCATCTTTTTCTTTCTTTTTCTAGTTTTTTTGATGTTGCTGAAAAAAATTGTCACCATGTGGGTTTAATTTGCATTTACATGACTAGTGATGAGTTAATATTAAATAACACTAGACTACCAATATATACTCACATATACATTCAGGATTCATTGAGTGGAGAAGAGTAAATTTATTCATTGAAACATCAATTAATTACTAAATTTCTTCCGTGATCCAAGCTCTGTTTTAGATAGTGCAGATAAATAAACAAAACCAACCAAAGTCCTTGCTGTCAGGAAGCTTATATTGTAGTATATAATAAAAAAAAAGATAATAGAAAAAATGTTTAAAAGTCAAGAATACTAAGGAGGAGCAAACCAGAAACCAGAAAAGGATGCTTAGATAATTTGAGAGGTCAGCTTTAAATTGGGTATTCAGATGCAATGGTGAATGGAATTGTTTCCTTAATTTCTCTTTCTGATAGTTCATTGTTAGTATATAGAAATGCAGCAGGTTTTTGTATATTAATTTGGTATCCTGGAACTTTACCGAATGAGTTCAAGTAGTTTTCTGGTGGTGTCCTTAGGAGTTTCTATGTATCATGTCATCTGTAAACACTGACAGTTTTACTTCTTCCTTTGCAATTTGGATTCCTTTTATTTCTTTTTCTTCTCTGATTGCTGTAGCTAGGACTTCAAACTCTATGTTGAATACAAGTGGCAAGAGTGGGCATTCTTGTCTTGTTCCTGATCTCAGAGATGACCTACCAAGGTGATATTATTTAAATAAAGACATGAAGGAGGTGAGAAGTGTGGCTTTATATATAAGAGGAGAAGGGAGCTGCAGGTAGAGGGAATGAGAAGTACAAAGAGCAGGAGCAGGGCTACCATCTCCTGGTTTAATTATTAATTTTCTAGGATCATCAGTGAAAACAAGTACGGCTGGGGTAGAGGGACTGAGGTGAGTAGTAGAAGGTGAAGTCAGAAAGGTTTCAGGCGTCCAAAATTGACTATTATCCTGCAGATTATTCTAGGAAGTTTGGCTTCTTAATGAGTGAAATGGGAATACACCAGAAGTTTTGAGGAGCTGAAAGATATAAACTGAATTGAATTTTAAAAGAATTATCCCTGCTCTGTGACAGAGGTTGGGGGCCAGAATAGAAGACGGGAGATCAGAGAGGAGGCCGTTGTAATGATCCCTGTGAGAGACGAGGGTGGCAGGAGAGGTGCCAGCTACAAGTGAAACTCTTGGGTATATTTTGAAAGAATTTTCTGGAGGGTTTGCTCTATGTTATGAGACAAAAGAGAGAATTCATGGGTAACTTTAAATTTTTGGATTGAGTATGGAGTGGCCCTTAATTGAGATGGGGAAGACTGTGCGAGAAGGAGGCCACGGAAAGAAAAGATTAGGAGGAATCGGCTTTTGGAAGCACGAAGTGTGAGTTGCCTACAAGACATTCCAGTTGAGATGTGAAGGAGGCAGTTGGATATACAAATGAACAGTTAGATGTACAAATTCAGGCTGCAAATATAAATTTGGGAGTTAGAGGTATGGCCAGTAAGCCTAAAAATGAGTTTGAAAACTAGGACATGGAAGATACAAAACCTTCAAGATCTGCAAATATTTATTTTTTCAGTTTTAAAGTAGAAAATAGTAATATTTACTATGGGTAATTTTAATAGAAAAATACTAGAGAAATTGTCATTCACATTAACTTCTTAAACATGCATTATAAATAGAGCACCCTGTAATTGTTAAAAATGGTAATAACCATGTATTTAGATATATAGAAATGTTCAGAGTAGTGCTTGAAAACACGACTACATAGAATATTACACAGACATGCATACTAAAAAAATCAAAGATTAATAAAACTCAGTTGAATGGGGAGTAAAAGTAATTCATAATTATGATATAACATGCACAAGTCTCTGGGGTTGCTTTTCAAAATCACTTAGCAATATGATTCAAAGGTATCTCCCTTATAAAGTAAAGCTACTAACTGAGAGATTTGGAATACTATGTAGTAATTAAAAAGACGATTTATATCTAAATGTACTAATATGCAAGGATCCCCAAGGAATGTCAGGTTTAAAAAATCAAGTTTCAGAACAGATTTATATTATAGATCCATTTATATTAAAATTCCCATATGCATATGTACAAAAAAAGTCTTGCTCTCCTACCCATATATTGCCCTTCCCCATTCCCCTCTCCCCACTGATAACCAGGAGTAAGAGATACAAAGTATTAGGTATAAAATAAGCTACAAGGATATATTATACAAAACACAGAATACACCCAATATTTTATAATAACTATAAATGAAATAGAATCTTTAAGAATTGTGAATCACTAGATTGCACACCTGTAACTTATATAATATTGTACAGCAACTATACTTCAATAAAAAAATGCTTAGGACCCCCAGAAAAAAAATAGATTTGTTTCTAAACTGTTGAGTAAAATTCTTCACAGAGGTGCAACTTACTAGTATAGCTTCCTTCCCTTGAGGCATAAAAATATGAATTGCAACCCCAGGTGACACACAGCCTCATCATTCATCAGATACATTCTAATATTAACTATAATGTAAATGTTCTCTTTAGATGTTGTGTGGCCTAGCCTACCATTTGCTAATAGAGCTATTGATCAGAATCCATAAAATAAAAATAAAAACTTTGTACATTTGTTAGTATGTGGCATAGAAAGTGTCTGGAGGGTGGAGACCATGACTGTGCCTTTCTGAATACTTCAGTAGGATACTGTTCCTACTCTTTGACTCCATTAAAGCACTTTAAAGTTGAAAATTGTCCAGGACTGACTAATTCCAGGCAGTTTGAATTACCTAATTAAACCAATTTTTTAAATGTATATAATACAAACATTAAGTATGTAACCTTGGTGTAAGCAAGGACATATATATGGGGGGGGTGTGTGTATAAATACTTTTAAGTTCAAAGTATTTAAAACTTCTGGTTGAATTTTAGAAAATAAAATACAAAACGCAAAGAAAGTTTTTCTGTTCACAATAGGATCTGCATCTTACAAAGCCTCCTTAAAATGTATGCCTATTGCATTTCCACACAGTGTTCTCATCATATGGGAGATATGAGCTTACTCTGAATGGAGGTTGTGGATTTATTTCTTCTTTGTCAAGGTCATAGAAGGTAGAAAGAGAGAGGAAAAAGGGAAGCAAAGGGATTCACATACAGTAGGAATAATTCCACGTTCCTTAAGAATAGATTCATCAAATCAATGTGTTGTTTACCTTAAACTTGCACAATGTTATATGTCAGTTATATCTCAACAGAGAAAAAATTAATGGATTTACAAGCTAAAATACAAGTTTTTTTCTTTTTACAGTTGAAGACTTGTCTATATCCAGTTCTTACATCTTTTCCTTTCTTTGACACCAAATTTTTCAGAAAGACTCAATTGTTCTCACTATAATGAGAGGTGTAAGCATCTATATAGGTCTCTGTCACTATTGCTATCTATACTTGCTAGGAGCTCTTGAAACATTTTCTCCATATCTCTTTGTGAATTCATCCATAAGAAGAACCAGACAGTACAACTCTAAAAAAGCTTTGCACATAGAAAAATTTATTTGTCTTTAATCTTTTACTTTTTTTAAACAGCCAGCAAAACTCAGCTAAAGACCTATCCTTCCATAGGAAGCCTGCTCTGATTCACTAACGAATCACATACAGAGCCCTGGAGCGCACTTGCTTCCCTGTAGCTAGCAAAATGTATTAAGTTATCTCTAACATTATCTAATGAAGCACTTCCACTGGTGACTAAAAGTAGCAGAGTCCCTCTCATAAGAGCCACATTACAAAATGGAAATGCCAGCCTTGAGAAATGGCCACTACTCTGATCCAAAAAGGAGCCCTTAAGGAGTAATGTTCACAGGAGAAACAAAAACATGAAAACTTCTGCAAAAGTAACTTTCAATGTCATTCAACCAACAGAACAAAGATCATAAAGATCATGAAAAAACAACAGAGAAGTAATGACTTAGCATGTCAATGAAACACTCCATGTCAATGAAAGACTCTAATGGAATATATACCCATTTCCTTCACTTTCACATGATAAAATTTAAAACTTGGAAGAACTTATACTTCACTTAGAAAAGAAGCAGTTTCTCTAAATTTAATCATTTGCTTACCAAACAATGACAGTGTGTGTTTATTCTTTGCTGCAGGAAGCTACTCTTTCTTCTTGCTTTTTAAAACCTTTTGTTGGGATGGATGAGGTAAAGCAAGTGGAAAGAAGATGGAACCCTCCATCTTCTGAGAGTAGGATGAGAGTAGGATGAGAGTGAGAGTAGGATGAGGCAGAATGCTGTCTTCTTCTCTGGAGCACCAAGAGCGAAACAAGAAAGCCAATCATTATGCTGATGTCAGAAGTTTTGGGGGAGAGGTGCTAGAGAGGCAGGGGGCAGGAGTCCATCCTGAAGATGGTCCAGGAGTATAAGCAGAGAGAATATTTTGGTTGGTAGAGGATTCACCAACTTAATAAACACTCTATGTTAAGAGATAGTAGAGGTAGGGAAGTGTTAAACGAGTAACCCAATGCTGCCACCAAGTCCTCACCAAACCATGGTGGCTGACGCTGCAACTTAATTTCTATGCTCTCTTCCTATCATGCCCCAAGTGTTTCTTTGAAATTCTGCTTACCTCACTAATCTATGCAGCCAGTACCAGTCATTCAGACCGATTTGCATGGTGAAACTTATTTGACCACACAGGTGTAGTGCTTAAGATACCTAGTTCAGGCAGACCTAAGTTAGAATTGAATTTCCACAATGTACCAGCTCCATGGTCTTGGGCAACTTACTTAACTTAGATTTGCTATGTCATATATGGGCATCATAGTGCCTACTTCGTAGATTGTGGTTGGGATTTGATAAGATAATTTCAGAAAAGATCTCAGCACATAGTAAATATCGAAGATATTGTGGCTATTATTATGTTTTTATAATAGACGTTCTTCTGGCGAACAATATATTATTTCTATTAAATGCCCCATTCTTCAGGGGCTGGTCAGTCTTTAGTCACAGACAGTATCAATACATCAACTTTTTCAGAAATGGAGCTAAATATACAACATTTTCATCAAGTGGCAAAAGCTTGAGCTTGAAAGCTGTTCATAAGCAAAGAGTTTTCAGAGTTTAATTATTCTGAAAAAGCAGTTTCTCATTTAATTATTTCAAAAGGTACTTTTCATATAATGATTGTTAGTGATAAAAAAGGATCGCATATGTAAAGTGTTATTTAAGCATATAAAATTTGTAAGGATAACCATTAAGCAAAATCATTGTTTTCTTTTAGAATGTTTATAGCTTACCTTTTTGAATATTTTAAAATATATATTTTCAGACTTTGAAGACATTATTAAAAATGTAGAAAATTAAAACTGGATTATCAAAAGATAATTTTCAGCAAGTCAACAATGTAAATAAATCTTTGGACACAATTTTTTAAAAAAGAAATGGAGCTAAATAGAGAGGAGCATTTAATAGAATTTTTCTTCTAGAGTTTTCATATTTCTGTGCTCTTTAGGTCAATCTACTGGCCAATGCTATTTTGTGGTGTCAGTAAACATAAATCTCATTAACCAAATTAACAGATACTTGTCAGGGAAAATGACCATTCCTTCACTCATTCAGTCATTCATCTAGCATATATGTATCAATAACCTCCTATGTGCTGTACACTGCTCCATATACTAAGGATAGAAAGTCCATGATACCATAACCCCTGGGGCCCAGGGAACTCACTATCTAGTAGGAGGGTTTGCTTTGTCAAAAACACATAGTTATCACTATAGTTTTATTTAGAAAAAAATATTTTCCATAAATGTCAAAGATTAAACAAATTGTCTTATGAAATATTACCTATTTCATGAAATATTACATTTCTATTAACTTGATACCTTTAAAATGTAATGACACTAGATAATATTAGAGACATACTGTAAAGGAAAACAAATAATATAAAAACTGTACATATACAGATATACAGGATAATATCATTATGAAGAACTATATTTTTTATCTATCTACCAATTGAGAGAGACAAAGGGAGAGGGAGAGAAATACACTAAAATACTGAACTTTAATGAGATTACTGGACGTTTTATTCCAATCCTGAATACAGATAATGCAAAAAAGGAAAATTACAGTATTATCATAGAAACACATATTTTAAAAGAATACTGGCTATGTGAAGTTATCAGATTGTAATATACAATTATAATACATCATAATTAAGTATTGTTTATCCCAAGAATGCAAGGATGATTGAATATCAGAAAATATATCAGTGTAATTGGCCACAGATATAAGTAGCCAACTCATGATTACTTTAACAGATGCAGAAAATCATCTGATATGAATCACCTCATAATATAAAAGGGAAAAAAGCAATTATAAACAAAAGGGCATTTCCGGGCTTCCCTGGTGGCGCAGTGGTTGAGAGTCCGCCTGCTGACGCAGGGGACACGGGTTCGTGCCCCGGTCCGGGAAGATCCCACATGTTGTGGAGCGGCTGGGCCCGTGAGCCATGGCCACTGAGCTTGCGTGTCCGGAGCCTGTGCTCCGCAACGGAGAGGCCAGAACAGTGAGAGGCCCGCGTACCGGGGGAAAAAAAAAAAAAAAAAAAAGGACATTTCCTTGATCTAGTAAATCTCTAATAAAAATCAGTGGCACACACTTTACTTAAAAAATGCATTCAGACGCAATCCCTTGTTAAAAGAAAGAACAAGACAAGGATGACCATTATCGCTTTTATTGTTTAACAGAGTACTGAGGTCCTGGAAAAATACTATAGGAAAAGACAATAAGATGTATAAGATTTGAAAATAAAAACATAAACAGTTTTTATTTAAAGATGATAAAATAATTTACCTTGAAAAGCCAACAGTATTAATAATGTATTAAGTTCAGTATATAATATTTCCTGGAACAAGATACACATATGAAAATAAATAACTGTTTCTATACACAGGCAATAACAAGCTAGAAAATATATCCAAGAGCAAGATACACTTCATAATAGCTGTAAAAAAAAAAACCAATAAAGTACCTAGGAATTAACAAAGAATATACTAGAAATATGGAAAGTAATCTAAAATTTTATAATAGAAAAAGCTTCCAAATTAATGGAGAGAAAAATCTGTGCTCTTCTACAGGAACATTTCAAGTGTTCATAACATAACCATTTCAAGTGTCACAAAATTATTATAAGAAGTCTTAATCATAAATCTGGCTGCATTCTTTTTAATAAATGTAGTAAATACATTCTCTAATTTATATGAACATATAATGGAAGGTATTTAATGATAATTACATAAAATTAATGATTTCTTCTTCAGTGAAGACACTATGAACAAAGTTAACAGATTAGGGACATACTAAGAATAAACACATGCCGTGTCTATTACTGACAAAGAAACATTATCTGAAATATACCTGAGTGCCTACAAATCAACCAGAAAGAGAAACAAAATTCCATAATAAATCAACACAGTATGAATTTACAGGAGGTAGTTCAAATGCCTGACTGGTATATAAGATCTTCAAATTCATTAATGATTGAAACATAAAACCAAGATAATAAATTATCTATTTATACTTATGTTTGGCAAAAATTAAGATGCTAGATGTTGTCATGTATTGGTAGAGATATAATGATATAAGGTCTCCATCATTCCGGTTTTACTTTTGAGAATATTCTAATAATTATTCACATTAAAATTATATATATTCTAGGGCCCAGTAATCCAACTGTTGAAAAATATTTCAGTCATATCTGTTAAGAGGATATATTTAAGAATATACATTGTAGCAGTCTTTGTGTTAACTCCAAGCTGAAGGTAAGACAGGAATCCATCAGAAAAATGCAGAGGAGCCATGCCGTGAACACTTGGAACTCTGAAAAGCAGCAGATTCAATATATGCCATGCAGCGTGAATGTAAATTTTTTTAAATACAGTGCTTAGAGGAAAAAGGAAGGAACCTTTTAAATACGCGTGTTTTATCTTATATTTTGTTTGGAATGATAATATAAAGAAAAAAAATGTCACAGATACCTGAGAATGTCACCTATGGATAAGGGGAGGAGAAGGGGACTGGGAAAATGATGATGGTTTACCTTAAACTAAAGAGTATTATTAGCACAATCCTTTGTATCTGAGCGTCAATAAGAAAAAAATGTATATTCTGTTAGAAGTAAAGAAATAAATGCAATCTACAATGGAAGAAAATAATAATTATAGTAAAATATGTAAAAGAAAAAGCTCTACAAAAGCATAGCTAAGAGAGACTACCTATAAGGAAGCCAAAATGAAGCTTTCTGAGGATAAAGGCTGTTAATTGGGTGTTGAAGGTTGAGTTCACTAGGATGAAATGTAGAGGGAGAACATTCAGGATGAGGGAAAAGAATATTAAAAGGCTCAAAATGTGAAAGAATGGTATATTTTTAATTAGCTGAGATGAAATAGCATATTTGTTACTTTTTTAATACGTAACATTTTCCTCAGAATATTGTAAAGTAAAATTTAGATGAAGTTATTTTTCATTTATCTTAACAAATTTTGGCCAATATTTTATATAAGAAAATACATAGATTCATACATAATTAGTTTAATTCCAACATTCAATTCTAAAGTCATTATTCTTTGTAAAATAGAAATCAAATTATCACTCCACTAATTTTTCACAATGAAACTTTTCTTTCACATCTCAATGATGCCATCTTACATAGCAGTTGCTTTCAAAGACTGAAAAATATCACCACCTGTGAATCACCATTTTCCACCTCATCCATTCACTTAAAAAATTCAAACCACAAAGTTTTCAGATAAATAAAAGTGCCTTGCATTTGCTTCCCTGGCATATGAATCTCTTAATATTTCCCAACATGCTTGTTCCTGGTTTTTTTGTTTTTAACTTTATACCCTAACCCCTTATACTACTTCGCTAGACCCTTTCTTTGTACCTCTTCTGACTTTCAAATCCGTACATCCATCCAGAGCTCTCCTCTGACCCTCAGATCCCAGGTCTCCTCTGTGTCTATTCACTTATCAAAGGTCTGAACCTCTCATTATAATTGCAAGGATTATATATTACTCCTCAACCTTCCCTAATTGTATTTTCTATTGCAGATAATTTTAACTGGTCCTCTAAGCCAAAAACCTTGGAGTCCTCTTTCATTCTTTTTGTCTCACACTTCTCATTCAATCAGTCAACACCTCCTGTTTACTTCGGCTGCTAATTACTTCTTGATTCATTCCCTTTCGCTCAGTCTTTATTGCCCCTCTCTCCAGGTCAAACCCTCATTATCTATCACTTGGAGAGAGGAACTAAGTGTTCACCCTGCTTTTCACTGTCTGCCTCAGACCTGTCCTCCAGTGAGTCTTCAGAATGAGCTCTCAGAGAAATGGTCTGACCTTATCATTCCCATGCTTAAATCTCTTCGTCTCGTTTTCAACTCCTGAGAAATGCCATCCAAGGTCATTCAAATAATTCAAATCTTTGAACTACAGAATAATACAGTTGATTAAAGCAATGATCTTCAAACTTTTATGTTGCATAGCCCTAGTAGTAAATATTTTAAAATTTATTTATAATTATATGCACATAATTGCTAATATGTTATTCATATTACAGAATATTCACCAAAATTTGAGATTAAAATGAACACAAATAGAAGCTCCAGTATTTTTCTGACGCTGGCCTTCATAGGTCATATTGTGTACTCCTGAGGAGTTTGTGAACCCACTTTGGTGATCTCTGGACTAAATAGTGTTGTTAATAAAGTCAGGGTCACAGTTTTGATAGCTCTTTCTGCCAGTTAATACCTTTTTATGTATAGCAACAGACTATGCCCTTCATCTAAGTCAGGCATGTTCAAAATGTACAATTGAATCAGAATACCTTGGGATTTGAAAGGATTTTAATGGTCTAACCATATAACCTTCAAGATGTAGTATGGAATAGCACAGGATCAGTGTAAATTTATCTCCACAGGTGAAAAACAGATAAAGTACAGTGCTTCAGAAATGCATCCATTGTCTTCATACATGAATCATTACGCAGTGGTTCAAAGTTAACTTTAAGCCTTTATCTCTTACTTTAAAAACCCTCCCCTCTAGCTAGCTATTTGACTTACCTTTTACAAACATATCATAAGCTTTTTTCCTGGCTTCAAACTTTCCCTTGAGCCAATAACCTACCTGGAAATTTCCCCTCTTACTTTTCTGACTACAAGAGCACTGATATAGCATTAGAATTCTCACTCTTCCCTGATTGCTTCATTAGTCCTCTTTCTTTCACTTTTCTTCTGAGTTTCAGTATTGTGTGTCCAGTTCTCTCTTGGACAATGTCACCTCATCGTAGCTCAGGCTGCCATGAAAAATACCATCAACTGTGTAACTTAGCAGAAATTTATTTCCTCACAGTTTTAGAGGCTGGAAATCCAAATCAGGGTTCCAGCAGAGTTGAACATGGCAATGGCTCTCTTTCCTGGTCAACTTTTCACCGTGTCCTCACGTGACAGAGCGAAAGTGCTCAGGTTCTCTGGAGTCACTTCTTCTAATGGCACTAAGGCCAAATTGGGAGGCAGGGCTTCAACATGCAAATTTTGAGGAAACACAATTCAGTCCAAGACATTCCACCTCTGGTTCACCAAAATTCATGTCTTTTTCACATGCAAGATACAATCATTTCTTCCCAATAGCCCCAAGAGTCTTAACTTGTCCCAGCATTGTCCCAGGTCTCATCTAAATAGGATATGGGTGAAACTCAAGGTATGATTTATCCTGAGGCAAAATTCTTCTCCAGCTATGAACCTGAGAAACCAGGCAAGTTATGTTCTTCCAAACTGCAAGGGTGGAACAGACACCAAAAGGGTGGAACAGACACCTTTCCCATTCCAAAGGGGAGAAATCATAAGGAAAAAGGGATGATGGGTCCTGAGAAAGCCCACAATTTAGCAAGACAAATTCCACTGGATCTTAGGACTCAAGAATAATCCTCTTTGCCTCCATGTCCCACGGGGGCATAAGTGTCACCCTCAAGTCTCTGCCTGGAAGTCCTGACCCCACAGCTCTGCAGGAAGGTCCCACATGTCTTCAATTAATTGAATGAGGCCTACCCACATTAGGGAGGGCAATCTGCTTTTCTCAACTGACAAATTAAAATGTTAATCTCATCCCCAAACACCCTCACAGACGCACCTAGAATAAAGTTTGACCAAAGGTCTAATGTCTAGGTACCCGATGACCCAGTCAAGTTGACACATAAATTTAACTATCACATACCTGATGTCCCAAGTGACTGCTGACTGGATACAGTTGCACGTTAGAAAGTCATAGTTTCTGTTGAAGATAGATGAGAAAATCCAGAACAGGAGGCTCTTACGTCCTTCCCAATCCACCCTGGATTACAGTAATATCCTTCACTCAGCCGTATGACACTCATCATTAGTTCAAATTCTAACGTTTCTCATCGCATCATTCTCAACCTCATCCTTCAGAAGCTCAGCTTTGGCTTTGCCCCCCTCTCTGTTCCCCTGGCAGGCCTAGACCTGGCATCTGGTTAGGTTCATGTTGGCCCTTCCTTGATAACACTTCTGCTTCTTAAGTACTGGCCCCTTGGTGGTCACACGATGACCTCACCTGCCCACCTGCAAGAAAGGTTGAAGAGTATTGCATTGTTAGAAGATTTAGCTGTTTAACTGATCTGTTACTTTTTCTTTCCAGGATTTTAGAGGTTATCATATTTTATGCATTTCCCCATCAACTATATTATAATGCTGTGGTCTACAAAATGCCAAATAGTCATGTCTGATTTTACATTCCAAGTATTTTTCAGTATGTACCTTATTTGCCACCCTTTCCACCACTAATATAGCTCAGTCTTTTAATATCTGGGAAGCTGCCTCTGAAGGAACACCTCAGGTGGATCGTTATTTCCAAGCTTTCGCTGTCAGTTGTGAATGACCAGAAGTTCTGTTTTATCAAGGACTGAGAATCAATCAGTCTCTCTCAGATAAATTCAAGCTAAGCAAGCCCAAGGGACAGATGTACAAAATTGGAATTTAAATATATTCATTTATAATTAAAGAAACCTCTTTCAAGTAGACTAAATGTCTACATTTCATAGTTAGCATGGTCGCTCCCTGTGGAACAGCTACATGGGTAGTCAAATTAAAATCTGAAGATAGCTGGATTATTACAATATCAGAACACCAGGAAAGAGACCATCTAGCAGTGTCTTCAGCAAAGATAATTAGAGGTTTTCTCTCCTGCTCTGGTGATAGATCTTCCCTGGGGGGCAAATATTCATATTTTTGAGGAAGAATATTCTTCCCATGGATAATAACATGGCAGAATGACCAAATAGCCTCTCAGAAATTTCTTTCATTCTGTATATACTCTTTTGCTCACATATTTGATTTTTTAAGGTTAATACAATAAGTTTGACTGCAATATATTTTTAATTAATTGAATGAGACTTCATTTTATAGTAACCTTTTTATTGCCAAAGTTGAAATATCATTAGAAATAGAAGATCCGGTGTTTTAAGTGATAATGGTGAAAATCACAGTGAGACAAAAATCTCTGGACCATCTCTTGTTTTATAGGTGGGATTATATATAGTTTAGTTTGTTTTTAATTTATATACAAAACTTACTTTAACAGCTTGGGTTTATATTCTCTAGCAATATATAATTTTTGATTAACTATTAAAGGAAGGAAAATATACTTTAAAAACCAGATCAGAGAACAGTAAGTTTATTTTTTCTTAAAAATTTTTTTGCTCACATGAGTGTCTCACTTGAAAGAATAGGCAGAAGTCTTCATAAAGAAGGCTGTGGATATCCCTACAGATAGAACCAGTACTTTCCTTTGAAAACTGGTCTTCCTCTGCTCCAGGATATAAAGCATGAATGATTAAGCCCCCAAAGTTCTACAGACATAGAGTATGGAAGTATCGCTTTACTTTTAGAATATTTCCATATATATATATATATATATGGCAGTTCAATGACATAAGTTAAACATTCCCCACAAAATAAGCAAGCTTGATAAATAGTTTCCCTGTGAGTATACCTGGAAAAATATCTGTCGTGAAATATGTTCCTCAATTATATTCGATACTCTAAACTAATTTAATTTTAGAAGACATCTCCCAAAAATGATATTTTAAATGAGGTTGACCTTGAGCCATTCTTTCTGAAGTTAGAAAACAGGCCAAATTATCTATTGAACTGGCTCCCATGTTTGACAACCAGTGTAAACAATAGTAACCTATTTCTATTTTCTAAGAGGTGGAGAGAAAAAGGTCAGAGGGTTGAGATTTGGGAAGGATGGAGGGAGAAGAGGCATCCACCCAAATCATATGCAAGAGGTTTCAGGCTTTTAAGAACCTGTTAAAAGGAAGAGGATCCAGAGCAAAATTCTATTCTCAGGACATGAAATAATCATCTAGTCTGTCAAGGCTTTTTGACAAAGCTTGACTTTGAATTCATTTAGGAGGAATCTAACCCAAAGAGGTAACAAAGACAAACTAATTGCCTGGGAGTAATCGTCCATGAAAAAACAATGCTTACATTTTCATAATGGCAAAGAAACTTATATAGGAGATTTACTTAATTTGATTAATTTTGTTTAACTGAACTAAATTAAGTAGACGTTTCTGGGCAAAATACCAAAGGATTGCCAGACTAAAATACACAAGATATTTAGTCTTCAATTATTACCTCTCATGTAAACAGAAATTCCCTTGTAATAGACACTTTTCTCATCTTGAACATAAGGAAACGGATGTACAATTATTATTGATAGGAAATTACTTTTTATCCTGGCACAGAGGAAGTAAATTTTTTAACAAATAGGAAAACTGAATATTGGTTAAATTAGGTACCATTTTTTATTTTATTTTATTTATTTATTTTTAACATCTTTATTGGGGTATAATTGCTTTACAATGGTGTGTTAGTTTCTGCTTTATAACAAAGTGAATCAGTTATACATATACATATGTTCCCATATCTCTTCCCTCTTGCGTCTCCCTCCCTCCTACCCTCCCTATCCCACCCCTCCAGGCGGTCACAAAGCACCGAGCTGATCTCCCTGTGCTACGTGGCTGCTTCCCACTAGCTATCTATTTTACGTTTGGTAGTGTATATATGTCCATGCCACTCTTTCACTTTGTCACAGCTTACCCTTCCCCCTCCCCATGTCCTCACGTCCATTCTCTAGTAGGTCTGTGTCCTTATTCCTGTCTTACCCCTAGGTTCTTCAAGACATTTTTTTTTCTTAATTTCCGTATATATGTGTTAGCATACAGTATTTGTCTTTCTCTTTCTGACTTACTTCACTCTGTATGACAGACTCTAGGTCTATCCACCTCATTACAAATAGCTCAATTTCGTTTCTTTTTATGGCTGAGTAATATTCCATTGTATATATGTGCCACATCTTCTTTATCCATTCATCTGATGATGGGCACTTAGATTGTTTCCATCTCTGGGCTATTGTAAATAGAGCTGCAATGAACATTTTGGTACATGACTCTTTTTGAATTATGGTTTTCTCAGGGTATATGCCCAGTAGTGGGATTGCTGGGTCATATGGTAGCTCTATTTGTAGTTTTTTAAGGAACCTCCATACTGTTCTCCACAGTCGCTGTACCAATTCACATTCCCCAGCAGTGCAAGAGTGTTCCCTTTTCTCCACACCCTCTCCAGCATTTATTGTTTCTAGATTTTTTGATGATGGCCATTCTGACTGGTGTGAGATGATATCTCATTGTAGTTTTGATTTGCATTTCTCTAATGATTAATGATGTTGAGCATCCTTTCACGTGTTTGTTGGTAGTCTCTATATCTTCTTTGGAGAAATGTCTATTTTTTAGCCACCTGCTGGGCTTACATATATTACTATGGCCCTTCACAGTGGGGTCACATTCACTAAACAAGGAAAGAACAAAGCTACAGCTTGCTATAACCCATTTATAGGAAATTACAGGAGAACTTCTCTCTTAAGGCATGTGAGGTGGAGTTTCACAAGCTCTTCATGCCACAGCATGTCATGAACAGAATCTTTAAATTGTTTCCTGTTCTTTAAACTATAGCTCACATATTTATTGTCATGAAGATCAAAACTAGCTCTTTTTAAAGAATTTACCCCTCCTCTCCACCCTCCCTCTCCCCTGCCTCCACCAGTAATGTCTAAGAATTTCCCTCGTTATTGCATCACAGGTGCTGGAGACGAATATTTCGGCCCTTCTTCTCTGCTTTCATTCCTTGCCATTGCAGTGCTGGTACTGCTTCTCTGTCTACTGTCATGGGCACCACTGCCTCTATTGATGTCAACTCCTGATGTGCTACTCCTGCTTCCTCCTGAGCACCGCCCTGCCCCTGAGGCTGGAGTTCCTCATTGCCACCCCTAATTGAGCTGCTCAAGGAATTGGCTGCTTGTTGGAATACTAGTGTTTGTCATTGCAGTTGCAAACCTTTGGAAAGTGGATGCTTGGGGAGGTGTGTGGTCTACACCTGCCTTCTTCTGAAAAGGTACAACTCTTCCCTCTAATGACATCACCGCAGTCTCTGAGTCTCTGCCCACATCCCCCTAGTTCCCAAAGAGAAGGAAGCCCAACCTCATGCAACGCCGAAGTTCCCATTGTTCCTGTCCCAGCATAAACTGCTTATCAGGACAGATACAATGGTTGCTTATGATACAATGGTTGCAATTAAAAATTCATAATGTGATGTAGTTACTACATTCTTTTTATGAAGCCTTGGCTATTCGAAGTGCATGCTCAGAGTTGTTCACATGTGAAGACCCACTGTGGTGTTTTAAGATGGGAGTTAAGTATATTCTGCAATAATTCATAAACATTTTATTTCATGAATTAGCATGTAAATAGAAGGCCTCACAGAACACACTTATGTATATGCTGCCATGGGAGAATGGCACATTGAAAAGTATTTTTTGGTATATTTCAGCAACTTCAATCCCACCTTCATTGGCCCTTTGATCTTGATGTCCAAGAATACAGAGATAATCTTCTCCAACATGCGAAACTAAGAGTAAATAAATAATGAGTCTATTGAAGTTCAATTAAACAGATAATTAATCAAACAGTGTGTGTTTTGTTAAGAAGTATCCAACTTCTTAGGGAACCATATCAAGAATGCTTTGTTGTAAGAATGTGATAGCAGTCCCCTGGAGGACTGCAGTCAGAGTGGTTAGCCTGATGCCAATATTTTTCTTATGCCATAACTTATGGCATTATGTTTGCTTTCATAATTGGAGGGTGGAAAAGCTTTAAGATCTTGAATTTAGGATGTTTTCAAATTTCATATCTTTTGGAATACATAAATTTAAAACCTAAGGAAAGCTCTCTCTTGTTCTAAGAGAATAAACTTACTATTGAGGCATTACTGATTACTGATTACTCTGTAGTTTGGTGTTGGCAAAAAATGCAATTACTATGTGGCTCAACTTGATCAAATCTAGCTTAGTTGCATCAATATAAGAATGTAAGAATATATGAAGTTAATTGGTAATGATTTTGAGCCATCTACTGGATTTCTACACCCAGTCATCTGCAGGGCTCACCCTTGCACCTGCCAGATGTGACTCCCTCTGCATGGCTACAGAGAAGTTAAAGTTGGGCCATGACAGTAGCTTAAAGATCCAGTTGCTCATCCAGAGCAAACCATGATGAGAATCATTCCTTAAGTATCAATTGAAGTGTGGTTATTCAAGATGGACAGGGGAGGCATGGTTTTAATTTTTAGATTGAGCTTCCAAAGGGTGGATGTGTGGGGCTATAATAAGTGAAGAATTAGTTCAGTGAGGACTCATCATCATCATGGCCTCAGCCCTACCATTTGATCAAGACATCCTTCAACAAATCTGATCTTCAGAAAGAAGCATCATTTACTGTGATGGAAGGATGAAAGGGAGAGGACATGAAGGGTAGAAGACAGTTTCCTAGTTGGGCGTATGTGATATACTCATATCTTTGTGGAATGCCGTTTTCCTCTTTCAACCACCTCTCTTGCTTCTCCCCTGCACCCCACTATTTGTAGTGGTAAGAAACTAAGGCTGGACATTCCTTCAGTTTAGCAGACATTCATTATGCCCCTACTGTCTGTTATCTCAGATTGAAAATACATAGCAGTGCACTTAATGTTTCAGTTTTGCTTTACTGATACCTGCTCAGTTCTTGGTGAAGAATTCAGGAGCAACAATATTGTTGTGTGTACATTTCTATCTTGAAGCAATTTATTGCTATGACTCTATATATTTTTAGTATTTCTTTTTAAAAAGAGCGAATAGAAGTTAGAAGGAATTTGTAGGAAGGCTGCTTTCCATTTCACCTTCTATCCCTTAAAGAAACAAAGGCATGAAATCGTTATTCTGTGATTTTCTTTAAATATTTTCTCTTTTAGGTTTTTAATTTTTCAGTTTTGATACGTGACACTTAGTCCCAACATGATTGTGAATATGTCGCATGACAACAAGAAGTTTGCTTATTTATTTATTTACGTATGTTAAATAAGATCAAAAAATGAAGCTTGAATGACTTTATGGAAATTTTTAGGCCATGTATGAGTGTGTATATGGAAGTAGGATAGGGAAAGCCTCATATCCTTTTCAAGGGCCTAAAAGTTTAGATTCTTTGTCGTTTTTTATGTTAAAAAAACATATTTTGTTTATTTCTTTGAAGCAAACTTGTATTGCTGTGCTTAACTTATACATGCCTCATTACCTTAGCAGCACCTTATAAATTATAACAAACTATGAGAAGCGAGACCTACAGCCTGACCTGACCTCAGTAGAAGATAATAACTATGGAACCCTTTGTATGGTTCCCACAGTTTGATTACACAACAGTGGGATGGTAGTCACTTTGGATTAAAAAATTTTTTCAAGTTAAACTCCCCCATTACAGAACTAATTGCAAAAATATTTTAAGTTGGTAATCTAGACAATTACACAACTTCTTAGCTTTCATTTGTAGTCGTGGCCTTGGCAAATTTACAAGATAAACAGAAAAACGTTAAAATTTTGGCAATAACACGCTTATTAAAACTTACTTTTCCTTAACAGTAATATGCTGGGCCTCAATTTTCATTTATTCTTTGTCTTCAAAAAACTAGCACACAAAGACCTCATAAAGTGATAAGAACAAGGCAAAAAAAAAAAAAAAGGTATAACTAATGGATAAGATTCTTAGCACATCCAATTTCCTCTCACTGCCTCTGCACTAGCCATCTGAGTACAAGAGTTGCTATATTTAATAATCACAGTTTGGGAAAGATGATGGTGGTTGTGCTGTCATTCTTTTAAAATCTTGAACCCATGAGTCATTCAAAAATTAAAGGATAATTTGAATACTTGAGGGAATTTAGGTAGTTGGGAAATGGATGATATTAAGCAGATTGATGAGGGGAAGTACATCATTTAAGTCATTGACTGAGATCATTTTAACTTTCTAAACTGAAAGCTGTATAGAAGAGCTCTGTACTTATCCACTCAGAAAGGTAACGTTGACATGAATACACCTAAAACAACCCACAGGGAACTAAACAGTAACTACATAAAAGCCTTAGTTAGCACGTCCTTTTTACAGTAGTACATTTTTTTAAACTTTTTATTTTATATTGGAATATAGCTGATTAACAATGTTGTGTTAGTTTCAGGAGTACAACAGAATGATTCAGTTATACATATACATGTATCTCTTCTTTATCAAATTCTTTTCCCACTTAAGTTGTTACACAATATTGAGCAGAGTTTCCTGTGCTATACAGTAGGTCCTAATTTATTATCCATTTTAAATATAGAAGTGTGTACATGTCAATCCCAAACTCCCCATCTATCCCTTCCCCCCACCCTTCTCCCCTGGTAATCATAAGTTTGTTCGCTAAGTCTTTGAGTCTGTTTCTGTAGTACTGTACAGTTCCTGGTGTTACTGGGAAACTATTTCTTTTTAAAAATAAGGAACTAGAGTTCATTCTACCCTACTGGCCCCAGTCAGTAAATTAATTGAGCTATCAACTGCTGGACTCCGTTCCAAGCTAAACTATATTTAAAAATTAAAACATAATAAAAGAAGAGAAAGAAAATTGCCATTCTCACACTTCCAGAGCATATTAGAAAAATATATTCCTCCATGATTCTCCAAATACTGTACTTCTTTGTGTATTATTTTGTGACAAGTAGTTCAGTTTGCATTGGTCAGTTGGTGTTTAATGGGCACTGATGCCCCTTGTGGCACATTACTGTTTAGGGGTTGGAAGACCTAATTCAAAAGCCTCATCCACACTTCTCCTGAAATTACACTAAAATATTGTTACTGAAAACTGAGTCACCATAGAAATACACAAATATCAGAGAGAAGGAGAAAGGGAGAGAGAAATAGGAGAGGATTTAGACACAAGACGATAAAGGCTATAATGTTGAGCCCACAGGCTATGTTTCCTAGGGAAGGGTAATGTTGCTGAAGAACTGAATTTATGGAAAAAGGCACAGTATTTCCCCTACACTCTCTTCCTTCTTTCTTGTAGGTTAAATACAAAGATAGATAAAAGACAGTCTATCTGAATTTTTGTTTGTTTTTTCTTTTGGTTTGTTTTGGTCAAACATGACAAATCCCTGCTTTTCTAAGCAGTATTCTATAGATTCTCCAACTTAAGTAGCAAGTACACAGTAGACACATGGAAATAAAGAAAGACAAATAATCCTCCGCAGTGACCAAGGAGTTCTCATGTCAAAGCATTAAAAAAATACATTCCCGACTAACATACTAGTCCCCCCTGCCATTGTTCATAGCCCAAATGAGACATGGGCCTAACACTATCCTAAACTAGTTAAGCCTTCAGACTCCCCAAGTTGGACATCTTGATAATAGTGCAATAAACCAGAAGCCTAAGTAGAAGCTGGAGATGGCAATTCTATCCCTTCGAACAGATCGTCGTGAAGGGCCCACACGGCATTGCTTAAGTCAGTGGTTCTCAAAGTGTGATCTCTGGACTGAGAGTATCAGTATCGGTTGGAACTTGTTAGACATGCAAATTCTCATGTCCCACCCCAGCTCTACTGAACCAGAACCTCTGAGTTTTAACAAGCCTCCATGTGGTTTTGATGCAGGTTCAAGTGTGAGAACCACTGGCCTAAATCACGCAAGGTTGATAATAAATGACTTGTTATTATACAAAAGACGACTGTGCTTATGTGCTCCAAAACTGCCTTTGAATACAGTCTCAAAAGAGAAATGTTTTAAATGACATGAGCAATAAGGAAATTGAGGACTAGGTGATAGAGATTTAGTCTGATGTACAAATGTCAAAGAGAGATCCTCAGAGGAGAAATGGGAGAAATTAGATGGCAATGGAGAACACTAACAGGGAGAAATGAAAAAAAAGAAATAAGGTAAAAATGAGTATTGATTTTCCTTCCTTCCTGATTAAATCCTTCAAGTGGAGAGTTTACCTGTGCCTGTGGACACTCTACAGTTGGGAGACCTCACCTGAGACACATTTGAGGGTTTGCCTTTCTGCCTCTGAGGTGCTTTGTGTGTTATGTGGCCGGGCTAGCTAGTCCTACTACGGGTTAAGGCCTTGAAAAGATTTTCGGAAGACATAAGCCATGTGCCCCAAATGAAAGGCAAGTGTATTCCATAGGCTTACTGGCCAGACCAAGCTGAATTGAGCACACCGGTTGCAAGTGAGGTGAAAAAGCTTTTGAACACGGCGGCCCCTAAGGAATAGTCATGGCCTATATGCAAGCCACAAAGTGCTGAATAAGTGTGTTTGATAGTATTCTCTTAATTAAACACTTTAACATGAAGCCAGGGTGAATAAGTGCCCCAAATATACAGTATTTCTGGAAGAAGTTGTAAAAGAGAATACATGAACTTCACAAAATTATCCGAAAATCATCACGTGTAGAAAATTTATATAAAATATATAGGTGGTTAAAAATTTCGTAAAAATAAAAATAGTGTGACTACCTCAACATACACAATAGTTATTTGAACGTATGTGCTTTGGTATGTTCGTTGCATAGTTACTCCAATTCTTTACCTCCCTCTACAGGTTCTCTACTTCGCAGACTCTTTTTTCTGACAAATGAGCTTTTGTGCACTGATTCCTTTTTTGAAAAATTCTCCTTTTACTAGAAAAGGAGAGAAGACTTCTGAAAATTAATGAGGTCCTGATTAAGAAAAATTAAAAAAAATGAAAACATCAACAAAATAAAACAGGAATCAAAAACTATGTGATGGATTTCCAATGCCCAAAGGTTAAAACGTTGCAGGTTTAAGAAAAACGTGCAAAAAAGATTACGCTAAGATTGGTACTTGGTTAATGAACTGTGAAGACTCCCTTAGCAGAGACAATTGACGAAGTAATGGTGTTAAAAGTGTTCCTAGGGCTTCCCTGGTGGCGCAGTGGTTGAGAGTCCGCCTGCCGATGCAGGGGACACAGGTTTGTGCCCCGGCCCGGGAAGATCCCACATGCCGTGGAGCGGCTGGGCCCGTGAGCCATGGCCGCTGAGCCTGTGCGTCCAGAGCCTGTGCTCCGCAACGGGAGAGGCCACAACAGTGAGAGGCCCGCGTACCGCAAAACAAAAAAACAAAAACAAAAACAAGTGTTCCTAGAGGCCTGACAGGTGGGCTTCAAGCAGTGGTTAATTGCCAGGCTCCAGAGGGAAGTAAAACAGGCAGCTCAAGTGGCTGCTAGAAAGAAGAGCAGTTGGCTTCTTGCCTTCAGAAAATGTGAAGTTGGCAAAAATCCCCACAAAAACAAAAACAAAAATATTTCTCCTTTCCCTTGGAATTGTGTTGTACAGAAAGTCACTATCTTAGATATACAGGTCAGAATCTTTATACATCATAATAAAATCAGGACCAGGTAATGCATCAGAAGATCTTTGACTCCAAATCTTTATCAGCCTCTTAGTGGTGGTTGTGGTCTGCTATCTAATCCAAGGCCCACTCCCAGATACATAGGTACCTTCCTGTGCTAAGACATACAGGACCCAACGAGCCTCAAGTCCTGAAGTCACTCAGTCAGTGGAGATTTACTGAGTGTCTAATGTGAGTTAGGCACTGGGCTAGGTCATGAGGGATATGTACTACAAATCTGGAAGAGACAATGACTGTCTTCACTGGAGCTTGAGGATATAATGGTAACCAGGAAGGTTTCATGGAGGAAAGGAAGTATGTGGTGAGTCTCGAAGGATAGGTTTTCTTTGGGCAGAAGGGCAAACATTGGTAAAGTGGGGCAGTTTGGGGAGGAGCTTCCTACCTAAATTTCTCACACTGAATCCCATATAAATAGGATGACTATGCACCTTGGTTTGGCTAGGACAATCCAAGATTATCTCTATCCTAATGAGATTATAATTGTGTCCTTTAATCTCAAAAGGGCTTTATTTGAACAGGAAACTTTATGGTCACTTTTTCTGTCAAATATCAGACCCCTTTTTGAGAGTGACACTCCTTTACACCAAAATGTAAATGAGGACATAACGATCAACTGCTTACTGATAAATGTAACAATCAAATGCACGTACAAAGCACGTTTTTATTTATTTTTAATTTTTTTTATTGGAGTACAATTGCTTTACAATGTTGTATTAGTTTCTGCTGTAGAACAAAGTGAATCAGCTATATGTATACATATATCCCCATATCCCCTCCCTCTTGCGTCTCCCTCCATCCCCCCCCCCACCCCACCCGGCTAAGTCATCACAGAGCACTGAGCTGAGCTCCCTGTGCTATACAGCAGCTTCCCACCAGCTATCTATTTTACACATGGTAGTGTATATATGTCAATGCTACTCTCTCAGTTTGTCCCACCCTCCCCTCCCCCACTGTGTCCACAAGTCTGTTCTCTATGTCTGCGTCTCTTTTCCTCCCCTGCAAATAAACTCATCAGTACTATTTTTCTAGATTCCATATACATGCGTTAATATACGATATTTGTTTTTCTCTTTCTGACTTACTTCACTCTGTATGACAGTCTCTAGATCTATCCACGTCTCTACAAATGACCCAATTTCTTTCCTTTTTATGGCTGAGTAATATTCCATTGTATATATATATACCACATCTTCTTTATCCATTCATCTGTAGATGGGCATTTAGGGTGCTTCCATATCCTGCCTATTGTAAACAGTGCTGCAATGAACATTGGGGTACATGTATCTTTCTGAATTATGTTTTTCTCAGGGTATATGCCCAGTAGTGGGATTGCTGGATCATATGGTAACTCTATTTTTAGTTTTTGAAGGAACCTCCGTACTGTTCTCCATAGTGGCTGTATCAATTTACATTCCCACCAACAGTGCAAGAGGGTTCCCTTTTCTCCACACCCTCTCCAGCATTTATTGTTTGTAGATTTTTAATGATAGCCATTCTGATTGATGTGAGGTGATACCTTATTGTGGTTTTGATTTGCATTTCTCTAATAATTGGTGATGTTGAGCATCTTTTCATGTGTTTGTTGGCACAAAGCAGGTTTTTAGACTCCCATTCACATGGCAGAGGAAGTGACCTAGAACTAAATATGTGTGTGTGCATGCACTTACGTGTTACATGTTGATGAGTACACATATCATGTCTTGCGGTGTTCAGTGTGATGAAAACAGTGAAAGAACCTGAAGAGGACACAGAATGACAGCTAAGGGAATGAGTGCTATTTTATATATGGTGGTCAGGGAAGGCCTTGCTCAAAAGGTACCATTTAACAAGAAACCTGGAAGACAGGGGAATGTCTAGGGGAGTCACTGTGAGTAAATCTGGGTGTACTTTTGAGAGATATGGGGATCCACTGGAGGACTTCTGCGCAGTGGGATGGCAAACTCTGACATGGATTTCAGAGGACGCACTCTAGCTGACTAAAGTGAGAGGGGGTGGGAACGCTTAGAATGCACAAGCATTTTGATTGTTTATTCACTCGGAAGTTCAGCTTAGAATCATTCTTCATTCTTTTCTTTGATGGCATTGTTTTATTTCAATATACTCTTAATTAAAAAAGTGTTTGCTAATTCTAGTATAACTTATGTCCTGCCTCTCCAGGGGCATAAACTAGCAATAGAACTTCTACGTTTTCATATTCTAGCATCAGGGTGTCTGCACATAATAAGCTCTACCATGTCCTCATGGTAAGGAATTAAAAGACATTAGATTATTAACTTAAGAAAATAAAAATGGGTCATCGTTTCATGCACCCTCCCTCCATCCCTTTCAGAATAAACATTTCTGCTTCAAATTCTTACCCTTGAGTTTTCAATCTCTCTCACTTTCTATACCTTTTCTATATCCAGGGAAACCCATTGAGAACCTATCTCATTAGACTGCCCTGTATTCCAAAACTTGTTTCACCTCCCATTACAGTGTGTCTCCTTTATGGCCTGACAAGACTGGGAAGGTCTGTGATATTATCCTTGCAAGCTAACAAGTTAGCCTGCGTCAGTTTCATGGATGCTGATAGAAAATATGAGACTACCGGGCCAGACAAAAAGACTTTATTACAGCACAGGCATAAGTTTAATGGTTACATCAGGTTCTTTTGACCCTCAAGTCACATGGAGATGACACATGGCAGCCTGGGTGGATGCTGTGCACACGGTAGGGTTTTGTTGAGAAACCCCAAGCTGAAGAAACCTCAGTCTTTTCCAACTGGCTGCAAGCAAACTTACCTGACCTTTGCTCCGATGGAATACATCATCTTTATTATACTGGAGAGAAAGCAAGAAAGACACTATCTTCCAAGGCAGTTTACTATACAAACTTCCTTGAAAAGATTGTCCAGAACAAAAGCCAGTCACTACCTTTAATTTCAAGACATGCAGAAATGTAAGAGACCTGTGGATGATTATTTCTCAACCTGGCCTGAAGAGTCCAGCTGGATGAATGCAGTTAATGATATGGCCAATGTTAGGATGTGAATGGATAATTATTGGTTAGTACCAGGGACACCTATATCTTAACAAGGGGTTCCTAGACCCCTAATGGAATAGAATAAATCTCTGGTGCTGGGAATCCTGAATGAAAGTGGTAAAGGGAAAGAGAGAAAGAGGTTTTTTCAATGTACTTTGGAAAGATTTAAATGGTCACCTTGTTAGTCAAAAACTGCTAAGAAATTACGCCTTTTACTAAGAAGCTCATTATATGAAAATACCTCATTGATGTCCAGGAAGCAAAAGAGTTTTCCTAATGTTATTCATATTAGATGAATGATTATTATGGCAGTTAACTGGTATATAATCCAATAGCAGTTTTCCTCGAATTGTAAATACTTATGTCGCACATTTTTAATGAAAATCACTTCCTAGTATATATTTATTTGAAAATGCTTAAATATTGGCTCTGTGTTGCTTACCTGCTGTAGTGTGTTTCATTTTACTTAATATTTACAAATAGTTCTTGTCTGACACACACATTTTTCTAGTTTATTTGTAAGTAACTCATTTTCATGTAATGGTTGTTTTAAAGAAAATCAAAGCTCAGTGGCAATAATTTATTGCTCTTAAAAAATCACTGGAATACAAGATGCTATTCACAAGCTGATTGAGGTAAGTTCTGAGATATTCTCATTATACTGTGATTTTATAGGTGGTGCAGATCAGTAACTAGATATCAAAGAGGTTGAAAGGAGTCTCTTAGGATTCCATTTATGGAGACTGGTTGGTATCACCATATTCTCTAAGTAATGACCTACCAAAAAAGCAAAATTTGGAAATATTCTGTTATTTGAAGTGTCAAGTTTCAAAAATTATCATTAATTAACACTTTTTTACTTCACTCTTCTGTCATATGCCATAAACTCTCAAAAATGCACATCAAGACATTAAAATGAAGAAAAAATTAAAATATCATATTATTTATTGTACTGTACACACTTGCCATGTGCTATATTTATAAATAAAATTTTAATGCAGTATCTCATTTGATCTTTCAAATAAACCTGAAAAATTATCTAGATAATCAAAAAATTATCTATTTATGATTAAGGAAACTCACACTCAGAAAGTTGCTGTTTCTTTCTCAAGGAAAAATGCAAGTAGTTAGTCAGAGAGCTTGGATCCAAACCTTTGCTTTTCTATATGATCAAGCTTGATAAACTAACCATCCTTCTAATTTATAAGGTCACAAAAAAGGAAGCCAGGACTTATATTGTCCTACATTTCCTGGGATCTATTTGATAATCCTTACTTTCAAATCCCTGGTTTTCTCTTTCCTGTTAACAGGCAAAAAATGTAGGCATGCATTTGCATTAAGATATAAAAAGAGAAGAGAGAGGAGTTTTCTTTTCTTTCTTTTCTTCATTAAAATTCAGAGCAGAGCCTGGCACCTCAGATTAAAGATAGTCATCTCCTGTCAAGGTTAATTGGATACTCTGTATCTGGTTCTCAAAATACATCAATTAGAAACAATTAAGACAGCATTAACAGAGATTAGAAATAGTTACATATTTGGGGACAGTTCTATGTAAAAACGTCCTTTTAATTCCACAACAATGAAAGATAGATGGATATGTAATTGAGTGCAGTGGCACATCCAAGTTCAAAAAACCCATATGGATCTTAGATGGCTGGCAGAGTTAGAGGGCTTCTATTTTTAATATGAAGTAGTAAGAATAATGAGTTTTATGCCAAAAGAGGCTGGTCTATTATCAATGAAAACAAAACCACACAGACTTTGTCGTCATGAGGCCATATGGAAATAATAATACTGGTAGTTAAACCTCCGCTGAAGGAGGTCAGTATAATCGTTCACTCCCTCTTTAACACAGGAATGGAAAGGAGCAATAAAATTGTTTACAACCAAGGAGAGAATTAAAGCTTCTCTTAGCCAAACTTCAGAGGTTCTTTCAACTGGGACACCTCACATCACTTCAGGTGGATTGCAATAGCCCACGCATGTGACTGGAAATCCCATTTCTTAGTTATCTCTTAGGACTAGACAATACACAGTGTTCACAGAGGTCTAAATTTGTTTTTCTCCATGATGAGAGAGAGAGAGAAGGAGAGACAAAGACGGAGAGACAGAGAAAAAGAGACACAGAGACAGATAAACAGAGAGATAGACAGCTGGGGAGGGCAGGGGCCTTCTCTCATTAACACATTAAAGTAGATGAGCTGACACAGTAAAAGTCAAAATGATCTGTGATGGGGAGAGTGCGGCATTCAGAATTGAGGTTTATGATGACCACACTTCATTTCATAGCATGTTCTCATCACTGGTCCATACACCATTCCTCAATTTATTTTATTTTCTCTCTCTTATTACCAAGCCCTCCTCTCTGTACCTGTAAGAAACCATCTAAAAGCTGGACATTTCCTTAAGTATGCATATATCTTTATATAATAAGTAGCACTGTTTCATTTTGAATGGTATTATACGACAAATCTCATTCTTTCCTTTTTCACTTATAACTAGAAATCTAATCATGCTGTTGTATGCACACTCAGTGTGTTGTTGATGTGTTGATTCTAACTACGGCAAAGCATACTATAGAATAGTGACTACATTTTACTTATCCCTTCGTCATGTGAAAGACACCTAATTTGCCTCAACACCACCCCAAACATGAGCATTCTTGTTTATGTTCCTTACAACCTGTATGTGAATGAATTCGTTCATATAGCCAGAAGTGCTACCGTAGGGACCTGGATTACACACATTCTTAATTCTGCTAAATATTGCCAGATTGATTTCCAAAAAATCATTCCCCCCCCCCAAAAATGTGATTTGTATCAGCTCACATTCTTACAAGTTGGGCATGAGAATTCTCTCTCCTAAAGTTCTTTGCCAATTGTCATCGTTCCCCTTCTAATTTTTATGATTCTGATAGGTGTGCACGTTATCTTATTTCAGTTTGAGTTTCTCAAATTTACTACTGAGTTTTACAACTACATACGCTTTCTATGCGTAGGTTTCCCCATTCACAAATTGCCTCTATAATCTTCTTAATTTTTGACCATTTTTCTATTAGATAGCCGTCCTTATTTTTCCTTGTTTTTTGGAGAATTCTATTATAAAATAAATATATAAATTCCATTGTGGTTTTGCAAATATCTTTTCCTAAATAATCACCTATTAATTTTGTCTATCCAGTCCTTCACTGACCTGAAAGCTTTCATCCTGATATTAACAAATCAGTTTATTACCTTATGATTTATGCTTTTTGAATCTTTAAAAAAAATCTCTCCCCACTCTTAAGTCATAAAGATACTCTCACAAATTTTCTTTCACTAGCTTTATACTTTTACTTATTACATTTAAAACTCTTATATATGATACAAGGTAAGGACCTCAACTTCATTTTCTTCATATCTGAGCCAATTTCCCAAACTTTGTTCAATTTTAGTGGTATTAGTTTTACCAACAATCAATTTCCTATATTTATGTAGTTCTCTTTCTGAGATCACTGTTCTGCTCTACTTTTCTATTTTTCTGTTCTTGCCTCAATCCATTCTGTGTTATTGTCATAGATTTTTGAGTACGTTATTTTATCTGGTTGGGCAATTTCTCATTCTTTGCTTTCTTTTTGTTAGTTGACTTACGTATTTGTTGTACATTATTCTTTCATATAAATTTTAGAAATGTTTGTCTAAATTATCTAGTTGGGATTTTGATTGAGATTCCTTTAGAGTTTTGAGTGAGAGTGGATATCCCTATATTAAGTGTGCTCATCAATAATAATGATACGTGTCTCTAGGTATTCTGATTTTAGGTCCTGTAGTGGTTTTTCGTACTAGTATAAATGTTATCTTGCTTTTATTATATTGACTATTGATTTTCTCCTTGTATAGAGGAATAATACAACCAAGCCCCATTAAAATCCTGCTTTAGAATGAATCATTTGTCTCCTCTAACATATATTAACACCCATGTTGCCTTAGAGTACATAATTCTCAGAAAATATTTTACTATACTGAAGTATTATATTGATTATATTTACTTTTGTCTGTGTGAAGGAAGGATTAGAGAGGTAAAATTATTTAGAAGAGCAAACTAGTTTACTTATGAAGAAGTTTTACCAGGGAGTCCAGGCTTTAGAAGAAGTTGAAACCCAAATTTAAAAGGAATGAAGGAAGGAAGGAAGGAAGAAGAAAGAAAAGGAAGGAAGGAAGAAAGAAAAAATTAAAGAAAAAGATCCCCATAAAATAACGAAGGTTACCTTACAGTTAGCCAACTGATGGTAGGAAATTAGCAGTTTTCTTCAAATATATATGCTATTTGCAAAGACTTTTCTATATTTTCACATCAGCAATGTGAAAGTCAGGGATAAAATTGTTTATTAAGAAGTCAGTAACTTTCAAGAAAGTCTCAAAGATTAATTTATTCTGGGGACTAGAACTACACAGAGTTAACTGTCTTTTCAGTTTATTTCAGTTTGAAAAGCTTCTTTTTCACCCTGTAACTGTGGTATGTGATGTGCACACTGACTTATAATAGAGGCAAGGGGCGGTATCAGATTTGCTTTCATACAGAAAGGCACAAACTCAATGAATAGACAATCCATCTTAAACAAGTCATTCTTAATTACTGATTTTTCTGAAACCTGACTAGTTCTTTTTTATTTCCAAAGTAGCAACAGTTTTATATTTCTCTGATTATAAAATGATGTATTTTTCAGAGCTTTCCTTAAGTACCTTGAAATAGATTACGTGATTTAAGTCAGATGGACCTCTTCATTGAATCGCTCATGATATAAAGACCTATGATATTTAATTTCTTTGTTCACTTGGTATCCTCTAAGACTTCGTATGAGACCATATTGACATCTGAGAACAGACTGAGTATGCTCAGAGAAAACACAAGTCTATGTTTTGAAATAAATAGCCAGTATCTGTGTCATCCTATATCATCAATCGTTATGTCTGTATAGGTCCTCCCAACTCCAAGGATTTCTCCCATTGATGGTTTGCTTCTCTGGTTAAAATCTTTCCTTATTCATAGACCCAATCAATCTGTACCTCAGGCTGTCCCCTTTCTATGCCTTCTCCACTGGTGAAATAGAATCAATCATGAAACCATAAATTCCCCCCACATTAACCAATGGGATTAATGTGTTGTAGCAAAGCATAGGTCCACCAGTTCAGGAACAATTATTTTTTCTTTATTAGTGAAGTATAGTTGATTTACAGTATCATATTAGTTTCAGGTGTACAGCACAGTGATTCATATATATATATATATATACCTTTTCAGATTCTTTTCCCTTATAGGTTATTATCGGGCACAATTATTGACATAGAAACTTATTTGATCTTAAGTCCCAAAGGCAATTGTACGCCTCTACGTAGACTAATAATGTCTTGTTACATTTCTCAACGACTAAATTCAGAGCAAAGGCCAGGTTCTTAACTTTTAACCTGTATAGATTGGTTACAGATATAGATTTAAAGCTGGCAATGCTCAGAAGTCTTCTAATTTTTCTTTCATTTGTGAGAAAGTAAAGCTTTATGTTGTATATATGTTATTTTACTCAACTATACAGTTCTAACAACACTCACTAATTATTCTGTGGCTTTAAAAGATCTCCTCAACTGGGAACCAGTAACTCAATGCAGTTTGAAATATGGGGTAATAATAATGATTTCTGTTAATTGACTTGTGGTACAAGTTTTGAATAACTTTTCCATCTTAATCTCAAAAAAATGTTACCAGAGAGTAGGTTCTTGTCTTGTTGCAGAAAGAATTCAGAGACAAGACAGGGAGGTCAAGAAAGCAAAGTGAGGCTTTATGAAGTGCTAGTATGCTCTCAAAGGGAGAGCAGGTAGACTCTGGTGAGTAGCTGCTCTGAGATTTTTTAGCAAGCTGGTTATATGGGGTGTAGAAATGAAGGGGCAGAATATTCATTAGGGAGGTAAGGGTTTGCGGGTCATATTCCCTGATTTTCATCTCAGCTCCATCTTCCTTGGTAGAGGAGGAATTTTTGTCCTTATTTGGTCTTGATCAAAAGTGTCATGGCCCCATGGCATCAGTCCGTGATGGGAACTTCTCATCTGCAAGGCTAATTTTATTGTAATGAGAGCACAATGAGCAAAAGGTTACATTAGGATGCTGGCGATTCCCGCCCTTTCCCACCTTCCTTTGTCTGCTTCCAGGACACTTACGACCCCCAAATGTGGTTTCCTGTCAATTTGGAGGTTCCTGCTTTTCTTTATCTGCCCAAGGACCCCCTGCTGTTTACAAGCTGTGTGGTTTCCTGCCATCCCTTGCCCCCCTTTCTCTGCTCATATTCAGTTATCTGCCTACTCTAACATTCCCCCTCAAGGAGTCTGCACTCTTAAAAATCTTTTAAGGGGCAAAGGGTTGATGCTCTGCCTTCTGTAACTGCTTCAAGCTGAGCATGGTTGTTGCCCCTACCTGGGGGTCCAGATCTCCTTGTTGTCTGTCAGAGATAGGGGTCGTGGGGTTGTGTAGAGTGGCAGAGAAGGAGAGTGCGGAGTAGAAGGAAGCAACCTTGCCCAGCGGGTGTTGATGTTCCTCATCTTCAGGTGGGATGGGTTGAAATTTCTGGTGTAGCATCATCTGAAGCTGGAATTGTTGTGTTCTAGAGAATAGAGATTTAACTAGGTAGATAAAAATACAAGGACCAAAAAGAAAGAGGAGAAATAGAGTGGCTGTGGAACCTAGAAATGGCAGAAGCCAAGTATATCCTGGAAACCAACCCTTCAGGGTCTCGGTCCATTCTTGCTTCCCTTGATTATACCTGTGGAGCCAGGAAGCCGGTTCATGGATTTTTTTAACATTTACTTCTACTTCTCCCGTGACATTAGTATATGTGCAGTGTGTTTTATTTATGACAGCAAAAATCCCTCCTTAGCTTGCTAGGAGATAGTCTAGGGCTTGGTGGTTGTCAAAGGCCTCCCCTGCCAGGGAAGCTAGGGATTTTTGTAAAAGTGTGAGAATGTCTCCAGTTTTCTTTAGTGCGCTATCCAGGGAAGAGGTTGCCTTATGGTAGGCAAATCCTCCCCAAGGGGCAGCTGCAGCTAGAGTTCCCATAATTCCTCCTAGCACCAGACCAAAGTTCCTTTATTTGTCTCACATGGGTTACAATGAAGACGGTTATTTGGGTTGGGGCCACAGTACCCAAGGTGCAGTTTCCCTAAGAAGTGTGTTGTCTGGACGTGAGAGAGCAATGGCTTTGGTCATTGTGAGGTAGTTCTCAGAGGTCCCACATAGCCATAATGATCCAGGTGGTGCTGGTAAAGCAGTATGATTGGTTTGGTTATACAGCTGCAGAAAAGTTCCATGAGGTGGAATACAGTTGCGGTGGGGTCCCATCTATATTCTGGATTTGGTCTCTGGTTTAGAGTGTCAGGAGGGACGGCCTTCTTAAAGCTGAATCAGGTAAAATTAAATAAGTTGAGTATTTTTCCCAAGTTCATACAGCTAGCATGTGTTTAAGTCAGAACCTGAAACAAAGTTCCTGATTTTAAACAGCGTGATCTTGAACAAGACTTTGGAGATTTTATTGGCCCAAAAAGCATTTAGAATATAAATACTGTGTTAATTACAGGTCACAATTCTTGAAAAAAAGTTGCCATAATTAAATTCACGAAACTTTCGGGTAGGGGAAAATTAATGATTAACAGGAAAATTTCACATCTTCCAAAATTATAGGTCAGCCTATTATATAGTCTTTTAGAGTTCTGTGGCAGTTTTATGCTCAAGAAATTTTGGAATTTAGTTACCCAAATTGATATCTAAGATGGAAAGTTGTGTATCAGTTATGATCACGTCACAGATCTGGTTGCGTATTTGTATCTAGTCTTTTATGAAACTTTCGTCTATTTCTAATGACAGAAGATAGAACAATACCCACATTTTTAAGCAAATGCTCTAACTGACTTCTTATCATTTCCCCAAACCCTTGGGCCAGAAGAATAAGAGAGTGGGTCTCTGGTGGAGGGCATCTCTCACACTTCCATGCAGTAGTCAGTACACACAGGGGGGGAGGGGATGTAGCAGCTCATCCCAGCAGTCTGTGACTCCAATATGATGCTAAATCAGCACCTTCCATTCACCATTTCTGACCCAGCAGGGCTTGCATGGCTGAAAAATGGAAATCATTACAGAGAGCTGTAAAAAAAAAAGGAGTCTCAAGATGTCCATTCTTTTATGAGGTGGAAAACAACTGGGATTACCAGCAGTCACTCGGGTGCTACCATCTGCTCATTTAGTTCACATATCCAGCTTAACCAAACAAACCACTCAACTCCGCCAATTCAAAATTTAGACCAACATTTACATCAACATAATAATGGATGAGGGAGGAAACTCCAAATGTTTCTACCAGTTTACTCAATGGGTAATGATCGATTCTAGCAAGTCACAGAATAGGAGGATTAAATCGGAGGAAGCCAGAAGAGGATTCTCCCAGGGTTTCTTCCTTCTCAGGCCTCCACCACTGTACTAACCTGAAAACCACCTAACGGCAGGTAATGAGTCCTTATATCTATAGTCACCAAACTGCCTCAATCACTGTGTTACTCTCATTGCCTTTACTCTGAAATATGCCGACGGACATATATTCATGTAAGTTACACATCAGCAAAGAAAATCAACATGTAAATTTAAGAACACAAATGTACAAATACCACAAAAACACACTCTTTTCGAGCTCATAAAAGAGGGAGTAGAGACTGTGTCATCAACGTCATTGGAGCCAGCTGATAAGAGGTGAGCCACATCGTACATGTGGATTCCTCCACGGGCCACCAATGTGTCTTTAGGCTTTTATCAGAATTCCAGCTTTCACAAGACCGTGTTCACATTTTGCATAGTCATTTAGTTCTTGCTATAAGAGTTATATTCAAAACAAATTGAATGCTATTGATTTTAAAGTGACTTTTTAGAGCTACACCTGCACCAAAAGGCAGAAAATACAGAGTAATCGTTTATTCAACAAATATTTACTGAGTGCATGTTATCTAGGCACTGGAGACACAGAAATGTACAAGTTAGGTGTAGACTTTCTTTTAATGAAGGATACGGTCTGTTTGTGTGTGGGGTGGAGGGGCTTAAGTTTACAAAATAACTCACTAAATAAATAAGCAGTATGATTTAGGATAATATGAAGAAGTGCTATGAGACGGTGTGCTAGGGAGTGCATAGGACCACTTTAGATGTGGAAAGAAAGCCTCTGTAAGAACTGATTGACCAGAGGAAATGTCCGTGGGAAGATCTAGAGGCAGACCTGAAGCAGATCATTCCAGGCAGAGAGAAAAGTCCTAGAAGATCCTGATGCAGGAAGGGAGTTGGTGTGATGTGTCAACAAAAGGCGGCCAGGTGGCTGGAGCAATGAGCTGTGGCGATCGGTTGAAATCAAGTCGGTGGGAAGGTCAACAATGACTGTGATGTGAGAGGAGATGAGAAATGATGATTTGAGTCTCCTGAGCACACACCCAGGAGCTGGTAGCTCGCTTGCAGCGCTTTGTACCCGTGGGCACCGGCTTGCTCTGAGGCAGGGCTGCATCACTCCGCTTCTGCTGAACTGCCTAGCTGCAGAGCGTGCTGTTCTCTGAAAACATCACCTTCATTTCGACTGCACTGCGAGTAGGCGGCAGTGCCATTATGTCAGCCTTTATGAAAAGAAATTATCACCAAAAGGTACAGAGTGCAGGATCTGGGAAATTCCTGCTTTAACTGCCCAGCAGGACTGAAACAAGGAGCCCGGGCCATTTCTGCTTCCTGGTAAGGCTCAGATATGCTCTAAAGCCCAGCGCTCTAACCCCTTCCATTCTGGTGAGGCCCCGAGAATGCAGGAGTCCTGAAGAATCCAGATTCTTCTCAGTGGCAGACCAAGACATTAGCAACACAAATCTCTGTTCAGAAATGAGGCATCACAGTGCTCATGTTCAAGGTGCAAATAATCTGCCTTTTTAGCTGCAGAAGCCAAAATGTTTCTTTGGTTAGCATTTGGGGAAAGAGATGGGAACGAAATTGTGAGTGCAAACATTGAAGTGTTACAGAAAACGTCTTCCAAAACGGGATTTTTTTTCTCCTGCCCAAGTTCGTAAGACAGTGACAGAGGTAGAGGCAGACTTTTTCTGCATAAATGTTTCCCCTAACCAATGCCTCACGTGTATAGCACACAATACTCTTCAAACAGCATACATGGTAGAGTGACGCCACAAGGAAAAAATATATTCTTTATTTCTACAGATGTCTTTTACTCTCTGTCGCCTGATGTTTACATAAGAACTAAACAGTTTGAAGAGAATTATTTCTCGTTTTGAAAAGAATATCACAGAACACATTTTGTGTGTTTGCCATCAGAAGTCTGATTTCCCCTTTTAGTTTTTCTAATAAGGTAATCACACTGCTGGAATCAAATGATTGTGACTCAGGCTAGATCACACACACACAATACCCAAATTCAACAGAAGCAGGGAAGAGCTTTCAGATGTATCTCTTCCACTGCACAGATGCTGGGAGTCTACAATTCAAGAAGCTGAAGAGAGGATGACCCAAAGCAAAAGATATAAATATGCTCCATTACTGAAGGGACTTGGCTGAAAAACACAAAAGTTCTACCCCCACTGCAGTCAGCTCACATCCTTTTTATACTTTCCTCCTCCGAGACCTCCTCAGCCTAATGCGCGGTTATTGAACTCATCACAGTGGAGCTCTCCATTAGTTTCCAGGGTAATTGTTCTTTATCTAAAATAAAACTTTACAAATTATAAAAAGCATGCAGAGTTCACAGATATTATTCACTATAACTCTTATGAGTTATAAAGTACTTTATAATTGCTTTTTTGTTAATTATGAGATTAACTTTTTCAAATAAAAGAACAAAGGCAAAATAGCCTGGATGACACTTGACAAATACCAAAAGTGTAAAGCTATTTAGAGGATTTTAACATTCAGGAGAAGGTAATTACCTAGAGATCTGTAATATTAAGGATCAAATATGATGGACATTTACCTTCTGACCAGCAAGAATCTTCAAGCTATTTACTTTTTATTCTGATTATAACATATTATAAATTTGGTTTCTTTAAATTGGAAATGCTGCAAAAGAGAAAGTCAAATCATAAATTTGATTTCCCTTTCTGCTACAGTAAATTCCCATTAATGTGCTACAATAAAGATAGCAAAATAAGTAATGTATTAGTGTACTATCTGGGGAAACAGAGGTAGACGCTGCATCTTTCTTTCATCTACCTGAACCCCTCAATAAAAACAGACAGAGAAACTAAACAGAAAAAGCCAGAAACCAAAGGACCATATCTATAGTGATACTAGGTTCAAGGGAAAAAAAGAAGCTATTAGTTTATTTTAATTTCGATCATCAAAGTGAACCAATAGATAATAACTGTAAAAGAACTAAGAGTATTTTAAGGGGACTGGACTACCATAAAAATAACCGTTGTAAAAAGAAATACAGCCCTTCTTTTAAAAAAACAAAAACAATTCTAGAAAGCAAATAAAATAGAAAACTTAGGGAAAGAGGAAAGACTGATAAGATAATATGTATCCAAGAAGTGATTAAAAATATGTATATTTCTGAATTATATACTAATATTAAAAATGAAAGGATAAACCATAACATGTTTTAATGGTTATCTGTAGAGGAATTCAGAGATTAGATTAGAAAAGACCTTGGTAGCAGCTACGCGTCATTATTTATTGTTATTTTTTTAAAAAAATTTACCTATAAACATGTATGGATACATATAAAACAAAATTAAAAAGACATCCCTAAAATTTTAAAATAAAACAAATCAACCCAAATATTTCTCTAGTTTATAGCATAACCACACAGAAATCACCTTTTCCAAGAGCCTTTATAACAAAGTAATTTGATGTCATCTCTAGAGAGACATATCCTAAAGACAAAAGAGGTAGTAAAAATTACCTGTTTTAATTATCATATGATTGCTGGTAACACTGGCGTTTTATTCTGAGAAAATCATGTATGTAGTATGTGATAAAGTAAATGAGTATGTGATATTCAAATTTCCCAGAGTGGCTGTCAGGTTTCTTGTGGGAGAAAGGAGAAACAGATGTAAAATAGAAGGAACTAAGTAAAAATTCTATAGTGTCGTTTTAATTGTAGTTATCAATATTTATCCTTTAGTATTTTATCTTTAAAAATACAAACATTCAATTCCCTTCCTCTGTCCATCCACTGAAGAGGCCCAGAAATCGTTATGAACTAATAGCAATGAGCACCCCTGGTGTGTAGATTAGATTTTTTAAACATCATTTCCCACTGGAAGAAGCAAGGGTTCTTTGGAATAAGGGCTAATTTCATCACTGAGACATAAAATACACATGGGGAGGGGGGAAGGGTAAGCTGGAACGAAGTGAGAGAGTGGCATGGATATATATACACTACCAAATGTAAAATAGATAGTGGGAAGCAGCCGCATAACACAGGGAGACCAGCTCGGTGCTTTGTGACCACCTAGAGGGGTGAGATAGGGAGGGTGGGAGGGAGGGAGACACAGAGGGAGGAGATGTGGAGATATATGTATACGTATAGCTTATTCACTTTTTTATATAGCAGAAACTAACACACCATTGTAAAGCAATTATACTCCAATAAAGATGTGTTTTTTTTTTCAAAAAAAAGAAAGTATATTGAGAGATTGTGTTGAAACATTTTAGATGTTTAGTGTATGTTTTCTCTCATTATCACTTACAGTTAGAGCCATCAGCCTAGGGTAGAGAAACTCAAATTTGTCATGCATACTTAAGCATAGAAATTATAAGAAAACTGGAAAGATGAAAGTTCACATTACAGATTAAATATATTTACTGCATATGATTAAAATGGTTAAAGAATGACCATATCTAATTTCAAGTGTTGCCCATCATTCTGCAGTGCTAAAATTCCATCATTCATTCATTTATTGATTTATCCATGAACTGGTGAACATATATGTACTTTCCTATGTATCGAGAGAGTGATTTCAGTGTTAGAGTTTCAGTAATTAATAAGGCATACACTTTATTTTGAATACTGAACAAGAGAGTACTAACAAATAAGCAAATAATTTAAAACAATGTGGTAAATTTATGATAGAGATATGCAGTTTATTAGAAAATAATAGAAAAACATAAATATAACCACTCAGCAAGTGAAGGGAAAACTATGAGGTGTTCCAGGTTTACAAATATAATAAAGAAAAGGTCTGGGGTGGACACTACGTAGGATAGAGAGAGGGACAGGGATAATGATATGACAACACACAACTCTTTTGTCATCAAAATCGAAATATAGTATAAGTAATTTTATTCAATCTGCTGGGTCATTGTATCAGGGTTGAAAATTTAGATCATTTTCACTAGTCTGTAAATTCTCCATGAGGATTAAGTACTGCCTTGGCTTTGCTCATCATGATATGCCCAGCATCTAACACATTTTCCAACCCATAATATGTGATCAATGAAAAGTTTTTGAATAGAGGTACGGCTGGAGAGAGAGATGAATGAATAAATGTCTAGTTATTTTCAGAAAGACTGCAGTCAGCATTTACAGGCATTAAAATTTGTCCTTCTCTTGGATTATTCCTTACCATAAGGCCCTGGAAGTGACATTTGTTCAGAGAGTTTAAATATTGGGCTGGCTTTTGAAACATTCACAGACATTTTAAGAAATAACCAAGGGGTATCAGCTGCAAACAGCAGCTGAGGCTGAGGAGATGGGCTTCAGGAATCATCAGCAAGGCCTGCCTCTGCAGAGCCCTGACCTTGTTAGCAGACAAACTCTCCAGGGAAACTTTGATACATGCGTTCATTCATTCATTCAACAGACGTCTACCCAGTGCCTACAATGTGCTGGCACCATATAAACACTGGAGATGCAGAAACAGACTTTCACACACACGTGCACGCATATACCTGCCCCTACAGAACATATATTCAAGTCAGAGGAGACAGATAATTAGTGAAACGTATAGTATTTCATCTAGTGATACGTGCTATGGAGAAAAATAAAGGAGAGAAGAGGCAACTAGAGTAATGGTGAACTGTGGCCTCACTGTCTATGGAGGAAGACATAATCTGGGTGTCCAGTGCATCTTGAATACTGATATAACCGGGACATAAGGGCATGAGGTTAGACCTATTGCCTCCAGAAAGTTAGTGATGGGGCTATGAGGGTTTGATTTGGGTGGAGGGAGGTAAAGGTGGAGAAAGGGGGTTGCTTGGACTGTGCATTGCTCACTCGTGCTGGGGTGAGAGGTAGTCTCATCTGGAGCACTGCCAGTTCCTGGGCCACCTCCTGACTCCTTCCAGGCCGATGTGGAGGGCTGGGCCAGCTGGTTATCTCCAGACACGTCCAATGAAGACGTTATATTTACCATAAAACTTAGAGATGTCAGAGAGTCTAAGGAATCATGTACCTCAAGTTAATTAACTATTAGGGCTTTGGGATAATAAAAATAAAATCAGGGCTGTAAGCTTTCAATCAATATAACTAATGCATTGGTCCTTAGATTGGTCTACTTAATAATTATAGGGCTCAGTATTCTCATCACATCTCCATCCTCAAATTTGTTATATGACTTATCTATATATCCAAAGAAATACTGTTAGAAAGAACTGTGTTGAGATGCACTAACATGGACCAGTCTCTTTCAGACCAATGAATTAATTTTATTGATTGAAAGCTTAATGCCACAATTTTATTTTTATTACTCCAAAGCCCTAATAGTTAACTTGACATTCATGATTCCTTCTGATTCTCTAACAGAAGGATAATTATAACATCTTTATTGGAAGAAGACACAGACCTGTGATTCGCGCCTATGGTCAATGCAGGACCGAATGACTTGGCAGGTTTCCCAATGGTGCCAGGATTCCAGGAGACATCAGCTTTTCTATGGATACTGTGGAAACTCATTAAGCAACAAATCAGAGTGCGTGTCCAATCCTCCATGACCCTTTGCCACGTAGACAATAAAAATGGGGTTTATAAACAAAACTTGGACAAAAGAGAGTAATAATCATCTGCTTCAAAAATAACAAATGCTAAGAAACTTCTTTTGTGTAAGGCAGAGTAGGGCCCAAATAACTACTTTCCAGATTGGAAGACAAAATTGCACTGTATGGCAAAGTTGGTAGCATCGCAAAACCATTTCAGACCTGCCCCCTTAATGTAGTACATGATAGACAGGTGCGAAATGAGAAATACAGGCAACTCAGGTAACAGCTGACAAATGAAGAAGGGCCCAGCTGGGCTTGAGATTTTTAGAGTTGGTTTGGGAAGAGCTTAAATCTTTGGAAACTGGATAGATGGAGAGAAATGGAGAGGGAATTCCAAATAGGGTGAACATTGTGAGAAGAAACAGGGAGGTGGAAAAGTAAACTGCTTTTCCCAAATTTATTCGTTAAGGGATGGGCGGATTTCAGCAAGACGGCAGTGGGATGGGTGCATAGCATTAGATTCGTGTACAGACAACTACAGAACTCCATGACCTTAAAAAACATGGTAGGGAAACATTCCATCCCCAAAATAGGTTTGCTTCTTTCTTTCTTTTACTTTTTTCTTTTTGCAACATAACCAAATCAAACTTTAGAGCAAGTAAGAGAAAGAACGTTCTCTGCTGTGTTTTGAAAACCCAATTCCCTTTGCGTTCCTTATATCTTTAAATAAAACCAGAGGGAACTGCCATTCTCTCGGATATTGCTAACAAGCCAGTTTAGAAGCTTTCTAAAAAATCTAGAAACAATAAATGCTGGAGAGGGTGTGGAGAAAAGGGAACACTTTTGCACTGCTGGTGGGAATGTGAATTGGTACAGCCACTATGGAGAACAGTATGGAGGTTCCTTAAAAAACTACAAATAGATCTACCATACGACCCAGCAATCCCACTACTGGGCATATACCCCGAGAAAACCATAATTCAAAAAGAGTCATGTACCAAAATGTTCATTGCAGCTCTATTTACAATAGCCCGGAGATGGAAACAACCTAAGTGCCCATCATCGCATGAATGGATAAAGAAGATGTGGCACATATATACAATGGAATATTACTCAGCCATAAAAAGAAACGAAATTGAGCTATTTGTAATGAGGTGGATAGACCTAGAGTCTGTCATACAGAGTGAAGTAAGTCAGAAAAAGAAAGACAAATACCGTATGCTAACACATATATATGGAATTTAAGAAAAAAAAATGTCTTGAAGAACCTAGGGCTAAGACAGGAATAAAGACACAGACCTACTAGAGAATGGACTTGAGGATATGGGGAGGGAGAAGGGTAATAAGCTGTGACAAAGCGAGAGAGAGGCATGGACATATATACACTACCAAACATAAGGTAGATAGCTAGTGGGAAGCAGCCGCATAGCACAGGGAGATCAGCTCGTCTGGAGGGGTGGGATAGGGAGGTGGGAGGGAGGGAGATGCAGGAGGGAAGAGATGTGGCAGCATGTGTGTATGTGTAATTGATTCACTTTGTTGTAGAGCAGGAGCTCACACACCATTGTAAAGCAATTGTACTCCAATAAAGATGTGAAAAAATAAATAAATAAAAGCAAACAAAATGAAAAAAAAAAAAAGAAGCTTTCTAGACAGAATGTTTTCTTTGGGGAGCTTCAGAGCTGCCGCGCTTATGAAGTGTTCAAAACCACTTCCTCCCCCCAGCATTGTGCTTCTGAACGAGGGGCTCAGTATGACTCTCATGCTGGACTTGTTTTCCCCCTCCCAAGAGAGAAAAGAAGGTCTTACAGAACATTTAAACACGTAGAACTCAGTCATTCCTCCAGGAAAATGAGAAACTGCAAACAGTACTCTGACGTACGAAGAAATGTTTTGAAGACTGTAAATGTCTCTGAGGGGGAAGTTGATGAACGGGAACTCGGGTATTATTCACAGTTCTCCTTTGTTCAGGTTTTATGTAACAACTAAAAGCACCCACGAAATTGTAGACACATCTTGTGCAAGGTTTATTTTCAGTGAACATAATGAAAGCCATACTTGGGACTATTGGGAAATCAGAAAACTTCCACTTGTTTTGGTAATTAAAAGATGTGTATCAGAAATTGCAAGAATTGTGCCTGAGTGGGTGAGAGTTTACTGAGCAGGCAGTGGTTAGGCTAGTTCATAAAAGACAACAAAGCAACAACAATACTAATACGAGCACTTACTATGTACTAAGAGTTTGTATACACTATCCCACTTCAAGGTCATACCACCTACTCTTTGAAGGAAGGATTATTATAGGGAAGGTGAGGCTTAAAGAGGCTTAACCAACTTGCCCAAGGATATCAGGGCTAAACAGTGGCAGAGGCAGAATTCAAACCTAAGTGTCTTACTCCAGACTTGGCATGCTTCCGCACTAAGCCCCACCACCTCCCTGCCCACTGATAGTTCTGAAATGAGCAGGAAAGTTCCTAATTCCCTTAATTTCTTGTCTTTTTTGCTTTCTGCATTCTCTTGTCAAGTGACGTTGATGTCTACATGCTTGAGATAACTGAATGGAGTCTAGAAATTGGTCACCATAAAAGGTCATGGAAGCAACCCCTGGAGGTAATGCAAGGAGTTCTTTCTGGAGATGTCAACATGTGGGGCTGGATAGCTTCTTCCTCAGAACCTGCCCAACACATGAGAGGGTACCCTCTGATGGCTTCCATGTGGCATCCAGTAGAGACCTTTAAAATATCAGGAAGATGTTTCTGAGGCTGCTCCAGGGTTAAATAACTTGGAAGCAGGGACCATAGGCAAGGCTCTCATAGAATTGATGGGCCTGAGCAGAGACTCAGAAACTTTCACTAATGCTTAGTAGAACAGCATTCATCCTGAACAAACAATTTTATCTCTCCCGCTGCCCAAATAGACCTTCAATAATAAAAAGGACACAGCGCTGTTCCCTGTTCTTGATACAGGAATCTTTAGAGATAATCTTCATGTAATCAGAAGAACTGAAAATACAACAGTGAAAAAATTTTAAGGGACTCTTAGAAGTACTTTTAATTATTTTTTTTACCATATTAATAATGTTAATGTTCAGATATAAAACTAAATAGAGAAAAAATGGAGTGGTAGGAAAAGGTTGTTGATTCTTCAAGTCTATATTTATTGAGCACCTACTGGACGACGGCTGTTATAATCTGTATCATAGAAGATAGGAAAGCAGTATATCCATAGACTATTTTGACTTAAAAGAATTGAAGATGCATGTATAACATGATATTTTTCAAGGGAAATAGTTACATATTGTCCATACTCTCCACTTTGGCGATTTGGAAACTGCACAGAATCTGACATCCAAATAGCATAAGGACCATATTGCAATTTCTACTACTTCTTCATAAACTTTTAGTTTCCTTCCTTTAGTGGGTTAATACCAGGCTAACTACACTGAAAGCAATGACTCACCTTGCCTTAGGTTACGCACTAGTGTTTATAAATCTCTGAAGGAGTTCTATGTTTTAGATAATGGATTTCTGTTCCTTCTGCCTTGCTTTGTATGATCACTTCTGCTATCTCAGCATGATGAATCTTTCCATCTTGTTAGATTTATCAGACAGTGAAGAAACTTGACAGTCTGATGACTCTTTTCGTTCTCCTTTCTCAAGGTTCTCCCTTGAAATGTAATGAATCTGTAATTAAAGCAGCTGCATTTCATAAATAATCCTTTAAGGCTAAAACACAACCATTGTGAGTTGAGTAGTTATTATTGTCCAGAGAGACACTCTACGTAGCACTAAATATTTTAAATTAATATTAATAAATGTGTCAGAGCAATCACAAACTCAGTCCCAAGACTGGTCAAATATGCAGACTGAATAGGCAACTGCTTGCCCTGCAGTGACAGAGGGGCCGGCAAGTACCTGGTGGTCCATCAAGACACCCATATTTGCTCTCCCTTATGTGAAAATCAAACAGGGAAAATTCTTTTTCTTTTTTCTTTTGTGTTGGGTTTATATGTTCATCCCTACCGAAAGTGTAAACATTGATGATGTGTATACATTTAATATAAGTTGGAAATGCTTTCTTCAAAGCATATTTTAGATTCGGGAACTATAAAGTGAAAATGAAAGGATGGACGATAAGGGAAATGGACACCTAATGTAAGTGGAAAGAGAATTCTTCAAGGGGCTCAACTGCATTGGAGGCCAGTGCAAGCTTTGGCTAATTCAGAGACATGCTCGGAGCTAACTGCAGTAAAACGAAAAGTAAAATAAATTCTGAATAATAATATCCTATCACAGGACTAGACTATTCATCCGCATACTCTAGTGAACGACTCACGCCCCAATGCCCCATGACTTAATAGTTTCCCAAAATTTTACTCATTTATTCAAGAAACATTTAAGTGTCTAAAATGTATCTTCCAATAGTCTAAGTGCTAGGGTAACAGCTGTGAACAAGATGGACAAAATTCACTCAGGAGATTTACATCCAGCTTTAAAATACCTCCTTTAAATCGAATCTCATTACACCATTTCTTATCATCTAGATCTATCATAGATCTATCCAAAAGCCACAGGGCAGTTTTGCTTACAGATTACAAGTGATCCCTTTCTATGGGCTATCTTCACAAGTAGTGAAATAAATAAAATACTTTATCATTTACAAATATAACTTTGCTCTGAATGAATAAGTGAACTCATTTCTCTGTCCTAGGGCATCGACTTCTCTTGTTAAGAAAGAACAGTCCAATCTCTCTGCACAATTCTACCTCCCATAATAAACATTTAATGCCTTTAAGCAAAGAATGTTATTCTCATTCTGGACTCTAGAAATTAAACAGAAACATTAATGTTATTCCTCTCATTTTCTCTCTGATGTCCTGTGTTGTATCCAAAGCACATTAGTTTGTTGAAAGGGTCAGAACTGAGACACAGATGTCAGTGTGAATGACTGGGAGGTAAAGAAGAACCTGCAGAATAGCTCTTCATATCAGTTTGAGGTAGGAACCTTGGTTCCATCCACAGTTGTGAAAATGGAATGCTAGGCAGGCAGGCGTTCCTATTCAGGGTAGTTTATTAACAAGAAATAGAGGCTAAGGTCAAGGTCTGTATTTCTACCTGCTAGGCGTATGCCCTAGTGCAATTTGCTTAATATCTCTAAGCCTTAGTTTCCTCACCTGTAAAATGGACACAGTATGTATACTCACTTGTTATGGATTTCAGAGGAAGTATTGTTCTATCCTTATGTTACCAAGTTTGCTTGGTCCCTGTAGCCCTAAGAGAAGGCAGTCTTGAATACTCCTACCTCTTCTCTAACACTTTTTCCTTTGCTAATCAATGTACAAAGAAGAATAACATGTCAGTTGAACATGGGGGAAACCTGATATATACTGTCATATCAACCCTGAGAAGTGTCATTGCATTAAAAGAAAAAAAGGAAGTGGTCCGGGCCTCACCTCCCTTCTGCTATCCTAATCACTAAGGAAGGCTTTTATCTTGTTGGCCCAGATAGCAAAACAGACCTTCTAAAGACCTAGCTGGAGGCTTACCTTGTTCTGTACCTTCCTTCCTTTCTCTCTGAAACTATCCATCCTTAGGAGACTGTATATTTGATGAAGCCATGTGGATTCCTCATGTATAAAGGTCATCTCTGTATGCTCACTTTCTGGACAAATGCCTGAAGATCTAGCTTTGGGGAAAGAGGGAAGCCTCCTTTTTAATGAAACCATAGCCACAGTCTCAAAGCAACTTTACGCAAAATAGAACCGATGCTGTACTTTGCTTTCATCTGGCACTATGTATCAACGTCTCACCTTGTTAAAGAACAGAGGACAAAAGATTCGTAAATTTCCAAGGAAGAGTGTATAAAGTGTATGTATATGAGTTCAAATTCAAGAATCTAGTCCCTACAAGAACTGGTGAGAGTAGGTGGACCATCAAATTGCAAAGGCAGAAAGCCAGGAGGAGAAAGTCTTGTTACTTAAATGGAGCTGCAAGCTGTGGTCTTGGCACCAGAAACAATGCAAGATCCTAGTTCTTGGGACTTGGGATGGAAAGGAAGAGCAGAATTAGCTGTAAGATTGAGATGTTGGATGAGAGCCCATTCTGAGGAAAGATAACACTAGGCCCAGATACTGAAGAAGCACTGAAAGTCTTAGTGAGGGATTGTTTGACACTTGCTATGGCCATTTAGAGGACAGGAAAAGACCATAAATTTGACAGGGAATTAATTAACACTGATCCAAATTGATTTCAATGTAAAATCCTTCTTACTCAATTAAAATAATCTAGAAAGATTTCATTCAGTGCAGTAGCTTCATTTAAGTAGCCATTAATATCCTATAAAAATATCCCCTTGGGTAGATCAGTGTTAGGATGTCACGTACCTCAAGGGGCCAACCATGAGATGCAATTGGACAAAAGCAGTCAGATGCAGGGAATCTAATAAAGAGCGTTGGGCGAAGAGAAGGGGAGAACTGTAGATCACAGAGCAGCTGCCAGTTGGACAGCAACAAGAGCTTCTTCAGGGTGTGGTTTCTCAAGAAGATCCAAAAACCCAGGTTCTGAGAGTCTTTTAAGTATGGCATTAAACAAGTTTTAATATTGGCAACTAAGTCTACTTTTATAAATTCATGTTAGTGGGAATATCAGTGGTTTCAGCGTGAAGCCGTGGGTTTGTTATAGGACTGAGGAGCCATTTTTTTTTAATTCATGGTTCACTAGTCAGTTAGGGTGGAAATCAAATATACTTGGCTTGCCCTTTTCTATCTGACAGAATTTTACCTAAATGACTTCATTAGCTTTTTTTTTTTTTTTTAATGCGTTACACGGGCCTCTCACTGTTGTGGCCTCTCCCGTTGCGGAGCACAGGCTCTGGACACGCAGGCTCAGCGGCCATGGCTCACGGGCCCAGCCGCTCCGCGGCATGTGGGATCTTCCCGGACCAGGGCACGAACCCGCGTCTCCTGCATCGGCAGGCAGACTCTCAACCACTGTGCCACCAGGGAAGCCCTTCATTAGCTTTTTAATTAACAAGAATAGATATACCACTTAATCAAGTAATTTGAAATATGCTTTGTACCTTATATTATGATCTGTTATTAAAGTTATAACTAGTAAGAGGGAGAAGTTTGAGTGGGAGAGTGAGCAGAGGAAGCAGGTTTGAAGATAAATGAAAAAAGAAGAAAGAGAGAAGCAAGGAGAGAGTGAAAAGGCAGAGCAGACAAATGGTGCTGGAAAGAAACACATCCTGGAAGAGAGAAGCCATTCACACACTGGGAGAGCATATAGAGAGTAGTTAGAGAAATTCTCAATTGATAGCAATTGAGAATTTCACTTTGCTATGTACCTCATTTATTCACTCCCCAATTAATTCAAGTTAATAAAGATAATATTGACTCTCTTTGGATGCCAAACACGGTGTAGCTGAAACAGATGCAGCAGTGAAGAAAAGCAGGCCCACGAGTTCATGGAGTTTACATTTTCATGGGGAAACAGAAATGAGAAGATCAAGACATTAATATCTAATCTGTCAACTGGTAGGAAATGTTATAGAAGGAAAATACCAGGGAAGGACAGGGAGAACTCATAGTTAAGAGATTGCCTCTTTGGGTAGGTGGTCAAGGAAGGCCCCATTTTAGCAGAAATCTTAAGGATGTAAAGGAGCTGCCCATGAAGTTAACACTACATACTTTAAGCCACCTCCATGAGGGCAGACACTGCGTCTACTTTGTTCACCTCTGACTTCTCATCACTCAGCACACAATGATTACTCTGGGAGGGATAGCCAAAATAGCCTTACGCGGTAGGTACTAGTCTCTGGACAGCCATAGCAGGAGATAACAGCACATTCCCCCAAACCTGGAAGAGTTCAAGGTCATCATATTCGTCTGTTAGGCTGTCATAGCCACATACCTCAGACTGGGTGGCTTAAACAACAGAAATTTGTTTTCTCACAGTTCTGGAAGCTAAAAGTCCAAGATCAAGGTGCTGTCAGGATTGGTTTCTAGTGAGATCTCTCTTTCTGGCACGTAGACAGCCACCTTCTCACTGTGCCCTCACATGGCCTTCCCTCTGTGTATTCAGAGAGAGGTCTCTGGTGTCTCTTCTTCTTCTTCTTTTTTTTTTTTTTTTTTAAATTTTATTTATTTATGGCTGTGTTGGGTCTTCGTTTCTGTGCGAGGGCTTTCTCTAGTTGTGGCACGCGGGGGCCACTCTTCATTGCGGTGCGCGGGCCTCTCACTATCGCGGCCTCTCTTGTTGCAGAGCACAGGCTCCAGACGCGCAGGCTCAGTAGATGTGGCTCACGGGCCCAGTTTCTCCGTGGCATGTGGGATCTTCCCAGACCAGGGCTTGAACCCGTGTCCCCTGCATAGGCAGGCAGACTCTCAACCACTGCACCACCAGGGAAGCCCCTCTTCTTCTTATAAAGACATTGCTTCTATCAGATTATGACCCTATTCTTATGACCTCATTCAACCTCAAATGAGGTTTTCCCTCCCTAAAAAACCTACCTCCAAATACAGTCTCATTGGGGGTTAGGGCTTCAATATATTGACATTGGGGGACTACAATTCCATTCATAATAGCCATTGTATCCAGGGAGTTTCATTAGGCTTCTTTAATCACAAGCAACAGGTAGTGACCGTGATTAATTTAGACAAAATGGAGTGTGCTGAGTGGATGTTAGGGACAAAGCTGCCTTTACTTCAGCCTGGTACCGCTGGTACCCAACTATAGTTGGGCAGTGAATAACCTGTACGATCATAATTCATGGCCTTATTCAAGAGCCTTGGAGAATTGAAGGAAATGAAAAACCAGACTTTGGAAGAACAAAAATCAGAGAATTTCCAGACTTCAAAAGCTGGAAGTCATAGAGTCTCTCCAGTGTGCCGTCTTGAATGACGCCAGTCATTTCAGTCCTTTTAGACCTCCCATCAAGATAAAAGTTTGGAGGCTCTCAAGTCATGCACATCTCTCTTCGTAAAGAGAGGTCAAGATACTTGATAAACAGTTCTACTGAGTCTTTCTTCATTGGGTCTGGGATGGTGCCCAAAGATAAATCAAAGGGCTGTTACAAGAAACAGGAGGGGGCTTCCCTGGTGGCGCAGTGGTTGAGAGTCCGCCTGCCGATGCAGGGGACACGGGTTCGTGCCCCGGTCCGGGAAGATCCCACATGCCGCGGAGCGGCTGGGCCCGTGAGCCATGGACGCTAAGCCTGCGCGTCCGGAGCCTGTGCTCCGCAACAGGAGAGGCCACAACAGTGAGAGGCCTGCGTACTGCAAAAAAAAAAAAAGAAAAAAGAAACAGGAGGAATGGACTCTTGGCAGACAAAGTTGTGACAGCTAAAACTCCTATTCCAGAGGAAAATGAGCCCTGGCGCCAGTGTGTGGGGATTGGAGTTCAAGCTCTGCCATGTTCACTGGCTCTGTGACTTTTGTCAAGTTACTTAACTGATCTGTGCCTCATATTCCTCATCTGTAGATGAAAGAAAATTCTAGAATTATCTCATAAAAATGTTGATTTAATTCATAAAAACTTAGAGCAGTGCCTGACAGTCTGTAAGTACTCAAAAAACATTAGCTAATATTATTTTATCTGAGACTTAATGTCCTTATTCATGATCTACTGTATATTCTGCTTTAGAAAGTAATTTCTAAATCATTTGATTACCTGATTATTATTAAACAAATTTGGATTTAAACTGATTGAATTTCTCTCTCTCTCTCTCTCTCTCTCACACACACACACACACACACACACACACACGTACGTGTGCATGCACATGCTCTGATGTACGTCTCCTAAGTTTCTTCCTAAATATATTATTGGGAAATATGCTTATGAAATTGCTCTTCATGAAATTATAGTTGTGAATATTCAAACTCACTCAAAGGCCAGAGATCAAAGCATATGATAAATGCAGTATTTAATAGGCTATGAGGAGGCGGCCAGAGAGTGAAGGTGGGTGTTAGTAATGGTTGTGTAAAATTATTTCTATTCAACATCAGGCAGAGGGAATAAATACAAAGTTAATGAAATATTTACATGGCACAAAATTGGGAGGCACTGCAAATGTTGGAAAAGCCTATGAACCAATAGCAATGTAGCCATAAAAAGGAAAATAAAACAAGTGAAATTCAACTAAACAACAGTGGAATATTATGATGAAATGAAATTAAATTGAGACAGTAGACTCCTAAATGATAACACTTATTACAGTGCACTTTGCAAAATTTTTTACATCGTCATCTCCACTGCTCAGCCCAAAGCACTAAGAGACATTAACTCATTTAATTAAAAAATTATTGAGTATGGACTGTGTAGCAGATGCAGTGTTGTTCAGGGAGATGCACCAATGAACAGGTCCACATCCTAGCTAGTGATTGCTCAGAGTCTATTTCACCCATCTTTGTACCCCCTAAGGCACAAACCCGGAGAATAGGAGAAGAAAGGAACCAGAGGCCATTTTTCAAGTGATACCTAACTAAAAAAGGAATACTCAAAGTCAAAAGTATCTGAAAGGAAAACTAATAATAACACGTATTCATTCCAACCAGACCCTGCTTTCAGTCCTCGGGTTGCATTCTCACTTCATCCTCAAACAGATGCTGGCACCTTGCCTTGCACTATAGTTAAGGAAGCTAAAGGTGAGTAACTCTTCCAAGAGTACCTAGATTGCTATAGTTAGCAGTGGTGCTGAGATTCAAACCAGGTCTGTCTGATTTGGTCCTTTTAAATCCTCATAGATCATTTTAATTTCTAGGAGGTAGGACACATCTAAGAGGAGCTTTATTTAAATCTGTGAATCTCATGCATTTTTACTGAGCACACAGAGAATTTTCATGCTTGAATTCTTGACTCTTTTAGTTGAAAAAACTGTAAAAAAAATTTCAACTGGCCATCAGCATTAGTGATTATTTCATTGTTAACATTTCTTATTAAGATTTGAGTTAGAATATATCAAACATGCTCACTGCTTCTTTATTCTGAGCTAAACTCTCCTTTGTGAAATATTTATATACATTATCTCAGTTGATGCTTACAGCAACTTTGTAAGGTAGGTAGTGGATAGGGAGGGAGAAGCATTTCCTTATCCTTCTTCTATACTGTTTGTAAACTAAGATTTAAGATTTATCCAAGGGCATATGAGGAAACTTTTTTTTTTTTTTGGAATCACCATCCCCACCCCAGCTTACCTGATACATTTTCCTAATCTTGTTTGAGCCCAAAATCACTCCTTCCAGAGAGGTTTGTTTTACCTTCCCGTAACTTGTTCATATCTATTTGTAAAAGACAAAGAACTACTTCAGAGACACTGTAAGACTTTCCTGAAGGGTGTATATAAGAAGTTGAAGCTAAGTTCTGAAGTACTCCATAAATGCTGAAAAGAACAAACAAGAATAGACCTCAGGAAAATAATCTGAAATCAATGAGCAGAATCGCTCTAGAAATCAATATCACCAAAGGAGACAAATGGCTGAAAACTGAGGACAAATTAGAATTGCACACACAGTGTAACACAGTACCCAAACAGGCAGTGATTCTCAAAGCTGTGTATAAAGAGACATTTGATCATACGTTAGGAAAGTAATAGCCTTTTTCTGCAAAGCTCTGGGGACACCGCATCTGATAGTAGTGTCTGAGGTAATATAACCCTAGCAAGAGTGCAATAGACAGGCAAAAGAAATGATTGGGGAGAAGAAATATTACTTTCCAAGTTAGGCTAAGGAGATTAATGTGTGTAGGTTGGTGATGTAATGTCAAAGAGACCCATGATTCTGAGCAATAATATCACTTCTCCAAAGAAAAATAGATGTTATTTAGTCTAATTTATGTGGGCTCATAAAAACAAACCAGCGGACCACTGAGGACTTAAAGAAACTAAAGCCAGATCTGTGCCTCTAACAAGAGTGTTCAAAATATTCAAAAAATGAAAGTGTATCTTAATTTTTAAATTGGCCTAGTGGCAAAGATTTTGGTTGATTCATTCTTTCAGTGAATTCTTATTGGATAATTGCTATGTGCTAGGCAGTGTATTAGGGGCTGAGGTAGAAAAATGAAGAAACTTTATCCTAAAGAGCTCATTTTTAATTCAAAATGCAATTGCATTAGAGGGTAAAAAAATTGTTGGTTGTAGACAAGGGCAGAAATCTAGAAATTCAGGGAGGCACAGGGTAAGAAATGAGGTTATGCTCAGCGTTGGTGCTGTCATAGCACCTGTCTCCACTCGGCAAAGTCACAGCTAAAGTCCAAATCTGTCAAAAATATGAAGTCAAGAATTTTCCCCATAGGATTCTGTTTCATTCTTTTACCTACTAGTTTCTTTTTATAAAACGTATCTAGAGAACTTGAGACAACATGTTCGTTAATGATAAGATGTAGTTCTTTCTGATAAGCTCAGCCCTGGCATATCCATTTATGAGAAACCAAAGTGACTTTTCAACTTCGATTACTGTGAGATGACCACATCAAAGAAAAAAAAATGCAATTGCAAACAAATGCTTTATTAAAAGGTGTTATGTGTCTTAAAATGCACTTATCTGTATTGGGATGAAAACAGGCGCTTAGAGGAAGGGCAAATTTTTTAATGGGGTGGGAAAAAAAGAAATAACACTGTAAAACGAATTTCATGTTTTCTTTCATTTGGCTTTATAACATAAAGTTCCCATGTTATTATACACTTTTCACGAACATTTTAATGGCTGCAGATCACGTCCTGGAGTGCAAGTGATCACACTCTGCCGGCAGAAAGGGTATGGAATAGGCATCATGCCAGGCTGGTGCTGCAGTAAGCCAGGTCACTTTATGTGTGGGCGCCTCCAGAATGTCAACCCCACTAGTGAGCAAAGTCACACTTTCCATAGCCCAGATTTGAGCTCTGTTCACCAAATCCACGCTTTGACTTCCATCGGAAGAAAATCAAGACTTGTCTCTATGTCATGCACTAGGGGTACCTGGTAGCTTCTGTAGCCTGGCTTTGGGCCAGTGACTCATCTGTACTAAAGCTGAAGCAGGTACTCAGAGAGGAGGAGTGGCCATGGCAAGTGGGTACCATCCACACTGCGCTGGCACTAGTGGCATCATCCCACCATATCCTTCAGACCTGGAGGGGCAGAGTCTCCACTGTCTATAAGCCCTGTGGGTTGCCATAATCCTTGCCACACTCATCCTAAAAAGGAGGGAGTAGTTAACAGGTTAATACTATTAACCATATCAATTATCTCTTTAATTGTAATAGTAAGTAACACATATGGCAGGCCCTGTTCTATCTTGCATGCACTAATTCATTTCAACCTTGGACTAACTTTAGGAGGGAAATGTGATTGTTTCCCATTTTATAGGGAAGGAAACTTAAGGTTTAAGAATAGTTGAGATTTCTAGGAGAAGCTGCTCAACATCACTCAGCAGGGCTGTGAGAGAGCCAATATGGGAATCCAGGCAGTCTAGATATGGAGCCTACCTGCTTTACCATGGTGTTACCTGCACATCAGGGCTTCACCTGTTTAATTAATCCAGTGAGTGGCCAGATCTCCAGTAACAGAGTATATACGATATTGGAGCCAAAAGTCCTCTTTCAGTACCAGTTCATTGAACCAACAACCCGTGCTCTTATTAAGAAAGCTCTGACAAGGCCAACATAGCTTCAAATGAGAAACGGACAGAAGAAATGTTTGAAACAATAATGACTGAGAATTTTCTCACACTGAAGTCAGTCACCGGACCACAGTTCCAGAGAGCTGAGAGAACACCAAGACGAATGCCCAAAAACTACATCTAGGAGTATGGTCTTCGAAGTACAGAAATCCAAAGATAAACTCCTGAAAGAAGCCGGGAAAAAACAATTGTGTGTTGAGAAATAAACGTAAGATTGCATTCAGCTTCTCCTCAGAAACTATTCAATCAAGAAGAGCGTGGAATAAAATATTTAAACTATTCAAAGACTATAAGCATCTCTTACAACCAAGCTCCATGAAGCAAAGTGTAAACACCATATGTACTTATTGGTGTTTACACTTTTTTTTCTCTTTTACTTATTGAGAACTGTCGGTTCTCAATAAGTTCTCAGCAGACAAATAAAACTCTAAAAAGAACTAACTGGAAGTTTTAAAAAGAAAATATATTAGCTGAAATAGGAAATTCAATAAACAGGCTTAATAATAGAATGGTGGTGACAGGGAAAAAATCATTGATTTTGAAGATAGAGCAATAGAAATTATCTAATTCAAGGAATAATAGTTAAAATGCTTTAAAACATCTCAAAGGCTTGAGACAAGTTCAGTAACAAAAGTCTTATCATTCATATTATTGGGATCCTAGAAGGAGAGGAGAAAAGATTGGTGTGGGAAAGAAATATTTCAATAATATCTGAAAACTTCCCACATTTGTTAAAAGGTACTAATTTAGAGATTTCAGAAGTTCATTAAAACTAAATAGGATAAACTCAAAGAATGCCATGCCCAGACACATCACAGTTAAGCCATGGAAATCATAGGCAATGAAAAATTTTTAATTTACTACATGTAAAGGAAAACAGGATGTGATTGAGATAATTGTGACTTTCTTGCCACAGACAGTGGAGGCTAGAAGACGTCGGAACAGCATCTTTAAAACACTGAAGGAATAGAAACAGGTAACCCAGAATTCTTTATCCATCAAAATGTTTTCCAGCAATGAAGGTGAAATAAATACATTATAGATAAAGCAAAACTAAGAATTTGTTGTCAGCAGAACTGCTCTAAAAAATACGTTAAAGGAAGTTCTTCAAGATGAAGGGAAATCATACCAAAGGTAAACTTTTTGAGCTTTAGGAATGAAAAAAGGGCAAGTAATATAGTAAACACAAAGGAAAATATAAAGAAATATATTTAAAGAAATACATTTAAAATATAAAGAAAATATTTTCTTTCATTTTATTTAAAATCTGTATTGTGGATGAAAGGAAAATTATACCACATTGATGTAATTTTCTATGTGTATAGATGAATACATATAAAAACTGTAACATGAGAGTAAAGGAAGCTGAAAACAAGAGTGTGCTTTTTATAACCACAGTACTGTTACCAATTCAGAAAAATTAACTTCGATAAAATGCTTTTATCTAACTTACAGTCCACGTTCTAATTTTCATAATGATATATTTTATATCACTTTCCCTAGAGTACAAGATCAGTTTAAGATCACATGTTACGTTTAGTCACATCTCTTTAATCTCCTGTAATCTGGAAGAATTTCTTATCTTTTCTTTGTATTTCATAACATTGAAGTTTTAAAGTATACAGTACAATTATTTTATAGAATGTGCTTTGATTTCGCTCTATAGCTTCATGATCGAGATTTAAAGTCCACATTTCCAGCTGCTGGAATACTACATAAATTATACTGGGACCTTTAGAGGATGCCCCATTTGAAGGCACCTGTTGTCTGTCTGCTCTTTATTGGGTATGTTAAATTTGATCATCTAATCAGAGCGTCCTCTAATTTTCCCACTGAATAGTTATTATTTCTGTTTTCTAATAAGCGATGTATAGGAAGACCCTCTGAGATTAGGCAGCTGTTCTGATCTTCATCAAACTTTGTCCCTGTTTTTTTAATGTTCAAGTGATTTATTGTAAACAGGATTACCCTAGCACTCCACCATACTGGCTGGCCCCCTAGCCTTAATACTCATTCATGATTCTTGAAACCTTTGGAATTATAATTTCAAAATAATAACTTTCCAACTCTGCCACTCCCTCCACGTTTACCCATCGGCATTCTATTGTAAAAAGAGACATTTGTCTAAACTAACCAGCTAACTGGTTTCTACTGCAGACTCGTAGATTTCTATTTTACTTTTTAAAAAATCTGCTTATTTTCTGGCATAACAAAAAATTCTAGGGTCATCTTGGACCTTCCCCACCCCAGGCCTGGAATTAGCCATTTCTTCAGGAATATCTGGTTCCCGAGGATGGGATATGGTACTTATAAAACAGCATTCAGGTGCTAGATACACTCTTTGCTATTAGGGCATCATTATTTCTAGGTCATTTCAGTGGACAGAGGTAAGATATATTTACAGGGATTTTGTTTTGCTTTGTTTCTCTAACCTGAGTTTATTTAGCCGAAGCATTGTGTTCAATAGTTACTTGAATTAGTTCCCCCCTCTACCCATTCAATGTGGCTATGTTACTCATTTATAATATAGTTGGATTTACTTGCCCCTGTTTGCATTCCATCTTAGAATTCCTTCTTTCTAAATTTAATTTTGAATGTTTAGAATATGAACATGATTCCCAAATTATTCAAAAATTATACTCAGAAAAGTGTTACTCCCTCTGTTTTCGCTTTCTTTTCTCCTTAACCTAATAACATAGGTAACAAATCTTGCAGGGTTCTAGTTATCCATTTTGTGCTATTTTTTACAAAAATAAGTAGATTCACTCTGTATGACAGACTCTAGGTCCATCCACAAGTAAAGAGAAAAACAAATACCATATGTTAACAAATACAGTATATACGGAATCTAAAATAAAAATGGTTTTGATGAACATAGGGGCAGGACAGGAATAAAGACACATAGAGAATGGCCTTGAGGACACGGGGAGGGGGAAGGGTAAGCTGGGACGAAGTGAGAGAGTGGCATGGACATATATACACTACCAAATGTAAAATAGATAGCTAGTGGGAAGCAGCTGCATAGCACAGGGAGATCAGCTCCGTGCTTTGTGATGACCTAGACGGGTGTGATAAAAAGGGTAGGAGCGAGACGCAAGAGGGAAGGGATATGGGGATATATGTACGCATATAGTGATTCACTTTGTTAGACAGCAGAAACTAACACAACACTGTAAAGCAATTATACTCCAATAAAGATGTTAAAATACAAAAAATGTAGATTCATGTATGTTATATTTCTCCCTCTTTTGTACACAAATGGAAAAATGCTATATATAAATGTGCACTTTACTTTTTTAAATATATTACGTATTACAAAATGTATAAAGAACATAAAGAATAAACAATTTCCCTATATATTATGGTTATTACAATGTATTTTGTAAATCAGTTTTTACTCAATTTTTTTCACAGCTGAACAGAACCTTTTGTTCATTTAACAATTCCACTATATTTGGACATTTAAGTGGTTTATAATATTCTGCAGTTGCAAATAATGCTTTAATGAATAACCTTGAGCAAAGCCATTTTTGTTGGAGGTGTATCTTTAGAGTTAATTTCTAGAAAAGAGATAGCTGAGTCAAAAGGCAAATGCATACATTGACTTTTAGACATTCCCTTCCATAGTGGTTGTACATTCTTTGAGCAATATATGAGTGACTATTTCATAGAGTGACCACAGCTTCGCCAGCATTGCCAACAGGATATATTGTCAAGCTTTCAAATTTTGTTCAATATTTCACTTATAAGTAAAGATGAACATCTCTTCATGTATTTAAATATTTAAAGAATCCGTATGTATGTGTGTGTGTCTATACTGTTTGTGTGTATGTCTATATATGATTTCCCATTTTCTTTAGGTTTTTTCTCACGTTTATTAAAATTTCTTCATATACTGAGTATATTACTTTGTATCAGTGATGTATGCTGCAAATGTTCTTCCAGTCTGTCATTTGCCTTTTGATTTTCTTTCTGATGTGCATTTTTCCTATGCAAATTTTAATAAATCTATTTATTATGAATATTTATATGAATTTATATATTTATATATATCATATGAACATAAATCTCTATAAAGTCTAAAATAATCTTATTTTATTGAATATTAATTTTTACATATATTTAGAAAGTTTCCCTACATTCATAAAGGAATTCATGAAGGTTATTTTTTTAATACTTGGACAGTTTTATATTTCACAATTAGAACTATGATTCATTTAGAGTTTCCTCTGTGTATGTTTTGAGAAAATAGTCTGTTTTATTTTTCAAAATATCTATTAAACTATTCCAACACCATTTACTTAAAAGCCCATCTTTGCTGCGGTGATTTGAGATATTTCTTTGTTATTTGTACTTGGGTTTATATCTGAACTTTCTATTCTATTCCATACATCTATTTGTTTATTCATGGGCCAGTGACACAAACTCTAATCATAGAGGCTTTGTTGTATGTTTCACATAGTGTAAAAAACTACTTCCTCCTCATAACTATTCCTTTTCAGTGGCGTCCTAGCCATCTTTACAAGTTTATTTTTCCCATTAACTCAACTAGCTCCAGAGAAAACTCTATGATTCTTTTACTTTTATCACATTGTTTATAAATTAACTTAGGGAGAATTTATATCTTGATGCTGTTGAAATGTTCTAAAGAGCTACTTTTGTTCAATTCTACTTTTTGAAATTTCAGGGCATTTTTTTTTTCCGTTTTTGTTTTTTTGCGGTACACGGGCCTCTCACTGTTGTGGCCTCTCCCGTTGCGGAGCACAGGCTCCGGACGCGCAGGCCCAGCGGCCATGGCTCACGGGCCTAGCTGCTCTGTGGCATGTGGGATCTTCCCAGGCCGGGGCACGAACCCGTGTTCCCTGCATCGGCAGGCGGACTCTCAACCACTGTGCCACCAGGGAAGCCCCCAGGGCATTTTGTATCTTTCACATATGTTCAGGGTTTTTTAAAAAATAAATTTATTTTATTTTGGGCTGCGTTGGGTCTTTGTTGCTGCACATGGGCTTTCTTTAGTTGCAGTGAGCGGGGGCTACTCTTCGTTGCGGTGCGCTGGTTTCTCATTGCAGTGGCTTCTCTTGTTGCGGAGCACGAGCTCTAGGCGCAGGGGCTTCAGTGGTTGCAGCACACGGGCTCAGTAGTTGTGGCTTGTGGGCTCTAGAGCGCAGGCTCAGTAATTGTGGCGCACGGGCTTAGTTGCTCCGTAACATGTGCGATTCTCCAGGACCAGGGCTCGAACCCATGCCCCCTGCATTGGAAGGCGGATTCTTAGCCACTGCGCCACCAGGGAAGCCCTGATCAGGTGTTTTATGTTAAATGTATTTCTAAGTATTTTTATTATCATAAAAGAGGCTTTCCCTTTTATTATATATTCTCAGATTTTATTTGGTTTTGATGACTCTGAGGAGTATTGGTTGGATGTTTTTAGGATGCACCTCTATTAGAACGGGTTTAATGTTTTTCTCATATTTAGACTCAGATTGTTGGTTTTAGGGAGGAAGATTGAGAGATCAAGTATCTTTTTAATCTCTCCACACCATATCGTATCAACATGAATTACCATTGTAATTCATGATCTCCAGGCTGAGGTACTACAGGTCAGATTTTTCCACTGTCAGTTATTCTTTTGCCCCCTTTCTATAGAATTTTTTCCCTCTTCCCATAGCATACTCTTTGAAAGACAATTATTTAAGAAGCAGGGATTTACACTCCCCCTCCTTGAGCATAGAGTGTCAACATAGATTATTTAGAATTCTTCTGCACACAAGACATGTCTATTCCCTCCCAGTTATTTATTTACTCAATAATTTATACATATAAGTATGGGGTTATGGATATTTATTTTATACCTTGGGTTATTCTTTTGTTCAATTATCTTTTGCTTAAATTGTTCCACCATTGGGAGCTATTTCAGTTGGCTCCTATGTACCTCTGACATACCCATTATTGTGGGTTTCATTTTTTAGCATTCTGTACTTTCTGGCAGTACAAGATGCTCCAGTCCCAGAATCATCCACTTTTCTAAGCCAATTTTCTGATTTTTTTTTTTTTTTTTTTTTTTTGGGCAGGACACTGCTAGAAACCAGGATCTCTCCCTTAGAAACTAGGTGTGTTCATTGCTTTTGGGGTGTCATTGTTTCTTTGTCTGAGTTGACAGACTAAGGAAATCTATAGGCGTGATTCAATTTTTTATTAAGATTTTTTTAGAGCAGTTTAAGATTCACAGCAAAATTAAAAGGAAAGTACAAAGAGTTCCCATATAGCCCTCACCCCTACACATGCACAGCCTTACCCAGGATCAACAACCCTCACCAAAGTGGCATTACGTTTGATGAATGTATATTACAATTGACCAGCCTATACTGACACATGATAATCACCTAAAAACCATAGTTTACATTAGGATTCACTCTTGGTGGTGTACATTCTGTCAGTTTAGAAAAATGTATAATGACATGTATGCATGGCTATGGTATCACAAAGAGTATCTTCCCTGCCCTAAAACCCCTCTGTGCTCTGCCTACTCATCCCTGCCCACACCCCACTCCCTGGCAACCACTGACATTTTTACTGTCTCCACAGTTTTGTTTTCTCCAGAATGTCATATAGTTGTTATCATACAGTACGTAGACTTTTCAGATTGACTCTTTTCACTTAGTAATATTTATTTAAGATTCTTCTATGTGTTTTCTTGACTTGATAGCTCATTTCATAGTGTAGAATAATATTCCATTGTCTTAATGTACCACAGTTTATCTGCACACTCACCTACTGAGGACATCTCAGGTGTTTTTAAGTTTTGGCAATTATGAATAAAGCTTCTATAAATATCCTAGTGCAGGTTTAGAGTGGCCATAAGTTTTCAATTCCTCTGGGTAAATACCAAGGTGTACAATTTCTGTTGTGTTGCATGGTAAGAGTATGATTAGCTCTGTAAGAAATCTCCAAACTCTTCCAAAATGGCTCTACCATTTCCCATTATCACCAGTGATGAATGAGAATTCCTGTTATCTCACATCCTCGTCAGCACTTGGGGCTGTCTGTCTTCTGTTTAGGCCATTCTAATAGGTGTGCGGTGATATCCCATTGGTGTCCAATTTTGCATTGTTTCTGATAACATGTGATGTGGAACATCTTTTTATATGCTATTTGTCATTTGTATGTCTTCTTTGTGAGGTGTCAAAGTCTTTGGCCCATCTTTTGTTTTGTTTTGTTTTTCTTGAGAGGTGAGAGGCATGAAGTTTATTTTTTAATTGAGTAATTCCACCATATAATTAAACAACAAATTCTAGAGGGTTGGCCCATCTTTTAATTGAGTTATTTATTTCCTTATTATTAAGTTTTAAGAGTTCTTTGTATATTCTGGATAACAGTCCTCTTTAAGATGTGTATTTTGCAAATATTTTCTCCCAGTCTGTCGCTTGTGTTCTAATTCTATTGACATTATCTTTTGCAGAGTGGAAATTTTTAATTTTAATAAAGTTCAACTTACCAATTATTTTTTTCATAGATTGTGCTTTTGGTGTTATATCTAAAAGGCATATCCAAGGTGATCTCATTTTTCTCCTATGTTATCTTTTAGAAGTTTTTTTTTTAATTTTGTGTTTTACATTTAGATCTGTGATCCATCTTGAGTTAATATTTGTGAAGGGTGTAAGGTCTGTGTCTAGATTCATATTTTGGCATGTGGATGTCCAGTTGCTTCAGCACCATTTGTTGAAAAGACTGTCTTAGTCCCACTGTTTTGCTTTTGCTCCTTTATCAATCTGCAATTAAGTTTTGAAAGAAAAATTTGATCTTAGGTCACTTTGTGTAAATAATACCCTGAGATAGTAAGGTATCCTATTTTAATTTTTTTTCCACTTGTGAAAAAAAACCCTGGGTAAATCAGTATTTTCCTAATTTTATTCACCCCTCTTCCCCCAAAATGTAGAATGTAACTAATACGATTCTGAAATTATCATCCATAACCATGCATTTTTAAATGGCTGGACTGATTAAATCATTCTTGCTGATACCACAATTTATCTAAAAGAAGTAATTCTCCTGAAATTGAACTTAGAAAATAAATGAATACAAATACCAATCCATTTATAACTTTTCATTAATTACACTTTGCAGAAGATTTTATTTGATGAAGGGTATGATAATAAAATGTTTGATAACACACATGATTAAAAAAATATCTTAAGCTATTTTGGACTCACAACAGATCTCTTTTAAAACTTTACATTGTTTATATCTCTTTTCTCCTGGGACACCACTGAACCTCTAAAGCTGTAATTACGGCATATTTAACTGGTTAGATGTACTGCATATGAATGTGATCTAAACAATTTCCTTAATTTTTATGTGGAACTAAACCAGAATTCTTGTGAAATTTGAAATATATCATTTGTATTTTTTTTCTGTCATCTACTGGTCTTGTTACTCAATTTGATTGAAGATTGAAGAAAAGTCCCCAATCTATACATTTTAGACAATTGTTTTGGAAGGAAACCAGTTTCTTAAAAACGGGTTTCATAGTAGGAGATAAATATCAACAAATCTCTTTTTTTTTTCTTCTTAATATGAACTGGGACAAATTTTACTATTGTTTTTGTAAACAAGAAATAATAATATTTCTGAAATAAAAAGGCACATCTTCCTGTTAACCTCTCTGGATAGGTACATTACTATATAGTAATCTACATTAGCAGGCTCAAGGTATGGAAGAATATGAATCCTTGGAAACACTTCATTCCGTGAAGATGTTCAGCATTTGGGTTCCTAACTTACCAGCATCCCTGAAGTGTAAAGGACAGCACAAAAAGGACCCTAGGAGATTTTTAAAACAAAGAAAAATTTTAGCTTGCCCCTATTTCATAGTCTTTGGGGAAACCTGGAAAGGAGAAGAATCAGTGACAAAGTCAGAGCAAGGAAAAGTTGGACATGGTAAATTACAGACACTGACACCACTGAAACTGAGTCCCCCTAAAACTGAGTTCCTCTGCTGAGTTTATGATTAACCTCACTAATCAAAATTTTATTCCGTTTCTTTTCCTGAACGTGTCCCCACCAAGATTGAGAGGTATCAAAGGAAAGGGGGGATTGAAACCATATACCAGCCCCTGTGTCCCTGTCCTTTGAAGTAAAAGGCTTTTGCTGTAGTCTCCCAGGCATCTCTTGAGTCTCAAAAGGCTGACTCAACAGTTAATGATTAGGAAACCTGAAGATGTAGAAACAAAGAACAGCTCTTGGGCTGGGGAACTGGTAACAATTTAGACTATAAATCCACCACATAGCAGAATCACCTAACTCACAGTTCAATGAAAGAGATAGATAAAGGCCTGGCACACATTCCTACGTTGTTTTTACAGGAAGCAGTCCCCACCAGATGAAAACAGCTGACCGCAAGAGCACAGACCCTAGACTGGTTGGAAGCAGAATGTTGATGATGCTTGAAATTTCACGTTGATGCCAACCAATCCAAGAATTGCGCACGAGCCAGTCATGCACCCTGCAGCCCCCTCCCTCACACTGCCTATAAAACCCCTTCCCTGAAAGTCATCTGGGTGTTTGGGTCTTTTGAGCATGAGCTACCCATTCTCCTTGCTTGGCAACTTGCTATAAATGCTGCACTTTCCTTCACCACAATCCCGTATCAGTACGTTGGCTTCACTGCGTGCAGGTGACTGGACACAAGTTTGGTTCGGTAACGCCAACACCAAAATTTTCCCCTCCAATGGAGATGTGTTTTCTTGGTTCTTCATCTTGCTTCATACTTCTATCTTTCTCCCTAAAAACCAACAAACACCACCACTGTCTGTTGTCCCTGATATCTATCTTTCTCTTCTTCCTGTCTCTAAGAAATGAAGGAAAAATGGAAGTGACATCTCATTTTCCAGCAGAAGTAGACAATCCTTCCAGACTGCTGCTTGGAAACAGAAAGCCCCTCAGATGTTATTTCTGCTTTCTAAGTGGCATTTGGAAAATGAAAGAGAGGATATGAATCGAGGTATTTTCAGACTCTCCTTAATGTGTTCAGGTTCCCAAAGGATTCTGACTCACCTGGATCCCGTGAGCATGTTTTTCTTGATTCAGGAGATCTGTAGCCACACTTATTAAAAAGCTTCCCCATTACCCTTGTCAAGTAGTTTTTCTCCTCTGCTATCAGTTTAGGGACATGGAATTTCTTGTCCCCAAAGACTATGTTTTAGGGACATCAAACATTTCCCTTTGTTTCTTACAATTACCCCTTTAATGAAGTGTCTTCAGCACAGCAAAAGCAGTCTTCTGGTTATGGTATTAAAGAAGGTTTACCTTTGATGTGTGGAGATCTGCGTTTACAAACAATGACTAATAAGAAAATTAAACACAGAATTCCCTAACTGAATGGATATCACATGTATTTACTTCCTACCAATAATATGCATAGTGATCTAGTCAGCTGTCACAGACCTCCATTTTTTTCCTTCTAACCCCAAAGCCATTTCAGGTTGTCTATACTCTGTAGAATTTTCTTCCCCTTTTTTCCTATTCTTTTTTCTCTTCCTCTTTATTATCCTGTTTCAGAGGAAGCAAGATCATATCTGGCCTGTTTCCCAAGTGTCACCTTCCTGATATGAAGCCAAATTTCCTTTTTGTCTTGTTCAGGAGGATATGAAATGTATAGAATGAATTAAAGTTTTGCCAAAAGCATATATATTATGTAAAATATCATATTTGTTAGCAGAAGATTCTAGATTATATATAACTTTTTTAAATATAAAAATATTTTAAAATATAACTTTTAGATTATAAATAATGCAACTAAAATTAAAATATAGAGAGCTGATGAGAAAAAGGAGTGGAATTAATTATATTGCCCAAGTACTAACCAAAAGTTAGTTGCATTGGGCAAAATATAATCAAAGGAAAAGCTATTTACAGAAACTCACAGACATATATTAATAAAAAAAAGAAATGTGTGATATGAAATATGCACTATATATTTTTTAGACCACAAAGGAAATCTTCACATTTTTTTGAAAATCAATATCATAGGTCCCATGTTCACTGACTAGAATTCACTGAAGTTAGAACTCAAAACAAAATGTTGATTAAAATATAATATTTGGAAGCTAAAAATTGAATTTAAAATAATATATAACCTAAGGTGGATATCAGAAAGAAATTTAAAAATATGTAGGCCTGAAATAAAAGTACAATATATCAAATCTCTTGAGTGTAACAAAATTATATATGGAAAAAATTAAATACTAAATGCTTTCAATGAACAAAGTTTTAAATTCTAGAAATTAGACCTATAATCAGCAATAAATTTTATCCATATCATCACAGTAAGGAAATAATTATGATTTAAATTAGTTATTAAAATAGAAATAAATAAAAACAAGTTAGTTTACTCTCCCCCTGCAATTTTTCAGTGGGTTGAAAAATCTATTACTATAAAACTCCTGGCAAGTCTGATTAAGAAGAATCAATAGGGCTTCCCTGGTGGTGCAGTGGTTGAGTCCGCCTGCTGACGCAGGGGATGTGGGTTCGTGCCCCGGTCTGGGAAGATCCCACATGCCGCGGAGCGGCTGGGCCCGTGAGCCATGGCCACTGAGCCTGCGCGTCCGGAGCCTGTGCTCCACAATGGGAGAGGCCACAACAGTGAGAGGCCCGTGTACCGCAAAAAAAAAAAAAAAGAAGAAGAATCAATGCATTTGACTTTATAGAACCTACATTCTAAGGGAAGTAAATAAAGTATTTATGTAGTAAGCAAGTCCTTGGTTTACCTGTACTCCCTCTCACTCTAACTGTAGCCAGTGCCATTGGAGGAGCACAGGGAGAATAGAAGAGCAAAGCAATTGTCTTTGTTTCTTATCAGTTTAGTCTGAAGTTTATTGGACATTATTTTACAGCAAGTAATTCTGTTGAAAGATGATTGCATCTTTAATTCTTTCTATCTATATTTCAGAAGGCAGGGTTGGCACTCAGTGCTATGACACATTAAATCACTACTAACCCTGCAGTTCTTTACTGGAATAACTAATCTCTAGAAAGTGCCCAAATCATTCCACTCCCACCCTTCAAATAAAGGATACTGGGCCAAGTGTTTGGGCAGCACAACTCAATGTGTGTTGTGCAACTGTGCCCTCCAGGAAGCTCTTGTTACCGGGTTGCAACAAAGGAGGGAATGCTTAGAGCCATTCTTATAGTTATCTTACAGAGTAATTGTAGGTTGTGGAAACTCAAAATGTAACAGAGAACAAACCTGACTCCATATTGGATCTATTCCTTTCGCTCTAACCTCTGTGCTCTGTTGCCTGTGCTTAGCCTTGCTGGCTCTGCACCTTTGTAAAGGAATGTTGCCTATCGCCTGGAATATACATGATCGCCCATTCTCAAGGCTCTGCCTCTCAGGCTTTACCTTTAAATGTATAACACTTTTACATTGTTACAGAGATAAAGTTGCAGAACGGAAAATAACATCTGTCTTGTTGGAGGTTTGCAGGAACGTCGTGACCAGACCTACATGGACAGCTGTAGGAACAGAGGATTATCACACGCCTGCCGGGGTCTAGCTGGCAACAAGAAGTTTGCAACATGGAGCACTTTTCCTTGCCCCAAAGCCTCATGTTTTGATTTATTGGCCTGTCATGCAGCGAGAAGTACGAACTTGGATTCGGTAACAATAGTTCTTCAAATGGCCTTGTATTTTGTGTGTCCTCTTTTGCCTTTTCCCCTGCTCTATTAATTCATTTTTACTATATTTTACTAAAGCATTGGTCTGCAACTGAATGCGAATAAAAAACCAAACAAAACTGATCGTTCACCACAGGTAGTTTGAGAAATACTGCTTCAGTACATCAGATGGCTTTTCTAGCCATGTTTGCAGCTACTTTTAAAAACCCAGAGGGAGCAGCTGCCTAGCAGCTACTAAGTGAAACATCAGCTTCAACTGCAGACACTGTGATGTCAGGTGTGTTTGGGGGCACCTGGAACTCCCTTTGCACTCTCAGTGACATTTCTCAGCCTTCATCCTGCATAAGTGCCTTTATTCAAACAATGAATCAGCTGCTGCAGGCATCACGCTGGTCACCAGAGTTCTGTGGTGAGCAAGGGCAGGTGTGGCCTTGACCTCAGAGACTTGACTTTAGTGGAGATATTATCCCTTTACCACCACTGCCCTTAGAGTTTCCTTCTCCACCTAGTTTGCAAAATTTCCTCTCAGAAAAGAAGCTGATACTGATCTTAGTGTTAAAAATAAGCAAAGTGTTACTCTCCTCAAGGGTAGCTCATGTGAATTATTACTTCTAACTATGGGATGAAAAGTTCAAGTGTTAGGTTAGTGAGGTTCAGGATGAGGTAGGGAGAGTGTTTTGCTCAAGGGAAATTACAGCACACATGCAACGCTGATTTATCTGGACTAAGCCCAGGGTCACTCCCTTCTCCCCTAAATTGTGTCTCTCGGCCTTCACCTCAAACTCAAAGGACCACGGCCTTAACCCGGAATGGCTTTTCTCCATCAGTTAATAGTTAAGTAAGTATTTGCCCTTTCTGAGATCTATCAGGCCATGCCCTTAGAACACTTTAACTCGAAATTGCAGCTACAGTATCAAAAACAGCAATCACAAAATTTCTCATTCACTCCTTTTAATTGCAGAGGAAAAGTCGTGTTTGTTCCCAATCATTGTCACTTTCTTCTTAACTAGCTAGGAAGACATTTTGCTAATAACATGCCAGGAAATATACCTCCCAGGAGAGATGTGTTCTTTAGTGGCCACTGAAGGACCTCTTAGCAAAGAAAATAAAGTGGATGACTAAGTGCAAAACATTCATTAAAGTGTTCCCCAAACATGTTTTATATGAAAAGAAAAATGATTTGGCTACAGAGAATGATTGGTATGTCAAAAATTTCATTTCAGGCAACAATTTTGTTATTAGAACAAGCCTCAGTTGTCTACACCTTGGTTTTGTTCAGAAGATGTAACGCCAAGATAAGTTTAGAAAAAACTTCCAATGCTGTTATCTGCCCTGCAGTACTTCTATTGTAAGTACAGAAGATAACTGTTCTGATATTTTTTTTCATTTCCTTGGGTACCAAATCTCTCTCTCACTGCACACGATGCCCTTCACGCTGCAGCTGTCTGCTGTGGCAGCTGCTACTCCCGCTGCTAAGGAGACCCGAACAGATAATCAAGGGGTTTGTCTCTTGGGAGGAGGAAATATACTCTTATCTTTAAACTCTTGTATGTCTTACAAGGAGCAACTGAAATGATTCTTATAGTCTAAGGTACCTCAAGAATGAAAGTCACTAAATATAGAGGCATTTTACACTGTGACCAATTCCCTGAATAGGTGATTACTTTATAAGAAGTGGGTTTATAGGAGTAGCTAAATCCGTACATGCACCCAGCACACTGCTGTCCCCTGCTAGAGAGGCCAGAGCTTGGCTTCATACGATGCTCCTACAGCCCCGTAAGGTAAGTGTCACTTCTGCCTTCAGATTATTCCTGTTTCACAGAAGGATTTCTTGTTCTCCTTGCATTAATGGTTGCCAAGTATCACTTTAAAATATGTCCCAGCATTTGAAATACAGAATATCCATGATAAAGGAGACTTACCAGGTGGCCGCATGATATTGTAAAAATGTGTCCAGTTCAAAGGTGAGAAGACCAGAATGTTGGTTATCACTTTGCTTGGGTCTCTCAGGTTTCTTAACTATAAAGCAGGTTTAGAAACTGCCCCCCCAGAAGTGTTATAAAGATACAAGGAGCGGATATGGGGAAGTGCACCTTGAAAAGCATGGAGTGCTCTACCTCAGTGGTTCTCAAACTTTAGCATCAGGATTTGTTACAACACCTACTGCAGGCTCCTCTCCCTGGTGTCTGACTCAGCTCCTGCCGGGTGGGGCTGGAGAACGTGAGGCTGATGCTGCAAGTCTGCACAGCACACTTTGAGAATAACTGAGAAAAATCAATTTATTTGAAACTACATTCAGGGCTTCAGTCTCACCCTTTTTCCTTGTCTATCTCTGCTTTAAACAGAGCAGTTGGGCATGTTTTATTTTTATTTTTTGAATTTAGTGTATAAATACCACAGTTCTGTTGTCTTTTTTTTTTTTTTTTGGGCAGTGTTGGGTCTTCGTTTCTGTGCGAGGGCTTTCTCTAGTTGCGGCGAGCGGGGGACACCCTTCATCGCGGTGCGCGGGCCTCTCACTATCGCGGCCTCTCTTGTTGCGGAGCACAGGCTCCAGATGCGCAGACTCAGTAATTGTGGCTCATGGGCCTAGTTGCTCCATGGCATGTGGGATCTTCCCAGACCAGGGCTCGAACCCGTGTCCCCTGCATCGGCAGGCAGATTCTCAACCACTGCGCCACAAGGGAAGCCCCCATGTTTTATTTTTATATCTTTGCCAGTATTTTCAACTTTTGGAAAGCAATTTTTTTCAGCTTTATGAGATATAATTGACAAATAAAACTGTAAGATATTTAGGGTCCAATGTGATGATTTGATACCTGCGTACATTGTAAAAGTGTTTCCCCTCATCATTAATTAATGCATCTATCACTGCACATATTTCCTTTTTCCTTTTTTCTTTTTGGTTAGAACACTTAAATTCTACTCTCTTAGCAAATTGCAATTTTACAATGCAGTGGTATCAACTATAGTCACCATGCTATACATTAGATCATCATACCTTATTCACTTTATAGTTTAATACAGTATTACCAGCCTCTCCCTATTTCCAGCCCCTGGCAACCACTTTTCTACTGTTACTATAAGTTTGACTTTTTTTAATTCCACATATAAATGATATCATGCAGTATTTGTCCTTTTCTGTCTGGCTTATTTCACTTAGCATAAAGCCCTCCAAGTTTGTGGAAGGCAAATATTGTCACAAATGACAGGATTTTTTTCTTTTTTTAAGGCTAAATAACATGCCAGTCTATATATAACCACATTTTCTTCATTCATTCATTGATGGGCACTTAAGATTGTTTCCATACTATGGCTATTTTGAATAATACTTCAATGAACATGAGAGTACAGATATCTCTTCAAGATAATGCTTTCATTCCATTTGGATATATACCCAAAAGTGGGATTGCCAGATCGTATGGTGGTTCATTTTTAAATTTCTTCAGGAAACTCCATACTGTTTTCCATAGTGGCTGTACTAATTTACATTCCCACCAACAGTGCACAAGGGTTCCTTTTCCTTCACATTCTCACCAGCATTTATCTCTTGACTTTTTAGTAATAGGCATTCTAACAGATTTGAGATGACATCTCATTATGGTTTCGATCTGCATTTCCCTGATAATGAGTGATGATGTGCATTTTTTCATGTACCTGTTGTTCATTTGTATGTCTTTTTGGGAAATTTCAGAACCCCTGCCCAGTTTTTAATCAATTGTTTGAGGTTTTCTTGCTATTGAGTTGTATGAGTTCTTGTATATTTTGATTTGCAAATATTTTCTCCTATGCGGTAGTTTGCTTTCCATTTCATTGATAGTTTTCTTTGCTGTGCAGAAGCTTTTAAGTTTGAGGTAGTCTCACTTGTTTATTTCTACTTTTGCTGTATTTGCTTTTGGTGTCAAATCCCAAGAAATCATTGCAAAGACCGATGCTGATGAGCTTATTCCTTTTTTTTTCCTTCTAGGAGTTTAATGGTTTAAGATCTTATGTCCAAGCTTTAATCCATTTTGAGTTGATTTTTGTGTATAGTGTAAGTGTGGGTCCAATTTTACTCTTTTGCCTATGGTTATCCAGTTTTTCCGACACCATTTATTTATGAGACTATTCATTTCCCATTGTATATTCACAACTCCTTTGTCAAAAATTAGCTGACCATATAAGCATGGGTTTATTTCTGATCTCTTAATTCTGTTCCACTGGTCTATGTGTCTGCTTTTATGCCAATATTATACTATTTTTATTACAATAGCTTTGTAATATGTACAATATATTATAGTTTAAAATAAGAAAGTATGGTACCTCCAGCTTTATTTTTTTTTCTCAAGAATACTTTGCCTTTCCAGGCTCTTTTGTGGTTCCATACAAATTTTAGGATTGTTTTTTCTATTGCTGTGAAAAATACCATTGGAATTTTTACAGGATTTGCATTGAATTCATAGTTTGCTTTGGGTAGTATGGGCACTTTAACAATATTAATTATGCCAATTTATGAACATAGAATATCTCTTCAGTTATTTCTGTCATCTTCAATTTCCTTTATTAATGTCTTATTTTTTCAGTGTATCAGATTTTCTCCTCCTTGTTAAATTTATTCTTAAGTATTTTACTGTTTTTGATGCTACTGTAAATGGAATTGTGTTCTTAATTTCTCTTTCTGATAGTTCATGTTAGTGTATAGAAATAAAGTTAGTTTTGTATGCTTTTTTATCCTGCCACTTTACTGAATACATTTATTAGCTCTAACAGTTTTTTTAGTGAAATCTTTAGAATTTTCTATATTTATTAAGTCATCCACAAACAGAAACAACTTTACTTCTTCCTTTCTGGTTTTGATGCCTTTTATTTCTTTTTCTTGTCTAATTACTCTAGCTAGGACTTCCAGTAGTATATTGAATAAAAGTGGCAAGAGTGGTCATCCTTGTCTTGTTCCTGATTTAGAGTCACTGAGTGTAATTCTGGATGTGGGTTTATCACATTATGGTCTTTGTAAGGTTGAGATATGTTTCCATTCTAATTTTCAGCATATAAATGAAGTTGAAATTTTCTACTTTTATCTATTTGAATTTCCCTTTGTGTAAATAGTCTACTTTTTCCCATTTGTTTATTGAGATTGCAGTTTTCTCATTTATTCATAAAAGCTTTATGTATATGAATAAACTTAACCCATTTTCAGTCACATGCATTTGTATTTATTGCTTTGCAAACTGTTCTTTGGTATTAATTTTTGTTGTATTTTAATTTATAGAATGTGTGTGTATTAAATTGATCTATATTTCTTATTAAAATTTTTCCATTGCTCTTATAACTACTCTTTTCTTGTGCAATTTTTAAATCTTATCATTCAGTTTTTCAGTAATTCTGCAGTCAGTATAAAAAAGAAATAAAATAAATGCAGGCAAAATCATCTCCATGGAAAAGTAACGATAACAACAACTTATTAGGTCCCTTATAGGTGCCAAACATTATTCTAGAGCTGGGGTTGTAGAACAGAATCTGATATAATCTGTCCCCAGGCAACTTAAATTCTAAAGGACAAAAGAACAAAGAACATCATATTACCTAAGTGAGTTAAGTTCATTACTAACTTTAGTACAGTTTTGTTGAATCTTCAGTTGAATATTTTTATATTACACTTTCAAACATGTTATTTAATAAGATCCATTTTTGTATACAAATGATTCCCATTATTCATTCAGTAGTTATATTGTGTAAATTCACCACAAACACTGAATTAGCAAATACTGAATAATTGCTCCCAGTGGAAATACAGGGTAAGGTTCCTGAAAGTCTCTGGTCACGACATTTTTGTCAACCATCAACACTTAGCCTTGTTTTATTTGTCTCTGTTTAAAGACACTTTATTTAACATATATTATTGATTCACTAATATTGAATTCACAGCTAATAGCACTAATAACTCATGCCTGAATAAAGCTTATCTAGCATATGTATTTTCTCCATAAGACACTTCACAGTCTTCTTGTACTTAAGAACATTAGGCAACGGCTCTGCATTATGCTTCAGAATAATTTTAAACAGTGAAAAGACAGTTAATCAAAGAAAAGTACAAAAACGCCCCAAAAATGACACTAAATAGATGACAAAAAGGACACATTTACAGTTTGAGAACTGAAACAAAAAGGCAGAGTATCAGCTTGTTGAACCTCAGCTGGGAATGTGCATGTTGGATGACCCAAATTTTTTGCCACTCTTTGCATATCCACGAATGACCACAAAAACATGGCATTTATTGATTTGAGATTTCAAAAAAATCTTATTGAGTAGATGAATTCACAAATGCTGAAACCATGAATAATGAAAATCAATTGTTCCCTTTTTACCCAGTCATTTTATTGAATACTCATATTAATTAATCACCAACATTTTCCAACTGATAATCTGATTTTCTATGTATATTGTCATGTATAGTAGAAATAATGATAATTTTTTCTCATTCTTCCCATTGACATTTGAAATGAAGTTTCATTCCTTATTTAAGGAAATAAATTTCATCACTATTATCTCACTCTTGTCAACTATATATTTTTAACTCTATTATCTTTTTTAGACAACCTCAATAAGAGTCTGCGTTTCTCTGTTATTGACTTATTGCTTTAATTTATAGGCTCCTAACCAAATAATACAATCTACTCCAAGTGCACAAAAGCCCATTTCATACATACCAAAGCTGCTACCCTATGCCTATGTTTGGAGATTCATCATCTGAACATTCTTCTTTCATTCACTTTCTCACTTGATAAGCAAAATCTAATATACAGAATAACAGGCCTGGTTTAAGTAACAAAATAAAAACAAAATAAAATTTTATTTATTAATTCTTTATCAGTTATTGCCAGAGATAATACAAAACACATTGCCCACCCCCAGTTTCAGTTATCAATATCTATTATTGTAGCTGACCTATATTTAAGCTATTGGGAGACTTTAAACTTCATTTCAGATTAAATTGTTCACAAAATAGTAAAAGCATGGCATATATGTTTAATCTCCACCACCAACCTGATTTGCTTTCCACCACATTTCACTGTATCTTTTTGTTGTTTAATTCTGTATTATTACTGCACTAGTATAATAAGGCCCAATGTTTTCAGTGGCTCAACACAGTGAACGCTGCAGATATTTATTAGATAGCAAATCTTTTAAAATTGAAAAGTAGAGGCCCTGTAATAAAAGGCATGCTATCTACTGTACAATGACTTATGGATGATGTGGACATAATGAGAAAATAGGGATAATTTCAGATTTAGGGTAAGGAGAGCTACTCTTTTCCCAGGCTTAGCTGAGTCTATAGTGTAATCTTTGCCAACCTAAGACAGGCACACTTCATAACCCATAGCAAAATATTCTTAAATTCTATTCACTGTGTATTAACTGTGTTCTGTTTTAACTTCAAATTCAAAGGGTATGTTCAGGTATTAAAGAAAAAAAAATGCAAAGAAAATTTAAAAGAAAAGAATTGATCAGTTTTAATAAGAAAAAATTTTAAATTCTGAGTAGTCAAAAAAATTGAGCAACTTATATAAATGGACAATTAAATCAGGCAATTTCAGACAAAAAATAGTAGAAAGTATATTAAAATATAATTAAAATACCCAAATTCCTAAATAATCAGAGAAATGTAAATTGATATAAGAACATAAAACACAAAAGTGGAGGGCTTCCCTGGTGTCGCAGTGGTTGAGAGTCCGCCTGCTGATGCAGGGGACATGGGTTCGTGCCCCAGTCCGGGAAGATCCCACATGCCGCGGAGCGGCTGGGCCTGTGAGCCATGGCCACTGAGCCTGTACATCCGGAGCCTGTGCTCCGCAACGGAAGAGATCACAACAGTGAGAGGCCCACATACCGCAAAAACAAAAACAAAAACAAAAAAATACACAAAAGTGGAAATGTAGAAAACACTTTATCCAATGCTGGTAAGGATGCAAGAAATCAGAGTCTCTTGATGACTAGAAGGAGTACAAGCAGTTATAAACCAACTTAAGAGCAATTTGGCAATTTTTAAAATAGACTGAAAATGTAGATTTTTGGCTTATAAATCTTATTTACAGTAAATTATCTTGAGGAAATAATCAATGTGAACATATTTAGTTAGCTTCAAAGATGTTCATGATGGTTCTCGTTAGAATAGTGAAAAATGTCCCAAGAGAGCTGAATGGTTTAATGAACAATATAAATTTACACAATATAATGATACATGGTCATTAGATATGTTGTTGTAGGAGATTATGTGGTGACATGGAAATCTTCAGGATATATTTTTAAGTGAAAAATACACATTATAGAGCTCCAAATGAAAAGAGCTTAAAAGTTACCACTCCTGTCCTTACAACAAGAAAATGCTGAACAACTGAAGATCAATGATTTTTGTTTGTACCCATCAGGGAACTGTGGTCATAAGACACAATGGTAACTTAAATTTGGAGATTTGGGTGCATATAGAGAGATACAGCAATGGAGATCTGGAAAAGAAGCTTCTGGGACCACAAACTGTTTAGAATTACATGATAATTTTTATTAATTTCTGGATGTTGAATGTTGATTAGCTTTGAGAGTGAGAAACTCCTAGGGCCACTGTCTTAGGGGACCCCACCACACTTTTGTGAATTTTCCTTCAAGAACTCCACCAGGTCCTCACAGTGAGAATATGATAAGATCTTCTCTTGGCTCTGACACAGGAAGAGTGGAAAATAACCATTGTGAAATAAGCCAAGAGTCTTTTCAATAATGAAGGCTCACTCTCCACAGTAAAGGACTTTGTCAAAGCTCAATTCTGAAACTCTATCCCATCAGGAAGAGGGAATCCCTCTCCATTCCAACCCCTCACCTAAGAGAGGAACAAAAAAATAGTCAACAGGGATCAGGGCTTCAAGGAAATAGATTGAGAACATTGCAACTAGGGAAGGGGATAGGAGGAAGGGGAGATAAAATCTACATTACTAGACTTATGAAGGTCCCAACAGATGGGCCCCCTAAAAGTCTGAAATTTAATCAGAAGATTATAGAACACTACCTCTTCCATATACCCTACCACCATACCAACAGGATTCCAAGATAACAACAGTGTTTTACAGCCAAAGAAGTTATAAAACATAGACTTTCTGAGTAGGAGTACCTAGGGAAGCCAAAAGTCAAGAGGGGACCCAATAACAAAGACAACTGAGGAATATAAGCCAATGATACCTGTAGCTACATTAAACATTAAACACAGCCCAACTCCTAGCCAGATTAACATCAATCCTCACACAATGCCTATTACCCCAGTTCCTACTACCCGAAACAACAGGTCCAGCCAAGACATGTCAAAAGGCAAGAAAAAACACTTCGAGGAGAAAATGCAATCATCAGACCTAGACTCAGGTATGACACAGATGGTGGAATAATCAGAGAATTTAAAGTGATATTCTAATGGAAAAAGTAGATAATATGAAAAAACCTGATGAATGATATGAGTAAAGAGGTACAAACTCTAAGTCAAAAGGAGATAATAGAAATCAAAACTCAGTAACAGGAATGAGGAATGCTCTCAATGGGCTCATCAGGAGACTCGACATGGCTGAGGAAAGGATCAATGAACTTAAAGACAGGTCAATAGAAAGTTCTCAAACTGAAACGCAAAAAGAAAAGAAAGAAAAAGAAAAGTGCACGTTAATCATGAGCCATGGTGTGATTCTAGATTGCTGTGTGTCAATGAGTTAACAATAATTATTTCTAAATTGGCAGTGGTATTATTTGTGATTTTTCTATCTTCATGCATATCTGCAGCTTCTTCAAGGAACATAACTGCCTTTGACAATAATAAATATACAAATTGTTATAGACAGAATTTCATTATAGTTGCTCATTGGTAATTGGATTCAGTGTTATGACATTTAATATTATTTTTGTTAAAAGATACTAATTTGGCTACAGAAGCTGAGTGTATAGACACACACACACACACACACACACACACACTGATATGTAGAGAAGTTTTTGTCTGAGAAGGAGAGGGAGAAAGGTTTTGTGGAAGAGAAGCTACAAAGAGAGAAGATGAGGAGAATGGAGTATCTGATCTTCCTATGGCCTCTGGGACTGCGTTTGATCTCCTATGAGTAAGGAATAAGGGGGGAGAAGACATCAAAACTGTTCACTCTGTGAAACTGTATATATGCTTAGCTACTTTTAGGGTTTATGACACAAAATGCAGCAGCATGAGCTGGAGAGGAGGCCTCTCAGTCATGGAACATAACCCAGGTTTGGCTGAGAACTGGAAACTTGGCAAGCACTTGTAGTCTGCAGCCCCTAAAAGGGAGCGTCACAGCTATTTCAAGCTACTCCTTTTGCCATATATGTGAATATGCAGCACATGGAACTGTATAAGCACATGTTTGCTGTGCAGTTTCAGGAAGAGAATCAGCTCTAGGGGCAGCCTACCTGGGTTAAAAAATGGCTAAGAAACCTGGGATCCCATAGTGCTTCCGATTTCTCACCTGTCAAATGAGGGAGTTAATAGTACCCATGGTATGTGGTTGTTGTGAGGATACAATTAAATTACCATACTAAGCATGGCGTAACTCCTCACACATAATAACTGCTCAATAGATTATCATCTACAGTGGCTAGCTGACAAAATGGCCTTGAATACAGAAGTTCTAGCCCTTACGGAGCATCATAAAGTAGCTGCAGGAAGGTGAGGCTGAGGTCCTGCTTTTTGTAATCAGCAACTGCAAACCGGTAGATATTTTATCTACTGGGTTATCTTTTAAGAGGAAAAAATTCGTTAACCACAAAAAACTCAAGGTTGAGTAATTCAAAAAAGTCTAAATTTTTAGTTCAAAGATCTTGTTAAATCTCAATGTTTTCACTTCTTTTTCCCCATAATGTTTATCCTTCAAAATGGAATGTACAGAATAAGAGTGAAGATTAGCTGTAAATCTGGATGATGTAAACAGAAGGAGCTCCAGAATGGAAGTCAGTAGTGTAGATTCTAGTGTTCATTCTGTAGTCATCCTTGGGGTAAGTCATTTTACAACTCTAAGGCTCAGTTATTTTACCTGAAGAATAAGGATACTGGAATATATCTTCTTGTATAATGAAGACTGTTATACGGTGAAAACCTCTGGCCGGGCTTTCAGAAGGAGCCAGTCTGAATCTTAGGTTTATACTTTCTGGCTCCATGATCTTGAGGAGGTCACTTTACTTCTTGATCATTTCACTCCACGGATGCACTTCACCTCTCTGCCTGCACACTGTCAGAATATTGAGAATGTCTGAAATAGAATGCCTTCATATTTTTTGATGACAAATTAAAACATGGTATAAACAGAGGTAATCAAACAGTCATGAAGCAGAATTTTTATCTTTGACTGAATTTACCATATTGAATAAAGCTACTTTAACTCTTTGCTTCAGTTCCTATATTGCAGATGAGAAAGTTTTAAGAGATTATCGTCATCAAACCTACTATTTTACATATTAGAAAACTAACCTCAGAAGGTGAGGGCAAGGAGTTTGGGGGAATTGTATTCTTTTTCATCTCAGTTGTATCTAATATGGTTAAGTTCATCTCTTCAAGACCAATCTATGCTATGTAGCATAAATTAATTCTTCAAAAGAACTGTTACTAATTTGAAAAAGATACTCAAATTTACGTTTCACATATTCTTTACTCTTTATTCCTATAACTCAGAGAAAGTCTTACCCATTTTCAGAAACCTCAATAAGTCAGTGTGAAAGGACACATTTTCCTTTTTATAGGTCAAAAAATGTAGAAGTAAATACCTGTACCTATATTGCAAGATAAAGTCAGTAAGAGAAGTATTTTCACAGAATCTAACACAGGTATAAAGAAAAAAACAAAATTGTTCTTAAATAATTACATATGATTCTAAGAGTTGGAGGCTTCTTAAACTAGTCAGCCTACCACCAAAAAGGTTTTTTTTGTTGTTGTTGCGGTACACGGGCCTCTCACTGTTGTGGCCTCTCCCCTTGCGGAACACAGGCTCCGGATGCGCAGGCTCAGCGGCCATGGCTCACGGGTCCAGCCGCTCCGCGGCATGTGGAATCCTCCCGGACCAGGGCATGAACCCGTGTCCCCTGCATCGGCAGGCGGACCCTCAACCACTGCGCCACCAGGGAAGCCCAAAAAGTTTTAAATTAGCACAGGACTCTCACCAGTCTTTCCTATCTTCACAAGTCAGGACTTGAATATATCTGATGATCAAATGATCAGGACAACCCTTTGATAAATAAAAAATACTATACAAGATTTTACAACCTTATCATATTTTATCTGAGAAGTATGGCTAAGATAGCAAAGTTAGCATAATTTCCCCTAAATGTGGTGAGTTTCTGTTGAGTGTGAGAATTATCTACATTTTTAAAGTGATGAAGCTGCTGAGTTTATAATGACTTATTTCTCATTTCAAAAGTACATCCCCCCAATTCTGAGGTTTATGTAGCCTTGCTCTCCTAACCTTTTAATCATCTCTCTGTTCCACCATTCTCTTTATATAGGAGCAGCAGGCCTACATTTCTGAGTGTGTAGGAACTGGAGGCCCACATCAAGCTGTGTGACATGCCTGAATGACAAAATAATGGAATGATCCTGGAGACTCTAGAGTCATGGCAGAGATATTTTATTGCTTAGCAACCCAGACTGATATCAAGAGTTTTGCTATATGCAGGTGGTGAGTAGGACTGTTGAAAATCAAAATTGCTTTGCTATAATTTTTTTAAATAGTTCTCAGCAAGAAATATTAATTAACTTACCCATTTATTTGTTTGATTGATTGCTATAACAGCTTTCTGGCCAAGCACTAAAGTGGCAATTACAGTTAGCTAAAGGGCCATAGAAACAAAAAACAGGAGATAAAAACACCTGCAACTTCTTCTGGAGGATAAACATCTGCTTTTCTGAATTGATACTGAAGTGCATTTCTCTCATCACTGTTGCTATTCAGTCTAGGAAAGTGAAATGGTCTTTGAAAGCACATTAAAAATAATGGTATATTACTTAAAAGCTGTACTTATCAAGAGTATACTTTCAGTCCAGACATCATAGTTATTCCATGCTTGGGCCTCTGTTTGCAGGAAAAGTGAATAAATGATTGTGCTAAGTAGAGTTTCACAGGTTCTTGAATTAATTTCAAATATGCCATGGGGAGCCAAGTATAAAATATTAATCAGTTGTTTAAATCAGAAGTATATGTCCAGTTTATGTCACAATAAAAATCACACCTGCTGCTACGAGGAATGACTACTGTGAAGACATACTTTATCAGTTTTCATATACCTGTAAACCATGTAAAAACTGAAAAGAAGAGCTTATTGTTGATATCTTGGATATCACATTTTAAGGATAAGCTACCTTAAAATGAAAGACTCCAGTATGAGGGTGGTATTCCTTTCCCAGTCATAAACCTGGGCATGTTTTCTATTTTCTAGTTAGCAGATGACATTAGGAAAACAATAGACAGTGCTTTGAATAGTTACCAATATGGTGCAGGCCAGCAATAAAGGGAGACGTTTTATCTCAAAAATTAGCTGGACACAAACAAACCAGAATACTCAGTTAACAAAGATGACCTCTTTAAAAAGTTGGACACAACAAGTTTAGGAAAATAAGCAAATGAACAGAAAAGAAGACCACATTTTCCGTGTATTTTTTCTGCCTTTTTCTTTCTTTTTCCTTTCTTTCTTTCTCTTTCTTTCTTTCTTTCTTTTTTCTTTCTTTTTCTTTCTCTCTTTCTTTTCTTTCTTTCTTCCTTCTTTTATTTTCTTTCAGTTTGTTTAATTATGATTTCAATTTCTTCTTCAGTCAGTTTCAGTTCTTTGAGTGTCTTTCTAGGAATTTGTTCCTTTAATTTATCTAATTGGTTAACATACGATTATTCTAATATTCCTTTATAATCTTTGTTTTTTAATGTCTGTAATACCAGTAGTAATATTCCCTCTTTTCATTTCTGGTTTTACTAATTTGAGTCCTTTCTCTTATTCTTGGTCATTCTAGCTAAAGGTTTGTTCATTTAATTGATCTTTCAAAGAACCAACTCATGGTTTCATTGATTTTCTCTATTGTTTATTTATTTCATTTATTTTCACACTAGTATTCATTTTTCCTTCTTTCTGTATGTTTTAGGCTCAGTTTTCTTTTTCTAATGTCTGATGGTAGAAGGTTGTGGAATTAACATCTTTTTTCTTTTATAATTTAAGCATTTGTAGCTACAAATTTCCCCACAAGCACTATTTTATCTGCACTCCACAAATTTCAATACGTTGTATTTACATTTCCATTTATCTCAGAGTATTCTCTAACTTCCCTTGTGATTTCTTCTTTGACCTATTATTTAGGAGTATGTTGTTTAATTTCCGCATATTTGTGGATTTCTGAATTTCCTTCTGTTACTGAGTTCGAATTTCATTCCATCATATCAGTGAACATACTTTGTATTACTTCAATCCTTTTACATTTATTGAGATATGGTCTATTCTGGAGAATATTCTATGTGCACTTGACAAGAATGTGTATTCTGTTGTTGGATAGAATGTTCCATAGATATCTGCTAGGTCTAGTTCATGTACAGTGTTGTTCAGGACTTCTATTTCTTTGTTGGCCTTTTGTCTAGTTGTTTTATCCCTTATTGAAAATGGGGTATTAGAGTCTCCAATTATTATTGTTGAATGGTCCAGTTCCCTCTTCAATTCTGTCAGTTTTGCTTCATATACCTCAGGCTCTGATGTTATATGTTTTAGTTGTTTTCCTTCTTGATGGGTTGCCATTTCGCCATTGTAAAAATGTTCTTCTTTGTCGCTAGTAACAATTTTTGTCTTAGAGTGTAATTTGTCTGCTATTAGTATAGCCATTCCAGCTCCTTTTTGGTTAATGTTTGTGGAGTATGTATATTTTCATTCTTATTTTTACATATTTGTGTCTGAATCTAAAATGGTGTCTCTTGTACACAACATAACGTTGGACGATTTTTTAAAATATCTACTATGCCAGTCTCTTCTTCTCAGTTGTAATATTTAATCCATTTTCACTTAATGTAATTACAAATAAGATAGGATTTAACTCTTCCATTTTGTTATTTATTTCTTTACTGTTTTTCTATTCCTCCAATACCACCTTTTTTTTAGGGTTAAGTGGGTATTTTCTAGTGTACAAATTTTTTTCCTTGTTTTTTCTTTTACTATATATTTGTAATCATTTTCTTAGTGGTTGTCCTGGGAATTAAGATTAACATTTTAACTTATAAAAATCTAGTTGAGATTAATGCCAACTTAATTACAATATTATACAAAGACTTCACTTCTATACAATCCATTTGCTTCCCCCTCCTTTGTGCTCATATACAAATTACATCTTTATATATTACTATCAATACAGATTTACAATTTTTGCTTTATGCAGTTTTATTTTAAATTGGTTATGAAAGAAAAATCCCAACAAAAATACATTCACACTTTTTACAAATATTTACCTATGTAGTTACCCCTACCAGTTCTCTTTATTTCATCATTTGGATTTGAATTACTATCTAGTGTCCTTTCATTTGATACTGAAGGATTCCCTTTATGGTCTCTTATGGGGAGGTCTGCTAGCAATGAATACTCTCAGTATGGTTTATCTACGAATGTCTTAATTTCTCCTCTATCTTTGAAGGATAATTTTGCTAGAAATAGAATTATTGTTTAACAGTCTTTTTCTTTCAGCACCTTGAATATATTCTCATATTGCCTGTGGCATCCATTGTTTCTGATGAAAAATTGGTTATTAATCTTATTAGGAATCTCTTGCACCTGATGAGTTGCTTCTCTCGATACTCTCTGTGTTCTCTCTTAGTCTTTGGCTTTTGACAGTTTGATCATGATGTGTCTAGGTATGGATCTCTTTGAGCTTCTTGGATGTGTCAATGAATCTTTTTCATCAAATTTGAAAAGTTTTTATCCACAATTTCTTCAAATATTCTTTCTGCCCTTTTCTCTCCGCTACATCTAGGAATGCCATTATATATATGTTAATGTGCTTGATGGTGTCCCACAAGTCTGAGGCTCTTTTTATTTTACTTCATTCTTTTGCTTTTCTGTTCCTAAGACTGGATAATCTCAATTGGTTTACTTTCAAATTTGCTGACTGTTTCTTCTGCTGGCTCAAATCTGCTGTTGAGCTTCTCTAGTGAATTTTTTATTTCATCTATTGTACATTTCAATTCCAGATGTTCTATTTTATTCTTTCTTAAAATAAGTTCTACCTTCTTACTGATATTCTCTACTGAGACATCATTCTCAAACTTTTCATTAATTCTTTAGAAAAGCTTTCTTTAGTTACTTAAGCATGTTTTAAAAAGCTGATTTAAAGTTTTTGTCTAGTAAGTTGAACATCTATGCTTCCACAAGGACCACTCTATTGAATTTTTTCCAGTGTATGGGCCATAGTTTCATATTTCTTTGCATATCTCATAGCATTTGTTTTGAAACGTGGATATTTTAAACAATATATTGTGACAACTCAGGAGATCAGATTCTCCTCTGTCCCTGATCTTTGCTGTTGTGTCTATTTGTTGTGGTTGTTTATTATTGACTTTTTGGAACTAATCTGTAAAGTGTGTGTTCTTTGTCATGTCACTGAAGTTTCTGCTCAGTTATCTTAGTAGTCAGCTACTAATTGAGCAGAGATTTCCTTAAATGCATGGAAATATTAAGTTTCCCAATCTTTGCTGAAGGGCTATGTGTATTTGGTGCTAAGAGGCTGTGTGTGTATTCAACACTCAAAAGGTAACTGACAATTCTATCCTTGCCTTTACTTCCTGCTCACAGAGAACCTATGGTCTAAAGGTTTGTGTATCCCCCAAATTTACATGTTGAAATCCTAACCTCCCAAGTGATGTTATTAAGATGTGAGGCTTTGGGGAGGTGATTAGGTCATGAGGACAGAGCCCTTGTGAATGGTATTAGTACCCTTATAAAGAAGGCCTAAAAGAGATCCCTTGCACCTTCCACCATGTGAGGACATGGCAAGAAGGTGTCATCTATGAGGAAGTAGGCCTTCATCAGAAAAATCTGATGCCATGATCTTGGACTTCCAAGCTTCTAGAACTGTGAGAAATAAATGTTTGTTGTTTATAAGCCATTCAGTTTATGGTATTTTTGTTATAATAGCCCAAACAAACTGATATAAGGGTTTAGACCCTTCTCAGGTTTTTTCTTAACATGTATACAGCCCTGGGCATATGAACAACCCTATGTATTCATGCAGCCTTCTAGATCCTCATAAATATGTCAGCCTTAGGGTCAGCTCATTTCCCAGATTTTCCTAAATGTTTTGGTTAGCCTGTTGTTTGCTCCAACCTTTAACCACCATCTCAGGCAAACAGAATATTTAACAATTGCCTCTGATTGTTTTTGGATGCCCCCAGAGAAAAGGCTGTTCTCACTAGGTGAACTCCAAGTCAGGTCAAGTAAAAACAGCCCTGCCAGCAAGAACCATCAGACAAACCAATGACAGTCCTCTGAGGATGGGTCTTCGGAGCTGCTCCAGCACCACTGTGCACTTCCAAATGCTGCCACGCTTCTGGTTTTCACCATGATTATGGGCTATTTGTTTTTAAAGCTACCACTGAGCTTGGCAGGAGGGCATGGGAATAGGGAAAGTTAAAATGCCACAACACTTACTTCTTTTACTGAAATTCAGCTGTTTATACAGATTCTGTAAAGCTTTTGGTTAATTTATAGAGTTCTGAAAAAAAATCTGACAATTTTTGCATTGTTCATTTTTATGGAGGGGAGACTATTCAGAGGTCCTCATGCTACTATGTTTGCTAACATTTTTTATTTAGTTTAGATTTGTTTTGTTTTATAACGTTTTTATGCACAACATCAAATTACACAAACTTCAGCTTACTCTATTGCTGGGATCTACTCCACAACTAAAAACTAAGAACAATAGTAATTACCACAATAGCTAATATTTATCAAGGTCTTAGTATGTACCATTCATAGTTGTAAACATTTTTATATATAATGAGTCTTTTTAAAAAAATTTTATTGGATTACAATTGATTTATAATGTTGTGTTAGTTTCAGGTGTACAGCAAAGTGAATCAGTTATACATATATATAATGAGTCTTTTAAAAGAGCAATTCAACAGGTTAAGTTATTCTCAGTATCCTTTTTTACAAATGTAGAAACCAAAACATAGGTAACTTGCCCATCACCACACAATCAGTGGTAGTCAGGAATTGAACCCAAGAAAGCCTTTACTCTCAAGTATAAATTCTTATGCATGTCACACTAAAACTAAAAATTGAAGCTTGGTAAAAAAAAAAAATATCTAAATAAAGTTATCTGGCTTCCTTACATAGAATAACTTCCTAGAATATAAAGGGAAAAGGGAGAGGAGATAATTATTTTTGGTGTCGAAGTTGATTTGGACAGCTACTCTCAAATATATCTATAAAAGGAGATTTCCAGACTACCTTTAAGGAAATAATGCATTAGTAGGACAGGATGAGCATTGAGTTAGGGCCTCTTTTGTTACCAGGGCAGTGTGTCCCACCAGTTTGTCTGCTAATGCACCAATATTTGGAAGTAGCTACAGAAGAAGGCAAATAAAACCACTCACTTTGGATGCTGCTTACTGTTTACTCTTAGATTTTTAATTTGATTCTTTGAACAACCTATGAGATATAATCTATTCTTTCAGGTAATGAAATAGAAACTCTAAGAGGTTAGGTAAATTCTTGAATATAAAGCATTTTGTTTTTACTGTGTGACAGGCAATGTTCTATGTACCTTACATTCATTGACATTTTTCCCTTCACAACAATCCTGTGAGATAGGGATTATTAGTGTCATTCCCATTTTACAGATGAGCAAACTGAGGCAGAGAGAAGTTAAATAACTTGTCCAAGGTCAAGTGGTAGAGCTGCGATTTGAACCCTAGAGAATCTAGCTATAGAGACTGAATTTTTACCACTACAATAAACTGTATAGGATTGCAAGGCCACTTCTGTGGGACCACAAAATGCCACATTAAAAATGTCAAGATATTAAACTATAAAATTTCAATCCAATAAAATTAGTTTTATGTCAGTATAACTCTTAATCCTTTCTTGATTGAATGATACACTTTATACTGAAAATTTTAAAATACTATATAAAGACTTCAAAGCCCTCTCAAATCCTCCGTTATCCTGGGATTATTTCTGCAAAGGACATGAGTTTTGGTCATTTTCTATAAATCAGGAACAAAATTTTCTATGCGTCAGAGAGAAGAAACTCAGGCCTGAAGAGGGTTGGGGACCTTCCCAAGGTCACCTGGAAAACCTGGGAATAGATCTGAATTGCACGATAAGTTCTCCACCTAGTTCCTCCCACACATTACTGCCATAGTAACTCACTTCATAAACAGTTCCAATGGGCAGAGTACTGCCACCACTGAGCTGACTTATGCTGAATGCTAGAGCTTTCTCACAGTACTAAGAAATGCAAGCCAAATGCATGCCACTGATGAAATCATCTAAAATTAAGCACAGATTTCCCAAAACAAAAGAATGAATGATTCATTTTCAGTTAACCAGAATGTAGAAGACTGCTCTTCTCTTCCTGGTAACCCCATTTCCTCAAACACAGACTTCTTGTAAGTTTCACTTCCGTTAACTGTTTTGGCTTTAACATTAGGGCAGTTTCCCACTCCCCAGACTGATTATATATTTGAAACATCCTATTCCCTTTCTGTGGCCATTTTGACCTTTCCTTGAAATTATGAACTATTTCAAGCTCACCTGAAGTTTTGATATCCTTTTGGTCTTTTGAAAACCCTGTGTTTAGAAGACTTTCATCATTATATCTACCAAACTCTGACCTCAATCTCACCTCCATTTAACCCTTAAGTTCTGGGTTAACTAAACAATATTATTTCTAGGCTGACTTCATCAGTGATTTTAATCATTTTATTAAGTTTCTTCTGAATTGTATTTTGATTCCCTAATGCCTTTGCATATTGACTTCTTTGAATAGAATGTTCTTCTAACAGTTATTTTACACAGTAAATCAGTCAACCTCTGACTTTCAACAGAGAAGATGCTCCCTCTGTGGATACATTCTTGACCTTCCAGCCTCTGGACATCACTGAACTTTGCATGCCGCATCATAATTGCATTTATTGCACTGCTACTTAGCTGTATCTCCCAATCCACATGAGAACTCCTCTGAAGGAAAGGACTGAGATCCACTTGGCAGATATACACAGCATCTGGTGAACACGAAGAGCCCAATATCTACTTTAGAATTAATGAAATCAATTTAAAAACTCATCGATTTGGAATAATGGAGTTATTGCCAAGTTTGACTTTGTAAAAATTCTTTGTTATAGAATATTTCATAAAACAGCAACTACACTTAAGTAAATAGTCCTATTAGTGCCAAATACAGTAAATAAGATAAAACTAAAAGCTAATTAACCAGTAATATGTGGGCAAATTAATTTCTAACAAGTCACAGTTCATATACATTGTAAACCAGATCATTAATGCAAAATCTGTTTTATATACAAAAATAATGTTGCTGATCTTTAATGGGAGATACACAGGGATAAAATCCCTGATTTCCTGGGCATGTGGCTTAAAAAACTGTTTATTTCACTTGCATTCCAAAACCTTAATGATTGTTGAGGAAGTAACTATTTAATTTTCAATCGGTGTTATTATTTTGACAAAAAGAATCATATATATCCCAAAAGAAAAGTTCCATGTAAAAGGAATTCTGTTACAATTATTTTTCATTATTTCATGTTCCAATGCTGTGTTCTGTACGAGAGCACTTATAAAACGAGAGAAAAGCAAAAGTTAGATAGACATAAGCACATTTGACCCCATAAAGAATTTCTAAATTTTTTAGTGTCAACTACAGATCTGTTTGAAGTGTCTAGGTCTTTAAGACAATACCAGTAAGTGATTAAAGAAAAAGATAAAAAGAAGAAAAGCAAAGGCAAAATGTATAAGAATCTATTGCTGTCATTAATTTAAGGCTCGTCAAGTCACTGGCGAAGTTGTCCAAGCATGTGAAGAGTTTCAACCTCACAAGTAAAACTATGTCGTTCTGAAATAAACTGTCATCCCATATGCAGTTAATTTGTTCTCCTAAGGTGTCTGAATATTGTTATTCAGGGCACTGAGAGAATAAACATACTTAAAGCTGTTTGGAAGAGATAATTTACCTCACCTACGTGAATATTTTATTTCAAACAATAGTTTTTTCATCGTTTCACTAAAAAAACAATTTAGTTACTATATCTGCTGCTTTACTTTTTTTTTTTAGTAGGTGATTATCAGCGCATGAAAAAGATATGGTATTATCACATTCTATTTATATGCTCAAAATAACCTATTGGAATACCTCTAAGTATATTTTTAAAAGAAAAATACAAAATCACCTGTACAGGGAGAAAGAGCTTAGGTTTTTCTTCCTTGGGAAGAGTAAAAGCTTAAGTAATATGCTTTAAAAATTATATATGATCAGCCACCAACCAATCTGGTTTTCTTAGTACCTTTGGGCATTTAGCTTTTTTTTTTTTTTTTTTTTTTGCGGTACGCGGGCCTCTCACTGTTGTGGCCTCTCCCGTTGTGGAGCACAGGCTCCGGATGCACAGGCTCAGTGGCCATGGCTCACAGGCCCAGCCGCTCCGCGGCATGTAGGATCCTCCCGGACCGGGGCACGAACCTGCGTCCCCCTCATGGGCAGGCGGACCCTCAACCACTGCACCACCTGGGAAGCCCTAGCATATTTTTGTCTTCTCATATTTGTTGTGCCTCATTGCATTTATACTTTAATCTATAATTATAATTAGTGTTTTTTACTTTTATATTATTTAAGTGCCTACAAGATGTTGCAATAGGTATATACTAAGAAGTCAGATGAATAAATAAAATATAACTCTTACTTTTGCTGCTTTTACTGAACTTACTCCCTGCAATCACAACTGCTGTTATTACTACTAATAATAATTGCTTTCTCCCTCACTACAAAAAAGCAATAATAATATGAATGCTGTATCATATTTTCAAAAATCCAGAAACAGTTGAAATAAGTGAACAATTCAAATATTATTTTGATGAATCTTTCCTCAATGTCTAGAAGCTCTTTGGAAATAAGAATGAGTTATGTGTCAATTATGAAACAATCATTTTCAGTTTTCTCCTTATTCTCCAGAATTTTTGGATATAAATCCAAATCCTTCTCTTTGTTTGCTGTTCTGAAGATATAATTATCTTCACACACAAGGAACATGGCAATAGTATGCTATATTTGTAACTCATTGCACATTATTAAACTCTGCTCCAATTCCACCCTTCACAGGGAATCTTTCCATTTTAAAACCTCATTGCTCATTTACATAACTCTAGCAATTTATTTGTATAATACTAGTAATAGTTTAGCCTATATATGCTTATATGCATATGCTTATATTACTTATGTTTATATTGCGTATGCTTATATTGCATATGCTTAGATTTTATTATAACTTGGTGTTAAGAGCATGAAGAGTCTTTCATACCTCTGATGTTTATATCTTTCTTAAAAATAGCTCCCATGAATTGTATTTATGTATTTATGATTTCTTAACATAGAGCCATAGATTCTTTACAAATAATTAAAACACTTCTAGGACTTTAACTTTTTTTGTTCTTCCTCTGACTCACCTAGAAGGCAGAAACCATACCTAACGTTTCCTTAATAACTAAGCATCTCCCTAACCCTACCTGGGAGCTGATTAATCTGAGCTGCCTACCTGGAGATGTTTATCTGACTTGATAGGAGAGTTTCCATAGCAGAGCAGCTTCACTGCTGTTGCATCAGAAATGCTGCCATTTGGGCAGGTGCGGGTGACGAGCAGTGGAACCACTGAAATAGTTGGTGACAAATATCAGCTGCTGCTGGTGAAGGAGCCGTAAGGTAAATACTCAGGTGCCTTCAGCCAGACAACAGCTGAAGGGGAGAGCGGTTATGACAACCGATTCTCCCCAATGCCAGTCATTATTTTTTCAGCTTCCCTCAAAACATGTATAAAATAATCCATATTTTCAAATCTGTATTTCAAACCATATAAAAAAATCAGTTATATCACTACTCTCTCACAATTCAAATACTTCTGTAATGTAAACATTAGTTTAAACATCCATGTGCATAATAATAATCTTAGTAAAGTTCTGCAGCATAGTAAGCTGTATTTAATAGTATGTTCTTTCTTAATTTCCATCCTTAAAAATGGTAATTGTTGGGCTTCGCTGGTGGTGCAGTGGTTGAGAGTCCGCCTGCCGATGCAGGGGACACGGGTTCGTGCCCCGGTCCGGGAAGATCCCACATGCCGCGGAGCGGCTGGGCCCGTGAGCCATGGCCGCTGAGCCTGCGCGTCCGGAGCCTGTACTCCGCAGAGGGAGAGGCCACAACAGTGAGAGGCCCGCGTACCACCAAAAAAAAAAAAAAAAAAATGGTAATTGTTCAATTGATGTTGAAGACAACCACTGTATGCTTCAGACCAGAGAAGTTCTCAGAGGCCAGCCACATGTACAGTGGATGGCAGCTTTGAGAAGTCAAATTGCAAAGGAGATTTGTCACAAGTCAATATTTAAGGTGACCATACAGAGACATAGAACAGTGGCATCCAAACATCTACCCCCTAGGAAAGATGAATCTGAGGCATTTTCTCTGGACTTTTTAAACTGCAGGTGGTCACAGTGTAATAGAAAGTGGCTTAGGACTGAAAATAGGAATTGACAGCCTATAAATCTGTCAAACACTCAAGACTTCCTCACGCATCTCACAAGCAGAATTCTAACAACCAGGAGTTAAGGACTTAGCCAGAATATCAGATGTTTCCCCGTTGGAGAAAGGAAATAAGAACAGTGGAAAGATCTCCATGTATCCGGTCATGTCTATGTAAATGAAATCCTGTCACAGGGCTTCACCCAGGTGCCTGATCCCTTTCTTAGTGTCTCACATTTAAACATAAGAAACAGTAGGAGTAACCCTTTTTTGAGAGGTCCTGAAAAACGTTTTTCAGCAAATTCATGAATAAATCAAGAAAGGGAAAGATGGGATTTTAACTCAAGAAAATGTCTAAAATAATGAAAGAACAAATAAAAGTAAAGGAGGGAACAAAAGAAAACTGCTATTAGTATCCTCAGAGCAGGGTGAGAAAGATATTCCATCCACAAAACAAGAACAAGTTGTTAGGTTTCTATTGTTGTGTAATAAATTACATGATTTATTGTGCTTAAAGCACCACAAATTTACTATTTCACAGCATCTCTGTTCAGAGTCTTATATGACTGCAGTCACCCTCATCTGGGGCTCAAGCTCCTCTTTCAAGCCAACTTGTTTTGGTGAAAGAGTTCAATTCTTTCTTGGTTAGAGGACTGAGATCCTACTTTTTGCTAGCTGTAACCCAGTACTCTCGTTTCCTAGAGACCACCTATCAGTTCCTTGCCAGGGTGGCCCCCAGAAGCATGAATGTTACTTGCCTGCAGCAAGGAGTACAACTCTCTGACTTCTTCTATCACTGTCCATTGAGCCCCCACTTGAAGAGCTCAACTAAGTTATCTCAAGACCACCCACTGTGATCGCCCTTTCAATTAACTCAAAGTCTACTGATTAGTGACCTTAATTACATTTGCAAAGTCCTTTCTTTCACATGATGTGATATAGTCAAGGAAACAATATACCATCATATTTATAGTTTCCTCCCACACTCAAGAACAGGTGTGTATATGAGAGGCCAAGAAGCTTGGAAACCATCTTAGAAACCTGCCTACCACCCATTGGAAAAGAAAAAAAAATCAGAAAACAGGAAATAATTATTTATAACATAAAATATAATTGCTGAACAAATTGCAATAGAAGTTTTGAAAGATAATGATATGGAAATAGAATCTGCAGAGAGAGAAAGAAACAGAGATGAGAGAAAGAGAGAGAGAAAACAAAACCATGAGTAAAAAATCAAGAAACTTAGGGAAATTGTCTAGAAAATTCAGTATTCAACAAATTGGAGTTCTATAAGGAATAGAAGAAATTCAGAGGAAGAAAGTTAAAGAAAGTAAACGAGAATTTTCCTGAAATAAAGTATATACATTTCTAATAGAATCGGTCTACAGTACCCAGCCAAAGAACAAAAACAGATCTACAGCAGAGCACATCATTATATGATTTCAGGATAGGAAATAGAGAGAAAACCCTAAAGTCTCTAGAGATTTAAAAGAAACAAGTCATGAATAAAGAAACAAGACCGATATTTCTCACCAGCAGCACCAACTGTTAAAAGCCATTGGAGTAAGTACTTTAAAAGTCTGAGGGAAAATGCTTTTCAAACTAAAACTTCACCCAGCTAAACCATCATCGCATGTCAGGCTAGAAAAGCATCAAGGAATTTTCATGTCTGCCAGGGTTCTGAACACTTACCTCTCATGACATTATTTTGAGAGGTCCTGAAAAACATTCTTCAGCAAATTCATGAATAAATCAAGAAAGGGAAAGATGGGATTCAGGGAATATGGGATCAAATCAAGAAGTCTAGATTATAGAAAGCTAATAGAGAGATACAAAGCTAAATGTATAAATTAAAAATATTGAGACAGAAAATTGGGCATGTGAAAAGTGGGGCAGTTATTTACAATACAAAACCCACACATTGTGCATTACTTTGGCTCTGGAAGAAGTATTTGCATAAATGTAATGAGGAAGGCAATGATCATTGATTTTTTTTTTTTTTTTTTTTTGGCTGTGTTGAGTCTTCGTTGCTGCGCATGGGCTTTCTCCAGTTGTGGTGAGCGGGGGGTACTCCTCGTTGCGGTGCACGGGCTTCTCATTGTGGTGTCTTCTCTTGTTGTGGAGCACGGGCTCTAGGTGCGTGGGCTTCAGTAGTTGTGGCACATGGGCTCAGTAGTTGTGGTTCACGGGCTCTAGAGCGCCAGCTCAGCAGTTGTGGTGCACGGGCTTAGTTGCTCCGTGGCATGTGGGAGCTTCCTGGACCAGGGCTCAAACCCATGTCCCCTGCATTGGCAGGTGGATTCTCAACCACTGCTCCACTAGGGAAGCCCCAATGATCATTGGTCTAATTCCAATGTTTGGAGGGATAAATTTGGGAGAAATGGGGGAGTGGTGGGGAGATTTCAAAGAGCTAACTCTTCATCTTTACTGTAGAAAGTCAAAAGGTAGAATCTAAAAATCATCAACTGAGAAATATTCTTAGAAAAAAATTATTTGGAAAAATATCAAAGAAACAGCTGAGTCAAAACTTTGCTTGAGGAATGAGACTAGAATGGGAACAGCTCTTTCTCATTATTAACTTTCTGTTACTATTGGATTTATTTTAATAGTGTGCTTATATATTTTTTCACCATATAGAATATTTCCTGCATCTGTTGGCTTCATCATAATTGAATTTCAGATAATCTTTTGGAAAAAAAACACTGTTGCAATGTTTTGTTAAACACAGAAAGCTAAGCTTTTAACATGTAGAATGTTAGTTTACCCCACCATCAACCTAACAAATTGAAACTTCTTGATTCCCACTTTTTTCTAGTGCTAATTATGGTTGGTATATATTTTTATTTATTATATTAAGGAAAACCTACATTTGTAGCACTTTGGAAGTATTAAAGCATTTCAGCTTATATGATGTTAGTTATCCTTCAACAACTGTAATGAAGGCAGAATATTCATTAAATATACACATTAATTATTAATATTAAATATTCATTCTATTGTAAAGATTAAGAAATTGAGGTTCATGAATTAAGTAAATACTCAGAATTATGTTTTTCTTAGAACCAATCTTCTAACATTAGCATAGTGCACTTCTTTTCACACCATGCTTTCTCCTGGATATAATATTTTATTTTATTTGGAATGTCTAGATCAAGTCCCATTTTGACAGTCAAGGTATTGTGTTTTATTATCTGACATTTTTAAAATTTCAAATATAACACCGTGTACTCAATATATCCATTGATGTCACTGTGAAAGGCAATTTCCTTGTTATATAATTGTATGTAGGAAATATGTATATATTTAATATATATATACTATTTATGCATTTATAATTTTACTTCTACTTTGTTGAGAAAAAGTGCATGAATATATATTTACTCTAGAGAGTTCTTCAATGTATTAGAATGTACCATGCATCTTAAAAAAAAATGCAAACACCGAAAGGATCCACGTGTGAAAATCAAGAAAATAGGAGGCAAACATTAGCCAACTGACCTTTCCTTCAGCCCTTCCATGCTTCACTTCAGAAGACTCCCACACCTTTCACCCTATCCTCAGCATATACTAACACACTGGCACTCAGAGTTTTTGGTTCTACCTTTAGGGAGCTCCCAGATTTGAGATTTCCTTTGGACTCATTTTATCTTCCCAGAAGAACTCAGCCAGAATTTAAGAAAGGAGAGAGATGAGAAGTAGACTTCAGTAGTGGAAGATGATGACTTCAACAGAAAGGAAAAGTAGTTCATTCCTTTTCAGGCAAAATCAGTGTGGATTTGGGGTGGTCATAAAGGCATCCTAGCATCACCCAAGGCAAGCAAACAGCAAGCACATAGTGATTCCAAGATAGATCCCAGAAGGACAATTCAATTTATCACATGACAACATTAGGGAGGCAGAAAATTGGGAAAATCTGTAAAGGAAGCTCCCCCACATCCTCAGGTTTTTTGAACTATTTTTTAGATCCAAAATACATATATATCCAAAAACTGGCACCATAAAGGAAGTGGGCTTGCCAACTTCATAAAGAACAGATGAATTAATGTAGTTTTACTTTAATTAAATGTATGCAGTGTAACTGTGGCAATAATTCCTGTCCAGTGTCTCAGCTCTCTCCAGAAGTGTTGAGAAAAGTGAAATATGCCAAAACAGCCATACTCTATGAAGTGAATTACTTGGAAAATAGTTGCAAATAACAACAAATTGCAATGACACAAATGGTATCTAAAAAACTTTGTTCGTCTGCCTTTTTGACAACTATTTACTGAATAGCTAGAAAATAACAGGCAGGCATAATTCCTGCTCTCAAGAAGTTATCTAGTAAAGTTGGAAGGATCATAAATTTTTTAAAAATACAATTGTATAAAGCATAAAAGAGGGTGGTACTTGGTGCTGGCTCAACTGAGCAGAACATCTGTTTTAGGGTAAGAACATGGAAGTCATCTTAGTGGAAGTAGCCCTGAGCAGAATTTTGAAGATGAAGTAAAATATAGCTTGATTCCAAATTGTGTGGGAGGGGACAGAATGGATAACTGTTAGGACTGTGTTTAGTGAGCAAAACAGAAAGTCAACTAGCACAGCTTAAATCGATAGGAATATTTTTCCATGATAAATACTCCTTGAGTAGGAAACTTAAGGTTGGTGCAACTGCTCAAGCAGTTGGTGAAGGATTCAGGCTCCTTTTAGCTTCTTTCTTTGCCAATCATACTGAGTAGCTTTGGTTCTCTTGGGCATAAGATGACTGTTCTAACTTCAGGTATCATGTCTGCATTTTAGTCAGAAAGAAAGGGAGAAAGATGAAGGGAAAAAAAAGTGCCTCTCCATCTGTCCATTTTTACTAGAACAATAGCACTTCTAGAAGTCCTATACAGTAGACTTTAGCTGTTCTATTATGGACCAAAACTTGATCACATGGCCACCCTCAAAGGCAAGGAAGGTGAATATTTTAAATTTGGCACATTGCCTCCCCAAATAAAAATGAGTCATGCTAGTAAAGAGAAAATAGATATTGTGTAGGAAACTACCTCCAGGATTTCTACTTCTGAGAAGACACAGTAGTTGTATTTTGTCCAATTCCACCTACTAAGTATTACTAAAGACCTTGGACATTATATGTAAGACAAACACAAAAAGATTCTGAAAGGTGAAGAGAAGACAGATTGTCTAGGGACCTTTGAGGAACAATAAGGTGGTGACTTCTCTAGGTTTGATTTTTGCCTCACATATCACAACTCTGGAGCTGAAGAAAACTGCAAACCAGACATACCAACAAGTAAAGACAAAAAGGGTACCAACAAAAACCTTTAATCAAGGAACAGGGAAAGGAGCAGCCTAGCAAGTCAGAAAAACTTTTAGACCATAATCACTCTACTCAGACAAACACCACAAAAGAAATGTAAGAAATGTGGCCCCACCTGCATACATAAAAACAAAGGCTGAGTAATGATCCTAGACTACCACCCTTGTGAATCTGTGAGGATGTACTAAAACTTTTCCACTGAGTTATGTAGAGAAGGCCATGTAGGAAGGTGGAACTTATATTCCTCACCTTCTCATCCTTCCCTGACCACCTATCAGTAAAGGCCACATGGGAGGCCTGGTTTTCAGCATCATGTGATAGCTCGTCTCCGCTGGGCTAGTGTCTGAGGAGACCTAGTGGAAAACGGACTTGCAACATCACCCAATGTTAAAAAGACCACCTACCATGGTGTCAATGGAGAACAATTGATAAGCCAGAACTCCCACTCCTACCTGGCAATAAAGAGGAGCATCCTCTTTCTTCTGGGTGTCAATTGAGGCCACTAGGAAACCTAAACTTTAACCTCCATCTGCTAATAATGAGGTGGTACTGCTCTCCCTTTCCCCTGCTGGAGTGGTACCAAAGAAAGCTAGCTAAAACAAAAGTTTTAAATAAGTTCCAGTGTCTCATAATATGAAAGTGTCCAGGTTTCAGTAAAGAAAAAAAAAATCATTCATCATGCCAAGAAACAGAAAGTACTTAAACTGAATTAAAAAATAATAAAAAGGTGCCAAGAGCAAGATGACAAAAATGATGCTTGGAACAAGTGAAAGAAAAAGAAAGAAGGAAAGAAAGAATGAAAGAAAGAAAGAAAGAAAGAAAGAAAAAGAAAGAAAGAAAGAAAGAGAAAGGAAGAAAAGAATGAAAGGAGGGAGGGAGGGAGGGAAGGAAGGAAGGAAGAGAGAAAGAAAGAGCAAGCTTTGGCAAGAAAGAGTCTCGAAATAAATAGAAGATATAAAGAGAACAAAATGAAAATGTTAAAACCAAAAATACAACTGAAATAAAAAGTTCAGTGTATGGGCTCGAAAGCACGAATTGCAAGGCAGAGATTGACAGAGTAGTTTGGAGTAGTAGTTTGGACTCCTTTATTTTTTCTGTGTCTGTAGAAAAATAATTATATATATATATATATATATATATATATATATATATATAAATTTTAAGTTGATGATCTCAAGTTCAAACCCATTTTAATGATCCCACATTTTATTCCCTCCTCAGGTTTACTGTTTTTTGACACTATATTTTACATCTTTTGTTTTGTGTATACCTTAACTACTTATTGTGTATGTAAATGATTTTATTACTTTTGTCATTTAACCTTCTTACTAGCTATATATACGGTTGATTTTCTACATTTACTGTATATTTGCCCTTACCAAGGAGCTTTTTCCTTTCATAATTTTCATGTTATTAGTTGTAGTCTTTTTGTTTTTGCTTAGAGAAGTCCCTTTAACATTTCTTGTAAAGCTGGTTTGGTGGTGCTGAACTCTTTTAGCTTTTGCTTGTCTGTAAAACTTTTGATCTCTCCATCAAACCTGAATGACAGCCCTGCTGGGTAGAGTATTCGTGGTTGTTGGTTTTTCACTTTCTTCTACTGTTGATTTTTTTCTAGTGTATTTTTATTTTAGTTATTGTATCCTACACCTCTGTTTAGTTTTTCTTTATATTTTCTCTTTGTTAAAAACTTCTAACTTCTCAGTCTGTTTATCCATTCTTCTCCTGAGTTCTTTGAACATCTTTACAGTTCATTACCTTGAACTCTTTATTGGGTAAATTGCCTGTATCCATTTCACTTAGTTCCTCTTCTGGGATTTTATCCTGTTCCTTCCTTTGGAACATTTTCCTCTCTGTCCCCTCACTTTGCCTAATATGCTGTTTTTATTTCTATGTGTTTGATTGGTAGGTTATGTTTCATGACCTTGGAGAAGTGGCCTTTTATAGGAGATGTCCTATGCATCCCAGCAGCACAATTCTCTCTGGTCACCAGAGCTATATACTCTAGGGGTGTCCCATATTTGTGCTACATTGGTCCTTCTGTTGTGACAGAAGGTCCTTCTGTTGTGCGTGACCTTGTGGGCCCTACCTTGTGTGGAGACTGCCAGCCACTGGTGTGTGGGACCAGGTCATGACTCTACTAGCTGCAGGGGCTGGGGATCCCAGAACTAGTGTCAGCCTACTGGTGGTCAGGTCCAATTCCTAACATGGCTGGCTTTGGGGTCTGGGGTGTCCTAAAGCTGTTTTCTGCCCATTGGTGGGTGTGGTTGGATCCCAGCGTGATTGGCTGAGGGCCCCAAGGTGTCTCAAAGCTAATGTTGGGCTGCTGGTGGGCAGGACTCAAGCTCAAGGGGTCTCAGCCTTGGGGCTGTCCTTCTGGTGGGTGGGATTGGAGTCCAGGATGTTCCAGGGCTGAAACGTGCCTATTGGTGGGTAAAGCCAAGGCCTAGGGTTCTTAGAGCTTTCTTCAGCCCCTGGTGGTGGGTCCAAGGCCCAGGGCCATCCTGAGGCTAGTTCTAGCTCACTGTTGGGTAGAACCAGGTCCCTGGGTCTCTGGTTGCAGGGTCTGGGGGTTCCACAGTTAATGTTCTGGCCAGCTGGTGGGAAGGTCCAGGAGGCAGGAGTCCTGGAGCTGATGCCTACTCACTGGTGAGTGAGGCTGGTCCTGGGCTTAGGGCCAGCCCACTTGTGGGTGGAGCTGGGTCCCAGGGTCTCTTGGCTGCAGGACTCTGGGGGTCTCAAGGCTAGTGCAGGCTAACTGGTGGGAAGAACTGGGTCCCAGGGTCTCTGGCTGTACATTCCTGGGGGTTCTAGAGTTGGGTTCCAGGCTAACTGGTGGGAAGAACTGGGTCCCAGGGTCTCTGGCTGTACATTCCTGGGGGTTCCAGAGCTGCCCTCTGGTGTATGGGGCCAGGGCCAGGGGTCCTGAGGCTGTTGCTGACCTGCTGGTAGGTGGGCTTGGTCCTGACATGGCAGACTGTGGGGCTATGGTGGTCCTGGGGCTGGTGTCCACATGCTGGTGGGTAGGGCTGGGGCCCAGGGGATCTCAGGGCTTGTGTCCACCCACTGGTGGGTAAAGCCAGGTCCTGGGTTTAGTTTCTGCCCCCGTGGGTGGAGCCAGGTCCTGTGTTCTCTGGCTGCCTGGCCCAGATATTTCAGAACTGGTGCTGGCAGGCTGGTGGGTGGGCAGTGTGCAGGAGGTCCTGGTGCTGGTGTGTTCGCACTGGTGCGTGAGGGCTAGCTGTCTTTAAATACTTGAAGGGCAGTAATGTAAATGAAGGGGAAAATACTAGAGGAGTTGCACTTATAATGACATGGTAGAGAAACACTGTTAGGTTCAATATCAGGAAGGATTCTTAAAGGCTATAGCCTCTCAATAATTGGACATACTTCCTGTGAGAAGGGACCACCCCATTATGGAAGAGTTGATGAGGACCTTGGTGAGCATTAGCCAAGAGTGTTAAAGAGGAAATGCCTTAAGGTCTGTGAGATTGCGTTAGATGACTTCCAATTTTTTCTATAATTCTATGAGTTTATGGCAAAAATTACTGGTATATTTTCACCCATTTGACCCTACGATTTTACTCAATCCTATTTGCAGATGATAAATTATATTTGGCCTGAATTAAGACCAAAACCTGTAACATTTTAATTTAAAAGTATTAATTGAGTCACCCAAGATTCAAATATATTGCTTGGATTTCATAAAACAGTGTTCCAAGTAACTCAACTAAAAAATCTCATCTTTAAATGGGGCCTTATTTATTACCCAAGACATATTGGTAACTAAGGCTCTGGTACATAATTCCTGACAACTGTGGCCTATTTCTATTTAGGAAGATATAATTTTCTTTGATATTGTCTTTTACACAGAAAACTATTCAGAGATGCGTGGTTGTTTCTACAAAGACAGCTCTCACTTTTAAAAACATAAAAATGGTAATATTGTCTCAATGTGCAAACAGAATGTGTGTCTCTCCAAACAATTCTTAAAAGAAATTTATATGATAAATTATAAAAGACAACTCCATTTTTATATGGCTTACATTCTATAGCCAAAATGTATTTGCCTTCATTTTAAAAATTAGGTATTTTGAGAAAAGTAATTATACCTATAATTATGAATAGCCATATAGCCTGAAGTATTAACAACTATGCCAACGACAAAAAATGTGAGTCTGGAACATTCAGGACTCAATATCTGGCACCATACAGAGCAACAATAAATGCTATATAAACACTAGTAAGGTGAGTGACATGAAATCTCACACTCACGAATTGTGTGACAACATAGAGTTCCAGTTGTCACACCATTAAATCTGATTTCCACATGTGGATGCTGGAACAACCAAGTTAAAAGTCCAGAGCCCTTGGGTGAACATTACTATTTATGGCTTTATAATAAAGAAATATTAAATCACGTCTCAAGATGCACAATATGAAGAGATAAGTGGCTTTAGAAGTGATGTCTTAACATTTTTAAGAGGGAAATAGTCAAGAAAAAAAGACTGAAATAGGAGGCGTTTAACTTTAAAATAAATCATGATTCTTCACATATTATTATCAAGAGACTCCGAAATTTTGTCTAACCATTCTCTGGTAAAGAAGTTATATTCCTTGATAAAGCCCTAGAGATACATTCTCTAAAATTTGGGAGATATTTGGTGAAGTCCTTTGGGAAATATATGAGTAAACCAATACTTTCCTCTTAAATCTTTGAAGCACAAGAAAGAAATATACCTATTTAGTATAAGCAGAAGATTTAAGAAATATGTGAGAAAAATATGTGCTCATGAAATTGTTTTATAAAGAAAGGATCTCCTGAGAAGCATGTGACTGCAGAATTTCTTCCATCCACTTTCTTGAAAAAATTGCTTCATGCACGGCTGATAAATTGATTATATAAAGATGGAAGGAGACAAAAATAAATGCCTTATTACTTTTTACACAACTCACTAAAATAACTGAATTCAGAGACAAGGGACTTTAAAACTCAAGGCAATCCTGATTGATAAGAAAGGCCTAGTTTGGAGGGGAAGAAATATGGTACTAACCACCTGGGTGATTTGCGGTGAAGACACAATATCTGTGTCACCAGGACTACTTTGTTACAAGTCATAGCATAAGGATTACTACTACTGAGTGTCCTTCCTTTGTTGGATGCTTCACTCAGCTACCTTTTCTAGTTTGGTTAACCTGGGTGTATTATTTAACACCAATCTTCAATTTCCTCACTGAAGCAAGGTCAATGATAGCTGTGTAGTTGTGAAGATTAAATGGGATAAGGTACTCAGCACCTAGCATAGGGCCTGGCATCTAATAACCATTCCATAAATGTTTTCTTCGCGTTATTAACTCTTGAGTCATACCCTAGAGGTAGGTATTTTTAAAGTATGGGGATCACAGTGAGGTAATGGAATAAGTTAGAAAACAAAGTCATGACACACTTACATTTTGTAAACAGGCTGACATGTTTCTTTTGGCAGACAGTACAGTATTTGGCCCACAGAATGTTTTTCTTTTCATATTTGGAATTATTTTTCAATGTATAGATTTCACAAACCAATTTCAATTTCCCGCTTTTATTGAAAATGTGAAATATCTAATTGATATTAGACCTACCAACCCAAATAGCAACCATCAGGGTAAAGTTGGAGCTGTTCTTTTGAGTAGAGGTTCTCAAGTTTGCCATGGTTTCCACTTTTACTATTATCTCCACAACAAAAAAAAAACACAATTAGTACAAATTATGATTATGCTTACAAAAGTGTCCACAAATATTACTATTGTTCTTAGATTTTTTCCATAGGAATTGCAAATCTGGTGGTGCCCTCCATTTGACAGAAGTACACAGACTCCTCCATGTGTCTGAACTACCCAAGTAAGTAAAGTAAGTAGCTCTATTTTTAATTTTTTTAGGAACCGCCATACTGTTTTCCAAAGTGAATAAACCAATTTACATTCCCACCAACAGTGCACAAATTTCCCTTCTCTCCACATCCTCACCAACACTTGTTATTTCTTGTTTTGGGGGTACTAGCCATTCTAGTAGATGTGACATGATAGCTCATTGTGGTCTTGGTTTGTATTTCCCTGGTAATTAGTGCTGTTGAGCACCTTTCATGTACCTGTTGGTCATTTGGAAGTCTTCTTTTGAAAAATGATTATTCAGTTCCTCTGTCCATTTTTCACTTGGACTGTTTGTTTTCGTTGTTGAATTATATGAGTTCCTTATGTATTTTATATATTAACACTTTTTCAGATATATAGCTTGCAAATGTTTTCTCCCATTATATAGGTTTCTTCTATTTTTTTTATTGGCTGTGCAGAAGCTTTTTCTTTGATATAGTCCCACTTTTTGATTTTTGCTTTCATTGCTTGTGCTTTTGGTGTCATATTAAAAAAATCATGGACAAGACTAGTATCATGAGCATTTTCCTTACATTTTTTTCCTAGGGTTTTTTATGATTTTAAATCTTATATTTAAGTCTTTAATTCACTTTGAATTGATTTTTGTGAGTGGTATAAGAGTCTAGTTTCACTTTTCTGCATATGGTAATCCAATTTTCTCAACACCATTTATTGAAGAGATTATTCTTTCTCCACTGAATATTTTTGTCTCCTTTGTCAAATAATAGGTGACCATATATGCAAGGGTTTATATCTGGGCTCTCAATTCTGTTCTATTGGTATGTGTCTATTTTTATGCCAGTACCATACTGTTATGACTACTATAGCTTTGTAATATAACTAGAAATCAGGATGTGTGATGACTCCAGATTTGTTCTTTTTCTTTTTTTCATGATTGCTTTTGGCTACTTAGGGTCTTTTGGATTCCATACAAACTTTAGGATTTTTTTTCTATTTATGTGAAAGATGCCATTTGAATTTTTATAAGGATTGTATTGAATCTGTTCATGACTTTGGGTAGTATTGATATTTTAGCAATATAAATTCTTCTGATCCACAAACACATCATATCTTCCCATTTGTCTGTCTTATCCAGTTTCTTTCATCAAAGTCTTGTACTTTTCAATGTTCAGATTTCTCACTTCCTTGGTTAAATTTATTCCTAAATATTATATTGATTTTGATGCTCTTATGAATGGTATTGTTCTTTTTATTTTTTCAGATATATTGTTGCTAATGTATGCAAATGTAACTGATTTTGGTATGTTGATTTTATATTTTGCAATTTTACTAAATTCATTGATTAGTTTCAATAGTGTTTTTTTGGTGAAGTCTTTAGGATTTTTTAATATAAGATCACATCATCTGTAAAGATAATTTTACATATTCCTTTCTGATTTCTCCTTTTATTTCTTTGTCTTGCCTGATTACTCTGGTTAGGAATTCCAGGACTATGTTGAATACAAGTTTTGAGAGTAGGCAACCTTGCCTTGTTCCTGATCTTAGGGGAAGAGCTTTAAAACTTTCACATTGAGTGATGTTCGCTGTGGGTTTTTCATATGGCCTTTATTATGTTGAGGTATGTTCCTTCTGTACCAATTTGTTGAGGATTTTTATTATAAAAGGATGCTGTATTTTGTCAAATGTTTTTTCTGTACCTATTGATGATCAATGATTTTTATTTTATTAATGTGATGTATCACATTTATTGATTTTGGTTTGGCAATATTTCATTGAGAGATTTTGAATTTGGTTTGGCAATATTTTGCTCTTGAATTTGGTTTGGCAATATTTCATTGAGAGATTTTGCATCTATATTTATCAGAAATTTAAGTCTGTAGTTTACTTTTCTTGTAGTGTCCTTATCTGGCTTTGGTATCCTGGTAATATGAGCCTTGTAAAATGAGTTTAGGGGTGTTCCCTCTTCTTCAGTTTTTTGGAAGGGTTTGGGAAGAATTGGCATTAATACTTCAAATATTTGGTAAAATTCCCTGGTTCTGGACTTTTCTTTTGGGGAGGTTATGATACTGATTAAATCTGCTTACTAGTCATTTGTCTATTCAGATTTTTCTATTTCTTCCTGATTCAGTCTTGGTAAGTTGTGTTTCTAGGTATTTATCTATTTCTTCTAGATTATCCAACTTTTTGGCATGTAAGTGTTCAGGGTAGAAGCTTATGATCCAATATACCTATGTAGTATCAGTTGTAATGTCTCATCTTTAATTTCTGATTTTATTTATTGAGACTTCTCTTTTCTTAGGCTAGCTAAATGGTTGTCAATTTTGTATATCTTTTCACAAAATCTTGCTCTTTGTTTCATTGATCTTTTCTACTGTTTTCTTGTCATATATATTTTTATTTCCTCTCTTATCTTTGTTATTGTCTTGCTTCTCTTAACTTTGAGCTTAGATTGTTCTTCTTTTTCTGGTTCCTCGCATAGTAAATTGTGGTTGTTTATTTAAGATCTATTTTCTTAATATATGCATTTATCACTTGTAAACTTTTATCTAAGAACTACTTTTGTAGAATCTCATAGGTTTTTATATGTTGTGTTTGCATCTTCATTTATTTCCAGATATTATTTCCTTTTTTATTTCTTCTTTGACCAATTTATGGTTCAGGAGCATGTTGTTTAATCCCCACATATTTGTAAGTTTTCCAGCTTTTCTCTTGTTGATTTCTAGTTTCATACCATTGTGGTCAAAAAAAATACTGAGTGTAAGTTTAATCTTATTAAATTTACTAAGACTTGTTTTGTGGCCCATAATATGATCTATCCTAGAGAATGTTCTTTGTGGACTTGAGGAGATATGTATTCTGCTGCTATTGCATGGAATGTTCTATATATGTCTGTTAGGTCCATTTGCCCTGAAGTGTGGTTCAAGTCCAATGTTACTGTGTTTTTGTTTATATCTCCTTTCAGATATGTTAGTATTTGCTTAATATATTTAGATGATCTGACGTTAGGTGCTTATGTATTTGGAATTGTTATATCTTCTTAATGAGTTGATCCCTTTTTCATTATATAATGACCTTCTTGTCACTTGTTACCTTTTTCAGCTTAAAGTCTACTTTGTTTGATATAACTGTAGCTATTCCACTTTTTTTTGGTTTCCAATTGCTTGAAATATGTTTTTCCATCACTTCACTTTGAACCTATGTGTGTCCTTAAAGCTGGAGTGAGTCTCTTGTAAGTAGAATATATTTGGGTCTTGCTTTTTTATTCCACCCAGCCATTCTATGTCTTTTGATTGAAGACTTCAATCCATTTACATCTCAAGTAATTATTGATATGTAAAAACTTAATAATGTCAACTATTAATTGCTTTCTGGTTGTTTTATAGTTCCATTGCTCCTTTTTTTCTCTCCTGCTGCCTACATTTGTGGAGGGGTGATTTTCTGTGGTAGTATACTCTGCTTCCTTTATCTTTTGTGAATGTATTATAGGTTTTTGCCTTATGGTTACCATGAGGCATACATAAATTTTTTTTAGATACTGTTATATCTATATATATAGATATATAGATACATATTTTATTTATTTATATCTATATCTATTTTATGCTTATAGAATCTTAACTTTCATCTTATACAAAAACTCAGCCCTATTACAACCACTTTCATATTTTTAATGACACAGTTTACCTTTTTATATTGTGTATTTATTAGCAAATTATAAGAGCTATAGTTAACTTTAGTACTCTTTTCCTTTAATCTTTATGCTATAGTTAAGAGGTTAACACATCATCATATTACAGATTAGAGTTTTCTATGTCATACTGTATATTTACCTTTACCAGTGTATTGTATACTTTCATATGTTTTAATGTTACTAATTAGTATCTTTTTATATCAGCTCAAAGAACTTCTTTTACAATTTCTCATACGACAGGTCTAGTGATAAAGAATTCCCTCGGCTTTTATTTGTTTAGGAAAGTCTTTATTTCTCCTTTATATCTGAAGGATAATTTTGCCAGATAGAGTATCCTTGGCTGGCTTTTTGTTTTTTCTTTTTCCTGCGATTTGAATATACCATCCCATTCTCTCAACCAGTAAGGTTTCTGCCGAGAAATCTGCTGATACCTTAATGGGGGTTCCTTTGTGGCTTACAAACTGTTATTCTTTTGCTGCTTTTAGGATTCTTTTTTTTTTTTTTTGCAGTACACGGGCCTCTCACTGTTGTGGCCTCTCCCGTTGCAGAGCACAGGCTCCGGATGCGCAGGCTCAGTGGTCATGGCTCACGGGCCCAGCTGCTCCGCGGCATGTGGGATCTTCCCAGACCGGGGCACGAAGCCATGTCCCCTGCATCGGCAGGCGGACTCTCAACCACGGCGCCACCAGGGAAGCCCAAGGATTCTCACTTGGTCTTTGAATTTTGACACTTTCATTACAATGTGTCTTGGAGAAGATTATTTTGGTTTGAAATAATGAGATAATCCATTACCTTCATGAACTTAAACATTCTGTTGTTGATGCTCTCTGCTGTATTCTTTATTTCATTCACTGAAGTCTTCAGCTCCAGAATTTCTATTTGGTTATTTTTTATCTTTTCTATCTCTTTATTAAATTTCTCATTTTGTTCTTCTACTGTTTTCCTGATTTTGCTGAGCTGTCTTTCTGTGTTTTCTTGTATAATTGAGTTTCCACAAAACAGCTATTTTTAATTCTTTATTGGGTAAATTACAGATCTCCATGTCACTGGGTTTGTTTAAGAGGAATATTATGATCTTTTGGTGATGTCATATTTCCTTGATTTTTCATGTTCCTTGGAGTCTTGCATTGATGTTGTCACATTTGAAGTAGTAGTCACCTCCTCCAATCTTTACCAGCTACCTTCAGGTAAGAGTTACTTTTCATTAGTCCTGCTATATAAGCTGTGACTTTCTTCTTCAGCCTTGTATACTGCTCCATGTACCTGCTACATGTACCTCCAGATGTACCTGCTCCATGCCTCTTTCTCCCTCTTGTGGCATAAATCTTAAACTTGTATGTTTCCTCTTGATCTTACAATGCACCAGGCTGGCTGGCTGGCTGCTGGAAACTTCTATTTTGTTTTCCCAAAGGTGGCACTACAGCTCAAGATTGTGGGCAAGTTCCTCCCTTGCCCACAGACCTTGGACTGTTTTCTGTACACGTTCCCTGTCTACTTAAGCTCACTCCCCCTGCTACTCTCAGGAGTACACACAAGGAGCTGATCCTTCCTGTCATTTCCATTTTCATAAAATATCTTTTTCCATCCTCCCACTTTCAGTCGTTGTGTGTCTTTAGCTCCGAAGTGAGTCTTCTTATAAGCAGCATATAGATTTTCTTTTTAATCCAATCAGCCACCATGTGTCTTTTCTTTCTTTCTTTTTTTTTTGGCTGCGTTGGGTCTTCATTGCTGTGCATGAGCATCCTCTAGTTGCAACGAGTGAGGGCTACTCTTCATTGCGATTGCAGTGCACAGGCTTCTCATTGTGGTGGCTTCTCTTGTTGCAGAGCACAGGCTCTAGGTGTGTGGGCTTCAGTAGTTGTGGCACACAGGCTTAGTTGCTCTGAGGCATGTGCGATCTTCCTGGACCAGAGCTTGAACCCGTGTTCCCTGCACTGGCAGGCGGATTCTTAACCACTGCACCACCAGGGAAGTCCCAGCCACCCTGTGTCTTTTGATTTGAGCACTTAGTCCATTGACATTTAAAGTGATTATTAATAGGTATTTACTTATTGCCATTTTATTACTTGTTTTCTGGTTGTTTTGTAATTGTTCTCTGTTCTTTCTTCTTTTAGTTTCTTCTTTATGTTTTGATGATTTTCTTTTGTGGTATGCTTGTGTTCCTTTCTCTCTAGGTCTTGTGTACCTGCTGCAGATTTTTGATTTGTGGTTAGCATGGAATTCATATATGTTGACCTATAACTATATCTACTTGTTTTAAACTGGTAGTCATTTAACTTCAAGCACATTCTAAACGATCTATATTTTTTTAACTCTTGTCCCCCACATTTTGTGTTTTGATGTCATATTTTGTACCTTTATATTTATCCCTTCACTGTTTATTGTAGTTATAATTGATTTTACAATTTTTTGCCTTTTAATCTTTGTACTAGCTTATTTAACTGTTTGTTCCTCAGCCTTCAGTATATATTTGTCTTCCCTAGAGGGATTTTTCCTTTCCTATAGATTTTTACTTATTTTTATAGCTTTTTCTTTTCCATTTAGAGAAGAGCCTTTAACATTTCTTTTATGGTAGGTTTAGTATTGATGAACTCTTAGTTTTTGCTTGTCTGAGAAGTTTGTTATCTCTCCTTCAATTCTAAATGATAATTTTGTTCGGTAGAGTATCCTGGGATGCAGGTTTTTCTGTTTCATCACTTTAATTATATAATGCCACCCCCTTCAGGCCTGCAAAGTTTCTGCAGAAAAATCACCTGATAACTTTATGGGATTTCTTTGGATATGACTTTCTCTTTTTCTCTTGCTGCCTTCAGAAGTCTCTCCTTATCTTTAACTTTTGCCATTTTAATTATATGTCTTGATCTGCTGATACCCTGATTTTGGACTCTCCAACCCCCATAATTTTTTATGTGAGAAATAAATTTCTGTTGTTTAAGCCACCCAGTCTATGGTATTCTGTTATAGCAACCTGATCTGACTAAGAGACTTGTACTATAGAGAGGGAGATGTGTGATTATATCATAACTATATTAATTTATGCTACTTTCCATCTTTACTTAACATATTCTCTCTTCATATGAATCTTACACACTTTTCCTGGTCCCCATGGCAGAAAACACGGTTTTGTACATTTCTTGAGTGTTGTTGCTTTACTACTTGACTCTTACTTTCAAGTTCAAAATAAGAAGAGATTCATTGTCCCAATTGGTGCCCACCTCCTGAATGAATCAAGAGTGACCAGAAGTTGGGTCAGTTGATAATATGGTTGCAACATCTGCAATAATATGTATAAAGTTTTTGCCAGAGGGAGAAAGGAGTGGGGGACAGATTATCTGAAAGGAAGGGACGGATCATTTCCAAAGGAGAAAGTTCAGACACAGAAAGCAATAGATCTTCGATGCATTAGTATTTACAAGCACTTTTCAAAGAGACCAACACATGAAAGTATACAGTAAATACTGGTTTTCTTCATTCTCTGCTTAGCGATTTTTAGTGGCTTCAAATTATCTTAGCAGCCTTCCATTTTTTTAGTCTTTGTGTAAATTTGTCAATTAAGGAAAGAGCTCTTAATTCCTTAAACAAATCTAACATTTATTGTCCCTTATGTCCTTTTCCTCCCTTTCTCATCTCCAACTAAGAAACTGTAGGTGGTTTCTTTGGCATAAGTTACACAGGGATTTTTCTCTAAGAGTCTGTAGAGTGTGTTGGAATTGAGTGTAATGTCTGAAGTCCATAGGATTTGTAATTAAGTTCTATTAATTTTATAATCGGGTAAGTCGGGTTTCTCTACAGTTCAGTAGTATCTATTTCACAGCGTTGTTTCAGATATCAAGTAAGACGACTGTGAAAGAACATTGTATATGGTCAAGTGGTATTCAAATATTTTCAAGAGGCAGCAGGTCCCTAAAGTGAAATACAACATGGCAGGAAAAGCTTCAAAAGTTTGGAAAGTGTACTACAGAAGAAAAGGACAAAGAATTCTAGTCTTAGAATGTATGCAGTGCAAAACTTTCTTCTGGGTAATAAATGGGATTTCAAGAATAAATATAGCTTCTCCTTTCTTTTCACTCAATGTAAGAAATATGAAAAAAGGTCAAAATTGCTTTAAGAAGACCAAAGGGTTGAAATAAAATTATGCCAACTCATCAGCTTCCTTCCCATTTGACTTAACAAGAATGAGAGTCTCGATCAGTGGGGAAACTACTAGTTCTATTATTTTGAAGTTTTATTATGAGTTATCCCATAGAGAAATCACAGTACTAATAGCTGGAGAATTCAGGGCAGTCACTATTCTCCTGGGGTCTTATTTAGTCACTAGCCACTGCAGCCGCTGACTTTCAACACACTTTGAAGGGAGTTCAGGGTGGATATCAGGAATGACATACTCTGTGTTCTGGGAAAAACTGACAGAACAGGTCTTTGGATAGCTCGATACTTTCAGGAATTTTTATGAGCCCAAATTTTTGCATCTTCTCATACCTAGAAAAGCACTAAAATTATTAACGGAAACATCTGCTCCTCGTCACTAGCAGAAACCTTCTGCCAAATATATGTGCTTGATTGCATGTATCCCCCTTCACCAGTCACATATACACTGACTTCCCCTGCTACCTCTTCAGAACAGTTCCTCAGAGCTCTCTGAGATGCTGTCTCCTGGGCTACAGTCCTCATTTTGCCCCACAAAAAACTTAACTCACAGCTCTCACGTTGTGCATTTTTTTTTCAGTCAACAAAGTAAAAGCAGGAAATCAACATCTATACTATGGCAGTAACATCTGTAGTGTGCATAGTAGACAACTGAAGTTTAAAGTGATTTAACATCAGAGTTGGGATAAAATTTTCTGGGCTTCCCTGGTGGCGCAGTGGTTGAGAGTCCTCCTGCCGATGCAGGGGACATGGGTTTGTGCCCCGGTCTGGGAAGATCCCGCATGCCGTGGAGCGGTTGGGCCCGTGAGCCATGGCCGCTGAGCCTGCGCGTCCAGAGCCTGTTGCTCTGCGGCGGGATAGGCCACAACAGTGAGAGGCCCGCGTACTGCAAAAAAAACAAAACAAAACAAAAACAAAATTTTTTATTTGAATATTCAATGTTGTTCCAAAACATTTCTTTTCTTTTCTTTCAGGAAAGCAAGGGATACTTTATTTTATTTTTGTCTGTGTTGGGTCTTCGTTGCTGCAGGCAGGTTTTTCTCTAGTTGTGGCCAGTGGGGGCTACTCTTCATTGCTGTGCGCAGGCTTCTCATTGCGGTGGCTTCTCTTGTTGTGGAGCACAGGCTCTAGGCACGCAGGCTTCAGTAGTTGTGGCACACAGGCTCAGCAGTTGTGGTTCACGGGCTTAGTTGCTCCACGGCATGTGGGATCTTCCCAGACTAGGGCTCGAACCCGTGTCCCCTGCATTGGCAGGTGGATTCTTAACCACTGTACCAGCAGGGAAGCCCACAAAGGATACTTTAAAGATATATAATGTAAAATGTATCACTAGACTTCAAAAGTTAATTTTCAAAAATAAGTATATAATTTGAATTTAACTTATATGTGTAAATTACTAAATTTCACTTTGAATTAGAATTATTTTCAAAATTCCTTTTCTGGAATTATCGTTTAATGAGTCTTTATAAGCAAGACATTTTCATTTTAATTACCATGTTTTCTTTCTACATGATAAATGAGATTTTTACAGAAGAAAAGTGACACTTTCATAAAACACTTTCGAAAATATACTCTTACAAAAACCAAGCATCATTGTCATAATGATTCATAGCTCAAATCTATCCATAGAATTAAGGTTCTCATGTTTTCATGTTTTGATACTTACTTATGGGTTCTAAGTAGAGATATATTTTAATTTTGAAGAGAAATAATGTGATCTGTGAATTTTTTTAAGTCATAGCAAAGTGAAAATACACACCATTTGACATGAAAGAAGGTTGTTCTCTGAAGTTAATAAAGTATTGTAGCTGGACGTTTTTTCCAGTTATTTGTGAGAAACTACACAGAGTTCCTTCAGAAAAACCACATTATCTTTCAAATGCCTTTTTATAATTAAAATATAAATGAGATATGCAGAAGAGACTTGTATGTCCTAAAAGTAAATAAAAATGTTTGCTTCACCCTGCACTGGATTATCAGTAGACAGGCAATGTATGTATTTAGAGCACAAGGAAAACAAGAACAGTACTATTTGTATGTATATGAATTTAATATTTCAAAAATGGGAAAATGCACCTCTATTGTCCTTTCTCGCATCTATGTTAGTGTACAGTATCGAATGTATGTGTATATGTGTGTGGTGAAAAGGGAAATGAGACAGAAATATATTCTGTGCAAGCTTCCAGGAAACTGCTGACCTTATTATCAACCATCCCTCCTTTAAACATTCTTGTTTCTTGTCTCATTCATTTCCTTTCATTCCTTCCTTGAAATATGAAAACTACAGTTTCATAAAATGAACTGTCAGAAAATTTTCTATATTATACTTTACATTCTCAGAAGCCATTGAGCACTACATAAATAGAATACGTAAAGTTAGAATCATCTAGAAGCATCAGAAAATTTTCTCAGCAATCTGTGGAGATGACTTGTATTTTTCACAAATAAAAGAAGGGAAGAAGATAGTGATATATTTTTTTTACCTGATCTCATGTTTATAGAACTCTTAAGTGAAGGCAGTGCAATCCCTATCACGTTTTTGAAGGCACCTAGGCAATCTATTTTTTTAATCATAAATTTGCATTTTGGTGTGATTTTTGACACAAGAATAAACTTCCGTTTCATGCCTATGTTTCCCTTAAAAATCAAACTTTCTACTTTTCCAAAGATTATAACAATTTACATCCATTTACATACTGATCATGTATTGATCTCCCTCCTTACCAAGAGGCACAACTGTTTAAGATATTAAAGTGAATTACTTAGATGAATTTAGTTTTTTTTTAAAAAAAAGATTTTTTATGGACTTCCCTGGCAGTCCAGTGGTTAAGACTCCACGCTTCCAACGTAGGGAATGCAGGTTCGATCCCTGGTCAGGGAACTAAGATCCCACATGCTGCGCAGCCAATAAACAAACAAATAAATACATCGTTTTAAAAAAAGGTTTTTTATACTACTTACGCACATGCTAAAAAGTTCAGTAGGGTCCTTGAAAGCAGGGGAACACTAATAAATGTTGAACATCTAAGAGGGCAAATGTTGGGCATAGCTTTCCTCATGTAGTCTTTACAACTATCCTATAAAATGGTTATTATTATCCATATTTTATATCTGAAGAAGCTGTGGATCAGTAATAATAAATTGCTCAACACAGTAAGTTGCACAAACAGTAAGTAGGAAAGCAAGATTGTAATTCAGATTTCTGTATCTCCAAAATTTGTATTTATTCACAGTGTTACTGGTTCTCCAGTCTTTACATTTCTATTACTCAAGTTTCAAAAGAGAGAGAGAGAGAGAATTAGAAATATAAGATTGCCAAATTTTTCCTTTACTGAGTGTGGACATTAAAAATCAAATGAGCAATTTTCTTCTTTGCTTATGCTGAAAAATTATAGAAAAGCAGCAGGGAGGAAAAAGTACAAAAACCCAAACTTCATTTTCTGCAAAATAAAGAGATAAGTGTAATCTATAATCTGCAGATGCCAAATTAAATATAAATGCTGATGTTAAGCAGAAAGTGAAAAGAAGAATAGAAACACATGAGGATGAAGTACCAAGAAAACTCAGAAACACCAGCAAAAATTCACTTCCTGTAGGTGAGAGGCTCACCCTGAAATAATTACATTGCCTACTTAACAGCAGATATAGGAATTGGGGTTACCAGAACTGTTTGCAGAAACCTTTCTCCACACTAATTAATTCAGAGAAACAAAAATTGGGGAGATGCATAAAAATTGCATAGTTTGGCCAGAGCCATATTTTCAGGGCCATGTTAGTTGTCTCTATTATAACAAAAAATGTATTCTCTAGAGTGTAAAATCTTAAAACGTGCTCTAACCCTCCCCCCCTTCCCTTTAATACTACAAAATGTTTACTTTTTACTATCCAATCTCTGATTATTCCAGTGTCTTATTATAGTAATTCTTTATACTAAAATTCTCCTGTTTTAATTACTGTGTGGTTTCTGTTGCCTGATTGGGCCCTGGGAAAGAATGAATGTTGGTATAAATGGGACCAGATTGGTCATGAATAGATAGTTGCTGGGACTGGTTAAATAGATGCATGGGGGGTTATTATATTCTCCTACTTTTGTGTATATACAGAATTCTCCATAGTAAGAAGACAGCTAAACCAGCTTTAAAAAATATGTCTGCAATGGAACACATGACTATTCATTCTACATCATAGAAAAAAAGACTGTAAAGAGTTTTGCTCAGATTTTGCCAAGAAGAAAATTTGTAACAAATTTACCCCACCCCCCAAAATTTACTTTTTAGAACTTTTTATATATCAGAATTGCAGATAAGACATGGTGGATCTAAATACACATATGTAACAGTTGAATTATTCAGGTACTCGGCATGAAACAAGCTTCACACTCAAATTAGGGTCTTTCAAGGAAGGCTTAGAAAGAGAATATTTTCAAAGGTGTGGGCACTGTGACAATATTAACAGCAGAGCTGTTACCACCCTAGGACGCAAAAATATGACCATAAGGAGCAGGTGTTAGAACCTGAAGGAGAAAGTTCTATAAAGAAGGCTACCTTGAAAGATCAAAGAGCACAGCAGTCTGAGGTAACCTCTCAGAAGGCCCCTGACTTCATTCTCCTCCCTCCTTCGGGTCTCCTGAACCTGACTGGAGACCACGTGGCAAAGGACCTACCTGTTGGTCCGTACCTGTCAGTAGCCTCTGGGACATAGATCAGGGTGGAATTAGATGGAAAGTACGTATGGGGAGGTCAAGGAAAAGCTATGATGCAGAGGTACAAAGACACACTCAAAAAATACTTACGGTGAGTAACACTGGGTTATAGAGGAAAAGAAAGGGTGAGGGAAGAGGAAGAATAAGACACATGAGATAGATCATGGTACAGAGTAGCAAATTTATAGATCTGTGTACAAACTACACAGTACAAGGTGAGGACAATTCTGTAAACTTAAAATCACTAAAACAAGAGCAAAATCCTTGTCAAAGATCAGAAATACACACTGCCAAGCAAGAAAAAGTATGGCCAAATGGTCTTTCACAGGTGTTGCAGCCACCTAGACACCTACCGGCAATATATTAGGATCTATTTTCCCACAGCCTTACAGAATTATAAAACTTTTGAAATTTGCTGAGCTGAAAAGTAAAAAATGGTATCCTAATGTAGCTGACCCCATTTTCTCTTCAGTAATTTAAGATACAAGGTATATCATATACCAAATTTCTACATGTTGCTGTATCTATTATTGAACTCCCTATTTCATTTCATTGTTTTGTCTATTCATTTGCCAACATCATCTTATTGTAATTACACAGGACATTTACTATGTTTTCATGTCTGGTAGAACTAGTCTTCTCAGACTCTTTATATTTTGGAGAATTTTCCAAAAATTCATTTGTTTATTTTTCCATATTAACTTCAGTTTGTCCAGTTAAAAAACATGCTTCGTGGGGATTTTATAGCCATTGTGTTAAGTTACAAACTAACTTAGAAAAAACAACATATTCTGAAAGCTCTGTCTTCAGAATATTGTTGCAAATGTATGTAAACTTTGAACTGCTAAGAATTTATCCTACAGATGTGGTGCACATGTATGAAATGCTTTAAGTACATGACTATTCATTGTGACATTGTTTGTTATAACATGCCGAACACATCATAATCAAAGGCAAAAGGCAAATGACACAACGGGAAAAGTGTTTACTCCTGGCACGGAGAAAGGGTTGACCTCCCTTACATATAGTGAGATTTCTGTAAATTGTCAAGAAAAATCCCCATAACACAATAGGAAAATGGATAAAAACATGAAATGGCAGCCCATCTCCACACCAACCAAAAGCAAACAAATAAACACAAACAGCCCCTAAGCAAATGAAAGCTTGCTTAAACTGACTCACATGTAAGATAAAATTAAATTAAAACTTACTGTGTAAAAGTGTCAGGAAGTTTGCCCTCAAACTCTGTTGAGGAGGCTGTGTGGAAACAGTTGCTCTCATACATTGTTGGTAGGAGTACAAACAGGCAGAGTTTCTGTGGAAGGCAATAGTCAAATACCAAAATTACAAATCACATACTCTCTGATTCGATCATCTCACTCCTGGGGATGTGTCATGCAGATACACATAAATTTACCACAAATATGTATAATTATTTTTAATATAGCCATAAATTAGAAATGATCCAAGTATCCATCTGTAGACCATTACTTAATTAAAGTATGGTACTTCATAATGCCATATAATGAAACTGTAAAAAGAAATGCGGAATCTCTCGATAAACTGTGACATTTTTAATGATATCTTACTAAGATAAAAGAAAAAAAATATGTGCAATACTCACTCGAAAGAAAATGAAATACTTAGGTATAAAGCTAACGAAACATACAGAATTTATATGTTATAACTTACAAAATGCTAGTGATAGAAAGAGGATCTAAGTAAATTAAGAGACATACCATGTTTATGGTTTGGAGATTCAACATAGTTAACATACAATTCTCCCCACATTGATCTGTAGATTTAACGCAATTGCTATCAAAATTGGAAGGTATTTCATAGACATACACAAGCTTATTCTAAAATGTATGTGGAGAAGCCAGGAACCTAAACAAGCTAAGACTATTTTGATAAAGCAGAATAAAGTGGGAGAAATTACTATACCTAAAGTTAAGTCTTACTATAAAGCTACAGTATTCAATTTTTACTATAAAGTATTCAGTAGTCAAGGCTTACTACAAAGGTACAGAACTGTAAAGCTACAGTACTCCAGCTACAGTAGTGGCAAAGGTGTTAATACATGTATCAACAAACAGACTAGAGACCCCAGACAGAAATACAGTCAACGGATTTTTAATAAAGGGACACAGTGCACAGCAAAGGAAACCATAAACAAGACCAAAAGACAACCCTCAGAATGGGAGAAAATATTTGCAAAGGAAGCAACTGACAAAGGATTAATCTCCAAAATTTACAAGCAGCTCATGCAGCTCAATAACAAAAAGACAAACAACCCAATCCAAAAATGGGCAGAAGACCTAAATAGACATTTCTCCAAAGGAGATATACAGACTGCCAACAGACACATGAAAGAATGCTCAACATCATTAATCATTAGAGAAATGCAAATTAAAACTACAATGAGGTATCATCTCACACCAGTCAGCATGGCCATCATCAAAAAATCTAGAAACAATAAATGCTGGAGAGGGTGTGGAGAAAAGGGAACACTCTTGCACTGCTGGTGGGAATGTGAATTGGTACAGCCACTATGGAGAACAGTATGGAGGTTCCTTAAAAAACTACAAATAGAGCTACCATATGACCCAGCAATCCCACTACTGGGCATATACCCTGAGAAAACCATAATTCAAAAAGAGTCATGTACCAAAATGTTCATTGCAGCTCTATTTACAATAGCCCGGAGATGGAAACAACCTAAGTGCCCATCATCAGATGAATGGATAAAGAAGATGTGGCACATATATACAATGGAATATTACTCAGCCATAAAAAGAAACGAAATTGAGCTATTTGTAATGAGGTGGATAGACCTAGAGTCTGTCATACAGAGTGAAGTAAGTCAGAAAGAGAAAACCAAATACCGTATGCTAACACATATGTATGGAATTTAAGAAAAAAAATGTTATGAAGAACCTAGGGGTAAGACAGGAATAAAGACACAGACCTACCAGAGAACGGACTTGAGGATATGGGGAGGGGGAAGGGTGACCTGTGACAAAGCGAGAGAGAGGCATGGACATATATACACTACCAAACGTAAGGTAGATAGCTAGTGGGAAGCAGCCGCATAGCACAAGGAGATCAGCTCGGTGCTTTGTGACCGCCTGGAGGGGGGGGATAGGGAGGGTGGGAGGGAGGGAGACGCAAGAGGGAAGAGATATGGGAACATATGTATATGTATAACTGATTCACTTTGTTATAAAGCAGAAACTAACACACCATTTTAAAGCAATTATACCCCAATAAAGATGTTAAAAAAAAAAAAAGGTACACAGTGATTCAATGGAGGAAAGATATTATCTTCAACTAATGGTGTTTGAACAATTAGGTACCCATAGACAAAAAAAAAAAAAGAATCTCAGCCTAAAACTCACACTTTAAGCAAAAATTAACTCTGTTTGGGACGTGGGATTAAATATGAAACAATATAAAACTTTTAGAAAAAAAATGATCAGAAGAAAATATTTAAGATCTAGCAATAAAAGAGATTTTATCCTTGACACAAAAACCCAATCCATGAAAGAAAAAATTGATAAATTAGATCTAATCAGAATTTAAAACTTTTTGAAAGCCCATGTGAAGAGGGTCAAAAGACCCACCACAGATTGGGAGAAAATATTTGCAAGCTATATATATCAGACAGATGTCTTATATCTAGAACATGTAAAAAATTCTTAATATTCGATAGTAAACTCCCCAAGTCCAAATATTAAATGGGCAAAGACACAAACAGACATGTCTTTGGAAATAACATACACATGGCAAATAATTACATGCTAACATCACTAGCCATAAAGAAAATTCAAATTAAAACCACAATGAGATATTACTACACATCTATCAGAGTAGCTAAAAGACACAGTGGTAACACCAAATGGTCGCACGCGTATGCTGTGGTGGGGATGTGAAATGGTACATCCACTCTGGAAAACAGTTTGGCAGTTCCTCATAAACCTAAACATGCCTATGTCACTTCACCCAGCACTTTTACTCTTGGGTATTATCCCAGAGAAATGAAAACTTACGTTCACATAAATGTTCATAATGTTCATAAATGTTCATAGCAGCTTTACATTTGTAATAGCCAAAAGTTAGAAACAACCCAATGTCCTTCAATAGAAGAATGGTTAAACAAACCAAGGGACATCTTTATGGTGAAAACTAGAGCAGTCAGAAGGAACTAACTGTTGATACATGCAGCCACTTGGATGAATCTGAAGGTGATAATGCTGAGTGAAAAAGCCTCTCTCAAAAGGTATATATGTAAGTTTCTACGTATATAACATTTTCAAAATGAAATTTTAAAGATGGAGAACAGATTAATGATTGCCAGATTTCACTAATTTTACACAAATACATGTAAAACTGGTGAAATCTGAATATGCCCTGGAGATTGTACCAATGTCAATTTCCTGGCTTCAATATTGTGTTAAAGCTGTGCAACATGTTACCACTGGGTAAACTGGATGAATGGTACAACGGAACATCCTATACATTTTTTGCTACTCTCAGTGCATCGGTAATCATTTATATATTTTTATATGAATACAAATACATTTCATATATTATTTTATATATATTTATCAAAATCGTTTCAAAATGGCAATGTGAAGAATTATGTGTATAATATGCTATTGTTTTGTGGAAAAGGGGAGAGGGGAAATAACATATATTTGTTTTTGCTTACGTATCCATAAAGGAACTCCAGAAGTATACTAATGACAGTGATTACCTGAATGTTTGTAGGTTGGGGGAACTGTATCAAATAGGAGACAGATGTAGAAAGACATATATATATATATATATATATTTTTACATTTTGAACCATGTTAATCTCTTTTTTTTTTTTTTTTTTTTTTTTGCGGTACGCGGGCCTCTCACTGTTGTGGCCTCTGCCGTTGCGGAGCACAGGCTCCAGATGCACAGGCTCAGCGGCCATGGCTCACGGGGCCAGCCGCTCCGCGTCATGTGGGATCTTCCCGGACCGGGGCACGAACCCGTGTCCCCTGCATCGGTAGGCGGACTCTCAACGACTGTGCCACCAGGGAAGCCATATTTCTTATTTTAAAAAGTAAATAATTATTATTCTAGGCATAAAAATAATTATAATGACCATCATTCATAAAAGAACACAACACCAAAATATTTGAATGACATAACCTTGGATTTAGGTCAGGTATTCAAATTTAATTACTATTACTTTATTAAAATTTTACTTCATTATTATTACTCTTATTTCTGTGGATTTAAGGAAACTTGACCACTGGTCAGGGCTGGTCTTGAAAATAACACTCAGAAAACACTGCATTCATTCACACCAATGTCACCCAGGTGCCAAAATGAATCTCTTTTTGATTTGCAGTACTGTGCTTTCAGCATATGCAAAGCATTGTTCTTTTGGACTTTAGAAACAGGAAAAACAAAGAGATCCTTTAAATAACCTCCACAAATTGAAATAGAATATGCCTCTCTGTGCTTTAGTGTTCCTTGGGAAATAGACTTAAGTGGTACTAGTTGTACATTTCCCAACAAAGAAAACAAAGAACAAGAGAAAAGCAAATTTCAAAACTCAAAAGAATTTTTGGCAACAGTCAAGAGCAAATGAGGGGCCTCAATAAAAAACGCACAGGCAGCCTCTAAGCACAATTTATTAATGCAGCATATAAAAGTAAAATGCCAGCCACCTCAGATACTAATGGAAATCAATAAATGTCAATGTGCATAGTGCTGCTATGATGGAAATCTCTGCTTTTTTATTTATCTGCTACAACAGAGAAAAGTGAAAGTTGGTAACTTAGGCCAATAAAATATTAAAGATACTCTGAGGTTATTCACATTCAAAACTGCAATTACCTGCTAAATTAAAGGGCCATTTTTCTAGGTATCTAAGCTTTATGTATCAAAGCTAATTTTATTTATTTAGCCACACCACAGGGCTTGTGGGGTCTTAGCTCCCTGACGAGGGATTGAACCCACGCCCTCCGCAGTGAAAGCGCAGCGTCTTAACCACTGGACCGCCAGGGAGTTCCCAAAGCTAATTTTAATATTAGCTGTCTATGCATTTACTTTTCTCATTGCTTCTTTCAATATACGTACAAAGCAGTGATCAGTTTAGCCAATATTTACAGGAGAAAGGAAGAGACTTTAAGAAACTATGAAAGCAAATTTAAGAGCTCTAAATTCATGTTGTTGTTTTTTTTAAGTACACATGGGAACACACAAATGTGTTAGCAATTGGACGATCTATCATTATTGGGGAAAGGCAAATGTCTTGAATTTCAATGGCAGCAACCCAGTGAGGCCAGAGGGTCTACAGGAAGGGTGCTCTGAAGAGGGAACATGTCTGGGAACAGAGTCTCCCTCTGTACACACTTTCTTCCATTGAGACCACTGTCATCACTAGCATGTCTTCCAAGTTTGGGGACATTCAAAGCAAGTATTCAAAGAATGATAACAGCTGACCCCTCTGGCCTGGTCAATTTTCACCCATACCAGTTTGGCCCACGCTCTCACTCCTCTACCCTTTCTGCTCAAATGTCCCCTTATTAAAGAGGCCTCCCTTGGTACTCCTAACAGAGCACACCACTGTGTATCACTCACAGTTTTCTTCCCAGCACTATCACCACTGCCTATTTTATATTTACTTGGTTATTGTCTCAGTCCCCCTCAGGAATGTCAGCTCCATAAGGACAGGGATTGGACAGTTTGATTCAATTCTATGTACCCAGTATCTGGAAAAGCAATAACTCAGTAAGTCCTTCTACTTAAACCTCACAATGATTCTGTAAGTAAACGGATGCTAAAAATAACTGGGTTCCCCAAAGTTACCCATTTGATCAGGGGGAAATTTTATGACTCAAAGTCATATCTCTGAGTTCTAAATTCTATGTTTTTTCCAGCATATCACGCAGCTTCTCATTTTGATACTATGAATTACTTTAAATCTGGAAATTCTCATCAAGTCTTTGTGGAAATGGAGCATTGTGAAGAGTAAGTGCCCACCTAAAAAGAGCACGTACTTTTTAAATTAGTTTGTTATATAATTCCTCCTTCATGTGCACAAGCAAAAACCTTTTTCCAGAAACACAGAAAAATATTCAAGTATACTTATAATTAAGAATAATATGGAAACAAAAAGAAGTGTCACTTTTCAGGATAAATTTAGATGCTAATGCAAGGACATTAATAAATCAATGAAACTAACTGCAACTATTTAACAATTTACTAAACATTTATAGAGTATCCTTTATAGGTCAGAACCTCTGCTAAGGCCATGGAGTTATAAAGATAAATAAATAATAATCCACGTCCTTAAAAGTGTTAAATCCACTTCAAGATATAGACACATAAGTAAAAATACAATATAATGGAATCAGAGGCTTTTGTAAGTTGGTAGGAGAGCAAAGGGAATCAGTAACCAGTTCTGCCTAGGAGCATCAAACAGAAGAACTGCAGTTTGAGCTGCATCTTGGAAGATAAGTAGACATTCCCAGGTCCAACAGCAAGAGGGAGTAGCAAATGGGAAATGATATGTGTATTTCAAGGACTAGGACATTTAATATGTCTGGGCGTCAGGTACATTGAGAAGGTACAGCTGGAGATGGGACTGTCAAAGAGCATAGCAATACCACCTAAATATCCTTAAGAAGATTCAGTGAGATGATGCATGTAAAACCATCAGCATAGTGCCTCACTGTGTACTGAATAATTGCTGGCACTTGGAATGGAATGGAGGAATCGAGATTTTTATATATCCACAATTCCAAAAGAAAAAATGTCTCTTGGTATAAAAATAAATCCACTGTTGATCAAATAAAATTCTTTATTGGGGTCCCCATGTGTTTAGAAATGGCAAGCATATTATTTACACAGAGCAGTATTCAAAACCAGGGAATCCAGATAGCCATCTTATCTGATGTTTTCAGCAATAACCGATATACGTGACAGGGAGTTTAAGAAGTAATGAAGCAATCCTGTATTTAGAACCAGCCGTGATATGGACTTCACTTGCTTGAATAACAGGCTGATTTTACAGAGAAGAGGGTGTGAGTTTGATTTCTTTTTTCATTACTCATGACTTCAATCCTCAGGGAAATGACAAGATAATTTAATTCCCAAACACTCATTTGGGAGTGTCAATGATAAATGATTGGAAATATTGCTGCTCCCATCACACGGCTTTTCTTATTGGTTCTCGCCTCCGTACTTCTTTCTTCTCTTCACTCAGCCCCAAGGAGCGAACTTGATATTGGAGCGATAAAGCTTGTCACAATAAACGTAATCTTCTGTCACAATCTTTCTCTTTTTCCCCTTTTCTATTGTTTCCCCCTAAAAAAATCTTCAGTTTGATCCTTGCATGGCAACTTCATACTTCTGTATGACTGAGGGACAACAGGAATTAATTTCACTGTTTGTGCCAGTCAGCACAAGAAAGTTGTAATTTTCCTTGTCACTGCATCTTACAACCTCCTAATGAGCAGCTCTAATGCTGGGCTATTGAATTACACAATAAACAAAAGTTTTCCATCATTTAACATTTGTTCAAAGACTCTGCTGCGGGTCCACGAGAGGAGAAAGAAGAGAAATGTGCACTTATCCAGTGAATTCAATCAATGCAAACTGCAAATTTAGTTATTCAGGCTATCAAAATCTGTTGTTGTTATTGTTATTGTATTAATGCCTAAATTATTTGAAAAAAATTATCCTAACCTTACATGAAAGCTTGGCCTTTGTGGACATAAATGTGCCTAACAAAAAAAAAAATGATTTTGTATTCTAATTGAAGAATTGTTTATTTTGCAAATGAGTAAAGGGAGATACTTGGGCTAGTTATGTTTGTCTGAAAGGATGTAAGGGCTTTATTACATAGAACAGGGATCAGAAACCTTTATCTTTTGGGCCAGACTGAGGTCTTATGCCCATAAAAGTCTACTGTCTCTACCTCTGGACCTATGAACTGCCAACCCACATGGCTGCACCAGGCTCTTCCTCACCACAATTCCCATTGAATAGCAGGGACTCAGCGGGAAGGACACAAGAGCCAGAACAATGCCTTCCTTCTGGGGGGCATGGCCTTCCCACCCTAGCTCCTGCCAAGCTACCCTCCTGCTTTAGGCTTCCCTCCATACGACTCATTTAGTTCATCATAACCTCATCCCTTCAGAAAAATCTTCCTTCACCATCCTGTGCAAAAGTACAGTAGGCATTTCTAGAAGGAAAATGTGATCCCATGAAGGACCAGTGTATGGAAATTTGTATTTAAAACATTAATGACAATGGAAGTACAATTGTGCAGAAAGCATAGAAAATGAGGTTGCCCATTTAACTTTGCTTTCTGGTGCTGAGAGGTATTTGGCTCTTAAAGTACCATGACCTTAAATTGTGAACTTTCCTGTTGAAAATCTTCTTAGAATGTATTAGTGCACTTTTCATCCTGAGTAAGTAATATCACTTAGCCTTTTTTGATGATTCAGCATCTTGCAGTAGTTTGTTAAGAACAGATAGGCAGTTTCTCTTTTAAGGTAACACATTTTTCTTTCACTTGTACGCTTTTAACTAAAAGACTTTTACAAAACTATGTGGTTGAAAAATATTTTACTAAGCATTATCCTGCAAGGTGAAACATTCATTCATTCATTCTTCATGCATTCATTTACTGAGCACTTAAGTAGTTCCTACAAAGTGCAAAGCACTGTGCCAGGCTCTGGAATGCAATGGTGAAGAACACTAAAACCTCTAAGAAAGGAAGAATGTGCGGGCCAAGTTCACCTTATATTCTCTTAAGATACTGTTGAACACTCCCGAAAACCCATCTGTACACCTGCAGCATTACCATCCACACAGCATGTGGTAGAAAGACTGCAAACACAGCATAAATGCAAGACAAATACCTCCATCTGGAAGAATCCGAAAAGATTCTCAAAGGTGACCGGGACTTAAAGAATGAGGAAGAGGAGGGGTTTAGCATTTCAACCACATTTTTCAATAACCCTACATTTTCTTGCTCTCTGTTAACAATTATTCTTAACTTTCTGGGGATCCCCGTAAAGAATCTAATAAAAAATGTTAATATATTTGTATATCCATATACCTGTACACGCACACACACACGCACACACACAACCTCTTCTTTATCAATGGACACAGGTTGCTTCCATATCTTGACTGTTGTAAATAAGGCTGCAATGAACATAATGGTGAATATATCTTCTCAAATTAGTGTTTTTGTTTTCTTCAGAAAGATACCCAAAAGTGGAATTGCTGGATTGTATGGTAGTTTTACTTTTACTTTTTTCAGTAACCTCCATACTGTTTTCCATTGTGTCTGTACCAATTTACATTTCGATTAACGGTGCACAAGGGTACTCTTTTCTCCACACCTTTACCAATACTTGTTATTTCTTATCTTTTTGTTGTTAATCATCTGATGTCTTTTTGTGAGGTTGTAGTTCATTGTGACTTTGATTTGCATTTCCCTGATGATAAGTAATGTTGAGCATCTTTTCATGTACCTGTTGGCCATCTGTATGTCTTCTTAGTAAGAATGTCTCTTCGGGTCCTCAGCCTTTTTTTTTTTTTTTTTCATCTTTATTGGAGTACAATTGCTTTACAGTGGTGTGTTAGTTTCTGCTTTATAACAAAGTGAATCAGTTATACATATGTTCCCCTATCTCTTCCCTCTTGCATCTCAGCCTGTTTTTTAACGGGGTTGTTTGATTTTTTTTTTTTTTCCGGTACGTGGGCCTCACTGTTGTGGCCTCTCCCGTTTGTGGAGCACAGGCTCCGGACGCGCAGGCTCAGAGGCCATGGCTCACGGGCCCAGCCACTCCGCGGCATGTGCGATCTTCCCGTACTGGGGCACAAACCTGTGTCCCCTGCATCGGCAGGTGGACTCTCAACCACTGTGCCACCAGGGAGGCCCCTGATTTTTTGATATTGAGTTGTAAGTGTTCTTTGTATATTTTGGATATTAATCCCTTATCAGATATATCACTTGTTAATATTTTCTTCCATTCAGTCAGTGGCCTTGTTGTTTTGTTGATAATTTCCTTTGCTGTGCAAATGTTTTTTAGTTAGGTGAAAACTATTTATGTATTTTTGTTTTTGTTTCCCTTACCAGAAGAGACATATCCAAAAAACTATTGCTAAGATAAATATCAAAGAGCATACTGCCAATGTTTTCTTCTAGGAGTTTTATGGATTTAGGTCTTACATTTTAGTTGTTAGTCCATTTATAGTTTATTTTTGCGTATAGTGTGAGAAAGTAGTCCAGTTTGATTCATTTGCATGTAGCTGCCTAGTTTTCCCAACATCATTTATATAAGAGCCTGTCTTTTCCCCATTGTGTATTCTTGCATTCTTTGCCATAGATTAATTGCCCATATATGTGTGGGTTTATTTCTGGTCTCTTTAATATGTTCCATTAATTTATGTGTTTGTTTTGTGCCAGCACCATACTGTTTTAATTACTGTAGCTTTGGAGTATAGTTTGAAATCAGGGAGCAGGGTACCTCTAGTTTTGTTCTTCTTTCGCAAGATTGTTTGGCCATTCAGGATCTTTTGTGTTCCCATACAAATTTTAGAATTATTTGTTCTAGTTCTTTGAAAAAAGTCATTGGTATTATGATAGGGATTGTATTGAATCTGTAGATTGCCAATGCCCCTTTTTAATAATATTAATTCTTCTAATTCATGAGCATGGTATATGTTTCCATATGTTTGTGTCAATTTCAACTTGTTTTGACATCTTATGGTTTTCAAAGCACAGGTCTCTCACCTCCTTGGTTAAATTTACTCTTAGGTATTTTATTCTTTTGATGCAATTATAAGTGGGATTGTTTTCTTAATTTCTCTTTCTGCTAATTCATTGTTACTGTAAAGAAATATAACCAAAAATATATATATATAAAATCAATTTCTGTATATTAATTTTGTATCCTGAAACTTTACTGAAATATTGATTGTTTCTAATAGTTTTTTGTTGGTGCCTTTAAGATTTCTATATATAGTATCACGTCATCTGCAAACAGTGACATTTTATGTATTCCTTTCCAATTTGGATTTCTTACATTTTTTTTTCTTGTTTGATTACTGTGGCTAGAATATCCAGTACTATGTTGAAAACAAGTGGTGAGAATGGGCAGCCTTTTCTTATTCCTGATCTTAGAGAAAATGCTTTCAGCTTTTCACCATTGAGCATGATGTTGGCTGTGGGTTAGTCATATGTGGCCTTTACTATATTGAGGTATGTTCCCTTACTACCCACTTTTTTGAGATTTTTATTATAAATGGATGTTGAATTCTGCCAAAAGCTTTTTCTGCATCTATTGAGATGATCATGAAATTTTTATCTTTCCTTTTGTTAATGTGGTGTACTGAATTGATTGATTTGTGGATATTGAATTATCCTTGGATCTCTGAGATAAATCCCACTTGATCATGGTGTATGAGCTTTTTCGTGTGTTGTTAAATTTGGTTTGCTAATATTTTGTTGAGGATTTTTGCATTTATATTCATCAGTGATATTGGCCTGTATTTTTGTGTGTGTGTGTGGTGTCTTTATCTGGTTTCATTATCAGGGTGATGCTGGCCTTATAGAATGAGTTTGGAGGTGATTCTTCCTCTTCAATTTTCTGGAAAAGTTTGATAAGGATAAGTGTTAACTCTTCTTTAAATGTTTGACAGAATTTACCTGTGAAGCCCTCTGTTCCTGGACTTTTGTTTGTTAGGAGTTTTTTGATTACTGATTCAATGTCACTACTGGTAATCATTCTATTCATATTCTTTATTTCTTCTTAATTCAGTCTTGGGAGATTGTATGTTTCCAGGAATTCATCCATTTTTCTAGTTGCTCCAATTTGTAGGCATAGAATTGTTCGTAGTAGTATCTTTGATCCTTTGCATTTCTGTGGTGTCAGTTGTAACTTCTCTCTCATTTCTGACTTTATTTATTTGGGTCCTCTTTTTTTAATTAGTTGGTCTAAAGCTTTATTAACTTTGTTCATCTTTTCAAAGAACCACCTCTTAGTTTCATTGATCCTTTCTCCTGTTTATTTAGTCTCTTTATTTCTACTCTGATCAATATAATTTTCTTCCTTCTACTAACTTTGGGGATATTTTGTTCTTCCTTTTCTTGTTTTTTTAGGTGTAAGGTTAAGTCACTTATTTAAGATTTTTCTTATTTCCTGAGGTAGGCTTGTTTCACTCTAATTTTCCTCTTTGAACTGCTTTTGCTAAATCCCATACATTTTGGAATGTTGTGTTTCCATTTTTATTTAACTCAAGGTATTTCTTTATTTTCTCTTTGACTTTTCAATGACCCCACTGGTTTCTTAGTAGCAGATTGTTTTGATTCCACATGTTTGTTTTTTCCACTTTTTTTTGTAGTTGATATCTGGTCTTATGCACTTGCAGTCAGAAAGGATGCTTGCTATGATTTCAGTCTTCTTAAATTTACTGAGATATGTTTTGTGGCCTATCATGTGATCTATCCCAGAGAATGCCCTATGTGCATTTGAAAAGAATGTGTATTCTGCTGCTTTGGAATGGAATGTTTCATATATATATATATATATATATATATATATATATATATATATATATACTCTGCTGCTTTGGAATGGAATGTTTTATATATATATATATATATATATATATATATATATATATATATATATATATATATGCTCTATATATATTCCATCTGATCTAATGTGTCATTTAAGGCCAATATATCCTTATTGCATTTTTATCTGGATGGTCTGTCCATTGATGTATGTGAGAGTTAAAGTCTCTTACAATTATTCTGTTACTTTCAATTTCTCCCTTTATGTTTGTTAATATTTGCTTTATGTATTTATGTGCTTCTATGTTGGGTACATATATATTTACAATTGTTATATTTTCTTGTTGGATTGATCCCTTTATCATTATGTGATGTCCTTCTTTGTCTCTTGTTACAGACTTTGTTTTAAAGTCTATTCTGGCATTTTTGTTGTGCTGCCCACACTCATGGGCCACTCTCCAGTGGTGTCTGATCCCCATGTACTCCTTTCCTTCACACTGGCACTGACATGATGCTGTCCTGCAGCCTAGCCAGCACCTGCTTCTGCTAAGCACCATCGCCTTTGACATCATCGTGATGGCCAGCCACAGCTGGCTTAAGTCGAGTGACAATATCCACACGTTCTCACTGTGATGGTGATATTTTCACAAGGGTGGCTACAGCAGGACTTACAAGGATGGCTGCCAGATCGTCATGATGTACGTGTGGGGAAGGGGAGCTGCCACCAACCCCTTCTGCAGCTTTATCATCCTGGTGATCTGTTTCATCCTCTCCTTTGCCCTCTGTGGATCCCAAATGCTTGTCCTTCTGAGACTGAATGGTGGCTTCCTGGCCCTGGCTGCTGTGTTCCAGATCATCTCCCTTGTAATTTACCACGTGAAGTACACCTAGACTTTCAACCTCATACCAACCCTCCTGTCACTACATCTATAACTGGGCCTAAGTCTTCAGATGGGCAGCCACAATCATCCTGATGGCTGTGCTTTCTTCTGTTTCCTTCCCAACTATGAAGATGGCCTTCAGGGAAATGCCAAGCCCAGGTATTTGTACACATCCACCTAAGTTGGGAAATGAGCAGAAGAAAATCACTGCTACTGAGGTGGACTACAAAGAAACTGTTTTCCTCAGAATAATTTGAACTTATTTTTATGGCAATGTTCACAGAGTTAAACTAGGCAAAGTGCTAAAATAATTTGGGAGAAAATGTTTCTTAAATGGTGTTATAGTTTTATATTCATAGTTTACATGTGTCTTGTAGAGTTAAACAAGACTTACTCCTTCAACTAATTATCTATAAGATGCCAATATTTTCTTATAACTATCTATACCATTTATACTGCATTTGTAAAAGAATGTGAATGTTAAACATACCACTTTATAAGGTAAAAATAAGAAGGCTTCAGCAATTTGAGTAACCTAATCAAGTTTTTGTTTTTCCCGGATGGAATGGACTAGGTCTATTAAGCACTAAGGAAAAGAGGGAGATATTAGTAAAAATTGTTACTGACCCAATATTCTAAAAGAAGTACAATAAATAAATATTTTTCAAGCCTCCAGCTATTTAAAGAAGCAAAAATATTTCTTAAATATGTATTATTTGTGAGAATTTCTAATTAATAACCTTAACAAGTGACTTCTTTCTAAGCTTCATGTTAACTTGATATGCATTGAGGAAAGTATTTTTTCATGGCCATAGCCTGTTGCAGTAGCAAGGCCTCCTTAAGTAGTAAAATTTTAAGATAAAATTTTCTCATTTAAAGTGGTTTATAGGGTTGGAGTGTGGGAAAATGCTATACTAATAAATCTATACTGTTTTGTGTGTGTGTGTGTGTGTGTGTGTGTGTGTGTATGTGTGTATTTAGTACCAGAATAGATGAGACTGAAAGATGGACTGGTCATGACTGATGGATAGGATTAGGCTGTTCAGTAAAGCATCAGCAGTTGGTTCCTATAACAAAAGTAACATTAAAAAAGGCTAAAGAGAAGAAATGGCTTGAGTTTTTTATCTTAGTTTTGACTGGGCTCTAATCATATAGACACAGCTTCTAATAGATTGCAACTATAAGCAAAAACTTAATCTAGTTAAAAACCTGGTTTTCCTTGACAAAGAGATTTTTAAAATCTGATGCAAAACATACAACAGGAGAATTCAGGGATGTGAGATTTATCTGAATGGCAAATATATGATACACCATATGGATTTTTTTACCCTTTGTACTTACATAGTGAAAACAATTCATTTTATATATCAAATTATTATTTTATAAGTTGTAAGAGTGAGCAATTGTAGTTTTCAATATGAACTTTTCCCAATAAAACAAGTGTTCTAATCTTGAAAATAAATAAATAAAGTCTATTTTATCTGATATAAGTATCACTACCCCAGATTTCTTTTCATTTCTATTTGCATGGAATACCTTTTCCATATTCTCACTTTCAGTCTGTGTGTGTCTTTAGATCTGCAGTGAGCCTCTTGTAGGCAGCATATATATGTCTTGATTTTTTATCCACTCAGCCACTCCATGTCTTTTGCTTGGAGCATTAGTTCATTTACATTTAAGGTAATTATTGATAGGTATGTACTTATTGCCATTTTGTTCATTGTTTTCTGCTTGATTTTGGAGTTATTCTTTGTTCTTTTCTTCTTCTGCTGCTCTCTCCCCTGCTCACTCCCCTTGTGATTTGATGACTATAGTTAGTCTTACGTTTGGATTCCTTTCTTTTTGTTGTGTTGTTGTTACACAGTTTTGTTATATAGCTTTGGTTGGTGGTTACCATGAGGTTCATATATAATAACCTGTGTATATATATAATTATTTTAAGTTAATGGTCCCTTAAGTTCAAAAACATTCTAACTACCCTTCATACTTACTCTCCCCATGTTCAATGTTTTCAACATCATATTTTACATTTTTTGTTTGGTGTATCCCTTTACTTATTGTGGATATACAGATGATTTTACTATTTTTGTCTTATAACCTCCGTATTAGTTTTATGAGTTGTTGATCTACTACATTTACTGTATCTTTGCCTTTACCTATGAGATCTTTTTTTTGTAATTTTTGTATTTCTAGTTATGGTCTTTTCTTTTCAGCTTAGAGAAATTCTTTGAACATTTCTTATAATGCCAGCTTAGTGGTGCTGAACTCTTGTATATTTTGCTTGTGTGTAAAATTATTTATCTGTATTTCCAATCTAAATGACAGCCTTGCTGGATAGAATATTCTTGTTTGTAGGGGTTTTTGTCTTTTACCACTTTCAATATTTTGTGCCACACCATTCTGGCATGCAGAATTTCTCCTTAAGAGTTTGCTGACTGTCTTATGGGAATTCCCTTGTACTTAATTAGCTGCTTTTCTCTCAATCCTTTGAGAATTCTCCCTTTATCTTTAATTTTTGCCATTTTATTTATAATGTATCTTGGTGTGGACTCTTTGGGTTCATCTTGCTTGGGACTCTCTGTTCTTCTCAGGCCTGGATGTCTGTTTCTTTTCTCAGATTATGGATGTTTTCAACTATTATTTCTTCCAATAAGTTCTCCACCTCTTTCTCTCTCTCTTCTACTGGGACATCTAGAATGTGAATGTTAGTACACTTGATATTGTCCCCAAAGTCTCTAAAACTATCTTCATTTTTTTTTTTTTTTTTTTTTTTGCGGTACGCGGGCCTCTCACTGTTGTGGCCTCTCCCGTTGCGGAGCACAGGCTCCGGATGCACAGGCTCAGCAGCCATGGCTCACGGGCCCAGCCGCTCCGCAGCATGTGGGATCTTCCCGGACTGGGGCACGAACCCGTATCCCCTGCATCGGCAGGCGGAGTCTCAACCACTGCGCCACCAGGGAAGCCCTAAAATTATCTTCATTTTTTAAAAAGTCTTTTTTCTTTTCTGCTTGGGTGGTTTCCACTACTCTGTCTTCTAGCTTACTGACCCATTCCTCTGCATCATCTAATTTCCTGTTGATGCCTTCTAGTGTATTTTTTATTTCAGTTAAGGTATTCCTCAGCTCTGTATGGTTCTTCTCCATAGTTTCTAAATCTCTGTTAAACTTTTCACTGTGTTCATCGATTCTCCCCTGAGTTCACTGTGCATCTTTATGATCACTACCTTGAACTCTTTATTGGATGGATTGCTTATCTCCACTTTGCTTAGTTCTTCTGAAGTTCTGTCTTGTTCTTTTGCTTGGAACATATTCTTCTCCCACCTCATTTTCTGTAATTCTCTGTGTTTATTTCTGTGTATTTGGTAGATAGGTTACATTTCCTAATCTTGGAGAAGTGACCTTATGTAGGAGATGTCCTATGGGCCCAGCAGCTCACTTCCCTCTGGCCACTAGAGTTATATGCTCTAGGGGTTCCCCCTATGTGGACTGTATGCACCTTTCTATAGTGGCAGAGCCAACCACTATGCATGTGCTGGTAGGTGGGGCTGGCCCTTGGCTAGTTGGCTGCCAGGCCCCGCCTCATTCAATGGCTGCTGACCCGCTAGTAGGTGGGCCTGTGTCCTGGCATGGCTGGTAAAGGGCCTGGGGGTGGAGGGCGAGGGCTGGGGCTGCTGTCAGCCCACTGGCAGGCAGGATTGTGTCCTGAGGCAGCTTCCTGGGGGACTGGTGGGTCCTGGAGCTGATGCCAGCCTGCCGGAGGATGGGTCCAGGTTCTGGCATGATTGGCTGCTTGGCCCAGGTTTCCCAGGACTCTTGTTGGCTTGCTGGTAGGAAGGTAACCCCCTGGTGCTAACCAGCTAGAGAAAGGACACTGAAATGGAGTGTCCTTGTGGTAGAATGAGTACCCTAAAAATTGCTGCTGTCGGCATCTATGTCTCCAGGGGGTATCCCAGTGGCTTCCTTCCTGTCCAAGATCAACAGATGTATCTGACCCAGGCTTCTTTCAAATTGCTGCCTCTGCACTGGAACTCAGAACATGTGAGATTTTGTGTTTGCCCTTTAAAGTGGAGTCTCTGTGTCCTACAGACTTCTGGATCTCCCATATGCAAGCCCTGCTGGCTTTCAAAGCCAGACATTCTGGGGTTTTGTCCTCCTGGTACAGGACCCCTGGGCTGGGGACCCTGATGTGGGGCTCATACCCCTCACTCTTTGGGGAGAATTTCTGTAATTGTGATTATCCTCTTGTTTGTGGAAGTGTGAATCTTGGTTATACCTTGTCTTTGCCCCTCCTACCTGTCTTGTTTCGGTTCCTTCTTTTGATCTAAAATAGGTCATAGGTATCATTTCTTAAAGGTAGGGGAGGGAGCTCCTTCGTGAATGAAAATAATCTGGCCAGTCCATCCGCCCTGCTGTGTTAGACTGCAGCAGTTGCTATAGCAAATATCTGTGTTTTATGAACATCACCAAGTAACACTAGGAGTCAAAGATGAAAACAGACTTGATTAAATGCAGACTAAGTGACCTTTAAAATTATTTCATTGCTTCTGGACAGTGGTTTGGGTTATTGTGGACAAATAGCTACTCAGTAGATACTTGTGGTACTTGGGGCTGCATCTACAGGAGGCCAGGAAAGCCCCCTCCATGTGTCTGCCAGAGTCTTTCCCCTTAGAAATACACACCAGCCAGCCACCTTTAATATGGAGAAACCCACAGTGAACATTAAGAAGCACAGCAAGACAGCTTATATGTGCTCAGTTCTGTTTTTCTAGCTGAATACAGTGATATATTTACCATCCCAAATTATCTTTTCTTCTGGCAAACTTGAATGCTCATGGTATCTAAAATAATCAAAAATCCTACAGAAATATACAGTACAAAATGCAACCATACTGTTAACTAAAACTATAAAGAAGGTAAGTTTTGTTTTCAATAATCTCTTAAATTTCACTCTTCCCCTGGGGCCCTCACATGACTGCTTGTGACATGCTGCTACTCTTTCTCGTCTATCTAGAAGTATTTGAGTTATAGCTCAAAACCAGTCCTTTCTTATCCCCTAATATTCAAAAATCAGATTATATTAGGGCTCCCCTGGTGGCGCAGTGGTTGAGAGTCCACCTGCCGATGCAGGGGACACGGGTTCGTGCCCCGGTCTGGGAAGATCCCACATGCCACGGAGCGGCTGGGCCCGTGAGCCATGGCCGCTGAGCCTGCGCGTCCGGAGCCTGTGCTCTGCAGCGGGAGAGGCCACAACAGTGAGAGACATGCGTACCAAAAAAAAATATATATATATATATATGGCAAGTGGTTGAACGTTCTCCATGAATGCTCTTGGGATATGATAGCTTTAGGTATGCAATGGTTAAGAGCACAAGAGAATTCTGATTCTAATGTGTATTTGATCTAACTTTGAACAGATTACTCTCTCTCAACCGAATTCCTATTATTTAGATTGAGATTACACCTCCTCCTGGGATTGTTTTGAGGATTAAATGATATAATATATAGACACTAAGCACTGTGCATAATGCAACATAAAAGCTTAATAAGTTGCAGTGTATTTTTACCGATATTATTTTCTGCTACTCTGTTGCCCTGTTATCCTGTCAGTTTTACTTTACTGCAAAAAAAAAAAAATCAGATTATTTTAATGTTCTGGGCTCCGACAATCTACAGCACTCAGAAACTCATTTACATTAAGGTGTAAAGGACCGATGGCTAATGGGATGTAATAAAACTTCAAGAACTATTTATATTTTAAAACAAAGGAAATGAATCCTTAATTAATAACCATCAGGCAGGAAACAGGGTAAGTTTTCTAGAATCTCTTAAATCCCAGCATATGATTGATTTGCGATAGCATCGATAAAACTGGTTCCAAATCATAAAGTCTGTACAGTTCTCACTTTCAACAATAAAAGGGATCACAATGATGAATGGTCCAAAACATTCACTGTTTCCAGCAGAACTACAGATGTTGGCAACTTCCTTCCTTGGATGTCTGAGTGACCCGAGATCTTACATGTAACTTATACGTGCCGTTGTACGTCTAGTGTCTATTAGATTGATTGCATCAGGCTTAAAGAGTCTTCCATTTGAAGAACTTGTAATAAAATATTTTTTCCTCTTCAGGAAAAAGAAAAACAATAAAAGGGATGTTACTAACACGGAAGCATAGCATATAATATCAGACCCTTGCTCCTAAAGACAGGAAAGGAAGCTGACAGAATAGAATACTAAGTTCTACTGAGCAATCACATTGCTCCAAGAACTGTCTCAGGTGTCTGCACTTATTATATAATGCAATCTTAAAGTCTTTTCAAGAGGGACACAGTAGCCCTATTTTAGGTATAGGAAAACTGACATTTACAGGGATTAAATAGCATGTTCCAAATTGCATACTAATAAGGAGAAAAAACAGAAGTTTAAACAGTTTTTCTGACTCAAAATTCCATGGTCTCTGGATAGACACCTGGCTTATTCTGTCTGAACAGAGGGAATCCAATCAACAGCTACCATGTTTTAAGCACTCTCTGGACTGAGCACTGCCACATGGCAGCTTGCTTAATCCTCATCACAAATCTGTGGATAAGACACTATTTGGTCCACATTAACACCTGAAGAAACGGATGCTCAGTGTGGTAAAGGTCACAGAACTGGCAAGTGGTAAATCTGGAATTGGAGCCAAGGTCGGCCTAGGTGTAGATTCTAATTCCAAATTTACCAAAGTTTCTATGCTGTGTATTTTTTGTTTCAACTAAAAATGGGTGATGATACTCAAAGACACAGGGCAAAAAGTATTGGGGGCAGAATTGTCTCCAATTTATATATCTCTTTTATCCAAAACAGAGGAGATTCCACAGCCCATACTCACTATTGTAATGTTTGCTCCTTGACGGAAGCAAATTTTTTCTTTTATGTCTAGTCTAAGTGTTTTGGTTTTATGTCACTTTAGTGAATACTGATAAGTTTTTGTCTCCAAGATTTACTGCTTTTGTTGTTAGTGGTAGTGTTTTAGAATTCTGGGGAAAGATACAGAGGGGAGAGGAAAATAACGAAAGGGAAAGCTCTTGGCAAAGAGGGGCTGTGATAATAATACACACAATTTAAAAACAGAGAAAAAAGAGCATTAATTTAAAAGTTTTTATCTATATAATGAGAAAACAACCCTAATACCTGAAAATATCCTGTTACTTGCCTGAATTTACTTTTCACTCAGAAATTTGACTCCATGTAAAAATAGGCATATGTCTCAAGTACCCAAGTTTTTGACATATGTATATCGCTCAGTAACTTTCCATAAAAGGGAAATACCTCCTGCCATGCATTACTCATCACAGCCAAAGCATTTATATTTAATACTGCCAAATCCAGCAGTTTAAATGTACCTTTTTATCCATACCAACTCCCTTGGAAGAGGTCAGGGGCCATGATGTGTTCCCTGGATGGTCAAGGTTGTAGTCAGACAGAGAGGGACAAGAGTTTGGGAGGAGACCAAGAAGGAAACCTGTGTTCCCTAGACACAACACAGAACTTATAGATAAACCCTTAAAGTTCTATTCTACTTTACTGTTTCAGATTAGCATTTAGAAAATGCTCTTCTCAAAGACTAACTGAAACAGACCTGATAATACATCTCCTTTCCAAGTATAATGATACAAATTATTCAACTGGGGCTGCTGCCATAATTCTCTAAATCACAGAACTGGATGAAATGGTTGTAATACCTTGTTCATGATAATGACTGTGATGATGATAACATAAAAAAATAATACCCAATTCACGATAGTGTCATAAGGTCTAATGGGGGAGGGCGGTTATTTAAAGTATGTGGCACAGAGTAAGTCCTCAATAATGCTACTTCCTCCCCAATCTCTTTTAAAGTGAAGCAGTTAAATTCCCAGCAACATGTCTGGAATCCAACTCTAAGCATCAGGATTACACATGGAAGAGATGAAAGACTGTGAACTATGTTCTGTAATGTAGAATGAAAACCTAGTTGGATACTGACACTATTCGTTTCATTTTAAACACTCAAGAAATAAATAAATAAATAAATAAATAAACAAAAGACAGGATCCTTTGTGGAGCATCCTTTGATTCTTGTTCCCAACCTAGGCTTAGGAAACTCAACAGTGTCTCCAGCTGAATGGGTGGGTACCAAGAAATTGACAAACATTTCTCACAAATAGTTTAAATTACTGCCACTGAAAACAAAAAAAAATCACAAAGTATTTTGGGAATAAAACATGGGGAAAGGTTTTCTCTGGAATCAAAAGGCTGCTAGATCACTGCTCTAGGATATTAAGTCTCTAAACTGTAATAAGAATAAAGTATAATAGATGGAAAGCGCAGAGCTTTCACCTTTGATTATATAGTTACTTGTGTTTGCAAAAGATGAACTCTACATAATATGTAAGTGTGTACGTGTCTGTTAACAGACGGAATCCAACCGGGCTTACTAAGTGAAACAGATTACAAGGAAAGCATGCCATTTGCCATATGCTCACAATTGTTATTTCTTTTATTTGTTGTTTTATCATTTGTTTTGTATTTTTAATTAATTCTTTTTTTTTTTTTTTAAACAGAAGACAAAGCCCTTATTTGGAAGTGATGTAAAAACAAAGGACTGAATCTGAGAGTCACGCTTTGCTGACCAAGATCCAGAAGTAAGCTGTTTGTTTTAGGGTAGACAGGATTTGAAGCATCTGGGTAAAAGCATGTAAGGGGAAGCATTCAACATCTTCTGAAGCTGAGCCATGAATACCATGTAAACAAGTCAGGAAAACAATGTATTGTACATTAAAAAGCACATTTTCTCATCTGCAAGTTTTATGTTGCTTTTGTTTTGGAGGTATAGATATATACATCTCCTTAGGAAATGACAGATGCTCTATAACTAAGCTGTTATACTCAGAGTGTGGTCCATGGGTGAGCATCATTGGTGTTTCCTGAGAGCCTGTCAGAAATGCATAATCTCAGGCCCCACCCTAGACCTACTGAATCAGAATCTGCATTTTAACCCAGGTGACTCAGGCTTATTAAATTTCAAGAAGCACAACTGTGAAAAAACAATTGCACTTGACTTTCTATAGCATTCAGGGACCCCTTTCACACCCAAGGATCCTGCACGTGCCAAGCATTGTTCTAAGAGTTTCATATAATTATTCTCAGTGTATCTCACCCTGGTCACACATTAGAATTACCCAGAGAGAATTTTTTAAACAAGATTATCAGGCCCTACTCCAGATAACATAATTTAATTAGTCTGAGACAGGGTCTGAGCAAAGGTCTTTTTAAGCTCTCCTGATAGATCAAATATGCAGTCAAGGTTGGAACCAATTGCATTATCCCATTTAATTTTTACCTGCAAACATAAAGGTGCGTATGATTACATTTGCAGAGGAGCTTGCTCATGGTTGCAAAACATGCATTTAAACTCGTCTTTCTGATTTCGAACGCTCACGCTTGCCGTTTAAATCTACCAAAGTGTTGGGGACCTTCATGCCATCCGACTGCAAGCTCCCCATGTGTGATTATCCCAACATGCTATACTCTGTTGGAAAGTCTCTGAGAGAGAGGAGAAAAGAGAGTGGACTCTGGGACCTTAAGGTTGGGCAAGGCTAGGATAGAAAGATGAAGAACCATACAATTGCTTCTCCACAAAAACAGCCCGGCCCGGTGCTGAACCCATTGAGAGTATTCAACAGACCAAGAATGGGCTGGTGAGTCACAGGGGGGAGGTGTGGATCTACACACACGATCCCAAATTCGATTAGCACATGAGTTTACAAGAGACAACCAGGTGTGTTTACAAAAGTACCCTGGCAAACACATGAAAGGATGCTCAACATCACTAATCATTAGAGAAATGCAAATCAAAACTACAATGAGATATCATCTCACACCAGTCAGAATGGCCATCAGCAAAAAATCTAGAAACATAAACGCTGGAGAGGGTGTGGGGAAAAGGGAACCCTCTTGCACTGTTGGTGGGAATGTAAATTGATACAGCCACTGTGGAGAGCAGTATGGAGGTTCCTTAAAAAACTAAAAATAGAATTACCATATGACCCAGCAATCCCACTACTGGGTATATACCCTGAGAAAACCATAATTCGAAAAGAGTCACGTACCACAATGTTCATTGCAGCTCTATTTACCATAGCCAGGACATGGAAGCAACCTAAGTGTCCATCAACAGATGAATGGATAAAGAAGATGTGGCACATATATACAATGGAATATTACTCAGCCGTAAAAAGAAACAAAATTGAGTTATTTGTAGTGAGGTGGATGGACCTAGAGTCTGTCATAAAGAGTGAAGTAAGTCAGAAAGAGAAAAACAAATACAGTATACTAACACATATATATGGAATCTAAAAAAAAAAAAAGGTCATGAAGAACCTTATTTTATAAAGGAATAAAGACGCAGACCTACTAGAGAATGGACTTGAGGACACGTGGAGGGGGAAGGATAAGCTGGGACAAAGTGAGAGAGTGGCATGGACATATATACACTATCAAATGTAAAACAGATAGCTAGTAGGAAGAAGCCACATAGCACAGGGAGATCAGCTCGGTGCTTTGTGACCACCTAGAGGGGTGGGATAGGGAGGGTGGGAGGGAGGGAGGCACAAGAGGGAGGAGATATGGGGATATATGTATAGCTGATTCACTTTGTTATAAAGCAGAAACTAACACACCATTGTAAAGCAATTATACTCCAATAAAGATGTTTAAAAAAAAAAAGTACCCTGGGCACAGCCTCTGGACCAAGTAACCTACCCTTTGTGGGCTGCTCTATCACTGCAGTCCCATCAACACACTTGCGAGCAAAAGATAGCCTGAAATTTCAACTGATTATACCAACATGGGATGACCAGTCAGAGGCTAATGTGTGGAATGTTCCTACGGAGTCAGGGAGGATGTGAGTCATGACTTCACGCATCATTTAAACAAGCCATGTGTAGACTTTTAAGCATTTGCCATAAATGGCTCCTTATATCACCATCTGTTCACTTTAGGTACAAGAAATATTATAAGATCATTCTTGTTACATAGATTTCCAGTTTGCAGTTTTGAAAAGCGTTTCTCCTATCTTTTGAAAAATGTGCAAATAAGTAAGAAGAAATGGGCATTTTCTTTTACAAACTATACTTGCAATGGTGTTAAGACAATCTCTCTTGTCAGCTGGCCCAACTCCAGGGACTGAGTCTCTCTCAGGGAGCACTGAAAATCCTAGTATAATCCTAAAATGTGGATGTTGACTTTGAAAGTCTAATTTAACTGACAGGTGTGTGAAATGGCACATAGAAAACTCCCCATTGGGGACAGTAAAAATGCTAGGGAGTAACAGTTAAGGAGAATGGCAATGATATAACCTCACTTATTTTCTCATTATATATGATCCTTTTCTAACACAGAAATTTATTTTTGTGATACATAAGATTGTACTCACATTTATAAACACCTGTTTTTAAAGTGAATGTCAAAATTACACAGACTGGAAAGTCTGCCTTCTGGGAAAAACTGACATATAACACACATTACTTCTGGCGGCGGGGGGGGGGGGGGAGAAGCAACCCTCTCTTTAAATGGTAGGTGGCAGTGTTCTACCTTTGAACTATGGATATATTAACTTCAAGCCAATGAAATTCTGAAAAGAAAACACAGTGATGAGAAACATCATAATGATGAAAGAGTTTAATAATTTGTTCTATTTTGCATATAAATTCTGTGTATTCTAATGTCTGACTTCACCCAATGTCACATTAATCAAAGGTCACAATGTTTTAAAGCACTAAGATTTTAGCATTACTTCAGGATAAGAGAAGAATAAGAAAATAAGTTTGCAAATATGAAGAAAAACTTTAGTTTTATTTTAGGGATCCTCTGCCTGAATGTGCAGTTCTGAAAAAGCTACTATTTTAAATAAATGATAAACCCCTTATCTCTTGGCTCATGGAGCCTCATGTTCACTGAGTCTACAGAAGTTGATACCATTTGCAGGGTCCAGGAAGAGGGAATCAGATTATGAGCAGTGAGCACCTGCGTCCTCTGCGCAATTCAGAGGCGCTCTGCCCCCTGGTGGACTGTTCAAGCATAGGCTTTGAGAAAGGGTTTGGAAGCCTCATTTCCCGCCCCCTTCTCCTACTGGCCTCTTCTCATCTGAAAACTCCAGTAGAAGCCCCAAGTTGAAAGCTTTTGCCCATTCGTTTCGGTCAAAAATTTCCTTTGATATAATATAAAAACCCTCGGCTACCTAATCAGCCCTGCACGGCTAAAATAAGAACCATATGAGATCAACGCGTTATCGTTGGTTATCATGGCTTTCCATAGGTAAGAAAAAAGCAGAGAAGTGGAAAATGAGACACTGGGGAGAGACGTGGAAGCGGTGAGGGCCTTTGGAGTCTGGGAAACAACTGGAAATCTCTGGACAATAAAGAGAAAAGAGAGTTTTAAAATGAGAGGGGCTTCCCTGGTGGCGCAGTAGTTGAGAATCCGCCTGCTAATGCAAGGGACACGGGTTCGAGCTCTGGTCTGGGAAGATCCCACATGCCGCGGAGCAACTAGGCCCACGCGCCACAACTACTGAGCCTGCACGTCTGGAGCCTGTGCTCCGCAACAACAGAGGCCGTGATAGTGAGAGGGCCGCGCACCGCGATGAAGCGTGGCCCCCGCTCGCCCCAACTAGAGAAAGCCCTCACACAGAAACGAAGACCCAACACAGCCAAAAATAAATAAATAAATAAATAAGCCAAGCATTTGAAGCCCTTTAAAAAAAAAAAAAAATGACAGGGTGCTCCAGGAAATGAAATATTCTGCAGTTTCCTCTGGGCCACCAGAACCACAGCAAACCGTCTCTTCTGCTCCCTTTCGGCCTCTTGGCTGTGTCGCCAGCCCAGGGGGTAAGTCTGAAAGGCTCCAAGCCTCAGTTGCTTCTAGCTTAGCCATGTTTCTCCCATTTGGGCTAGTTTGGTCTTCCCCAGTGCAAGCTTTCTCAAAGAGCCCTCAAGGTTTTCTCAGCTACAGGTGCCCTGCACCCACAAAGAAGGCCGTGACAAAATCATGGCTAAAGAGGAAGTATCATCTGCTGAGAGCTTAGAAATCTTGATAAGCGCTTTACGTGTACAGGCTCTAAGCCTTTGCAACAAATCGCAAACCACACAGCGATAACAAGCTCTATGTGCAGCTGAAACCTAGAACTTTCCGATTCCAAAAGCTATGTTTTCTGTCTACTTCTCCAGTGCTCAGATAGGTTGGTCTCCTCCTCTTAGGTCTCCCCCAGGCCTGCTTCTAACTCAGGTCCTCCCTTTCCTTTTTCTGTATTTCAAGCACCATGTAGTTAGTGCCTTGGAATCTAATTCCCCAGCCTAGAGACTAAACATTCCTTCTAAGAATGCTGATCTGGAAAACCCCTGGGATAGTGGAACTGACTTGCCCTCTTTGCAGACTGTGTCTAATTCCTTTTAAATTCTTCCTCCGGATATAAACTAAATCCCTCAAATTGTGGCAGTACGTGTACCAGAGTATCATCTGTCATCAGCTTTTCTCTCTTGAAGGTTCAAACTCCTAATTGCAACCCAGAATCCAGTGAATCAGTCTTTCCATAATAATAGAATTACCACCCAATGCTTTTTAGGACACAAAAAAGGACTTTTATTTCATTATTTTCCTAAACTTCATTTTGAATTACACATGTTTTGAAAGGTGGAAAAGGCAATCTGCAGTCACATTAACTCCATCAAATACACATAATCTGAGTTTTTGCTGCTTCAGTGAATTACAGTCCACTCAGTGTTTCCTGACGCAAGAAGATAATACTAAGATAACAGAGAGGAAGAATGAAGAAGACTGGTCTGTAGAAAATGTTTTTAAGTCAATAACTGTTCATTCATAGGTGCAGTGTCCATTCTCAGAAAGGAAACTCTAAAATTCCTAGAAACACAAGACAATATTGGTATTTGGGGATGAACCCACATTCATATATTTGTGTGAAATTTTGTGCAGTTCAACAGTATGGAAAATGTTATTTGTTACCACAGCCAATGAAAATATACTTTCATTTCTATGACGGTTAAATATTTCCATCTCCCATATAATGTTCTGCAAAAAAGCCATACTATGCTATAGGCAGCAGTAACTGAAAAGGCGCTTAACAGTCTTAACTACATACCCCTAGGATGAACAATACACTTTGCATAATCATGTGCGATGGTGGATGAGAAGTCTGGATCTCTTATAACTACAAGGGTTTACAAGCTTCTACTTCATACAGTATGACCCCAATCCAGTCAATTCAGCCAAACAGTCAAGCAAAAATTTAGGTAGGTCATCTATAAGTGGCAAACAACCCGTTTGACTAAATTGACCATGTTTTGTTAATAGGAGGACACAATCATTGCAGGTGCCCTATAAAGAAATTACTTGTAAATGGCTATTGGTTTCAATTAATTTTGCCCTCTTAGGCTCCTAGAAGTTGGCTTAATTGCTTCTTAGGCCCAAGAAAAAGCCTTAACAAAAAGACAAACATATTAATAACATCAAAATAAATATCACGCTCTGTGCACAGTCTTCTCGGTAGTAAGCTAGATTTCTCCATGGGAGAAATGTCACAAAAAATGAACAGACAGACGTGGGGATACAGCAGAAATTTAGGATTAGCTAATGCCTACAATTTTCTCTTACTCCAGTGACAGGTGTCAATGTTGATCAAAATTTTCTTTTGTACTTAGTTTACGTGTGAATCTTTGAATAGGATATTTTCAAGAGTCATTATGCCAGAGTAAAGGGCTGCACAGCAGGGAAGCAGTGTACTTCAGCTCAATACATCTATTGTCTGACAGTCTGGACTGGGGAGCTTCAAGCAGAGACTGAATCCATTTTACAAAGACAACTTGTTTCTGCAGACAAAAGGTATCACCTGCAGAAAGCTCTCTAAAGAACGGAGTGTGAATCTTCTTTGGCATAATAAATGTTCCACAGACATTCATTTTTCATGCAGGTAATCCTTAGGGGCTACTCCATTTTATTCAGATCATGCATATTTCATCTATTAGTGTGTGATCTTGCCCTGTGTCGGGGAGTCCTCAGAGTGAATTTGAGATAACAACTAAGTATTTTTAGAATTTGAAAAAAAAAAAGAGATAAATTTAAAGTATTACTGATAGTATGTATTTTCATTGAAGTGTCAGGTCAATGACAAATTTCCAAGGTTCAAAAGCTTGTTAGTTCCCTGGTTGCCCAGTAAGTCTGAGGTTTGGTTCCGTGAGTTACAGGAAAACAGGCTCAATGTTAGCTTCTCTCAGCTTTTTGAAAGTCCTTGCATGTCATTTTCTAATAATCTTTGTTCCTACTCAAACTTCAATAGCAAGGGAAAAGAAACAGGTTTTTATCTTTAACATGGTTTTTAGAGGTTTTACAATTTTGAAGATTTTTGGAGAAAGGAGCTAGTTCTATTGGTTACTTTATATGTTAGCACACAAAGGAATTACAGATGGGAAGGAGAGTGCAAATGACTGTCAGAAAAAAGTCTCATGCATTTAAGATTTTTTTACAAGTCAAAATATACATCCTCCTGTTGCCACCCATTCCTTAATTGTATAGAACCATTCCCATCTCATCTGTCTCCTTCATAGCTCACTCAATTGGGATTAAAAATACTTCTCTTGCAAAGGAACTTATATATCTTATACCCATCAGTTTCATCAGTGGCGTTAATAAGAAATATAGCAGCAGCTTGGGTTGAGTCACCCATCATATCCCCCATTTCTGGGGATTTAATTGTGTAAAATGACAGGTACATGAAATTAGGAGGAAAAAGCAATCTGCAGACTTTGGCACTAGCACACGTTACATTTTGTTTGAGTTGTTAAGGAATGAGGTTTGACAATCACTACACAGGAATTACAAAATTAGAGATCTACAGACAACAAACAATCATAGGCATTGGTTTTCAGCTTAATGCCCCCATCCACCCCCCACCCCATATAGTTTCAATTATAATAAAAATAGAGATCTTAACATCAGAATTTTGCTGTTAACTCTTCAAGCCACACGTAGGGTTTGAAGCACCAAATCCACAAGTTTCTCCAATCAAGTTTAAATGAACAAAAACGGAATGAAGACGGAAGGATGCCAAAGCAACTGTTGTTAAACGAAGCTGTAACACAAAGTTCTCCCCCAAACACAGGGTATTAGTGTCTAGTTCAAGTACTACCAGGCTGTATGTAGATCATGTCTCAGACAGGCTCCAGACAAGAACTACAAGTACTTCTGGTTCTAGGGGGCATCATCCGTGATACCAAAGCAGGGCAGGGATCTCTTTTCCATCATCGATTTTCTGAAAGTTGCAACCCCCCTTGCGATGGGCTGTGGCAGGGTCGGTGCTGAAACTGGGGTTTGAGGGGAGAAAGTGAGCCCCCTCCTCAGCTGTTTGAACAGTTCTCCTTTAGAGCTCTCGCAGGGCTGTCCTGGCTTCTCAGGATCCATTGCCCTTGCTCAGAAGAGAGAGCCTCACTCCGACCCAGTAACAGTCAAAGAGTCGACCTACCTGTGGAACCAGACACAGCATGGTCCCCCAAAGGCCGCTTAGGCGACCCCACTGCAATGGACAAGTCAGCTTGTGCACTTAAAGCGTATCAGTTTATGGAGCGCTTGTTTGAAGTCCTCGTTGGACATGGTATAGATGATGGGGTTGATGAGGGAGTTGACATAGCCCAGCCATGTGAAGAAGTCAAAGATGGCCAGGTGGAACCAGCAGGCATCCTTGCAGATAGGCATCACCAGGGAGATGATGAAGAAGGGCAGCCAACACACGATGAACGCTCCCAAAATGATTCCCAGGGTCTTGGTGGCTTTGCGCTCCCTAGCGGCCATGAGTTTCTTCTTCTCCAGCAGGGCGTCGGAGACTCGCACTTTGACTTGGTTCACGTGCACAGGAGACCCCGATTCGCTGGGTAAGTCTGCAGCCCGCGAATTAATGGAGGTGACGGAAGACGTGGACCCGGGCGAGTCAGTAACCAGCTGGGCTCGGGTCAGACGCTTGCCGGTTCTGTTGGGCGTCTGTTTCAAAATCCGGGAGCGGGCTTCCACGTAGATGCGGCCATAGAGGGCGATGAGCAGCAGGGTGGGGAAGTAGAAAGCGCCCACCGTGGAGTAGACAGTGTAGAGGATGTGATCTGTGTTCACCACGCAGTTCGACACCTCCTCCTCGGCTTTGGCCTGACGCCAGAAGAAGGGCGGCAGCGAGATGGAGATGGAGAAGACCCACACGAGCGCGATCATGACCGCCGCCCTCTTGGGAGTCCTTTTAGCCGAGTACTCCACGGCGTCCGTGATCGCCCAGTAGCGGTCCAGGGCGATGACACAGAGGTGCAAGATGGAAGCAGTGCAACAGGTGATGTCCGATGACAGCCAGAAGTCGCACACCACCTGGCCCAGCGTCCAGCGTCCCGTGACCGTGTACACGGTGCTGACGGGCATGACCAGGATGGATACCAGCAGGTCGGTGACCGCCAGGGAGGCGATCAGGTAGTTGGCGGGGGTATGCAGCTTCCGCGTCCGGTACACAGTGGCGATCACAAACGCATTGGAGAGCGTGGTGGCCAAGGTGAAGAGCGCCAGCAGCACGACCAGTACTACTTTCCAGGGCAGGGCTATGGAGTCCTGGTAAATGTAGCTCTCGGCGCTGCAGTTGTGGGAGGGAGCAGCAGAGACGTTGGCTTGCGAAAGCCCCGTCTGGGAGCTCACGGACAGCGGCGGGGCACACTGAGCGCCCGCTTCCTCCATGTCTCTCCAAGCGCAGCTCTCGGGCATGGAGCGGACGAGGACGAGGAAAGGACCGCTGAAGGGACCAGAGTCTTGTCCCCTGGTGGCTAGTCGGATCCGTGGGTTCCTCAATTACTCCTCCACCCAGGTTCCCAGGTGAACCTAGAGGTCAAGGGCGAGGCAGACGAGGCCGGCGGGCGCGTCCCCTGCACTTCGGGGCGCCCGTCGCTGCCGCCGCGTTTCTGGCTGTTCCTCTCTACGCCCCGTCTTAGCCCCGGGTTGCTAAGGGCTGGTCCACAGAGCCCCGCTGCGCTCCGGCTCCCACCGGGGCGTCTAGAGGAGGAGGCTGTGGTTTTGTTTGAGGAGGGAGCATCGGCCAGGTGGGAGGTCTTACCCCAGTTGCTCGGGGCTGAGAGTCTCCTAAACCGGGCGCTCCGGGATCTGCAGACTCGGCCCGCACGAGTTTCCTAGCTGTCGAGACCAAATCTTGCAGGCCAGCGAGGGGTCCTGATCTTGCATTCCCGCCCTCCTCCCCAGACTGGGGCAGTTTTCCTGCGGCGGCCGCGGTCGCCAGAGCTGGGCGGGGTGAAATCTGGGAGCCGCGCTGCGCCGCGCCTCGCGCCGGAGCTCTGCCCGCCCTTCTTTTCACGCGCTGGCCACTCCGGCGAGCTGCCCCGCGGAGAAGGGGCCGCAAGAGGTGGGACTCGGGGGCTGGGGCTGCGGCTGCTCGCGCCGCGCCGCCGCCGCCACCTCGGTCCCACGGGCGCCGCTCGGAGCCATGCCGCTGGGCGCACGGGTCTGGGGGACCTGGCGCAGCGGGCGGGGAAGGGGCAGGTGTCTGGGGGAGCTGCAGGGACGCGGCATACGCCGGTCCGGGAGGAGCGTGTGAGTGGCGGAGCGGTCGGGCTCCTTTTATAGAGTCCAGGTCCGGTCCGCCGGAGCCGTGCAACTCTTGCCGTGCGGCGAGTGCCAACGCCGGCTCCCCAACACCTTCCCTTTTTCTCTCTCCCTCCCTCCTATCCTCCCGCCCGGTTCTCTTCCCCGCCAAGGAAGCTCCCGCCGGGTCCTATCGCCGTCTTCTCCAGGTCCCATCCCCTGGCCCCTCTCCCAATCCGAACACCCGGGAGCCGCGGTTCTGGCCGGAATGGGGTTGAGGGCGTCCTGTCCATGCTTCTATCTTCTTCCGAGCTTGCTGCACGCCCCTCCAGTTACACTCACACCCTCAGCCGCGGGCACGTGCACAGCCTCACTAGGCTCCTTACTAGGTCCCTTACTAGGCTCCTAAGTACCGTCCCCCCCACCCCACCCCCCCGACCCCAGTAGGCCCGGCCAGCGCTAGGTGGAGCCAGCCGCAGTCTCTGACCTCTCCACTCTGGAATTTTATCCAGCCCTGCGGGCCACACCCAAGTTAGAAGGAGGCGCCAGTAATATCGCCTTAGAAGGAAATGGCCAATACTGCATTTTATACTTCGGGATTCAAGTCATAAACTCTCGGTACAATACAAACTAATTTTTCATATCTGATTTTAGGAATCTGTGCTTTCCATTTAATCCCTCCCCTTTAACTGTGAGTCGACAGGAAAGAAGAGAGAGAAAAAAAAAAACTGCAAAAATGTACAAGTATCACAAACACAAGCACACTGTGAAATTAAACCGTCCGCTCCACCCTCCCACTTCAGCCTCTCAGCAGTTCAGTGTCTCAGGAAAACAGTTTGCAGTGAGCGCGCTCGCTCCTACAGCCCGTCTAGAAAGGAGGTCATCAGAATTCAAGAAACAAACGGGCTGTGGGACCACGACCACCAGCACCATCCGTGCGCCTCCTTCGGCTTCAACAAATACATCGGGGTATCACCCATACGCGGCTCCAAGCAATACCAGTACCTCGGTCCCATGACCCCGGAGCAGGTGCTCTGTACCCGTTCCTCCTCCATCCCTAACAGAAACACATGTAGAGTAGAAGTACAAGTCAGAGAACATTTAAAGAAAAGTACCAGGAAAGGACACCGTATTTTCAGCCGTGAGAGCTAAGTGATCCCAACTGCGAGTTCCAAGCGTCTAGCTCCGTGTTTGGCAGCTAGAGTGCATTCAATAAAAACGACCTTATAATTGCACTTATCAGGATAAGTGTAAGCACATTTTAAAGAGAATTATTCAGTTTGGGGCCGGAGATTATCTTGCCCGTTCAGTTTAGAAGAGTCATTGAGATCCTTTGAAAGAAGAGCTTTTTACCCAAGGTGACACAACCCTAACCCCAGTTCCCTTGATTCCCGCGCCTCTAAGCCAACCAGACGGGCAAAAAATCTAGTGCCTGCTCTATGCTGGGAATTCTTCTAGGCATCTGGGTTGTAAAGGTCAATGGGGTAGACCCAGACCCAGTTTTCAAGCAGTTTACATTCTAGAAGAGGCAGGCATGCAATAATAACATGAACAGGTAAATAATTAGCATACTTTCATATACTGTTAAGTGTTATGAAGAAAATAAAACACATTCATGTCTTGAGAGTGAGGGTCCTTCTTTAGGTGGAAATTCTCCAAAATCGTCCTCTGGCTGCAGTCTGGGCTGCAGCAGCCAAGCTGGGTATAAAGGCACCACCCTCTCTGGCCTCTCCTGCCTTCCCTAGTGCCCAGCATCGCTCCGGTAAATTTAAGCGTCATTTGCACCGCATCTTAAGGGGTCCTGCCCATCCTTCCACCCCACCCACCTACATCAGGCCGCTGGCGAGTTAACTTATTTTGCAAACTGCAGAGCTCTCTTAGAAACCGCAGCAAAGGAAAGCGAAGCAGGCGAGCCTAAACCACTAGGTGGAGGCATTAGTCAGGACGGAGCAAAAGTGTGTGTGGGCGCTGGGGGCAGGCGGCGTGAGGGGAACGGGCAGGAAACTGTTTTCCCGCTACCTTAGGGGAGCGGGGCAAGGTTAGAGAGAACTGCTGAAGGGATGCGGGGAAGAGGAAGGCAAAGAGGAATGCTAGAGGCTGCAAGCAGCCTTTCCTTTTGCAATTTAATTGCTCCTCCTCGGGCTTGGCTTTAGCGAAGTGGGGAACCTGTGGATTTCTCCAGCCACGCCTTCGCTGCTTCGCGAGTCCCGGACCCTGAGTGCAATCTACCACCACTGGGAGGAGTTTGATTTTTCCTCCTTTGGTTAAGAATTTGCGTGAACACACCCAGCCATCACACGGATGGGATTTTGGCAGAATTTAGTGGAGAACCGTCCTTCATTAACTTGGCTCCCTTGTTTCACTCACTTTTTTTTTGCACTTAAAAACATATAAAATATAGATATTTGCACATGAGTGCATGTTTGTGAAACACTCCAGAGACCAGGAAATCTTTAAAGTCGCCTCTGCCAGGGTCGCCCCTGCGGAGGAGGGTCCCTTGGCCGCTCTGCAGTCCGCAGCCGCGCTGGGCAACGTCCCTTCAAGTCTGCAGGAAATTCAGCCGACACAGACTCAGCTGGAGGGGCAAAGAGGGAACCGAGGTGGGGTACTGAGCTTCTGCTTGACTACCGGGCACTGAAACTGCGAATTAATGTGCTCCCCTCATCAGCTCCAAGCAAGCGGAGTGGCCTTGCAGCAGAAACTGGGGAGGTGGGGGATAACGCTGCAACTGCAGCGACGCCTGTGATTAGACACGAAGCCTGAGAAGGTGAGCTGCAGAGGGACCACAGAAGAATCGCCCCTCCAAGAGACCGAGCCTATGCTAGAAGGAAACGCTACCGCTGCTGCCGCGAAACACGAGGCGCGGTCCTCCGGGGTTGCAGCGCAGCGCTAACGAGACCCGACGCAGTGAAGACAAGCCCCTTCCACCTCCACGCAGCCCCAACAGACACCCGGTAGAACGTGCTGCAGCTCAGCTCTGGCTTGGCTGGAAGCCAGCCAGCCCTCTGGTCTGTGCGCTTGCAACATCCCTAGACTCTTTCCTGCATCTCCCAGAAAGAGACTTTAACTCCAGGGCACAGGAGCAAAGAACTTCCTTGTGAATTTTATCTTTGCTTTGCAGAAAGAAGAAGAAGAAAAAAAAAAACACCTGGAACACTCACGCTCTCGTCGCTTTGCTCTTTTGATAAAGCAAAGTGCAACTTCACACTCTGCATCCCCACCAGTTGAAAAATCCACAAGCAGTCCCTAACCACAAAGTGTGAGGACCTGGCAAGCTACTTCTTGCAGATTCTGCTTCCTCTATCTATGGCCATGTTCTTTTTTGTTTGCTTGCCTTTTTTTTTTTTTTTTTTTAACCTCCACCCAAGAAATGGGCAGCAGGAGGTGACCATGAGCTCTGTACACCCTCATGCACGGTGGTAGCCTGTTTTTAGGTTTCTCTTATATTTCTTCCAGTAACGATTCCTTAAGAAGAATACTGGTAGTAATGAAAGTTACCTCTTACTTATGTCTTGCTTGAAACTATGGAGACGTTCCGATAAATGAACATTTACATACATACAGATGTATACATACAATTTTTGCAGACAACCTCTGGGGTTTACCAGACCTTCTGAGGCTCAGATCCCTCTCCATATTATTGACCCAACACTGGGCTTTTGACTTGGTATCCGTGTCACTGTACTTATGTGTTCTGTGCTCCTCAAGGGGTCTTTAAGCCAAATAATAAAAATGGGTGCTTTATTCTCTAAGTGCCAGGCTGGCATAAATTAATGCCTGAGAATTAGGAACTCTGCTACGTGATTGTGTAATGAATACAAATATTGTATAAGCTATATCTGCATTTAAAGAAGAATGCAGACAAAAATTAGAGCACGTATATATAACTTAGACATGTTCTAATGCCTGTGTCTGTAGTAACAGCCACTTTGCTACTTCCAACAGATACCCACAACAGGTAGGTTACCACTGGTTCAAAGCTAGCCCAGTTCCAACTAGTTAAAGAGTCAGCTCCCAACTCAGATCTCAGTCACGTATTACCTGACTGAAGACCTAGGTTTTAGAAGATAATTTGTAACCTAAAGCTTATAGTAACATAAGCAAGTTTCCGTGGGGGAGAAGAGCACTGATTTTTTTTTTTTTTTTTTTGACAAAGAGCAGGTTTTGGCAATAATAAGAAATCACTGAATAGGAAAACAATGCCAGCGAATCCACCAAAGTTGAGAACAGCTTGCTGCCACCAGCAGGCAGTTCTGTGCAGGATGAAGTCTCTCCTAAAGAATGAAATCCAAGAATTTAATAGTGAAACTGTCCACTGGCTTAAGGAAAGAAGCAATAGAAATTGGGTTTTGCCTTATTTTCAGACTAGGAAAAATTGCATCACTGTGTGATTCTTTCCAGTTTTGCAAAAAACCAAGCCAAGCTATTTTACTGCTTCTTCATCTGTAAATAACGAGTAATAAGCACTGTCTTTTATTGAGGGCTGTGTGCTAACTAAACCTGCACGTTCCACATACATTCTCTCACTTAATTCCTGTAACAGCACTAGCAGTGTCATGATCATCTTCATTTTCTGGATGAGGAAGCTGAAGCTTAGAGAATTTAAGTAAGTCTGCCGACAGCTGGAGAATGATAGAACTAGCCTCTCTAATTTCAAGGTCCTCCTCTTTACCAATAGTCTACACCCTGTCAGCCAGGCAACTCAGCACTGGCAGCCCTTTTAACCATCCTGCCGGTGGCTTTATTTCATCTCACTTGTGAAGTGGCATCAATGCTGATAGCTATTTAAATCTCCAGAGTAGTCTTTGGTTAGGTGCCTATACATTTTTTTCTGGGGCGGGGGGGGGGGGCGGTGGTAACGGTAAAATTCAGGTAGAGAATTGTGCACCATGATTATGTTTAGCCAGTTAATCATTACTTCCTAAGTAGCACGGTTAGGTGATCACATACCACATACCACATATTCTGAAGTCCACAGCCCAAACAGTTTGACTTCCTTTCCTGGTCCCATTCAGTTACCTTCAGGGTTCACTTTTTTTTCTTTTCTATCTCATCTACCTTTTTTTTTTTTTCTCCTCTTCATTATCCTTCCCTGTCTTCTCATCCTTAATCACTTCCCCCTAAGCCTGACACACATATGCATTAAATAAAAAACAAAACAATAAATTAAAGCTTTTACAGTTTGTTTGGAATACGTTAAATACAGTGACACTCCCTGGTCTCCATTTTTAACTATGTTAATGTAAATATCAGTTAAAAAAAAAAACTAAAAAAATTGAACTGCTAAGTCTGTTGAATGTAATTAACTTTTTTCCCACCAGTGGGTCAGTCAGTGACGTAACCAAAAAAAAAAAAAAAAAAAAAAAGAGGGCTTTTCCTTGAAAGAAAATTATTCAGATCAAAGTTCTTTAAAGGACATCTTATCAACCAGATATCAGCAGTTTGGCAAGTTCATCTACTAAGAACTTGCCAAAACCAGGAATATAAACAAAATGAATCTAGATTCCTATGTACTAAAATTTTTGCCCTTTATGCATGAAAGAGTTCCTCCCAGCCCCACTCAGATCTTATTTGTATTTTTAAAATATTTTTATTTTTAAAATTTTTATTGGAATATAGTGGATTTACAATGTTGTGTTAGTAATGTACAATGTGTACAGCAAAATGAATCCGTTATATATATATCCATTCTTTTCCAGATTCTCTTCCCATATAGGTTATTACAGAGTATTGAGTAGAGTTCCCTGTGCTCTACAGTAGGTCCTCATTAGTTATCTATTTTATATATAGAAGTGTGTGTGTATGTCAATCCCAATCTCCCAAATTATCCCTCCCTACCTTCCCCCCTGGTAACCATAAGTTTGTTTTCTACATCAGATCTTACTTCTTCTTGCTTTACATACACTACTAACATGTTTGGCTATGTGATTTCCAAGGCCCCTGAAGATCAGAAGCATCACCTTAGAAACGGATGAGAAATTATGTCAGGTAAACATATTGAATGCATTACAATGTCACAGCTGTTATCATTATTGCAAAATAGTTGGGAGAATCCAGGGTAAACTTTAAAAACTAAAAACCTAAAATAATGACAATATTATTATTTGTATTAACACATTTGTTTTTTTAAAGTCTTTATTGAACTTGTTACAATATTGCTTCTGTTTTATGTTTGGTTTTTTTGTCCCCAAGGCATGTGGGATCTTAGCTCCCCAACCAGCAGATCAAAACCCACTCCCCCGGCATTCGAAGGCAAAGTCTTATCCGCTGGACCACCAGGGAAGTCCTTAACACATTTAATAGCATGAAGTATGGTATTAACTCAGACATTTATTACAAGTGATGGAAAACCAATTTAATCATACCTAAAAACAAAAGAGAATTTGCTTCAAGGAGAGCTGGACCCCTCAAAATCAAAAGAGGAGGGCTCCCCTGGTGGCACAGTGGTTGGGGGTCCGCCTGCCGATGCAGGGGACGCGGGTTTGTGCCCCGGTACGGGAGGATCCCACATGCCGTGGAGCGGCTGGGCCCATGGGCCATGGCCGCTGGGCCTGCGCGTCCGGAGCCTGTGCTCCACAATGGGAGAGGCCACAACAGTGAGAGGCCCACATACTGCAAAAAAACCAAAACAAAACAAAACAAAAAAATCAAGAGAGGAATTGAGCCACCAGCCACCTTGGACCAGGAAGGAATGCAGCCAAGCCTTAGGAACCATCCTCACTCCGGACACCATCACGACTCTCCTTTTTCTGTTGGTTCTTGTCTGTGTGTTGACTTTTTTCATCTATTTCACTGTAGACAGGCTTTCTCCACATTGTTGAAAACACAATCATTAATACCTTTTGAGGATTACATTTTAAAGCTTCAATCATCTTGTAGAAACTAATTTGAATCCGTTCCAAGTTCAGAACTTCCGAGAAATGGGTTCTGCTTCTGAATAAAATGTAGACCATGACAGGTCAACATTCTGAAAGTAACAACTAGAAAGGCTGAAAAACTGTGGAAGCAAGAAGAATTAGACAAACTAAAATCCCAGAGAAGGAAATGTATTTCCTTGAGGAGCTGATGATTGCTCCCTGTTTTATTTCCTTGAGGCAATTGCTAGTTCTGGACACAGGCTGTGGATTAAACTTGGTCCCGGCAGAGGGATTCTACTGGGAAAAGAGAAGCAAAGCTTTTGATAGTCATTAGGACCAGTGTGACAATTTTGAATCTAGAAGTGCCCCAAATGCATGGCCAGTTTTCTTTGTGGACATTTGCTATGTGTTGCAGCAAAACAGGAGACCAAGGAAGTGGGTAGGAAAATTCTAACAGGCAAATTGAAATCCCCCAGTTTTGGAGTGCTTAGAAGAAAAACTCTCTCTAGGGAGAAGGAGGCCTACATTAAACATAGATTGAAGATGCAGAGAGACAGAGACCTTCCAGGCTCTCAATCAAAAGGCCAGGATGGCAAAGCCCAGAGAAGAGGATACATCACAGATGGCCTGAGTCTAGTTGCAAATCAGCCTGGACACAGCTTGATGTCTAACCGGTCAATGTAGTCAGTTCTACATGCATTCTGCCTAATGTAGGAAAGGGTGAATGCTCTCTGGACAAAATCATACCATTTGGGGCCTCTAGAGTCCATTTATATACAATATCTGATTGCAATTTAAAAATGATACATGCACAGAGGTAATAAAAATGTGACAAGTAATAATAACTAGAAAATCAAGACAGCAGAAGTAAATCCATACACAATCCAGATATTAGAGTTAGCAGGAAAGGACTTTTTTAAACTGTCATAAGAGGGTGTGGAGAAAAGGAAACCCCCTTACATTGTTGGTGGGAATGTAAATTGGCGCAACCACTATGAAAACAGTATGGAGGTTCCTCAAAAAACTAAAAATAGAGTTGCCGTATGATCCAGCAATTCCACTCCTGGGCATATATCCAGAGGAAACTACAATTCGAAAAGATACATGCACCCCAATGTTCATGGCAGCACTATTTACAATAGCCATGGAAGACATGGAAACAACTTGAATGTCCACCGACAGACGAATGGATAAAAAAGATATACATATATGCAATGTACCACTACTCAGTCACAAAAAAGAACGAAATAATGCCATTTGCAGCAACATGGATGGACTTAGAGATTATCATACTAAGTGAAGAAAGTCAGAAAGAGAAAGAAAAAAACCATGTGATATCACTTATATGTGGAATCTAAAACATGACACAAACGAACTTATCTACGGAACAGAAATAGACTTACAGACATAGAGAACAGACTTGTGGTTGCCAAGGGGGAAGAGGGGTGGGGGAGGGATGGACTGGGAGTTTGGGATTAGCAGATGCAAACTATTATATATAGAATGGATAAACAACAAGGTCCTACTGTATAGCACAGGGAACTATAGTTAATATCCTGTGATAAACCATAGTGGAAAAGAATATGAAAAAGTATATACATAGATGTATAACTGAATTACTTTTCTGTTCAGCAGAAATTAACACATTGTAAAGCAATGATACTTCAATAAATAAATTAAAAATAAAATAAAATAAGTGTCATAGAGTGTAGGAGACAAAGGAGACATGTCACATAATTTCTCAGTTTTGGTAAATGTTCCATGATTATGTTAGATGTTAACATAAGGGAAACTGGGTGAGGGGATGTAGGTATTCAATGTAATATTTTTACAACTCTTTTAAAATTCTGAAATTATTTCCAAAATTTTTTAAAGTTTTTACCTACGAGAGGGGTAATGGATCAGGGGTAAGCACGAGACTTCTTAATACGTTTTGTGTAATTATGATTTTTGAATCATGTGTAAGTATGAACCATTAAGAAATAAATTTAATATTTTAAAATATAAATAAGAGGAAAGATTTTTTTAAGGAATTTATTCTTTAGCTACTCTTTAGATTTTGTCTGAAGATGTATATACACGGCTGTTCACGTGACATATGATGCAATAATATACACTATTAGAAGGAAGAGGTAGATAGATATCATAAATAAAGTAAAATAAATTAAAAGGATTTATGTAGAGTTTATTGCAGAAAGTATTCAGTCCTTAGGATCTCATATTCTAATTTAATATCAAAGTGAAGTTTCCATTACTACTGCTTATAAAGTACAAAATTACATCACCAGCTTTGCCAACAATAATTTAGAGAAAATGTAAATGCTTTGCCTTAATCAGACTCCTAGTAAATGTTCAATGAATGAGTCAGTGTTGCCTTTCTCTACCTCTCCTCTACAGACTTCAGATGGCCTTTGTCAGCAGAAAGGAAATAGGATGGAGCATGGTTTTATGGCAGCCTCTCCGTAGACTGAAATATACTTCGAGTACATGAAGTAATGAACAGAAGGAAACTGATTAGAGGGGCATAATGATAATAAAAACCTTTTCATGTGTTTTTTCCCTAAAATTGTATTTCCATGTTTAACTGAGAATCCAATTGTAAGTACAGGGTTTGGGTCTGCAGATTTGCAATTATTTAATTGTACAGAATAATTAAATATTTTCTCTTACTTGCATGTGCCATTGCATGCCAATTGCACACTACTGTGTACCTAAAGGTCAGATTTTTAAATTTGACCATATTTGCTAGTGAGGTTTAGCTGTTGACAGAGATACTAACGTGATTGTGCTCCTGGTATCTCTTCTGTGATAAGAGGCAGCTGCTCTATGGCATGCCATCCATCAGGCAATGGTTTCTTTATATTATATTTTTTGTTATTATTCTTCATATCTCAATTTACATGAATTTAAAATCAATTTGGCTGCCAAATAATGAACTGGGACACATATTCCTTTGTTATGCAGTTACTCCATGTGCTTAGGGAAAACACAATAGTCATAAGAAAAGCTACGTCATATTTTCTTTAATGCCAGGTAACTTACAGCCGTGATTTGCTTCATGGATTTGCCAATGCCCAAATTAACTTTGCTCTCCTCATCAAGTCTGAGGATAAAGCTGGGTTTTATCAGCTTTTCATACAACTTTTCCAGATTCCTTCTGTGGATTTATAAAGGCTGATTTCTGACACCAGGGTTATGGAAACAGCTAAACAATTTGTTTTTATCAGTACTTCCCACATAGTAAACATTATTTGATTGGATCAGTCCCTCTGAAATGTTCTTTTTCTCAATTTTGAATGGGAAATTCTAGATTAAAGTGTTGATTTCTCTTGCTGGAAAATTTTACTTTCCTATCAAATTTGTGCTCTATACTCAATTTCCTATTCTCATTAGACTATACTTTCATCACGTCTCGGTCTCTTTGTGTCCCAGTGGAAGGACATTTTTTTCCTGGATGTTTTTGCGGGGTGTTTTTGTTATTGTTGTTGTAGCATTTGCCTTTGTGTGCAAATGTGTGTATTAAATTTTTGGTTTCACTGAATAAGGACTTACAGATTAAGAATTCCCTAGTACCTCAAATCCCTTATGCAAACTTCTTTTTGAAGGGATGTTTCATTGAGCTTATGTTAAGTTTAAGCTATTGAGTTTAAAACAGAATACCTAAATGAATTTTCATTTCATTTGAAATATTTGGGGGAGAACAATGTGTTATTATTTTTGTACCTAGTTTCAGTGCTGAATAAGTTTCAGGGTCTCTGCTGCCACACAGATCTGAAGGCTGAAGAATCACTCCTTCATACAGCTAAAACCCTTTCCCAGCACGCTTTTTGGAAAGCTCTGATTTTGTATCCCCATCCAGTAGTTACTTTTCAAACATCACAGATGTTAGACATTTCAATGTTCCTTGTCAAAAGTCTCAGGTTCATTCACAGGAGCAAATGGCTTCAACTAGTCAGAAAAGGCAATCATGCTAGAGCAGGGTTTTGGGGGCCCACTGCTGCACTGTGGAAAGATCTGAGCTGAGAGGTCTGAGTAGCTGTGGTAGGAAAGAAGACCTCGCTAAGTGGTCTTAGATGAGAACTACCAACCAATGTGGAAGTATACTACATTTCATCCAATCTAAGAAGTCATCAATGGTAAAAAGAACCATTATTTTATGTACCACTAAAAAAAAGGAAAATGCCACCAATTAAATTCACAGGGCTTCCTTATTATTTAGAATTTTATGTTACCCCATTGAAAGAGATCTCTAGACATGCGGAAATTTAGATGTTTAACTTACATGTCACTTTTTTGCATACATAAAAAAATGAAATTAATTGGTTGAGGCATACTCATGAATTTATATTAAGAATGTCAGTCTTCTGAATCACTCTCAACATGCCATCAGTTTTCATATTTTCTCACACATCATCATCTGTGTCACCCAGAGCATAAGTAATACAACATTTCTATGAGAGTATTGCACTGTTATCTCTGCTATTTTTCTCCAACGCAATATTCTGCTAGCTCTTTTTCAAGATGTGTAAAAACAAGTAGTGAGTGACAACCACATCACGACTCTCCCCAGTAATTATACAATACAACCTATTTCAGAGATGCTCAAATATGGAAAAAAATGTTCTTCTTAGACTTGATAAAATACAGTAAATTCAATATGTTTAACAGCTTGCATGACTATACTGGTCTGATGATTATCAGCCTTTCCTATATATTCATCACAATTGGTATTTACATAGTCTGTTTTGTGTGAGAAAATCAAAATACTTCTCAAGTATTAATAGCACATCTTCTAATTATAAATATTTAAAACCTATAAGTGATATTATGTCCAACTCAGAAGTTTGACAAAAATTAAAAATTTCATTGTTTATCTGCCAAGAGCTAGAATGAATATTACTAATCAAGAGAAGTTAGGTATAATTTTTGAATTAACGTTGTGAGTCTAACTTTGGTAATCTAAACTTTCATGAGTAAACTGGGAAAAATCCAAATTGAATACAATTTTTAAAACTATGATGAGAAAAAAATACTGTCCATCTAAAAACTAACAAAATAGCACAGAGAAGGATTTTTTAAAAGGAAAAGGAAATTTGAGAATTGCTAGATACATTCAAAAAGATGTGTAAGAGCATGAAACTAAGGGAGATTGATGGAAGTGACTGTTTAATGTGAAGCCAGAGTTCCAAGAGACTTTTAAATGAGACAAGAATGCAAGAAAGCCTTAAAATATCAATACACAAGTCCATTCTAGAATTAAGAAAAAGCAGTAATGCCACAGAATACTGAATCAGTAATAGAAAGCACAGAATTAAGAATATCTTAGAATATAGAGAAAGAGAAGCAAGAGATGAAAAGGAAAGAAAGATGAGAGATATCTATGGGGATTCTGGAGAAAGAAACCAGAAGACATGCAACAATTAATGATACAAATGAAGAAAACTTTACTGCACTGAAGAAAATGTTTACTCACTGAAAAGTCTACTTATTGAAAGCACTTAGAAATTGTAGGCCAAATAATGAGAAAAGACATACATATAAATATAGCCCATCATGTTTATTTGTTTGATTTCCAGGATATACTATTTTTTTACATCCTGAAAGAACTGATGCAGAGAAAAATAAAACAGATTACCTTCAACAAGGGGATCAGTAGGGGATGTTTCTTTCATCAGTACTTCATCACCTTCTGGTGATGATGAAATGTCTGTAGAGTTCTGAGAGAATAAATTTTGCAAAAACAGATTTCTATATCCAGCCAAATTGCTTTTCAATATTGCTATACTGACAGATGAATGGATAAAGAAGATGTGGTACATGTATACAATGAAATATTACTCAGCCATAAAAAGGAATGAAATTGGGTCATTTGTAGAGATGTGGATGGACCTAGAGTCTCACACAGAGTGAAGTTAAGTCAGAAAGAGAAAAACAAATATCATATATTAACACATATATGTGGGATCTAGAAAAATGGTACAGAGGAACCTATTTGCAGGGCAGGAACACAGATGCAGACATAGAGAATGGATGTGTGGACACAGAGGGGGAGGGGAGGGTGGGATGAATTGGGAGATTAAGCTTGACATAAATACACTACCATGTGTAAAATAGATAGCTAGTGGGAACTGTGGTATAGCACAGGGAGTTCAGCTCAGTGCTCTGTGATGACCTAGATGGGTGGGATGGGAGGGGCAGAGGGAGGTGCAAGAGGGAAGGGGATATATGTATACGAACAGCTGATTCATTTTGTTGTACAGCAGCAACTAACACAACATTGTAAAGCAATTATACTCCAATAATAATAAAAAAAAGGAACATGAAGACAGACCTAGATATGCAAGAAATTATATACTTAAAAAAAAAATCAAAGCTATACTTAACTGAAAACTTTGGAATGTTATGTTCCAAAATGTTAACCATTGATATTCTTTGGGTAGAAGGATTAGAAATGATTTTCACTTCCTTACTCTCTTTTGAATTGTTATTTGCATTTGAAATTAAGTACGAATTGCTATTATTTCTAAAAATAAAACTAATTTTATTTTTAGAAAATATTCATTAAGCACCTGATAGCAATGTAGAAATTATATTGCTACACCATCCTAACCCTCAGAATTTATTTAATATTATGCATATTATGCACAAGTGAAACAAATTAGTTCAATTTTAACAGGTATTGAAATTACACGCTATCTCTTAAAAATAAAATTTACCCAAGGTAAAATCTGCATGTGAAACATAACTAAAACCCTTTTAAAGTAAAGAGAGCTTATGTATAGATTATGTGCAAGTACCTGATTTGTAAACATATATGCATCTATTGCTTTGTGATACTTTTAAAAATTATATTTAGTAATTGTAACTTATCACCGATATATTACAACCTAGAAAATTTGCAGCCTAAAATATTTCCAGAAAGAATGGACTGATTTTTAAACATTACAAAATTTCACTGTAATTTCATGTTCATATTGACTACAAATTTGAGAAAAATGTTTTACATCTCACATTAAAGGTGAATGAGTCTCAAGAATAAGAGGTCAGCTTATCATGAATTTCTAATTTTCTAAATACTGTCTTCAAAATCATAACAACATTTTATCTGTATTTGAATGCCGTATCTCAATAAAAATATTTTATATCTGTCCAGTCTTGGATCGTTTTTATAGAAAGCCTCTTCCTCCAGGGAGCAGTTAACAGGTTCTTGACAATTTACTGTTTTTATAAAGTAGTTTAAACATCAGCAAAACTTCATTAATAGTCAAATGTTAATATTTACTAACAAAATAGAGCAGAAGTTCTAATGCTCTGTGGCTGTGTAAGGATAGGGGTCGTGAATGTCCACATGGATTCAGAACCAAGTAGGATGCTGGGATCGCAGTAGGAAATTCAGTAAATATTTGTATCATGAAACAGTAATAGCTATTCCAAAACGGAGCCAGGGGCATAAAGTTTATAATTGCTAGTATGGAGATCTTTATGAAGGTGTTCTAAAATTTAACATTTCTCATCTATCATTACAAAAATAACTAGATTATCTTTTCTTTATCAGACTGATTAGGAGCTTTGAATCAGAAATTAAACTGATTAGTAAGAAGAAAGATAGAGTTTTGCTCATGTTGAGTATTTCCTATAAAATGGGCACTTATGTTAGTTTCTTATTACTGCTCTGCTAAATTCCTGCCACCTAGTGGCTTTAAACATTACAAACTTATACTTTTGTGATGTTGGAGGTCAGAAGTCCAAAATGGATCTCATGGAGTAAAATCCAGGTGTGGGCAGGATTGTATTCCTTCTGGAGGCTTTAGAGCAGTGGTCCCCAACCTTTTTGGCACCAGGGATGGGTTTCGTGGAAGACAATTTTTCCATGGACCAGAGGGTTGCGGATGGTTTCAGGATGATTCAGGCACATTACATTTCCTTGATAAAGTAAGTAAATTTTAATGATAATTTTACAAGTTATCTAGTAAGTAAAATGTTTTTCTGAGCTTTCTGAGCTGCTCTAGCAAATTAAATCCAAGGAGGGAGTCGTGGGAACCTCCGTAGCTTTTCATTCAGAAGCACGGGTAACAACCCGAACCTGTGATTGGCATCTGAGTGGAGGGAGGTAGTCTTGTAGCACTGAGCCCTTCCCCTGGGGGATCCCACGCTCTCTCCAGGTGGATAGTGTCCGAACTGAGATGAACTTGTGGGACACTGAGCTGGTGTCACAGAAATGCTTGGTGTAGGAAAAAACCCACACATTCAGTGACCAGAAGTGAAATAACGCTGTTAGCATAGTGTGAGAGGAAAGGAGAAACACAGAAAAGTTTTTCCCTTTAAACGGACCTAAAAGAATGCCACTCTAAACTGAGTCTATGAGTTTATGCCTAAGCCTGTCACTAGAAAGTGTGGCCTACAGTGGAGAACTGTTTACACTGTATGGGGGATGGCCTTCAAATGTGACCCTACAGCAAACATTCAACAAGTATGAAAGGACTTGATAATCTCAAAAAACATTCACGTCTCAGATTCTCAGGTGAAATGTTTTTTCATAGTTGTCTCTGCATCCCGAGGACAGATTCCAATTACACTTTAATTTTGAGGTTATAAGTTGTCATCCTAGCATGTATTCTGATATACTCCCAAAGTTTATACCTCTAAATTGTTTTCTGATAACCTATAAGAATAACTCTTCTCGCTCTGTGGACCTCTTTAGGCCTTATCCTTCTCACCCACCCATCCAAACCCAACACACACAACTACGAAAATTACTATTGTGAAGAAATTATTCTTCTATTAAAATGAATTTTATAGTCTCTTTATTTTCAAATATTTTATTAAGCAAAAGGTTATCTCGATTGGTAATGAGGCTGATTCTCTTAGATGGCATATATAACCACAAATTTAATAAGTCAATTACATATTTGGTATAGTAATACAAAAAAAAGTATCTTAAAGAAAATAAGGGACTTCAACAACAGCAAATAAATTATTATAAGATTAGGCCTAGCCCATACAAAAAAATATATATGTATGTGTGTGTGTGTGTGTGTGTGTGTATATATATATATATATATATATATATATATATATATATGTAACAAAGCAAAAAAAAAAATCACTAATGTTTGGAAAAAGATCCAGCACATTAACTGCTTTGTGAGCTTGAAATACATTATAATAAATACACCTAAATTTATTGGCAATGACATTTTCAACATAGACTAGAGTGGGGGAAAAATCAACCAGACTTAGTCATGCCTTCTTTGACAGGAAGAATTGTGAAAACACATTTTATATGATCAGTTCATATACGTTCTTTCTTTTTTCCTTGGCACAGAGGAGAAAAACACTAATTAGTACTACCGTACTTTCCTGGGAGACTTATGCTGCGGTCAGTGATTAATTACATTTGAGAACAAATGGCCAAACACTTCAATGCTTTCATTTGTATCAAAGAGTGAATATTGAAAAGACTGTGAATCAATGTCCTTTTTCAAACTACTAGATATCCAGGAAAGAATGCTATGTGAAAGAGGTGAGTAGAGCTATTGATTCCTCTCAAAACCGCAATGAATTAGGCTAAAATAGAGAAGACAATAGAATGTATATAATGCTACAGCTAATTTTACTCAGATGAGAAATTGATAATGCCCAGTGAAACTCCATACCTCAGACAATTGCTCTGAGATTCCCTCGTATCAACTACAGCTCTGCTTTTTGGGCAAGTCAATTACACTCTTGGATATAAATGCACTGACTCGTACATTATTTACCACAAGGATTCTGAAATATCTAAAAACTTTAAAGGAATATTTAGGATCTTAGTGGCCCCCAAGAATTTGCTTCTCTCTCTCTCAAAGCTGCTCTGTTTGGGAGTACACAAAGAACCTCTAGCATGCTTGATGTAAAGAGTGATCATTTATTTCTCCAAGTCACTTACGTCTCTTACGTCCTGTTTATTGAAACTGAGACCTGACACAGCTGCCTACCCCATACCCACCCACATCTAAATGCTCAAACTACCAACACGACACATCCAGCTTACAGACTGTGATTGGATTTGAAAAGTAGCATCGGCAATCGGAAGGGGGTGGTAGGATCAAACTGCTCTGTAGGGAAGAGCATTTTACCATCGACGTTACTGAGAACTGCTGGTGCGTAGTAGTCTTGAAAAACACTTTGACTTTTTGTCTGACTTATTACTGTTTCTGTAGTCTCTGCAGATCCTGCAGCCCATTATTGCCTGTGTCCTGGGTAGACTCCTCTCATTGTTTCACTCCTACCCTCTGCTTCATCTGATGCATTCCTTTTTTTTTTTCTTCTTTTTTAAAAATGTATTATTTGTAGAACATGAGGCTGCCAGGTTACTGCACCCCTTCATTTACTCACATCAGCCGCTTCTAAAAGCAATTCCATTGTTATCTCCCACCAATCTGTAGCATCCTGTTTTTACTAACTTTTCCCCTGACCTCCCTTTCGGTATGTGTCTTTATTTTCCCCTTGCTGTCTCTCTGTTCTAATATCTGTATGGTGGAGTAGTGTTTCCAACCATGGAACTACTTTTAATCATGGCCAACTTTGGGAAATGCTACCATTTTTATGGTAATAAAGGACTGTATCATTCACTTGTAAAAAAAAAAATGTATTATTTGTAGTAGCAGTAGTTGTAGTAGTAATAGTTAATAGCTGCCATTGTTGTCCGTGCAGCTAAAACCAGACTTGGGCTAAGGAGATGTGATATAAAGCCCCGCTTATCAAAAAGGACTCTGATTTGGCAATATTCACCATGCCTTATGGTTTGTTTGTTTGTTTGTTTGTTTCTGGCGGTACGCGGGCCTCTCACTGTTGTGGCCTCTCCCATTGTGGAGCACAGGCTCCGGACGTGCAGGCTCAGCAGCCATGGCTCACGGGCCCAGCCGCTCCGCGGCATGTGGGATCTTCTCAGACCGGGGCACGAACCCGTGTCCCCTGCATCGGCAGGCGGACTCTCAACCACTGCGCCACCAGGGAAGCCCATGCCTTATGGTTTTATAGTGCTTTCTTACATATATTGGGTTGGCCAAAAAGTTCATTCAGTTTTTCCGTAACATCTTCTGGAAAACTGGAATGAACTTTTTGGCCAGCCCAACACATACATTTAATTCTCACAATACTACTATGGCATTGGTATTTTTATTATTATCATTATCATCATTCCTATTTTAGACATTAGGACTGCTTGCCCTAAATCAACACAACTAACAGTCTGCAGAGCAAAGACTTAAACCCGTGTGCAGTGTTCTCTCTTACATTATTTGTTATTTCTTCTTTCAAAGGAAGACATATAATCATAATACATCCACCCTTGCTTGATACTTCCAACATCTATATGCATGCCGTCCGCATACTCAAAAAAACTGATGATTGTAAGTCTATGTCAATTTCTGGGCATTAACTGTAATAATAAAAATAGAGGCAGATAAAATATTCATGAGCATAGAAACTTCAACCATGATTAAACTTCAACTGATTTGAATCGCCATGGTCCTTACAGCCCTCTGAGGAGCAACTTGGTAGCCAGCCTCCAAGATTTTTGTGTCCTGGTATTTAATGCTCCCCTCCCTAACTAAGCAGGCTGGTCTGTTTAACAGATAGAAATGGCACAGGGTGACTTCAGAGGCTGAGTCATTGCTCGTGCTCTTAGACTACTTACTCTATAGCCTGTCACATGCCATGTGAGGAGGATGTTCATGCAACCCTACAGATAAATTCTCATGGCAAGGAACTGAGGCCTCTGGCCAATAACTAGTACTCACTTGACAGGAATACGAGTGAGCCAGCTTGGAAACGAAGGCCTCCAGGCCCAGTCAAGCCTTCAGACCACTGTAAATTCATGAGGGATCAAAACCAAAAGCACCGAGCAAAGCCACTCCTGGATTCTGACCCACAGAAACTGTGTGGGATAATCAATACTTGGTATTCTTTTACACTGCTAAGTTTTGAGGAAATCTGTAATGCAACAATGAATAACTAAATCAGGGAAGAATCTGGAAATACTAGTTCTTCACTGGTTTTTATTACTTTGAGAACACTCAACTGTGCTGCATTCTTAGATCTGACAAACAGAATTAGATTCATAATACATTACATTTTCTAAGGTACATACTGTGAAATTCTTTCAGATGAAGCTTCCTCATAAGAAAGTACATTGGATACTATAATAATTGACACACCTTTCCTGTAGTACAAAATGAATCTGCTTTATACAAGCCCCAATGTAGAAAGTTCTACCCTATAACAAATAGTGTTAGCACAGTGTTCTGATGATCTATATTTCCTTTGCTCCCCATGTCACCTCAGCTCATATAGAGCATTTCAGTCAGAATCTGTGGGTCCCAGGCTTGCAGCTGACACAGTTTCAAGGTGACCATCAGCTAATCAAAATGATGAGATTTAGGGCTTCCCTGGTGGCGCAGTGGTTGAGAGTCCGCCTGACGATGCAGGGGACACGGGTTCGTGCCCCCGGTCTGGGAAGATCCCACATGCCGTGGAGCGGCTAGGCCCGTGAGCCATGGCCGCTGAGCCTGTGCGTCCGGAGCCTGCGCGTCCGGAGCCTGTGCTCCGCAACCGGAGAGGCCACAAGAGTGAGAGGCCCGCATATCGAAAAAAAAAAAAATGATGAGATTTAACAATCTGAAAGAATTCACCTGCAGATGTATAGCTATAGTATATACCATGAAATGACTGGGCTGGGGACTGGGAATTATTATATTTTGTGGAAGGGATGGATCTAAACGAAAAAATGCAAAGTAAGTTAAGCAACAGATAAAGCATTTTTAATAAGCAATCTTAAGTACACTGAATAAAAAATAAATTGGCTATAATAAATAAGAAGCAAAGGAATCCATAAAGATAGTTTCAACACAACACCATAAACAACTATGCTATAACAGTTCAGGGAAGATAATAATACAGAATAATACTAATACCTAGTATCTATGGAGTATTTTATGTGTTGTGTTAAGTGATTTATATATATTAACAGAGTGAACTCTCAGAACTAAATCTTAAACTTTCCCCCCACTTCTTTTTTTTATATATAAATTTATTAATTTTATTTATTTATTTTTGGCTGCGTTGGGTCTTCATTGCTGTGTGCGGGCTTTCTCTAGTTGCGGTGTGCAGGCTTCTCACTGCAGTAGCTTCTCTTGTTGCAGAGCACAGGCTCTAGGCACGCAGGCTTCAGTAGTTGTAGCACACGGGCTCAGTAGTTGTGGCTCACAGGCTCTAGAGTGCAGGCTCAGTAGTTGTGGAGCACGGGCTTAGCTGCTCTGCGGCATGTGGGATCTTCCTGGACCGGGTCATGAACCCGTGTCCCCTGCATCGTCAGGTGGACTCTCAACCACTGCGCCACCAGGGAAGCCCAGCAGGCAGATTCTTAACCACAGCGTCACCAGGGAAGCCTATTTCCCCCTTCTAAATTATTCTCAGCAGCATACTAATATTCTTTAATTTCTCTCATTTAAAAGCAAACAAAAGAACCACTTTTGACCATAGATTCCTCTAGCTACTGCTTTATGTCTCAGCTTTCCCTGATATCAAATTTCTAGAAAATTATTTATAGCTACTTGTTGATTCCAGTGCTTTGGTTCCCTCTCTTTTTCTCTGAGGGGTGGGGGGAGGGGTAACACATCTGACAAAGTCTTTCACCTCTACAACTCCACCCAAACCGCTCTTGTCAAGTCACCACTGCCTCCTAGTTGCCAAAACCCTTTAGCCGATTCTCAATGATCATCTCACTCGTCCTACCAACACTTCATACTGATGATCCCTCCCTCCTTGAAACACTCAGCTCACTTGGTTCCAGAGCTTTCTCTCTTTCCTGTCTGCACTCACTCTCTTGGTGATTTCAGCTAGTCTCCTATCTGTAAACACCATCCTTACACTGAGGACTCCCAATTTTTCATACCTGCAGCACAGACCTCAACCGTGACCTCCAGATTCCTATATCCAATCCTCACTTAATGTTTTCTCCTAAATGCCTAATGAGCATCTCAATCTCAGCTTGTCCAAAACCGAGCCCATGACGCCCCCCCAAACGTTAGCCTCCCCCAACTCAGTTGATAGCAACTCATCCTTTTAAACGCTTAAGCCCAGGAAACTTGGAGCCATCACTGACTCCTTTCTTTCTCTCATACCTCTCATCCAATATACCAGTGTATCCTGTTGATGCTACCTTGGAAATACATGCAGAATTTATCACTTTCCACCTCTGTTGCCACCACGCTGGGCCATGCCACTACCTTCTCTTAACTAGATGATTACAACGACCTCTTAGCCTTGTACCTTTTTCTATCTTCGCTAACCCTACAGTTTATCCCAACGGAGTAGCCTGTTTTTCTCTTAGATAGGAAAGATCACCTAGCTCCTCTGCTCAGAACACTCCAGGGTCCTCACTCACAGTCAAACTAAGTTTGGGAAATGGTCTACAAGAGTGACAAGATCTCTCATGCCCTCTCTCTGCCTCATCCCCTACTTCTCTCTCTCCTGCCTACAGCACTGCAGCCCTATCACCCTACTTGTTCTTGGGACCTGCCTGCCTTAAGGCTTTGTCCTTTCTAAGGTCTCTGCATAGACACCCCTTCCTTCAAATATCTGCCAGGCTCACTCTCCCATCCCTATCTGGTCTTTGCTCAAATGTCTCTTTCTTGGAAAGGAATTTCCTGACGACAATATTTTAAAGTGGAGATCACACCTGCACCGCTCAGCACTCTCCTACCTTTCCCAGCTTTAATTCTCCATGATGCTTCCCATTATCTGATATACTGCTTACTCATCACTTTCCAGTGAATATATGTTCTATGAAGTTCTATGAAAGCAGAACTCTAACATTTTGTTTGTTCCTGTCTCCCCTTTGCCTAGCTTGGTTCCGAATACACAGCGGACACTCATTAAATGACAGATCCATGCATGTTTAGCAGCTGCGTTATTAGGAGCTGCACCGTAGAATGGAGGGAACAGGTCACACAACTACTTGGTGGTGGAGCTGGCTATGTCCTGACTCCGCAACTCCTGCGGACATCACTCCCTGGCAGTGAAGGGCAGGCATGAGCTCTGGAAACAGGCAGAGCTGAGTCCAAATGCGGTTTTTTTCCATTTACTTTCTATATGACTTAAGGCATGTTACATACTTAACCTCTAAAATTTAATTTTCCTGGCTTAAAAATGAGATTTGTAATAAAACCTACCTCTTTGGGTTGCTATAAACATTAAATGACCTAGATCTTATCTCTCAATTAGGAATCGGCACATATGACATAAAATCCAATCACAGGAGTTTGAAAAAAAGAGTTTATTTTTCTTTTAAAAAGGGGTTTGAGGGCTTCCCTGGTGGTGCAGTGGTTGAGAGTCCGCCTGCCGATGCAGGGGACACGGGTTCGTGCCCCGGTCCAGGAAGATCCCACGTGCCGCGGAGCGGCTGGGCCCGTGCGCCATGGCCGCTGAGCCTGCGCGTCTGGAGCTTGTGCTCCGCAACGGGAGAGGCCACAACAGTGAGAGGCCCGTGTAGCGCAAAAAAAAAAAAAAAAAAAAGGGGGTTTGGGGATAAGCTTTCTAGGACTGGTAAAGTTGCTTGAGGAACCAAAACAATATGGACCCAAAGACTTGCATTAAAGTAAAACATAAAACAAACCAAAACACAGGTCTGCTTATATACAAATGACAAAAAATAAAAAAATTTAAAAAAGATTTCAGCAGTGTCTCTTCAAGTGTTTATCTAGTATGTCTATTTAATAATGATCATGAGTAATTATCAATGTGATTATTGAATAAAAAGCAATATTTGTGCTCCTTGGGAAACAAAAAAGATTTCAGTTAATGTGGAGAGGGAGTAATGTTTGGTTTTCTTCTTAATTTGACTCTTCCTTCGTAACTATTAATTAGAGAAACGCCAATCAAAACTACTATGAGGTATCACCTCATACCAGTCAAAATGACCAAAATCAAAAAGTCTACAAATAACAAATGCTGGAGAGAGTGTGGAGAAAAGGGAACCATCTTACACCGTTGGTGGGAATGTAAATTGGTGCAGTGTGGAGGATCCTTAGAAAACTAAAAATAAAGTTACCAAATGATCCAGCAATCCCACTTCTAGGCATATATCTAGAAAAGACGAAAAGCCTAATTCAAAAAGATACATGCACCCGAATATTCACAGTAGCATTATTTACTATAGCCAAGACATGGAAGTAACCTAACCGTCCATCAACAGATGAATGGATAAAGAAGTTGTGGAGTGTGTGTGTGTACACACACACACACACACACACAGTGGAATATTACTCAGCCATTAAAAATAATGAAATAATGCCATTTGCAGCAACATGCATGGACCTAGAGATTATCATACTAAGTGAAGTAAGTCAGACAGAGAAAGACAAATATCATATGATATCACTTATATGTGGAATCTAAAAAAAATGATACAAATGAACTTATTTACACAACAGAAACAGACTCACAGACATAGAAAACGAACGTATGGTTTCCAAAGGGGAAAGGGTGGGCGGAAGGACAAATTAGGAGTTTGGAATTAACAGATGCACACTACTATATATAAAATAGATAAACAAAAAGGTCCTGTTGTATTGCACAGTACCTTGTAATAACCTATAATGGAGGAGAATTCTAATAACAGAGACACTTTGCTGTACACCAGAAACTAACACAACATTGTACATCAACTATACTTCAAAAAAAAAACAAAAAACAACCCACTTCTTAAGTGCTTTCAATATGCAACACATAATGTTGGTTTCTAAAAAAAACAAAAAAGAAAATTTTGAGTTTTAATTTTGTCATTCACTGTACTATCTCTGCTACTAAGGCTGATGTCACCAGTGAGTGGGTTAAGTGTCCAACTTCTTCATTTGAATTCCGGATAGAAATCATTGAGCAGGATAGCTGAAAATAGAGCTCTGTGGTACGCTACTAAGAACCACTCTTTGACATCAGTCTTTTCGGTGCAGTCATTCTATTATGAATCAAAGAAGTTGTAATATTATAATTTGTATTTTTTTTTTTTTTTTGGTCGTCAGGAGAGATCTTGTCAACAACATTGCTAAGATTCTGACGCAGAATTTTCCTGCCAAACTCTTGACACTGAACTTAATGTCCCTCTCCCTCCTCAATATTTTTCTTGCTGGTTTCCTCAAGCCCTTTCATCTGTGCTTTGAACCAGGAAATGAGCTTACAGCTACTACAGATAGAATTAATTATTGCTTTAACCAGGAAAACAGCTCAAACCCCACACGTCACTGGAAAATTCTCCTTACTTCCACACCTGTTTGATTGCAGTGCTAACTGTAGACTCTGGAAACTGTTTCTAGAGCCAGGTCTCCCTGCAAGCTCCTGAAAAGAGCCAGCGGTCCACATCCTTCCCCACCCCGGAGTGGTTTTACACACTTCCGTGTGGCTCTCAGACGATGGTCCCTGTGTCAGTGACATGGACCTTTCAAGCTCTAGGCTCACATCACAAACTGCCTACTAAATCTTTCCACAAGGATGTCCTATACGAGCATTAGAATGATCACGTCCCAATCCACTACACCACACGCTCTCTCTTTCACCACCAGCGCAATCTGCTTTTCCCTGTCGATACCACTATCAATCCTCCAGCTTAGTCCGATTCAGTCCGGAAGTGTACAAATAGTTCTTGGGTACTGATTGTGCAGGAACTATTCTAAGCATTAAATATACAAACCCACAACAAGGCACGTGGTTTGGGGGGATTAACAAATGACTCTTCCAACAAAAATGATGTAAATCATGGCTTAAATAAAGAAAAATAAGTAATCCTGTGTGCAGAAGAGGAATAGCTAAAGTATTGTCCTTTCAAAGGTACCTGGTCTGCCCAGTTCTATAAAGCGGGCCAAGAAAACTCAGTGCATGGAGATGTTTTTCAGCATCTTCCATAGAGGAAACATCTCCAGGAGGCTTTAATCACCACACCACACCTGTGCTTGGACAACTTCATAAAACAAAAGAGAAATACAACGTGCCTTGGGGATGAGAAGAACAAGAGCTTGTCATCAATCAAGGTGGATGGGAGACAGAGAGTTAATAAAGCCTTTGACCATCTCAGTGAGCAGATTCAACCTACTGCTGGGTGCCTAGAGGCTGAAAATGTTGAAAAGTGTATAGCTTTCTCACAGACGGCTTTTTGGACTCATCAACCTCACCATGAAATGTCTCAAAATATCTTCTGTAGTTTGCGCTCAGTGGAGAATTTGGTTCCCATTATGTCATAACGAGTGTTAGTTAATGCACATATCCCTAGCTTTGTGCTCTGGTGAAGGTCACCATATATGTATGGATAGTAACTTAGTGCCCAGCTCTGGACCACAGCCCCTGGGGAGACAATCGTGAGATTATAATCTTCTTTTAAAAATGACCCATTCATTCACATAATTTTTAAACTACGATGCAATTTGCTATACTATGATGTGTTTGCATATATGTAAGGAATAAAGTAGTAAGACCACTAAGAGAGAAAGTGCAAAGTGTTAAGTAAAATACAATTCTTAGTGGGCTATAGGCTTTTAGAGCTGATCTGGAAGTTTAACGTGATGAGATCTATTAAGTGCTTTTTAAAAGCGAAGAAACCCTGCAAACACAAGGTCATGGCAGTGGCGACAATAGCATATTTCTCTTAATCCCATGTCCTTGATACTGCCTTCAACATTTCTCTTATAATTCGCATGTTTTATTTCTAACTTTTCTTTGCTATCACAGATCTGGTATAAGTTAAATGGAGAAATGAGGGTGTAAGAAATAGGGAAGTTAAGAAAGGGAAATCAACGATAACAGTGAGATGCAGCAATGTGGGTATGAGGCCGTTTAGCAGAAAGAGGTAGTGGTATGAAAAGCTCTATGCAGGGCTGTGACTTCCCACACACATTCTTTAGCCGCCTGTCCACAAAGCTCCTCTCCTCTGACCAAGAGGAGAAAGTCAATGACTCTGAAGGCCCCAAATAGGTAAGAAAGTCTTTGAAATTTTCTTAGATAACACTCTGGTAGAGGCTGCCTTTCTCTCCATCAGGCCCAGATTCAACTGGGCCCAGATGTCCACTGACAGCGTGCTGAGCTACCGGCCTCTACACAGAGAATGAAATTTTGGGCAGTAAAAGAGAATGGAGGCAGGAAGAGTCCTAGGTGGTTTCCAGGCCAAGAAACTGGCCTAAAACAAGCTAAACTATATTATTTGCAATACTGAGCACGTGTTAAAAGGCATAGGGCTTTTAATTCAAGTACTTAGAACTATCAGGGGAGTACCTTTTTAAAAAAATTTTTATTGGAGTACAGTTGGTTTACAATGTTGTGTTAGTTTCAGATGTACAGCAAAGTGAATCAATTATACCTATACATATATCCACTCTTTCTTAGATTCTTTTCCCATATAGGCCATTACAGAGTCCTGAGTAGAGTTCCCTGTGCTATACAGTAGGTCCTCATTAGTTATCTATTTTCTATATAGGAGAGTACTTTAACGACATCAGTAACTGCAAGATTGGTTTTGTTGATCCCCAAGACCTCACTTACTTCCTAAACAATAGGACTTCTGAAATGAGGGATTGGCTGAAGAGAGTGAAGATAAAATTTTGACAGAGGGTTTGTGTTGGCCCAGTTGCGGGCTCTTGTGACAGCCACTCTTGCAAAGAAGCGCAATGTACCCTCAGAAAAGAAGTGGCAGCAAGTGGTTCCACCTTCCTCTGGAACCTCATCAGTGAATGATAAATGAGATCCAATTGAGCCTCTGCTGGTCTCATTTGCTTCCCTGTTTGAGGCTGTATTTCCCTCATCTATTGTTTCTGACCGAAGATGATCTTGATCTCTTCATTTGCCTTTAAAAAAAAACCTGAGGGCTTCCCTGGTGGCGCAGTGGTTGAGAGTCCGCCTGCCGATGCAGGGGACACGGGTTCGTGCCCCGGTCCGGGAAGATCCCACGTGCCGCGGAGCGGCTGGGCCCGTGAGCCATGGCCGCTGAGCCTGCGTGTCTGGAGCCTGTGCTCCGCAACGGGAGAGGCCACAGCAGTGAGAGCCTCGTGTACTGCAAAAAACCCCCCCAAAAACCCAAACCAAACCAAAACAAAAAAATCCTGAAACTTCAGGTTGTATTGGGGGAGGGGGGCTGGGGAATTCCATGACACTGCAGCTGTCATTCAGAGGATCCTTATCAGAAGAAATTGGATAACAGAAGTGTCGTACTTCCTGCTCCACTTGGGTTTTCTTCAGAGGTCTCTCTCCAAATTACCAGAGTATTTTTAGAAATTTGAGCTTAAATCAAATTTAGAAAGTCTTAATTGTCACAATCCTGCTAATTAGAGGCCATGTACTAATTAGTCATGTGTTCACATCATCACCCTTGTCCATTTTTCCCATAATCGTTTCCCTTCTTCTCTCCAATGACATCCGTCATCGACTTCTTACTTACGCTTTATTTCCAGTTTATGCTTAGTATTTCAAAATATTTCACAACAAAGGCATCAGAAACATTAACCGTTGAATATTACAATAATAAGCCATTTTATTCTACCTGATATGGACAGTTTCTTTAGTGTGGTTATTTCTGTTGAGGAGTTTGGACAAACTTCAAGGCCCTCTGCACTTGTCAGTCTGACTTGAAATTTGCATGAACATCAGCTGGAAAGTCTCCATGTGAAAACACAGTGCTGACCGCCACTTGTCCCACAAGCGTTACAATGGAACTCAAACCCATTCTTACTTTCTCCCCGGAAAAATTGCCGTAAGACTTCACAGACATCTGTGGTCCCAACTTCTCTCAGGAAAGAAGTGGCAGCAGCACTGGGATGGAAGTGGGAAGGTGACACCAGAGCCAGGGAGAGCCAGAGTACAGGGGGCCTTCAAAGCTTAACCTGGGAAGCCCACAGAGCCAGAGCCCGAGCCCAGGCGCAATGTCTGTCACCCAGATCTGAGCAGGGTAAGAGTCTGAGAGCAGTTTGAAAGCAAAATCCAAGAGCCAAGGTATCATGAAGGTGAGGACAGAGTTGGAATCTTCTGGAAAACTGGTATAGATGACTGGGCTACCTTTGAAGAACAAAGGTATCTCGCATACTCACATACCAGGGTCGCGTTCATCCTCCCTTTACATGGTTGATCCATTGCAGTCCAGCATCTGACTCTCCCCACTAGTGGAAGAGCTTTCAGTATGCCCTTAGACTATGGCTTTCTTTTCATAAGTTCCTATGACCCCTTTCACTAATCTAGTCAACAGACATTCGGTGAGGAGCCCCTATGTGCCAGGCCAATGCTTGAGCTGAAGGCAAGAGTGGAAGGGAAACAGACACGACCCACGCAGCCATGGAGCTTTGAATCTTTGTGGGAGACAGACGTTATTTAAAAATTCAAGTGAACAAAAATGTAAAATGCAACCACTGGAACCACTGCTGCCAACGAGAGGTATATCATAACATAAGAGCCATTCTCTGTTATAATATAATATCGTAAGGGGATTTGATCTTGTTAAAGAAGACAGAGGAGGCACCCCTGGGGAATGGTTGCTTTAGCAAAGATGTGCCAAAATGATAAGGATTAATTTAGGGCAGAGAAGACAAATGCATGTGTCCTTCGGTGGTGAAAGCTGGACCCGGGTGATTAAAAGAAGTCCAATGTGTTTGGAGCAGAGAAGTAATGGGGATGTTGGGGGAAGATGAAGCTGGAGGGAAGCCAGATGGAGAAAGGGCTCTTCATTGGCCCTGCTTAGGAATTTCCTCTTTTTTCCCTAACAATGGGGAACCACCAAAAGGTAGAGCAAACAGGAATTCAGGTGCAAAACCGAGTTGTAAAGAAACATGTTATTACTATAGTTTTCAACATTTCACCTTAATTTCTATTTCAAGCCCATTCCACCGGATAGTAAATACATACTCCTCTCCCCTTCCTACCTGATTCCCTGGGGATCTCTGTTGGTTGTACTAGAGTCTTTCTGCCAGTTTCCAGTTAGTGAGGATTGTTCCATATGTAGATGCATTTTTATGTGTTTGGGGCAGGGGTGAGTTCCGCACCCTCCTACTCCACCATCTTGTTCTTGATCCCCCAGATGGAAAATACTTAATCACTATCAATTCACGGTAAATTGTATCAATTTAAGGTTTCTCAGTCAATATAACACTTTCTTACAACCCATCCTGAGAGTTGCATCTATTTCTTAGGGGTCCTCTCTCATCAACTGCATCCAGGGAAATGAGTCCTGCTCTATTTTTCTTCATCATTAACCCACACGTGCCATCATCACCTGTGTACCCAGCCTAGAGACATCAAGTTATAATGTCCCAAATGATCCAAAAGGTCAAGGACCAAGGGGCAGAATGCAGAATATGAAAATATTATCCTGTTACAAATGATTTTTAAATGTGGGTGGTACTATGATCAGATTTTTCCTAACAAAATAAACCACTCTGCGTGCTCTGTAGTGGAAGGGTTGGAGAGATACAAAGTGGAGGCCAGAAGGCCACACAGAATATTACAAATAATTTTAGGTTTGTGGATGATAGTAGTTTGGGATAGGGTGGTGAGGATAAGATAGAGATAAGGATATGGCTTCACAGGATATTTATAAGATAAAAATTACTGAGTTTGATGGAAAATTTGGATATTGGGTTGAAGGAGAGGTAGCCCTTGGGTTTCTTATGCAACTTATGCAACTGGATAGTGGCATTTACTGAGTGAGAGGAGGCTACAGGAAGACTGTAAGATCCTAAGTTGATTTTGACATGTTGAGTTTGAAATGCCTTTGAGATATTCAAGAAGATATGTATTAAGTAGCTGGGCCAGTGTAATGGATGGATGCTAAGGGAAGAAATCTGAGCTAGAAATATAAATGAATGAGACCTCTGCTTGTGGATTCTATATGAAACTATGGGTATAAGTGAGAGTGTTGGGAGGAAGAGTCTACAATGGGGAAATAGTGCAGAACTGAGCCCCAACTCATTTACATTACACAAGTTTCCTTTGGGCTGATTCACATAAAAATAAGACCAAATGTCTTCCTCTGTATGAAACATCAGCCAGTGGTCCATCACAGAACATATCAATAGAAATATCAACATCTCTAACTTCAGGGTAAGCTGTCTACCCACCCAGATTCCTCACCTCTGCGCTAATGAGAGTGTTCGTTTTCTTTTGTCTCATGGGGGTTTTTGACAGTGAGCATCATAGCCTACTTTATGTCTTTGTGCAGTGACAAGGTCTGTAGCCTATTCTGGGTCACCAGGATTCCCAAGTTAAAGGTTCAAAATTGATATCCCTACTATAAAAATAAAGTGTGATTCTAATCGGCTCTATTAAATAAAACTGGGGAAACAAAACCCAAAAGAGTCAAAAAATGTACTAAGGATTAAAAAAAAAAAAAAGGAAGTTTGTTCAATTATAAGTAGTAGGTAACAGGTTTTAAGTCTCTGCTCCCCAAGTCCAAAGTTCAATTCATCTATCAAATTCTATCCTAAAAAAATATATGCACACACGTTCCCAAAATAAACACAACTTTTTTCTCTGCAAATAAATTTGTGTCAAGTCTCAGAATTTCTGATACAGTAGGAAGTATGGACTCTTAGGAAGGAGGTAATAGTTATCTAATAATTAATCAAACAACGAGACCTAAAAAAAAGTGTTGCATAAATAGAGAGATTTTTATAATTTTCCGATGTTTTCTTTTGACTATTCATTGAACAAAACGGAAAAAGCAATAACTTCAGGTTTAATAAAAACGACATGCTAAACATAGTTTTGGTTTTTTTTAAATACAATTTTTTTTTTTGCGGTACGCGGGCCCTCTCACTGTTGTGGCCTCTCCCATTGCAGAGCACAGGCTCCGGACGCACAGGCCCAGCGGCCGTGGCCCACAGGCCCAGCTGCTCCGCGGCATGTGGGATCCTCCCGGACCAGGGCACGAACCCGTGTCCCCCGCATTGGCAGGCGGACTCTCAACCACTGCGCCACCAGGGAAGCCCCTTAAATAAATTTGTTTTTTGGCTGCATTGGGTCTGCATTGCTGTGTGCAGGCTGCAGCGAGCGTGGTCTACTCTTTGTTGCAGTGCACGGGCTTCTCATTGCAGTGGCTTTTCTTGTTGAGGAGCACGGGCTTTAGGTACGCGGACTTCAGTAGTTGTGGCACACGCGTTCAGTAGTTGTGGCTCACAGGTCTAGAATTCAGGCTCAGTAGTTGTGGCACATGGGCTTAGTTGCTCTGCGCCACGTGGGATCTTCCCGGACCAGGGCTCGAATCTGTGTCCCCTGCATTGGCAGGTGGATTCTTAACCACTGCGCCACCAGGGAAGTCCTAAACATAATTTTAAAATGGGAGCTAAAGCCATGAAAAGAAGAATCAAAGAAGAAACAATGACTTTAGCACTGGATGTCATTTAAAAATATATTTATGTTGATTTATTTCAAAGGTTTAAATATTTACATTAATTATACCTAAAATTAATTAAACCTGTGGAATACTGTGCCTCTATTTTCTAGAGCTATAAGGGTAGGTTCTTTGTGTAGTGAATCTGAGGATGTTCTCCTCTTAATTCTTTGATCTTCATGGAACATTGAGGTGATAATGATTCCCCGTGTTATTGTGCTCATAAATGAGGGGAAGCCATCTGTCCTTGCACTTCTATCACTTAACCAGCTGTATTTATAGAGCATTTTTGAGGGGTTGCCAAGAATCATAGGGGAGAAAGCATGGTCAGTGACAACCAGAAGCTAAAAGAAGATACGTAAATGTGACCCAAAGCCAAATGTCATGGTGTGCACCGTAAAACCTGGGAGGGAAGAGAAGTCAATGGCGGCTCATGTATTCAGCGGGGCCTCACAGAAGTGAGTGCTTTGAAAACTTAAGTGCAATAAGAATGGAGAGTGTTTTAACTGAGAGAAACCGCTCAAGGCAAGAATGACAACAATGGTATTTGTGACTCAATTACAAATCAAAACCAGCAAAAATCCAGCCCTATTGAAATAGAAATTAACTTGAATCAATTATTAGGGGCTCAATTAGGAGTAGGCTGGAGCAAATTTAACTTCTTTTAATACCAACAGACTGTTAAAGGCAAAGATAAATGTCATGACTATAAATATATATATTTTTATTTTGATGCCAACCAAATTTACTCTTTTCTCTTACAGGCAACAGATATATCTTTGGACACATCTCCGTATTTAATTATTCAAAATGTTGACTTCCAAACAGAGCAGAGACACCTATCAGGTACCTGAGGAAAGAGGTGGACCACACCCAGACCTGCAACACCAAACCCTTGCCCTTGGCGGTCCCCAAATGAGCTACTCAGAATGTAAAGCCAGTGTAACTTTCACAAGTGTGTACTCATGTAGCTAGGATTTTGTATCTACCACGTAAATATATTACAGCTCCTCTTCATCTGTGGAAGAGAGGAGGGTCTTTGTATCTAAAGTAAAAGGACTAAGAGTATTGTAGGTAATGGGAATTTTAGATATTCAGAAGTAAGCTGGGGCTTCCCTGGTGGCGCAGTGGTTGAGAGTCCGCCTGCCGATGCAGGGGACACGGGTTCGCGCCCCGGTCCAGCAGGATCCCACATGCCGCGGAGCGGCCGGGCTCGTGAGCCGTGGCTGCTAAGCCTGCGTGTCCGGAGCCTGTGCTCCGCAACGGGAGAGGCCACAACAGGGAGAGGCCCGCGTATCGCAAAAAAAAAAGAAAGAAAAAAAAAAGTAAGCTTTAATCAATTCTTTGGATGAACTAAGATTTGGTATAAAGGATGATGCACAAAATAATTCTAACTAAAGAAGATAACAAGTCTTCTAATCAGAAAGAAGAATCAGTAACTGTGATGCAAGTCACTCTCATGATTTGTTTTTTATTTCCTTTTTTATGTACAGATTGAATATTTGAGACTTGGGTAGGAGAGGCTCTGCTAGATCTAATATTTAACCTTCCTTCGAATTTAGTTTAAAAATGGAAAGCTCCCAGTTGTTATGGTTCCCAGGAATTGGCAATTTAAGTGAAAAACACTGAAAACAAGGACTTCTTAAATCTAGACTGTAGTTACACCTATTTAATTGCACTTTTTCTCATGCTCCTCTATGCTAAACTGTTACATTTAGCAAAAAGCTTACTAGCATAATTATAGTCCTATAAAAGATTTTGTTCCCTTTTCTTAAGCTAACGTCTTCATCTGGTACATTTCAAGACACATCAATAAAGTACGCAAACTGACAACTATTAGGGTTTTTGATATACTTCACAAAATCAAGAAAAAATATGCATCATTTTCAGAGTATACTATTTTAAGTTTCCTAATACCTGAAGGCAATATCTCCAAAATCTTTGAAGATGTCAAAATTATTTTGTAAAATCAGTTTTTTATAGACAATCATGAATTATAGATATAACATTATATACAGTAAATAATATTATATATTGTATTATATACTATATATCTAACACAGAATTACTAAAATTATAAGTGTTGTTTTCTGATAAAAATCAGAAATATCAACCTAACTCCAAATTTATATCTGGTTCTTTGTATATAAAACTACAACCCAGTATATCCTTCCCTACTCCTGAAAAATCACTAGATATTGACTTTTTATATTAATACTATTTGTATTCTTCTATATCATGTGTTCTCTCCTTCTTGGGGGCTTTTTCCTACTGCTGCTAACAAATGAGTTTATCTGCACTTCCAAGCTACTTTTTATTGGTGTTAAATCTTTAAAAAATTGTTTTATCTCAAAATCTAGCCAACTAAGTCTGCCTTCTTTGTACCACATATTATATCATTCTTCTCTACAAAACACAACATAGAATCCTTCCATAGGGGACTTCCCTGGGGGCGCAATGGTTAAGAATCCGCCTGCCAATACAGAGGACACGGGTTCGAGCCCTGGTCCGGGAAGATCCCGCAGAGCAACTAAGCCCGTGTGCCACAACTACTGAGCCTGCACTCCAGAGCCCGCGAGCCACAACTACTAAGCCCAAGCACCACAACTAAAGCCCGCCCGCCTAGAGCCTGTGCTCTACAACAAGAGAAACCATCGCAATGAGAAGCCTGAGCACTGCAACGAAGAGTAGCCCCCTCTCCCTGCAACTAGAGAAAGCCTGCGTGCAGCAATGAAGACCCAACACAGCCAAAAATAAATAAATTAATTAATTAAAAAAAAAGAATCCTTCCATAGTCTTCAATCATCTTTTTACTCTTCTACACAAATGTTTCAGATTGAACTATGTCTTTTTCCTCAAACATAAAAGCTTCAAAAGTAATTCTACAAGATAATTTGTCTTCAATGGGATTTTGAGTTACATCTAACTTAGTATCTCCTTAGTCCACCAGCAAATTTTAATATTCAGGGATCCAAAGAAACTATTATTTTAAAAATATTGTGAAATACCTCACTGTCAAAATGAGAAAAATATACGGCCATAAACAAAACTAAGTAAAGAATTATGCAAGGGTCCCAATAAAATGATCTTGTAAATGTCTAAATCGTTGTGTGTTTGTTGTTTGTTTTTCTCTTTAATATTTATTAAACTAACCATAGTGTTTTGGGTAAATCCTATTAATGTAATATACAAAGTTCTGGGCAAATGAAATTTTAATTTATTTACATCAGATGTGCTTTCAATCCACTTTTTTATTAAAAGGTCAGGAAGTATGCAGTTAAGAGGCTTGGAAACAGCATTTTATTTTGAATATTGTGTATTACTTTTCTATCATTTAAGACGAAGCTTTTTTATTGTTTGATTCTTTTTTTTTCATTGTGGCATAATTCACATATAACATTAGTTTCAGCTGTACAAAATAATAAATAATTACAAAGTAATTAAGAATTAATCCTAGAATTCTTTGAACTTAAATTGATACATTCAACAGTTGATGTGTGTCATACAACCAGAGTAAGCAAAATTTAATAGTTTTGGATTTATTATTTACAGAGGTTAGCTCTAAAGCAGCTATGCTACTATATATATTAAATATTTGGTACAGAACAAGCTTATCAAGATACTAATATGTCTGGGGAAATAAAAAGCTGTCGTTAAAATGAAAATGCACTTGCTTCATGGCAATGATTTACTGAATCAAACAAATGGCTCAAAACATATTTCACTTTAGATAAGATTCCCAGTCTATCTATGAACTTGGTTAACAAGTTAAACATTTAAACAGGGCTGTGGTGTCACAGAGACCAATTATTTTTTATTATGAAATATGTTTTTGCTCCTAAAGGGATTAGTTTTAAAAATTAATTGATTTTTATCAGCTAAGTACAGTAGTTAACACAGCAGAGAATTGTTTTTGCAACACTGTTTGAAAGAAATAATGATTTTTTTTTCTTACCCTTAGCTGATAATCTTGGATCCATCAGAAAGGTTCCTGACATCCAATAGAAAGTTCTTTGTGGACATGAAAATGGTTCATGTCCAGTCTTCTTTGTTCCTTTCTTCTCAGACATAGCATTCTAAACTGATAGAATTATTTCCTCTAGCTAATGCCATTTTATCTAGACATTCATTGTTCTCATTTCTGCAATTCCTATCCTCCTTGTTGCCCTCAGCGTAAATATATACTTCTGAACGCTGTCCTCAAACTCACCCACTGGCTGGCCCAGGATAAAGCACATGTATGCATCTTTTCTTGCCTCTGAATTTCAGGCCAAAATTCACACTTTGCAGAAGCATTTTATTGATGAATTTTAGTTATTTTTAAACTACAGGTATAATCTGTGCTATTCCACTTAACTCAATATATATAATTTTGTGACTCATATATCTGTTTCTTTTCTTCCTTGTTAATAAATTCCTTAAGAAATAGTGTCAAGTATTCCTTAAATATATATTCCAAAACATGTAATTTTTTTTTTTTTTTTTGCGGTACTTGGGCCTCTCACTGTTGTGGCCTCTCCCGTTGCGGAGCACAGGCTCCGGACGCGCGGGCTCAGCAGCCATGGCTCATGGGCCCAGCCACTCATGCGGCATGTGGGATCCTCCCGGAGCGGGGTACGAACCTGTGTCCCCTGCACTGGCAGGCAGACTCTCAACCACTGTGCCACCAGAGAAGCCCAAAACATGTAACTCTTAAATGAGTATCATGTTACTTGTTGGCCATCACTGAGGAAGAAACTTACAATAACCAAAATGAAACATGGATTTCATTCTGCTAAGCCTGGAAATTTACTAGAAACCAGGAGCAAATGGCTGAAATTGGTTTCCTAGAACACCCGTACTTGAGAGCAGTGAAGAATATGGTAACATTTAGTGGCCTATGCTAATACATGATAAAGTCCCTAAATTGTAATTTACAATCAAAACAGTTGGTGGCACCTTTGTTTTTTGTTTTTGACCATATATATGTTGCCTGCAAATTCTTAGACAATTAAATTAAAATACAAAGTCTTCAGAATTACACTGGTTTAGACATATTTTCTGATGTTCAGATAATCCTATTTTAATATAACTTCTGTTGATTATATACTATGAAAGAAAAAAAATAACAGCAACCGTGCCCCGAAACAATAGTACTTATTAGCCAAATATTTTGGCAAAAGTTTTAGCCTGATAAAAATTTTACTTCTCTTAAAAGCAAATCAGGAGTCCCTTGGAAATAGCATTTCTTACCCAGATAAAAAATCAGAGTCAATAAAGTAGATACAACAGTGGGAAGGGTTGAGGAGACTTATTAACAACTTCTTAAATGCCCCACACCCTCTTCGATCTTCTTTCCCTTTAGACTGTTACATGGCTTAAATTTCCTACCAGAGAAGGTCATTCTTTGAGTTAAAAATATTAAGAACTCAGCATAATCTCTTTAAAAGTTAAACATCCTTGAGACATTTGTAATGCACTGAGGCATACACACCGTTAGCACCAAAAAAGATTAGGTAGAATAAGTCAGTGATGACATAAATAGACATGTGTGTAAGGTTTTATAGTTTTTGTTGGGGCTGGGGAGGGATAATTAAATCGCACTTCTTTCCTGAATTTGAGACCAAATAAGAAATAGATTCACACTGATGAAGAACTAATTCTACAAAATTGGGTTGAGGATGCAGCTTTGACCAGCAGCCAAATGTACTTCCGAGTACTTTACCCCAGGATTCTACCTACCCACTCCCGAACTGCTCTGGAGTTCAAACAAGTAAGAGTGGAGGGGATGTCCTGTTCTCTTGGACAGTGTGGTACCCAAGAGAAACAAAGCCAGACACTGAAATGTTAAGGACAGATAGCAATCAGTAATATACTGTTGCAGTCGGGAAGAGGGTCCAGCTTGAACTAAACTCAACTTGGATTTGTTTAGAGATGACTGGCATTTTAAAGAAGAGTGAAGGAGTAAGAGAGGGGGAATGGCACAAGCTTGAGCAGAGTCAGGGAACTGAAAAATTACTGAGGGTCGGTCAGTGTAAATGCCAACTGAGCCAGCTGTGTCTTTCAGCTGATGACTAATGGAAGTTAGACTATCCTCCCCAGGACCCTGGGAGACAGAGGCTCTGTGCTTCTGGATGATTGCATTTCAAAGAAATGGCTTTTGGGTTCTTGAAAAAGACACTCCTGAGTTGTAAGAGCTGCATATACAGAAAAAGGATTCACAGTTGTAAGCCCTTTTCATAAATGCTCTAAGGAAAGGAGAACAGGGGTGTAGCTCAGGTGTTAGCTAGAACAGTCAATTCTTCTGACAGCCCTGCACTTGTCCAGACAACAACTCAAAAGGGGGCTTGGCTGGGTTGCCCTAGGGATGCAACCGTAAGCTATTAGAGGCCCTATTAAAGTTTGGTCAAGTCTCTTGGAGCAGGGGCCTTGAATGGAACATTCTGCTCAGAGTTTTCAGTAACCCAAGAATAAAATGCTCAGAAGGGACTGGGTTTGAGCATGCTCTGTTCCCCTGCTCAATCTCTGAGGAGGGCTGAAGGAAGGTAAGCGTTATCTCGCCAAAAAACCAGGAGGGCAAATGTTCTATACTATAAAGCCAGGCAGGGGTACTAGGAGGGTGGTAAGAATGGATCCTCTTAGAGCAATGGTTCTCAACAGGGATAATTTTGCCCCAAGGGAGCATCTGGCAATGTCTAGAGACATTTTTGTTTTTCATACTTGAAGGAGGTGGGTACTGGCCAATGACATCCAGTGGGTAGAGGCTGGGGATGCTGCTGTAGAGGAGGGGGAGTAATGGGCCCCAGCTCCTCTGAGCTCCTCTGAGCTCTGTAATAAAAGATGGACTAACAAGAGAAAAACCACCAGAAGCTGATTAACATATATACATGGGAAATACCTAGAGAAACGAGTAACGCAAAAAGTAGTTTTTGAATTCAGGAACAAACACAATCTTAACAGGGAAAGGGGAGGTGGGTTTTGGCCTCTTAGGGGAGAGTAAGTGATTCTTAGGATGGATAAATGAGCCCTTTCAAGAAAAGATGGGAGTTATGCTAGTTTATGGCAAAGTGCGTCTGGGTGTGGTATCAACTTCTAGTCTCCGCTACTGTGATGAGCCAATATTCCCTGGTCCATGAAACTCCCTGGAAGGGAATTTATGATAATTGAGTTTCTTCTGGAGAATCTGTCTTTAGGCAGTAGAGGGAGTTCCAAGAAAGCGTCTCCCTGCATTTGCTGTTTTGCAAGGGCCTACAGCTCAAAATGATCATGATACCCAAGTGGCATGTTTTGGGGTGGCATGTCCCAAACTCCGACAGTCATTTTGGGGTGGCATGTTCTGCTCCCTTTCACTGCTAAACATCCTATAATGCACAAGAATTATCCAGCCAATAGTGATAAGATTGAGAAACCCTGCCTAAGAGTTTACAAAGCACTTTAAGATCCACTACTGGTATTATTCTCCCAATTGCCACATGAGAAAGGGGTGAGAGACACCATCACTGAACACTGGAGAGAGCTGAGTCTCAAAAAGCTGAGAGAGTCTTCCAGCATTACCCTCTTGAACCCAGACTTCTGATTATAAAGAGCACGGCACTCCCTTTTGAAGAGGGGTAGAAAATCAAGTGAAGTCCCACGGCTCCCTGAAATAACAGGTTTAAAAGAAGGGTCAAGGTGGAAAGGCTTTCCTCATCAAGGAAGCAATGGGAGGACTCATACTAAAGCAGGAAAAATGTCTATGAGAAGAAAACCAGTAAGAATGTTAGTAAGAATCTTCACTAACCTCTCAGTTAACGGGAGTTTGATCTGCCAGAAGAATACAGTAGAAAACTGACACTTTCCTACACTAACCATATTTGAGACATGCTATTTGATGGAGAACATTGACATTTATGAATTGATATGGAAAATTGAAATAGATATTGAAAATTGATTATTATAAATTGGTGGGATTTCCTCTTCTTCCTATAAATTGTTGGTGTCTTTTTTTTTACTGGAGTATAATTGCTTTACAATGTTGTGTTAGTTTCTGCTGTACAATGAAGTGAATCAGCTATATGTACACATATACGAGTCCCTCCTTCTTGGACCTCCTTCTGCCCCCTCATCCCACCCATGTAGGTCATCACAGAGCACCGAGCTGTACTCCCTGTGCTATACCGGAGGTTCCCACTACCTATCTATTTTACACATGGTGGTGTATTTATGTCAAACCTAATCTTCCAATTCATCCCACCCTCCCCTTCCCCTCCTGTGTCCACACATCCGTTCTCTATGCCTGTTTTTCTATTCCTGCCCTGCAAATAGGTTCATCTGTACCATTTTTCTAGATTCCACATATATGCGTTAATATACGATAATTGTTTTTCTCTTTCTGACATATTTCACTCTGTATGACAGACTCTAGGTCCATCCACGTCTCTGCAAATGACCCAATTTCGTTTCTTTTTATGGCTGAGTAATATTCCATTGTATATATGTGCCACATCTTCTTTATCCATTCATCCGATGATGGGCACTTAGGTTGTTTCCATCTCCGGGCTATTGTAAATAGAGCTGCAATGAACATTTTGGTACATGACTCTTTTTGAATTTTGGTTTTCTCAGGGTATATGCCCAGTAGTGGGATTGCTGGGTCATATGGTAGTTCTATTTTGGTGGGTTTTAATCTTAGATGAGTTCCTGATAATTCTGAATAACAATTTCCTCCCAATGAAGGTCAAATTCTCTCTGCTGGTTTCAGTGCTGCTGTATAGTTTCAGGGATGCCTCACAGATAAGGTACCGGTGACCATGCAAAATCTGTGAGATGTAGTTAAAGGCAGACGATGGCAGGGACTGTGAGAGAAGAGGATTTCTTGAACTGGGAAAATGGCACAGTTTTGTGAACACTGAACAGAAGCTGAAAAGAAAACATGACTCACTTGTTGCTGTATATGAATTATATCACACACCTTCATCATCACAAGTAGAGGCCTGAGCTAGAATTTAGAAGACAAGCAAGTGATACAGTAAAAAGTGTCCCCTGCATAGCCAGTCAGTGTTCCAGGTAATTTTGCTAAAATTAGCAAAATTAAGTTCCAGTGGACTCCACAGGGGACAGAGTCCTACAGGGAGAGAGACATATAAGCAATTGACTACAATAAAACATGACAAGAGCTATAATATAAATATAATAAAGTAATATGAAAGATTACTGGCGGTCCAGTGGTTAAGACTCTGCGCTTCCAATGTGGAGGGGGTGTGGGTTCAACCCCTGGCTGGGGAACTGAGATCTCACGTGCCGTGCCATGCCAAAAAAAATTTTTTTTTAATAAAAAAGAGGAAGCGAGAGGGAGATATGTTCTAGGAATTGGCTCATGTGGGTATGAAAAACGAGTCCCATGATTTACTCTCTGCAAGTGGGAGAACCAGGAAAGCCGATGGTGTGCTTCAGGGGGAGGGGTTGGGAGAGGCTGACAGTGTAAATCTGATTTGAGTCACAAAACCAAAGGAGCAGGAACAAACGCCTGAGAACAGAAGAGGAATGTCTCAGCTCAAGCAGAAAGAGAGAGGAAATTTGCTTTCCTTTTTTGACTTTTGTTCTAATTTGGGCACTCGGTGGACTGTATGATGCTTATCTACTTTGGGGATGGCCATCTGCTTTACTCAGTTCACCAACGCAAATGTTAATCTCTTCTGGAACTACCATTGAAGACACACCAAAAATAATGTTTTACCAGCTATCTGGACATCTCTTTGCCCAGTCAAGTTGACACACGAAATTAACCACCATGAGTCCACCCCTTGTCAATTTTACACCTATACACATCTCCTTAAACCATACTTAACCTCCAATAAAGACAATAACAAGGTCTTAATCCCACCTAACATGTAACTACGCTGTGTACGTTGAAACACTAATCCCTTCTCCATAAGAGGAGGTAAAGTCTTTGAATGATATTTACTCTTCTCCTGATATCTTGGCACTTAAATTCTATGATGTAAAATTAACAATATTTTAATATGATAAAAGGTCAATACATCTTATACATCTTATTTACATAAGAGACTGAGAGGAAAGAAAACAAAAATATTTGCTAAATATATGTATATATGTTCCTGAAAGTAGGGTCTAGGTGCTCATGGCTCTAAAGCCAATAAAGAGGTAAGGCTGGCAGAAATAAAAGTTTGCTTTATTTCAGAGACCGGCAACCAGTGGAGAGGGCGGACTCCTGTCTAACAGCCAACTCCCCCCATTGACAATCGGTGGGCAAGAGCTTTTTAGGCAGAGGGAGGGGGTAACATACAGAAACGGCACAGTCAGCTCTGACAGTCATCTTGAAACTGGCCATGCAGTGGTCTGATCAGTGTCATCTTGATTGTTTTCAGTAGTTAGTCTTTAGTTCCAGGGTCGGTTTGTTTCCATTTCTTTGAGGCCACTTCTCGGAATTGTGGCAGCTTCTGTCATGGCTATAGTCTGGTCATCATCTAGTTAACTTCTTCCACCTGGCAGGGGTTTTAGTATCTCTCAAAGAGCTCAAAGGTTATGGCTCAGAATATTGCCTATGGCCCCAGAGGAGGAACTAAAGTCCTTGACTTTGTTTAAGGACTAAACTATTGTTATTTTGTCCTGTTTGACTGTTTTCCTTTGCTTTTGCATTTTCTCACTTCTCTGATTAAACTTATTCTTTGGCTAAAGATTTTGTACAGACAAAAGACAGGCAGAGGACATGGACGGGAGGAAGGACCATAAGGTTTCATATATACACACAAATGTAATCATAACAAAATAAGGAAGAAATAGTCATGACAATTTCAGTCCTTATTTCTGTAACTCATCATGTGGTAGTAACTGGTATTTACAACTACGTTCTTCGAGTACACAGTCTGCATTATCTTTACCTTCAACAAGCACCTCAGCTGGTCATGGGTCTTCACCTGGTGGGGTGACCCGAACCCTCAATCCTGAAGGGTCTGGATGATTACTACTTTTTTTTTTTTTTTTAGAATGTAAAATTTTACAAAGTAAGTTAAGACCCACAGAGAAGCAGAAAATTATTTACATCCCATTTTACATTTAGCCTAAGATGGTTTTCCTTAAATACTGAAGCCCCCCAAGGACAAGCAGGATTCCCTCAGGCAAAAAGATCACTGCTTCTAGCAAGCAACTTAACTCCTTGATTTTGGTGGCTATAAAATTCTAGCACAAAACGTTTCTCCAAGATGGACACTACAACACTGATCAACAAAGCTTTTCAGAAGAAATGGTACAGTGGTGTCTGAAACATTGCAACAGCCCAATCCAGACAAGATTAGTCTACCCATGCTCGTCTTGCCTGGATTGTGTTGTTCCAGTTTTCCATTGACCTTCATCACAGTCATGGTAATACTAAGAAACACCCTAAGGGATCTCCTATATTCCAGACATACTCCTCCTTACCTCCATTATGGAGTGGTAGCCCAATTTCCCCCTGGTAGTCAGGATCAATCACCCCAACCAACACTGTAACTCCCTTCCATGTCGTTGATTCAGAGACATGAGGAGCCTGAAGTGGCCAGCAGGCATTCTTAACTTTCGGTTCAGAGGTATCTTTGTTGTGTCTCCTGGTAGAAGCATTTCTCCCTCTGGAACTAAGACCTCTAGGCCAAAAGAGCATAAAGTCACGGGAACAGGAAGCAAAAATTTTGCTACTGGGTTACTAAGGGTCATAGTAAGTGGTACCACTCCCGTTTTCATCCTTTTTATTCCTGGAACTGTGAATCCTGACTAAGAGAGAAACAGCACCATATACTGGGCTCCGATTCAGAAGGAATCTGGGAAAACTTCCCTGAGGAGAATATGTTTTAGATACATCTTAAATCAGCTATCTAACAATTTTTTTAAAAGTAGAGGGGATAACTAGAGGATAGAAAATCAAAGGCATGCGTGGTTTGACAAAAAAATCATAGTGTGTTGGGAATGGGATATGTTCCTCTGAGAGCGGCATAACCTGATAGGATGATGAGAGAGGAGATATGGAGATAGAATGGGGCATTTGCAAGCTTAGAAGTTTGAACTCTAGCTGAGGAAGTTCTTTCTTTCTTTTTTTTTTTTTTAAGGGGAGGGGATTTCCTTCCCATTGCAATGTTCTTTTTTTAAAAAATTTATTTATTTATCTCTGTGTTGGGTCTTCATTGCTGCATGCTGGCTTTCTCTAGTTGTGGCGAGTGGAGGCTACTCTTTGTTGTGGCGCACGGGCTTCTTGGCGGTGGCTTCTCTTGTTGCGAAGCATGGGCTCTAGGCGTGCGGGCTTCAGAAGTTGTGGCCCACGGGCTCAGCAGTTGTGGCGCACGGGCTTAGTTGCTCCGCGGCATGTGGGATCTTCCCAGGTCAGGGCTCAAACCCGTGTCCCCTGCATTGGCAGGAGGATTCTTAACCACTGCACCACCAGGGAAGTCCCCTAGCTGAGGAAGTTTAATACAGGTGAGAAGAAAATAAAATAAAGCCTGCACTAGCACCGTAAGTGGGAAAGGAGAGAAAGAAAGACAGTTAAGCGTGCTTCTAAAAGAAAACCCTTTCTGTACACACAACACTTCTGACACCAGATGTGTGGCCTTTTCCCTCACATTGAGTAATTCTGACACCACCTGGAGCTGGTACAGAACCCACAGGTTAAGGGCTCAGTCCCACAGGACCGCACCCCGCTTCAGATGACAAACGCAAGAGGTGGGTCCCGAGGTTACCCCCAGTTTTGTCCAACTTGTTCAAATCAGGAGTTCCCACAACTCCCTCCTCAGGTTTGATAACTTGCTGTAATGGCTCACAGAACACAGAGAAATACTTCATTTGCTCTTACCAGTTTATTATGAAGAATATTATAAAGGATAAAAATAACATCCAGATGAGGAGGTACATAGAGCAAGGTCCAGAAGGGTCTCAAGCACAGGAGTTTCTGTCTCTGTGGAATTTGGGGTATCCCATCCTCCCAACCCCAAAACTCTCCAAACCTCTTTATTTAGAGTTTTTATGTTAATTTCATTACTTAGGCACAATTTAAATCATTGGCCATTGGTGACTAACTCAATCCCCAGTCCCTCTCCCCTCCCCATAGGTCAGGGATGGGGTTGAAATTTCCAACCCTCTAATCACATGGCTGATTCTTCTAGCAAGCATCCCCCATCCTTCAAGAGTCATTTCATTAACATAAACTCAGATATGGTTGAAAGGGGTTTATTATAAATAACAAAATAGGCTGCTCTTGCTATCACTCAGGAAATTCCAAATGTTTTATAAGGAGCTCTGTGAAGGAAACTGGGGATGAAGATCAAATATATATTTCTTATCATATTATAATTATCACAGATTCCCAAGGTAGAAGTGATAGAATTTGGGAGGTGATTGGCTGTAGGAGTCAAAGGGGAAAAGCCAAAGGTATCCCTGGGAATGTCTTGTTGAGCGCCTGGCAGATGAACAATAATATAGTTAAGATATTCTAAACTTGAAGGAAGAGAAAAATATTGAGGAAATGACATAATAACAAATTATTTGGTGTACATGTTCATCAGCGAGAACCCAGCCACAAACAAGCATACAGTAGTATTTCAATATACAGACTTGAAATATAAGAGAACATTAATGGATAAAAATATTTATGTATTATATGTCCATCTCTTGGTGATTTATTGTGTATTTCTCAGCCCAGAATTTTGATTGCTTTTCTGAAGTTTAGCAAGTATTGCCTAAAGGAAATAATATCTAAAGGGAGATGAGATAAGCACACTGTTTTACAGTGAGTAATGTGTATGTCATAATATAATTCAGGGCTAAAATTTATATAACACTGAGTGTATATTCCAGAGAAGTTCAGAAGGAAGAGAAATCAGTGAGAAGTGAAAAAAGGCTTCACGGTGAGTGGAAGTGGTTTGCATCTAGAAGACTGTGTAGAACTTAAATAAACAGAAAGGAAAGGATTCCAATCCTAGGGGAAAAGAGCATACATAGGCAATGGTGTGGCTAAACATGATGTATTCTCTGGACAGTGGGGACACTATTTTTTTTTTTAATTGAAATACAGTTGATTTACAATGTTGTGTTAGGTTCAGGTGTACAGCAAAGTGATTCAGTTACATATATATATATGTGTGTGTGTGTGTGTGTATATATATATATATATATATATTCTTTCTTAGATTCTTTTCCATTATAGGTTGCTACAAGATATTGAGTAGAGTTCCCTATGCTATACACTAGGTCCTTGTTGGTTATCTATTTTATATATAGTAGTGTGTATATTTTAATCCCAAACTCCTAATTTATCCCTCCCCCTCCCCTTTTCATAATCATGATTGTTTTCTATGTCTGTGGGTCTATTTCTGTTTTGTAAATAAGTTCATTTGTATCATTTTTTTAGATTCCACATATAAGTGATATCATAGTTTTTTAAATGGTTGAGGAGCAGTAGAAAATTAAGTTGACTGTCACACAGAGTGAAGTAAGTCGGAAAGAGAAAAACCAACAAATACTGTATGCTAACACATATATATGGTATCTAAAAAAAAAAAACAAAAATGGTTCTGATAAACCTAGGGGCAGGACGGGAATAAAGATGCAGACCTACTAGAGAATGGACTTGAGGATACGGGGAGGGGGAAGGGTAAGCTGGGACAAAGTGAGAGTGTGGCATGGACATATATACACTACCAAACGTAAAATAGATAGCTAGTGGGAAGCAGCCGCATAGCACAGGGAGATCAGCTCGGTGCTTTGTGACCACCTAGAGGGGTGGGATAGGGAGGGTGGGAGGGAGATGCAAGAGGGAGGAGATATGGGGATATACATATACGTATAGCTGATTCACTTTGTTATACAGCAGAAACTAACACAACACTGTAAAGCAATTATACTCCAATAAAGATGTTAAAAATAAAAAAAGAAAGAAAATTAAGTTGACTAAGTGGGGTGAGGACATAATTATAAAGTAGCTGAAAAAATATATATGTACATATGTATATATACTTATATACACACATACAAATATTTATATTTAATGTAACAGAAGATTAGAATCATAGAAGGAGTTTTACTTTCTAAGGTGAATGGCATAAATCAGTATTTAAGTAATACAATGGTCCCCCCTTATCCACGGGTGATACATTCCAAGATCTCTAGCAGATGCCTGAAACCGTGGATAGTACCAAATCTTATATATACTATGGTTTTTCCTATACATACATAACCTATGATAAAGTTTAATTTATGAATTAGGCACAGTAAGAGATTAACAATAATAATTAATAGTAAAGTAGAACAATCATAATAGTGTACTGTAAGAAAGGTTATGTGAATATGAACTCTTTCTCAAAATATCTTATTGTACTGTACGGCCTTCGTGTGATAATGTGAGATGATAAGATGCCTATGTGATGAGATGAAGTGACATGAATGATGTAAGCACTGTGACGTAACATTAGGCTACTTTTGACCTTTTGGCGATGCTTCAGAGGATCGCCTGCTTTGGGTGATCTTGGGTCATTGATCCCTGACATATGGTTAGATGTCAGGAGCAGACAATGTAGGTGGTCCGGGATCCCTGGCAGGATGCGGGGGGCAAGGGGCGGTGTGAGATTTCATCATGCTACTAAGAATGGCGCGGAACTTTAAATTTATATATTGTTTATTTCTGGAATTTTCCATTTAATATTTTCAGACTGCAGTTGACCATGGGTAATTGGAACTTAAGCAAGAGAAACTGTGGATAAGGGAAAACCACTGTATTTGGGGGACAGTGAATGCAGAGCAGAATTCAGATTTGGGTTCAACCACTATCCAGTGATGACCTACTTTTCATTCACCCTTTCAGCACATATTTATTTATTTATTATCTGTTGTTTTAAAAAACGTTTTTTTATTTGGCTATGCCGGTCTTAGTTGCGGCATGCGGGATCTAGTTCCCTGATCAGGGATCGAACCCTGGTCCCCTGCATTGGGAGTGTGGAGTCTTAACCGATGGACCACCAGAGAAGTCCCTCAGCACATATTCATTGAATGATAAATACTTGTGTGCCAGGCACTGTTCTTGTCCTTGCAGTACAGAGGTATGAAATATGGACAGGGTCCTGGCACTCAAAGAGTTTATAATCTAGTTGGGAGAGACAAGTAATGTGTATGCCAGATGGTAACAAATACATAAGAGAATGAGGAAGCTATTTCAAACTGAGACAAGAGTGCTAAGAGTAGAATGAGAGACAATAGATAATTATCAGTGAAAGAAAAACAAAATTTCAAACTCAGATACATGGAGAAATGTTTGTACCACTGACAGAGACAGAAAGCGAGAGATGATCGCGGTTCAAAGTGAAAAATAAGTTCGTGTTGGGCTATATCGAAGATGATGTGATAGCAGCACAATTAAATCAGTTTTTAAAAAAAGAGAGATAAAAATAAAAAATAAGAAGAAAATATTTACCAGGACATATGCATGAGCTTCTGTGAGAAAAATGTCTAAACTTTACCTTCAAGAGAGTAAACAGTCTGCTATGAAATAGGCAAGCTGTGGTAGTAAATATATTCTAATTTGCACTATATTACAACTACGAGAAGTCATTAAAACCTCCAGACATCACTGTAGAATGAGCAAATTTTACCTGTCCTATACGACTTGTTTTTTAATTAACCAATTGTTCACCCACAAAGGAGACAGTAAAAAACATGAATCAACAATCTGTAGCAACATATTAGAAAACCGTTTCAGTCGTGAATGAGTTTACTAGGTAGGTTTTATGATTAAACCAAAGACACAGAATTTGTGAAACCTCCTTGTTCCCATATGTTAAAAGTAATTTTTCCGAGGAAGTTGACTCTTCATGGCAGGCTAGGAGAACTTGATAGTCAAGGAGAATATTTTCTCCGAAACCATATAAGATGTCCCTACCTTCCATTTATGGCTAGCTCTTCTATTTCCAATGCCTTTTTCTAATATCTAAAACAAAGAAAAGTTCCAGATTCCATGTGGAATGCTACAAGTATCACCCAATTCTCATGCTGAGGTTGGCTGTGGAAACTTGCATTGGGCTGTCCTAGGTGATTAGATAAGATGGGTTGCATCTTAGATTTGCCTTTTACATGTGACCAAATAAAGTAATAGTGAAACCATAGCTCTTCCTCTTTAACACCACCAACTGGGGTATGTGTGTATGTCTTTTGTTTTGTTTCCTCCTGTTGCTCCTAACCCTGCATCAGTTTCTTGCACGAAGAACATCTTGCTGATAACTGTATCTGGTGAATTCATCTTTAAATTCATCTTTAAAGTTATTTCTCCTGTGGGATTGGATTAAATCCATCCAATTTGAAAAATAATATTCTGGTTTTTAAATGGAGAGAGATAGACAGGTACCACTACAGAAGCATAATGATCTGCCTCTTGCGTCTCACCAGCTGGCAGCCAGGGCACTTGCTCGACCTGCTTTTTTGGACAAAGCACATCACCACAGCCATGCAGCCCTGCTTGAAATCAACATCACTTTAAGACTTATCGATAGTTGCTGCTTATGTAGAAACTCAACCTTAATGAATCCAAATGTTCCTCACAATCGGTAAATGGAGGCAGAAAAACAAGTCTGCCATTAACCATGCTAACATCTGCCAGAATTTTATCCTGAAAGACTGCCTCACTGGAGACAACTACTGTCATCAGCTTCCAGCTAATTAATCGAAGGAGACAAACTTGCAGTTAGTCACACAACTTGCAGCAGTGTAGGGATTTGGGTACATCTGCTAGATGCCACCAAGACAGCTCATATTCTTTACTATCCAAAGTATGAGCAAGATAAAACACACATTTTAAATTAGCAAAAGATGTAAGTCTTGAAACAAAATGGAGCAATACATAGCTAAAAATAACAATTCTTCTCTATTTCTTACAAATATGTTGAACTACGCAAAAACTTTCTCCCCTCCAAGGACTCATCTTTGATATTATCAGAGTAATAGAACAACAGTCACAATCCATATTCATAATATTTTCAAAAACATCAATTGACAAGTAGTTATTATGTGTCATTATACTCAAGGTTCTAAGCTGCGTCAAGCTTGCAGAACATTTAGTCTGCTAAACTAAGTCGAAAATGACAAATAGGTTTCAAATCTCATGCCAACTCAAATCGATTGGTTGTGGCTCCTGGAACACTGTATTTTCAGAGAATTCCATGGCTGTTTCTGGGCTCAGTCAGAGACAGTGCCATGATTGATTAGTAATGACTGTTGTGGGGATGGAAGGGGCAATGACTGCTCCTTCCATGCCGTGAATGTGCCCAGGTGGCAGACAAGTTTAGCTGTTAGAGCAGTGATTGCTGAAGAGTTACCAAAGTTCTAGAATATTCCTGGGAGCCATGAAACCACCTCTGTATTTCTGCCACAAGATTTATGCCATTTGATGTTTCTCAGTAATAACTTAATAGAGCAGAATTATATTGATGGAAAGTTAGTCTATTATGAGTCAAGTATTCAGTGAGGTTTTATATATATACATGCTAGGTTTCACAGTCAGTGATTCACACATTAATCCTTTCAGCGGGTTAGGAACATTTTCATGATTTTGGAGTAATAAGATTAGATCATGTGACATGAAAAATCTGAAAAGACATCTGAATAAAGCAATATATAAATTAATCAGGAGTATGACTTTGGAAACCATCCCTTCAAATAGGAAGCCAGTGTCTATAGCCAAAGACTGCAAGTCAAGAAACTGGAAGCAGAAAGTGTGCTACGTCAAGGGAGTACAGCGTGAAGAGCAGCTGCCACCAATTTCCGTGAACCTTCAAAACACATGAATTAAACTATCCCATGATACTAAAAACATGTGCAAGTTGCTTTGGCTACATATCAGACCAATAAGTGTGTGCACAAGACCATCAGGAACAGTTAAGGGCATGAAGCTAACATGGTGCAGATGTGTGTTAAATTTGGAAGATTAAGTAGAAACTCTGGTCATTAATTTTAGTCTTAATTAATTTAAAATACTGTCCTTATTTTTTTAACATAACCATGCAAACTATCACATCACTTCAAAGGACCAACTTGGCTATAATTTTTCATGAACTGAATTTCTTCCACACTATACTTTAAGTATCTATTACTGAAATCATATCTTAGACTGTTTCTAAGGAATTTATAATATATCACACTATTAAAATATAAAGTTTGTTTATAATAATTACTATTATTTGGTTGTGCTACAGAAATCAGAGCCTAAAGTTGATGAACTGAACCCTGTAATTCAAAATTTGTGACAAGATGTGTTGACTCTTCCAGAATTATTTTTTATATTTGTTCTTATTACTGAGAGGATATTAGAGTTTAAACTTTTGCATTCAAAGGTTAAAAAACAGGAAGTAATTAAGACAAAACAGTTTGTGATTAAATTATAGGTATATTCGTTAAAAATATAGATTTAATTCATAGATAGTATGCCACTTATCTTTCTAAAAATTGATAGCAGAATTAACATGATAAAAATAGACCTTTTATAAGTGTTAAAGAAATGTATTAAGCAAAATGAAACTGAAATCAACTTATTAGTATATTGAAAATGTTGACATTATTTTGACCAAAAGTGTAAATTATTTGAGAATATTAATTTTCTTCCAACATCTATGCAACTTCCACTGACCCTAACATGGTTAGGCTCTCAAAAACCTAAATTAAAAACCAACACTAAAAATCATTAAGAAAATAATTTGGGTTATAGGTAGTATAATAAGTCAAGTAAAAAAATGCTACCTTTCCTTTCCTGAGTCAATTGATGGTTGTTAAAAGTATGCAATAAAAGATGAAAAAGAATGACAGCAAAGCTAAACTTTTTTATTACAGAACACAAAATATTTTCCACTGAGTAATGTACATAATAATAATGATGAATTACAACAGAGGGCCTGTTCTTGATGAAAATATTCTAATTGTAACGGCTTATTAAAAACATTTATTTAGTTATTGACTATTCAATCTAGCTTATCTTATAGACCTTAGATATTTCTAAATAATGTAAGCCAATACATGTATAACCACTTAAACTGAAATGTACAAATTCTGTTTTCAATAGCTTTTTCTTACTAAAGCACACTCCTTAAATTTTTTTCACTGAAGACATTTTTTTCACTGAAGGCATCCCTCAACCTGCAGGGCAGGGACAGTGGTATGGTATGTCAAGAGGTTTTTCAAAGAAAACAGGCTGAATATCACTGTATTTGAGGGAGCAGCAGAAGTGAAATGCACAACAGACTAGTAATGAAACAGGACTGCATTGGTTTTTATTTCAGTCACCGAAAGAATTTCCTACAGAGACATGTACATTTTTGTCTATCACAAACCAGGGCCATTTTTAACAGAAAATCCACTAAGTTGAAAATCTACATAAACTGCCAGGGAGAAAAAGTCTCTATATTACAGCCAAAAGGTAGAAGTGGCTCAAAATATAAGAAATTTTCTAGATATGGTCTCTTGGGCTTGATATTACTACCAAGACATCAATGGGTTAAATCTTGATTGATCATAAATGTGCATGAATATGACAGCCCACATATAAATTCTCCTATTTCCTCAAAACCTCATTCCCTAGGAATTTCATTTACTTCTCCATCGCTCCTAATAAATCCCTGGAGAACAGGGAATGAAATTGAGGTCTCTTTAAATCCTGAGTGCCCAGCAAAGCGTCTGGGCACAGATAGCAGGTGTACAGTAAAATTTTTAAAAAAAGAATATGTTAATTATCTGTTTTTCTCGTGCATATTGACTGGTGATTGTTGGAAAGAAGGTATAACTCAGCAACCTATTTTGCTACTTTTAGTGGAGCTTGAAAAAGATTTAGTAGTAAAGAAGATTGAAGCTAATGGTTCTGTAATGTGATTCTATGTCACTTTTACTAAGTATTCTTTCTCCTTCGTGAGACTGAATAACAGTATAGTTTAAACCAACTGATCCAGGCAGAATATTGCTCTTGAGACCACAGTCATCGCCAAAGCAGGAGAATATGGAAGAAGGAGGTCAAAAGTATAAACTGGAGGATCTGGTACTCCTAAGAAGGGGAAGGTACTGTTAACTCTTCTCATTAGTGTCTCTTTGATGCCTAACAGAAAGCTCAGCCAATAGTGGCACTCGGTGTACCTGTGAGGGGTACAGCAAAGTAAGCTTGCTTTGCCGGGGAAACATGAAAACAGCCCAAGAACAATCTGGAAAGTTTTAAACACAGGGCTCTGGTCTAAACTTGTGTTTGCAGCAAAATGGATGGACCTAGAGATTTTCATACTAAGTGAAGTAAGTCAGACAGAGAAAGACAAATATCATATGATATGACTTATATGTGGAATCTGAAAAAAATGATACAGATGAACTTATTTACAAAACAGAAACAGACTCACAGACTTTGAAAACAAACTTATGGTTACTAAAGGGGAAAGGTGGTTGGGAGTGGGGAGGGATAAATTAGGAGTTTGGGATTAATATGTACACCCTACTATAGATAAAATAGATATAATCAACAAAGACCTACTGTAGAGCACAGGGAACTCCACTCAGTATTCTGTAATAAATATGGGAAAAGAATCTGAAAAAGGATGGATATATGCATATGTATAACTGAATCACTTTGCTGTACACCTGAAACTAACACAATATTTTAAACCCACTATACTCCAATATAAAATAAAAATTAAATTAAAAAAATAAATAAATTACTTGTGGAAGTGACTTGCTGGGTAGGCTGTGAGCTCCTGGAGAGAAGGCACAGATCTCATACATTTCTGTACCTCTGGTGTACAGCACAGTGCTTAGTACGTGGGAGCTCCTTGAATATTTAGCGAATTAATGAGTAACTGTCTCAGATAGAATGAAGGCATAGCATGGTATCTCCCCTTTCACAAAGCCCAGGTTGTTTTTGCTACTATTAAAGTGCATGAGCAGGAAAGATGACATAGATTTTCTAGCTCATTCTCTCAAAGATCCTTTTTTAAATTTTTCTGTTCTCTTTTATTCTTTGGGACTACTACTGTGCATGACTTATTTAAAACTGGAAATTTTGAACTTAAAAGAATCCAACAAAAAATCCAATCATAAAGGTGTTTTGACCTTAAGATTGTGTCACCTAATATTTATTCCAAGGATATGTGCTGTTGTGATGTTTGTAGGATGCCACCAACCTTGAAAGTCAAGAGGGCCAACCAGAAGAGAATAAATTGAATGAAGTAGAAGGAAAAGAAACCTGGAGTTTTTCACTAGTTCTTACACTTTACTTTCTGAGGCTTTATGTTTCAAAGTATGCCATCTGCCAGATAAAGTATATTTACCCCCATTTCAAAGCTCTGACTCAGAGAGGTCAAAATGATTTGATCAAAGTGACTTGGTTGAACAAGGTTGAAGGGAGACTGAACCAACCTCCAGCATCTCCTTACTGTGCCTCAATGTCCAAATTCAAAAATAAAAATAACAAGTACTCCACCCAGTCCTCGTGGAAACAAAAGGCAAGCCAGAGCCAGGATTCTGGTCACAAGTTCACTATCCCGGTCAAAACTTTGTCTCTCTCTTTCAAAAAATAGATGGTATTGGCCAGTCATAAAGGTTTAGTCCAAGAAATTGGTTGTTCTCACTGTTTGCAGGTAGTGACCCCTGACAGAACTGAGGTCACTCTTGTATGATTGCTCACAGCTTGGATAAGACAGCCCAACAGGTTTGAAAATCCAGAAGAATGAGTGGCAATTTTGTGGCAAATTGACAAATCCATCAGAGCGAGTTCTTTTTTTCCTCAGTACATTACCCTGGGCAACATCTGAGCGGTGGAAACATGGGCCCCTTGGGGAGCCAGGAAGCCAAAATGAGTGTTTAGGGTTGGTGTTTAAGGCTTGTTTCTGAAGAGAGTCAAGAGGGAAGGTGAACGCCTGCAGGTATTGCCTTGGCAGTTTTCCTTACAGGTTAAATTTATTGATAAAGTTGGGGTCAGCGGCACTAAAAGCAATCCTGTGTGGTCTATTTGTAACATCCCAGAGGTGGCATTTGGAAAGAAATGAGTATTTCCAAACAAAATTAAGGTATTTGTTGGTATATAGATAGATACAGATATATAGATATAGATAGAGATGATGCAGATATAGATATATAGGTATATAGATGTGCAGGTATCAGATACATAGACATATATAAATAGGTATAAATAGGTAGATCAAGTCCCTAATCTTGTAATCATTTTAGTTTTTCTCCTGGACGATTATTTTTTAGTGCTTCCATTAGAACTGTTTTTTGTTCTCTGTATTTATCAAAACGTATTTTTCTTATTTTCTAACTTTAAAAACTTATTTATCAAAGAATTTCCTCACATCGTTTTTTTAAACAAGTACTGTTAAAACCAACAAAACCCACCACCACTTCTTTCCTACCACTCTCTTCTCATCGATCCAACTTCAATCCTATTCCCATGAAGTTTCTACTTTCAAATAGTTCAACTATTTGTTCAGACACCCCTGCAGCCATCAAAGGTTCAAATAACGTCAGGCAACGGCGCTAATATCCAGCAAAGGCAACACCTGGTCTCCACTTCGGACATAAGCTAGTCCAACTAGACACTCAGGCTGCTATGAACATTCTGAGCCTCATTATATTTTGACAGAGACTTCAAGTGGGAAAAACACCTTGAGTTTCTCTTGTGTTGTATGGGCTGGGATAGAGGTAAGAATCAACCTGGTAAGATTTATTCTCTCCTGTCTGGCCTGGAGAGCACCCGCAGGGCACCACAAGAACCAGCTACAGCCAAGTGGTAAAATCAGTCTGCCCTGATCTGGTGCTGCGATGGCAGAGCAAGACTGATGCTGACGTGCGTACCAGGACTGGGAACCACTGGCCCACAAAGCTTACAGCTTGGGACTCAGCCTTCTGACCATTCCACGGCTGGAGCTTGTTCACTCCAACCAAGAAAGGTGAACAGGTAAAACAGGAAGAGAAGCCAAGATTCTGCTGGCATCCTGCTGTTGGATCCCAAGTCATGATCACACCAGGGGAGGGGTGATGTTTCTCCAGTCATGTAGCATAAAAGTTCTGTAGCCCAAGCCAGACACCATCTTCCAGAGTCTGACATCCAGCACTGCTAGATTTCTCTGTGCTACTCCATGGTGTACCAGACAAGGGAGACCCTCACACGCGGCTGTGTTGCTCTTATTTATAGAAGTTTACCCCAAAAGTTGACTCAGATGGTCTGGTGTGTGTGCTGTCAGTTTTCTCAAGTATAATTGCTCACCATATGCCTCAAAGCAGAGTACCCTAGTGCTCTAATTAGCTTTTTAGATCTTTCACTCTCCCTACATTGCAGTCCTTTTTAAACCCTAAAACTTCAGAATGAGGATAATGTGAGTGAAAGCCATTGTGCTTTATACAAAATCTCCCTACTCCCCTAACTGCCTTTAAACCTAATTAACTCTCTGCCCTAGCGTGATGTTGATGTCTATGATGATGGTGACAAGTCATCCCTTTCCTTTAATAACAGTGCAGAGTTAAATTGATTTTTCATAACTGTGTCATGAGTCTCCTGAATTTAAACTGTAAAGGAAGATCTGGTGAGTTTTCTTGGTGACATTCATTAAGGGAAAGTATATCATAGCCAAATATCTCTGGTCTTCCAAGCTGCTTATGTAGACAGTAAGGAAATGAAGCACCAATAACAGAGATTTTTGACTGTCAATGCCTCCGTTGGTTCCAGTAACAAAGGAGAGTGGAAAATATTATAGTTCCAAATACATCGAAATAAAGTAAAGCAAAAGAATCCACAAGCAAGATATTATGGTGTAGTAGGACCAACAGTACTAAGTATGAAAAGACTCAGATTCAAATTTTCAGTCCAGTAGAGCAATGCTGAGCCATGTTCATCAAAACCCACTGAGCACTGGCGTGCAAAGGCAAGATGGCACAAATAATGTGTTACTAATAACAATTAGTTATTAGCAGTTGTTGCTGTTTGACTTGGTAATGTGATCAACATGGTCTTTGACCAACAATAATGGCCACTGGCATAGTACTAGAAAAATAAGAAGACCCTTAAGCCTTGATGATGTCATTGAGCCCCTAAATAAACCCTGGAACCACCTATTTCCAGACTTCTTACTATACGAGGTAACAATGTCCTTACTGCCTTAGCCACTCTATCTGAATATTCTGTTACTTGCAGCTAAACTCTTGCTATTTGATAAAAGATGCTACAACAACAACAACAAGATGCTACAATTACCCGGGCACCTTTTCCTAAGTGTGATTGGGAAACAGCAGAAAAGTCAAAACAAACTAGCACAACACTGATCCAACTGGTTCTTATCTAGTTGCTGGAGTTTACCTCATGCATTGATTGTTAGTTAATTGGACCAGTTACCTTCTTTTTGTTGAGGATCCTTCTCTGATTATAAGACATTAGGGTCCAAAACAGAAAAGGAAGCTGTAGGCTTTTGTTGCAAAACAAGACACACTTTTAGTATTGAACGCAGCCCTTACCTCTGATTCCTTGTTGTCGATACTGAGAATCGGCAACCTCTTCAAACAGCTCCCCTGAAATAGCCTTGATCATGGAGGCTGGCGGGACCTAAGAGAGATTTAACGCACCGTTAGTGGTACACGTGGTGCCATTCTGAGAACACTGCACTTGGTAGAACATTATGGCAGCCAATGGGCTGTATTAATGTCTTATGAGGCTGTAAACTTCTTGAAAATGCACCTGAATTCTCAGAGGTGAGGAAATGAAGATGTAAGTAACCCTGGGCTGAGTGTGTAGCTTTGCAGTTTATTTTCTGCTTGACAATAACGGGAGAAGGAGCGGCAAACTCTTATTACTTGGATTCATGAAGCAATCCTCTTACACCTCAGGTGGACAACTTTGAAGAGGTACAGCTGTTTACATCTTTATACCCAAGAGAATGATCCTCCCGATCTGGAGTGTGAAGACTGGACAGTGTGAGGCACCAGACCAAACTCATTATGTGCAATCTGTTCCAATGAATATGAAAGCCTAGCATCTCTCCAAAAGCACCTCTTAAGGTAAACAGTGAATATTTTCCAGATTCTGTTGATTAGGTTAACCAGAGCACAAGGCACCAGTCCCCAACTACGATGCTTAATGGGTATAACAAAGCCTCTCATTTACCAGGAAAACAGCCTCTTAGGCCTGACCTTTCAAATCCCAAATCCTTTTATTACTTTTCAGTTCCTTTTGTAGGATATGACCTCCAAAGAGAATTTACTAGTTAGCAAAGTTTGCTGATAAAACCCTATACAAAAAAGGTACCCCTTTTAGAAGTAGAGAAGCTGAGCAGAACACAGGTTACATTGGGAAGTCAAGAGACCTGGGACCTGAGTGTGATCATGCCTCCATGCACTGGGTGAACTGCAGTAGATTATCCCCTCTGCCTTGTTTTTTGCATCTGTTTCCTAATAGGAGAAGGTGAACTAGATTTCATCTGTAAAATTCTTTGTGTTCACCTCCTCAACTCTGAATTCTACGAATCCATCATTTTATGCTGCTTTTATTGGTATTCAAGACTCCCTGTCTCATCCCCTTTAACGAATTCCATCAAACAACTAACAAAATCTCATCTCTTTTAGAAAATGTTTCTTAGTTTTCAGAGAAACGTTGCGACTCATAATTTTGTTACTTCTAAAAGTCTTCATTTGTGTATGTGTGGTTTTGCTTAGATCATGAAGAAAAAGCTATAATCTATGGACTGACATTTAAGGTGAGAGGATCACACAGAAGCACGTGTACATGTTACTCCACACCTGTGTAGGTAACGTTGCGTCGGAGGCCAACAGGGTAGGAAAGAAGTGTGAGGAAGGGTCCTGTGGAGGTTCTACAGCAGTCCACGGTCACCTGGCATGACAACCTGGCGATGCGCCATTGTGTCTCCCTCCCTGACACAACCAGCTGGGAGCATGGAGCACAGTGCGGGCACAGAAGCTGGGTAATTCCTCCCAACGTAGCACATCTTTACTGGGAAGTCATTGCTTTGGGGCTTCTCATAGGCCTGGCTGAGCTTTCTCAAAGCTTCCCTGCAGTATGAAGTCCTTTCTATCCAGTGCCTTCCCTTTCACAGATGTCAGGCCTGCACCAATTGTGACTGAAAGCTTTCCCTGCCTTCTCCTACCCTCTCTCTCCTTTAGCCTTCATGGGCATTCTTCCCCTTAGTAAAGCTTTTGCATGTCTCATTCCATCTTGGTGTTTGCTTTTTAAAGGACCCACCAAAACATATAGGACTACGTGGAATGAGGAATATTCCAGACTCTCTGGCAGCCAGCTGTGACCACATGTAACTGTATGGTTATAGGTGGATATGATATGTAATACCCTTGAAGGGATCTGACAGAAGGAGTCTTGGCCTTCTCTTCCCATGGTCTCCACCCCACTAACTAGAATAGCGGCATAATGGTGAGATCCACAGCAGCTAACTCAGATTAGAAAGTGGAAGCAATATACTTAGGTTACAGATCCCTGATGATAGAGAAACTGTCATATCAGCATGGATGATCCATGTTTCCATGAGAAAGAAAAATGGTCAGTGCTATTTTTGCTTTCCTATCAAACAGTATAACATCATCTTAACTTATACAGGTCCCTACCCTCCAGGGAGGCGGGGGAGGGGCAAATAAAACACTTATTAAACAGGAACCAGTGCTGACAGCATGGAAATCTCTCTCTCTCTCTCTCACACACACACACACACACACACACACACACACAACTCAGAGAACGGGACATCATTGCCAACTGGAATATCTGGGGAAGGAATTAACCTAGACTTTGAAAGATGATTAGAATGTAGAAAGGAAGACTGTAGACTGGGAAAACAACCTGAACATACTGTTACTTTTGGACTAAGAAAGAGACTACCCTGAACACAATAGAGATGATTTGGTGGCCAACAGTGCAAAATAAAATTAGGAGGGGGGAAATCCTGAAAACTCTGCTTAGGCAACATCCTAAAGAAACCTGTGCTGGTTATTTGCCTACTGGCCCTGACGTCTGTCCCCTGCCCTTCTCTATTTTGCTGTGTATTACAAGGGCCTGATCCCTCAAGCCACACTTACAGGCTCCTTTGACTAAGTCTTCTTATGTGGGTTTGGCCAATGGAAAGTACTGGCAAGATACTGGAGAACACAAGGATGGATGATACCAGGGTAACATTTCCTCTTACTCTTCTACAGTCAAGGTCTCTAGTAGCGGCTATGTTTCCTCAGTGGTTCCAATTTCTGCAACACAGCCCTGGCTCCTGGGCTCAGACACTCTTCCCTGTGTTCCTCTAGTCGACGGGTTAAAGTCACTTCTTGTAGTGGCTACATTTTATACCACCTCGCCTTTTCCTGTTTGTCCTTTAGGCAATTCTGACAGATTAGTATTCAATTTCCTGTGTTAAATTCCTTCTGTTGAATTACCTGGTTTAGCAGATGGTGTTGCTCCCTGTGCCTATGCCTGCGACATTCATTTATACACAGCAGAGACTGCTTAATGTAAATATCTGCACTTATTGATCTAAAGGTTTTATTTAACCACGGGAGTACGTTCAGTCATGCATAAGGAAAGCCCGAAGCAGACAATGATGGGCAGGAGGTTGATGGATTAAAAACCAGGTTCCTCACCCTGGAGCGGAGGGAGGAGGGTAACTCCAAGTTGTGTATCACACTTTCTCTCATAGTTCCCTAGAAGGATTGAGTCCCAGCTGCCTATGATGGTACCTGGTTTGATCATACACACTTTATATTGGCTTCCTTCTCTTCCCTGTCTTAATTCTCTGCTCATTACCAGTGTTCCAGATAAATTACTTGCACTTGAATCCTTGCCTCAGGATCAGCGTCTAGGAAAACTGAAACCATGCCAACTGGATTGAGTTTGATATCCTAGGCAAGACACTAAAGAATGCAGAACCTTTTCTTGAACCTCCATGCCCATCAATCTCCCACAGCTTCCTGTGAAAACATCTTTATCATAATAGCACTTAATTCGTGAAGCTGAAATTATCTGTTTACATTTCTCTCTTTTCCAAGAAATTGTCATTCCTCCCACTTAGTGCTTTTCCTGGCACAAAATAGCAATCCATTAAATATTTGTTGAATGAAATAATGAATGACAAAACAAGAAGAAAGAAAGTCTGGGAGGGGAGAGAATCTCACCACTGTACTCAGCACAGTGCCTAAAAGGTCAGCAGACACTCAATAAATATCAATTAATGGGATTGATAACTGAATGAATTTGGTGATAACTAGCTTAGACGTTAGAGTTGAAGACTTGGGACTGGATGAATTCTTTGAGGAACTGCATAAACAGAAAAGAGAATGCTGGTATTAAATGAGATAATTTTGTGCCAAGAGGACTATGGTTGAAAAATTTGAATGGAAAAATACGAAATATAAATTCTGATAACATAATTTCCTTGAAAAATGACATGAATCAATAATCAAGGAGATGTCTAAAGAAACCAATATGCAATAATTAGTATTTCAGAGTTACATCACAATCGAGCATTTGGACAAAGGTGACTAGGTTTATATATAATACTTGGAAAATTCACTACAGAGAGCTTCATGAATGACACACTGAACTTAGAATTATTTAAAATTGTGTTTTAAAATTAGTTTGACTATAGTTGTTGCTTACAAATCACAGGGTTTTTTTCAAAAAGTAAGAGGTCATACTTGTGTAGTTATAAACTTTTCTTTTAGTTTTAAAAAAAGACTTAGAAGAATTATACAAGTCCCTCCACTCCTTTCATTAATTAGCCCAAAGTATATTAATTTGGGGCTAGTATTAATTAGCCCAAGTATAAACTTTATGATATTCTTATGTATTTACAGAATCAGGTCCTTTAAAAACTTATTTGGATAAATAAACTATGGGCAGATATAACTTAATAACTTATAAGGCTACATTATAGCCATCGTATGATAAGAATACACACTAAATACTTTCTATTTTTAACAAGTATTTCTTAAGATAAAGATTTCATGACATGAATCCTGGGGAAAGCCAGACGTCAGTGACACAGACTCTTCTTTAATTTTTTAAAAATAATTTTGGCCTTCCCTTTTCCTTTATTTTTAAAAATATATTTATTTATTTGTTTGTTTATTTATTTTGGGGCTGCACCGGGTTTTCGCTGCTGCACACAGGCCCACTCTAGTTGCGGCGAAGAGGGGCCACTCCTCATTGTGGTGCGTGAACCTCTCACCGCGGTGGCGTCTTCTGTTGCGGAGCATGGGCTCCAGGCATACAGGCCTCAGCAGCCGTGGCACGCGGGCTCACGGGTTCTAGAGCACAAGCTTAGCAGCTTTGCTGGATGGGCCCAGCCGCTCTGTGGCATGTGGGATCTTCCCGGACCAGGGCTCGAACCGTGTCCTCTGTGTTGGCAGACGGACTCTGTGCCACCAAGGAAGTCCCATTGGCACAGACTTTTCATGAGGGGAAAAAAAAATCAATCTGAAAAGACTGCTTGCTGTTTAAGCTACTTGTCTGCCTAATTCAGACTCCACGGTAAATACTTGTTTTTGTCCAAGAATTCTAATTCCCAATGAAAACCCTGGATAATTGTATATTTGGGTAAATAACAATAGCATCCTATCCCATGGCAATCCTCAATAATGTGAGCTATGTGTTATAGTGTTTTACATGTGTTAATTCTCAAGAGAGCTTGGCAGAGAGGGAAACTAGATATCACTGGTATTCATTTTATTGCATCAAATACATTGTTTTACGAAATTATACAATTTTACTGGAAACTATTATAGTAAAATGTAAGTAATAGATCTAAGACATATCACTATTAAAAATATAGGTAATAAATTTAATATCAATTAGAAATGTGAAATTCTATGATAAATTTTTCGGAAAAGAAAGTCAGTCTTCCCACATCAGTCTATGTCAATCTAACCTTCTTCCTGCTCTTCATAACCTAAATTCAAATACATCATAGAAGACAAAGATAAAAATGCATCATCCAGGCTTCCCTGGTGGCGCAGTGGTTGAGAATCTGCCTGCCACTGCAGGGGCCACGGGTTCGAGCTCTGGTCCGGGAAGATCCCACATGCCACTGAGCAGCTAAGCCCATGCACCACAACTACTGAGTCTGCACTCTAGAGCCCGTGAGTCACAACTACTGAGCCCACATGCCACAACTACTGAAGCCCGTGTGCCTAGAGCCTGCGCACCACAACAAGAGAAGCTACTGCAATGAGAAGCCTGCGCACCACAACAAAGAGTAGCCCCCGCTTGCCGCAACTAGAGAAAGCCCGTGTGCAGCAACGAAGACCCAACACAGGCAAAAATAAATAAATAAATAAATTTGTTTTTTAAAAAATGCATCATCCTATTGTGTTCCCTACTTTCCCATTGCCTAGCTCTTTATTTTCTGATAAAGCCTCATCTGGTGGAAACAGTTTTTCCTGTTTATAACATTGTAAGTTCATAGCATTGTTTGTATCATTGCCTGCCCATCCACCACTGTCATCCCACTCTGAGACATTAGTAAATTTTGAATATGAGAAAATGACCAGCAACTGATGGAATTAGTCTAAAATTTAATCAAATTAGGTTTTACATAACTCCAATGAGATACCATTCCTTTTAAACAATCACACAGATTTAATACGCTGAAAGAGAGTTTAGAAATCTCAAATTTTTAATACCTCTAATTCACAGAAGAGAAAACTGAGGTTCAGAAAGTTTAAAATGACCAAAGGTCATATTATTGCAAGTTAATGGCAAAGCACTGGGAGCCTAAGTTGTCTGCCTCCCATCTTTGGAAAGTTTTTTCATTATAGAATCACCTTGAGGTTTTCAGCTTCTTTTACATTGTGTTGTATGTTTTGGCTTCCATGACTAATAGTATTTCCTGAAAAAAATCATTCTAAGTAATATTTCGTTGATAAAAATTTCCTTGGATACAAACATAATTATTCCACTAATTGGTGAACAACTTTTAATTGAGCAATTGCTGTATACCAATCACTATTATAAATTCTGAGATACAAACATAATTATTCCACTAATTGGTGAACAACTTTTAATTGAGCAATTGCTGTATACCAATCACTATTATAAATTCTGAGAATATGGAAGTCAAAAAACCAAATAAAAATCCTTGCCCTCACTGGAACATATAATCTAAGTTACACATTTTAGTTTATAATTGTCATATTCCATCTTGTCAATGAAATTGTGTCTTTGGTTAGCATTGTTTTAGACTGGGAGTTTATAAGATTTCTTTTTTTTTGAATTATTATTTTATATTGGAGTATAGTTGATTTACAATGTTATGTTAGTTTCAGTTGTACAGCAAAGTGATTCAGTTATACACATACATATATCAATTATTTTTCAAATTCTTTTCCCATTTAGGTTATTACAGAATATTGAGCAGAGTACCCTGTGCTATACAGTAGGTCCTTGTTAGTTTTCTATTTTAAATATAGTAGTGTATGCCAATCCCACATATGTTATGCTATTTCTAAAAAAACTCTCTGAATGACAAGATCAGCAGTAGTTATAAGTTTCAAAACTGGAATAACTGATAAAGGAATATAGCAAGCAACATAAAAGATAAAGAAAGGTGCAGCTTTCACAGTGCCAGGCTTGTGGGGAGACAGTACTCTGGCTGACTTATGTAAGAGCAGAGAAATAGAACTGAATGCAACAAACACTTATCCAGTTACCATGTGACATGTTAGCCCTGCTACCTAGCTTGCTATTTAATTATAAGCACCCAGAACTGTGTGTGCCACACCACAAGTGCTCAATACATATCCTGAGAATGAAGGAATGGATTATGTAAACCAGATATTGTACTAGATTCCAGAGATACAAAGATGAATAAGATATGGTCCCATATTGTAAGAAACCCATAATCTCATAAAGGATCATAATGTTCATTAAATGTCTTCTATTGACAAAACACTATCCTTGGCACTGCACTGAGGATAAATAAAACAAATGAAACACAAGTCTTCTCTCAGGAAGCTTAGTTTATAATAAACATCTTGAAAAACAAGACTATGGACAGGTTTCATTTTTACTGGTAACAATCGGAAAAAATTTTCATAAAAGCAGTGATATTTGAGTTGGGTCCATGACTTTAGCTGCACTATTACCACCTCTCTGTTTTCATTCCCTGTAAGAAACATCAAGATTTTAAGGCGGCATGGTCAAAGAAGAATCAGACTAACCAAAGCCCTTAAAAAGAGAGATAATGAAATACCTAGATAATGTTTAAGGTCATCTTTGGTCTCTTGTACAATGATCTCCCCATCTTAGCAGAATCATTCAAAATGAGGTGCAATTCCCAAAATATACATTGTTTCTTTCTGAGTCTTCTTGTCTCTGACTCAATGCTGTTCCCTCTGCCAAAGATGACCTCCCAAAATATATCCTGTCCTGGGTCTCTCCAATACTACCCTTAGGTTGATTTGCTGGGAGGAGTCACAGAACTCAGAATACAGTCATACTCATGGTTGTGATTTATTACAGCCGAAGGATAGAAGGTTAGGATATATATACAGCTTGCTGATATACTATCAGCAAAGGGAAAAGGTACATGGAGTGAGGTCTGGAGGAAACCAGGTGCAAGCTTCCAAGAGTCTTCTCCCAGTGGAGTCACATAGGATGCACTTAATCCTCCAGCAAAAAGTTGTGACAGTACATGTGAAATATTGTCTATTCGGGAAGCTCATTAAAAACTCAGTGCCAGGGCTTCCCTGGTGGCGCAGTGGTTGAGAGTCCGCCTGCCGATGCAGGGGACACGGGTTCGTGCCCCGGTCCGGGAAGATCCCACATGCCGCATGCCGCGGAGCGGCTGGGCCCGTGAGCCATGGCCGCTGAGCCTGCGTGTCCAAAGCCTGTGCTCCGCAACGGGAGAGGCCACAACAGTGAGAGGCCCGCATACCGCAAAAAAAAAAACAAAAACCAAAAAAACACCTCAGTGCCAGAATTTTTAATGGGGGCTCGGTACATAGGCACCCCTTACCTAACACCTTAGCACGTATCAAATTTCTAGACTCCTAGAAGGAAACCAGAAAGTCAGCAAAAGTGTATTGTTTGTATAAACAGTTTAGGCATTTTTATCAGGGAATGGAAGGACCAGTGCTGAAATGTGAGTTCTCTAGACATTCAGATAAAATTGATCACTCTCTCCTTTCCAGCACTACCATAATGGGTACACAACTTCAGTGCTGCACTCATCACATTATATTGTTATTATTGGTTTCTCTGTCTCTGATCCATAACTGCAAGCTCCCCGAGGGAATGCGTCTTAAGCATCTTTGTATTCGCTGTACTGATTGCAATGGCTGAGACATGACAGGCTATCAATAAGTGCATGATGAATGAATGGACAAACTAATAAATTATATAAACCAGTTTAACATTCTAGTACATCTCTATATACAGACAGGCTCATTCATAACATAAGAATCCATACAAGTTATATTGTTATAAAGATGTTCTTTTGATTGTCAAAATGACTGAGGGTGTTATTGGAATTGAGTAGAATTTAGTAGGAAGCTAAACAGCCTGCCATTCCTGAACAGTCTTACACAATGATGGATTTTATACTGTTCAAAATACTAACAGCATCTGCATTGAGAAACGGTGGCATATACCAATCTAGGCACACTCTGGAAATCAGCGGTAGGGTCAAGCCCATCCAAACCACACAGCAACTTTATAGAAATACATGTTAGGGAGATGCTCCAAATATTCACTACATTGACAGAAAAAAATCTGAGAAATACAGGAGAGCACAAACAGAAAATAAAATCATCACTAAGCATTTCTCCTCTTTGAAATATGTTCTTTCACGACATCACACTCTCTTGGTTGTTCTATTTGCCTAGGATGCTCCTTTTGAAATTCTGTAGCTCTTCTCCTCTGGGTCTTCAATGAAACCCCCCTTCCTCTGCTTCTCTTTTCTTCTATGTAGTCTTCCAAGGCGATCTCATCTAGTTCCACGGCTATAAATAGAATCTACACATTAACAACTCCAAAATATTTATCTACAGCGCAGAGATCTCCCAATCTTCCCAGAACTCCGGACTCGAAAACAAAGGCCTGTAATACATCTCTAGTTGGATGCTTAATTGGCATCACAAATTAAATGGTACCAAACAGAAACACTGATTTCCTTCCCCGCCCTCAACTTACTCTGCCTTAATTTTCCCCATCTCAAAAAGTGATACAACCCATCCTCACCCCTCTATTCCAGCTCAAGCCTAATACCTAGGATTTATTCTTGGTTACTCTCTTTTCCTAGATCCATATCTAATTTCTAATCAAATCCTGTCATGTCAATCTCCAAAATATTTCCTGAAAATCTGCATCTCACTCTTTCTCCAGTACAATCACCATGATCCAAGTCTCCATAACCTATACTCTAGACCACTGCAACAATCTCCATGCCTCCCATAGTCCACTTCACAAAATCAGAGGACTCTTGTAAAAACAACAGTCTAATCATATCAGTTACACACCTTTCTTAAAAGTAAAAATTCCATTTGAAATTAAAATCTAAACTCATTATCCTGGCTTTCAAAACAGTCTAGAGGATGCCCACCTCCTAACCTTATCAGGCCTCATCAATGCAGCCTTCTTTTATTTCCTTAAATATGTCACACTCAGAATCCATGTACTCTCTTTGCAACAGCGGTTGTTGCTATAGCCAGCAACGTTCTTTAAAAAAATTTTGGGATGGCTTATCATAACTCATCTCAGATGACACCGGCTCAGAGAGAACTTTCCTGACCACACAGTCTAGAGCACTTAAGAAGTCATTCTTTATTATATTATACCATTTTAATTCTTATCATACTAGTCTATCTTATCCCCTCCCCATTTTTTCTTTTGTGTGTGTGTGTCTCCGTTTACTTTAATGTAAGTTGTATGAGTGTAGAGATTTAGTCCAACTTTCTCTCTCTGTATGCCTAGAACCAGAACTGTGCCGGGAACAGAGCTAGCACCCCACAAATACTTGTTGAATAATGAATAAATCAGCTCTGCCCCTTGTGAAAAATATAACAAACATTTTACTGTACATTCTTTTAGTATTGTTTATGCATACTGTGGTAATTTAAAATATTGAATCTACTGTTTTAACTTCATTAATTCAGCTGATATCTCAAAATCCACTAATTAGATTAGCCTGGAACCTTGGGAGATATGATTCTACATTCTCTCTTTCAAAGAGCTTAATATTTAACAGAGTAAGGAGACACACCACACATCACAATCTACAAGTTAATGAAAAATATATCATTATAGCAAATGAGTTGTCATAAGTCAGTGTCTAATGAAGTCCCAAAGGAGAACAAACCACAAGTTTTATAGGAGTTTAGAGAAGAGAGAGTTCTTAACCAACTGGATGAAAAACATGGCATTGTTATGATGTTGGGGCACATAGAGAGAAGGGGTATAGGATGACAAGAGAACAGAATAGTAAAGTGAGAGAGGTAGCAGAAGGCTGTATCATAGAAGACACTGGATGCCAGACTGAGCTGCTTGGACTTAATAGAGTTGGCAGTAAGGAAAGCTTTCCAGTAGGAGGTGACATACTGAGAGCAGTCATAAAGAAAACTGATCTGACAATAATCTACAGAAGGAAATGGAAGAGTGGATATTGGAGGCAGGAGGACCAGTTGGGAAAGTCTCTGTAAAGAGTGAAACACGAGATAATTAGGGCTTAGCGTAGGAAAGTGCTAATGCCAACCAAGGTGGGAGGAAAAATGCTAACTATGTGAGGTGATGGATGTGTTAATTAACCTGAATGTGGTAATCACTTCACAAAGTGTACTCGAAATTTCTTGAAATTTACATCACTTTACATTATTAATGTTATCTGATTTATAAAGTTTGTGACAATTTTACAAAGGTTATGGATAGCATTCTGATTTTTTTCATATCACTATGACAATCAAAAACCTTTAAATGCAGCAATAATTGAAAGGCAAATTTAACATGAGTAACACAATTATTGAAAAACGAATTGCAACCTTTGTTCTCCGGACCAGTCTCCACAAAAAATATTCATGCTTTCAAATAGTACAGGTAATAGAAAGCTAAATATCACAGTTCACCCCTTGTTCCTTGCATTATCTAAAATAAGTGGGGAAAGTAGTCACAAAATCAAATCATTTGCAATGTATCAAATTTACCTTGAATAGATTCCAAAATTTACTAATGACTAATACATGAAATCTGTAAATTTTGTGTTTATGTCCTGCCTAGAAATATAGCTTAGTATGTAATTTAGCCCCGGAGAAATTGAATAAAAGGTATAGAATCAGTCTTAAATCAACCAACTGTATAGCAACTGTCCATAATAGATGCTTTGCAGCAGAACGTGGTAGAGTCTAGAAAAATTATTAGTGCCACTCTTACTCTATAAGGCCTTTAGTCCTGTGAGGTTTCTATGGATAAATTATCGTTTGACTTTAGCTTTCCTTAGAAGGAATCAACATAGCCCAGAGTATGAGTCAATGAGAGCCATTTTCCTTCTTACCTTGATTTTTCTCACATATTTTATCCATTTAGAGATAAACTGTCTTTATTAGTTGCGCTATGATTTTGCCTTACACGAACCTATGGAGATGTTTGAGAAATAAGGCTTCATCTTATATGGGAATACAGAAAAGGTCACTTTGTTGCAGGGAAGTCCTAGGGATTGTCAGTCTAGGTTTGATCAGTCCTTAGGAAAGGGGGAAGTCTCTTGAATTTTGTATATGGTTCAGAACTATACCATAAAAAATGTTAAAAAAAAACAACCTTGGCTGAAACTCTGAAATATGAAGAATGCCATTATTTCTCCAGACATTAGTTTGGTATCAGCTGCATCTGAGAACTCAGACTATATTCATAAATAATATAGTTTAAGTTTTTAGATACCAAGATGAGGGGCAGAGATGCCAAGCGTGAAATTTCTCTACAAGCTACTAAATCGATAGTTGTTCCCTCCTGCAGGGAGCAAATTCAAGATGATGAAAGTTACCAGAAGTTCAGGAGAAACTTTTCTCATTTTACACACTTACTTTGTTTTTGCTTTTAAACATGATATATTATATCTATCTGATCAGAACTATTAAAGTCCCATTCTGTCTAGCGGCAGATTAAACAAGAGACATTCTCATTTTTAGGAAATTAGAATTTTAGAGTTCCAGAGATCCACAGAAATGATACAATCCAAGTCTCTCATGGGAAAATGAGGCCCCAGAAGTTCAGTGGCTTGCCCAGGTCATACAGCTGGTAGAATCAGACTAAATACTTCGATCATACACAAACAAACAATTTATTATGTCAGCAAATTTCTTCTTTTAAAATAATCACCATCAACTAGGAGTATTTACACAAGGTAACAACTTAGCTTCTCCCTCATTAAATATGCATATATAAAATAAAAGTTTTCAACTTTTAAATGATCTTATACTCAAATCTGACATGTATCTGAGTTACCACTAAAATTTCTGGACTCAGAACTTTGTTGATTATAAAAATAATTAACCTCTATAAAAAGCCTGCCATAAATGTTATATGTATACCACATATCGTACAAATATTTGATTTTGTTTCCAAAGTACAATGCAAATGCTGTTACAATTTAATTATAAAATATTTCTTGTTGCTCTCCACACATATTCCATAATGAAACAGGATGTTGATAGTATATTAAGAAAAATGCATTGTTATTTTCCTTTTATGGCTTGTCTAGACTTTCAAGGTAGTGTAGTCGAAAATCTCCCTGGTCTGGGAGGCTGAGCTTCTGGACTTGATAGAACTGTCCATTCTCTTCTCATTGTAATATTCTCTACCAAATTAGAGTACTTGGTATGTATGTGAGAGAGCTACATAGATACATATAGACTAGTAGAGCAGTGGGATTCAGGTTCAGAAAAATTTTTTTTTAAGTTTTTAAATAGAACATGAAAGTTTAAGACAGGCTGGCATGTGGCTGCAGGTAGCCTAAAGCAAAGCTGTTTATAAAATCCGTTTAGTCAGCCTGCAGGATAGATACATGGCCCTAATCACTCAATTACACAACCAATGGAATGTGTTTACTTCCTACATGATTCTGTTCTACTCTTCCAGCAGATGCCTGTTATTCTTCTGGATTACATGTACAAAAGTGTAATATAGGATCTGCCCAATAAAATCAGGCTAGCTTCTCATCACATTATAGGAGACACAGAGATGAAGGTTGCTCTATAATTATACTAAACTAACACAATATTGTGAATTAATTATACTTGAATTTTTAAAAATGACAATAAATATGAAAGATAGAAAAAAAATTAAGAGAGAGGAGAAGAGTTCTGGATGAGCACCTGGAACTCTGGATTTCTTTAGTTGTGTCAGCAAGTAGATTTTGGTTTTGCTTTAACTTGTTTGAGTTGGGTCTCTGTTATTTGCCAAAGAATGAATCCTGAGAAATACACTTTCCTTCTCTGGACTCCTCCTTCAGCACAATTTAGTTTTCCTACTAATAGCAAAGTCAGAACCATGTCACAGCTGATCCTCCAACAGGAATGAACTCGTCAAGTGCTTCTAGCTAGAAATAGTTCTTAATCTAAACAGTCTTTTGAAGTCTATAGTGTTTTGTGCCGATGTATTCTTGAAAAGAATATGTTTAATTTCTGCCCTAGACAATTGTGCTTAATAAAGAACACAAAGAGAAGTTTGAATATATTCAGTATGTAAATATATAGTCATTTCATGTTTGCTTGGAAGAAAATAACCAAAATCACTCATGCAAAAGAAATTTAAATTCTAATTAATTTGTTTTCTATCTCTGAAAATGAAAAATTTAACTTTCTTATGATTTATTTACACGAGAAATTTTATAGAAGATATATTTAAGAGTAATGTTATACATAGCACATCTAGAAAAAAATAAGCCTTTTTTTTTGGTGAGAGATGTGAGAGATGTTGTTTATCTTTTCTAGACACCAGCTTTTTTACTATCTGTAATGATGTCTGTAAGATTCAGGATTCTCTACCAGTTTAAAAGAGGTGGGGTTTTTATGTTTTATTTTTGTTTTTGTTTTCCTCTGTAACGCCAATAGGATTTTCAAGATCTCATTAAATACTAGAAGCAATTAGTGAATTTCCTGGTAAAGATGTATTTTATGTGATAACATGTGTATAACATATAGAATATTTTTGATACAATACTTTTATAAATATGGTCCAGCTCATTTATGATATGAGAGTATCATATTTTCTCATTTCTGTTATTTCAGTAGTCTTCAGTTTGGTTTGGAACATTATTCTTACTTCACTTAAAGTTACTTAACCTCTTTCCTTATTATAGAGCAATAACTCAGGTCTTTTTTTGTTTTTTTTCTTCCTTTTCTAACTGTAGTTTTTACTTTAGGGTCTACTCAAAACCTTTGATTCTTCATTGACTGGTGTTTCTGGCTCCAAATAACTTCTGGCCTTTTTATTTATCTTACAGCTATACTTACTGTAAATCATTGCAAGCATTTAACTACTTCATTCTGTCTTTTAGGGGAGTCAAGACTGTGAATTTTCATGGTAAAAAATACCTTATAAGTATATTTCATTTTATATTTACTTATGGTACTGTTACAACATCATATTGACTTTTATCACTTGTTTTGGTAGGTTATATTGTCTACTGTTAAATTTTAGAAAGGAAATACGGAAATATTAACATATATTTGTTACAAAATGCAGCATAGCATTTGCTAGATATAAGGACACCTGACCGAGGGAATAGGTTGCTGTATTAGTCAGGGTTCCTCAGAGAAACAGAGTCAATAATATGTGTATATACAGAGAGAAAAAGATTTACTTAAGGAACTGCCTCATGCAATTATGGAGACTGGCAAGTCCAAAATCTGTAGGGTAGACCAGCAGGCTGGAAACCAGCGAAGAACCCATAATTCAGTTCAAGTATGAAAGTTGTCTACTGCAGAATTTCCCCTTGCTCAGAAGAGGTCTATCTTTTGTTCAAGTCAGGCTTTCAACTGATTGGATGAGGCCCACCCACATCATGGAGGGCAATCTGTTTTACTCGAAGTCCACCAGTTTAAATGTAGATCTCATCAAAAAAAACCCTCACAGTAACATACAGAATAATTTTTACTATGCTTTTCCTGCTATAGCACTCATTATTCTTTACTTTAATACTGTTTGTTAACTATTTCCTTCACAGACTGTAAACTCCATGGAAGTGGGGATTATGTCTGCCTTTTTCTTTACTCTCAGCACTTCACATAGTACCTGGCACATAGTGGGCACTCTACGTGCCACGGTGAATTACCATATTTCATTGAGCAAAGTACCTTTGATATTGGTATTTCTTGAAGAATTTTATATAACAAGGTAATGACTTCTAATTAGCTGACCACGATCTTAAAATACCAGGATTTTAACATGCATCTCAATTTAAAGATACTAAAATATTTTCTAATATGCATCTTAGAATTGATAAAATCGGAAGATGGCGGAAGAGTAAGACCAGAGAACACCTTCCTCCCCACAGATACACCAGAAATACATCTACACGTGGAACAACTCCTACAGAACACCTACTGAATGCTGGCAGAAGACCTCAGACCTCCCAAAAGGCAAGAAACCCCCCACGTACCTGGGTAGGGCAAAAGAAAAAAGAATAAACAGAAACAAAAGGATATGGACAGGACCTGCACCAGTGGGGGGGAGCTGTGAAGGAGGAAAGGTTACCACACACCAGGAAGCCCCTTCGCGGGCGGAGACTGTGGGTGGCGGAGAAGGGAAACTTCGGCGCCGCGGAGGAGAGCACAGCAACAGGGGTGCAGAGGGCAAAGCGGGGAGACTCCCGCACAGAGCATCAGGGCCGACCGGCACTCACCAGCCCGAGAGGTTTGTCTGCTCACCTGCCGGGGCGGGCGGGGCTGGGAGCTGAGGCTCCGGCTTCGGTCGGAGCGCAGGGAGAGGACGGAGGTTAGCGGCTTGAACACAGCCTGCAGGGGGGTAGTGCGCCACAGCTGGCAGGGAGGGAGTCCGGGAAAAAGTCTGTACCTGCTGAAGAGGCAAGAGACTTTTTCTTCCCTCTTTGTTTCCTGGTGCGCGAGGAGAGGAGATTAAGAGCGCTGCTTAAAGAGCTCCAGAGATGGGCGCGAGCCGCGGCTAACAGCACGGACCCCAGAGACGGGCATGAGACGCTAAGGCTACTGCTGCCGCCACCAAGAAGCCCGTGTGCGAGCACAGGTCACAATCCACACCCCGCCACTGCCAGGGTCCCGGAATCCAGGGACAACTTACCCGGGAGAACTCACGGTGCGCCTCAAGCTGGTGCAACGTCATGCCGCCGCTTCCGCCGCAGGCCCGCCCCTCACGCCGTGCCCCTCCCTCCCTCCCGGGCCTGAGTGAGCCAGAGCCACCGAATCAGCGGCTCCTTTAACCCCGTCCTGTCTGAAAGAACAGACACCCTCAGGCGACCTACACGCAGAGGCAGGACCAAATCCAAAGCTGAGCCCCTGGGAGCTGTGCGAACAAAGAAGAGAAAGGGAAATCTCTCCCAGAAGCTTCAGGAGCAGCGGATTAAAGCTCTACAATCCACTTGATGTACCTGCATCTGTGGAATACCTGAATACACGACGAATCATCCCAAATTGAGGAGGTGGACTTTAAGAGCAAGATTTATGATTTTTTCCTCTTTTTGTGAGTGTGTATATGTATGCTTCTGTGTGAGATTATGTCTGTATAGCTTTGCTTCCACCATTTGTCCTAGGGTTCTAACCGTCCGTTTTTTTAATCCTTAATAATTATTTTTTTATTTTAATAACTTTATTATATTTTATCTTACTTTATTTTACTTTTTCTTTCTTTTTTTCCTTCCTTCCTACCTCCCTCCCTCCTTTCTTTCTTTCTTTCTATCTCTTTCTTTCTACTTCTACTAATTCTTTCTTTCTACCTTTTCTCCCTTTTATTCTGAGCCGTGCAGATGAAAGGCTCTTGGTGCTGCAGTCAGGAGTCAGTGCTGTGCCTCTGTGGAGGGAGAGCCAACTTCAGGACACTGGTCCACAAGAGACCTCCCAGCTCCACATAATATCAAACGGCGAAAATCTCCCAGAGATCTCCACCTCAACACAAGCAGCCAGCTTCACTCAACGACCAGCAAGCTACAGTGCTGGACACCCTATGCCAAACAACTACCAAGACAGGAACACAACCCCACCCATTAGAAGAGAGGCTGCCTAAAATCATAGTAAGTCCACAGACACCCCAAAACACACCACGAGACATGGACCTGCCCACCAGAAAGACAAGATCCAGCCTCATCCACCAGAACACAGGCACTAGTCCCCTCCACCAGGAAGCCTACACAACCCACTGAACCAACCTTAGCCACTGGGGACAGACACCAAAAACAACGGGAACTACGAACCTGCAGCCTGCAAAAAGGAGACCCCAAACACAGTAAGATAAGCAAAATGAGAAGACAGAAAAACACACAGCAGATGAAGGAGCAAGATAAAAACAAACCAGACCTAACAAATGAAGAGGAAATAGGCAGTCTACCTGAAAAAGAATTCAGAATAATGATAGTAAACATGATCCAAAATCTGGGAAATAGAATGACAAAATGCAAGAAACATTTAACAAGGACCTAGACGAACTAAAGATGAAACAATCAACGATGAACAACACAATAAATGAAATGAAAAATACTCTAGATGGGATCAATAGCAGAATAACTGAGGCAAAAGAACGGATAAGTGACCTGGAAGATAAAATAGTGGAAATAACTACTGCAGAGCAGAATAAAGAAAAAAGAATGAGAAGAACTGAGGACAGTCTCAGAGACCTCTGGGACAACATTAAATGCACCAACATTCGAATTACAGGGTTTCCAGAAGAAGAAGAGAAAAAGCAAGGGACTGAGAAAATATTTGAAGAGATTATAGTTGAAAACTTCCCTAATATGGGAAAGGAAATAGTTAATCAAGTCCAGGAAGCACAGAGAGTCCCATACAGGATAAATCCAAGGAGAAACATGCCAAGACACATATTAATCAAACTGTCAAAAATTAAATACAAAGAAAACATATTAAAAGCAGCAAGAGAAAAACAAGTAACACACAAGGGAATCCCCATAAGGTTAACAGCTGATCTTTCAGCAGAAACTCTGCAAGCCAGAAGGGACTAGCAGGACATATTTAAAGTGATGAAGGAGAAAAACCTGCAACCAGGATTACTCTACCCAGCAAGGATCTCATTCAGATGTGATGGAGAAATTAAAACCTTTACAGACAAGCAAAAGCTGAGAGAGTTCAGCACCACCAAACCAGCTTTACAACAACTGCTAAAGGAACTTCTCTAGGCAAGAAACACAAGAGAAGGAAAAGACCTACAATAACGAACCCAAAACAATTAAGAAAATGGGAATAGGAACATACATAACAATAATTACCTTAAATGTAAATGGACTAAATGCTCCCACCAAAAGACACAGATTGGCTGAATGGATACGAAAACAAGACCCATATATTTGCTGTCTACAAGAGACCCACTTCAGACCTAGAGACACATATAGACAGAAAGTAAGGGGATGGAAAAAGATATTTCATGCAAATGGAATAAAGAAAGCTGGAGTAGCAATTCTCATATCAGACAAAATAGACTTTAAAATAAAGACTATTAGAAGAGACAAAGAAAGACACTATATAATGATCAAGGGATCGATCCAAGAAGAAGATATAACAATTGTAAATATTTATGCACCCAACATAGGAGCACCTCAATACATAAGGCAAATACTAACAGCCATAAAAGGAGAAATCGACAGTAACACATTCATAGTAGGGGACTTTAACACCCCACTTTCACCCATGGACAGATCATCCAAAATGAAAATAAATAAGTAAACACAAGCTTTAAATAATACATTCAACAAGATGGACTTAATTGATATTTATAGGACATTCCATCCAAAAACATCAGAATACACATTTTTCTCAAGTGCTCATGGAACATTCTCCAGGATAGATCATATCTTGGGTCACAAGACAAGCCTTGGTAAATTTAAGAAAACTGAAATTGTTTCAAGTATCTTTTCCAACCACAACGCTGAGACTAGATATCAATTACAGGAAAAGAACTGTAAAAAAATACAAACACATGGAGGGTAAACAATACACTACTTAATAACGAAGTGATCACTGAAGAAATCAAAGAGGAAATTAAAAAATACCTAGAAACAAATGACAATGGAGACACAACGACCCAAAATCTATGGGATGCAGCAAAAGCAGTTCTAAGAGGGAAGTTTATAGCAATATAATCCTACCTTAAGAAACAGGAAACATCTCCAATAAACATCCTAACCTTGCACCTAAAGCAATTGGAGAAAGAAGAACAAAAAAACCCCAAAGTTAGCAGAAGGAAAGAAATCATAAAAATCAGATCAGATATAAATGAAAAAGAAATGAAGAAAACGATAGCAAAGATCAATAAAACTAAAAGCTGGTTTTTTGAGAAGATAAACAAAATTGATAAACCATTAGCCAGACTCATCAAGAAAAAAAGGGAGAAAACTCAAATCAATAGAATTAGAAATAAAAAAGGAGAAGTAACAACTGACACTGCAGAAATACAAAAGATCCTGAGAGATTACTACAAGCAACTCTATGCCAATAAAATGGACAACCTGGAAGAAATGGACAAATTCTTAGAAATACACAACCTGCCAAGACTGAATCAGGAAGAAATAGAAAATATGAAGACCAATCACAAGCACTGAAATTGAAACTGTGATTAAAAATCTTCCAACAAACAAAAGCCCAGGACCAGATGGCTTCACAGGCGAATTCTATCAAACATTTAGAGAAGAGCTAACACCTATCCTTCTCAAACTCTTCCAAAATATAGCAGAGGAAGGAACACTCCCAAACTCAACTACGAGGCCACCATCACCTTGATACCAAAACCAGACAAGGATGTCACAAAGAAAGAAAACTACAGGTCAATATCACTGATGAACATAGATGCAAGAATCCTCAACAAAATACTAGCAAACAGAATCCAACAGCACATTAAAAGGATCATACACCATGATCAAGTGGGGTTTATTCCAGGAATACAAGGATTCTTCAATATATGCAAAACAATCAATGTGATAAACCATATTAACAAATTGAAGGAGAAAAACCATATGGTCATCTCAATAGATGCAGAAAAAGCTTTTGACAAAATTCAACACCCATTTATGATAAAAACCCTGCAGAAAGTAGCCATAGAGGGAACTTTCGTCAACATAATAAAGGCCATATATGACAAACCCACAGCCAATATCGTCCTCAATGGTGGAAAACTGAAAGCATTTCCACTAAGATCAGGAAAAAGACAAGATTGCCCACTGTCACCAGTCTTATTCAACATAGTTTTGGATGTTTTAGCCACAGCAATCAGAGGAGAAGAGGAAATAAAAGGAATCCAAATCGGAAAAGAAGAAGCAAAGCTGTCACTGTTTGCAGATGACATGATACTATACATAGAGAATCCTAAAGATGCTACCAGAAAACTACTAGAGCTAATCAATGAATTTGGTAAAGTAGCAGGATACAAAATTAATGCACAGAAATCTCTGGCATTCCTATACACTAATGATGAAAAATCTTTAAGTGGAATGAAGAAAACACTCCCATTTACCATTACAACAAAAAGAATAAAATATCTAAGAATAAACCTACCTAAGGAGACAAAAGACCTGTATGCAGAAAATTATAAGACACTGATGAAAGAAATTAAAGGTGATACAAATAGATGGAGAGATATACCATGTTCTTGGATTGGAAGAATCAACATTGTGAAAATGACTGTACTACCCAAAGCAATCTACAGATTCAATGCAATCCCTATGAAACTACCAGTGGTATTTTTCACAGAACTAGAACAAAAAATTTCACAGTTTGTATGGAAACACAATAGACCCCGAATAGCAAAAGCAATCTTGAGAACGAAAAACAGAGCTGGAGGAATCAGGCTCCCTGACTTCAGACTATACTACAAAGCTACAGCAATCAAGACAGTATGGTACTGGCACAAAAGCAGAAAGACAGATCAATGGAACAGGATATAAAGCCCAGAGATAAACCCACACACATATGGTCACCTTATCTTTGATGAAGGAGGCAGGCATGTACAGTGGAGAAAGGACAGCCTCTTCGATAAGTGGTGCTGGGAAAACTGGACAGGTACATTTAAAAGTATGAGATTAGATCACTCCCTAACACCCATACACAAAAATAAGCTCAAAATGGATTAAAGACCTAAATGTAAGGCCAGAAACTATCAAACTCTTAGAGGAAAACATAGGTAGAACACTCTATGACATAAATCACAGCAAGATCCTTTCTGACCCACCTCCCAGAGAAATGGAAATAAAAACAAAAATAAACAAATGGGACATAATGAAGCTTAAAAGCTTTTGCACAGCAAAGGAAACCATAAACAAGACCAAAAGACAACCCTCAGAATGGGAGAAAATATTTGCAAATGAAGCAACTGACAAAGGATTTATCTCCAAAATTTATAAGCAACTCATGCAGCTAAACAACAAAAAAACAAACAACCCAACCCAAAAGTGGGCAGAAGACCTAAATAGACATTTCTCCAAAGAAGATATACAGACTGCCAACAAACACATGAAAGAATGCTTAACTTCATTAATCATTAGAGAAATGCAAATCAAAAGTACCATGAGATATCATCTCACACCAGTCAGAATGGCCATCATCAAAAAATCTAGAAACAATAAATGCTGGAGAGGGTGTGGAGAAAAGGATACCCTCTTGCACTGTTGGTGGGAATGTAAATTGATACAGCCACTGTGGAGAACAGTATGGAGGTTCCTTAAAAAACTTCAAATAGATCTACCATATGACCCAGCAATCCCACTACTGGGCATATACCCTGAGAAAACCATAATTCAAAAAGAGTCATGTACCAAAATGTTCATTGCAGCTCTATTTACAATTGCCCGGGGATGGAAACAACCTAAGTGTCCATCTTCGGATGAATGGATAAAGAAGATGTGGCACATACATACAATGGAATATTACTCAGCCATAAAAAGAAACGAAATTGAACTATTTGTAATGAGTTCGATAGACCTAGAGTCTGTCATACAGAGTGAAGTTAAGTCAGAAAGAGAAAGACAAATACCATATGCTAACACATATATATGGAATTTAAGAAAAAAAATGTTATGAAGAACCTAGGGGTAAGACAGGAATAAAGACACAGACCTACTAGAGAATGGACTTGAGGATATGGGGAGGGGGAAGGGTAAGCTGTGACAAAGCGAGAGAGAGTCATGGACATATATACACTACCAAACGTAAGGTAGATAGCTAGTGGGAAGCAGACGCATAACACAGGGATATCAGCTCGGTGCTTTGTGACCACCAAGCGGTGGGGTGGGATGGGGGGGTGGGAGGTAGGGAGACGTAAGAGGGAAGAGATATGGTAACATATGTATATGTATAACTGATTCACTTTGTTATAAAGCAGAAACTAACACACCATTGTAAAGCAATTATACTCCAATAAAGATGTAAAAAAAGAAAGAATTTATAAAATCTGGTAGTTAATCAGTCAATCTCACAGAATCCAGCTATGAAATTCCTATGTGAGTATAAAGCACAAAAGTGTCGACTAATAATTATTTGAATATTTCAATATTTTTCCTTCTGACTTTTGAAATTAAAGACATACTACAAATATTAAATTCTACCCTCTTCGTCTTCCCTTAGGAAGCAGAATACCTTATTGTGAATGGCTCTTCACACTGCTGACTCTCAGAAAGTCAGCCCAAAGACACCACTGCCACAAAAAAAGGAGGCAATAAAAGAAAGCATTAAGGGCTAATGAAGACAACATAAAACACCCACTAGTCCTAGGTTACTGAAATTCTCCTCACACCTTCTGACTATGAATACACAATCTTTTACCAGTATCCTATTGGGCAAACAATTCCCCTTAGCTTTTATAATTGTGGTAGCCTCATATTTGGGGGAAAAAAAGTGGCATATATTCAAAATAACATCTTGGCATGAAATACTGAGCAAAATATCAGGAGTCATAGCATCTCTTATTAATCTTTTTAAGTTCAGCTTGAACCATATGTATAAAAAACGACTTTGAGATGTAAAAGCTATTATCTTTTTCTCATGGCAATACTCCGTAACAAATTCTAATCTCTTCCAGCTTTTCCACCCTCTCCCTGCAAAAGGATTTCTAGGGTGGACGTAGATGGTAGGAGGTCATTACTCAGAAAGGCAAAAATACATTAAAGTTTTAAATTATAGCCCCTGTTACACACACACACACACACACACATATATATACATATATACATGTATATAGGTATATGTATGTGTGTGTGTGTGTGTGTGTGTGTGTGTGTGTGTGTGTGTGGTGAAGGGCAACCAATCCAGTGACACTGGGAATTCTGCCTGTACATCACTAAGCTAGTGGAATAACCTGGCCTCAAGTAACTGGTGTCTATTTCCTCTTGCATCTTTGTGTACTGGCTTCATCCCCACCTCGTCATGCCAGCAGCTCCTTTAATTATAGTATCAGGCAAAGTCAGGTGTAGGTCTTTCCAACTTTTTCATGAGTGTAAGAACGTCACATAACTCTTTTCAGAAAGTGACACTGACTTAGGTCCTCGGCCTTACATGGTGAGATTTTTTTTTTCTACTAAAATTTAGGTATAACATATATAATAAAGTACACATATGTAGACACCCTGTAACCAACATACAGATCAAGATGTACCTCATTTCCAGCCCTAGGAATTTCCCTAGTGCCCCTTCCCAGTCAATATCCCCCACAAAGGTAAACATTGTTCTGATTTTTATGACCACAGACTAGTTTTATATGAAGTTATACTTCACATAAATGGAAGTATAATACTACAGTATGTACTCTTTGGCTCCTTTAACTCAGTATTATGTCTGAAATCTATTCATGCTGTTGTGTCGTAGCTGTGTTGTATTCCACTGTATGAATGTACCACAATTTATTTATCCATTGGAGTGTTGATAGACATTTTGGTTGTTTCCAGTTTTGGACTGGGAACTTTTTTGTATGGTAAAATATACACAGCATAAAATGTACCATTTTAACCTTGTATGTGTTAAATTTGTATGTGTACTGTTCAGTGACATTAAGGATATTCACACTGCAGTGTAATTATCACCACCACCCATCACCAGAACTTTTTTATCTTTCCAAACTAAAACCCTGTACCCCTTAGACAATAACTCCCTATTCCCTCCTTCCCCTTGCCCCAGACATCCACCATTCTACTTTCTGCCTCAGTGAATTTGACTATTCTAGGTAACTCATACAAGTGGAATCATATATTTGTCCTTTTGTAACTGTCTTATTTCAAGACTTAGTATAAGCCCTCAAGGTACATCCATGTTGAAGCATATATTAGAATTTCCTTCCTTTTTAAGGTTAAATAATATTCCATTGTATGTATATACTACGTTTTGTTTATCCATTCATCTGTTGATGGGCACTTAGGTTGCTTCTATCTTTTGACTATTGTGAATAATGCTGCTATGAACATGGGTTTACGACCACCCAAGTCTCTGCTTTCAATTTTGGAGCCTATAAACCCAGAAAATGAATTGCTGCATATATGGTAATTCTATGTTTTGTTTTTTTTCAGGAACTACCATACTGTTTTCCACAGTGGTGCACCACTTTACACTCTCACCATTCCACATTTCAATTTTACATTCCACATTTCACATTCCCAATGCACAAGGGTTACAGTTCCTCCACATTCTTGCCAACATTTGTTATTTTCTGTTTTCATTTTTATAATAGCCATCCTAATAGGTGTGAGATGATATCTAATTATAGTTTTAATTTGAATTTTCCTAAAGACTAATGTTGATGAGCATCTTTTTATGTGCTTATTGGCCACTTGTGTAATGTCTTTGGAGAAATGTTTATTCAAGTCCTTTGCTCATTTTTGTTTTTTTTCCAGCATGCTTTTTTGTTATTGTTGGAGCTGAAGACTTTTTAATCTCCTTTTTTTTCTGCAAGGCTAGAATTTTTCTTCAACTCTGCTTATTTCTGTACTGGTAAGAAAGTAGCCCACTTATCTCTGTATGATTCCTCTCATTCCTGATCTATGAAGGTATTAATTTTATTTTAAACACAGTAATGAATTTTTAGTTTTTTTTTTTTTTACATGTTACCTATTATTGTTATATGTTTGGAACAAAAGAAGAGCCACAGATTATAAACTGAAAATATCTGAATTAGAATTAATTTTTTTCCACATAGTTTTTTTTTTTTTTTTTTTTTTTTTGCGGTACGCAGACCTCTCACTGTTGTGGCCTCTCCCGTTGTGGAGCACAGGCTCCGGACGTGCAGGCTCAGCGGCCATGGCTCACGGGCCCAGCCGCTCCGCGGCATGTGGGATCTTCATGGACCGGGGCACGAACCCGTGTCCCCTGCATCGGCAGGCGGACTCTCAACAACTGTGCCACCAGGGAAGCCCTCCACATACAGTTTTTGAGGGGTTTGAAAACCATATTTATTATGGTCACTTTAAAAAAATACTTGTAAAAATAAACATCCAATACATGAATGTGAATACTTTTAAGTGAGACTCATCCTATTGTCCCAGAGACATGAGGAAAGAACAGCACTTCCGGCAAAGATGTCCAGATGGGGAGGTGAGGAGTGGTGAGAGATAAAGCACACCTGCCTCACAAATATTCAATATTCAACACAAATATTCAAAGTATCGTTGTATTTTACAGAACACCAAAACTCTTTAGGGCAGGGTTTCTGAAACTTGGCATTACTGATATTTTAGACCAGATAATTCTTTGTTGTAAGAAACTGTCCTGTGCACTGTAGGATATTCAGCAGCATTCCTGGTTTTTACCCACTAGTTTCCAGAAGCACCCCCCTAAAAACACTGTCAAGTGTGCTCTGGGAGGCAAAATTTTCCCTGGTTAGAGCCACTCTTTTAGGTCTATGAGTGTTACTTTAAGATGTAAAGTATACTTAGAGTGATCCCTCATGATACCTCAGTAGTGAGGTTCCCATGGCCTCATCATATCACCCTGCAGTCCCAGTGATGTGCAGGGTGACAATATTCAAACCACACAGACCTTTGTTTCAGTGCTGGATGACCTGTAACTTTACACAACCATGTTGCCTTCCAGGTTTTTTCCCCTTTAATTAGTAAAAAGAGGGATAGTTATGCTGTGTAACCATGCTATATACACATGCTAACAGTAGGCTCAGATTAATGGAAAGATCTAATTAGAGAAAACACTGGGCTCATCAAATAGAATTTTCTCTTCTGAAAGATACAGAAGGAAGCAGTGTGGTGAAGATACCTGGCAGGGATACATCATCCAAAGCAGAGGGAGAGGCTTCACCCTGGAGGTAGGATGATCACCACATGGTACTGGTGCAGCTGGTAGGAGGATGCATATATGGGGTGGATAACACAGTGAGGGGATGAAATAACATCAGAACCTCTAGAGGCTGAGTGTTCTGTGTTTTCTTTTTTTTTGTTTTTGCGGTACGCAGGCCTCTCACTGTTGCGGCCTCTCCCGTTGCGGAGCACAGGCTCCGGACGCGCAGGCTCAGCGGCCATGGCTCACGGGCCCAGCCGCTCCGCGGCATGCGGGATCTTCCCGGACCGGGGCACGAAGCCGTGTCCCCTGCACCGGCAGGCAGACTCTCAACCACTACGCCACCAGGGAAGCCCGTTCTGTGTTTTCTTACAGATGTGATCTTACATATATAAGACTGTGGTCATCCTACAAATAGCCTTGCCTGGAGACATGCTGAAAACCTTGTTACCTGAGCCAGATACCCCTCACCAATCCCAGAATTATTTTATGTGTGATATATAGTCAGTCTTGAATGAAATTCCCATCGTTTATTACCAGCCTTCCTAGGCTAACAGAGTCTGGTCCAGGCAGATTCAAGAATTCCCAGGTATGGAACTAGAATGATGAACGTTTACCCAGAAGTCTCTGAGAGTTGTGCTACCAGGCCTATTCTGCCACTGAATCCCAGAAAGGTTTGCTTTGAGGATTAAGTAGAATTAAATGAAACAGTGCAAGGAAAGTTCTTGATTTACAGGTGCTCAGTGAAAAGTAGCATCATTATCATCATGACTGCCATAATTTTATTGTCCTTAAGGTAGCAGAGTGCAAAAACTTGATATTGAGGTCACTGGTGGAAATGGGAACCCACACTGACTACTTCTGGCCTAGTTGGTAGCAATGGCCTTATAAAAGATCAGAAATTAGGTCTCGTGGTTGCCTTTAGAAGAGAATGTTTAAAGGATGATTTCTACTTAACAGTCTTTGAACATGTATCCAGGAAAGAAATAATTGGAGCATAAAAATATCTGAATTGATTTAAGGAACAGAGCAAGATAAGGCTAAAAGATATAGAAATATTCTTTAGGCCTCTGCAAAAGACTTTCAGAAATCTGTCTCTGGTCAAGTTAGTGATTTTTAGCATGTTCCTATGACCACTAAATTTTGTAAAGTGGATTTTTGAAAATCTTTTGGTTGGAACTAGTTTGAGAAACTGGGAGAAGAGGATTCAGGATTTCTTTATTCAGCATTTTAGTATGGAAACTCAAAGGATGAAATGCTACATAGTCACACTTCATTTTTAAACTATTACAGCTACAGTTCGAAGTACTGTGTGTTTACTTTGTATAAACCAGGCTAATTAACAGGATGTGACTTGTTCTGTAGTTAAGAGTACTGTATATTTACTTGTATAAACTGAGCTAATTAACAATAAGTTATTCATAAGTTTTTCTCTAGAAGTTGCTGATACATGTTAAGGAAAACAGTTGAAGTTAATCTTCATATATCACCTGTAAATTTTAAGATTATCACCTTTCTTCTCATTAAATGGTCACAAACTGAAAATAACAAATCATTGTAAAATTAGGGGAAAACTAGAAATTATGACATTTCTTAATCATGCTAATGATATATTCCAAGAATGTGGAAAAGAAGATTGAGATTGCCATGTGAGAATTATTACGAATCTGCCCATAACAGAATAAAGTAGAGATAGGCAAAGCCACTTGGTGTTACATAAGGGGTCCCAGGCCAAAGTAAAAATAAAATGTGTCATTTGGAAGGAGGTGAACAAGCTAGGAAAGCCGAAAATGAGGTGAGGTGGCAAGCCCCCACCGGCTGTGCATAAGTCATTGCCGCCCAAAGACAGTATCCTGGCCCAAACTTTCTGGTATCTCTGGTCTTATGACAAAAGCGTACCTGTTGTCAAGGCTATTATACTACCTCTTCAACTTCTTTAAAACACCTACATGGTATGTTAGCAGGTCACACCAATATATTTAAAAACATGCATGTTGATATTACCCTGAAATCATGATTACCAATCGCAATTTGACCCCAATACTGCCAGATACTCTTCCATGCTTCTCTAATTAGTTTACCCTTCCAATCTCTAAGGAAACTATCTCCCATCTAATTCACTCCCCACAAGCATCATGCCTCACCCCTTATCAATCACTTTCAGTGGATGACCTTCCCTCACACTCCCCAACAAGAACAGAAGACATCAGAAATTTTCTCACCTTCCTATCACTTCATCCACAAACTTATCTGAACCTGTAACTATCTCAGGAGAAGGAGTCTTCTATCTCAACCTTACAGGTGCAGGTATTTCAGCCAGGGGTCAAATCTGTCATATATTTTTGGATTCCACCCTAATCTGCATTCTTAGGATTTTTGTTCCATCAAGTATCCTGCTTCCTTTAAATCATTCTCTGGTGGCTCTACTGGGCCTTTCCTATCAACATTCAAATATGCTTTCTTTCAAATTAAAAACAATAAAAACAAATAAACCACAAATATATCCTTACACCATACCTCCTAGCAAGCCATCACCCTATCTTTCAACTTCCCTTCATAGCCAAACTTCTTAGATGCCATCTGTCTCCACTTCCTTGTTCTCCATTTATGCCTCAACATATTTTATCCCAACATCTCCATTAAAAGCCCACCTTTTAAAGTAAACACTGACTTCCACATTGTTCCATTTAAAGAAAATTTAAAAAAATGTTTTCGTTGTAAGGAATGTTGCACCATTTAAAACAGCTGATGAATCTCTTCTTAAGACACCTTTCCCTTCACTCCTGTGACTCTCCACTCTCTTACCTCTCTGGTCCCTGTGTTTAGGCTCCTTGGGGTTTCTTCTTCTCCACTAAGACTCAGACTTAGAAACTAAGACTTAGAAACAAACCAGGAGAAATGGGGTTAAAGTATGAACTAAGTTAGACCAATTCCTACCACCAGCAACTGAATGGAAGCGACTCCTGAGATGGAAAACATTAAAGAAGGAAACCTCTTAGGAATGAAAGGTAGAGCCCTTCAAGATGAATTTTGAACATGCTCGTTTTGAGTGCCTGCGAGACACCACACAGAGATGCTCGGTAGGCAGGTGGGAAAAGGAATTGTGGTTCAGAAACCAGACTGGAGATGGATAAGTTGAGAATTTTTTGCTAGTAGATAATATCTGAAAGCCTGAAATTAATAACATTATCTAGGGAATGAGTGCATAGTAGTGCATAGTTAGATAGTCTGATATCCAGTCCTAAGCAATTCTAAATTACAAGGTTTTGTAAATGCTATTTAGAGCCTAGAAATGGGATAAGATCATCTAGGGAAAAATCTAAGGATTCTAAAGGTAAAGAAGCTAAGAATCAAGTTCTGGACTCAGCAAATTTTGAGAGTTGACCAGAAAAGGAGGCTCTAGCAAGGAGACTGAGTGAAAGCAGTCAACGAGGTATACATACATCTGGGAGACTGTAGGTTCAAGGATGACAAGAGAAGAAAGTGTTTAATTTGTGTGAGGAAGGGAGGGAGGGAGGGAGGGAGGAAGGAAGGAAGGAAGGAAGGGAGGGAGGGAGGAAGGAAGGAGAGGGAAAGACAGAAGGACAGAAAAGAGAGGAGTACAGTTTTGATTTGTGTCTCCAGGAAAGATATGTTGAAGTCATAGTTCTTGGTACCCATCAATGTGACCTTACTGGGCCATAATAGGGTCTTTGCAGATGTAATCAAGTTTAGATGATGTGGATTATCATGGGTACATAGAAGGGAAAATTTTGGACACAGACAGACACAGAGGGAAGATAGTCACATGAATAAAAAGAGGCAGAAATTGGAGTGATAAAGCTGTAAACCAGTGAACTTCAAGGGTTGCCCCAAGAATTGCTGGCAACCACCCAAAACTGGGAAAAGGCAAGGTAGGATCTCCCCCAGAGCCTTAAGAAGGAGCATGGCGCTGCAGACTAGATTTCAATATTCTAGCCTCCAGGACCGTGAAAAAATAAATTTCTGTTGTTTTAAGTCACTAAGCATGTGGTAATTTGTTGGGCAACATCAAGAAACTAATATAGCAATGAAAGAATGTCAAGTTGACATTTACAGTGCATCCACGTTGATATAAAATTTATCTTTGCAGGGAGGAATAAAAGTTTTTACTCAATTACTTGTATGCAATCTTGTATCGTTTTTTCTAGTAATTGATTTTCTTCCAAAAACTTCAAAATCTCTTATGTTTTATGTGAACTTTAAAATGAAATTCCTTCTTTCAGTCCTTGCAACGAAACATTGTGAACTAAACTATGTAAGTAACTCAGGTAGGAAAGCATGAACTCTATTCTCTCAATACTAAACACATTTTTTTCCTTTTGTACATCATTCATACCATGTTTCACAGACTTTATGAAGACCCATGTTTTTGAAAGTGCTCAAGGAGTATTAAAGTATGAAATGATCTTATCAAAAATAACAATAATTATGGCTTTCTTTGATATTGTCACTCATTTTCCGCATTCAGAAGGAACTAAAATTATGTGTAGTCACAGAAATGACTGGTTCTGAATACGAATGCTAGCAGAAAAAAACTGATTTACTTTTTAAAAGTTAATATCAAGAGCAATAGTCAGTTTTTAAAAGTAGTGTGTTTCTGACTATAAAAGAAATGCATACCCATTCAATGCAATTTGGAAATCCAGATAAGGACAGAGAAGAAAGTGATGAACATTTACAATTTTTCCCACTCAGAAAAAACTACTATTTTCATTAGAGTGTTTCTAGTATTTTATTCTATGCACATAATTTTTACAATGGTTTAGGTCATGTTGTATATTTCCTTTGGAGCCCTGGTTTTCATTTCCAATAATGCAATCTAAGAATTTTTCCATATCACAAAAAGATTTTGAAATCATTTTTAATGGTGCAATAATATTCTATGTCTTAGGGCACTTGGATTTATTTAACCACTCTCGAGTGTAACACACTTAGGATTTTTTGCATTGTTCAACATGCTATGATGAGGGTACAAAAATACTTCAGTGTCCACGTATTTGATTATTTATTTAGATGTGGAATTACTGCATCTGTAATAATATGTTGAATGACAATTATATTAAATTAAAATTAAAATACATTTCAATTAAATATGATAAGGAAAAATATGAAACAATATAACTATTATTTTGAGAGGCAAAGCAAATATGTATGTCCTACTGTTTTCCAGAATTAATGTTAGCCATTAGCTCTGATTAAAGAAGAATTTCTGTACAAAGGGCTAAGATGTTCCCCTACCCCATCTCAGAATGGCAAGACAGAATATTCTGGAATTGACAGGCACTAACTGATGAAATATTGTCACCTTCCATTAATTTAGGAAATACCATTACACATGGAATTTTTCAGGAGCATGCCATTAAAATTACAATTGAAACTGGCTTCCCCTTCTCTTGCTACCAGAGTAGGCCGCTCTGGCAAGATGCCTAAATTATTTGTGCAGGAGGAAATATGGATAGAGGTATATAATTAAACTATGGACTTTCATATCCATTGAGGAGTGTTTTTAATTATAATCCCTGAGTGATCACTTTGCAAACAACATAAGTTGTTTAATTTGAAGATGTATGAATGACCTTGGACAAATCACTTGACACTTTGGTTTCCTATGTGTAAAACAAGTAAGATAATGATTTGTGGGAAGCAAACGGGAAAAATGTGAAAGCATAAACTTGTTTTTAAAGTTATCATTAATACCATCATACACAAGTAACTGATTATCATCATTTGAATGTTTAGGGTTGCCAGTTTTTGCAAATTTTATCTATTGTAATATTACATTCTAAATTGTGTCTTTTGATTTTTCCCCCAAATTCTTACATTAGAGGAAAGAAAGTGCCAATAACATATCAGTTTTACTTTGAAGTTCATAAAGTTTTTATGTGAAAAAAAATCACTGAAGCAGTACTTCAGGGATATTACATTCTGGGTTGCTGTTAATAATGTGTGTGGCATATTGGAATATTCAACTAATATAGTATATTAAATCCATAATCGCTGCCAGAGGGGTTGTCTGAGTGTTTTTTTCCCCATCAATGTAATAAATTTAACCAAAAAGGGCTAAATTCATAAAACACCACAGATTGAACTTTCTAGTCCCCTATAAAAATATTTTTAAACAATTTAGTAGTTTGCTTTCAATCTGAAATAATAGAATATTTATCTGTCTTTGGAAATTTTATTTAAGATGACAAGATTCAACATAAACTAGAATCCACAAATTAAGAAATATCTTCTGCAGAAAACTTTGATAACATGTGATTTGATCGATATAAACATAAAAAGAGTCTATTATACTGGCAAACAAACAATTATAATGTCTTTTTTTTCCAAAGAAAATTTTATCAGACAAGAAAGAAGTTATTGGTTTTTAGTGGCAATTGTTATAGTGATAGAAACTTTTAAATAGGTGTTGTGTTGTTATAAAAAGATCATTAGCAACAAGTTTAACAAATAGTGATCCCAGCTATTCTGATTTTGAATATTGTGACTTCAGTTGTGACACAATTTTAAAACTCTTTCCCACAATCTTTGTCTTTCCTTTTTATTTAATTTCCCTTGTTTAGTCATCTCTGCTATTCTTTCCATTATTTAATCTGGATGTTCATTTTGTGACAGTTGATCTTCTAAACTGAAATTTTTAAACAGAATCTTTGAAACTGAAGCTCACAATTTTCTATCATTTGATTTATTTTAATCACAATTGTACAGGGCCCACATTAATTCTACACTTCTAGATTTGACTTCTCCTTTCAGCTGTCAGATGAACAAGGTTGTATTTCTGACTGTCCATAAAGAAAAAAAAAAATTCTACTTAGTTTCTCTTCTCATCTTTCCCACCCATTATTGTTACTGACTTTAAGCGAGCAAATCAGGGGTAACCTCCGATCATTTTTCTTTCATCTCGCTGGGCTAAATTTACTTTTCCCTTAGGGAAACTTCTGAAATCTACCCCTTTCTCCATGAAGCAACTGCTGGGAAAACTTCACACATATTTTAATGTTACCATTTTGGTTCTTAAAAATTTCTCCTTCATGCCATATATGCTATCAAACTTCAGGGTGGTTAAAATATCTATGTAAAAATAATGTTTCCCATTAAAGTAATCATTAATTCATTGCCAGTCAGTCTTTCAGATTGCATGACTATTGCATTCTTTTTCATTCTTACCTTGTGATGGTGACCTCATAGAATGAGTTTGGGAGTGTTCTTTCCTCCGCAATTTTTTGGAAGAGTTTGAGAAGGATGGGTGTTAGCTCTTCTCTAAATGTTTGATAGAATTCACCTGTGAAGCCATCTGGTCCTGGACTTTTGTTTGCTGGAAGATTTTTAATCACAGTTTCAATTTCATTACTTGTGATTGGTCTGTTTGTATTTTCTATTTCTTCCTGGTTCAGTCTTGGAAGGTTATCCCTTTCTAAGAATTTGTCCATTTCTTCCAGGTTGTCCATTTTACTGGCATAGAGTTGCCTGTAGTAGTCTCTTAGGATGCTTTGTATTTCTGCAGTGTCTGTTGTAACTTCTCCTTTTTCATTTCTAATTTTATTGATTTGAGTCCTCTCCCTCTTTTTCTTGATGAGTCTGGCTAATGGTTTATCAATTTTTTTTATCTTCTCAAAGAATCAGCTTTTAGTTTTATTGATCTTTGCTATTGTTTTGTTTCTATTTTATTTATTTCTGCTCTGATCTTTATGATTTCTTTCCTTCTACTAACTTTGGGTTTTGTTTGTTCTTCTTTCTCTAGCTCATTTAGGTGTAAGTTTAGATTGTTTATTTGAGATTTTTCTTGTTTCTTGAGGTAGGCTTGTATTGCTCTAAACTTCCCTCTTAGAACTGCTTTTGCTGCATCCCATAGGTTTTGGATCGTTTTGTTTTCATTGTCATTTGTTTCAGATATTTTTTAATTTGCTCTTGGATTTCTTCAGTGATCTCTTGGTTATTTAGCAATGTAATGTTTAGCCTCCATGTGTTTGTGTTTACATTTTTTTCCCCTGTAACTGATCTCTAATCTCGTAACGTTGTGGTTAGAAAAGATGCTTGATATGATTTCAGTTTTCTTAAATTTACTGAGGCTTGATTTGTGACCAAAGATGTGATCTATCCTGGAGAATGTTCCATGTGCACTTGAGAAGAAAGTGTAATCTGCTGTTTTTGGATGGAATGTCCTATAAATATCAATTAAATCTATCCGGTCTATTGTGTCATTTAAAGCTTGTGTTTCCTTATTAATTTTCTGTTTGGATGATCTGTCCATTGGTGTAAGTGAAGTGTTAAAGTTCCCCACTATTATTGTGTTACTGTCAATTTCCTCTTTTATAGTTGTTAGCAGTTGCCTTATGTATTGAGGTGCTCCTATGTTGGATGCATATATATTTACAATTGTTATATCTTCTTCTTGGATTGATCCGTTGATCATAATGTACTGTCCTTGTCTCTTGTAACATTCTTTATTTTAAAGTCTATTTTATCTGATATGAGTATTGCTACTGCAGCTTTCTTTTGATTTCGATTTGCATGGAATATCTTCTTCCATCCCCTCACTTTCAGTATGTATGTTTCCCTAGGTCTGCAGTGGGTCTCTTGTAGACAGCATGTATATGGGTCTTGTTTTTGTATCCATTTAGCGAGCCTGTGTCTTCTGGTTGGACCATTTAATCCATTCACATCACGGTAATTATCGATATGTATGTTCCTATTACCATTTTCTTAATTGTTTGGGATTTGTTTTTGTAAAAAACAAACCCCTTCCCTGTGGTCCCACTTAGAGAGGTTCCTTTAGCATTTGTTGTAGAGCTGGTTTGGTGGTGCTGAATTCTCTTAAGCTTTTGCTTGTCTGTAAAGCTTTTGATTTCTCCATCGAATATGAATAAGATCCTTGCTGGGTAGAGTAACCTTGGTTGTAGTTTCTTCCCTTTCATCACTTTAAATATGCCATGCCACTCCCTTCTGGCTTGTAGAGTTTCTGCTGAGAAATCAGCTGTTAACCTTATGGAAGTTCCCTTGTATGTTATTTGTCGTTTTTCCCTTACTGCTTTTAATAATTTTTTTGTCTTTAATTTTTGTCAATTTGATTACTATGCGTCTCAGCATGTGTCGCCTTGTATTTATCCTGTCTGGGACTCTCTGCGTTTCCTGGGCTTGGGTGGCTATTTCCTTTCCCATGTTGGGGAAGTTTTCGATTATAATCTCTTCAAATATTTTCTCGGGTCCTTTCTCTGTCTCTTCTCCTTCTGTGACCCCTATAATGCGAATGTTGTTGCATTTAATGTTGTCCCAGAGGTGTCTTAGGCTGTCTTCATTTCTTTTCATTCTTTTTCTTTATTCTGTTCTGCAGCAGTGAATTCCACCATTCTGTCTTCCATGTCACTTATCTGTTCTTCTGCCTTTTATTCTGCTATTGATTCCTTCTAATGTATTTTTCATTTCAGTTATTGTATTGCTCATCTCTGTTTGTTCTTTAATTTTTCTAGGTCTTTGTTAAACATTTCTTGCATCTTCTCAATCTTTGCCTCCATTCTTTTTCCAAGGTCCTGGATCATTTTCACTATCATTATTCTGAATTCTTTTTCTGGATGGTTGCCTATCTCCACTTCATTTAGTTGTTTTTCTGGGGTTTTATCTTGTTCCTACATCTGGTACATAGCCCTCTGCCTTTTTACTTCGTTTATCTTTCTGTGAATGTGGATTTTGTTCCATAGGCTGCAGGACTGTAGTTCTTCTTGCGTCTGCTGTCTGCCCTCTGGTGGATGAGGCTATCTAAGAGCTATCATTAATTTTGAAATAGCAGTATTTTTACTGATGGAAAATAAGCTTAAGTGACAGTCTGGTAACATAGATTAAAAAGTGTTTATAATTATGTGCTTAGATGGCTAAAAACCTCTTCAATATATTAATTACATGTCAAAATTCCAAAAAAATACACATTGGGTTGCAGTTTGCCATTTTGCAGGTCATTCAGAGATTGTAAGTAAGGAATACTGATTGGTTTTGAAAGACATTTTCCACACACAAAATGCGGGTGTTGTTTGGAAAAGCAATGAATTTCAATGCATGGACATGGGATATGAAAATACAGGGCAGAGATATACATCGTATTAGTGCTAGGAATAAAAGCAGCATTGACTAGAATATGATATTTTGGTCCTGGAACCTGACTGGTTCAACCTGATTTATGTAAAGCAATGTCTGGAAGGGTTTGTGGTATTGAGGGATCAACTCTTTGAAGGAATGAATCTTTTTTTTTTTAATTCACTATATCTAACATAGTGCCACATATTAAGCTTATAATTTGTTGAAACAGTGAATAAATAGGATTATAAAGTGAGGATCAAAAGAGCCAAATGACTTGTGAGGCAATAGAACTAGCAGGAAAAAAAAAAAGAAAGCGGGGAAAAAAAACGAAAAACAAAACACCTGCCTGATTTTCAGACTCCAGTTAAGACATCTATTAGAACAAAATACCCAAGCGTGTCTTTTGTAAAAGAGATAATAGACATAGGCACTGAAAGTTCTGAAAAATCAGATATATTTCTATTACAAGGAGATAGGAAAAACTTGCCAGCAGAAAAATCTTTTGATTTAATTCAAAACTATAATATTTTTCTTTTCACTTTCAAGTTTCTCCTCATATGCTACTGCTCAAAAGCAGTCAGATTCCCTAAAAGTGTGCAGCATTTTTGTAACTGTATTCAAAGCCTTTGCTGCATTGAGGAAAAGTGACTCTCCCTTATTTTTTCTGGAGCTGAGGTAGTGAATAGTATATTCTATTCTGAAAAGAAAAGAAATATTAAAAATTCACATAAAATCATTATTTAAAGCATTTATTATTGAAAATTTAGGAGCATTAAATTATCTCAGCAATTTTTAAAAAATTTCTACTAGAAAATGAATTCTGAGATTAAATCTTTCTGAATTATTTTTCCCTTGTATCTTGGATTTCTTTTCTGCATGTAATGAATCATTTTGTGTGAGCCTTTTCACTTTTACTGTAACAAGGCAGCCAAATAGCCAAAGAGAATTGATTCAAACAGAAATGCATTCTTCTGCTCATATTCCTATTTTGAAGACAGAATACTGTGTGAAGAAAGTGCATTTTCTATTAATACTTCTTTTGATAAGCCAGTATGAATATATGTTGGGAATGGAAACCTGTATTATATCAAAAAAGCAGCATATCTGCTGTTTGATTATTAAATTTGTTAGAATTTGTAATGTGCTTATGACAATGTCTGGCCACAAAGCATGTGCTCTGTATGGATCTGAAAACTAAAAATACGGACACAGTAGCAAAGGCATGAATGGCGGGTAATATGAGGCCTGAATTTTAAGAAATAACCACAAACTTCTAAATCTGTAATATACTAATCACACAAGAAAATATTATTTTTCATTACTTTTTCCTTGATGCGGGAGGCAGTAAATAATAGTTTACTATATACTATCATTTATTTTTACTTCCATTTATAGAGGTATTTTTATTATTTTATTTTTTAATTTTTAGCAAAGCATTAGGTCTCTGAATTCTGTTCCAAGAGGAAAGGATGTCTTTGCACCTTTCCTCACTCCGTCATTAACAGAAACTCTGAGGACCAGTGACTCTCAGGGCTGATTCTGCCTAAGAACCACATGGGGGGCTTCTTAAGTTGTAGCTCCCCAGGCCCAGCCTGAGATTTCAATTCAGGAGGCCTGATACAGGCCCTGGGTTGTGCTTGTTGACAAACTCCATCAGGTACCCCTGATTCAGGGGGTTCACAACAGCACAGAACATTATTGCCATCCCCCTTTAAAGATAAGGCAATATGGCCAACAAACACATGAAAGAATGCTCAACATCATTAATCATTAGAGAAATGCAAATTGAAACTACAATGAGATATCATCTCACCCTGGTCAGAATGGCCATAAATGCTGGAGAGGGTGTGGAGAAAAGGGAACACTCATACACTGTTGGTGGGAATGTAAATTGATACAGCCACTATGGAGAACAGTATGGAGGTTCCTTAAAAAACTACAAATAGAACTACCATACGACCCAGCAATCTCACTACTGGGCATATACACTGAGAAAACCATAATTCAAAGAGTCATGTACTAAAATGTTCATTGCAGCTGTATTTACAATAGCCAGGACATGGAAGCAACCTACGTGTCCATTGACAGATGAATGGATAAAGAACATGTGGCACATATATACAATGGAATATTACTCAGCCATAAAAAGAAATGAAATTGAGTCATTTGTAGTGAGGTGGATGGACCTAGAGTCTGTCATACAGAGTGAAGTAAGTCAGAAAGAGAAAGACAAATACCGTATGCTAACACATATATATGGAATCTAAAAAATTTTAAAAAAATTGGTCATGAAGAACCTAGGGGCAAAATGGGAATAAAGACGCAGACCTACTAGAGAATGGACTTGAGGACATGGGGAGGGGGAAGGGTAAGCTGGGACAAAGTGAGAGAGTGGTAGTGTATATATGTCCATACATACCCTACCAAATGTAAAATAGATAGCTAGTGGGAAGCAGTCGCATAGCACAGGGAGATCAGCTCGGTGCTTTGTGACCAGCTAGAAGCATGGGATAGGGAGGGTGGGAGGGAGGGAGACGCAGGAGGGAAGAGATATGGGGATATATGTATATGTATAAATGATTCACTTTGTTATAAAGCAGAAACTAACACACCATTGTAAAGCAATTATACTCCAATAAAAATGTGAAAAAAAAAGAAAACACAAACAAAAAAATTCAACTGACAGAGATCATACTGTACTTGACTTTTCTGTTCTTTGCTACATTTATTTGTTGAGACAAACGTCTGTTCTTAGCCTTTTTATATGGCTCTGTTAAAATATAACTGACACACAGTAAACTGCACATATTTAAAGAACACTATTTAAGTTCTGAAATATGCATATACCCATGGAACTGCCAACACAATCAAGAAAAGGAACATATCCATCACTTGCAAGTGTTTTTATGCCTCATTCATAAAGCCCCCTTTTTTCCCCCACATTCCACCCCTCCACATCCCCAGGTGACCACTGATATGTTTTCTATCGTTATAGATGTGTTTGCACTTTTCTAGAAATTTATATAAATGGATTCACACAGTGAGGACTCTTTCGTCTGGCTTCTTTCACTCAATGTAATTATTCTGAGAGTAATTCATATTTTTGTGGGTATCAATAGTTTATTACTTTGTTTTGCTGAGTAGTGTTTCACTGTATGAGTATACCACAGTATGTTTGTTCACTCGCCGGTTGATGGGTGCTCGAGGTTGTTATAATTCTGTCTATTAAAAATAAACATGCTATGATGATCCATGTAGAAAAAAATAATAATAAAGATGAGGCAATATGGAAACCTGGACTGGTTAAAACGCATGATTAAAAGTAGCAGTTAATTGTTGAAAAGTTAAAATAATACTTGCTGAATGCAGCTGGCTTTCTTTGCAAACTTAGAAATTTAATTGGAATTTCAGTGCTCTCCACAGGACAAGGTTATGGGTCCAGTTTTAAAATTTCCCCAAACAGGCCCTTACCCTTAAATCTTTGTTCTTGACTTTGCTCTTCAATCTACTCTGGTTACTCTGAACCTCATTTTGTGTATCTCAGTTCAATTTAGCAAATATTTATTAACCACCTACAATGTGCAGGCCACCACCCTAAAGCATATACTTATTTTGTCTTCACTTTTTACATTTTAATGGAAACATTTTTCTTTGACTATTTATATTTTGTCTTAATTCACAAATGAGGGAATTATAGCTTATCAATTTTGATATTAAAAATGACTAGTTGTATAATCATATTTCACCTTTAACAATCTCTGTATTTTAGATTGATTAAGTAAATTAATTAGCTACTTAGGTGATATATAACCTTAATGTGTTATGAATATTTAATACAGCAATTTTTCTGTTCGTAGTTGTAATATGCCTCTGGCAATAATTTCTGAAGTACAGAACATTTGTACCTAATTTCTCTTCTGTTGTTCTGTTCTAAATTTAGAAATAATATTTCAAATCCAAATTTCTAAAATAAGTTGGGCTTGTGGACATAATAAACAAAAATCACAATCAAATGTGTTGCCCAGAAAAATTAAGTTGAATATCATAGATGGCCTGAAAATAGGGATGATATTACCTACCATCTCCGCTGGTTCACATACATTCACCCTGACACATACTCACATGCCACTGATGGCTCTAATGAAGAAGCACCATAATCACTCTGCAGGCAATCTTGAGCATAGTAAAGACATTAACATGCCTTATTCATCTGTTTATAATAGTTAACATATTGGACATTTTCTGTGTGCCAGACTCTTTGCTATGTGCTTCAAGTGAATTATCTTTTAATTTTCACAATAAACCTATTATCATCTTCATTTTATAGATATGAAAACTGAGAGCTGGAAAAGTTAAGTTTTTAAGGTGACACAGCCAGTAAGTAGAAAAGCTGGCATTGGAGTTGAAGCTGTCTGACTCTAGAATTTGTACTTTTAACCACAGTGCTGAAAAGTTCCAGTACTTTTGAAACTCTTAACTCATTTAGGGGAATGAACACTTAATTGGATAGAAGATCTATGTGCCTCAAGCTTAAATTAAAGCCGGATTGAATTTCAAGAAGGATTTTCCATATTTCCCTTACTGTTCTCTTAAAGCATTTCTCTCCTATTATTCGTATCTTAAATATATTCGGACGAGAATTAACATAATGAACACAGAATAAAAGAGTTGTTAATATCATAACTTTCTCTTACCATCCTCTTCAACCTCCACTGTCATTTCCTCTTATTTTTTATTAAAAAACCTGAGGGACTTTATTACTTTATATTGGGAATCACTCCATTTTACTTCATCAGAATATTTTGAATGGAAATTAGGCATTTTTGAAAGACAGAACTCTTACTTGAAGCAGCACACTGACATATTAATATTCGCACAGATTTGGTTTTAAAAGTAGCTTCCAGAATATTCTTACTCCTTCTTAATTCTAAGACACATGCATAAAGATTTCAATGAACATTTTTGTATGGTTTACCCCTCTCACCTCTAGAGATGCTGGAGTAAAGATGTAAAACAGGGATCACAGCCAAGGCTCGTTCGTACCCCACGTCACTCAGAACTGGAAGAGACCATTATGGACGGCAGAGGCTTCTTTTCCTAATGCACAAAGACAGGGCGACTCTATGAAGTGCTAGCACAGAACAATTTATAAATGAAGTTTTAGCTCTTCCAAATACATTTTCACGCTGTTGCTGCATCTGTCCCATCAAACCAAGAGACAAACAAAAGGAAAGGATTTGCTTGAGGATGGATTTAAGCTAGAGTAAGAAAAGGATGGAGACAATAAGCCTCTTATGAGTCTATCGTAAAGGCAAACACTCACCTCCAGCTGGGATTTTAAAATCTGTTTATCTGGATGAGGCATTAGATAGTATAGAAAGCAATCCTCAATAGCATAACATTTCTAAAAGATAATCAAATAGTGAAATCATTGAGAACAAAGAGCTTTAGTTATCTCAAGATGCAGCATCAGATCTTCAGTTTTAACTCTTAAAATGAATTATTATTTGTGAACCAAAGCTACTGATTTTCAGCCTGAGGAGTACAACTTGAAAGGACAGGTAAGAATTAGAATAAATAAAAATACTATCATTTCTGAAGAGCATACCAAAAGGCCAAAGGTCTTTTCACAATAAACAACTGGAGACAGCTTTTCCAGCAGGGAGCTAAGTAGTATATAGGTAAGAAAACGAATCTTCAGTTGTTATTCATCTACCAGCACAGCTCAGTTTATCTTGATAATGTACATCAGGGATATTAACTGGAAAGTGTTTTTGTTTGTTTTAAAGAGGTAGCAATTAAAAATTACCAGTAGATCTCCTTTGATACACATCCTGGTACACCAGACCCCATTAGTCCTGGGATCTGAGACCGGGCGCTTTTTTCCCAAAACACTGTGTATCCTCCCTTGTCATAACTTTACTCATCGTATCAGAATTCACCTTTGCCATTACGTCTTCTAAAAAGCCACTCCTAACTCCCTCCCCTAAGTAAGTCTGGTGTCTGTTCTCGTATTTCCCATAGCATCCAGTGTTGGCCATCATTAAAACACGTGCTGCCCTGTGATGTTTGTTAACTGTCTGTGTCACTGAGACGCTGTGAGTTCCTTAATGGCAATTTCTACATTCTTTGCCCAGTGTTTTGCACGGCACCTATAGGAGTCTAGCCAGCATGGGCCACCAAGAAATGAATACAGGGTTTTCAGTCTCTCCAAGGCCCCCTGGCAAGTTATATATTCGAGGAGCAGCTAAGGCAGCCTGATTCTTGTAAGCGATATACCAAACACTTGAAGATTAGTAACAAATTGAACGTACTTAAATTCTATACACAATCCGTATTATACATTTATCCATTTTTCTTAATAAGGTCATATGTGACATTTTTTTGAACAGGGAGTACAGAAATACTTTTTCTTTTTTCTAGAAAAATGGTGGGAAATGTGGAGGTTATGCAGAAGGATAAATGACAATTTCAGAAATTGAAAATTAATAATATGGTCTGGGCACAATTACAATTTCAGGGCTGAGAGGAATTTCTGAGGTCATCTTGCCCAAATCCTTCCTTTTACAGAGAGGTAAAGAGATTTTCCCAGGGTCATAGTGCAATAAATGGCAGAATACAGATGAAATCCCAGGTGCTCTGGCTCTAAATCCACTGTCTGTTTCAGGATATCACAGATCCCGTCAACAGTGAAAGTAGAAGCTGCATGTTTCTGGCTCCAATTTAGCAATAGGAATAACAGATGTTTATTGCTTTAAGTAGAAAATGTCTGTCGCCATTTGTGACACAAATTCCTTCTGCTGTAATAAGGCAATACCATTAGAATCAAATGAATAACCCTTTATACAAGATCATTTGCTGGCTAACTAATAGAATAGAAAGGAATATGATTTTAGGGTACAGTTAGTCTCACAGTTTGTCAGGCGATACAACTGTGGTTCACTTGGCACTGAAGGTGAATCATCAGAAAGTCTGGCCTGAACTAAGTCTTTGAACATAGACAAAAGTCAACAAATCTCAGTGTGTGTGTGAGTTATGTGTGTGTGTGGTACAGGGAGGGGCGGGGGGAGCTAGAGGGGTATTTGCTTCATCTGGAAGGAATAAACCTGAGGCTGAAAGTGACTCCTCAGAGGGTAAAGGAGTGTCTGAAACGGGTTGGAGCCTTGGTTTTGCTACTTAAAATGCTTGGGTGACTTTGTGAATGTTCCTCACTTTCTGTGATTTGTTAATGGAGGGAAAAGAAAATAGGAATACTTATCTCCTAGAGTTGTGGTGAGGTTTACATGAGAAGAGGCATGCAAAGACCTCAGCAAAGAGTGAGGCATCAATAAACAATAGATATTGTGGTTACTTGTTATTGTGTGCACATTTCAGATGTGCAGCTTAAACAGTCTTGGCTCAGGTCTGTACCCAAATAAACACTCAACAAACAGAAGTCGAAACAGAAAATAATGTGTAAAATTTGTCTTCAACACGTCATAATTGTGTAGATTCTTTCTCTTCTCTTGGGCTGCATGTCATATAGAAAATTTGATACTGTTGGCTATGTAAACTTCTCTTTGAATAAAAACTGGATTTGGGTAATCTTTACACAGTTCTTTAAAATTTACATTTGGAGGACACTATTGATAAATGGAATATTGCCTGCCACAGTCATCAGCGATTGCAGCCCTCCAACGTAAGCCAGTGAGCCCTGAGGAAACTCAGGAAGGAAAGCATACCTGCCATCTAGCAGCCATCAGACTTGCAGCCACTCCCCATGGTGAGCCCTGAGGAAACTCAGGATGTGAAAACACAGGATACTGGCCCCAGATAGCTGAGGTGTCTATCAAAGGAATAATTTCAGTGAGCCCAGACTCTTGCATCTTCCCAAACAGAGAAAAGCGCTAAATTCCTTAACTTGACATATCAGGGTTTTTTTTTTAATTAACAATAATCCCCCCAAATGAAACATAACTCTCAACTTTTAGGTTGTGAATAATTTTTTAGTTGATACTATGAAGAAGGTTATTTTGGCCGGTTGGAATATCTTTTCAATTTCTATCGCACCTTTCTATAATAAACCTTATTTAAAAAGATGTGCTCAAAGGCAGTGATTTTGGGAGGCTCAGTGCATAGGAAAGTGTTTGGGAAAAGTTTATTGGAAAATTTGTGTTCTGTTAGGAGATCCAGATTTACTTATGAATTCTTGTTACTGAGGATAAAAGCAGTTGAGGGTTTTCTTATGGATAGCAGTTGCTATACTCCTTTGCTAATGGGCAGAGAAACACAGCAATATGAACTATAGTAATCTATTTACTATATCTGAGTTGCTAAAACAAATCAGTATGCAAGGGAGGTCAGAATTCAGGTAGTAATAATAGCTAATATTTATGTAAAACTTAGTGTGTGCTAAAGACTTGTGAATGAAAAATACAGCCTGCTATATCTGTAAGCAAAGGATGTTGCAGCCATCAAGCCTGACGATGAGCCCTGAGGGAACTCAGGGTGGAGGCAGGATGCACCCCCATCTAGCAGTCAGCTGCTGCAGGCACCCCGATGGTGCACCCTGAGGAGACTCAGGGTGGGAAAGCACAGGATCCTGGCCCCAGATAGCTGAGATGCATGTAAAAGGAATGATTTCAGAGTCCAGACTCTTGCATTTTCCCATACATAGAAAAGTACTAAATTCCTTAACTTGAGATGTCTGTTTCTCCTTAATTAGCAGTAATCTTTTGATGTTCCGACTACCTGGGTCTTTGTTGCAAAAACTCCTATGTATCCTGGACCCCTTCACCCGCACTTGCCTCTTCAGAGCAGTCCCTCAGAGCTATCTGAGATGCTGTGTCCCGGGCTTAAGTCCTCAGTTTTGTCCACAGAATAATACATAACTCTCAGCTTTTAGGTTGTGCATTTTTTTCAGTTGACAGACTGAACTGTTATGTATAAATTATATCATTTAATATGAGTGCAACTGTCATCATCTCCATTTTATAGATTAGGGAATTGAAATCTTAGAAGTCAAGCAATTTATCCTGTGTCACTTGCTACTTAGAGGTAAAACTAGGAGCTGAAACCAGGCAGTCTTAGTTCAGAGCTATGCCCATAATCACTACACTCTATGCCTCCTATCAATGTTAAAAGAAAAAAAAAGACAAATTCATCTCAATTAAGGATAAAACAGATGTATTGTTAGATAAAACAATATGAGATGGGCTTTTCTCTATTCCTCAGTATTTTTAATACCTATCTCTCTGACTCAGGCAGTTTTCATTTCTTACTGTGGCATCTCCATGGTCAGATCCACACTCTTCCACTAGTAGATTTGCCACTGCTGTGCACTTTTTCTTCCCTGAATACGCCTTTTTTCAGATAATCTTAACGTTCCTTTAGTTAACATAGTATTTTATCCAAGCTGTTTGACACAGATGAATAACTTCTGTTGTTAAATAAGACCAAAATATTGTCACTTTAAAATGTTACCATTACTAAATTAATTTTGTTTGCATTTTTAATGGTTGACCTTACCAGAATTCATTCTGAGTGTTTCTTGATATTTCTGCCTAATTCCTATATTTCTTTTATATAAAATTAATGCTTTGAAAGTACATTTTTTTCATAGCACCTATTTTGCCTTAACGTTCTTTGTTAGCATTTGTTAGTCTTTCAGAAAATCACAATGAATTTGCAGCAGCTGAGCAGTCTGCACTTCTGCAAGCTCTCTTTCATCTCCTCAGAACGCTTTCTATATATAGTGCCTCTAAAACCCCTTTTCCAAATTGTTAACATACCTAAGTGATTTCCAAGATGAGCCCAAGCTTCTTTTTTACTTGAATAGTTAATAGAGTACCTTTGTTTCCTAACAGACCTAAAATGCCTTCTGTCCTGTTTAGAATTCTGGTGGGTTAGTCTAATTTATTTTGTGCATCTTTTCATTAATTAAAGTGATAAAACTGTGAAATTTTCATCTAAAAAAAAGCACAAAAATTCACTAATGTGCTTCTCTGAGAAGATAAAATATGCTAACAATTGAGTTTACAATCATATACATTAGGAAATAGTTTTCATATAAAAAAATTATTCACTTTACAAATAGATTTTTGTTTTTTGGTATGTTTCTTTTAAAACCGAAGATTCTCTATAAATCCTAAATAAAAATCTCTTAAAAATACTTTAAAAATTCTTCTCAAATAAAAATAGTTAGGTAAGGTAGCATACTTTAATTTGGAGAATAATTATTTTTACAGTATGTCATTTCAGGTAGATTGAAAAGAGATATAATTCATAGATACAAAAGCTTCCTTTCCTCAGCCTTGTTCTCAATTTTTCCTCTTTTGTAGAATTCTAAACTTTTAGATTCAAAATTAAGTGCTTTTAAAAAACATACTTTTTATTTTTTCATGCATTTGATGTAGTTTAATGGTGCTAAACACTTGGAAACTTTTATGGATTTTACTCTTCTTAAAGATAACAACCATATTGACAAAGGTGGGGGAATAGTTGCAAGATGCCATCTGGACAATACTAATAATTATATACACCACAGAATAAATTACTATTTTGTGTTAAGAGTAACTGAACTATTAAAGATAATGCTATGTAGGATTCTGTGGAATAATATTAATTCTAATGATCATGAGATCATAATCTGCTGAAAATTATGTTATGCTGTTAGATCAACTTGAAGAAAATGTGGGCGATGGAATAGTGAGTGTTGATAAATATGGATATGAAGTTAAAGCAGGTGTGAAGGTGATCAGGTAGAAGCCTAACCGAGAGACTTAGGTCCAAGAAGTCTGATGAACGGTTAAAAGCATTGTAGAGCTTGCTGCCTCAGATACCACTGAGAATATTAAGATACTAGCGGATGGAACACTCTGTATAGGGACTGAAATTAAATGGCAGCGGCTAAAGAGAGTGCATCTGACTTCCTGGATGTGCCAGAGTGAAGGGTTTAAGTTCATGCACTTTGGAGTAAGATGGAGTGAGGTGGGAGTCTAGCTCCACCATCTATTAACTGAATGTCCTTGGATGACTTAACCAAGCTAAATATTAGTTTCAGTTTCCTCCTTGTAAAATAAGACTGGAAAACAGTACTTGACCTCTAAAAATTTTGTGAGGATTAAGTAAATGAGACAATCCACGATTAACTGGCACAGTGTGTTAGGTGTTTGCTAGTCATTATCTTAGCTGTAAAATCTGGCTCCCTTACTACATGGCGAGATCATTGAGAACAGGACTTTCTTATTTATACTTAGGACCTAACATAATAAATGTTTCTTGAACTACTGAATTGAATCCAGAGCTAATAATTTTCTGCTGTGTAAATGGGTGTTGGCCTACGAATTATTGATGAAGTTTCTCTGTTTCTTGATAGAACAATTTACTACCAATTTCCCAATTTTATTTTTTAAAATAATGCAAATATTTTTTAAACAAATAACATTTTTAACTTTTAAAAATATAATTTACATTCTCCTTTGACATTTTATCAGATATTCTACTCTCTGCTCTTTGAGGTTAAAACAGCCATTTTAAAATTAGTGTTGTTCCTTGATTACATTTTTTGCACTTTATCCATTTAACTTCTTTTAGATTTATATTAAACTGTCTAATAATAACTTAGTATTCTTCGCCAGCTAAGGTTTTACATTTTGCACAGAGGTAAACCATTTTTCCTTTGCGCTTTTATTTGGACCCTGGAAATTTGTGGGTACCATTAACAATTTCCTCTTCTATAAACAGACTGGCAATCAATGAAATTGCTGTCTTGAAACCTTACATGAGAGAAGCATGATTTTCTAAGACATTCTATTCTGCCTGTCTACTCAAGCCCCCTTCAAATATTTTGCATTTAAGTGCAATGAACTTAAATGAAGTGCAAAGAAGACAGAGAAGCCCCTAGGTGCATCTTTGCACATTTTCACCTTCCTTTGGTCTTTATAAACTCCTTTAGCAAAGTTGTTTGGGCCCTGGTACACACAGCCAGATGACAATATTTTTAGAAAAGTAGTTTCTAAAAGGCACAAATTAAATATTTTAAGATACTGGGAATCCACTTATTTCTTTATTCACCAAACATTTAATGATGACTTATTATACATTTCTACTAGGGATGACTAAGACAAAAACTAGTATGAAAACTTGTACAATTTTCAAGGAAGTTATTTTCCACTATACATTTTCGTAAAATCCATAACCACTCCATCTTCAGAAGCTAAAAAAAACTATAAATGTTTCTCAGGTTAATAGATATTTTACCCACGGTTTGATGAGAAAGGATAAGACTTTAAAACTGACTCTGCAGTTTTCCAATAGGGTTTCAGTGCTTGCACGATATTTTGATAGTTTGTTTACCCATTTGTTTTAATTACCAGACTGTACAGTTGTAAAGGGCAATAATCATGCCTCAGTGCCTGGCACATAATAGTTCAATGCAATTTGCATAATGAATGAATGAGTGGAATTGAAATGCATTTCGCACATGCAGCAACACTGACAAGTTTGCAACACTTCCCCTATGTGACTCTAGATTATGTCTGCGATCAACGAACTATGATTGGATTTACATTTCTGCAAAAGAACAGCAAATACAGTATTCCAAGTTTGAAATCCCCCTTCCCCCACTAGAATCATTACAGTAAACCATTAATCTAGTATTCATTAATTTGTAGTTCAAGATAATTCTGTCTTGGCTTACCTGAAATTTACCTCTTCAGGATTAATGAAGAATGCTATAGTAAACAAATTACAATGGACTTAAAATCATTGATTCTCTTTAATGGGCAGATGGCTAGAGCAATGATGCTTAACATTTTAAAGAAATTTACAATAATGGATCGGATGCAAATGGATGTCTTAATAAAGAAGGTTCATCCATTTAGTAAAATAAGCCAAACAGATCTTCACGTAGACATCCTCTGTATTTTATTCTATAACTATATGCGGAGACTTCCACCCAATAGCAACCAAGTATGTAAAACTAAAGAAGCCTACGGAGAATCTGTCCTCAGAATAAGAATTTTTGAACGACGAAAGACAAGGAAAAAAAAAAGACAATATAGATAAATAATACGATGTGAAAGGTGAAAAGCGAGCAAAATCACTCTATAATAATCACATTTTTGGGGGAAGAAATCCAAGTTAAATTTCACTTCTGAAAAAAGAAAAGTCGTTTTAGAATTCATGCTGTCTTTAGTCGTCGAAGTTCCCCCGCCCCCTGTGGAATCACTGTACCTCTTTCCAGAAGTCTCGCAGAGGACCTTTTCCTTCTTTTTCTGGCCTTCCTTTGAAGCTCCGAGTTCCCCTTCCGGCTATAAAGCCGAGGGAGCGCCCTCCTTGGGAAAGCGCCTGGCTTTTCCTCTTCCCTTGCCTTCGCAGCGCTGGCCCTGCGGGTGGAAGCCGGGCGGGCCTGCTTCCACCCCGCAGGAGGCGCGCTCTCTGTCTTGAGCCGGCCCCTGGGACCCGCAACTCAGGTGCCGACGGGCGAGCGCGCCGCGGGGCCTTGTGGGACGCGTGGTCAGGCCCTCCCCGCCTCCTGCCGGAGGGCGGAAGCCGGCGCCGGGCGGCGTTCTCACTCCGGCCGGGGAGCCGCCGCCCGGGAACGGCGCAGAGCTCTCGACCCCGCGCCCCTCTCCACGCCTGCACCGGCTCCCCGCCGGGGGTGCCCTCCCTCCTCTGCGGGAGCCCAGAAGGTAGGTGGGGAGGCGCCCCTCACCCCTGGTGTGGGTTCCCACCCGAGTTCGCGCTGTTCACAGAGCCGCGGGGAGCTCCGCACATACCGTGGGTGTCTCTCTCTACCTAATCAAGTCGATCGGCTGTGCGCTGGAGCTTCTGGAGTTAGACTCAGGCCTGGGCCCCCAAGTTGGCGGGTTTCTGAGGTGTGTTCCAGCTTCCGGGCGGGTTCGAGCCTGGCCTGACCACCAAGATGGCTCCTTCCCGGGAAAGGAGAGGCTTGTGCTTGGAGACCATTGGTGGGTCGTTTAATGAGCCCCCATTGTACTGGAGGAACCGTGTAAAGTGCCGGAGGTGTCAAAGATGGGACACTCATGGCCTCTTCGCTCAAGGACCTCGCAGGCCTGGGCTGGAAATGGATGTAGAGCTAGGAGACATTAGGGGACAGGGTGGGATTGCAGTAGGAGGATCAGATAAAATGCTGTGGGACAGAGAGGCTTCCTGGAGACGATGGCACCTTAACGGAGGCCTAAGTACAAGGTATGTGGGAAATAGGGGCAGAAGTGGGGACTCTATTACAGATGAAACGGAGGGTAAGAGGAAGGGCAAGAAGCATGGAGAAAACAATATTTTAGTGTAACTACAATGTCGAAAGTGTCAGGAAATAAGGTGGGAAAGTGGTTTGTACCGAATTATGAAAGGCTCTTTATTATGGAAGTGCAGAAACGCATTTTGGACTTGCGTTCCATCAGGATCCGTAGATTATAAAGACACGGTTGTTTAATATTCACAAAACGCTCATAATGTAGAAAACCCCCAGGATAACAGACTGTGTTCATGAGCAGGATGTATTCTTCAAGAGCAATGTTTGTGTCTAATTACACACATTGATCACTTTCTTGGGATTGTTTGCATTGCCTTTTTTCTACTTAAAATTGAGAGATTGACAGTGTATCATGTGGTTGCAATGAGACGCAGTCACTTGGCAGAGAATTGTGTGTTACCTACCATTCTACTTGTTTCTCTTTGTGAAGACTTACTGCTTTAGAAGGGTTTTAGATCAAGTGCAATAAAGAGCCTTTGTAATTTGGAACATGCATAATGCGGATGACTTTCAGAGCAGGGAAATAGACGACAGATGACAAAATTCAGAGATAAAATTTGGGAATGAAGGTCAGGAACACAAATTGATGACTCTGAGTAAGGGTTTTATTCTTTTTTTCTTGGGTGATGGTGGGAATACCAGTATTTGGAACCAGCTTTCCAAAACCGGTATTTTGGAGGCCTTGTTAAGATTTAGAAAACGTTACCTTAAATGTTTTGACGTATGTAAAGATGTTACAAGTCCACTGGATACTGTGGTGAAGATCAGACAGAATACTTCAGCTCTTTCATGGGGCCTGTCTATGTCATATGTACATTAAACTCTGCTGTCCAAAGGCACTTGAAGCTGAGGGTCAGAGTCACAACTTAATAGAACCAGTTAAATTACGTTGGAGCATTATTGAGGTGAACATATGACTTCACTGTGCAGAATGGTTTGAAGGGAGCTGAGAGGCCTGGCAGCAGCCTGATGCCGTCAAGAAGACAAGAGGTGTTAATGGTTTGAGGGAAAAAGTAGACACGTTTTTAGATATATCGGGTTATAGAATTGACAAGACTTGGTGTAGAAGGAGAATCGGGAATAGTGGCACTAAAGGCAGAGAGCAAAGCGTTTTAAGAACAGAGGCGTGGTCTTAGGGTCAGGTCTGCAGAGAAGTGGAATGAGAGTTTATAAATAGGCATCAGGTTTGGCCACTGTGATGATGTTATTTTCAGCCTTAGTGACAACAGCTGGGTGGGGTGGGGGTGATGGGATAGCTTTTTTTCTTATTTTTTACAGCTGGGAGCAATCTGAGCATGATTATATATTGAGAGAGAGAAGTCAGGACAGAAGAAGAGATTGAAAGAGCAGAGAAGAGATGGTGGAGGGTGAAGCTACCAGGAGCTGGTATGCAGTTCGCGCATATTCCTAGAGCCTGGCTCAGGGTCTGTAAGGACAGGAGACATTGGCCGTTAGTTTTGAGGAGCATGTCACAGGACGACTAGGTGTTCTTATATGCTAGCAGAGTGCCTAGGATCCAGCTTGCTTACCCATCCATTCATTCATCAGGTCAGCCAGCTAATGTTTTTTTCAGTGCTCATCGTGTGTTCACGGTAGCGATTTCTGCTCTGCACAGGCAGGTCGTGAGCTCAGTGGAACTCACTTGCCCCTGAGGGCCACTGACATCAAACGACCAATGAAGTAAGGAATTACCCAGATGCAATTGCGATGCAAGAATACGGAATGTTAAGAGCATATGTATTAAAGGGAACTGATGTGGTCTAAGGGTATCAAGGAAGCCGTTTTCAAGGTAGAATGCTTAAGCTGGTACCTAGCAGAAACCCCCCTGGTTACCAGATCAGCCATGCCTTCCCCGTGCTGCCTCCTGTAATCATCTTATTCCCGGTTCTTGGTTCACTGGTGGGCTCAGTCTCCCTTCTCTTGACACTTGAAATGTACGTTATCAGTGGGTTAGTGGGTGGGAAAACTTTCAGGAACCAAGGCTTGGCAAGGATCTTTCTCAAGCCAGCTATTGCTTCGTTATAGTGACTAAATGGCCATTTAATTTTATTCATGCTACATTGATTCCCATTGGGGGATGAAAAGGGTTTTGGGACTGAGCCTCTTAACGTCCTTTGGAGGGACCACAACAAGCACAGATCCTGTCACTTCTTCTTAGGAATTTTTGGTAACAGCCAATGAAAGCTAGTTGGTTTTTTTTTTCCTTACATCTACAATTTTAATGCTCTCTGGGTCAAGTGATTGGGGAATAAGCATCCACTCATGTTTCTCTCTGCAGGGAAGTGAAGATACTATTGCTGCTGTGATCTTGCCTTTATATAGCACTTGACAATCCATTTTATTGTTCAATTTAAAAGAGAGCCTAAAATCACCCCTGTCAAATTTTGTTTGGTGTGATTCAGGGAAAAGGATCTTTGTAAAACTGGGCCTTCCATGATGTGGAAGAACGCTGATCAATCAAAAGGCTAGATGTAATGTAAGAGAATGTGAGTATCTGAAGAAGGCTAGCTGTTAATAGAAGACATTAGCCACATGACACTTTTTTGTTATCTGCCTTTATAAGGAAAGAAGAAAAAATAAGAAACAAAACTTAAATAGAAATGCACCCCTGCAGGAAGCCAAACCCCCTCATGATGACTTGGTTTGTAACTAGGGCCCCCAGGGATGTTTTATGAATGACGGTATGTATCCTTTAATATGTTTGACCTTAAAACATTAGGTTTTATTTAAAGCAAGCGTTGGCAAACTTTTTTTGTACAGGACCAGTTAGGAATATATCAGGCTTTGCAATCTATCTGTAGCAACTCTGAGATTGTAGCACTAAAGCAGCAACAGACAACACATAGGCCAATGGACATGGCTGTTTCAATAAGACATGGTTGACGGAAGCAAGGCCACCCAGATTTGACCTGTGGGCCATAGTCTGCCAACGTCTGATCCACAGCACTTAAGAGATTTCTTTACTGAACAGAGGGTGTTGGAGATTGGAATGATTGATAGTCAGCTGAAAGCTCTAAGAAGGCAGTGATGGACTTTTCTTGTTGACTGTTGTGTCCCCAGGTGTAGCACAGCACCTGACAGATAGGAGGTCGTTAAACATATCTGTTGAATAAAGGACTGAGTAGCAAGGATATCAGATGGAAAACTGCCCGACTAAGGTAGGCTGGATGGTTCTATATTCAGATTTTCAGGTCCTACAACGTGTATTCTATGGCACTACCAGTTTGGGGTAGAGCAAATATATTGCAGTTGAGTGCTTAGTTCAGAAAACAAATCCACGGGGGCGGGGGGGGGGGCGGTGCCTGAAGAATGAAAAAGAGCCAGCGCTATGAAAGGATGATAAAGAACACAGGGCTATGACTCCCCACCGGTACAAATGCATGTTGTTCTCTTTGGAAGGGACCTGAGAGAGAAGGCAGTCCAGCCTCTTCCCCAGTCTGGGGCTTTCATGTCTGCTCTGTTTCCTGTGGCTTTGCTGGCATTTGTGCTGGATACCTTCTGTTTGGCCTTCCAGATCTCCTCCCCCCGTCCCCTCCACCCTGCAGGTCCACACCAGTCCCTGATCCCTCTGGTCATGAGGATGGTCCTAGGATGGAAAGTCACAGCTCCTGCCGGGTGGTTCTGTCCCCACTGTGCTGTCTCTCCCTGTTCTGGTAACTGCTCCCTCCTCCCTCTCTTCCCTTTAGGCCCTGGGGAAGTGAAGGATACCCCTGGCCCACTGCTGTTATTTCTGGCCCTTAGCATGTTGGGTTACCCCCTTAGGTTGCCCACGCCTTTAGAAATTGTCTCTTTTATTAGCCTTTCGTTATATTACCCAAATTGAGGTACCGTTAGCTCTCTGCCTGGACCCTGATGGGTATAGCGTCCTTAACACTTTTTTCAGAGGCACCTATTGTATGTCACTGTCACTGAATGACTTTTAAGTCCCCCAAAGTCAGTGACTGTGGCTTCTATTTCTTACAGTCACAAGATCTCAGGGTGAAAGTTGTCCCGGAAGGTGATGCATTTAACTTTTCTGTTCAGAGTTTGGGTGCGTTCTGCCTCATCCCTGTCATCTCTCTCTGTGCTTGAATACCTTCCACAACAGGGAACTCACTCCACCTAAAGCTCTCTCACACATCTTTAGACACACCTGACTAATAGCTTGCAGCCCCTGCCCTTGTCCTGTTCCTTGGGGTTTCATGGAACAAGTCCAGTTTACCTTTCACTCCTCTGTTCTTCAGACAGCAGGTTTCGAGTTCCTTTTCCAGCTCTGTCTGTTTAAAAGCAGGGTGCCTAGAACAGAATCTCTTTTCTCGTGTGTCGTCTGATGATGCTGAGTGAGCATGAACATGATAATTTTATCTGGAAGGCTTACTACCTCCAGTGATTATGAGAAGATCTACATTTCCTCATTCCTTGCTTGGAAATATAAGGGGAACAGATCCGACCCCCTCTACATGCCCTATGTCTGCTGATTTAAGTATCATATGTCATATGAACTTGGATGTCTTTGATGAAGGCTTAATTTTGTCCCTGTTATTAGATTTATCTGTACTTACAGGTTATCCATCAGGAGAGTAAAGTAGTTTATAAATTATAGATTTTAGAGGGCTATGTCTACCATTCCATTTTCTTTTGCTTTTCCTCAGATGTCAAATGTACCTTAATTATCCTTTAATTGCTTTGGAGGCAGTATTTAAAGTATTTTGCCTAACTTTATTTAGGTTTCAAATCTGAACAGCAGATATCAGCAGACTCATAGGTTTTTTTAGTATTTCATTCCTTTTATTTTCTGGACATTTACTGTGTATATGCCCATTACTGTGCCTCTTACATTTTGGAAATATACCAAAATATATTGAAATGTAGTATCTTGGCGTCTATAATCAAATTGACTTTAAGGAAATGTTCTGATGTAGGTTTTAAGTGTATCATTCATTTAAGTCAATTTTTATAATGAAAGTCCAATTTATTTTTTAACTGGCCTCCAAAATACATGTCAGCTTCTTTAATTCTTCCTTCTGATTTATTCAGTGAGCTCATTCCCCATTTCGTTTTTGATTAGATGGCTTTCACCCTGGCAGAACTCTGGAAAATAAATCCTTTTGTATTTAATGTATGCCTTGGTTTAATTTGGATGAATAAAAGAATGAAAACAACCCATTAGAAAGTAATTTTGATTGTTGAAGAGAGATGTGACTTTCTTAATCTTTAATAATTTCTAAGAAATATATTTCAGAGGCTGCTTGCTGATGGCCCCTTCTCCCATGCCTTCCTTCTACTTTCATGAATAGCTTTTTCTTGAAAGATTAAAAAGCAAAACAAAACATACTTATGATTCTTTACAACCCCCCCAAAGGGGTTTGTAATTGCTGATGGTTTATGACCCATTTATTTTTTATCTCTTGCAACAATGGTAAGAGAAACCTACTTTCTTTCTCTTCTGAACGGTTTTATACTTTATCCAAAGTTGTTATGCATTAGCTGGTATTTTATTTATTTTCTTATTTATTGGCCTGCCCCAGAAAGAAGGCTCCTGAGGGAAGGGACATCCTTATTTCCAATGCCAGGCATAACCGATAAATGGTGTTATATGTTAGTTGGCAGAATATAAGTTTCTCATGCCAATCCGCCTTTTTATGACAGTGCACAAAACGCTTATGTAGTTCTCAAAAGGTTGCTGCTTTCTAAAAAATTATTTTTTTAATAAATATGGCTCCTAAAGCATCTACTCTTATAAGATTGTCTTGTCTTTTAACTAAAAAAAATTTATCCACCATCCATCATTCATCTATTTATTTGACAATTACTAAGCACTATTTCAACTATATAATGCACAGATTTTTAAAATTGCATATATCACCAACAAACTCTTCATCAAAATCAGTTTCCCCAAACCAAAATTGTAGTGATTTAAAAAGTGCTGCATGCACACAGGCAAGTAACTACAGCGTCACTGTGGATAGCAAATGAAGCAGTGTTTCAGCTCAAAGACCCTGAAGGTACATTTCATACTAGGTTGCTGATGTAAAAATCTTTAGTGATAAATAATAGACAATTTCCCAGTTTCCCAGCATGTGACGACTGCATAAGATCACTGAGAAAGGCACTGATTCAGACTATTTGGCAGGAAGCTGGCTTCTTTCATTATTAATGTGCTTCCCTCCTTTTCATCACTCATTGTTAAAAAGTGAAGGTTCAGTAAAGAATTAAGGAAACAGCTTCCGGGAATAGTTCCAGTGGTCTGAGTAAATATTTTATCAACGTTATTTTGTATGTTTTCTACTTGACAGTAATTTTAGTATGAGTTTCTGTTTGGAGTCCATCACATTGCTGGCCTAATATTGGAGTCATATTCAAGTATCCCCTCGCTTTGTCTCCCTCTTTCCAATCTGGCAGTAAGCCCTACCATGTCACAAACATCTTTCAGGGCATGTTGTATTCTGTGTGCACACTTTAGTGTCCTGGCCTGCCTCTCCTTCCATCCCTTCTTCCCTGCGGGGCGTCAACAGTCCCTGAGTCCTTCCTACCCAGCAATATTCTCTTCCGGAAACATCACTGGGACCATTGCACTCATCCACTCAGAAGACCATGCCTGTTTCCAGCCGTCCACGGCAGTAAGTTCAGACTCCTCTAACTCACCTTCGAGATCCCAACTTCCCTATTCTATATTATTTCCTTTGCTTCCCTAAAATACCTTATTCTTTAGTCAAAGAGATCCGTGCACTCTCCCACATATATGCCTGCCATTATCTGCTGGCTGGCTGTACTGTTCACCCCATCTGGGGCGCTCTTTTGCCTCCTCTTTGCCTTTCTGAGTCCTACTCATCCTTCGGATCTTCCACGCTGGCTCCAGAGGTCTGTTCTTCTCCTGTTCACATCAGCCCGCACGTGCCTCTTTCCTTGAGCTCTTACTAGATTTACGCCGTGCAGAGGCACAGGCTTTGGAGACAGTAGGCCTGGGATTAACTCATGGCCACATACTAGTCTCAAGTGGACCAAGCATTGAATTGAGTGTTTCCTGTGTGCCCAACAGAGTTCATAGGGGTCATGTGCCTTAACTCATTTCATCTCCTTAGTAACTGTAAGTTGAATACTCTTTTGAGTCCCTTTTTACAGATGTGCAAACTGAGGCACAGAGAGGTTGAGTAACCTATCTGAGGTCACACAGCTAGTACAGGACAGAGCTAGGAAGCCTGGCTCCTGAACCTGCTCTCCTATTCCCTATGTTATCCTTGCCTCTCGAAGACATATTTGAAATTATTTCTGATGGGGTGTTTTAGAGTTGATTAATATGCAGTGTTGCTCTTTCCTGTCTCACTGGGCTGTCTTTGGGGATAAAAATCCCTTTCTAGCAGTGCTTATGGAGTTAGTGGGCCTGTCAGTGTGTGTGTGTGTGTGTGTGTGTGTGTATGTATGTATGTATATGTGCTGCTGTGGTGATAAGCTAAGATGCATGTGAAGGTAGACACAAGAACACAGGGCAGTTCAGGGAGGCCCAGTCCTATCCAGAACTGCGTTGTAGAAGGAATGCGTGCCGAGAGAGAAATATTAAAAAGTCCAGTTCTACCATTTGTTAACCGGATATCCTTGAGAAACCTCCCCTCTGAACTTCAGTTTCCTTCGCTCCAAAAAGTGATACTAGATTCTACATCACAGAATTATGTTTTTAAATTTTATTAAAGTATAGTTGATTTACAATGTTGTGTTAATTTCTGCTATACAGCAAAGCGATTCAGTTATACATATATTCTTTTCCATTATGGTTTATCAGAGGATATTGAATATAGTTCCCTGTGCTCTACAGTAGGACCTTGTTGTTTATGCAATCACAGAATTATTAACTGAGGTCATTACACGAGGTACTGGCTGTAAAGTGAATGTGTGGTGTCTGGTGTGCAGAGGTGTCCAAGAGGTGTTTATATTTCCCTTTGAGGCTTCATGCTCCAGCCTTCATGCTTCCTCATGCTTCATGCTCCAGGCTCAAGGCTTTCTCCCCTCTGCTGACATCTTTTCCTTTGTCCATATATCCAAGCAGCCCCTCAATTCCGTGTAGCTAAGTCTCCTAAACTTATCCTGTCTTAGCTCTCCTTTCTGTGAACTGTTCCACTTCTAACCCTTTCTGAGTTATTCACATACAGCGTGGCTTGATTTTCCCACCGAGCCCAGCGCTGGAAATAATAGATGAGGGCAGAGTCCACATGTCTGATGAGCTCCCTCTCTGTTCTAGTAGGGGAGCGGGACCCCCAGATGGCTATTGATCCTACCTTGTGGTAAGAGCAAGTTTCTGTGTTTCCAGAGTGCTGTGGAAATGCAGGTAAAGGAGCAGAGGGTAGCCCAGGGTGAGGAAGGAAGGAGGGGTGAATCCAGAGGACTTCAGACCAGGCAGCTGAACAAGGCAGTGAAGGGTGAGGGGAGAGTCTGCAGACAGCGGCTTGGGGAAGGGCGTTTCTGTCCCAGAGTGAACATCAGGGATCACGGAAGAGGCTCACAGTCCTGAGAATGGTGTGTTGCTCTGTGACTAGATTGCCCACGGGCATTGGAGATAAGTCAGGTTTTTGGTTCTCAGCAGAATCAGTTGTGCAACTAGAGATCTAGCTTAAAAGCAACTTTGGAAAAAAGATTTCAATTGTTTTTCCATTATGTCCATCTGAGCCATCACTGAGACCTGACAGTTCAACAACTTAATACCATCTTGGGTGACATTAAGAGAAAGGTTCAAGGGTTGTAACTGATCACGTTCATCGCAGAATTGGAGGTTTAGTGCTGGGTGTCACTGAAGAGGGATTTTGACAAATCAAAGACCAGGCAGGAGAGGCTGCCAGAATGGAAAGAGGCTAAATGTTATGACGTTATAAGAGAGGGTCCGGGGGATTTTATAAGGGGAGACAGTGATTGCTCACTTCAGATCCTTGAAGGGTGATTGGGGAAAGTGGACTTTATTTTGCTTCAAGGGTGGACCTGGGATTAATATAAGCAGACATTATAGAGTGTCTGGCAGGAATTTCTAAGAACTGATGGTTAGGTAACCACATTTTCCACATGGTACTGTCCGTGGAGACTGGGTTGGGTTCCTGACGCTGTCATTGGGTGACAGACTGCATCATCCCTTCTGACGCCAAGCTCTTAAGAGTCCAGGAAATAGATTCGACAGAGTTTTGGTGCTAAATGCATTTATTAATATAGGTTATCTGTGCCCAAATATGTTAATATAATGTACATACAGAAAGCTGAAAGGTTTTAGAGTCAGATTGTATCTTCATTTCTTCCTGTGTGGCTTTGAGCAAGTTACTCCCTGAGCCTCTGTTTGCATACTGATAGAGCAGGAATGATAGCAGTTATGTCAGAGGGAGGATCAGTACGATGGTGGATGTACATCCATACATATACTGTTGTATCGTACAGATACTTTCAGCTATCACTTTCTAAAAGCATTGAGTACCCTAGTGAAGAAATAAAACATTGCCTGAGTTTTTCCTAAAGTGGAGGCTTCCTTTTATCAATCAGGTCCATTCTTGAATGTTTTTTCAATGAATAGTAAATGTGAGTTTATCCGGAATGACAAAAGAGTGATGGCAAATTAATCTAAAATTATAACTCACTCTCTGCCATCTGGAAGCATCTCTAGATTCTAGCATATAGATGCAACACTCTATGGTTATTTCTTCTTCATTTTCTATTAATACAGACACATATGCATAAAATACTTGACCCTGATAAGAAATACCTGGAATCATTTTGCTCATTAAGAAGTAATTTAAAAGTAACTGTGGGCTTGCTAGTTTATAATTTCAAAATAGAAAGCATGTGTAAGAGTGTGTGTGTGTGTACACACACACTGGTACACTCACGTATTTGCATATAAATGCATATTAAATACAGGTGCAGGTTGTTAGATATTCTTTCTTCTGCTAAAATACCGAATTTTTAATAGTTGTTTCATTTGAGAAAATGTTGATGTTTTCTTTCATAAGTTTTAAACTGGCACCTCAGATGTTTAAAAGATGAATGTTTCTGCATATTTCCTGGTATTTAAAAGAGGTCTAATATGAAATGATTATGCTAAGAAGCTGACTATTTAAATGTTTATTATAACTATTATGGTTAGTATCATCATGCTGTCATTTAATATGCTGTAACAATTCAGCTTTGGACATTGAACTCTTCTTGCCACTGAATATGAGTAAAAACAGAAATAGAAAAACAAATTTATACACATTATATACATATTTATTTATTTTTTATACACATGCTCTCGAATATACATGTCTGTATAAACTAAACTTTACTGACCTTTGATTGTGTGCCAGGCCCTGTGTTAAGTCCTTTACATGGAGTATCTCATTTAATTCTCACAACAACCGCTATGAAGTAGCTTCTGTTATTTGCTTCCTTTTTCAGATAAGCAAACCGAGGCTTATAGAGGTTAAGTGTACAAAGCTTATAAGTGGTGGAGACTGGATTTTAACCAAGCTGTCTGACTTCACAGCTAGAACTTCTCATTGCCACACTGTACTGCGCAGGTGCTTGTATAATCACAGACTCAGAATTGGAAAAGCCATCGGTCACTAGCCTTCACGTCAGTGCTAGAATCTGTCTTCATCTCAGGCAGGTGGCCGTTCAGCCTCTGCTTGAGTAACTCCTGTAATTCGAACTTCATAACTTCACAAGCCAATCCATTCCATTGTTGGACAGCTCCTACCACTAGATCTCTTATTCATCTAATTATTGGAAATTTGTCTTACTGTAATTTCCAGGTATTGGGCCTAGTTCGGCCTTCTGGGGAAGTGCTGAACACCTCTCTCTCCTCTTCTGTCTGGCAGCCCTCCAGTTGCTGTGCTTCTCCGAGGCTTCTTTCTTCAGTTCCACTTGCTGTTCCCTAGAGCCCTCACCACACAGTCACCCTTTCTGACATCCTAGTTTAATCGGTCGTTTCTGACAAGTTGTAGTAACAGAATTGGACGCAGTGGAAAAGTTTCTGGCCTGAGCTGTAACCCCTGGGTTAAGGTGTCAGCACTGCTGCTTCCTGTGTGACCTTGGGCAGGTGGTGACATAGCTGAGCCTCAGACCCTGATGTAACACCGGCATGATAACGGCCCTAAAATACAGCGTTATTATGGGGGTCAGATAAGCTGGTGCTGGGGAGAGTGCTCTGTGTACCCCAGCCCCTGCCTCTCGTCGGCCCGCCTCTTTCACGCTCTCTGCTCTCTGTGTCAGCAAGACTTGCTCTCTCAGTAGTCATCTGCTAATTGAGGCCTTTCTTAACCACTGTATTTTAAATGGTAACTAATCCCTTACCTTCTCTCTCCATCTTACCTGCATTAGTTTTCTCAGCTGTGTTTATGACAATTCAATGTACATCTATTTTACAGGTATTTATTTTGTGACTCCCCCAACCAGAATGTAAAAAAATGTGAGCTCAAGAATGCATCTGTTTTCATCACTGCTATATATTCTCTGGACAGAGCAGGTCATAAAAAATACTTGGTGAATAAATGAATGAATTACCATCATGTTTATGTTTCTCATGTGGTCTTACCATCAAAAAGCCCAGTGAGGTGCTTCTCTGTTTTTTTTTTTTAAACAGAAAAAAAGTACAGCTGGCAAAGTTATTAATTTCTCTTCTAATATTTCAGTTTCATAAATTAGTCAGTTGATTTCCTTGTGCTTCGAGGGTATTTTCTCACAGAACAGTTATCTGAGCTGGACTCCTGGAGTGAAATATTAAAATTCTCAACTTAAAACATGTTGCTGAAAATGAAGAAAATGTAGTTAATCACTGGCTTCAGTTTCTAATGACTCAAGGTCACAGTTTGATGGGTAAATGCATATACATTTTTATTTTAAAGTAACAACAGGTCATTCCATTTTCTGTTTATATGTTCCCTGTAGCTGCTCACCCTCCCAGTTTCTGACTGCCAGTGCATCTTACAGCTGCCGCTTGTTGGCTGTTTCTGTGTTGGTATGGTTTTTGGAGTTACTGGATGCAGGGGAATTAACAGGGCAAGGGAGGCAGAAATGCAAACGCATTTAGATCCTGCAAATGGGAGATTAAGTGGAACTGGAAGGGTGCTGAGGTCTTAGCTTGCCCTTCTGCATGAACAGAGTCTAAAACATGTTTTCTGCCTAGATAGAGTTCTCGGGCTTGGGTTGGGAAAACTTCATTCATCTACGTGAAGGAGGTGGTGGGCTTCTGGTAACTGGAAGTGCAAGGAGTGCCCCATTTCCAGACTGATGGCTGTCTTTGGTGGTTTAGAGACTTGCACATTGAACTTGCTGGCTGCCTGGTTGTCCTGGATGCAACATCTGATTGTAGCAGGTGATCTGACTCCTGGCAGACTGAAGAGGGAAGAATTAACTCACAGCAAAAAAAAAAAAAAAAAAAAGTCTTGGGGTACAGGGAAACCAAAATAAAAAGATCCACTTTCCTTCCCCCAGAGAGTTGACTCTAGAGCTGTGAATTATTGACACACGCTTTTTTGTTGTTGAACGTTTGCATGTCTACCCAGATCAAATAATGCTGTCAGCAGTTAGTGTTGGGCCAAACTGTCCTGAATTTAAAGCTGCAGAATAATGTTTGGTCAGAGTGCCTGAAAAATCCCACAGCTGCTTATTTAAACTAATTTTTAATTTGCTCTATAGTGTATTTTAATCACTGAGGAGCTTTCAGCAGAATGAAAATCTATCATTGCTAAGTACCAGACGTTGCAAATATACTTGGCATGGGAGAATAATGACCAAATGAACAAGTTGTTTATTTACATTCTGTTTTAAATGGGAAGGGGGGTGTGTTATAGAAGAATCTGTATTGTACTAAATGCATGAAAATGTCTTTATGATTTTATAAAGGATATTGAAATTAAACAAAATTAATATATCATGGATACAAGGTCAGTATAAACTTTTATTATTAGCAGCAATCATGGTAGAAGCTTTTGTTAAGTAAATGAATACCCCTGTCAAGGGAAGTGAACATTTGGGCACAGAATTGAATAGTTGTTTTTCCAGTTACACCAGAACTGCATTTGGATTCATGCTTATTAATTGGGTGTCAAGGAAGACATTGATCAAGTAATGGTTAAACTGATAAAATTGGGTAGGAGAGCACAATATTAGGAATTATGTGGTTCCAAGACTCATTTCTCATTAGTGATAAAAATAACTAACAACTCTTTGAGTCCTACCATGCCATGAGTGCCAGATACTACCGTATGTGCTTTTCAACCATAATTTACTTCAGTCTTTAAACCAGTCTTATGAGAATGTTACTAATATATTTTTCATTTTATGGATGAAGCGAGATGTAGAAATTACTCTGTCATTCAGCTGGCAAAGGGCAAATGCAAATCCTCTGTTTTGACATCTGGCTCTTAGTCCCTCTGCTGTATAATTCATTTGAGAAAATGTGTACCTACTTATTTGGACCCTCTTGCGGGTGTTGGTGGAGGAGTGAAGAAAGGGAAGGAGACATAGCCCGTGATCCCCAAGGAACTTAATCCTACCAGAGAGAAAAGACAAGCAGACGGTTATTGATTAAGAGCCAGAATCAGTGGTTCAGGTGATGAGTGCTCCAGCAACTGCTGAGAAAAGAAAAAATGACTCTGGGCTGAATTGATTAGGGAAGGCTTCCTGGAAGAGGTGGACTTTGGCTTATCGCTTAAGTGCTGAATAAGCTTTTTGCCACAGCATATTGTACCCTTTAGTGTTCAGATTCTGATAAGAATTTTATGAACTGCACCCGAACAAATTATATCCTTCTTTATCTTTAAACGGGTTTTGGACACTTTTAAAAAATAGCTCAAATATGTGTATACTTTCAATGTAGTTCATTTCTGAAAATTGATATAACTTATTGCTGTGCCTTCTAAAAGTGGAAGCAGACAATATTAGCTTATTAATGGTGTCTTCTGTATAGATGTGGAAGAAACAGTTCAGAGAGGTGTTTAGGAAGAACTGAAAGGTAGTATTCTGCTGCAAGAGAGAACAATGCTTTACGAAGACAACTTTCCATGTTTTGTGATGACACCCACAGCAGATGCTTCCTTCTTTTAGCAGTTGGGTTGGTCTTGACTATGTTAACTACATGAGTTGTTTATTGAGATCTCACCTTTGAACCATTGTTTTTAACTCACATATAAGATCATTCAGTCATTCCAACAGAAAATAATCTTTAAAATACATATATGCTATAACATTTTAAGACATACAAAAAAACATAAAGAATAATACAACAAATACCAGTGTACTCAACTTCCAGCTTACAAAACTAGATCTTTGCAAGGCAGAAAAAAAACCTTCCTCTTTCTGATTTCACCTTCCCCTGCAGGAGTAATCACAGTTCTAAATTTGGAATGTTATCACCCCATGCATTTCTTTGTATTTTTCCTACATATGGTTATATTTCTAAGCAATATATAGTACTCTTTATATTAAATAGTTATATTAAGTTATATGCATTTTTAATTCTTTTAACTATGAAATCATTCATTTTGATGTGTATAGCTTTAGTTCATTTGTTTTTATCACCTAATAGTATTTGATTGCATTAGTATATCACAATTTATTTAGCTATTTTTCTATTAGCAGATATTTAGTTTGTAATTTTTATTACAAGCAATGAAGTTATAAACAGTTTTGAACATGTCTCTTTGTGTATATATGTGCAAGTCTTTCATATGTTTACAGACCATTTTCTTACCTTTTCTGTGACTTGCTTGTTCATCTCTTTTGCTCATTTTTTATAATGGATGATCTTTATTGTTTTATAGACTTTTTTATATGTTATAAATAGTTACCCTTTATTGACTATATGTGTTGAAAATGTCTTTGCCTAGACTGGGCTACCTTTTTGCTTTTTTGTGGTGTCTTTTTATGAACAGACTTACTTTTGATGTAGTAAAATTTGTCATTTTCTCTTTTATCATTTATACCATATGTGTCTAATTTAAGAATTCTTTCATATTGAGGGAAGGAAATTTAATTTAAAAGTAATCCTTAAATGTAAAGATGAAAAGCATGGATTTTTTAAAAAGTCAAAAGTCAAAATTGGCTCAGTGCAGTTTGACATATCTTTTATCAATACCAGTTTACTCAAAACAGAGCCCACCATTGTACCATAACTACTGTATATATAAATTTTCTGTCCAAACTCAATAATTCATTTTATAAAATGAGAGCTTAGGGAGGGGAAACCATGGTAAAACCTCAGTATTTACAGAATTATCAGTCTGTTTATTAATAAAACATTTTTCATTTATAGCAAAGTGTTTATTCACACATGTGCACATTCCTTCCTGTACAGAAAGCTCAGAGTAACCATAAGTAATTCAGATGGGCCATTGCTAGCTGTAATGAAGGAAGATGAGGCTTTGGATATAATTTTGGTGGAGTGACCCTGAAGTGTTTCATTCGTATGGCTGTTCTCGTAGCCTTCTCAAGCTTTTCTACTTACTTGTCATCATCTTTTTTGATAAGTTTGATCTTAGTTGCGCAATGACTTAATGCTTGGTGTCCAGAACTCCTGAAATCTTGTCTTTTGTGAACCTGTTCACAAGTGTGAAGTCTTGTAAGGAGAGATGCTCATAAAAACCACTGGTGTATCTCTTGATGCGTCTGAATTTATCTGTCATGTCTCAGTTATTTGTTTTATCTCCTTTTTTTTATCAGTCATAAAGTATAGCTACAGTTTACTATGAAATGGTTGTTACCATTAACAGTAAAAGTTAAACTACTACTGGATTTCAGAAGAGGATGAAAAACCCCTATGAAGCCCTCAGTAAGATTCCCAAATGATCTTGTCGGGCTTTGCTGTAAAGCAGTGATGTAGTTGGATGTTGGCTTCAGTATTCCAGGCATTCTCTTTCTTAGAGACCCATTGAGTATGTGTTTAAGAGCTTTTGGATCGGAGCCAGAGGTTATGATGACCTCATGGGTATCATCTTTTGTGCTCTGACTCTGATTAAGTCTCTTATCAGATTGAATTATGCTTTTCTCTCTCTCTCTGACCCCTTCCCCACAAGAAAACAGATGTTTTAATGAACTTTAAAAAAAACAGAGAATACATGTAATTCATCTTTGGTCAAATTCTAATACAGTTTTGGCCTTGAGTGTTATACACACTCACAATATGTTGGTCGAACTGAATTGCCGTCACCAAGTTGCCCTATACCACACAGAATGGTTATTAGAGCACTGACCACATGTTTAGTCTTTGTGAGTAAAAATATAAAATTAATGGCCTATAGGATGGCAAATTGTTTGGACTGTGGTTAAGACCTTTGCATTTCTTTAAACCACTTACCCTAGAAAATTTTATAAGAAATATTACGAGGTTTATCTTGAGATAACAATTGATTCTGGGGATGTAATGTACAACATAGTGACTATGGTTAAAATTACTGTAGTGTATATTTGAAGGTTGCTAAGAGACACATAGGAAATACTCATTAAATGTTGGCTGTTATCAGTTCTTGGGGCGGGAGGAGTAAAGGTCTGCCCAAAGTAAGTTTTTAAGAAGTTGTGCTTTGTGAGATGCGACAGAATCTCACCTACCATTCTCAGTAGTTTAGTCAAATATGTATTGTTCCAATTCAAAGTGGAATTTGGACTTTGTCATGTAACAGAGTACTAGGTACAGCCTCAATGTGGGTGGATATCAACAGCCAAAGCCCCCATAAGAGGCTTGGCACTTGGGGATTTCAGAGGGTGACAGCAGGACATACAGAAAAGAGCATGTGCTTTGATATCAGATGGGCTGTGAGATTAAGGATGTGTTCTTAAAAATATCTCTGAATTCCAGATTCCTAATCTGTTAAAAAAGAAAAAAAATATGGTAGAGAGGAGTGGAAGGTAGAAATATTTTCAGGGTTATTGTGAGATAAACTATGAAACTACCTAAAATATGAGTGCTTTTTATTGTTTGTTTTATTCTTGTTTTGGGGCTGAAAGTCATAACAGTTTTGGAATGGACCATTGCTTAGAGAAAGTATTTATAGACTTTTGAAAGTGGTATTATTCCAGGAAGGGAGTATGGTAGTGATGCTCTCAGTGTCGTCCTCAAACCAGCGACATCACTATTACCTGGGAACATGTAAGAAATACAGATTATCAGGCCAACTCCAGACCTATTGAATCAGAAACTCTGGTTGTGGACCCGAGGGATCTGTGTTTTACAAGGCTTCCAGGTGATTCCAAGGCAGCTTCAAGTGTAAGAATTACTGAAACAGGATAAAGGAGAAGGAAGCACCAATTCTGTTATTTTTTGGACTGCTTTGTGTTGGTGGCATTTCCGTGGGTTGCCTTTTCATCTGTTGCCTCTTCTTGACCTTCCTTTATCAGATGTTTTGCCCACAGTGATGGCCGCACACGGTCAAAGTGGAGCGCTGCAAGTGTTTATCATTGTTGTCTAACCTTTCTTCATATTCTTCTTTCGAAGGATTTGCCTTTGTTACTTACCGTTAAGTGGAAGAACATTGGAACCACTGGACTTTGCATAGTTTGCTTTTACACACGGACAAATAAGTAGCTAACATTTTGAGGGACTCCTTCTGCAGATTTCCAGAGCTTTCTCTCTGTGCAGTTCCCTCCTCTGTGGGACTCTGCACAGTTCTTGCATCTCTGGCTTCTGAATTCCGACCTCAGTCTGCTCATTTCTCTGAGATACGGAGGCTCTGTTTGAGTTCCAGCTCCTTGCATTGTGGCCTGGGAACTGCCTTCAAGCAAGAAGCTGGTGCAGTGTGGGGTTCACCTTGGTTTCTTTCTCTAGGAAGTTAGAGCCCTGCATGCTTTCTGTCCAGTTTTGTTTTGCTATCTAGTTGTTTAAGGTGGAGTGTCAATCTGGTCCTTTTAAACTCCATCTTTGCTAGAAAACCCCTGTTTTATGGGGGTAAAATTTAAATACAAGGAAATGGAAAAGGTTAAGTGTACCATTGGTGGCTCTGATAAATTAACACACCCGTGCATATCAGCCCCGTGAGATATAGAATATTACTGTCACCCTGGAAAATCCCTTCATTATTCTTCCCAGTTAATCCCTTTCCCCGTCTCATAGAGAAAACATTATTGTTATTTTTTCCACCATTGATAAGAGTGTTCTAGAACTTCATTTAAATGGAAACTTAGAATATGTATACTTCTATTTATGTTTTCATTATTCACACAGTATAATGTTTTAACATTCATTCGTGATATTGAGTGTATCTGTAGTTCATTACTTTTTATTGCTGAGTAGTATTTCATTGTATGGATATGCCAGAATTTGTTTTATTCCATCCTGTTACTGATGACACCTGGGCCATTTCCAGTTTTTGGCTATTACGATTAAAGTTGCTATGAACATTCTTGTACAAGTCTTTTTGACATATATTTATATTACCTCTTGGGTAAATAAATGAGTGGATTTCCTGGGCTATAGGGAGATTATATGTTCAGTTTTCTTAGAAACTGTGAAACCTTTTCCAAAAATGGTGAAGCCATTTTACATTTCCACCAGCCATGTATGAGAGCCTCAATTACTTCATACACTTCTTAATTTTAGCTCTTATGGATGTGAAGTGGTATCTCGCTGTGATTTTAATTTGTGTTTCTCTAATAACTTATAACTTTGAATACCTTTTCATGTGGTTGACTGTTGACTATTGACTGTTTTTCTAGCTTCTTTTATGATATATGTTTATGTCTTTGGGCCATTTTTTAGTTGGGTTGCTTGTCTTTTTCCTTAAGGATTTTTAGCAGTTCTTTATAGAGTTGTATCCAAGTATTTTGTCAGGTAAATATATAGTGAATATTTCCTCCTAGTTTGTGGTTTTGCTTTTTCTTTTCTTAATGATGCCTTTTGATGAGTAGCAGACTTAATTTTGATGATGTCTAATTTATCAGTGTTTCTTCAATGATCAGTTTTTTTATGACTTTTATCAATAATCTTTCTCATTCCTTAATTCATTCTGTTTTCTTCTCATTTTAGTTTTTATGTTTAGGCCTGTGATTTAATTAGATGTGATTTTTGTGTAAGATCTGAATAGATGGCAGTGTTCCTTTTTTCCATATATTTGACTAATTGTTCTAGCACTGTGTGTTGAAAAGACTTTACTTTCCCAATTGCCATTGTCAAAAATGAATTGACTCTAAAAATGTGGATCTAGTTCTAAACTTGCTATTTTGCTCCATCAATATATTTGTCTATCATTATTCTAATACCACATTGTCTTGATTGCTTTGTATATTGTGTTGCAGTTAAGCCGTTTGATTTGTCCGGCTTTGTTCTTTTTCAAGATTATTTTGGCTATTCTAGTTTTTTTTTTAATTTTCAGTACAAAATTTAGAATTAACTTATCAAGTTCTACAATGTAGTTGATTAGAATTTTGATTTAGGATGGTTTATATGGGTCAATTTGAGGAGAATTAAGATCTTAGTAATGTTAAGTCTTCTAGTCAATGAACATTGTACTTCTCTTGATTTATTAACGTCCTCAATTTTACTGGACGTTTTATAGATTTCAAGGTAGAAGTCTTTCACATCTGCTGTTAAATTTATTCATCATCATCATCATTATTATTCTGACTTAAATGGATTTTTGCATATTGACCTTGTGTCCTGAGACCTAGCTAAATTCATTCATAAATTCTAATAATTGTTTGTTCTCAGCTTCCTGAGGGTTTTCTGTAGACATTCATGCTCTATATTAATAAGTAGAATTTTACCTCTTTATTTCCAATCTATATATCTTCTTACTTTTTTCTGTATTCTCCTCCCTGTTGTATCCAGTAAAGTATTTAATAGAGTTGAGAAGAGTGGGTATCCTTGTTGTATTTCCAGTCTTAGTGGTAAGGCATTCAATGTTTCATCATTAAGTACAATATTTCCTGTGCACTTTTGTAGAACTTTATCACAGTGAGTAAGTTCTGAACGTTCTATTCTTTTGTTTGTTTGTTTTTGTTTGTTTACGAGGAAGTTTTTTTCTATCATGAATCAGTTTGCATTTTTTAAAAGTTACTTATGAAACTATTAAGATGATCGTAAGTTGCTTTTAAAATAACTTATTTTGTTAATATGTTGAATTACAGTGATTGATTTTTGAATGTTAAAGTAATCTTACATTCTTGGAAAAACTCTCCTTGGTGATGATGATTACTCTTTTTATAAATTGCTGTTTGATTTGCTAGTATTGTGTAAAGGATTTTTGAATCTTTGTTCGTTACATATATTGGTTTGTAGTGTTTATTTTTTCCCCCTGTAATATTTTTGTATTATTAGTATCAGGGTTATACCAGTATACATATCAAATTATAAAACAATGTGTGGTGTTTTCTCTTTCTTCTGTTTTTCACAGAAAGAGTTTGTGAGGTTTGTTCTACCCTACTTCCATTAGTTTTTTGTTTTTTTTTTTTGTGTGTGTGTGTGTGTTTTGGCCACACTACACGGTTTGTGGGATCTTAGTTACCTGACCTGGGATTGAACCCGTGTTCCCTGCAGTGGAAGTGCAGAGTCCTAACCACTGGACCTCCAGGGAATTCCCATAGTTTTTGAAAGAGATAAACTTAGTACAATTTATTCTTTCATTGTTAACTAGAATCTAGTACTGAAACCATATGGGAATGGAATTTTTGTATGAGTGTGGGTGAGGTTTTTAATAAACATTGAATTTCTTTAATAGGTATAGGGCTCTCCAGAGTTCTTTGTCTTCTTTTATCAGTGTTGGTCAGTATATTTTTTTTTCAAGAGTTGTATTTATTTCATCATAACTTCTCAAATTTATTAAAATAAATTGTTCATAATTTTGCTTTTTTAATGGTTGAAGGGGTATATAGTGAAATCACTTCTATTTCTCCTGATCATGATATGATTGGTGTTATTTCTCTTTTTTCTTGATAATTCCTTCTACATATTTATCAATTTTATTAATCTAAAAAAATAGCTTTTGCCTTTTAAAAATTGTTTATTTTCTATTTAACTGCATTCTGATTATATCTTTATGACATCCTTCCTTCTATTTCCTCTGGTTTTAATTTGCTATTCTTTTTCTAATTTTCTAAGGTGGAAATGTAGGTCATTGAATTTAAACTTTTCTGTTATAAAGATAAGTATTTATTTAAAATAAAATTTCCTTTACAGGCTCTTTTAGCTTCCTCTTTCAAATTTTGATATGCTGTGTTTTCATTATTATTCAGTTTGAAATATGCTTTCAAAGTACTCTAATTACATTTTCAAGTTTTTCTTTGTCCCCTGTTTTATTTAGAAATGTATTGTTTATTTTCCAAATAGTTGAGAGATTTTCTAGAAAATTTCTAATTGTTTTTCTTATGGTTAGAGAACATATTGTGTAAGATTTCTGTCTTGAAATTTAAGGAGAATTATTTTGTCTCAGCATATGATTTGTATTGTTGAACGTCCCATGTTAACTTGCAAAGAATATGCATACGTCTGCATTTATAAGTCGTAATGTTCTATAAATACCAGTGAGTTCTAGATGGTTGGTAGTGTTTTTCAAATCTTATATAATCATCAGTTTATTCAAGGTCTAGTTATTCTACCAATTACTGAAAGAAATGTGTTAAAATCTTCGCATATGATTGTGGATTTGTCCTCTCTTCCTTAAGTACTTTGAATTTTTGCATCATATATTTGGAAGTTCTGTTATTGCTTTTATGTGCATACAGATTTAGGATTGTTAATCTTCATGATTAATTGACCTTTTTAAATTATTATGAAATGTTTCTCTACATCTCAGGTAATATTTTCTTGTCATGAAGTTTCTTTTGTCTGACATTAACATACCTGTTGCAGATTTCTTATGTTTACTGTTTGCATTTTCAGTTACTTTCAGCCCGTATTTGTTTGAAAATAGTTAATTGCTTTAACCTACGTATTTTCAGTTTAGCCCTTCGGACACAAATCAAATAACTTAGGTAGAGCATCCAGGTAGAAGTTTTACTTTGAGATAAATTGCCAAATATATGTGTAAATTAATGATCCTCCTTTATTTTCTTTATTTCAGAAAAATTAGTAAGGGAGTAAAACCCAAATCTTACAATTTTCTTATAGTAATTGAAAGGACAGATAGATTCAGAAACCATGATGAGTTAAAGATCTGAATTTCTTTTACAGCCTGAGTTACTTTGGCAAATTCCTATGGCTTTAAAGAAATGACTTGACTTGATTACCCTGGAGTAACATTGAACTCCTGATCCAGCCAAGTCTAGTTTTTGTTGGAGTATACCATTTAGAAGATGAAGTAGATTGATATTATTTTCAATAAAAGGCCTCTTTCATGGCCATAGCATAGCGTAATAAAAGAGGTTCTAGAAATTCTTAATACAAGTGATGTTACTAAAAGAAAAAAAAACAAGATGCCTATGCAGCTGCTGTTCTGCCTATATTTTCCACAGGCACCAAGGTTCAGACCTGGCTATGGTGTCATCATGAGGCCAGTTCTTAGCTATCATGACACTGTTTGGGTTGGTAATCTCAGGTTGGCCAGGTCTAAACTTTAAGGAGGAAGGCAAGTTCTGACGATAGAAGAAATAGGGAGTTTGGAAAGTGTGGTATAGTTGCCTGGGAAAATTAGACAGCAGGTGTTAGGCCACAGGATTGCTGATGCCTTTGACCTTGAAAGGGCCCTGTTACATGGGTAGAGGTAGGTGTTGGTTACAATGATGGGAGGAAAGCCGGGAACCAATTCCTGCCCCATTCCCTCACCTGGTACCCAGAGACATGTGCCTTATTCTGTTTGTCTTGTTCTATTCCCTCTATTCTGTCTTGTAGAGGGTTGCATGCCAATCTTTTGGAGTGGCCTGCTGCTCCTTCTGGTATTCCTTAGTTGGTTGAGGGTTACAGTTGTACTCAGAGGGGAAGAGGGGAAGTAGTATGGATCCTGTGAATTGACAGGTCCTTGGTAGAGAAGAGCATTATATTGATATAGATATTTGTCACTGTCTGATTTTGCAGGAACAGTAGGACTAGGTTGAGAGTCTGGGCAGAAGCAGGTAGAGATGCACACTGTAGAGGAAAGCATGAGGACCAGTCCTGAGTGATGGCTTCCCTACAGCGAGGGCTACACTGCCTCTGTTTTTGTTGTCTGCAGCAAGTTGAGGGGCTGAGTTTAAATGGACAAAAGGGCAAAGAACATCAAGTGCTAGAGGATGTCTAGCATCAAAGTGCTCAATATCTGTGAAATGGTCTCCCTTTTTTGTGGGCCATTCTAAGGCAAGTAAAAAAGTAGAACGCTAATCTGTCAATATTTTAAATGCAAATCTAAGTAGAAAGTAAAAGAACTTTCTACTTAATAAAGACTTACTTGTGAAATGAGGCCCTGTGAGAGGCCATGAAGCGTTGCCAGTTGCTCTGTGAAATTTGTGGTGATCTCCTTGGTGAGACTTACTTGGTGAGATAGATGGGAATTAGGGCACTTCTTCAGAGTTAAGATGAGCCTTAAAGAAAATGTTTCTGTGCTGCTGCTTGTGCTTCCTTGAGTTCACATTTCAAGTGCACAAGTGAAGTCTAAGATGGTGTGGTGAAAACACATCTTATTTCCTAATGTGTCATTTACAAAAGGGGACTTCTTTGGATAGGGCCTTTTACCTTTTGCAGGGTACTCTATGCTCACCATCTTCCCTCTTTAGTCTTCTGTTTTCCTTGACGCTCAGGCCCTGGCTCAGTGGTCTCAGCTGCTCCTCTGTCTCTCCTGGGATTGACTGATCCTCTCTCATTTGCCTCTTCTGGTGGTTTCTTTGGTTTCTGGCTTCATTCTGCAGTCTTCCTCATTTTCTGACTAACAGATTCCAAATTTGTGCAGTTTGTGAATTTGAGTTATGTAGATTATCAGACTTTTTAATAGAACAATATGATTGTTTTTGTGATAAGCATTATGTCTTTATTAATGTGTGAAGTAGCTAGGAACTAGGAAATACCTATAATTCTTCCAATTTATTTTCTAAATACGTGTTAATAGTACGTATCAGATCCCCATTCCTTCTGTGGATTTGCATAGTGGAAGATGATTACTGATTGTGCTGAATATACATGACTCTGCGTTTCTGAATCAGTGTACTTTTTGCTGACTTATGAAATGTGTGTGGTGCACTTTTCCTGTGTGAAATTCTGCAGTATTTCTTGCCAGAATCCAGAGAAAATCTTTTCTATGACAAAAAAGAGGCATTGAGGAATCCAAAGGTGAGAGTTGGGGGGTTGCATGAAAAGAAAACCATGTTAAGAGACTCTGTAGACAATTTAAATCTATGTTTAATTAATTCTTTCAACAAAAGGAAGATTACAGGTAGTTAGCCTGTTAATGATGGGAATGAAACAGAAAGAAAAAAAGCAAGTATCCTTTTATCTTTCTAAGCGTCTTGTTATGCACAGACTCTTTGCTGAGAAAGCTTTAAAGACCCCCTTAATAATTAAAGTGGAGGGATTGGAAATCTTGAGGAACTCCTGATTCTTTTATGTAAAATTTCACATGATGTTAATCTGCAGAACAATTCACAGTACAGTATGTGCTGAAACTATAACAGTAATTAGAGAACTTGTCAGCTGGATCTGATCTAAAAAGTGCATGTTAGGCCTTGTCCAAACTTTACTGAACCTATCGAAAAAGGCTTGTAATGTCTTACCGTCTGGCATTGCCATAGCTCAGCTGTCCCCAGACTGGTATTTGATAAATGAATATGGCGTTATGGTCCTCGGGATCTCCTCCAGCATCCAGGCTTGTCTTATCGTAGTCAGCTCAGTCATTTAGGGAATGTTCAGCCAATGTTCTTCAGTTTCTTGCTTTGCTGGGAAAGCAAGTATTTATCATAGGGTTTACATGAGATAAAATCTGGTTTTCTTCCTTATAGCTTACCCTCTGACCTAAACCTGTGTATGAACTAGATTTTGTCTTGTATTTTCTTTACTCAGGAGTTATATTGGTGAAAGTTTAAGGGTATACTCTAGGAAGGCATAAGTTTAGAGGGAGTAGACTCATTGGAGGTAGTCAAGAAAGGATGCTTTGTAAAGTGAAGAGAGACAGATGTGACCTTCAGGTTAACTAATTAAATTCCCCTCCTAATCCATTCTCCCTGCAGTGCCATTCTCTCTAGTATGTAATTAACAAAGACTAGCTGAGCGCCGGGGATAAGAGCTGACCAAGCAGCCCTCTGTGACTGCCTGACCCGCACCGATATAGTCACTCACTCATTCAGTCCTTCGAGTACGCAGTAGAATGCCTGCTATGAGCCAGTCAGCTATCACGGCACTGGGGATACAGTGGCTAGTAGCTTGCTGCTTAGTCACACTGGAAAGTTTTTCTGCCCCCACTACCTCCAAAATCCACTGTGTATTTTGAATTAGAAGGAACACAAAACACATCTAACGAAAGGACATGCATCTCCTATGGACATGGAAAGATCTGAAGTCCACAGGGTAAGTGTTATCGAACCGAAGTTGGGTCCACTCACCCGATGTGCAGCAAAGCCAATCTACTGACCCCAGGTTGTGAAGGAAAGCGCAGCATTTATTGCAGGGCACCAGGCAAGGGAATGGGAGACAAGCCTCAGATCCACTTTAGCTTGGTCTTTGAGTTAGGGATGTTTTAAAGGCAAAGAACAAAGGTGCAGGGATTAATCATTGTTTTGTGACATTGCTGTGATATTTCTTAGTCCTTAATCATAGTTTCAGGGGTCAGGATGACTCTGGTTTATTATTCTCTGGCCAGGTGGTCCACGGCTTAGGGGCCTGTTAGGAGAAACAACCTGAGTTTGTACGTTAATGATGATAACTGTTAGAGCAATTTTAGGACATTAACGCTGTTATTGGCAGCAGCAATCTTAGTCATCTGACTCTGGTTGATTAGTGTTCAGTTAGCACAGGACGGAGGTCAGAGGGGACAAGAAAGGGAATAAAGATTTGGATAGAGAGATTAGTAATAAACTCGGTAAGGGAACTCCGCTTTAGGGGGACTTGGTTTCATTAGTAGAACTTGTTGAAGGCTGATCAGGAAGGGAGACTAGAAAACCTAGGAGGCAGAATTCTTATTCCGTTGGCTGTGTTTCCTCAGTTCTGAAAACACTTGGACAGTTAAACATTTCTGAGCATGTTTAATGTGTGGTTATTTCATTTTTTTTCTGATTTTTTTGTATTTACTGTTTTTTTTTAACTTCTTAAAAATTTATTTATTTTTATACAGTTTTTAAACATTCCATTCCATTTACAGTTACTACAAAATATTGGCTCTATTCCCCGTGTTGTACAATACATCCTTGAGCTGATCTTACACCCAATAGTTTGTACCTCCCACTCTCCTACCCTTATACTGCCCCTCCCCCCAACTGGTAACCAGTAGTTTGTTCTCTATATCTGTGAATCTGCTTCTTTTTTGTTATATTTACTAGTTTGTTGTATTTTTTTAAATTACATATGAGTGATGTCATGCAGTATTTGCCTTTCTCTGTCTGACTTAACTTCACTTAGCATAATACCCTCCAAGTTCATCCATGTTGCTGCAAATGGCAAAATTTCATTCTTTTTTATGGCTGAGTAGTATTCCATTGTAAAAATATGTACCACATCTTCCTTAACCATTCATCTGTTGATGGACACGTAGGTCGCTTTCCATATATCTTGGCTATTGTAAACAATGCTGCTATAAACGTTGGGGTGCATGTATCTTTTTGAATTATTGTTTTTGTTTTTAGATATATACCCAGGAGTGGAATTGCTGGGTCATAACGATAGTTCTATTTTTAGTTTTTCGAGAAACCTCCATACTGTTCCATAGTGGCTGCACCAATTTACAGTTCCACCAACAGTGTACAAGGATTCCCTTTTTTCCACATCCCTACCAACTTTTGTTGTGTTCTTTTTCATGATAGATGCTCTGACAGGTGTGAGGTGTTATCTCATTGTGGTTTTGCATTTAGTAGTTAACATTAGCATCTGTAGTTAACATCATGTGGGAAATATTTTCCCATACTTTTAAATGTTTTCAAAAACATTTTCAATTAAGTTGTATAATATGTGACAATTTAATTAATACATTTCGATTGTTAGATGTTGAAGCTGGTGACAGGTTTTATTTTGTTTTGTTTTGTTTTTGGTTTTTTGTTCGGTAGTTATAAGTAATCCTGTAAGACCATCTAGCTGCATAAAGTTTTGTTGTAGTTCTGGTCATTTCTTTAAGATAAAATCTTAGGACTTGTATTGCTGGGCCAAAGGGGGATAAATGTTTTGAAGGTGTTTGGTACATATTAGGAAAATATTTTCCTGAATGGTTATCTAATTTAAACTTCCATTCCTCTTATATATGAGTGATCTGGGGCTCTTCATAGAATTTTCGTCAATGATCTTGGAGATGAACTAACTTCAGAATTCAGGATTATAATTTAAAACAGTTTTGACAGTACAGAGAATTGGTTAGTTGATAACAAATTTAAGTTCAGTAGGGGAAAATGAGGGTAGCAGAAATAGGGTAGATAAAAATTGCTAAAATACTGTTTGCTGAGTAGCTGTTTCTGCACACATGCCTGAAGGAGAGTAGAGGACAGAGGGAAAATGACTAGATTTTTCAGTAGCCCAGTGGGGGACTTTGTTATGGTGAGGACTGTTCCCAAATGCAAGAAAAAGAAAGCCCATTTGATCAAATGCACTATTCTAAAAAGACTGTTAAAATTTTATATTTTACGCTATTAAGAATTCAAAGACACCAAATACCTTATTGAAGAACATTAAATGTTCATTTTAATTATTTAGTATAATTATTTGAGCATAAATTGAATTTACAAAAGTCTTTCTGAAAGTTACTACTGATTTTTTTTTTTCTCAGTTAAACAGAGGATATATCTAGGAAGCTCATCTTTTTCTCCATGAAATTTTAGGGGAAATAGAATTATCTTCACCTTGCAAATGGTACTTTGAGGATAGGAATGCTATCCTAAAATAAAGAAGGCATATATTTATAATACACACGTACAAAAAAAAACCCAAACAAACATGAGGAAGGAGTTTAAAAGCTTGCTCTGTTTGGGTGTAGGTTGTGGTTCTGTGTGTGTTTTGAGTGTGATTTATACCATAGAGTCTGTACCAGAGATGTCTATTAGCAGTCGTATTCTGCTTATTTATGATACATTTCTTTCTGATTAATGTTCAGAAAAGTGACCCTGGGATATTTTTGATCCAGAAGGACTTTATAATTCGATCTTTTTTTCCATTCACTGATACTCAGCATGGTTTTAAGACTATTAACAAATCACATATGATGACTTAAAAATCAGAACATTTAATTAATCAGCTTGCTTGAATCAATTAATTAAATATTTCCGCAAAATGACAGGGAGTTTGCTGTGTTTCATTATCAGAGAAGTTTGTCCTCTTATGCTAATAAACTGTTTTCTTTTTTTTTTTTACCCAAGATTCCCACCATTCATAATTGAATGTCAGATTCTTTTCTAACAGAAACACTTTAAATAGGTCACTTATTATTAATTACTATTACCATTGTTATCTTCTCTCAGTACTGTTGTATATACGTGTTAACCTTCCTTAGGGAGAGACATCCGTCCCTGTGCGCTTTCTGCACAGTGTGCCTTTGTGGAGTGCTGAGAGGTGGGTTCTCCTGCTTCCCGTGCCGACACAACAGATGGAGGATGAGCCAGCCAAGTGAAAGGGGTGCTGTGACAGCTAAAATAAGTGGAGCTGTAACTCTTATTAGTTTGTCCATCTTAACAGTATCTAGTCCTTGGTGTATTCTCCAGCTGTGAAAGTTGGGAAAATGGCAGCTGTATTTTGCTTTTAGAAATCCATTTTTTATAAAATTTTTTCTGATTATAGTAGATATATATTCAATGCAGAAAGTCAGGAAAATTTAGAGAAATATGAGAAAAAATCAGTAATAATTCTCCAGTAGAGGGAAGTCCTACTTAATTTTTGTACATGATTGTGTTTTACATATAATTTCATGAACTCACTGTCTTCCCTCTCAGCCCATCATTAACACTTTCCCATGCTAATAAAGATATCTCTGAAAATTCAGTATTTAATGGATATGTAATTATCATTTGTATGGTATATGATTATTTACTGAACTGGTTGTTGGTCCCAGTTTTAAATATTATAATCCTGTAATGAACATATTGTACACGCATTCTTGTGTTCATCTCTGATTATAATAAAACAGCATTATGCTACCTATTAGATTGTATATTTCCAGTGAAAATTTATAGGATATCGGATAGGTACTCATTGTAGAGGGTGGGAATACATCTGGTAAGATTGGATATGCAGGCTTTCAAGCTGTTCTTTGAAAGGTGCACACAGGGCCTTGGCAGCTGTAAGACTGTCAGGGCGTCATAATTGCGGAAAATTCATGAGCAGAGAAGTGAATGGGAATGACCTTGGGCTGTGTACATCTATTTGTATGACTGATCCAACCATGGTGGAGAATAGCCTTGAGAAACTGAAGGAAATGAAGGTGGGAGTGTGGAATTTGAAATTATGTTAGTATGTAGATGTGGCAACTAAAAGTCCTGAATTTTCTGCACTATTGTACTTTTTAACCATTCATTAAAAATGTTTATGTAGCATGTTTTATGTGCAAAGCCCCTAAATTCAGTAAAGCATGGTGGAGGTCCACAGGGCCTTATACTTCATTTGTATTAAACCAATGAACGTAGTGTCACATTGTCCTCATAATTGTCAGACTGTGGTACAGTGTTGGTTTGGAAAAGTATCCTCACGGTGGCAATTGGAAAGCTTTGGAGGTGTGGAGTCAGAGCAGAGTCATAGCGAAAATGATGCAAATATTTGAAAGATTGTTCTAAATATAGATTAGAGGGGCTTGGTGAGAAGTAGGAATAGTGGGTAAATGTTCACTAGGGAATTCAGGATTGGGGGGCACTGACTTCAAGACTTAGAGTGGATTAGAGAAGTAGAAGGGCTTACATTTAAACGAAGGATATAATTTAGTGATTCTGATTACACAGTGAACTCTTGGTAAGATATAAAAGCCTCAGTCCTACCCCAGATTTGCCGAGTCAGAATTTTGGAGGGATGAGACCAGGTATATATATTAAAAAGCTCCCTCAGAAGGGAGAGAGACGCAAGAAGGAAGAGATATGGGAACATATGTATATGTATAACTGATTCACTTTGTTATAAAGCAGAAACTAACACACCATTGTAAAGCGATTATACCCCAATAAAGATGTTAAAAAAAAAAAAAGCTCCCTCAGAGATTTCAATGTGTGTCTCTGGTTAGAAACCACTAAATGAATTAATTTGTGTTTTTTTAAATTCCAAGAAATTGTCAGAGTATCCTCACCTACTGTTTTGAATCTTAATACACTTAATGTGCATGTGTTTGCATTTCTCTTCTGCGTGTTTTTTTCAAACTGTCTTCAGTTCCTGAGAAATTTTTCTGCTACTTGGTTTCAAGTTGTAAACTTATTAGTGTTATTCTGCAAAATCAATTTTGAGCAAATGAAATGTACTGCAAAGAATTTCTGTAACTTTTTTTTCTTATTACATGATAGGGACAAAAGCCAGGATGGATGGTCAAGCATGGTATTTGAGAACTTCAAAGCTGGCTCTGGCCTTGGCAATTATCCACTCAAAACCAGCAGACAAAAGCAGCAGAGAATACACAGAGCATCTCGCAAGGACGGTGTCTGGTCAGGAATCAAAGTGGAGAGCAAAAGTCAAAGCCTTGGAAGCTGAAGTTCTGCAATTACGTCAAAAACAACTTCTGAGCAGGATTTGTTCAGGATCATTGGAGAGTGGTGAGTGGATGAATCCTGGGGATGTATCAGTCTGTTTTATTTCAGCTTCACAGTTATTTAGAAATTTGTTACCAAGACACTGTTGTTTAGTTTCCTAAAATTAGACTTCTTCTTCTTACCCTATAAAGATTTTTTACTTCTAATCATTCATGAAGAACCTATTGTCACTTTCTAATCAATGGGGCTGCATTACACATGGGGATGAAGTTGGAGAATAAATTGTCTAGATGCAAAGGCAGTAATAATACTGTAAGTTTACTGGAGAAATTAATTTAAAAATCTTATCCATATTATTTTACTCTGTATTTTATGTTGCTTTTATATTACATAATTCATCCAGCAGCTCTGTATCAAGTACCAGCTCTGGACCAGGCATGCAGTGGGTGGTGAGGACCCAAAAACACAGAGAGAGAGGTGCTGCCCTTACCGTGAAGTACCTACCATTCCAGCAGAGAAAAAAGACCTATATATAGATAATTAGCCCAGTTGTGATGAACATTATCATAGAGTCAGTGACAAAGTGCAGAGCAGAGCAGGAAGCCATTCATTCTGCCTGGTTTCCGGAAAGGCTTCTCAGGTTTGGCCCTCGTGGGTCTGTCCATAATAGTGAGGCGGTCAGAGCTTGCAGCAAGAGGCAGGAGCGTGAGCTGGGCAGCAGGGAGAATATATGCCCCATTCACCATGGCCAGCGGGACATCCCAGAGCCCAGAACACCGTATGGTAGAGATCTGACAGGGAGAGGCAGAGAGGTGAGTGGGGACCAGGCTCAGAAGGGCTTTGGATGTCAGCCTGAGGAATGTTCCTTATCAGTGAGTTGGCCAAACAACGTGTGATCTCCATAGAACCCGTGAGAGAGCGTGAAAGGGGGACTGTAATAATGACACGAGGACAGCAGGGAAGACCAGGACCCTCTAGGGCAAACCAGAGCACATGGGCACCTCCTTCGTCAGGAGCCGTTCACCTTTTTGACTCAGAGGACTGACCCTCACATTGTGATTATGAAACGTAATTCTGCCGATTATTTGAAAATGTAGATCAGATCGTGTTACTCCTTTGCCTAAAACCTTTCCCTGACTTTGCGTTGTGCCTCGCACTAGATCCCCCCTCGTGGCTGTGGCTCCTGATGCCACGGTGATTTCACTTCTGCTCCCCTGCACGCATATACCCTCCCGCTCTGCACACAGCTCCAGTGTCCCTGGGCTTCCTTCCAGCCTGTGCAGGCTCTTCTCGCCTCGAGCTTTGCTGTGCTCGTCTCTCTGATGTGTGGCTGCCTCTTCCCTTCCCAGAGTTCTTATTCTGAGTGACCCCTGCTCAGTGATCACTACAGGTATAGCACCACTCACAGTTATTTTTTACCCAAACACCCCCCTATGGGTTATGTACCTGTTTGCTTACTTGGTTGCTGCTTGATCTCTTTGACTTGAGTCTGGGTTTGCTGAGGAGAGGGTCTTTGATTTGCTCACCACTCTCTCCTCAAGACCCACCCCAAAGCCTGCCTCACAGAAGGTGCTCAATCCATATTTGTCAAATGAAGTGGAGCATAGAGGATGCTTTGGCTGTGGCAGTGGTTGGAGGCAAGGAGGCAGCTTCTAAAAGGGTTTACCAAGCCCACAGGAAGAGTGATGCGTTGAACTAGATCTGTGATAGGGAGAACCAAAAAGCACAGTTTCAGAGTAGAAACTTCAGAAGTTTGTGAATGAGTTAAGAGGGGGTTTTAAGGGAGCTGGAGGCGTGTAGGATAATTGAGGTTTCTAGTTCTTGTTCATTAAATTGATTGCGATGCTTTGACTCCAGAGAGTGAACACAGAACAAAGCTTATAGGATAACAGGTTGAGTCCAGGTCTGTCTGAGAGTGTTCTGAACATATCCCTGAGTATATAGGCATTACCTAGAAGGAAGGTAGAAGTATGGTCCTAAATATCAAAGGGGATGAGCAGACTGGAAATATAGACTGTCAGTAAGGATTTCTTGGTATTTAAGTGATAGTGAAGTTACCACTGTGGATGAGGCTACAGGGAGGGTGCAGCTTTGACAGGGAGGCTGCAGGTTCCAACACTGCAGGCTGGGCAGAGGGAAAGGAGCTGTTGGAAAGACTGTGACTGTCATACTAGGATGTGCAGGTGTAGTGGACTGGTGCCTGCCATGGGTGATAGTAGGGTACTTTCTAGGTTCAGGCAAACCCTGCTAACCCGATACCCATGGTGTTACTAAATCTCATCACTGTGAGCAGAAACAGTGTTACATGATTTATAGCCACATTTTAGTCTCTCTCGTCTTTCTAGGCAATGGCCTCTTTGAGAATATCTGTGAATGGCAAACATAATTATTTTTAACTTTTTTTGTGCAGTCATATGACTGATATAATGGTACACATGTAAAAATTCCCAGTAATATCGAACTGTGAATATCGTAAGCATCCATGGTATCAGAGCTGTTGTTTACCGTCAAGAATCTCTTTACAACACCAATACGGTGTGGGGTGTGTGATTTGTTTGGGACGTGAGTGGACCTAACGGTGAGAGCCTCCAGGATGACTTGTTTTTACACTGAAATCTTTCAATTGCAGTGCCTGTGAGAGGAATTTTCAAATATCATGTAATTAAAATCTCTTTTACTCGCAGCGAGAGTTGCAGGTAAAGCGTTTCAGTGCAGATGTTTGGAAGTAGTCTGACTCTCCATCTGTTAGCTTAGACTTGAAAAATGAGGAATAAATGGATAGATTCAGATAAATAGAGTCAGTATTAAAGGGGAAAGGAAAAAAACCTAAGAAAGGGGGGCTATTAGATTGATAGGAAAATAAAGGAGGAACACAGTTGGTTTTTAAAGATGTATGACTTGAAAGACTGACACGCCTTGCTCTAAGAAAACTCCATCGCTGAAAATCAAACTATTTTATAGGCGTATTTATATTTTGTGTATTTATATTATGTGTTTCTTTACACTTGCATGTTCTCCAGTGTTCAGAGACCACAGGCCCTCAAAAAATGGTGACTGGAATCCTTCCTGACAGATTGAGAGGCTGGGGAACTTAATCTACAGCACTAGCTATCCATTGAAGCAACCGAACAACCCAGAATTAGATAGAGCAGAGCTGAAATGGCAAAGTAAACAAATAAGGATGTATGATATGGTTTATACAGCATTTCAGGAACTCAGCTATTTCTTTATTCTGATTTATTTTTCTGTAATTTCTTAAAGGGAAATATTCTTTATTGTATTTATTAGGGGGCTAGACTATATAGAGAAGGGATAAATAGAACTTGCTCTTGGAATTATGCCACATTTAAATTTTACCTAAATGCTTCTTATTAGAGGAAGGAAGGGAGGGAAGGAGGGAGGGAGGGAGGATGGATGGAAGAAGCCCAGATATCCGGTGTCACACTTCTTAAAGTCTTCTGGGTGATGTGTGACAGACAGGTTAGCTGTCTACTCAATAGCCAGCTTCCTTCTTCTTTACTAAAACACTCCAATTTTGTTTTGACAGACATGTGCCCATGCCTAGTGGGTTAATCTATGAAAGACTTAGACTTGTTTTGCCAGTATTATTCTGTGGTTGGGCAGTGGAAGCTAAAGAGGAATCTTTAGAGCTTTTGGTAAAGATTCACCTCATTGTATAAAGAGATTGAGACTTGTGAAAGGTAGCAATTTTAAAATGTTTTTACCTCAACCACTTGCTTCCTGTATGGGCACTGCCACATGAAGATGTGATGCCTGGAACTGCGGTAGCCGTTTTACGACCATGTGGCAATATTGAAAAATTAATGTCAGCATGGTAAGGATGATAAGCAGGAGGGTGAGAGGAGCCTTGGTCCTTCTTGTCATCTGACCAGCCAAAGCAACTCTAGGATTACTTTATTTGGAATTTTGTTTTAAAAGATAAATAATGGTTTAAGCCACTGTTATCCACATAATTCTCTTCCTTGTAACTGAACACATCCTAACTTAAAGAGTGGGGAAGTGGTGGGGATAATGAATAAATTAGAGAGCTTTTTTTCCCCGAGAATCTTCTTGATTTATAGAGGAGAAAATGAGAGAGAGAGAGAGAGAAGTGTTCTTTTATCTAGAACAGCTTCCGGTTAAATGATGGCCTTATAATGTTGTGAGCATTTAGGTGGGGTCTGAGTAGGTAGTTGAGGGAGACACAGAGCATAGAGAATGGCCAGGAAGACATTAGTGGTTGTTCTTAAATGTTGACCAGGGTTTGAAAGGGATGTGACGACAGGCACAGGGCCTTGTTAGTGGGAAGACTGGCCTAGGATTTCAGTGAGCAGATTTAGAGCTAAGCTTTGCGTGTGTGTGTGAATGTGCTGGTGGGATCTGCACGGTTGCTGTGAGACTTGCACAGTGCTTTGGCATTTACAGGAGGGACAGAGATGGATGTCTTGTCAGGCATATGCTTTTTCCCCTACAACATAGGCACTCAGTATCTTCATAAATGATACATAGGTTACTGGATGAGCAACTAGCTAAAGTAAAAAAGTACAAGAAAATCAAACGAAATTAACACATCAATTTGTCTGTTTATTTAGTAAATACTCATTGAATCTGGGGCTCAGGTGTCACGGGCTTGGGGCTGGGGAGCGTGGTGGGCAGGGCAGCACCGTCAGTTTAGGTTGAACTCAGCTCTTGTCAGTTTGGGTTCCTGGGGAGCAACCAGCACGACCAGATGGCTGTGGAAGCTTCCCCGTCCTTCTTGCTGACATTGTTCAAGTTTGTCCAGCCTCCCCTGCTGTTCCCATTACTGCAGCACTGCCTACCCCAGACCCCACTTCTCATTTCCTGTAAGTTTGCGTTCAGGCAAAGGTTCTCAGCCGACTGGTGCTGCTGAGGTATCAGAGTAGGGGCTGGATATCGCCGCCACCCTGCTCGGAGCTTGTCTTGGCTCCCAGCTGCCACTCTTCTGGCCCCGCCTACTCAGCCTCTGTCCCCTCCCTTCCTTCTCACCCTGTTCCAGACCACATAATGGGGAGACACCACAAATAACAGACTTGCAGACACAGCTGTGGAGCTCAGCATTTATATGTTGGGGCCTTCTCTGTTTTACAGATGCTGAAAGAGCATAGACTATGAATGCATAGCATTTCCTTCTTCACAAGAGCTCCTGTAATATAAATTGTCAAATATAATAATAATGGGAATTTGCCTAAAATTGCAGTTGATTTAAAGCACACATGCATAATGTACATAAACATCAGAGAATACGCCCTTAATTTAGTATGGATTCTAATGAAAGTCTGTACAATAATTTAAAGTAAATTTATAATTGTACGTTAGAAATGCTTTACTCATTATATATAAAAACTGAATTAAACTTTTGATATTAGAGACCACTGTCAACGTGCAAAGAAATTAAAGTTAAGGCTGAAAAAGCTCAGTATCAAATGGCTTTAACAGTAACAGCGATAATTTAGAAATGTGAACACGTTCCTTATCATCACAGGCGCTGGCTCTGGTGGGAATGGTGGAGATAGGGAATCAGGAGGGCCGAACAAGTCCTGGCACATGGACGAGGCCTGAGGGAGCCGCAGAGGCTGGGCCTGGGCAGGGCAGCCTGGCGTCTCACATGCGGAGTGTTCCAGGTGGAGGCCATCCGTCTTCCCATGCTCTTCCTGTACCAGGCTCCGAATGTCACTTTGTGATGCAGCCTGAGCTGGGTTTCAGGTGGGTGTCTGGCATGTCCAGGTGATGCCCTAGTTGGGGTGCATCTCTGGATTCCCTCCACTTCTCTGCATTCCCAGTACCACTGTCTTGGTCTTGTCTGAAAAATCCCAACTGGACTCCATGTCTGTGGTTGTAGCCTTGCTGTGTTCAAGTCCATATTGCAGCCTGGTCTCAGGTCCTCTCACTTACTTTAGGATGAAATCCTCAACCCATAAAACGGGCTCCAAGCCTCTCCACAGTGTGGTACTTGCTTCCCTCTCCAGCCCAGCCTCTCACCACTGTGTCCTCCACGTTCTGCTCGGCAACATGCGAAATTTCTTCCACTTACTTGAATCCACCTTGTTCTCTCTCAGCTCTAGGCTTGTACACACGTGATTTCTCTTTGGAGGATGTGTTCTCCCTCTCCTTTTGGTCTAGTTGTGCACTACAGTATTCTTTTCTGCTGACGTAGTTTTAAAATCTCTTTTGCCTTCCTTGACTACCTCCCTAGACTAGATCAGATTCCCCTGCTAGGGGTCCCCATGATATTCTGTACTGTTTACGGCATTTTTGAGCTAAATTACTATGGTTTAATCAGCCTGTCTTCCCTGTAGGGCCTACATTCCATGCTTTCAGGGAGTGTGTCTTTTCTCATTACCACTGTACTCCTAGGTTAGCACAACACCTGGCATGGAAGGGCTCCTTGGTGACATTTGTGGATGAATATGTTTAGAAAAGGTTTATGTGGGTGTTATTTAATACCTCGAACAAAGTGGCCTTGCTGATCTGTCGTTTCTGGAGATCTACCAAACCACTGTAATGATGGAAGGAGAATCAGAGAGGGAGGTCCAGCATCCTAGGAAAGGGAAACGACTCAGGTAGGGTGAGTATCAGGGCTCTTCCTCTGAGGGAGCTGTGCAGGCACACAGTCATGTAACCAGAACAGAATAAACAAAGAGTGACAATGTTGAGGGCCCCTCTGTGGAACAAAAGCTAAAACTGCTCGAAGTACTTGTGTATTCCTAGGTCTTTACTCATTGTGATATTTTTGGAATAGTTTAACCTGTAGCAAATTCTCATCTAGTCCTTTCATTTAGGATTATATTTCATTTTTTTCAGGTTTTATTTGTGTTTTTTGAATGCCCTGCTGTTGGTTTTCAAATTTCAAGATTCTGTTAGAAATATGAAAGTACCTTGCGGATTTTGGATTCAATACTTGGATCCTAAACATCCTAAAATGAATTTTTTTGGATAAGTTCAGTGTGCAGTGAAGAGAAACCAGGTAGGTAGCTGTGGGCTACAGTTTGGAGTGGGAAAATTGATGGAATAATATCAATTCCATTATCAAAGCCAGGAGATCAGATGATGAGGGTAAATGGGAGTAGGCTGGAGATTGTGCATTTCTGATTAGCTCCCAGGTGGCGTCTGAAGACCCGGGTAAGGAGCCATGGGGCTGGGGAATCCCTGGTGGGGCGTTGGTCTTTGAAGGAAGGAGAAGTGATAGGTTGGCAGTTGGGGGCGGGGCGTGCAAGGTGGAGGGAAAGTTTTCTCTTTAGGATGGAAAAGACGTTAGCCCACTGGTACTTTGATGGGAAGGAATTGGCAGAGAGAGGAAAGGGGAAGATACAAAAGGAAGATAATAAAGGAATCCCAGGTGGCTTGGGGCCCTAAACCTAGAAGATTTACAGAGCACACACGGAGAGAGGGAGAGACGGGCCCTGGTTCCCAAAAGGAGCCGCCCTGTCTTCTGAAGGAGAGAGTCGCTGCCCCTTGATTTGTGTTTCTCTGAGTCGTTCCTGGCAGCTCTGCAAGGAGTTCCTTCCCTTTAAAGCTCTCCCGGCCCACCCAGCGCCCCTGCTTCCTAATGACTTCTGGTTGTGTTGTTTCTTTTTTCAAACTGCCTTTGGAGTCTCATTCTCACATTTCTTTCCCTGCTGTTTCAGCTCTGGTCTGAATCCTCCCTACCTCTTTCCCTACCTCTTGCTTTGGTGGTATAGATAAAGGAATGAGGAAAGCAAGTTGGCTAACTTGCCTGAGGTTAAATGGATGGTAAATGGAGTGGGATTCCCGTAGGATCCTTGAACCATGCCTTTCTAGTACTTGAAGATGTTTTCTTAAACAGGTATTTCTCAAACTGTGGTCCCCAGACCAGCTGTGTCAGCATCAGGTGGAGATGTGATAGATTTACAGACCTCACCCCTGACCCGAATCAGAAACCTTGGCGGGAGAGCCAGCATCTGTGGCTTAACTAGCCCCCCAGTGATTCTGCTGAAAACTGAAGTTTGAGAACCACTGAAACCACTGAATTAAACACATAAACGTGAAATATATGTTCAGGGAGCATAGTGAGACCTCTCCAGAAAAGGGGTCAAACCATCTGAATGTCACACATCAAGGGATTTGTTGGCAAGACTCTGAAAGATTCCTTAATACCAGCTGATACCCTCAGTCACCGAAGTACTGAGAAAATGTTCATTTAGAGCCTGATTGAGCTGGGGCAGGTAGTAGAACTTAGAGAAAATGAATAAAAATATAAAATAGTAACATGAACATGACTCTAACAACCGTGTTTGATACTGTTCCATACCATTCAGTGAAATATGTATGTAAGCATAATAGGAATACAAGGAGTGAGTATTGTACGTTCTTGTTCTGGGAGAACTTCTCTCTTCCCTCCTTACCCCTCTCTCCTCTCCTCCTCCCTCCATCCTGCTTCCCTCATCTCTTCCTCATAAGCATCCTACGTGCAATCCTGAATATATGCCATGTTTTCTGTATATATGTACAGTTGTATAAGACAGCTCCCATTTTTGCAGGGGAATATGTCTTATATCTATTTCAAGTAATTTTGGAGATATATTGTAGGGGAAAATATTGCATAGGAGAAGCAATATACTGTATTCTAAAAACTAGTAGAAAATCTTAAATTCTGATAATATTTTACCAATCCTTCAAAAAGAATATAATGTAACATACCTAAAAAGAAATATATTGCTAACAATGAATGCCAGCATGGTGCAGGCCACAAGACAAAAAACACTGAGTCATAAATAAAGTCTGTCACACATGTACAACTATAAACACAGGTACTTACATTGTATTCTGGGTGATTCTGAGGGCCGAACCAGGTAACCTGGTTATCAAATGAACTTGAATGAATTCCTAAATGGAATATGCAGGTACAGCCCTCATTCAGGAGGAAGGGCATCATTACATATTTCTCATACTGCACCTAAACTGTGGTCTTTTCAGTTGAATCTCCTGTTTTAGAGACCTCATTTCTGTGATTTTTAAAAATTAAATTTCTTGTAAGCCTTTCTTAGAGTTACTGTGAAAATTAAATCCATGGGCGAGTGCCTGGCTGGGATGTGCGCTGTAAAGGGGACAACGGGGCTGGGAGCTGCTCTCAGCCACCAGCAGATCTGTCCTATCACATCGTCAGTTATTGCATGGTAAGCGTGTGATAATTTTTCTTGTTTTCGGTCGCTCCCATTTCTCTCAGAGTCAGAGAGAAATATTGCCTGTGTGTTTTTAATTCATTCAGACCACGTCTACCAAGTTTTGTGCTTTGACGTAAACAAGAAAAAGATTGCTGCCAGAGCAAGCTAGTTCTTATGCTTTCAACGCCCAGCTCTAAACATTCCTCATTACTCTTTTAATTAATGTCACACAAAGAACAAAGACTAAGTTGCCTTTGTGTCCTCCCTTGGTGCTTCATTCAATACTATCTTACGCACAGTCGATTTTCAAAGACGTTCCTTGGCTTGATTTTTAAATTATTGACTCTGATTAGGCTTGTAAATATTTGTAGCAGAAATAATTTTCCAGGTAAGGTGGGATTTTCTGTGTAAAATGTAATGTAATACAGATAAAATGTTAACATTTTGTATCAATTTGAAAAGTAACCACTTGGTGAAAAAGAAACTGGTAAAACTTTAAGTAATGCCTCTGATCCTTCTACTTCTACATACTTCTAATTGTATTTGGAGTTTTTCTAACTTATTAATAAAACAGAATATGCAGAATTTAAGCATCTTTCCTCTCTCCCTTGTTATTCTAGTAACAGATTATATCTAGAACTTCCCCTGGAATTTAGTATAATTTGTCCATTCTTTTTTTTTTTTTAGAGATATTTTCTTTGTTTTTTTTTGTTGTTGTTGAATTTTTGAATTTTATTCTCTTTATTTTTTTATACAGCAGGTTCTTATTAGTTATCCATTTTATACATATTAGTGTATACATGTCAAACCCAGTCTCCCAATTCATCCCACCACCACACCCCCGCCGCTTTCCCCCCTTGGTGTCCATACATTTGTTCTCTACATCTGTGTCTCAGTTTCTACCCTGCAAACCGGTTCATCTGTACCATTTTTCTAGGTTCCACATATATGCGTTAATGTACGATATTTGTTTTTCTGACGTACTTCACTCTGTTTGACAGTCTCTAGGTCCATACACGTCTCTAAAAATGACCCAATTTCGTTCCTTTTTATGGCTGAATAACATTCCACTGTATACACGTACCACATCTTCTTTATCCATTCGTCTGTCGATGGGCATTTAGGTTGCTTCCATGTCCTGGCTATTGTAAATAGTGCTGCAGTGAACATTGGGGTGCAGGTGCCTTTTTGAATTATGGTTTTCTCTGGGTATATGTGCAGTAGTGGGATTGCTGGGTCATATGGTAATTCTATTTTTAGTTTTTTAAGGAACCTGCATACTGTTCTCCATAGTGGCTGTATCAATTTACATTCCCACTAACAGTGCAAGAGGATTCCCTTTTCTCCACACCCTCTCCAGCATTTGTTGTTTGTAGATTTTCTGATGATGCCCATTCTAACTGGTGTGAGGTGATACCTCATTGTAGTTTTGATTTTCATTTCTCTAATAATTAGTGATGTTGAGCAGCTTTTCATGTGCTCCTTGGCCATCTGTATGTCTTCTTTGGAGAAATGTCTGTTTAGGTCTTCTGCCCATTTTTGGATTGGGTTGTTTGTTTTTTTAATATTGAGCTGCATACGCTGTTTATATATTTTAGAGATTAATCCTTTGTCCATTGATTCGTTTGCAAATATTTTCTCCCACTCTGAGGGTTGTCTTTGGTCTTGTTTATGGTTTCCTTTGCTGTGCAAAAGCTTTTAAGTTTCATTAGGTCCCATTTGTTTATTTTTGTTTTTACTTCCATTACTCTAGGAGGTGGATGAAAAAAGATCTTGCTGTGATTTATGTCAAAGAATGTTCTTCCTATGTTTTCCTCTAAGAGTTTTATAGTGTCTGGTCTTACATTTAGGTGTCTAATCCATTTTGAGTTTATTTTTGTGTATGGTGTTAGTGAGTGTTCTAATTTCATTCTTTTACATGTAGCTGTCCAGTTTTCCCAGCACCACTTATTGAAGAGGCTGTCTTTTCTCCATTGTATATCCTTGCCTCCTTTGTCATACATTAGTTGACCATAGGTGTGTGGGTTTATCTCTGGGCTTAATATCCTGTTCCATTGATCTGTATTTCTGTTTTTGAGCCAGTACCATATTGTCTTGATTACTGTAGCTTTGTCGTAGTCTGAAGTCAGGGAGTCTGATTCCTCCAGCTCCATTTTTTTCCCTCCAGTCCGCTTTGGCTATTTGGGGTCTTTTGTGTCTCCATACAAATTTTAAGATTTTTGTTCTAGTTCTGTAAAAAAATGCCATTGGTAATTTGATAGGGATTGCATTGAATATGTAGATTGCTTCGGGTAGTATAGGCATTTTCACAATAGTGATTTTTCCAATCCAAGAACATGGTATATCTCTCCATCTGTTTGTATCATCTTTAATTTCTTTCATCAGTGTCTTATAGTTTTCTGCATACAGGTCTTTTGTCTCCCTAGGTAGGTTTATTCCTAGGTATTTTATTCTTTTTGTTGCAATGGTAAATGGGAGGGTTTCCTTAATTTCTCTTTCAGATTTTTCATCATTAATGTATAGGAATGCAAGCGATTTTGGTGCATTAATTTTGTATCCTGCAACTTTACCATTAGCTCTAGTAGTTTTCTGGTGGCATCTTTAGGATTCTGTATGTATAGTATCATGTGATCTGCAAACAGTGACAGTTTTACATCTTCTTTTCCAATTTGTATTCCTTTTATTTCTTTTTCTTCTCTGATTGCCATGGCTAGGACTTCCACAACTATGTTGAATAATAGTGGTAAGAGTGGACATCCTTGTCTTGGTCCTGATCTTAGAGGAAACGCTTTCAGTTATTCATCATTGAGAATGATGTTAGCTGTGGGCTTGTCGTATATGGCCTTTATTATGTTGAGGTAGGTTCCCTCTGTACCCACTTTCTGGAGAGTTTTTATCATAAATGGGTGTTGAATTTTGTCAAAAGCTTTTTCTGCATCTATCGAGATGATCATATTGTTTTGTTTTGGGTTTTTTTGCGGTACGCGGGCCTCTCACTGTTGTGGCCTCTGCCGTTGCGGAGCACAGGCTCCAGACGCATAGGCTCAGCGGCTGTGGCCCATGGGCCCAGCCGCTCCGCGGCATGTGGGATCCTCCCAGACTGGGGCACAAACCCACGTCCCCTGCATCAGCAGGCAGACTCCCAACCACTGTGCCACCAGGGAAGCCCGATCATATGGTTTTTATTCTTCAATTTGTTAATATGGTGTATCACATTGATTGATTTGAGTATATTGAAGAATCCTTGCATCCCTTGGATAAATCTCACTTGATCATGGTGTATGGTCCTTTTAATGTGTTGTTGGATTCTGTTTGCTAGTATTTTGTTGAGGATTTTTGCATCTGTATTCATCAGTGAAATTGGTCTGTAATTTTCTTTTTTTGTAGTATCTTTGTCTGGTTTTGGCATCAGGGTGATGATGGCCTTATAGAATGAGTTTGGGAATATTCCTTCCTCTGCAATTTTTTGGAAGAGTTTGAGAAGGATAGGTGTTAGCTCTTCTCTAAATGTTTGATAGAATTCATCTGTGAAGCCATCTGGTACTGGACCTTTGTTGGAGGATTTTTAATCACAGATTCAATTTCATTACTTGTGATTGGTCTGTTCATATTTTCTATGTCTTCCTGGTTCAGTCTTGGAAGGTTATACCTTTCTAAGAATTTGTTCATTTCTTCCAGGCTGTCCATTTTATTGGCATAGAGTTGCCTGTAGTACTCTCTTAGGATGCTTTGTATTTCTGCAGTGTCTGTTGTAACTTCTCCTTTTTCATTTCTAATTTTACTGATTTGAGTCCTCTCCTTCTTTTTCTTGATGAGTCTGGCTAATGGATTATCAATTTTATCTTCTCAAAGAACCAGCTTTTAGTTTGATTAATCTTTGCTATTGTTTTCTTTGTTTCTGTTTCATTTATTTCTGCTCTGATCTTTATGATTTCTTTCCTTCTACTGACTTTGGGTTTTGTTTGTTCTTCTCTAGTTCCTTTAGGTGTAAGGTTAGATTGTTTATTGGAGATGTTTGTTGTTTCTTGAGGTAGGATTGTATTGCTATAAAGTTCCCTCTTAGAACTGCTTTTGCTGCATCCCATAGATTTTGGATCGTTTTGTTTTCATTGTCATTTGTCTCTAGATATTTTTTGATTTCCTCTTTGATTTCTTCAGTGATCTCTTAGTTATTTAGTAACGTAATGTTTAGCCTCCATGTGTTTGTGAGTTTTACAGTTTTTTCCCCTGTAATTGATTTCTAATCTCATAACGTTGTGGACAGAAAAGATGCTTGATATGATTTCAGTTTTCTTAAATTTACTGAGGCTTGATTTGTGACCCAAGACGTGATCTATCCTGGAGAATGTTCTGTGTGCACTTGAGAAGAAAGTGTAATCTGCTGTTTTGGGGTGGAATGTCCTATAAATGTCAATTAAATCTATCTGGTCTGTTGTGTCATTTAAAGCTTATGTTTCCTTATTAATTTTCTGTTTGGATGATCTGTCCATTGGTGTAAGTGAGGTGTTAAAGTCCTCAACTATTATTGTGTTACTGTCGATTTCTTCTTTTATAGCTTTTGTATTTTATAGCTTTTATAGCTTGTGTATTGAGGTGCCCGTATGTTGGGTGCATATATATTTATAATTGTTGTTTCTTCTTCTTGGAGTGATCCCTTGATCATTATGTAGTGTCCGTCCGTGTCTCTTGTAACATTCTTTATTTTAAAGTCTATTTTATCTGTTATGAGTATTGCTACTCCAGCTTTCTTTTGATTTCCATTTGCATGGAATATCTTTTTCCATCCCCTCACTTTCAGTCTGTATGTATCCCTAGGTCTGAAATGGGTCTCTTGTAGACAGCATATATATGAGTCTTGTTATTGTATCCATTCAGCAAGGCTGTGTCTTTTGGTTGGAGCATTTAATCCATTCACATTTAAGGTAATTATCGATATGTATGTTCCTGTTACCATTTTCTTAATTGTTTGGGGTTTGTTTTTGTAGGTCCTTTTCTTCTCTTGTGTTTCCCACTTAGAGAAGTTCCTTTAGCATTTGTTGTAGAGTTGGTTTGGTGGTGCTGAATTCTTTTAGCTTTTGCTTGTCTGTAAAGCGTTTGATTTCTCCAGTGAATCTGAATGAGATCCTTGCTGGGTAGGGTAATCTTTGTTTTAGGTTCTTCCCTTTCATCACTTTAAATGTGTCATGCCACTCCCTTCTGGCTTGTAGAGTTTCTGCTGAGAAATCAGCTGTTAACCTTATGGGAGTTCCCTTGTATGTTATTTGTTGTTTTTCTCTTGCTGCTTTCAGTAATTTTTCTTTGTCTTTAATTTTTGCCAATTTGATTACTATGTGTCTCGGCGTATTTCTCCTTGGGTTTGTCCTGTCTGGGAGTCTCTGCGCTTCCTGGACTTGGGTGGTTATTTCCTTTCCCATGTTAGGGAAGTTTTCAACTATAATCTCTTCAAATATTTTCTCGGGTCCTTTCTCTCTCTCTTCACCTTATGGGACCCGTATAATGCGAATGTTGTTGCATTTAATGTTGTCCCAGAGGTCTCTTAGGCTGTCTTCATTTCTTTTCATTCTTTTTTCTTTATTCTGTTCCACAGCAGTGAATTCCACCGTTCTGTCTTCCAGGTCACTTATCCGTTCTTCTGCCTCAGTTATACTGCTATTGATCCCTTCTAGTGTATTTTTCATTTCAGTTATTGTATTTTTCATCTCTGTTTGTTCTTTAATTTTTCTAGGTCTTTGTTAAACATTTCTTGCATCTTCTCAATCTTTGCCTCCATTCTTTTTCCGAGGTCCTGGATCATCTTCACTAACATTATTCTGAATTCTTTTTCTGGAAGGTTGCTTATCTCCACTTCATTTGGTTGTTTTTTGGGGATTTTAACTTGTTCCTTCATCTAGTACATAGCTGTCTGCCTTTTCGTCTTGTCTGTCTTTCTGTGAATGTGGTTTTTGTTCCACAGGCTGCAGGACTGTAGCTCTTCTTACTTCTGCTGTCTGCCTTCTGGTGGATGAGGCTATCTAAGAGGCTTGTGCAGGTTTCCTGATGGGAGGGACTGGTGGTGGGTAGAGCTGACTGTTTCTTTGGTGGGCAGAGCTCAGTAAAACTTTAATCTGCTTGTCTGTGATGGGTGGGGCTGGGTTCCCTCCCTGTTGGTTGTTTGGCCTGAGGCGACCCAACACTGGAGCCTACCCGGGCTCTTTGGTGGGGCCAGTGGTGGACTCTGGGAGGGCTCACACCAAGGAGTACTTCTCAGATCTTCTGCTGCCAGTGTCCTTATCCTCATGGTGAGACACAGCCATGCCTCACCTCTGCAGGAGACCCTCCCACACTAGCAGGTAGGTCTGGTTCAGTCTTCTGTGGGGTCACTGCTCCTTCCCCTGTGTCCCTATGTGCACACTACTTTGTGTGTGCCCTCTAAGAGTGGAGTCTCCATTTCCCCCAGTCCTGTTGTAGTTCTGCAATCAAATCCTGCTAGCCTTCAGAGTCTGATTCTCTAGGAATTCCTCCTCCCATTGCCAGACCCCCAGGTTGGGGAGCCTGACGTGGGGCTCAGAACCTTCACTCCAGTGGGTGAACTTCTGTGGTATAAGTGTTCTCCAGTTTGTGAGTCACCCACCCTGCAGTTACGGGATTTGATTTTACTGTGATTCCACCCCTCCTACCGTCTCATTGTGGCTTCTCCTTTGGCTTTGGATGTGGGGTGTCTTTTTTGGTGAGTTCCAGTGTCTTCCTTTTGATGATTGTTCAGCAGTTAGTTGTGATTCTGGTGCTCTGGCAAGAGGGACTAATTTGTCCATTCTTTATCTAAAATAATATTTTTGTTAGAATGACCTTATTCTTCAACCCAGGTCATACAGATAAGATGGCATTTTGCATATTTAATATCTAATTTTGTTGATCAATATGCCTTTAATGACGCTGCAGTTATTTCTATCTGTGTATTTTATGAAGTGTTTATCCTGATCTGATTCGTTTTTCCCCTGTGAACCACAGAGCGTCTCTTCATATCTGTAATTTCCAAGCAGGAGTTGGTCCAAAGTAGGCCAAGTCCATGCTGGTGGCTGTTCTGTGTGGTCACGCAGCTCTCTCATGTCTGATGGTGTGAGGGAGACAGAGGAGGTGGCCTGGAGGGCTCTGGGCCTCAGTGAGCTGTACTTTTCCAGGCCTTCCAAAGCTTCTCTTTAAAGAAGCGCTGAGTCCGTGCACAGGCATCTGTGACGGTGAACACAGTGATGACAAACTTAGCTGCTCACTTCCCTTATAGACAGCAAATGCCACGTGCACCTAGGCGTTTTGTACCCACAGGTCTGTAAAAAAGAAAAGTACGTTTAATCAGATGTGCAATGTACAGTTTTAAAATTTGTTTTTATTTTTAAGTGACTTTCTGAAAGGCTTTTCCTCTTCAGAGCTGGTAGACATCAGGCCAGAGTTCCCGGTAGTGACTTAAATCCTGCCCCTGCATTCAAATCCCCAGGGAGCTGTGAAAATATCTTGATGCCTGGGTTGCACCGCAGACGGATGAGGTCAGAATCTCTAGGGGTTGGACTGAGGTATCCTTATTCTTTCACTATCCCTATGTTATTCTAAAGTGCAGCCAAGATTGAGAAACACTGCTTTAAGGCCAACTTTTATTTTCTGTGTTCAACCCAAATGCCCTTATTTCCAGTTTTCATTACTAATCCCATGTAATTTTAATGCCCCTGTTTTCTTGGCATATTCTCTGTGGAATGCTGCAGTTATTGACTAGAAAGAGTAGAACACACTGATATTGGCCCTTTGCGGGAGTTACCTGGTGATAGACTTAATCCACACTAATTTACTGTAATTATGAGATATTTGGGAGCATGGGTTATACTGGCGGAGGGGATGGTGGGTGCGTAGGCAGCTGGGGAAGGGCTGTCCAGTTGCCTCTGTGTGTGTTTGGATGTGCTGGTGACCTGACTAGGATTGGAGTTGGGCCCTTGGTGGGGTTGGCAAGCTCTTTGGTGTGGATGGTGAGCAACTATGGTGAGCAACTATGGTGTGGATGGTGAGCAACTAAATGAAATGGCATTTTTTTTCAATCTCCTCTTCCTTTATTCTGTAAGGGCAGAGAGTAGTAGTAGTAGTAGACAGCTTCTTCTAGCTCCAAAAGCAATGTCACAGGCATATCATTTTTAAATTAGGGAATACTTGTACTTCTGCTCTTTCTCCAGTATTATTTGTTCACTTTAGTATACGGCTTATTGAACAATCTGGTATGCTTTTAAAATGCTCTTCTTAGGTTATTGCTGTAATTACTGTACTGTTCAGGGTCCTTGAATGAGCAGTAATACTCTGCAGTTCATGATGAGTTAAGATACCTCTTAGGAAAGAATCAGATATTGTTCCTCCCTTTGACTAACATTTGGAGATGAAATCTTAGCAATACTGTGGTATATTACTGAGAAACCCTATACCAGTTGGTGCAGAGATGTTTTCTATTGTATGATTCATAAATAACTATTTAATTAATAGAGTACTTAATATATATATGCACACAACTACATAATGCTTTAATTAAAATTACACTAAAAACGTTGTGACAGCATGGTCTTAATTCATATATTCTGCTTTTAATGCTGTGGACAATTTTACCAAGAATTCTCAGCTACGAAAATTAATTAATTAGGATGTTATCTTCCAGATAGTTCTGAAGTAAATGCTTCCCCCCCCCCCAACTAGTTAAAATCTTCAATATTTACTGGCAGGTAGTAGACACTGACTTTTTGTGGCTTGAATATCATGGATTTATGTTTACCAGAAGGCATCTTGTAAGCAAATGGAAATGATGTGATTTTAACATCCATTCTGACATGTTTGAATGAGGAAAAGGGCAATGCCTAGAGCACCATGCTTAGTGGAAAACACCTGAATACACTAATGAGTGGTCATCATGCAAGTCTAGTACCAGTAGGTGCTCAGTGATTAATTTAAGAATGAACATACATAAATGAATGAAAAAAGAACCAGCACAGGAAGAGGAGGTATTATTGATGGGGGAAGGTTGCTGAGGACAAATTCTGGAGGTGGAGAGCTTACTGGAAAGAGCATGGATTTGGGAATTAGAGGAATCTGGGTTGAGTCTCAGTTCTACCGACATTGGTTAAGTTCCTTTAGACAACTCGCTTTCCTTCTGTGAGTCTCACTTTCCTCCTCTGTAAAATGAGGAGGGGGATAGTGATGGGCAGTGGTGAGGTTTAATGGGGAGCACTTGGCCCCAAGCTTCTTGACACGTAGACAGAAAACAAATACTAGTTTTCTTCCTCAGCTTGATGGTCTGATGGGAATTGTCATTGATTCCTTAACAGCAGAAGAACTTAAGTTTCTTGTTTTTTGTGTTTTTTTTTTTTTGACTTGAGACTTTTATTGTTTAATTCTGTCTTGCAAAGACCTGAATCTAGCTTTTTAGCAGGTTATTCCGGGGGGAAAGGAAAGAACAAAGGTTTAAGTGTGTGTGTAAGTTTTCTTTTTTCCAGTAGTAAAATTGAATGATTGGCATCATTGCCATGTTTTCAGTTTGGTCCAGTAGCAGAAGTGGAAGCTCCTTGATGTGCTGCAGGCCTGGAAGTCTGATTCTGTTAGGAGTAAGTAAACTCTTTAGAACATTCTGTAGGAATTTAGCTGTTACCCTGTCTCATTATTTTGGGAGTTATATTAATGGAACTGGATTTTCATTCTCTGCCCTGTCTCTGTATTGTTATTAAAAATTCTAATCTCGTTTCTATTCTTTGTTCTCATTTCTCAATCATATAATTTTCAGTGTACCCCTTCCACAAGGAGCCCTGTGAGTTCTGTCTTTTCTGAAATCATTATTTCTCCTTGAACGTTGTAGGAGCACCCTGGAGGTCATCTACCACCCATTTTACCTCTGCAGTTTTTCCTAACGCACAGTTAAGATCAGTTTTTAAGCAGTGACAGTGTTCCATTGTGTAGGAATAGATGTAATTCAGGTCCTTTCCTGTCGTGAACCCAGAATTTTTTCTCAGCTCCACATGCTCGTCTCTACGTGCCTGTTCCTTCCCTCTGCTTCAGCTCTACCTTCACACAGCCCTTGCCCATGCACCTGCCTCTGTGCCCTTCCTCCATGCTCCTTCCTTCTGCAAAAGACTCCCTGGGGAAAGCTCTGTGATCCCTTGACACTCATACCACATGAGGTCTTTCTGGCTTCTCCCTGGTCAGAACTGACTCCTTCAGGTTCCTGTAGCATCACATGGACCTCAGTTTGACAGTGATGCATTTTTGCCTGTGGTAGAGCTTGTTCTTGGCCTGCCTTTTTCTCACTCCCTGATGGTAGGAGGCCTTGCCTTCTTTACCCTTTGAGTCCTCTCACCCCTTATTCTAGTGCCTTTACATTGTGGCACCCAACACATATCTGATGAATTAAATTGAATACAGTATAAGCTCTGTGACATCCTCTGATCTGGCAAGACAGGGTATACTTAGTTTGGTTTATTTTCTCCCTGAAAAATGTGTGTTCATTTCTTTTTTTTAATGGCAAGAGATTATGCTGCACTTTTGGTCAAGTTTATTTAATTTCCTAGACCACTGATTTTTACAATGAGTGATGGATGGATGAACTGTAATACTAAAGCTGTGCTGTACTGCTTTATAACTCAGCCTTTCAAGTTATGGAAACCAGAACTCCTGAGAGTGGACTTTATTTTCAGGAAGATCACAATAGTAAAGAGCAGTGGAAATGAGTTCTGCTTGGTTAGCAATAAGGTGTCTGCAGAAAACTGACTTTGAGCTTTCCTTTTTACCGAAGAATAAATTTTAATCAATTGACAGTGTAATAATTGACTATTTGAGCTCTCTCTGGTTATGCCTCTTTTATAAGAATTAAGACTATTTTTACCTTGTCTCCGTATACTAGGGAACAGACTCTACAGAATTAAGTATGTGACTTTTGGCCATATCCATATGTTATTACAGAGTTGTCATTTGGGACTTTACTGGCAGATAGACTGTACTTAAGAAAAGAATGTTAGCTCTGAAAATGCGTGTGTCTCCAGACAGTGGCATGTGAATGACTCTTGGTCCTTGTAACAAGCCTATAATTAGCTCACATACTTAAGGCATATGATGAGCTATTATGTCATCCCTCAAATGTTTTATTCCACAGTGAAATGAAATTCAAAATTGGCCAATTACAGTGTTTTTCTATTTCTGGATTGTCTGTCAGTCTAGGGCTGTTATTCATATTTTCAGATAGTCTTGTGAGTTTTTAAAGAAAAGGATAATTTATGTGATTCCATGATGAAATAATCTTTTCACCTCTGAGCTTTCCTAACCCTTTTCTTGTAATGCTGTTATAATATCCATTTAGCAGGGACCTCTGACTACCCACCTTGTGCCTGGCACTGTGTTGAGTGCTTCGGATATGTAGTATAAGACTGATGTTTGGAGTTTACAGTCACAAAGAGAAGACAGTTAATGTGTAATAACAGGTCCTGTGGAGCCCATTTCAGGGGAATCTGATCTGATCTAAGCATCAGAGAAGGCATTTAAATTAAAATCTGGAGATTGAATAGTAGTCAGGATAGGTGGGTTTATAAGGGGTAGCAGAATGTTCTAGATAAAAACAAAACAAAACACAGAGGTGTGGAGGTAAATATAGTTAGAGGAGTGGTTTCCAAACTTGGGTGCACATTAGAATCACCTGAAGAGTTTGAAAAAGGTCACTGCTTAGATCCCATTCTGAGAGACACTGTTGGATACTTGGAAAACCATTATTGAGGTATTTTGAGCAGGTGGGTGACACAGTATGATTGTGGGAGAAGATCACTGGGCTTCAGCCTGAGACAGATTGCAGAGGGCTGAGGCTGGGTGGGCACAGACCCACTGAGAGGCACTGCAGTGAACTGGGCAACAGAGGAGAACAGCTTGGCGTCAGCTGGGATGAAGAACAATGGTGAGAGTAAAAGTGGGTGTCTTAGACTTTTCAGGCTGTTATAACAAAAATACCACAGACTGGGTGGTTCATAAACAGTGGGCGTTGATTTCTCACACTTCTGGAGGCTCAGAAGTCCCAAATTAAGGCACCAGCAGATTTAGTGTCTGGTGTGGGCTTGCTGCCTGGTTTATAGGCAGCACCTTCTCGCTGTGTCCTCACATGGTGGAAGGGCTGAGGGACCTCTCTGGGGCCTCTCTGTAAGGGCACTGATCCCACTCATGAGGGCTACACCCACATGACCTAATCACCTCCCAAAGATCCCACTTCCTAAACCAGCACACTGAGGCTTAGGATTTCAACCTATGAATTTTGGAGGAGACGTGAACATTCAAACCACAGCAGTTGGCAAAGAGAAAAGAGAAAAGAGGCTAATTAGTTTTGAGAAAATCTGAAGTTAATATCACATAAACCAAATGAAGAGAGTAATTTGAGAATGAGGAAATGTATGAGGTGAGAGGTCAAGCAAGGTGGAAACTGTTGACTGTCCATTTATGCAAGTGACCAGGAGGTCCTTTGTTCAGTAGCATCTTTGCCTAGAGAAGTAGAATATATATGAAAAACCCATCCACATGCAGTAGGCAGTGAGTTTCGTGAACAATAATAGAAAAGTAACTGGTATAATGTGATTAGGAAACACTTAAGGGAAGAGAGAGCATGTGAGTGAGCCTTGAAGGACACGTAGAACTTCAGTAAATGGGAATACACAGCCCAGGAAGAAAAGAACATCCCGTGGTGTGGATGTGGTGTGTCCAGGACCAGAATATATGATGGCTTTTATGAAGTTCCGGCTTTATTTTCCATAATGAGGAGACATTAAAAGTTATGCACTCGGACTGGAGTTAGTCCAGCAGCAAGGTATTGATTGCAGGAGAGGGGGAGAAACTATACTGAGGGCAGGAAAGCCTGATAGGAGAAGACGGTAGTGTTCTAAGCACAAAATGAGAAGAGCATGGCCTAGGATGCTGGAACAGGGAATGAAAAGGGGCAAAGTTGACGCATTTTGAAACAAACAAAAATAATACAGCTTATCAAATAACTGGCTGTAGGGAGAGAAGAAAAAGAGAGTGCTCAGAGTTGGATTCAACGTTTTGAAATTTGGTGGTTTGAAGAAAGAACTTTTTATTTAACAGTGATAACAGTGATACATGTATATGCTGTTTATTGATTTAGTTGATTATGAGGTCAAAAATATTTCACATTTTGACAGGGAAAGGAAACATGTATTTAATGAACCAACATATAAAAATGTCTTTTTGGTACCAGCAAGATCCATTGTCAGAGTCCTGGTGGAGTGACGTCTCCATGTGAAAGGGAGAGAGGATGTCTCAGATGTGAGTGCTGATTTCTGAGCCCTGCAGGGTCAGTGAGGGTCTTGGATCAGAGTCCCCCCACCTGGGTCAACAGAATTTATGGGGACTCTCAGAACCTGGGGGACGATAAGTACATACATCAAGGCTCTGAAAGGCACTAGTAGGAGGACTGGTGTGTTTTATGGCTCGTATTATAATCATCTGCCCTAGGGAGAAACGTTATCTTTAGTCATCAGAACTGAAGATTAAAGGGGATTTTACGAATGTTTTGTGTATCCTAGGACTATGAGATTATTTCCTTGGAGAAGCCTGAGTTATTTGAAGATACATGTTTAGCAGTTACCTGGGGAAAGACTGAACTGTTACTTATTCTGAAGTAAATAAGAAGGGGGCATTGGAAGGTAGTATTGCCCATTATGGGCATAAATAAAATTATATTTTAAGTGATCCTAGAAAAATTGCCTGAATTTTGTGGGGTTTTTCTTCCTTCTATTTCATCAAAAGCAGTTTCCTTAGTATCTGAGATTGTCAGCAAGGTTTTAGGGAAAAGAAATGATTATCTTCTTGCCCAATAAGTTTTTGATTGCTTCTTAATGAAGTCTAGATTTCACAGACTGGTTTTGATATGTCAGATGGAAACTAACAAATACAATAAAATCTTGAAACCAGAACCAATAGCCTCTCTGAGGCAGGCTTTCAGAGATATCCTAGTCAGAGGAAGGCCTTATCTCCATAGATGCAGCTCGGACATGGAGCATCCCTGTAGCAGTTTCCTGGCTGAGGCCTCTGTCTGATCTGAACAGGTGCACGTCAGTTAGACAGAAATGTGCTTGGCTCTATATTAGGCAGATCAACGGCCACATCCAGGCAAAGCCTGCAATTGCAGACTCAGAAGTCATTCAGCACCTAATAAGATGGAAGTAATTTAGAGAGTGGGATTGAAGGTGACAACATTGGAAGATGAATTAAAATAAGAGACTTTTTGCTGTGCTTGTTCAGGTGTGATACAGTAAATGTAAAAATTCGGGTACATGTTTAGGGGTTGGAGGACTACAGGTAACTGAAAGTTGGTTAAAAAAACACATTAAAAAAATCTTTATTGGAGTATAACTGCTTTACAATGGTTAGTTTCTGCTGTATAACAAAGTGAATCACCTATACATATACATATATCCCCGTATCTCCTCCCTCTCGCGTCTCCCTCCCACCCTCCCTATCCCACCCCTCTAGGTGGTCACAAAGCACCGAGCTGATCTCCCTGTGCTATGTGGCTGCTTCCCACTAGCTGTCTATTTTACATTTGGTAGTGTATATATATCCATGCCACTCTCTCACCTCTCACTTCGTCCCAGCTTAACCTTCCCCCTCCTCGTGTCCTCAAGTCTATTCTCTATGTCTGCGTCTTTATTACTGTCCTGCCCCTAGGTGCTTCAGAACCTTTTTTTTTTTTTAGATTCCATATATATGTTAGAATACGGTATTTGTTTTTCTCTTTCTGACTTACTTCACTCTGTATGACAGTCTCTAGGTCCACCCATCTCACTACAAATAACTCACTTTCGTTCCTTTTTATGGCTGAGTAATATTCCATTGTATATATGTGCCACATCTTCTTTAAACATTCATCTGTTTATGGACGCTTAAGTTGCTTCCATGTCCTGGCTATTGTAAATAGAGCTGCAATGAACATTGTCCTGGCTATTGTAAATAGAGCTGCAATGAACATTGTGGTACATGACTCTTTTTGAATTATGGTTTTCTCAGGGTATATGCCCAGTAGTAGGATTGCTGGGTCGTATGGTAGTTCTATTTTTAGTTTTTTGAGGAACCTCCATACTGTTCTCCATAGTGGCTGTATCAATTTACATTCCCACCAAGCGTGCAAGAGGGTACCCTTTTCTCCACATCCTCTCCAGCATTTGTTGTTTGTAGATTTTCTGATAATGCCCATTCTAACTGGCGTGAGGTGATACCTCATTGTAGTTTTGCTTTGCATTTCTCTAGTAATTAGTGATGTTGAGCAACTTTTCACGTGCTTCTTGTCCATCTGTATGTCTTCTTTGGAGAGATGTCTATTTAGGTCTTCTGACCATTTTTGGATTGGGTTGTTTGTTTTTTTAATATTGAGCTGCATAAGCTGTTTATATATTTTGGAGATTAATCCTTTATCCCTTGATTCATTTGCAAATATTTTCTGAGGGTTGTCTTTTCATCTTGTTTGTAGTTCCCTTTGCTGTGCAAAAGCTTTTAAGCTTCATTAGGTCCCATTTGTTTATTTTTGTTTTTATTTCCATTACTCTAGGAGGTGGGTCAAAAAGAATCTTGCTGTGATTTATGTCATAGAGTGTTCTGCCTATGTTTTCCTCTAAGAGTTTTATGGTGTCTGTTCTTACACTGAGGTCTTTAATCCACTTTGAGTTTATTTTTGTGTATGGTGTTAGGGAGTGTTCTAATTTCATTCTTTTACATGTAGCTGTCCAGTTTTCCCAGCACCACTTATTGAAGAGGCTGTCTTTTCTCCATTGTGTATTCTTGCCTCCTTTATCAAAGATAAGGTGACCATATGTGTGTGGATTTATCTTTGAGCTTTCTATCATGTTCCATTGATCTATATTTCTGTTTCTGTTCCAGACCATACTGTCTTGATTACTGTAGCTTTGTAGTATAGTCTGAAGTCCAGGAGCCTGATTCCTCCAGCTCCGTTTTTCTTTCTCTTGATTGCTTTGGCTATTCGGGGTCTTTTGTGTTTCCATACAAATTGTGAAATCTTTTGTTCTAGTTCTGTGAAAAATGCCATTGGTGGTTTGATAGGGATTGCATTGAATCTGTAGATTGCTTTGGGTAGTATAGTCATTTTCACAATGTTGATTCTTCCAATTGCAAGAACATATCTCTCCATCTGCTAGTATCGTCTTTAATTTCTTTCATCAGTGTCTTATAGTTTTCTGCATACAGGTCTTTTGTCTCCTTAGGTAGGTTTATTCCTAGGTATTTTATTCTTTTTGTTGCAGTGGTAAATGGTATTTGTTCCTTATTTTCTCTTTCAGATTTTTCATCATTAGTGTATAGAAATGCAAGCGATTTCTGTGTATTAATTTTGTATCCTGCTACTTTCCAAATTCATCAATTAGCTCTAGTAGTTTTCTGGTAGCATCTTTAGGATTCTCTATGTATAGTATCATGTCATCTGCAAACAGGGACAGCTTTATTTCTTCTTTACCTATTCGGAATCCCTTAATTTCTTTTTCTTTGATTGCTGTGGCTAAAACTTCCAAAACTATGTTGAGTAATAGTGATGAGAGTGCACAACCTTGTCTTGTTCCTGATCTTAGCAGAAATGATTTTGGTTTTTCACCATTGAGAGCAATGTTGGCTGTGAGTTTGTCATATATGGCATTTATTATGTTGAGGTAAGTTACCTCTATGCCTACTTTCTGGAGGGTTTTTATCATAAATGGGTGTTGAATTTTGTTGAAAGCTTTTTCTGCATCTATTGAGATGATCATATGATTTTTCTCCTTCAATTTGTTAATATGGTTTATCACATTGATTGATTTGCGTATATTGAAGAATCCTTGCATTCCTGGGATAAACCCCACTTGATCATGGTGTATGATCCTTTTAATGTGCTGTTGGATTCTCTTTGCTAGTATTTTGTTGCAGATTTTTGCATCTATGTTCATCAGTGATATTGACCTGTAGTTTTCTTTTTTTGTGGCATCTTTTTCTGGTTTTGGTATCAGGGTGATGGTGGCCTCATAGAATGAGTGTGGGAGTGTTCCTCCCTCTGCTATATTTTGGCAGACTTTGAGAAGGATAGGTGTTAGCTCTTCTCTAAATGTTTGATAGAATTTGCCTGTGAAGCCATCTGGTCCTGGGAAGGAAGATTTTTAATCGCAGTTTCAATTTCAGTGCTTGTGATTGGTCTGTTTATATTTTCTTTTTCTTCCTGGTTCAGTCTCAGAAGGTTCTGCTTTTCTAAGAATTTGTCCATTTCTTCCAGGTTGTCCATTTTATTTTCATATAGTTGCTTGTAGTAATCGCTCATGATCCTTTGTGTTTCTGCAGGGTCAGTTGCTACTACTCTTTTTTCATTTTTAATTCTGTTGATTTGAGTCTTTTCCCTCTTTTTGTTGATGAGTCTGGCTAATGGTTTATCAATTTTGTTTATCTTCTCAAAGAACCAGGTTTTAGTTTTACTGATCTTTGCTATCGTTCCCTTCATTTCTTTTTTATTTATTTCTGCTGTGATCTTTATGGTTTCTTTCCTTCTGCTAACTTTGGGGGGGGTTTTGTTCTTTTTTCTCTAACTGCTTTAGGTGTAATGTTAGGTTGTGTATTTGAGATGTTTCTTGTTTCTTGAGGTAGGATTGTATTGCTATAAACTTCCCTCTTAGAACTGCTTTTGCTGCATCCCATAGGTTTTGGGTTTTCATGTTTTCGTTATTTGTTTCTAGGTATTTTTTTAGTTTTCCTTTGATTTCTTCAGTGATCTCTTGGTTATTTAGTAGTGTATGTTTTAGCCTCCATGTTTTTGTATTTTTTACAGATTTTTTCCTGTAATTGATATCTAGTCTCAGAGCGTTGTGGTTGGAAAAGATACTTGATACAATTTCATTTTTCTTAAATTTACTGAGGCTTGATTTGTGACCCAAGATATGACCTAACCTGGAGATGTTCCATGAGCACTTGGGAAGAAAGTGTAATATGCTGAAAAACACATATCTTTTTGAATACAGTACAGAGGATCTTCTAAAATAGCAAGAAATATCAACTTGTACATACTAAAGATGATATTTGCTCAGTACAGTGCTTGATTTTCAAGGCTGGAAAAGGAGAAGAGGTTTACTTGGTGCCATTATGAGTTTATGGTATGATTAGAGAGGCAAGAGCTCTTGAGATAGTCACTTGTAAAGGTACTACATGTGATGTATATAAATTTGTTTTAAGTTATATTTATTCATGTTTATTCACTCGTTGATTAATTCAGTAATTTCTTTATTCCACAGAAACTTAATTTCTGAAGTGGTGATGAAAACAACAGAAGAAATAGAATTTATATTCCTATGGGGGGGGGACAGACAATAGCAAGTAAACCTATAAGCAAGAAAATTTCCGAGAGTGTTAAAAGCTGTGGAGATGCTAAACCAGGTTGAAGTGATGTAGTGTCTGGGGATGGGGCAGGGCTACCGACTTAGACTGTTGTCAGTGAGACCTCGTGAGAAGGAGAGGAGATGGAGCTGACTCCTGAAGGAGCAGGGTCATCCAAGTGGCCCCGAGGCAGGAAGTAGCATGTGTGCTCAGTTAGCAGAAAGTGGATGGCATGGCTGGGGAGCAGAGTGAGGAATAGAGGCGGGGGAGGAGGCCTGAGGCACGGCAGGAGCACAGGTTATGTCGGGCTTGTTCCAGTGGGTGGGACTTTAAGGAGAGTGGAATCCTTTGGTAGGTATTGAGCAGGAGTTTGAAGCTTCTTGCCCTGGCTGCTGTATGGAGAACATAAATGGGAGGAGAGGCAGGGCTGCTGGGTAGAATCCAAGGCTGCAGTCCATAAGGCAGGTGCCACTGTCTTAGGATAAGGCAGGAAGCAGACAGCTAGGCTATATGAGGCTCTCCAATTACAAGAGAGAAAATTCTGTGGTAAAGGTGACCCTGAAAAGGGAGTGGCATCCCAGCTGAACTCTGAAAGGTTCAGCATGAATTAAACATGAACGTGTAGAGAGGAAGGAGAAAGGCTTTTCTAGGAGGTTGGAAGGCAGGGGTGGAGATGGCATGAAGGGGGCACAGCCCACTCCCCTGCTCTCCTAAGAAAGCAGAACAAACATGCATTGATGTAAGGTCATGTTCCTGACACTGGAATCACTTGGGGAGTTTTAAAAAATATTAATATCTGGTCCCCAGCCCTGGAGATTCTGATGTCCTTGGCATGGGGTGTGGTCTAGTATGCACGTCACTGTAATGTGCAGCAAGGTTGAAAACGACTGCTGTAGGATCGTCAGTGTAGCTTCTGAGACACAGGCAGGAGGCTTTGAGCCTAGCAAAAAATGAACGAAGCGGGCTGAGTGCATGATTTGGGAGCAGAGCACAGCAGTGCTTTTGAAGTTTTCTCAATTATGGGACTCCTCTGAGATGTTCATGTAAAACCCAGGCTCCTAGAGTCCTCCCATGGAAACTCTGATTACCGTACCTAGGAAGGCCTATGTTTAGTGTGTTCCCTTTATGGTTGTGGAAACATTGAACTGGGTGAAAGATCTCAGTGCTTTTGTTTTCTGATAAAGAGAGTGAAGAGGACACATCTGGTGGAAATGAATGTCAGTTTCAGTTGTCTAGCAGGAAGGCTAGGGGACCAAGCCAGCTTCAAGGTGCCATCTCAGCAGTGTACTCTGTGAGCAGGGGGAGCCCTGAGGCCAAGAGCTGAAGTCAAAGCAGTGCTTTCAGCGGTTTGGTGGAAGACAAATTCAGGCAGATTCTCTTGGAAGAGGCTTGGTCAAGGAGAGATTGAAGGTGTGTGGGATCTCAGCAGGAAAGGTAACGGGTGAGATGGTAGAGAGCGATGTGGTTTGGCATCCACAGTATTAGGAGGCCAGTGAATGTGGTATATTGCTGACTTCAGTCATTTTATTATTTTTGCCAGTTCCCCGTGGTGTTCATAACACCCACACACTGATGAGTGGAAGTTATGCCAGTGGAGTCATCAGTTCACTTGATAGTGAGTTGTCTTTTCATAGTTTTCATGTTATTCTATGGGGCTGTGATACTGGCATCAGTAGAAGTATCCACCATCTCTCAGCCTCACACTTCCCATTTGTTAGGAATTAGGACTCTGCATTTTTCCTGTACTGCACGTCTCTGACCCCTAAATGATTGCATCCAAAGAGAAGGCACTTCTTCTTATCAGCTCCTAATTTTATCCCAGTAATTCTTTTCTTTAGAGAAATTCTCTTGTACATTTAATCAGCCCCTTTTTATTCACTAGCTGTCAGTTACAAACGAAGTGAGGATGCCAGAGAGGGATAAGGTCTGAGCCCTGCTGAGTCTATTGGGAACAAAATCGTATCACGTATTGTACCCGGGGAGACTCTGTGGTCCAGAGATTGATACTGATGTTCAGAGGAGAGAGAAAGTGATTCTTTTGGCTTAGAGAACTAGGTCTCTTAAATGTCTTTTTGGAGGAAGTTGCTGACCTTGAAGGATGGGTAGGATTTAGAAAGCTATGGATACTGGAGTATTTCAGGCAAGAAGGAACAGTGTAAATTAGGGACACAAGAATCTACTACTGGCAAATGGTTTAATTTGACTAGGGCATGTGGGGCATGAAGAGGTATTCTGGAAAATAAGATGAAAAACCAGGTTGGAGCCTATTAAGAAGAGGTGTGACAGCCAGTGGGAAACGTACTTTATTCTATAGGCAGTAAGGGGCCCTTGGAGATTTTCCAGCAGGAGAATAGAAGAGAAACCAACATTTATTGGGTGTGTGCTTTGCACGTGCCAAGAAGTATTCTTTCCGAAAGTGATTCCTCTAGGTGACCTGAGGGATAATATTATTCAGGCAGTGTAATTGGGCTACGTGTTTAGAATTGTTTGGGGAGGGAAGAGATCGGAGATGGGAACATCATTGTCATAGCCCACGTCTGACATGTAATTATTTTGGCATAGAAATAAAGAGGTGATATAAAAAGATTTTTATTTACTGAGTAATATTTATTGAGCTCTTACTCAGTATTCCAGGCTCTGGGCTATGGCAGTAAACCAGGCAGTCCAAGACTCTCATAGAGCCCACATTCTTGTGGGTGAGACAGATTTTACCAGCAGGAAATGATCAGGCAGTAACAAGGAGATTCAGAGAATGAAAACAGGGAGATGAGACAGAGGCTGATCTGGTGACGTCTTTAGACTGAGTGGTCTGGTGACGTCTTTAGACTGAGTGGTCAGGGAAGGCCTCCCTGAAGAAGTGACTTTAAACAGACACTTGAATGATAAGGAGGAACCAGCCTTGAGAAAATTAGGAATGGGTTGTGGGGAGAGCAACCGAGGCAGAGCGAATGTTTAGCATAAAGGCCCTAAAAGGGGAACCAATTTAGTGATTCTGAGGAGCAGAAGGGTGAGGCAGGGTCATGTTATTTGTCAGTGGAGTGTAAAGGGGGGGGGGTCTAGGAAGAAGTCAGAGTTGACTCTTGGGGTTCAAACATTGGAGACTGGAAAGTCGTAGCACCATTGTTTGGAAGCTGGACCAAGTGTAGGTGAAGGTGATGATTTGTTTTGGACATTTGTGGTTTAATGTTGAGAGGTCAGGTCACATCAAGATACCTAGGGGCTTGAGCTTGGGAGGGGAGTAGGATTGGAGATAGAGATTTGGGAATCATCTGCCCAAAGGAATTCTTTGAGGCTGTAGGAAAGGTGGGGATGTCTAGGAAGTTAGAACAGAGGGGGAAGCCAAAGGCACAGCCATGAGGATGGTTTACTTTGGGAACTAGAGGATGACTTGGGAGAAAGAGTATCGGGATAACCAGGAAAGTCCAGAGTTTGAGCATCGAAGGCAGGAGGAATCATACTGTCATATGGTCCTGAACCAGCCAGGCACACAAATACACTGTTTTGTTTTGTGACTCTCATGCAGCGAAGACAGTCCAGCTAAGACAGTTATTTCATTAGTTTATAATTTCATGCATTTGATATTACTGCCTGTCTTGGTGTATTCAAATTTAGAATTGTAATGCAGGCTTCGAGAGAGGGATTAAACAAAACTGCAGCCTTTTCTTGGTCAGAATTTCTTAAACATGCTTTGTCATATGCTAAAATATACCCTTCCAGAGGCAGAAATCAAACAGTTCCTTTAAACTGAAAATTGTCTATTAGAAGATGAATTCATTTTAAAATAGCTTTTCCAAATTGGCCACCAGGTAGTGTAAACATTACTTTTAAGTTGTTCAATGTACAAGTGAGTGATTATTATTAAATTTAGAGATTGGTTCAAAATGGCAGAGTAGAAGGATGTGCGCTCACTCCCTCTTGCAAGACCACTGACATCACAACTAACTGCTGAACAATCATCAACAGGAAGACACTGGAACACCAGAAAAGATACCCCACATCCAAAGACAAAGGAGAAGCTGCAGTGAGGCGGTAGGAGGGGTGCAATCACAATAAAATCAAATCTGATAACCGCTGGGTGGGCAACGCACAGACTGGAGAACACTTATACCACAGAAGTCCACCCACTGGAGTGAAGGTTCTGAGCCCCATGTCAGGCTTCCCAACCTGGGGGCCCAGCAATGGGAGGAGGAAATCCCAGAGAATCAGACTTTGAAGGCTAGGGGGATTTGATTGCAGGACGTCGACAGGACTGGGGGAAACAGGGACTCCACTCTTGGAGGGCACACACAAAGTAGTGTGTACATCGGGACCCAGAGGAAGGAGCAGTAACCCCATAGGAGACTGAACCAGACCTACCTGCTAGTGTTGGAGGGTCTCCTGCAGAGGTGGGGGGCTGCTGTGGCTCACCATGGGGACAAGAACACTGGCAGCAGAAGTTCTGGGAAGTACTCCTTGGCGTGAGCCCTCCTGGAGTCCGCCACTAGCCCCACCAAAGAGCCTGTAGGCTCCAGTGCAGGGTTGCCTCAGGCCAGACAACCAACAGGGAGGGAACTCAGCCCCACCCATCAGCAGACAAGCGGATTGAAGTTTTACTGAGATCTGCCCACCAGAGCAACACCCAGCTCTACCCACCACCAGTCCCTCCCATCAGGAAACTTGCACAAGCCTCTTAGATAGCCTCATCCACCAGAAGGCAGATAGCAGAAGCAAGAAGAGCTACAGTCCTGCAGCCTGTTGAATGAAAATCACATTCACAGAAAGACCAGATGAAAAGGCAGAGGACTATGTACCAGATGAAGGAACAAGATAAAACCCCAGAAAAACGACTAAATGAAGTGGAGGTAGGCAACCTTCCAGAAAAAGAATTCAGGGTAATGAAAGTGAAGATGATCCAGGACCTCAGAAAAAGAATGGAGGCAAAGATCTAGAAGATGCAAGAAATGTTTAACAAAGACCTAGAGGAATTAAAGAACAAACAGATGAACAATACAATAACTGAAATGAAAAATACACTAGAAGGAATCAATAGCAGAATAACTGAGACAGAGGAACAAATAAGTGACTTGGAAGACAGAATGGTGGAAATCACTGCTGCAAAGTAGAATAAAGAAAAAAGAATGAAATGAAGACAGCTTAAGAGACCTCTGGGACAACATTAAATTTACCAACATTTGCATTTTAGGGGTCCCAGAAGGAGAAGAAAGAGAGAAAGGAACTGAGAAAATATTTGAAGAGCTTATAGTCGAAAACTTCCTAACATGGGAAAGGAAATAGCCACCCAAGGCCAGGAAGCGCACAGAGCCCCAGGCAGGATAAACCCAAGGACAAACACGCCAAGACACATAGTAATCAAATTGACAAAAATTAAAGACAAAGAAAAATTATCAAAAGCAACAAGGGAAAAATGACAAATGATATACAGTGGAACTCCCATAACGATAACAGCTGATTTCTCAGCAGAAACTCTACAAGCCAGGAGTGGCACGATATATTTAAAGTGATGAAAGGGAATAACCTACAACCAAGATTACTCTACCCAGAAAGGATCTCATTCAGATTCGACAGAAATCAAAAGCTTTACAGACAAGCAAAAGCTAAGAGAATTCAGCACCACCAAACTATCTCTACAACAAATGCTAAGGGAACTTCTCTAAGTGGGAAACAAAAGGGAAGAAAAGGACCTGAAACAAACCCCAAACATTTAAGAAAATGGTAATAGGAGCATACATATCGATAATTAGCTTAAATGTGAGTGGATTATATGCTCCAACCAAAAGACATAGGCTCACTAAATGGATACAAAAACAAGACCTGTATGTGTGCTGTCTACAAGAGACCCACTTCAGACGTAGGGATACATACAGACTGAATGTGAGGGGATGGAAAAAGATATTCCATGCAAATTCAAATCAAAAGAAAGCTGGAGTAGCAATACTCGTATCAGATAAAGTAGACTTTAAAATAAAGAATGTTATAAGAGACAAGGAAAGACACTACATGATGATCAAGGGATCAATCCAAAAAGAAGATATAACAATTATAAATATATATGCATCCAGTATAGGAGCACTTCCATACATAAGGCAACTGCTAACAGCTATAAAAGAGGAAATGGCCAGTAATACAATAATAGTAGGGGACTTTAACACCACACTTACACCAATGGACAGATCATCCAGACAGAAAATTAATAAGGAAACACAAGCTTTACATGGCACGATAGACCAGATAGATTTAATTGATATTTATAGGACACTCCATCCAAAAACAGCAGGTTACACTTTCCTCTCAAGTGCACATGGAACATTCTCCAGCATAGAGCACATCTTGGGTCACATATCAAGCCTCGGTAAATTGAAGAAAATTGAGAGAGAAGTCCTCCTGCCTGACTGCTTCTGAGCTGGGATGTCTGTATTTTCCTGCCTTTGGACTCAATGTGAACTGAAACCTTGGCTCTTCTTGGGTCTGGAACCTGCTGAATTTCAGACGGGAACTCACACCTCAGCTCTCCTGGGGCTCCAGCTTGCTGAATGCAGATCTAGGAATTTCTCAGTTTCCATAATCATGTGAGCCAATTCCTCATAATAAATTTACTTCTTTGTCTCTCTTTCTACCCTATTGGTTCTGTTTCTCTGGAGGGTCCTGACTGACACACGTGCAGAAGGTAGAACCAACATAATGTGGCATTGCAGTGTGTGTGTAGGATAGGAAAAAGAGCGGGGTGAGGCTGGTTCCTCTCCCCAGGCCTGGTGACTGGAGGCATGGTCCTGCTGTCAGCTGACATAGATGGCACATAGGAGAAACATAAGTTGTGTTGTGTGTGTGTGCAGAGTGTGAAGATGACTTGTTCAGTTTTATAAACATAGAGTTCATGGGGTTTGCAAGGTGTAAAGATGCATTTTAAACAGCTGGTTCTTTTATAAATGAAGTAGGAACTGTGGAAATGGATGAGAAAAGGCATGGAAGTTGATGTGGGTGTGAATGTTTTGTTGGGTCAGCAGAATATTTATTTACTGCTCAAGGGTGAGCATTTCTAGGGCAGCATGTGTGGCAGGAGGGCACTGGCTCTGTTTTGTTAAGTATGCTTGCGATCCACTCTGAAATGGTAAGTGGATTAAAGTGGAAGTTAACAACTGCAAGAAAATGGGAGAGTTAAGGGTCCAGTAAAGTGGAATAGAAGGTCTGTGGGATCCAGTGTATGGGAGAGACTATAGAATATTTTAGGCAGAATCTGTAGTTTTAATTGCTATCTTATTTCACGTACTTTTGTATATGGTTTCACACTTCAGCATAATTTAGATTCTTGACATCTATAATCATTTAACAATAATAGATAATATTTGCATTTCATATGTACTGGACTGTGCTTGATCAGTTTGTGTGTGTGTGTAGTTTATTATCTCTTTTAAATCTAATAACACATGTGTTAATTAGATCATATCCAGTGACTTGGAGGGAAATTACAGTCCTCAGTCCCTTCAGCCCAATAACAAGTTAAGAAAGAAGCATCATTTGACTTCTGCTTTACCTTAATCCCTCCTGGAACAACAGGAATTACAAAAAGTTGCAGGAGCATGGCTTCATTTTCTCTCTTCTCCTTTGTTAGCCATGCTTTGTGATTTATGTTGAGAAAAGTCATCCAAGCAAATGAGTGAAATCTGATTGTGGTTATGTAAGATTCATTTAAAGAGACAGGGATCCTTTTCTGTTTCCATGCTCTGTGTTACCCAAATAAGGGTGGATATTTAAAAATCTTGTTTTATGAATAAATATTTCATTTATGACTATTGCAAGATTATAACCTGTTAATATATTCAGTATCACTGAAAATGTTTAATCCTCTCTAGGAAAGCTTTTTCCCCGTTTGTCTTTTCCATTTTATAAGAATATATACAATAGGAACATTTGCCCACTATTATTTACTTTATTTAGTAGGCAGTGAGGGGTTTTCACCCTGAAAGTGTTGGTTTCCAGTGCTAATGCTGTTTGCATTTCTACACAGTTTCATCACTGAGGACAAATAGAAGAGGAAGTTAATTGGTTATTGGTTACCAGAAGTAGTAGATCCTATAAAAAGTAAATTATTGGCTTTTTGTTAGCAAGTACTCTGAGACATTATCAGTTATTATTGGAATAACCATATTCTTTCTGTCTTTCTATCCGTTCTGTTTGATTTCTCTTATCTGTGTATGTAATTATCGCAGTTTGGTGTAAAATCGCGGTGCACCGTGAATATTGAGGGATGAGAGGAGGTCTGTCTCAGCCAGCAGCAGGTTGTCGCCCTAAGCATTTCCCCTGATAAGGTGTCTTTTACAGATGATAACATTACTCAGTGAGGGGACCACAAAGATGACAAGAGACAGGACTTCTGCCATTCAGGAGCCCAGCAAGAAGTGGATAACATATAGAAATTGATGGGGGCTTCCCTGGTGGCACAGTGGTTAAGAATCCGCCTGCCAGTGCAGGAGACATGGGTTCGAGCCCTGGTCCAGGAAGATCCCACATGCCATGGAGCAACTAAGCCTATGCGCCACAACTACTGAGCCTGCGCTCTAGAGCCTGTGAGCCACAACTACTGAGCCCGCGCGCCACAAGTACTGAAGCCCGTGTGCCCAGAGCCCATGCTCCACAACAACAGAAGCCACCGCAATGAGAAGCCCGCGCACCGCAACGAAGAGTAGTCCCTGCTCACCACAACTAGAGAAAGCCCGTGTGCAGCAATGAAGGAAGACCCAATGCAGCCAAAAATAAGTAAATAAATTTATTTAAAAAAAAAAGAAATTGATGAATGCCATAGTGGACATGTACAGAAGCTGGTATGGAAACACACAGGCCTCTTTGCCGTGGTTGGAAGGCCTTGAAACAGAAGGCTTGGTTTTCCTTGCTCACTGTGTGGCTTTTCTCAGGCCTCTTCATCAAGTTGAGCCTGTGTTTTATGTCCTTATTGGTAAATTAGGGATAACAGCACACTTTCCAGGGTTCCTCTGAACAATTGAATTATTCCCTGGAGCTACTTTGTAAAGTGAAATGTGAATATAGATTCTTTTCTTCGATTTGGTAGCATGACTTTAGTAATTGTCATCCTCAGCATATGGCCTTATCACTCTTCTCTGAGGACACAGGAACAAACCAGAGAGGAAGAATGGTACTCGGTTTTGTGTATTCCTATCACCAGAGCCCATGCGTCTAGAACTACTCCCTTCAAATTTGCACCTGTGAGCAACTGGAGATGAGATGGCATGATCATTACTTGCCCAAAGGCACGCCAGTGAGGAGTGAGTGAGAAGCAGAAACAAGAAAGCAGCTTTGCTTCCCAACTTAGTTGTTGGGAGAATTCATTTTATGAGTCTTCCCTGAAATCATCACCTGTGAAGTTCAGCTTACTTTGCTGGAAAATTGAGTAGGTTAATAAAATATTTAAACTTATGTTCACTTTCTTAGTGGAGAACCTTTTTGAATTTTGTGAAAGAAATATGTAATCTACCTGAATAATTACCGTAGTACCCCCGGTTTTACTTGTGTGAAGTGTGAGATGGATGTCTTGAGAAGTGATTTCTAATGTTTTTCCTTTGCTCCTACGAAAAAGGAAATGTCTGTTGGCTTCAAATGAACATGTTGTCTGCCTGCTTTAATATAGAAACAGCCACGTGTCGTTAAACATGTTGCTGACGGTTCACTGCTCTGGGCACCACCACATTTGGGGATTGGCTGCATCACCTCCCTAACTTGGAGTACAGATACTGTAGTGATGAATCCCAAGCACACACTTGCATATTTGTAGTGGTCATAGTAGACACTTGTTAAATGAATGCATGCTAAATTAAAGCTTAATCCTCTGCTTCTGCCTCATCAGCTTCTCATTTTACTGAAGGAAAAAAGAGCAGTAAATTAGGTAGATTTCCAGTTTATGCTGGGGCAGGGAGAGGGTGCTGCTTTTGCCATTGTTATTATGTCCTGTTCAACTAGTGTCCCCCATTTCCAAAATAAAAAAAAAATTTTAAAAGACTTGGATGAGATCTCCTTTCACTTCCTATGTGCCAGGGGTATTTTTACATCCCTGTACATTCTCATCCTATTTCCTTCAGCCTGGGGGTGGGGGTGTGTGGGGAAACTCCTTCCTCATCAGTAAGTGCAACCCATCCACTGGTCCTTGACTCAGTCTCCTTCCGCCTGCTCCCGCGTCCCGCCCCACCTATTTTCTCTCCTGCCTCCAGCTTTTGCTTCTCCAGCTTTTTTCTTCATAATCTATAGTTGCTCATGTTTCTCACAGTGTGTCTGGCCATGTTTGCTGCAGTTACTCTCTGTGTTAAGCTGTCCCGACCCAGGTCCTCAGAAGCCTTCGCCACTCTTCACTGTCTTTGTGACTTTCCCCGTCACCCTTCAGTCCGCTCACTGTGGCTTCTGCCCACCGCCCCGACTGACCGAAGCTGCTTTGGACTTGATTGCTGGTGATTTTCTAGCTGGTAATTCCGACGTGTTTTTTTAGCTCTGCATTTTATTGGACTTCCCTCCTGCATGTAATTCTCCTTGAAACTATTCCCTAGCCTTTCATGACACTGTTGTTTTTATTCTGCTTGTACCTCTTTAATTGTTTCTTCTCTGTCTCCCTGGTGATTGTCTTTTCTCTACTCAGCCCTCAGATTGATGCTTCTCAGGGTTCCTCTTGGAGCCTCTGCTCTGGCCACTGCGCATCCCGTCCCCGAGTGATCATTACCATTTTCATCCTTCCACATCCCACCTGCACACTGATGGCTCCTAAAATGTAGCTTCAGTCTAGACCTTTTCCCCATCCTTTGGCTCATGTGGCCAGTTTCCAGGTGAATATCTTCACCTAGATTTCCTCTGGTTGCTTCCAAGTTTACATGGCCAAGACTAGCTTCTCTTTGTTTCTCCTAAGCCATTTTTCTGTTTGTATTTTTACTGATCATTTGGTAGCACCGTCGTCCACCCAGTCACCTAATTCAGAATCACGGGATGCATTTATTCCTACTCTACTCTAATGCCTGTCAGTCAGTCAGCTGGCTTCCCTTTGTGTTTCCTTTCCAGTCTTCCACTGTAACTGCTTGTTTCATTTCTCTCATCACTTGATATCAGGACTGATAGGAGTGACTCTGAGCTGATCTTTCAGTGTCTCATTGGGTCCTTCTCCAGTGTCTCCTTCACAAAGCCCATAGAGTGATCTGTGAAATGAAAATGCGACCATTTCACTTTCCTACATTATACTGTTTATTGTCCTATTCCTGCTTCCACTGCTGACATCAGTATTTCTCAGATGTGGTTGCATAGATGTATGCATGTGCTGTAGAACATTCAGTGAAAATTTTGTGTGTACGTCTTACTGATAATCATTTTACAAACAACAGCCTTTTTGTGTTTACGATGGCATCTCTGTCACAGAATGACCTAAAGTTACTAAGTTAAGCCTGAACTGCAGTATATGTCTCAGCTGATGTCAGAAAATTCTGATGGTTATATATATAGTTTCAAGGATCTATGACATACACACACACACACACACACACACACACACACACACACACAGATATAGACAGATATACTTAATAATTATAAATAAGTACACATACATATATACATTGTTTATATAGTTATTTTTATATATTAGGTATATGTGTGGGTATATAGATAATTTTTCCAACTTACACTCACTCTACACTCTACATATAAATTCTGAGGTCCTTAATATCTCTTTTAAGATCTTTTGTGACCGGCCTCTACGTATTTCTCCAACTTAATATCTTGCCTTATATTTTCTATAAAAAGAACATGAAACTACTGGTGGGTCCTTATATATACAGTGCTTTTCTTTTCCTTCTTAAGTTGTGCTTTTGTGCATACCCTTTGGTAGATGGAATTCTCTTCTCTTCTTCCATTCCCCCAACTTTTTAACTTGGAATTCTTGCTTATGTGTTATAAATTAGTTCTACCATCACTTCTTCCAGGAGGCACTGGTCTAACTGGGGTGGGCTGTTCAGTGTTCCTCCTATTTTCATAGTGCCCTGAGCGTATCTCTATCTTACATACACCTGTTGTTTTGCAGATACCTGTTGGAATCTATACCAGACAGTGACCTCCTTCAGGTTTCGTGGTCTCTCCTCTGTACCTTTCAAGCATGGCCTTGACTGGGAGATAGTGACTTGACAAAACATGGGTGAATCATCTGTGCTTTCTACCAGATAAAGACCTTGTCTGCAGTCAGTCTAAGCAATTTCATTCACAGTTTCTCCTCTGTCAATTTTTATACTACTGCTTTTCAAATGTTTAATACATATTTCATGCTTCATTTAGTATTTTAAGTTAGAAAAATCAGTGTTTAGTTTTTATATGAAGAAATGTTAGGGACTTCCCTGGTGGCCCAATGGTTAAGACTGTGCTTCCAAAGCAGGGGATGCAGGTTCGATCCCTGGTCAGGGAACTAAGATCCCACAAGCTGTGCGGTGCAGCAAAAAAAAAAAAAAAAAAAAAAAAGATACAGAAAGATAACACTTCTGTTCCTTTCTATTTCAGGAGGTCCATCTTCCCAGTTGCAGGCTCAGGAACCTAGAAATTCTGAAAACACTTCGACTCTGCTGGAAGATTCTGGGTGCGTTTTATCAAATGATCAGAGAACTGAACCTTCAGAGATGACCGAGCATTCTGGGGAGAGCTGCATCTCCACCCCCTTCCCACCACTGTCCATTGTGAACAGACCTTATGCTCCTCTGGAAAAGCCTCTGTCTTCTCACATGCAGTTCTTACAACGTCTGCTTGGACTGAAGACCTTGACCGAGTCAGAAAGTCTGAAAACAGACTTAAGCCACTTTGAAAACGCCTCTTCCACAGTATCCGATTCTGTTTTTCAGTTGCTGGATGGCTTGATCACTTTTTACCGAGAACCCAAACTTCCTTGTTCAAGCTTCTGGATCGAAGCTGTGGATACTTTAGCTAGACTGATCGGTGATTGTAACTTATCTAATCATATTCTTAAAAAGTGTTCCAAGAAGTTGGAAGAATTCGAGAAGACCCTGCTCCAGGTTATTTTAAGCAACAACCATATCAATCGGGTAAGTAATGCATCTTTTCTTTGTATGAAATACCATGTCAGTAGTTTGGGTGAGCACGCCCACTGGGCAGTGCCTGTTGTGGTCCCTTGGCCTCGTGGCTCAGTCTCCATCTGGACCTTGTTTTGCAGCCATCTGGAGTTCTGACCCAGCAACATCTGCTTGGGTCCTCACGACCCAGCTGTGGCCTCTGATGCCACAGCTTTGTTCTCTCCATAGACGCCTGTGCTTTCAAGTTTATGCTTCTCCACTTTGAGTTACCTTCCCTGTTTTTTTAATTGGTATCTTTGGATACTTCTCTTTTTTTAAAAAAAAAATTTATTTATTTATTTATTTTGGGCTGTGTTGGGTCTTTGTTGCTGCACACAGGCTTTCTCTAGTTGCGGCGAGCGGGGGCTATTCTTCGTTGCAGTGTGTGGGCTTCTCATTGCCATGGCTTCTCTTGTTGTGGAGCAGGGCCTCTAGGCACACGGGCTTTGGTAGTTGTGGCACGCGGGCTCAGTAGTTGTGGCTCACGGGCTCTAGAGCGCAGGCTTAGTAGTTGTGGCACATGGGCTTAGTTTCTCCACAGCATGTGGGATCTTCCCGGAGCAGGGATCGAACCCGTGTCCCCTGCATTGGCAGGCGGATTCTCAACCACTGCACCACTGAGGAAGCCCTGGATGCTTCCCTTTTGTTTTCCCATGCCTACATTTACTTCCTATTGCTCAAAAAGTCTCTATGCTTTTCAGAACACCACTTATACTTATGGTTTTCCAATCTGTAACGTCTATGACTGTTAAATTCCTCAGGATGGATTACCTGTACTATATTGAGTTTGTTCTTTCTCTGGCATTGACTAGCAGATGCCTGAAGGTCAAAGACTGTTTTTCTCTTCTGTTAGAATTTCCCTTGTAAGTGGCATAATACTCCGTGGACCTACTGCAGATGTGGGTTAATAGAATACATTGGCTGAGGAACAGATACTATATGGCATTGTTTTGGTTTTTGTTTTTCTTATTTACTTAACATGGCTTAGAAAAGTTGACTCAGGGATTCTTTTCTTACAGGTGACATTGAGGTAACCTGAAGTTGTTTTGTTGTTTGGCTCTTGAGACATAATGGAGAGTTTCTTTTTGGTATTACTTTCTATCTTCTTCACTATCTTATCCTTTGGGATGGTTGTAAATGCCTTCATATTTTAATCTTTTTTAATTGACTACTAAAAATATCAGAGGAGACCAAAAGGTCCATTTAACTTATTTACTACATTTCATTGGGTAAAGGTTCACAAGGTTGTTGGACCTTGTTTTTTCTGATACCTCTCTGTCTCATGTTTGTTCCCAGTGTCATCTAATGCTCAGAGTTTTTGTACAATATCGGCTTTACCTGAATTTTCAAAACTCAGACAGAATTGAACTAATAAGCTGATTTGTTGCACGTCCATCTGTTCTTTCCTTCTCTATTAAGGTATGATTTGATCAGTATTATAGAAAACTTTACAATTAAGCTTTTGGTATTTTGAAAGATACTGAATTTTCTGTCTAGGAAACTGAAAATTTTTTCTACCTCATATGGTCAATCAGGAATTAAATATCAGATTTGCCATGGTTTCTATCTGCAATATATAATCAGCTTCTTAGCCATCAATAAATACCTCGAATACTTAATATTCCTAAATCTGTTTTTTTGCATATGTTTGCTCTCTTCTTTTAAAACTACTTTAAACAGGTTTTGTGTGACTTGGAGCCTTCCAGATACTAGCATTCATATTCCGTATCAGTTACCAGATGATGCAAATGTTTTTTCAGTCTAGTCTTTCTCTCACTGAAGGATTGGCCAACACAAGAGTAGAGTTGGGAACTGTATGTATAGAAGAAACTTGTGATGGTACAGGTGGGTCTGAAGTGTATTTTCATACCATGTATCAGGGTACAAGCCATTGCTGAGTAGTTGGTCAGCAGTGGAAGAATGAGTGAATGAGAGGCTTTGTTGTTTAGCCAATATCTAATTGTTATCTTGGTCCTGTGTCTGCCTGGGAAGGTTAAACTGTCCTCTGCTTGCAGTTACCTCTACTTTTCTTGGAGAGGTCATTGTTGCCATTTAGAGAAAGTAGGATCATAAAATTGCTCACTGCATTCACAGTTAGGATGATGGTTCATAAATAAGTTTTAATGACTTTATCTCTGGGGATTTTTCTTCTCCCCAGCAAAAGCATCTTAGACTAAATCATTCAAACTTTTGTCATTATTACTACCATCATTATTATTATTACCATTGTCATCTTGTTCCAGATATGTTCACAAAACTTCTTTAGTAGAAAAATTGACTAACATTTACTCTTTATAAATGCTTTTCTGTGTTTTTTTAGCTTTCCTTGAGTAATAAACAAAATCTCAAGAAAGAATATATCCTGACATGAAATATAGGATAGCTCCTACTATTATATTTTTTATTGATACTATTCTTGATTTATTAAAACAAAATATCCTAGTTTAGGGGGAAAAAGTACTTCTTTTGAAAAACCTTGTTTCCATAGATTGGAAGTGTTTAATTAAATTATACTGGTTAAAAACATGAGCCCTGCTATTGATTTCATTAAAGTGAAACTGTGTTTGTGCAATGTGATAAGAAAAGGTGTGGTATGAATACTTTAATATTCTGACTGAGGGATTTCATGTATCTATAATTCATGTACAGGCAGGTTTTAAATAAAATCTAAATAGTCAACAACATGTTCTCAACACATTCAGTAGTAAAATTATTCTGACCATAACTTAGTCTTTCTTTAATGATACCAATAAGAACTTGGTATCTTTCAAAATCTTGAGGTCATCATGATGAATATCAGTTATATTAGAGCTGCATATACATATATATATATGTGTGTGTATATATATATATACATATGTTCAAGAAATAGGAGATTGAAATGAGATATCTTAGAAATTATTTTGAGTAATTCTCTGATATTAGCTTGGTTGAAATTATTAATAAGTTTAGGGGAAAGTATATGATTTCTGATTTTTTTAGATTTGGATAAATCCTATTTATTTTTGTGCTTTTTTTAAGGAACTTTATATTATGTTTATTTAATAACAAATTTTTTAGGAATTGTTATCTTAGTTCCATGTCTGTATTATATTTTTAGGATAACCATTAGGCGTAGGACTTGAAGGTATAGTCTATAGTGTGACATTTGACAGGCATGGAAGATATGTATCTTGAAACCAGATGGCTTCCAGGGGTCTGCAATGGGCCTGTTCTACGGGTCCTGGGATGCAATGGTGACTTGACTTGGGTTGAACTGTCTTCTACTTACAGGCTCCAGTATGGCACCTTCCTCATTCCTCTGGGTACTTGCTTGGGGTCAGGAAGGTTTCCCTTTGAGTTATTTAATGCCCTTTGTTTGACTGACAAACTGACCTTTCCTATACTTCCAGACTTCCAAATGTGTTTATTTCTATGATTAGAAACAGCATGAGCTAATCCTAGCATTGTATGGCCACCTGTTTCTACTATCATGGAAGTTTAACACTAGAATGCTTATAGTTCTATTTAGATTTTGCAGTGGTATCTTCGTCTTAAATTTTCATTTGTTTTAAAGAGATGGGAATGATTATATTACGTTAAATATCAAAACCTATAGTTATCATTGCTTTTTAGATATTTAGCATACATTGCTAAATCCTAGAGACACAATAGTGAGTTACTTAGAACACAGATTCTTCAGGTTTCTTATTTTTTTAAACCGTAAAACAACTCCCAGACATATTAGTTGTGAAATTGGAAAAAAAACTGATTATCAAATAGACATTAAATTAGAATCTTTGGTATGTATGGTAAGCAGAATAATCACATCCTAATCCCTGGAGCTTGTGAATATGTTACCTTCCATGACAGCAGGTGGGTGGGATTGCAGGTTGCTTATCAACTGACCTTGGGATGAGGTTTTCCTGGATTACCCACCTGGGCCCAGTACCCACAAGGGTGCTTGTAAGTGAAAGAGGGTGGCAGGAGAGTCAGTGTCCAAATCAGAGAGAATTTTGAAGATGCTATGCTGCTTGCTGTAGAGATGGAGGAGGGGGCCGAGAGCCAAGAAATGCAGGCTGGAGAAGGCAGGGAAATGGGCTCCACAAGGATCGCAGGCCTGCCAGCCCCTTCCTTTGGCCCAATGAGACCCCTTCAGACTCCTGACCCCCAGAACTGTAACGGAATAAATGTATGTTCTTTTGAGCCACTAAGTTTGCGGTAGTTTGATACAGCAGCAACGGGATGTAATAAGCTGTGTTCCCCATTTTCATACAGTAACTCTGTGAGATACGTGTGGTTGCCATTCTTATTTCCACTTGATAGATAGGAAAGATGAGGCTCAGAAAACTAGTTAGCGGTGCTGTGCACACTAGCCCCTCGAATGAGGACGGCATGTGGCTGTGCTTGCTCGCTCCCTTCTCTCTCCTCACAATCCTCAAATCCAGAAGACTGACCCAGATGTCTGCAGGTATCGCCTACAGAGTCCTCTTCCCACCTGCTCCCGGCTCCCTGATGCTCATCCCTTCCTGCCAGAGTCCTGACTCGTCTGGCCCCATCTGATCCCCCGCCTCACGGCTGGGAGTCCGGCGGTGGCCCCGCTGGATCCGCGAGGAGGCACGTTCCTCATCGCAGCCCGTGGGGCCCTTTCCTACGGCCTCATCCAGCCTCTTTGGCCTTACCTCTCTCCATTCCATCCTAAACCTTCTTCACCCGGTCAGGCAGACGTGTTTGTGGTTGTCCGAGGACTTGCTGTTCTGTCCCTGCCCTCTGTGCTGCAGGACCTTCCAGGCCCTTCTGCTGTCCAGCCAGTTCCACCCGGCTTTCCAGACGGAGCTTGAGGCTCAGCTCCCTGGCGAAGCTTCCCTCGTCCCCTGCCTCCGTCTCCCTTTCCTTTGGCTGATTAAATACCTTCCCATGAATTCACCGCAGCACACGTCTCACTGTGCAGGGGCTCCTGACTCGGATTTATCCTCCATCAGAATCCAGTCTCTGGGCCAGTGCCAGGCTGTCCTCACTCTGTCCTCAGGGCTCCATGTGGTGCTTGGTGGGGTGGGTTTGGGGGTCTCACTGTAGCTGGTGCAGGTGGGGTCTAGGCTCCTCCCGTGGCCTTTGCTCCCACAGGGGGCTGGGCCACAGTCTTTTCCTGTGATGTTTGGCAGCTTTAGGGAGGTTATCTTTTAAAGCTCTCCGTCTTGCTAGGATGCCCCTTTTCTGTCCTTTGGCTAGGGGAGCAGACTTCTATTGTTGTTGTTTTTGTCTGTACCCAGTGGCATTTCTGGGTTGTTGGCTTTTTTATTTCCAAATGTGGGATAAACGAGACAAAAAGGAAATCAGATTTATTTTTTGTTTTTTGAGGAACTTCCATACTGTTTTCCATAGTGACTGCACCAATTTATATTCCCGCTTTTCTCCACACCCTCTCAATCCCACTCCTGGGCATATATCTGGAGAAAACCATAACTCGAAAAGATACGTGCTCCCCAATATTGACAGCAACACTGTTTACAATAGCCAAGACATGAAAACAACCTAAATATTTAACCATTGACAGATGAATGGATAAAGAATATGTGGTATATATACACAATGGAATATTACTCAGCCATAAAAAAGAATGAAATAATGCCATTTGCAGCAACATGGATGGACCTAGAGATTGTCATACTAAGTGAAGTAAGTCAGACAGAGAAAGACAAGTATCATATGACATCACTTATATGTGGAATCTAAAAAAAATGGTGCAAATGAACTTATTGACAAAATAGAAATAGACCCACAGACATGGAAAGCAAGCTTATGGTTACCAAAGAGGAAAGGTGGGGAGGGATAAATTAGGAGTTTGGGATTGATATATACACGTTAGTATATGTAAAATAACCGACAAGGAACTACTGTACAGCACAGGGAGCTATACTCAGTATTTTGTAATAACCTACAAGGGAAAAGAATCTGAGAAAGAAGATATATATATGTATATGTACATGTATATATATGTATAACTGAATCACTTTTCTGTACACTTGAAACTAACACAACATTGTAAATGAACTATACTTCAATTTAAAAAAACAAACAAAACAAAAACCTAAGTAATTACAGAAAAAAAAAAGAAAACCGGAGAACTCACCACCTAGTCCTTCTTTGGTCCTAAGGTTCGTAGCCTGTCCACCTGTCAGTCTTCTTGGGTGTGTTTTAAATATAATGCCTAGGGTTTTTAGTACTTAGTGAGAGGATGAGAGATACGCAAGTCCACTTTCCAGAAGTGGAAACCTGTGAATGTATTTTTAAAATACGTACTATTCCATAGTATAATGACAAAGAGCTAGCCCTCTGTCCCACCCGAGACCACCAGGTCTGTACTCCTCTTCTGCCCCCACTTACACCTGTGCTTTTAAACAAAAGGCTTATGCTCCTATTTCTCAGGTTATTTTCATTTTTATCTGTTCGTGTTTTATCATAGAAGACAAAAATTTATGTCTTATGTGGCTGTTCTCCTCAATCATAGTTTTGTCATAGTTTTGGTTAAGTAAATATTACATATTCATATTATTATAAATATGTCATGACATATTTGTATTATTATAAACATGCCAAGACGTATTTGTACTATTATAAACATGCCAAGACGTATTTGTACTATTATAAACATGCCATGACGTATTTGTATTATTATAAATATGCCATGATGTATTTGTATTATTATAAATATGTTACTGCATAATTATATTATTATAAAGATGTAATTTTTAACACCAACACATCTAATATACAATGGTTTCATTTCCTTTTTTTACAGCTTTTTTTTTCTTTAGGATTTTTTTTTCCACTTGCTTAGTTTTCTGCATACCTATAATTGATGCTTCTTTCATATACTTTGACAGGGTTGTAAACATCCTCTCAGTATGGCCAAACAAATTAAGTCACTTATCAGTTCCATCTTTTACTTTAAGATACACCTTCTGGAGCCCTTCATCTTCCTGTTCTCATCTGGGCTGAGCTTCCTGTGTCTCTGATCAGCTTTATTCCATGGACTTCTTTTAATCACCACCCTGGGAATTCCCTTTGCTGCTTTTTTGTGCTATGGTCTCTGAGTCCCTAGATCTCATCTATTCCTTTCCTTAGTTTATAACTTCATTTAGGTGATGCACATTGTTTACGAGCTCACTTAGAATGGATTCCTGGGATGTAAACTTGAAAAATATTTGTTTGCTTAAAATATTTTATTCCAACTTTAAACTTTATTGGTGGATTAGGATAGATTTCTGGTTGGAAATCATTTTTTCCGTAGAATTTATAACATTTTTCTACTAACTTCTGGATTCCAGTGTTTCTAATGAGATTTCCAGTGTAATTCTGATTGTAATTCCTTCAACGTGATCTATCCCTCAACCTCACACACCCGCAGAAGCACTTAGGATCTCTCCTGTTTCCGTTGTTTTGTAATTACAGATGGTGTACCTCAGTGTGGGTCTTTCTCTTGAGTCCTTGGTGGGTCTTTGAATTTGGGATTCCATCTTTCAGTTCTGAAAAATTTTTGAATAGTTTTTCTCATATATTTCTGCCTTTTCTCTGTATCCTTTGTCTAGAACAGTTCTTGGTCTGATCCTCTAGATTTCTTATCTTTTTTTCTTGTACTGTTTATTCTTTTCCTTTTTCTTTTTCCTGGGAGATTTCTTCAACTTTTTCTTTTAGCCATTCTATTGAATTTTTATTTCTGCTGAAATATTTTTCGTTTGTATGAGTTCCTGTTCTCTTGATTGTTCCTTTTCATAGCTCCCAGTTCTTGTTTTATGTACAGTAATGTGTAAAACTTTTATATTTTCCTTGTTCCCTGCTTTGCCTCTATTTTCTTCTGGTCTTGATTTCCCCATCTCAGTTGATCACTGTTTTTCATGTGCCTTGAACTAACCTGGAAAGATGGGCAAGATTTAGAAGGGCCCCCTGAAAGATAACTTGGGGGAGGTATACCAGCTGCTTGACAAGAGACACTGAGGCAGGGGGAAGCTTGGAGAGCCCTGGAACTGCTGCAGTCTGGGGGGTTCGGTTGGGAAGGAGTGGAGCTTTGGAAGACATGCGCCTAACGAGATGAGAAGGTCCAAGTAGTGAAAGTTCTTCTATTGTTTTGTTAAATAACTCAAGTGTCTTCTGCAGCCCTGAGGTATAAGGTGTACAATTTAAAATCATGTGCACAATTTTGTGTGTTGGAGCATGTGCTCTTTTTCCTAGGAGGGCGCTCATCCTTTTCATGTGATTCCGAAACGATGCTGTGATCCCCAAACGATGCTGTGATCCCCAAAGTAAACAACATCTGGGAAAACCATTGAGATTGACTTGCACACCCCACCCAAATAAATACGTCAAAACATGACTCAAATCTTACTTCACTCATAAATTCTGTCTTATCAATTTGATCCTGAAATGGGCTCCTCTTCTGAACTTCTGTAGTGATTATTGTCTACATAATTCACTTTTCAGTTTGCCATATGCTGTATTATTTCAGCTTATCTAGTATGGCTTGAATTTTTTTAATGTTTTATTAAACCTGTCAAATGTTTTTATCACAGAGATTAACAGCTTAGGTTAGCACGCCCAAATTTTATTTACTAGCGCTGGACTTAGATAACTGATATCGGAGTTCCACATCTATAAAATGGGGACAGTAAATGTGAGTACCTCATAGGGCTGTTGGGAATTTTCAACGTGTAGATGCAAATGAAGTGCTTATTAGCATAATATCAGGTATCATATGCTCTCCTGAGGAAGGGCCATATCCTATTTTCTCTACTATTCCTGATATAATGCTGAGCTCATTCCAGGAGCAAAATGAAGTGTTTTTGTGAATTGAAAATAAGAGAATGAAAGTAAATGACAAGTTATACTTCATATACTCCTATATACTTAAATACCATCTTTTGTCTTTTGGTCAAATTTTTCTGTGTATAAAACCTTCCCAAGGAGCAGCTCTGTCTTACTGACACTGTAATGACATTCCTGAAGCACCTCCATGTACTAGGCAGCAGGGCCTCATTTTGTGGTGTCACAAACTTACCCTTCCAATGGCCACAGCTTCCCACTGACCGATGAGCTTATTAGCAGGTATCATGGATTTTTCTTCCTATTTTAATTATAGAAAATCAATTTTAGGGACTTCCCTGGTGGTCTAGTGGTTAAGACATTGCCTTCCAATGCAGGGGTGCAGGTTCAATCCCCAGTTGGGGAGCTAAGATCCCACATGCCTTGCAGCCAAAAATATGAAACATAAAACAGAAGCACTGTTGTAACAAATTCAATAAAAACTTTAAAAATGGTCCACATAGCGGGAAACTTCAAGGTGGCGGAGGAGTAAGATGTGGAGATCACCTTCCTCCCCACAAATACATCAGATATACATCTACATGTGGAACAACTCTTACAGAACACCTACTGAAGACTGGCAGAAGACCTCAGACTTCCCAAAAGGCAAGAAAACCCCACGTACCTGGGTAGGGCAAAAGAAGAAAAGAAAAAACAGAGACAAAAGAATAGGGATGGGACCTGCATCTCTGGGAGGGAGCTGTGAAGGAGGAAAAGTTTCCACACACTAGGAAGCCCATTCACTGGCGGAAACGGGGGGTGGGCGGGGAGGAAGCTTCGGAGCCACAGAGGAGAACACAGCAACAGGGGTGCAGAGGGCAAAGTGGAGAGATTCCTGCACAGAGGATCGGTGCCAACTGGCACTCACCAGCCTGAGAGGCGTGTCTGCTCACCCGCTGGGGCAGGTGGGGGCTGGGAGCTGAGGCTCAGACTTTGGAGGTCAGACCCCAAGGAGAGGACTGGGGTTGGCTGTGTGAACACAGCCTGAAGGGGCTAGTGCACCACAGTGAGCCAGGAGGGAGTCTGGGAAAAAGTCTGGAGCTGCCTAAGAGGCAAGAGATCATTGTTTCAGGCTGCGCGAGGAGAGGGGATTCAGAGCACTGCCTAAACGAGCTCCAGAGAGAGGCATGAGCCATGGCTATCAGCACGGACACCAGAGACCAACATGAAATGCTAAGGCTGCTGCTGCAGCCACCAGGAATCCTGTGTGAAACCACAGGTCACTATCCAGACCTCACCCCACCCCAGGAGGCTGTGCAGCCCGCCACTGCCAGAGTCCTGTGATACAGGGACAACTTCATTGGGAGAACACATGGCGCGCCTCAGGCTGTTGCAACATCACATCAGCCTCTGCTGCCGCAGGCTCACCCCGCATTCTGTACCCCTCCCTCCCCTGGCCTCAGTGAGCCAGAGGCCCCTAATCAGCTGCTACTTTAACTTCGTCCAATCTGGGCAGGAACAGACGCCCTCAGGCAACCTACACGCAGAGGCGGGGCCAAATCCAAAGCTGAACCCTGGGAGCTGTGCGAACAAAGAAGAGAAAGGGAAATCTCTCCCAGCAGCCTCAGGAGCAGCGGATTAAAGCTCCACAATCAACTTGATGTACCCTGCATCTGTGGAATACCTGAATAGACAACGATTCATCCCAGAATTGAGGCAGTGGACTTTGGGAGCAACTGTAGACATGGGGTTTGTTTTCTGCATCTAATTTGTTTCTGGTTTTGTTTATCTTAGTTTAGTATTTACAGCTTATTATCATTGGTAGATTTGTTTATTGATTTGGTTGCTCTCTTTTTTTCTTTATATATATTTTTCCTTTTTATTCTGAGTGTGTATGTGTATGCTTCATTGTGTGATTTTGTCTGGTATAGCTTTGCTTTTACCATTTGTCCTAAGGTTCTTTCTGTCCATTTTTTTTTCTTTTTTTAGTATAGTTTTTAGTGCTTGTTATCATTGGTGGATTTCTTTATTGGTTTTGTTGCTCTATTCTTTCATTCTTTTTTATTTATTGCTTTTAAATTTTTATTTTTAATATTATATTGTTTTTATTTTAATAATTTTATTTTATTTATTTATTTTTCTTTCTTTCTTTCTTTCTTTGTCCTCCATTTTCTTCTGACCTGTGCGGGTGACAGGGTCTTTGTGCTCCAGCTGGGTGTCAGGCCTGAGCTTCTTAGGTGGGAGAGCTGAGTCCAGGACATTGGTCCACCAGAGACCTCCTGGCCCCACATAATATCAAATAGCAAAAGCTCTCCCAGAGATCTCCATCTCAATGCTAAGACCCAGCTCCACTCAACGACCAGCAAGCTACAGTGCTGGACACCGCATGCCAAACAACTAGCAAGACAGGAAAACAACCCCATACATAAGCTGAGAGGCTGCCTGGAATCATAATAAGTTCACAGAAACCTCAAAACACGCCACCGGATGCAGCCCAGCCCACCAGAAAGGCAAGATCCAGTCTCACCCACCAGAACACAGGCACCAGTCCCCTCCACCAAGAAGCCTGCACAGCCCAGTGACCAACCTTACGCACTGGGGGAAGACACCAAAAACAATGGGAAATACGAAACTGCAGCTGGCAAAAAGGAGACCCCCAAATGCAGTAAGTTAAGCAAAATGAGAAGACAGAGAAATACACAGAAGATCAAGGATCAAAGTAAAAACCTACCAGACCAAACAAATGAAGAGGAAATAGGCAGTCTACCTGAAAAAGAATCCACAGTAATGATAGTAAAGATGATCCAAAATCTTGAAACTAGAATGGAGAAAATACAAGAAACATTTAACTAGGAAATTGAAGAACTCAAGAGCAAACAAACAATGATGAACAACATAATAAATGACATTAAAAATTCTCTAGAAGGAATCAATAGCAAAATAACTGAAGCAGAAGAACAGATAAGTGACCTGGAAGATAAAAGAGCAGAAATAGCTAACACAGAGGAGAATAAAGAAAAAAGAATGAAAAGAATTGAGGATAGTCTCAGAGACCACTGGGACAACATTAAATGCACCATGATTCATATTATAGGGGTCCCAGAAGAAGAAGAGAAAAAGAAAGGGACTGAGAAAATATTTGAAGAGATTATAGGTGAAAACTTCCCTAATATGGGAAAGGGAATAGTCAATCAAGTCCAGGAAGCTCAAGAAACCCATACAGGATAAATCCAAGCAGAAACATGCCAAGACATATATTACTCCAAATATCAAAAATTAAATACAAAGAAAAAATGTTAAAAGCAGCCAGGGGAAAGCAACAAACAACATACAGGGGAATCCCCATAAGGTTAAGAGCTGATCTTTCAGCAGAAACTCTGCAAGCCAGAAGGCAGTGGCAGGACATATTTAATGTGATGAAGGAGAAAAACCTGCAACCAAGAATACTCTACCCAGCAAGGATCTCATTCAGATTCAATGGAGAAATTAAAACCTTCACAGACAAGCAAAAGCTAAGAGAATTCATCACCACCAAACCAGCTTTACAGCAAATGCTACAGGAACTTCTCTAGGCAGGAAACACAAGAGAAGGAAAAGAGCTACAATAACAAACCCAAAACAATTAAGAAAATGTTAATAGGAACATACATATCGATAATTACCTTAAATATAAATGGATTATATGCTCCAACCAAAAGACAGAGACTGGCTGAATGGATACAAAATTAGGGCCTGTATATATGCTGTCTACAAGAGACCCACTTCACACCTAGGGACAGATACAGACTGATAGTGAGCGGATGGAAAAAGAAATTCCATGCAATGGAAATCAAAAGAAAGCTGGAGTAGCAATTCTCATATCAGACAAAATAGACTTTAAAATAAAGACTGCTACAGGAGACAAAGAAGGACACTACCTAATGATCAAGGGATCAATCCAAGAAGAAGATATAACAATTGCAAATATTTATGCACCCAACATAGGAGCACCTCAATACATAAGGCAAATACTAACAGCTATAAAAGGGGAAATCGACAGTAACACGGTAACAGTAGGGGACTTTAACACCCCACTTTCACCAATGGGCAGATCATCCAAAATGAAAATAAATAAACACAAGCTTTAAATGATACATTAAACAAGATATACTTAATTTGTATTTATAGGACATTCCATCCAAAAACAACAAAATATACTTTCTTCTCAAGTGCTCATGGAACATTCTCCAGGATAGATCATATCTTGGGTCACAAATCAAGCCTTGGTAAATTTAAGAAACTTGAAATTGTATCAAGTATCTTTTCTGACCACAACGCTATGAGACTAGATATCAATTACAGGAAAAAGTCTGTAAAATATACAAACACATGGAGGCTAAACAGTACAATACTAAATAACCAAGATATCACTGAAGAAATTAAAGAGGAAATCAAACAATACCTAGAATAAATGGCAATGAAAACACAATGACACAAAACCTATGGGAAGCAGCAAAAGCAGTTCTAAGAGGGAAGTTTATAGTAATACAGTCCTACCTCAAGAAACAAGAAACATCTCAAATAAACGACTTAACCTCATGCATAGCGCAATTAGAGAAAACAAACTAAAAAACCCCAAAGTTAGCAGAAGGAAAGAAACCATGAAGATCAGATCAGAAATAAATGAAAAAGAAATGAAGGAAACGATAGCAAAGATCAATAAACTAAAAGCTGTTTCTTTGAGAAGATAACCAAAATTGATAAACCATTGCCAGATTCATCAGGAAAAAAGGGAGAAGACTCAAATCAATAGAATTAGAAATGAAAAAAGGAGAGATAACAACTGACATTGTAGAAATACAAAGGATCGTGAGAGATTACTACAAGTAACTATATGCCAATAAAATGACGACCTGGAAAAAATGGACAAATTCTCAGAAAAGCACAACCTTCCAAGATTGAACCTGGAGGAAATAGAAAATATAAACAGATCAATCACAAGTGCTGAAATTGAAACTATGATTAAAAATCTTCCAACAAATAAAAGCCCAGGACCAGACGGCTTCACAGGTGAATTCTATCAGACATTTAGAGAAGAGCTAACACCTCTCCTTCTCAACCTCTTCCAAAATATAGCAGAGGTAGGAACACTCCCCAACTCATTCTACAAGGCCACCATCACCCCCATACCAAAATGAGGCAAAGATGTCACAAAAAAAGAAAACTACAGGCTAATATCACTGGTGAACATGGATGTAAAAATCCTCAGCAAAATACTAGCAAACAGAATCCAACAGCACATCAGAGGGATCATACACCAGGATCAAGTGGGGTTTATCCAAGGAATGCAAGGAATCTTCTACATATGCAAATCAATCAATGTGATACACCATAATAACAAACTGGAGGGCAAAAACCATATGATCATCTCAATAGATGCAGAAAAAGCTTTAGTAAAAATTCAACACCCATTTTTGATAAAAACCCTCTAGAAGGTGGGCATAGAGCAAACTTACCTCAAAATAATAAACTCCATATATGAGAAACCCACAGCCAACCTTGTTCTCAATGGTGAAAAAATGAAACCATTTCCACTAAGATCGGAACAAGACATGGTTGCCCACTCTCACCACTATTATTCAAAATAGTTTTAGAAGTTTTATCCACAGCAATCAGAGAAGAAAAAGAAATAAAAGAATCCAAATCAGAAAAGAAGTAAAGCTGTCACTGTTTGCAGATGACATGGTACTATACATAGAGAATCCTAAAGATGGTACCAGAAAACTACTAGAGCTAATCAATGAATTTGGTAAAGCAGCAGGATACAAAATTAATGCACAGAAATCTCTTGCATTCCTATATGCTAATGCTGAAAAATCTGAAAGAGAAATTAAGGAAACAATCCCATTTACCATTTCAACAAGAAGTATAAAATACCTAGGAATAAACCCACCTAAGGAGACAAAAGACCTGTATGCAGAAAACTATTGAACACTGATGAAAGAAATTAAAGATACCAGCAGATGGAGAGATAAACCATGTTCTTGGATTGGAAGAATCAACATTGTTAAAATGACTATAGTACCCAAAGCAATCTACAGGTTCAGTACAATCCCTATCAAACTACCAATGGCATTTTTTACAGAACTAAAACAAAAAATATCATAATTTTTATGGAAACACAAAAGACCCTGAATAGCCCACGCAATCTTGAGAAAGAAAAACTGAGCTGGAGGAAACACGCTCCCTGGCTTCAGAGTATACTACAAAGCTATAGTAATCAAGGCAGTATGGTACTGGCATTAAAACAGAAATACAGATCAATGGAACAGGATAGAAAGCCCAGAGATAAACCCACACACATATGGTCACCTTATTTTTGATAAAGGAGGCAAGAATATACATTGGAGAAAAGACAGCACTTCAGTAAGTGGTGCTTGGAAAACTGGACAGCTACATGTCAAAGAATGAAATTAGAACACTCCCTAACACTATACACAAAAATAAACTTATAATGGATTAAAGACTTAAATGTAAGGCCAGACATTATAAAACTCTTAGAGGAAAACATAGAACACTCTGTGACATAAATCACAGCAAGATCCTTTTTGACCCACCTCCTAGAGAAATGGAAATAAAAATAAAAATAAACAAATGGGACCTAATGAAGCTTAAAAACTTTTGCACAGCAAAGGAAAACATAAACAAGACTAAAAGACAGCCATCAGAATGGGAGAAAATATTTGCAAACGAATCAATGGACAAAGGATTAATCTCCACAATATACAAGCAGCTCATGCAGCTCAATATCAAAAAACAAACAACCCAATCCGCTAATTGGCGAAGACATAAATAGACGTTTCTCCAAAGAAGATATACAGGTTGCCAACAAACACATGAAAGGATGCTAATCATCACTAATCATTAGAGAAATGCAAATCAAAACTACAATGAGGTATCACCTCACACCGTCAGAATGGCCATCATTAAAAAATCTACAAACAATAAATGCTGGAGAGGGTGTGGAGAAAATGGGACCCTCCTGCACTGTTGGTGGGAATGTAAATTGATACAGCCATTATGGAGAACAGTATAGAAGGTCCTTATAAAAGTAAAACTAGAACTACCATACAACCCAGCAATCCCACTACTGGACATATACCCTGAGAAAACTGTCATTCAAGAACAGTCATGTACCACAATGTTCATTGCAGCTCTATTTACGATAGCCAGGACATGGAAGCAATCTAAGCGTCCATCGACAGATGAATGGATAAAGAAGATGTAGTGCATATATGCAATGGAATATTACTCTGCCTTAAAAAGAAAAGAAATTGAGTTATTTGTAGTGAGGTGGGTTTACCTAGAGACTGTCATATAGAGTGAAGTAAGTCAGAAAGAGAAACAAATACCATATACTAACATATATATATATGCAATCAAAAGAAAAAAAAGGTTCTGAAGAACCTAGGTGCAGGACAGGAATAAAGACTCAGACATAGAGAATGGAGTTGTGGACAAGGGGAGGGGGAAGGATAAGCTGGCACAAAATGAGAGAGTGGCATGGGCATATATACACTACCAAACGTAAAATAGATAGCTGGTGGAAGCACTCGCCCAGCACAGGGACGTCAGCTTGGTGCTTTGTGTCCACCTAGAGGGGTACGATAGGGAGGTTGGGAAGGAGACATAAGAGGGAGGAGATATGGGGATAAATGTATACCTATATCTGATTCACTTTGTTATACAGCAGAAAGTAACACACCATTGTAAAGCAATTATATTCCGAGAAAGATATTTTTTTAAAAAAGTTGTCCACTTAAAAAAATCTTAAAACAAGGAAATCCAATGTAAGTTAACTATTTGAGTGTCTTGGTTTCACTTACTCTTTGCACCCATCCCTTCCTGTCTAGGTTATGTTTCTGCTCTCAGATTTGCTAGCTGTTGATTCCCCTCAGACTGTCCTTTTTGCTTAGATCACCAATGATGTGGCCTTCAGGCAGTTTTTAGGTAAATCTGAAGATACGGTTCATGAAATCGGATGGTTTTTTTCACCAATCTGTGTTTCCTAGTTTTGGGGTTTTTTTTGTTTGTTTGGTTGGGTTTTTTTTTTGTGGTACAGGGGCCTCTCACTGCTGTGGCCTCTCCCGTTGCGGAGCACAGGCTCCGGACACACAGGCTCAGCGGTCATGGCTCATGGGCCCAGCCGCTCCACGAGTTGTGGGATCTTCCCAGATCAGGGCACGAACCCGTGTCCCCTGCATCGGCAGGCAGACTCTCAACCACTGTGCCACCAGGGAAGCCCATGTTTCCTAGTTTTATCTAAAACTCAATCATGCCACAATCGTATCAACAAATAAAACCTATTTATTAACTTTTAATTAATTTATTTATTTATTATATTTTTTTGCGGTACGCGGGCCTCTCACTGTGTGGCGTCTCCCGTTGCGGAGCACAGGCTCCGGATGCGCAGGCTCGGCGGCCATGGCTCACGGGCCCAGCCGCTCCGCGGCATGTGGGGTCTTCCCGGACCGGGGCACGAACCCGTGTCCCCTGCATCGGCAGGTGGACTCTCAACCACTGCGCCACCAGGGAAGCCCTTAACTTTTTATTATAGTTCTGTCTACGTAGCAGCACTTGTTTGACCTTTTTTTTGCTGTGAGTTAGGGCATCATTGTAGTAATGACATAGGCTTTTGCTCCTTTGCTGACTTATTCTCTGTTTCTGTTTTTGTCATAGGTGTTCATCAGTTTCTTTAAGTTTGCCTGCTAGAATTTTTTTTTGTTGTTTTGGTTTTGGTTTTGGTGGTACGCGGGCCTCTCACTGTTGTGGCCTCTCCCGTTGCGGAGCACAGGCTCCGGACGCGCAGGCTCAGTGGCCGTGGCTCACGGGCCCAGCCACTCCGCGGCATGTGGGATCTTCCCGGACCGGGGCACGAACCCGTGTCCCCTGCATCAGCAGGCGGACTCTCAACCACTGCGCCACCAGGGAAGCCCTGCCTGCCAGATTTTTAAGGCTACTCACAGTCTGCTTTTTTTTGGACACTCCTGGGGAAACAGAAGTTGTGTCTAAGGTTAAGCCTCCATGCCCCCTTTGCATCTTTTTTTGCAGAGCTGTGTTTAAAAAAAAAAAAATTCTAGGCTAATATTCCCGCGGTTGTAGTTTAATTTAATAAGCGTTTACTGAAACAAGTTGTGTCATAAACTAAAATCTTAATACTCATTTGACCACTGCATAAATCAGACATTCCTTGGATTTTCTAAGTAGTGTTTAACTTGCAGCACTCATTCAGAGAAAACAGGAATAGACAGAGCATAACTTGGTTCAGTTTACTTGCAAGGTATAGTTTATCTCTTCCTAAGATAATTAACTGCAGTCTATCTTTATATTATACTTCATAGCTTGTGAAGCCGTTTCACATGGAGTTTATTATCTCTTCTGTCAACAGCTCTGTGTCATGGCTGTTATTACTATCTTCACTTTATAGCGGAAAAGATTGAGGATGGGTAGGTTAAAGGACTCAGTAAAGTTACTTAATTAGCCAGTCATGGAACACCTGTGTCTCAAACCTATAGATGTGACCACAAATTTTTCCCCTTTTCTACTATATCTTATTTCCATCATTAATTTAAAAAATATATCCATACGTTTTTGTCCTAAATGCAAAAGAAGTAAACTGACTTCAATTTATGGGATAAAAAAATATTCATTAGAAATCAAAGACCTTAGCAATATTTCTCTCAATTTTATAAGAAGAATATGTATAGTTTGCTTGGGTAAGTTGCTGCATTTTATTCTGTACAAAAGTTTATGTTTATAGAAAGCAATAATGGAAAACAAAACTACTGCTCTGCATTTAATATAGGGTCACTTGTTCCTTTTTTTCTTTATTGACTATATATAACAGTCTGTTGGAGACTTTATGATTGTATATTGAGTCGTATAGCACTAATTTCTAATTGAGTATATAAACTATGTGGTTTTGCTTGTGTCTACATAAAAATTAAAATATCTTCCTTCCTGTTTTAATAAGTTTTGTGAAATACATTTAAATTTTGCTCTTTATAAATTTATAAATAGGAATTTGAAGCTATCATTTTTTTATAGTTTATTTTTCCCACTGAGTTCAGAATCTGCTTAAAGTACCCACCCCACTTAGTTATCAGTACTCATAAGGGTTAGAAAAGCTTAAATCATAGCTATCAAATGTGAGACCTGGAAAAATCAAAGAATTCTGAGAACATTAAATTGCTTCTCCTTTATTTATAGGGAACGATGACTTTGAAGCAGAACATTTTACTTTGAGCATATAATTAACCATTAACTCAATTTATTTGTTTTTCCCATGGTATTTTTTGAGTGTGAGGTCTGCAATGTGAAACACGGACCCCTCTAATGGGCTGGATTCTGTCAGAGGTACTGGATATACTGTGGTTGACTAATGAGACACAGTCACTGACTTAGGGAGCTAATGAGATAGCCATAAACTGTAAACTAACATAACAGGTATGCAAAAAAGAAATGAGCAGGGTGCAGTGGGAGAGGATGAAAGAAAAGATCTAATTTAAATTGGTGGGACATGAAAGGCCTCATGGAAGAAGTAGCTTTTAAATAAAATGAGAGGGAATTTCGAGTAAGGACTCTTGAGACAGTGGTTGCAGCATGTGCCCCTGAGACAGGATGGGTGAGTGATTGGAAGGTGTCGTGTGCTCAAGTTGAGAGAGGGAAGGGCGGAGAGCTGCGTAATGAGTTTGGGAAAGTATGGACCCTAATGGATTGGTAGGATGCCTACTGTGTTTATTTCCTGGGGCCGCTGAAACAAATTGCCATAATCTCGAAGGCTTAACAACAGAAATTTATTCTCTCACAGTTCTGGTGGCCGGAAATCTGAAATAAAGGTGTTTTTGTCTAGAGATGCTCGGGGAGAGTCTGTTCCTTGCCTCTGACAGCTCCTGGTGGCTTCTGGCATTGCTGGGTTGTGGCTGCATCCTGCTGTCTTTCATCTTCACGTTGCCTTCTTCACTGTGTGTCCAAGCTCCCGTGCCTCTTACTTATGAGGATACTGGTGATGGTATTTAGGGACTTCCTGAGCAATCCAGGATTCTCTCTTCATTTCAAGATCCTTTACTTAATCGCCTCCGCAAGGACCCTTTTTCTAAATAAGATAGTGGCATTCACAGGTTACAGGGACTTGATGTAGATATCTTTTGAGGGCCATGCTCTAGCCTACCGCACCTACCCACTGTTCGTTTCCACTCTTATTACCCTTTGATTTTATTAAAATGTCTGTCCCTACCTCTGTACAGGTCATGCATGTGTTTCTCTGGGCTTCTGGGGAAGTTTCTTCTCATTCTCTGAGAGATTCCTAGAAGCAATTCTCCATCTCTTCCTCTGGCTGCTGTCTTGAGGAGATGTAAAGCTGGGACTCACAATCATCCTGCGGCATCTGAAGGGCAGAGTAGCTACATAAAGGAGGGTCCAGTCCAGAAAACCACAGGAAATCCTACCAGAGCCGGTCAGCAGCCAGAGCAGCCTCCTCAGTCTCTGGATTTCCACTCACAGGAGTCAGTGCATTTCGTTAGCCTTTAAAGTGGTTTGAGTTGGGTTTTCTGCAACTTGCATCCCGCAGCATCTTTTGGATAGGCTGCTGCAAGGAGTTTGGATTTTATTTGCTGTGCAATGCAAGTCATTGCTTTAGGTTTCAAAACCTCACTCTGAATACCTCTGAGGTCATTGATTAGAAGGGGGACAAGAGGTGGAGGTAGAGAAACCATTTAGACCCTGTTGCAGTCCAGGTGAGAGTGGATGACAGCTTACACTAGGTTGGTGGAGGTAGAAATGAAAAGAGTTCCACAGATTTAAAATAGATACTGGGGACAAAAGTATGTACTGGAAGATTTCTCCTTAAAGTTGGTAGAGTGAGGACAGACATCTAACTTGGCTTCTACCCTGATTAAAACAATAGTAAAGGACTTTTTAAAGGTGTAAGCATATGGGGGAAATGGGAAGCCAGACAATAGCAACAAACTGTTAGAAGCTGGAGAAGACTTGGACAATTGGTAAATGCCTTAGTGGATCCAAGAAAACAGAACTGTAAAGGAGTATTTGAGAAAGCTATTATCCAAACTAGTTTACACAGTAGACTTGACAAAGACTCAGAAAGTAGCTCTGCTAGTTACCTTTGGAAGAGGAAATGGAGACCAGGTGGCGGTAGGTAGAATAAGGAGGTTTGGTCAGAAGTGTGCTTTGGAAGCATTAGAGCCCTGGATCCCCTCCCCTACCACACATGGCAGGGATGTGCCACTCCCACAACCGGCAAAAGCCTGGGGATTTATTCTCTGGAAACAGCAGTAGTAATAATAATGATAAGGCATCTTATTCTGGAAATTAGAGTTGAGGGTAAAGGTGCTCTTTTTAAACGGGGATTAAATAAACCTACGTGTATGGTTGCTGATACTTCCCCAACCTTCTTCTCCCGTTTGGCTCCAGAACACTGGCAACAAGACCTTTACCTCTCAGACAGCAAATGAGAAATCTTTTCTGGGGAAATTGAACATCCCAAGAGGAAAAGCACGAACGCACTGAAATCAAAGTTTCCCTAAGGGAAACAGCAGTGGATCCTGTACTGAAGCTTATAGTACACGAGCCCCACCCACAAATGGGAGCTTGCAGTCAGCTTTCAGTCGTGGCTTTTATGAAGGAAAGTGTCTAATATGAAAGTCAGTTCCTGAAAACAATTTGGTGGATTCAGAGAGCAGGCAGAGAGGCAAAAGTTAAATTTAAAAGTAAAATATATATGTATATATGTGTGTGTACACACACACACACACACACAAATATATGTATTATATATCTATATAGCTATATATATATATTTAATGGTCTCAGAAAGGTAAAAGCATGTTTTGTAACAAAAAAGAAAATGGTGCTTCAAAATAAAATTTTCAGGGAATAAATAAGACTTTTAAAATTAAAATTACTAAAGGTTTGGAAGTTTAGGTAGGGAAATCTTCCAGAGAGTAAAGGAAGAAAGAAAAGAGAAAATAATGGAGCAATAGAAAGAAAGCTGGAGGGCCAATTTTTGGAATCGAACATTTGAATTATAGAGTTCCGGAAAGAGGGAATAAGAAAATAAGAGGAAATCATTGAAGATACAATTTAAGAAAGTTCCTAACAGTGAAAAAAAAAACCTGTATTTTTAGGTTGTCAGACTACCAAGTACCCTGTACTTGGATGAAAATAGACTTCAACTAAGGCCGTCACTGTGAAATTTCTAAATACTATCTCAAAGAAAAAAGCTGCTTCCAGAGAGAAGAGGAAACACATTTACAGTTTTATGAGCCAAATACCAGGAATACACATATTTCAGATTTTTCAAAAGCAAAAATAGTGGAAGAATTGAAGACAATGAAATCTTACCGAATATTTTCCAGGAAATTGATTTCCAACTCAGCATTTGGTACCTGATCAAACTATCAATCAAGTCTAAGAGTAAATGGGGATATTTTCAGGCATATTAGGTCTCAGATTATACCTCCCATGTATGTATTTTCTCTCAGGACACTATTGATGCTGTTCTGTCACAAAGTGAGCTAGTGAAACAGGAGTAGAAGGCAGGAAATACAGGAAGCTGAAGACCAACGCATGGTGGAAGGTTATGCTGAAGGCAGTTTCAGGACGGCAGCGTGGCACAAGGCCTAGAGAGCAACCTGGTGGAGTTGGTCAGAGGTTCCAGGCACGAGCCTTTAAGAAAGCAAGACTGACAGAATGTGGAGTATGTAGGAACATCTTCAGAGCATATTAAGTCAATTGAAGAAGAGTGTGGGGGTGAATTTTTATTACGTACATAAAAAATTAACCAATGAATAAAACTAGACAGTTATTAATTACAGGGAAGAATGTGCAGAAAAGGAAAAATATATGGTAATCTACATGGTTTGGCTGTGCATAGCATTTATGTAGTTACAATAATAAAAACACAGTGGATATCTATCCAAAGTCATGGATGAAAAGTGGATGTGTGTGTGAATGTGTGTGTGTGTGTGTGTGTGTGTGAGAGAGAGAGAGAGAGAGAGAGAGGAGGAGAATGGAGATGAGTGCAGGGCAAAGAAAGATAGTCCCTCCCATAGTGGAAAATCAGTGTTTTTTAAGGAAGTATGTTATTTATAATCATGAGGGTAAATACCAAAAGAATCAACTAGAATAGTTTCAAATGAGAATGATGGTGGAGAGGGGTAGGGTACCACTGTCTTTGGGATAAATGCTGTACAACTCTTGGACAGTATCTGCTTGCAACACTTTGAAAAAATTAAAAACTGAAAAGAAAGTATGTTAGAGGGAGAATCCGCTGGATTTGGCTATGGACAGCGTGGAGGATGAGGGAGAAGTAGTCATTCAGCAGTATTCCTTGCTTTCTGGTCTCTAACAACCAGGTGAATAGAGGTGCCATTTACAGATTCAAGGAGGACAGCCCGGAGGAGGAGGGGGGTAGGAGTGGGGATGGGCAGACCAAGTACTGAGTTTTATGCTGACTGTAAGATGATGTGCTTAGCAAGGCAGTGGGCTTTATCAGCCTGGGTCCCAAAGTAGAGAACCGGCCTGGAGATTATTGAGTCTTCATCAGCGTATAGAGGTTATTTAAAGCTGTGGGAGACAGCTCATAAGCAGAAATTGAGCAGGGCCTAGGGAGAGCCCTAGGAGCCCTGGGCGTTTGGTGTGCTAGGAGCCAGGAAGGATCCTGAAAAGGAGATAAAGAATTAGAGCACTGAGCAGTAGCAGAAAAGTTAGCGAGTGTTGTCATGGAAGTGAAGAGAAGAGCATCTTTCAAAGAGAAGGGGTTGGTTGTCTTGCTGTGTGATACTCAGAGCTTTCGGACGGGGAAGCTGAAAGGTGTCCATCATAAGCTCATGTTGTTCGTATGTAGCTTGATAAACTTAGTGCTGTTGCCATGCATTTACTGAGGATGCTCTCAAATCTTAATGTACTGGTGGTCACTTTATTACTTGTACACAGACACCTTAATTTTTGAGTTAATGCTGGGGAAACATACTATAGATAATTCAAAATAATAATTTAAAATTATGTATTCTTCTAAAATATGTTGTTATATTTGGATTTAACTTTTGGCGGGCTTTTGACTGGAACCTGTTGATTGCTCTTTCTGTGACTAGTGTATAAGGAAAGATGTTATGACGTTTACCACAGCTGTCTTTTTGTTGGTCACAATTTGCCGCTTTCCTGGGCTTCTATCTCTCAGTTCTCTCTGTCAAATGCTATTTTCACACACACCCCTTACTTCCACACTTTAATTCTTTAGTTCTACACTTTTATTCAGAAACACTTAGAAACACACAACAGAAGAACATAGCGTTGAGCTAGCTATAGTTGTTCATGTTCATAGGAGGAATTCTTAACACTTTCAAACAAAAAGTATTATGTCTTAGTGAAGAAACACCTATGACCGTTTTGGAATGGCATGGTAGCTACTTGAAGTGACTTGGGGACGTCTGGGTATTAGAGTTTTAGGTAGTAGTCGCCTGATAGGGATGTGTCCTGGAAAGTAACAGCATTCTCGGGAGGTTGCGAGGAACGGAGACTCCTTAAAGCTCAACCTCAACCCCTTCAGGTCAAAGCAAGGTGCTTCTGTGACCCTCTCATGGTTGCTCTTTTCAGGCTCTACAGGTGTAAAGCCGCTCATCTGCTTCTCTAGCTCGCTTGTAATCTTGGCTTACTGTTCATCTCTTCTCTATATATCATGACCTTTCAGTTCTGTGCTTGAAACGAAGTTGAGGGCTCAGCACAGTCCCTGGCATATTATAGTCTAATTGAATTAAATAGTTCTAATTCTAATATAGTCTTATCGAACTGAATAATTAATGAGTGAGTAGCTAATGTTCCTTCTGTTAAAAGTATATGCCAAGACCATCATGCCAGAATCACCAAATGTGCTCAAATAATCATCACATATGAAGATTAGTATTTATATGCAGAATGTACTCTTAAGGTAAATCATGGTAAAAATTATACTGATACTGTGTTGTGTGATAATTCAAGATTGTTTTTATAGAGCTGGACAGACATTGCCTTCCCTCTTCTGTGTTATTTTCCTAATGCCTTTGCTGTTCACATCAGTGCAGTTAGATTTTCCAAATACTGTGTGCTGTTCTCCCCCATAGCACATGAATGCTTGTTCCTAAATACATTAAGGCCTTACTCCTCAAAGCTGCTCCAGGGACCAGCCATGCTGACATCATCTGGGAGCTTCTTAGAAATGCAGACTCTCAACCCCCCTCCCAGATCTACAGAATCTGATTCTGCATGTTAACAAGATCCCCAGGTAGTTCATATACATATGAAAGTGTGAGGTGCACTGAATTAAAAAATAAATTTTGATTCTAACTCCCCAGTAATGAAGTCCTGTATTTATTGAATTCTTGCTAAGTTCTTTGCATAGATCATTTCACGTAATCCTTATAACAACCCAGGAAAGGTGTTTTTATTATCCTTATTTTATAGATGGAGAAACTGAGGCATAAAGAGGTATAAGAACTTTTCCATAGACAGAGCTAGGCAGACCCTGGATCCGACCCAGGCAGTCCTACTCAGCAGGCTTTGTTCTTCATCAAGACAGTGGCTGCCTCCCCAAAGCTGTGGTTTGCTTATGCCCAGCTCCTAGTAACCTGTGCTCCACTGGTGTGGTGTCTGTCCTCTAAGCTCAGAGAATCTCTTTGCTCCCCATACCCTAAGCACAGAAGTGTTTGAGGAGAATGTTCACCTTCTGTCTGCCCTGGTTCCTGAGGGCTTTGGAGCCACATGCATGGATTGTGTAGCTGCTGTGTGTTAGCCCTCAGGAGGCAGGCAGAATGGAGAGGGAGGAATGTTATGAATACGGTCTGGATTCTGGCATTTATAATTCCCTTAGGGAGTTGTTGGTTAGGCTTAAGGGAAAGATGAGAAACGAGGAGAGAGTCTGAGTCCCTTTTGGTCTAGATACCCTAAAACCATGGAAGTAGATGAGCCTTCCGTATCAGCCTAAGACATGATTTTACAACAAGGGAAAGGATTTCCATCTCAGAAAAATATCTTCATCTACTCAGGTTTTTAAAACAGCTTTACTGAGTCGTAAACTAAACTACGTGTGCTTAAAATACCCAGTTTGATAAACTTTCATCTCCTCGGTTTTGTCTGCAATTCTTTTCACAGGAGGCAAACACTCTTATACCACAAAAGATAAAATTAGAATTATGTGGGAAAGTTTATACCACAGTAGTTGAGATCTTGGCCAAATGATATTGAATCTTTTTGTTTTGATAAGGGAAGAGGTGTGGAGGAGAGAAGTCACAGGCTGACTTCAAGGGGTAAGGAACAGGGTGCACCTGAAATTGGAATAAAGGAAGATTGGGGCCAGTTCTCTAATTTGACAGTTTTAGTCCATTTATTATCAGGTGTATAAACAAAAGGGTTGTTGTATGTAGCTGTGGCTGAACTAGAAGCATGACCATTGCTCATCCATTGCTTTGCACATAAAAGTAACAAATTAATTATGAGTTTTGAATGAGTAACTTACTGAACATATGTAAAATTGCTTACTGTTTTTCACCAGCAGGCCTTTTGTTTTTCACCAAAGGCCCAGCAACTTCAAATTCGTATCAGTCTATTGCTGAGTTAGTATAGCACATACAGTAGTAAGCCTCCATCTTAGTTGACTTTATTTCTCCTTAGGGCATTTACCTGAAACTCAGAAGGAGTCATTATATTTCTTTGTAAATCTGTTGTTTTCTTGCACTCCTGTGTTGCTGTCCATTGCAGCTTTGCACTTTCAAGGGAAACCATGGGATGTATTTGTCTGGGAAACAGAAGACGAGCTTTCATGTACATTCCTGGGATCACTGTCTGAAAGATGGGGGCATTCCTCCAACCTATTCCCTAGCAATCACAGAACAATGAATTTAGGCTCATCTAAGAGGAGTTAGTTGGATGAATTGGAGTACAGGTGAGCATATATGTAATAATATATACTTAGTCTGTGATAGACCTAAGGGTATAAAAGGGGAAAATGGCAAAATAATTTTTAAAAAACCCCATGCCTTCCTTCATGATAAACAGCTTGGTTTACTTTTTAAATGCGTTCAGTTTTTTCCATGAGTCTTAATAAAAGCCATGAAAAAATCTGATGAAGCTGATCTCTCAACATAAGGCAAACAGGAAATATAAAAATAATATATATTCAGATAATTGAAACCAGAAAAGGCTTAGAAAGGTCTCTTAATTTCCTTCACCAGGAGTTTTACCTTGTACTGTGGAAGAGAGTTATTCAGAAATATGACATACATTTTTATCCAAAGTATTATTTTCTTTTATTTTAGCCATTTTCATGAATATTTGTTATTTTATGCAAAGCAATTTTTTTTGAGAAAGAACACAAAATTGAGGAAAATACTAGAAAGTAAATATCATCAGTCGGATCTTGTTTTCATTGCTTCAGAGTAAAATCAAATAATAAGAACACTTAAACACTAATACATGCTACATTTAAATGAAGATTTATACATAGTTACTTATAAATATGTTTACTAATGCTTAGTTTCAGTCTTTTGCTAAGAGATGAGTTCCCTAGAAACAGTACTGAAACTTCCTTTTTATAGCAAACTAATCTTAAATAATTGACGTGAGAGAAATCAAGTTGGACAGAATTATAGAGAACTTGAGTGTAGAATTCATCTTCAAATAATTTCTACTGGCTGACATGAAATTAACAATGGTCCTTAACCTGTTTTTTAAAAAAATACTGGTGCTTGAATCCCATGCCAGACCCATTGAAATGGAATTTTGGGCATCTGATGTCTTTAAAAGTTTCACAGATTATCCTAACACTCAGTATGATGGAGAACCATTGAGCTAAAGGGGTGGTCTATTTAAAAAACAAAATGCAGGCGCGCGTGCACAAACATACAGACACACACACACCATTTACTAACTGATCAGATACATTTTTCTTTAGATGATGCGGTGTGGGTCCTGAAGTTTTCAGATGCTGAAATGCACACTGATCTCTCAATGCTGTGTGTGTGTGTCGGCTAGTTAAAGCTGTTACTAAGCCGCCACTGTGAGCCATCTCATGCTGGTTGGTTGTGACAGCTACTGCGTTGAGAAAACCTGAGTTAGCAACCAGGAGAGATTTTCTGTTCATGGACAAATGCTATTTAAAAATAGATTAATGTATGCCCTTGATGCATTTCAAGTTTATGAACATGAGGCTTCATTCTCCATGAATTAATTAAATACCAAGGGAATTAATGCTGAAGAAACACTGTACATTCTTAGGTGCAAGAGTGTCAGTTAACGCTGGCAGAACAACAGTTCAATCACAGGGGTTATTAAGAAGCTCTTTTAAAATTTGCAACCTGGTAAGTAACAGCAAACGACTGGATGCAGAGCATTGTTAAATGTAAATGTTGAATTAAGTTGACGTGCCCTAGGTTGTTTTTTCAGAGTACCATATTTACATGCATTATTTCTCCCTTTATACCCCATGATAGATAGAAGAGGAAATATAACCCACCATCTGGGTCCTGTTAAGTTTTCATTCTAGGCAACTCATAAATCCTACTTCTTCCTCTTACTTTCTAATGAGGTAATTATCCAGAATTTCCAAGAAATCAGTGGCAAGGCACATTGCTGACTCAGGATTGAGGCATATTAGAAATTGTCCATACTTTTTCCTTCTCTCCCAGTTACCTTTATGAATAACATACTGGCTCTGCAATTTCTCCGACAGATAAACATTTGGGTTAAGCTAGGATAGAATATAGGAAGTCACTAGGGATTTGGAGTGGGAAGTGAGAGAGTTTTTCACTTCTCAGAAAGTCAAGTAACCTCTGTGTCATTGCATTTTATCATTTGAAAATGGATTAGAGAAGGATAAAATGGTGTTTGTAGAGGCACTTTGTAAATTTTTGAAGCTTTATGCAAATTCTATTATTTTATTATTAATGCAGCTCTCTCTGGAGTGAGAGATGATACATAAAAGCCAATTCATCATTAAAATCCTTGTGAGGATTTGTTTCAATGCAAATCACAACTGCGGGTCGTAGCTTGGGGATACTAGGCCTAAGTTGCTATCCAGAGGTATCATACTTTACACATTTGCAGTAAACTCTAAGGAATGAGGGAAGGCATAGCAAGTAGAGTAAGAGGTCACTGAGAAGGAAAACGGTAGGACACAGGCTAGAAATTTCTCACATTTCACTATTCCTTCATTCTTATCAGACTCTGCTACATGATTCTATAAAGGAGTTAGGTAGAATGGACAAGCAAAAGCAAGACATTGTGACAGAGATTGTGTATGCACGTACCACTGGACATCTGCTAGTTTATTTTTGTGAGAATATGGGAGAAATTACTAGTTTTGTATTTTGGGGGCAGGAGAGGTGAGTAGACTTTTCAGTTTTCTTTATAAGGAAGACCTTTGGCCCTAGGGTAAGAATAACCTAGCAAATGTAGCTTGGAGGAAATGGATTAGGAGAAAGTGGAGAAATAAGCAGCTAGATAGAAAGCAGGAAATTGAACAAGGAGCTGTCATTCTTCCTGCAGTTGATGTAAGTCATCATCAGCTTTGTTGGTTTGCCCAGAGATCCCCAGTTCTCACTAAACCTCAGAATCACCCTTATAGTTCCCATTAGATATACAGTTTTAGGATCTTAGTACCTGTGGCATATTTACTTTTGAATGAGAGGCACAAAAACATCTCTGATGCACAGCCAGTATTTCATCCTGTTTCTGCCTTTGATGTCTCTTACTCAACAAACCGAAATGGCTCTTCAAGTATCCACTATTTCTGTTTCAAAGTAGAAAAAACAAACAAAAAAACTTACAGCTTGGGAACTATTCAGTTAAACTGTTTCCTTAATTTTTTTTTAAATTGGAACTGTGGGAGACAATTCACTAAAGGGAGAAATAGTGGAGAGAAGAATTTTTTATGAGGAATATGTAAATTAACTGAATTTTGAGTGACTGTCATGGTGACAACTGACAGTGAGTTCATGCATAATTACTTAATTATCAACAAACTCTCATTAAGAGAAAATTGTAATGATGGTAAGCTTGATTGTACAATATACACAATAATATACGTTCAATAAATTATCAGCATCTTTCTTAAGAGGCAATCTTAATAAATCTTAACACATTAATTTTTTTAACATCTTTATTGGAGTATAATTGCTTTACAATGTTGTATTAGTTTCTGCTGTATAAGAGAGTGAGTCAGTTATATGTACACATATATCCCCTCCCTCTTGCATCTCCCTCCCACCCTCCCTATCCCACCCCTCTAGGTGGTCACAAACCACTGAGCTGATCTCCCTGTGCTATGTAGCTGCTTCCCACTAGCTATCTGTTTTACGTTTGGTAGTGTATATATGTCCATGCCTCTCTCTCACTTTGTCACAGCTTACCCTTCCCCCTCCTCTACGTCTGCGTCTTTATTCCTGTTCTGCCCCTAGGTTCATCACAACATTTTTTTTTAGATTCTATATATATGTGTTAGCATACGGTATTTGTTTTTCTCTTTCTGATTTACTTCACTCTGTATGACAGTCTCTAGGTCCACCCACCTCACTACAAATACTCCGTTTCATTACTTTTTATGTCCGAGTAGTATTCTGTTGTATATATGTGCCACATCTTCTTTATCCATTCATCTGTCGATGGACACTTAGGTTGCTTCCATGTCCTGCCTATTGTAAATAGTGCTGCAGTGAACATTATGGTACATGTCTCTTTTTGAATAATGGTTTTCTCAGGGTATATGCCCACTAGTGGGATTGCTGGGTCATATGGTAGGTCTATCTTTAGTATTTTAAGGAACCTCCATACTGTTCTCCATAGTGGCTGTATCAATTTACATTTCCACCAACAGCACAAGAGGGTTCCCTTTTCTCCACACCCTCTCCAGCATTTATTGTTTGTAGATTTTTTGATGATGGCCATGCTGACTGGCGTGAGGTGATAATTCATTGTGGTTTTGATTTGCATTTAGTGATTAGTGATGTTGAGCATTCTTCCATTTGTTTGTTGGCACTCTGTATATCTTCTTTGGAGAAATGTCTATTTAGGTCTTCTGCCCATTTTTGGATTGGGTTGTTTTTTTGATATTGAGCTTCATGAGCTGCTTGTAATTTTGGAGATTAATCCTTTGTCAGTTGCTTCGTTTGCAAATATTTTCTCCCATTCTGAGGGCTTGTCTTTTGTCTTGATTTTGGCTTGTTTTCATTTGCTGTGCAAAAGCTTTTAAGTTTCATTAGGTCCCATTTGTTTATTTTTGTTTTTATTTCCATTTCTCTAGGAGGTGGGTCAAGAAGGATCTTGCTGTGATTTTTGTCATAGGGTGTTCTGCTTATGTTTTCCTCTAAGAGTTTTATAGTGTCTGGCCTTACATTTAGGTCTTTAATCCATTTTGAGTTTATTTTTGTGTATGGTGTTAAGAAGTGTTCTAATTTCATTCTTTTACATGTAACTGTCCAGTTTTCCCAGCACCACTTATAGAAGAGGCTGTCTTTTCTCCATTGTATATTCTTGCCTTTGGCAGAGATAAGGTGACCATATGTGTGTGGGTTTATCTCTGGGTTTTCTATCCTGTTCCATTGATCTATATTTTTGCTTTTGTGCCAGTACCATACTGTCTTGATTACTGTAGCTGAGTAGTATACTCTGAAGTAAGGGAGCCTGATTCCTCCAGCTATGTTTTTCTTTCTCAAGATTGCTTTGGCTATTCAGGGTCATTAGTGTTTCCATACAAACTGAAATTTTTTGTTTTAGTTCTGTGAAAATTGCATTTCATATCTTGATAGGGATTGCACTGAATCTGTAGATTGCTTTGGATAGGATAGTCATTTTCAGTGTTGATTCTTCCAAATCAATAACATGGTATATCTCTCCATCTGTTTGTATCATCTTTAATTTCTTTCATCAGTGTCTTATAGTTTTCTGCATGCAGGGCTCTTGTCTCCTTAGGAAAGTTTATTCCTAGGGATTTTATTCTTCTTGTTGCAATGGTAAATGGTATTGTTTCCTTAATTTCTCTTTCTGATTTTTCATCAGTAGTGTACAGGAATGCAAGAGATTTCTGTGCATTAATTTTGTATCCTGCTACTTTACAAAATTCATTGATTAGCTCTAGTAGTTTTCTGGTAGCATCTTTAGGATTCTCTATCCACAGTATCATGTCATCTGTAAACAGTGACAGTTTTACTTCTTCATTTCCAATTCCTTTTATTTCCTTTTATTCCTTTTATTTCTTTTTCTTCTCTGATTGCTGTGGCTAAAACTTCCAAAACTGTGTTGAATAATAGCAGTGAGAGTGGGCAACCTTGTCTTGTTCCTGATCTTAGAGGAGATGGTTTCAGTTTCCCACCATTGAGAAAGATGTTGGCTGTGGGTTTGTCATATATGGCCTTTATTATGTTGAGGTAAGTTCCCTCTATTCCTACTTCTTGGAGGGTTTTTATCATAAATGCATATTGAATTTTGTCAGAAGTTTTTTCTGCATCTATTGAGAGGATCATACGGTTTTTCTCCTTCAATTTGTTATTATGGTTTATCACATTGATTGATTTGCATATATAGAAGAAACCTTGCATTCCTGGGATAAACCCCCTTGATCCTGGTGTATGATCCTTTTAATGTGCTGTTGGATTCTGTTTGCTAGTATTTTGTTGAGGATTCTTGCATCTATGTTCATTAGTGATATTGGCCTGTAGTTTTCTTTCTTTGTGATATCCTTTTCTGGTTTTGGTATCAAGGTGATGGTGACCTCGTAGAATGAGTTTGGGAGTGTTCCTCCCTCTGCTATATTTTGGAAGAGTTTGAGAAGGATAGGTGTTAGCTCTTCTCTAAATGTTTGATAGAATTCGCCTGTAAAGCCATCTGGTCCTGGGCTTTTGTTGGAAGATTTTTAATCACAGTTTCAATTTCAGTGCTTGTGATTGGTCTGTTTATATTTTCTATTTCTTCCTGGTTCCATCTCAGAAGGTTGTACCTTTCTAGCATTTGTCCATTTCTTCCAGGTTGTCCATTTTATTGGCATATAGCTGCTTGTAGTAGTCTCTCATGATCCTTTGTATTTCTGCAGTGTCAGTTGTTACTTTTCTTTTTTCATTTCTAATTCTGTTGATTTGAGTCTTCTCCCTTTTGTTCTTGATGAATCTCGCTAATGGTTTATCAATTTTGTCTTCTCAAAGAACCAGCTTTTAGTTTTATTGATCTTTTCTATTGTTTCCTTCATTTCTTTTTCATTTATTTCTGATATGTTATTTATACTCTTTCCTTCTGCTCACTTTGTGGGGGTTTTTGCTTTTCTTTCTCTAACTGCTATAGGTGTAAGGTTAGGTTGTTTATTTGAGATTTTTCGTGTTTCTTGAGGTAGGATTGTATTGCTGTAAACTTCCCTCTTAGAACTGCATTTGCTACGTCCAATAGGTTTTGGGTCTTCGTGTTTTCATTGTCATTTGTTTCTAGGATTTTTTTAAATTTCCTGTTTGATTTCTTCAGTGATCTCTTGGTTATTTAGTAGTGTATTGTTTAACCTCCATGTATTTGCAGTTTTTACAGATTTTTCCTGTAATTTATATCTAGTCTCATAGGGTTGTGGTTGGAAAAGATACTTGATGGGATTTCAGTTTCCTTAAATTAACCGAGCCTTGATTTGTGACCCAAGATATGATCTATCCTGGAGAATGTTTTATGAGCACTTGAGAAGGAAGTGTATTCTGTTGTTTTTGGATAGAATGTCGTATAAATATCAATTAAGTCCATCTTGTGTAATATGTCATTTAAAGCTTGTGTTTCCTTATTTTTTTTCATTTTGGATGATCTGTCCATCGGTGAAAGTGGGGTGTTAAAGTCCCCTACTATTATTGTGTTACTGTCGATTTTCCCTTTTATGGCTGTTAGCCTTTGCCTTATGTATTGAGGTGCTCCTATGTTGGGTGCACATATATTTACAATTGTTATGTCTTCTTCTTGGATTGATCCCTTCATCATTCTGTAGTGTCCTTCTTTGTCTCTTTTAAGTCTTTATTTTAAAGTCTATTTTGTCTGGTATGAGTATTGCTATTCCAACTTTCTTTTGATTTCCATTTGCATGGAATATCTTTTTCCATTCCTTCACTTTCAGTCTGTAAGTGGCCCTAGGTCTGAATTGGGTCTCTTGCAGACAGCGTATATATGGGTCTTTTGTTTGTATCCATTCAGACAGTCTTTGTCTTTTGTTTGGAGCATTTAATCCATTTACATTTAAGGTAATTATCAATATGGATGTTCCTATTACCATTTTCTTAAGTGTTTTGGTTTTGTTTTTGTAGGTCTTTTCCTTCTCTTGTGTTTCCTGCCTAGAGAAGTTCCTTTAGAATTTGTTGTAAAGTTGGTTTGGTGGTGATGAATTCTCTTAGCTTTTGCTTGTCTGTGAAGGTTTTAATTTCTCTGTCGAATGAATGAGATCCTTTCTGGGTAGAACAATTTTTGTTGTAGGTTTTTCCCTTTCATCACTTTAAATATGTTCTGCCACTCCCTTCTGGCTTGCAGCGTTTCTGCTGAAAGGTCAGCTGTTAACCTTATGTGGTTTCGCTTGTATGTTATTTGTTGCTTTTCCCTTGCTGCTTTTAATATTTTTTCTTTGAACTTAAGTTTTGATAGTTTGATTAATATGTGTTTTGGTGTGTTTCTCCTCCTGTATGGGTCTCTCTGTGCTTCCTGTACTTGATTGGCTGTTTCCTTTCCCATGTTAGAAAGTTCTCAACTACAATCTCTTCAAATATTTTCTCTTCTTCTTCTGGGACCCCTATAATTTGAATGTTGGTACATTTAATGTTGTCCCAGAGGTCTCTTAGATTGTCTTCAATTCTTTTCATTCTTTTTTCTTTATTCTCCTCTGTGGCAGTTATTTCCACCATTTTATCTTCTAAGTCACTTATCCGTTCTTCTGCCTCAGTTATTCTGTTATCAATTCCTTCTAGCGCATTTTTAATTTCATTTTTTTTGTTTGCTCTTTAGTTCTTCTAGGTCCTTGATAAATGTTTCTTGTATTTTCTGCATTCTGTGTCCTTGATTTTGGATCATCTTTACTATTATTACTCTATATTCTTTTTCAGGTAGACTCCCTGTTTCCTCTTCATTTTTTTGTTCTGGTGGGTTTTTACATTGCTCCTTCCTCTGCTGCATAATTCTCTGTTTTCTCATTTTGTTTAACTTACTGTATTTAGGATCTCCTTTTTGCAGGCTGCAGGTTCGTAGTTCCCATATTTTTGGTGTCTGCCCCCAGTGGGTGAGGTTCGTTCAGTGGCTTGTGCAGACTTCCTCGTAGAGGGGACTGGTGCCTGTGTTCTGGTGGGTGGGCTGGATATTGTCTTTCTGGTGGGCAGTTCTGCATCTGGTGGTATGTTTTGGAGCGTCTGTGAACCTAGTATGACTTTAACCAGCCTCTCTGCTAATGGGTGGGGTTGTTTTCCTGTCTTGCTAGTTGTTTGGCATGGGGCATCTGGCCCTGGAGCTTGCTGGCCTTTGGGTGGAGCTGGGTCTGTGTTGAGACGAAGATCTTTCGGAGAGCTCTAGCTGAGTGATATTACCTGGGGCAGGGAGGTTTCTGGTGGTCCAGTGTCCAGGACTCGGCCCTCCCACCTTGAAGGCTCAAGCCCGACACCCAGCCAGAGTACTAAGACCCTGCCAGCCACAAGGCTCAGAAGAAAAGGAAGAAAGAAAGAAAACAAAAAAAGAGAAACAAAAAAATGGACAGACAGAACCCTAGGACAAATGATAAAAGCAAACGTATACAGACAAAATGACACAAAGAAACATACTCATACACACTCACAAAAAGAGAAAAAGGAGAAAAATATATATATTTATATAAAAAAAAAAAAACAGGAAGAGAACCATGAAACCAATAACAGATCCACCAGTGATATTAAGCACTAAATACTAAACTAAGATAAACATAAAACCAGAAACAAGTTAGACGCATAAAGCAAACCCCAAGTCTACAGTTGCTCCCAAAGTCCACTGCCTCAATTTGGGAACATTTGTTTTCTATTCAGGTATTCTTCAGATTCAGGATTTATCATGTTGATTGTGGGAATTTAATCTGCTGCTCCTGAGGCTGCACAGAGAAATTTCCCTTTCTCTTCTTTGTTTGCACAGCTCCTGAGGTTCAGCTTTGGTTTTGGCCCCGCCTCTGCATATGGGCTGCCCTCTGGAGTCTGTTACCTGCCCAGAGAGGAGGGGGTTAAAGCAGCAGCTCATTGCGGCTCTCTTAGTCGCTCAGGCCATTGGGGGGAAGTGGTACTGCAGTCATAATTGGAATGTGGGGTGAGCCTGAGGCAGCAGAGGCCAGCGTGATGTTGCACCAGCCTGAGGCACCCGTGTGTTCTCCCAGGGAAGTTTTCTCTGGATCTCAGGACGCTGACAGTGGCGTGATGCACAGGCTCCCACGGTGGGGGTGGATAATGACCTGTGCTTGCACACAGGATTCTTGGTGGCAGCAGCAGTAGCATTAGTTTTTCATGCCCATCTCTGGTGTCCGTGCTGATAGCCGCAGCTCAAGCCCATCTCTGGAGCTCGCTTAGGCTGTGGTCTGCCTTCTCTGTGCACACTGGGAAGGAATCCCCTCTCCTCATGCACCCCAAAACAAAGGTCTCTTGCTTCTTTGGCAGGTCCAGACTTTTTCCTGGACTCCCTGCCGGTTAGATCTGGCACACTAGCCCCCTTCAGGCTGTGTTCACGCCGCCAACCCCATTTCCCTCCCTGACGTCTGACCTCCGAAGCCCAAGCCTCAGCTTCCAGCCCCCACCTGCCCTGGTGGGTGAGCAGACAAGGCTCTCAGGTTGGTGAGTGCTGGTTGACACTGATCCTCTGTTCAGGAATCTCTCCGCTTTGCCCTCTGCACCCCTGTTGCTGCGCTCTCCTTCGTCGCTCTGAAGCTTCCCCCCCAACCCCCCATCCCCGCCAGTGAAGGGGCTTCCTAGTGTGTGGAAACTTTTCTTTTTGCAATTTTATTTTATTATTTTTTTATACAGCAGGTTCTTATTAGTTATCCATTTTATACATATTAGTGTATATATATCAATCCCAATCTCCCAATTCATCACACCACCACCCCCCGCCACTTTCCCCCCTTGGTGTCCATACATTTGTTCTCTACACGTGTGTCTCTATTTCTGCCCTGCAAACTGGTTCATCTGTATCATTTTTCTAGGTTCCACATATATGCGTTTGGAAACTTTTCTTCCTTCACAGCTCCCTCCCACAGTGTGGGTCCCAGCCCTCTTCTTTTGTCTTTGTTTTCTCTTTTTTTCCTTTGCCCTACCCATGTTTGTGGTGATTTTCTTGCCTTTTGGGAAGTCTCAGGTCTCTGCTAGCGTTCAGTAGGTGTTCTGTAGTTGTTGTTCCACATGTAGATGTATTTCTGATGTATTTGTGGGGAGGAAGGTGATCTCCACGTCTTACTCCTCCAGCATCTTGAAGGTCTCCCTTAACACGTTATTGACTGGGGGATTTTTGCAGAAACTAATGCCTATGGCTGTAGTATGTCTCCAGTCAAAAATTTGTTAATAAATCTATATTAATAAACACTCTAACATTGCTATAAGTAGAAGTGTTTGATAATCAATTTCAAACATGCCTGTTTTAAAATAAGAAATAGTATCACTGCTTCTATACAGCATTTTAGTAGAGGTGCTAAGTAATGTAGTAAGACAAGAAAAGGAAATACGTACTAAGGATTAGAAGGGAAGAGGTAAAACTGTCCATATTTGTAGTTAATATGATTAATCTATGTAGTAAATACAAGAGAATGTACAGATTAGAAATATTAGAATTTAACAAGGTTTTCAGATGTAGTCAGAATTTAAGAAGATTCTTAGATATAAAGTCATTATTCAGATTCAACTGTTTTTATACCAGTAATGATTAATTAACAAATTGGATAGGAAAAAAGTCCACTTGCAATAGCAACAAAAAACAAACAGGAAGAAACACAGATTTATGTAAGATCTCTGTGGAAAAAAGATTAACATTAACAAGGGAAGTAAAATAAATGGACAGCTATACCAGATTCATGAATAATAAAACTCAATATGGTAAGGATGTCAATTCTCTCCAGTTGATTTGTAATTATGTGTATTTGTTCAAGATTTATGTTCTGGTTACTAGATTCATCAATTCATAAATGATTCCAGTTAAAATTTTGGGAACCACTTCTTCTGCCAATGGAAGCTTTCTGTAGAAAACAAATATAAATTTGATGAAAAACATTACCTTGCAGATTGAAGAAGCTCACTGAATGTCAAATAGGATAAATATAAATAAGAACACGCATAGACCCAATATAGTCGAACTACTGTCAGCAAAGTCAAAGAGAAAAATATTTAAAGCAGCAAGAGAAGAAAGACACAATGACATGATGAACATCTGGCTTTTCATCAAAAATAAGAGACAGGAAGGCAATGGAATGACATAGTCAAAGTGTTGAATGGAAAAAGCTGACAACAAAAATTCTATATCTAGGAGATAACAGAATTTTAAAATGAGAGTAAAATAAAGATGTTTACAGATAAAGCAAAATGGAGAGAATTTGTTTTTAGCATACTTGCACTTCAAGAATTACTGAATGGACCAAAAAAGCTTTTGCACAGCAACAGAAACCTCCATGAAAACAATAAGACAACCTACAGAATCGTAAAATATATTTGCAAATGATGCAACTGGTGAGGGGTTAATATCCAAAATATACAAACAGCTCATCCAATTCACTATTGAAAAAAGAACCCAATCAAAAAATGGCAGAAGATCTAAATAGACATTTTTCCAAAGAAGACATACAGATGGCCAACGGGCATATGAAAAGGAGCTCAACATCACTAATTATTAGAGAAATGCAAATCAAAATCACAGTGAGTTATCACCTTACACTTGTCAGAATGACTGGAGAGAGTGTGGAAAAGAAAGAACCCTTTTATACTGTTGGTGGGAATGTAATTTGGTGCAGCCACTATTGGGAAACAGTATGGAAGTTCATTAAAAAACTAAAAATAGAGCAATTATATGACCCAGCAATTCCACTCCTGGGTATATATACAGAAAAAACAAAAACTGTAAACAGTCCAAGTGCCCATCAACAGACAGTTGGCTTAAGAAGATGTGGTGTGTGTGTATATATATATATACACACACACACACAATGGAATATTACTCAGCCATTAAAAATAATGAAATATTGCAATTTGCAGCAGCATGGATGGACCTAGAGAATATTATGCTTAGTGAAGTAAGTCATACAGAGAAAGACAAATACTATATCATATCACTTATATGTGGAATCTAAAAACATAATACAAGTGAGTCTATATACAAGACAGAAACAGACTCACCGACACAGAAAACAAACTTATGGTTACCAAAGGTAGGGCATAGCGAGAAACAAATTAGAATATAGGATTAACAGATACAAACAATAGCTAAGCAACAAGGATTTACTTTATAGTACAGAAATTATATTTAATATCTTGTAATAACCTATAATGGAATATAAATTGAAGAAATAACTGAATCACTATGCTGTACACCTGAAACTAACATGATATTATAAATCAACTGTATTTCAATTAAAAAGAAAAAGAATCACTAAAGGAAATTCTTTAGGCTGAAAGGACGTGACTACAGATGTAACTGAGCTCCTAGGAGGAATTAAGAGTACTAGAAGTATCAAATGTGTGAGGAAATATATTTATATTTTTCTTCTGTTAATTTCTTCTGTTAATGACTCAGTAAAGTAAAAATTACAAACACACACTTATGTACAAAATACTGTAAATGTGTTTCTAATATAAGTAAATACGTATGTTTTAACAATAGTACAAGAAGGGGAAAATGGAGCTAAACTGGAGGAAGCTTACTGTATTGTACTGGAAATGTCAGTAGTAACTTGACAATCATGGTGAGTTATAGATGCATTTTATAATTTTCGGTATAACACTAAAAACAAACACATAAATGCCACTAAAAAATTGACAGGTAAATAAAAAACTATACATTTGACACAAAGAAGACAATAAAGAAGGAATAGTAGAACAAAAAAAGAGATGAGACAAATATAAATCAAAAAGCAAGATGACAGTACTAAATCCCGACATCTGAATAGTTAAATAATAATTTATTTTATATATTTAATATCATTTAAGTATTATATTAAACATTGAACATAAATTTATTAAATATTATTAATAACCTTAAATACATTAAATGTGAAGGACTAAACATTTTAATTAAAAGATTATCAGACTAGGCAAAAATGTAAGATTCAACTGTATGCTATCTATAATATAAGTGAGGCACTTTAAATTCGAAGACATAAATAGTTTGTAAGTAAAGATTAAAAAATATACACTATGCTAACTGTAAGCATGAAAGACCTGGAGTGGGTACGTTAATGTCAGACAAAATAGACTTTAAGGGAAGAATAATACTAGAGAGAAGAGGGACATTTCGTAATGATAAAAGTGTCAGTACATCAGGAAGATATAACATTTATAAGTGTATACGCTCCGAATAACAGAACCACAAAACTTTCAGAATTAAAAGGAGTAAGAAAAGTTAATGCTCCTCCTGCAATAAATGATAGAACAAGTAGGTAGAAAATCAATAAGCCTATCAAACACCAACCCCAACTGACTTATATAGAAAACTCCGTCCAACACAGCAGACTCCACATTCTTTTTAAGTACACCTGATACATTCATGAGCATAGGCTATATGCTAGACCATAATAGTGCTTGCTTGTGAATTTTCATAACAACCCCCAAATGGACACAGCACAGATGTACATTTGCTTGTGAATGAACAAATTGTGGTATATCCACACAATGAAATACTGTTAAACAGTAAAACGGTACAAACTACTTGTATGCCACAACATAGATAAATCTTAAAAACATCATGTTAAGTGAAAGATTCCATACAAAAAAAGACTACATATTGTATGATTCCACTTATATGAAATTTCTAGAAAAAGGCAAAACTATAGTGACAGAAAGAAGGCCAGTGGTTACCTGGGGATGGTGGTGACAGAGTGTGGATTGAATATTTTATGTCTTTAACAGAACTGTTTGGGATAAAAATGCTTATTTTGATGCTAAGACAGTTATGAATTTTATAAAATTGTCTTTAATAGTCATTACCTGCAGGTTCAAATCAATGAGACTAGTCTTACTGATTTGCTCCAAGCCCTCTCCTCAGTTTTAGATCAGTTTTTAAAAATTGTCTATGATTAACTTACCATATGTATGCCTTTTCATTTAGTATCAGTTTTGTACAAATATTTCTTTACTGTTTTAGTAGTATTATTTTGTTTTTATTTCTGACATGGTTAATGGTGTTACCAAATTCAAAATAGGAAGATATCACTCACATTGGTAAAAAAAAAAAATTCAGCTCAAAATATACTTCTTACATGTTTTAGAAGAAATTGCTTTAAAAATGAGTAACCAAATTAAATTCACTTTCCTCTTAAGTAGTTTCTTTTTACCTTTCAGAATATACAGGTTATGTGTTATCTTTTTCCATAATTTAAATTATTCACTAGGGATCTATAGATTTTTGACACTTTTATTCAGAGTGATCCCATTTACCTGTTATTGATGAAATCAAGTTGGCAAGTTTCTGAATATTATTCTGGATATAAGAAGGGAGAGGGGTAAAATATAGGTAGGGGATTAAGAGGTACAGATCACTATGTGTAAAATAAGTAAGTTGCAAGGATATATTGTACAGCACAAGGAATATAGCCAATATTTTATAATTTTTTTTTTTTTCGGTACGCAGGCCTCTCACTGTTGTGGCCTCTCCCGTTGCGGAGCACAGGCTCTGGACGTGCAGGCTCAGTGGCCGTGGCTCACGGGCCTAGCCGCTCCGCGGCATGTGGGATCTTCCCGGACTGGGGCACGAACCCGTGTCGTCTGCATCGGCAGGCGGACTCTCAACCACTGCTCCACTAGGGAAGCCCTATAATAAATTTAAGTGTAGTATAATCTATAAAAATACTAAATCACTATGTTGTACAGCTGAAACTGATGCAATACTGTAAATCAACTATACGTCAATAATTTAAAAAAGAAATACGTAGGTGGTAAAAATTCCATGCAATATTTCCAAGCTACAAACCAACTTGAAAGTGGGACATTAGCATCTGTTATATATTACATTTGAGATATGTAAAAAGAAAACTTCTGATTTTTAGTGTAGACTTAGAATAGTATGACATTTGCATTCTAGTTGCAGAAAGGTAGCCATGACTTGTGATACTTTGGGAAGAATATATGGTGAGTATTGAAAAGACTTTTAAATAATATGACTACTTATTTCCTAGCTGTTATTTTAGATGTTGTGTTTTTGCTTAAAGCTTTCTTTAAAAATGTTTTTATTTAAAGCTTCCAAACACGAGGAAGCTACAGTTTTTTAAGAAACAATTTAAACCAAGATATGAGATGGTCAGGTTGGTCACATGTTCTGTCGGAAACAGTGATGATGAATTGGACAGGTTTTTTTGGGCAAAGCTCTCAGGATATCGACACACAAAAAATCAGGAGTTGAGTGTTTCTCTGGTGGCACAGCGGTTGGGAATCCGCCTGGCAGTGCAAGGCACACGGGTTCGGGCCCTGGTCCGGGAGGATCCCGCATGCCGTGGAGCAGCTGGGCCCGTGGGCCACAACTACTGAGCCTGCGAGCCACAACTACTGAGCTCATGTGCCATGACTACTGAAGCCCGTGCACCGCAACAGGAGAGGCTACCGCAGTGAGAAGCCCACGCACCTCAGCAAAGACCCAGTGCAGGCAAAAATAAATTTAAAAAAAAATTAAAAAAAAAAAATCAGGAGTTGATCATATCTGGACCAAGCATTTGAAACATTTTGTATTTTCATTTTGTTCTGGTACAGTAACCAAAACTAAAATTGAAGAAAATAATTGTGGAAACCTACGTACAGCATAGAAAACCTACAATACAGTAAAATGCTGATGTCTGGATAATAGAACAGGATTCCAGCACTGTCCAACAGAACTTTCTGCAATGATGGAAATATTCTGTTATCTGCGCTGTCAGTGTGACTACTTGAGCATTAGTTCACCTGGTGTACCAAAATTACAGCCATTCAGGTTTTATTCCAGCTTTATTGGACTAGATTTTATGCAGTTAGTAGGAGTGTAATAACTGAGAATATAAGCAGAAGAAATAAAAGCCAAAAAATCAAGCTAGAGACAGTTGACCCTTGGGAATGCTGAACTACGAATGGACCAGTTGGGAACATTGCAGTTTGAGCTTGCAAAATTCAAGGTGATCATACATATTGTGCACTCTATGAGTTTTAGAGTCAGCCATAAATAGCAAAGTTTGGCGAAGTGGACAAACCTATTCAGGCTAAACCTGAATATATATAATATACTATATTATATATATAAAATAATATACAATAATATGTTATACATAATATATATAATAATAAAATATATAATAATATATTCAGAGTGGAAAACAGTCCCTAGATTCTAGTTCATCTCTCTAACATCATTTAAAAAAATCTTCCCCTAGCCACGGATCATGGTGATGGATAGGTGTAGGTGACCATGTTTGTATCTGCTTCCTTCTTGGTTACAACTAATAAGTTGACCAGGAGAGGATGCTTAATTCAAGTGAGTAAAGACAGGTTTGCTCTCCAGGAATTTAGAACTGGAACAAGATACTGAAGTCAGCTGATGGTGAACACTAGAACTTTAGGGTTATACAATCCAAGGGTTGATCAGAATGTTGAGTTGTGGGAAAATGGTAGCATCCAGATTTTACAGAGGAGAATGGAGTAAACAGAAAAGTAGAAACAATAAAGGCAGTGGTTCCCAGCAGAGACAGAGAAACTAGCCATTGACAACTTCATTTCTCATTGGCCTGTCTATTCAGTTCAGCACACTGCCCCTTTCTACCAGACCATTTCTTTCTCTCCTTCTTTCTTTTCTTTCTCTCCTTCCTTTCTTTTTCCATTTTTTAATCTAGTGCTTTCTCTGTTGTGTAGCTCCATCAGTGGTTCACATCCCTTGCTGTGTATTCGAATTATTTGGCCAATTTTTAAACATATATGATGTCCAGGATGCATCTCAGAGAAATCAAAATATCTGGGTGATGTGGTTCAGGTATCAATCTGCTTTTAAAAGCTTCCCAAGTGATTCTGAAGTATATCCAGGCTTGAGAGGCACTGATCTACACGTGATAGTTTTCTAGTCTCCTATGATAAGAATCATCTGTCAATTTTATTTCATAGAGATCCTATAGATCTTAATATTGGTATAATATGCCAATCAAATATATTTTATGGGTCATCGATCAGCAGGCTTTATCCGTACTTTCAGCATCACTATTAGGCATATGACATTGTAATGATAAAACACTTTGAAATCCTGTTGAGCAGTGTGTTATTTGTAACTTTTGTTATTATACAATAAACTAGAATAAAATAATAGAAGATATTTTGATCTTGGATACGAAGGATAAAGAAAATGTCTTCAGGTTGGAAAAGTAAAGTATAAGTAGTGAAGAATGATAAGACTTAGACACAAATAAGAATCCCTTCCCCCTGTCATCCCTTTAGCTTTCTGATTAACTCAAACAATGGTGTCTTGAATATGAATGAAATAGTATTCTGCAAACTATCTCATTACCGCTGTTTTTCTTATTCAAGGTGAATCGTTATAACTTCATGTGCTTTCAAACCTCCTACTTTAGATAATGCCATATTCATTTATTTCAGTTAGATATTATTATATAAAAATGGATATTTGAAGAATCTTCTCAAGTTAAAAAAAAAACTTTGCTGGGGGAACATTATTGCTCAGGGGCTAAGCAAAAGATAGGAGGTGAATTTTAAATTCTTATTTTTAAAATTTCTCTTAAATAATAATTAGAACTTTACAGTCTGATGAATAATTCTTATTTTTATAACATGTAGGGAAAGAAAGCCAGTATAAGCTGTTACTTAGTACTAGTACGTTAGACAAGAAAAATAAATATTTGGAATTAAGTTTCAAATACCTTGCAGTTTGGAACCAGGATTATTGCTTCAAGAAATGAAAAATTTTATAAGGATGATGGCAGATAGGTTAGGGATAATTTCATACAGGTTTTAAACATATTCAGGTCTCTTACACAGGTAATATAAACTGTTTTCCATTTCCCCCAAGAACAGAGCAAGAAAAAAATCATTTTATTCTGTAGCATAAGGGACTTACGAAGATTGTTTTCTGACAGCAAAATTTGTTAAGCTTTAGAACAGATTACCAGAGGAGGTTGTAAAATCGCTTTCTCTTGAGATCCCTAAAAATAGAATGATTTCTCCTTTTCCTGGTGTGTTAGGAATGCTTCTTCCTAAGAGAAGAGGGATGAATAACCTGACTCTAACTGTCCCTTTCATCTGGCCTGTTTCAGGTTACTGAGTGTGAGGAAAAAACATGCTCAGAAACCTCATTAGGGTCTCGGCAAAAAAACAAAAAAAAAAAAACAAAGAGGACTAAAGGAATGGTTTTAGAAAGCACATACATAAAGTGCACATGCGTCATGCTGTTAATTTCCATGAAGTCCTATTTCTGCATATATATTGCTTTGGACTTTAAGAAAGAGAAATAAAGTTCAATTTTATCAGTACTGTTTGGTTGTCTTTTCCTAGAAGAAGTGCAGTATCTACTCTGAGAGGTGGAAGTCGTACTGCCCATGATTCTATATTTATTGATGTTTTAAAACACCCAGAAATTCCCTTCAGAGACCCTATGATTACAGACTAACCAGGTCAGTGGTGGTGGAGATAAGAACTTAGAGAATCTGTAATACGTAATAAGTACTTTCACAGCCTTTTATATATACATTTATGGGGTGCTGTTAACGCTACCAAAATTCAAGGAATGTTTAAAATATGGGGCAGGATTCACCTACAGAGTTATATTTGTTCTGGGTATTGGAGTATTAATATGTGCTCAACCAAAGAGTTACCCAGATCTGTGGCAACATAAAAAATGTGAGCTTCCAGACATGGGGTAGTAGTAGGAAATACAACTATAAGTGTGGTTTGGGGTAGTCATGAAGTACCTTAGATTACTATTTTAAAGAAATTTGGTTGTTTAATACAGGTCAGGGTTAGAAAACTATACTAGTGGGTCAGATTCAGCCTGTCACCTTCTTTTATTGAAATACATCAACACATTTGTTTATATATTATCTATGGCTGCTTTTGCATTATAATGGCAGAATGGGTAGTTGCAAGAGAGCTCTTACGGCCCACAAAGCCTAATATATTTACTATCTGACCCTTTACAGTAAAGGTTTGCCCACCTCTTTCACAGATGATAGTTTTGTTTTCTTTTCCCTGGAAAATGGCTTCATCGGATTTATGACTTATCAGGTTGGCAGCATTAAGAGGATAGTAGCTTCTTGTCATATCCTAGTTCTTTGCAAATAGATATGCTGCTTCACAGAGGCATTTTGAACAATGAATGAGAAAATGAATGACTATATTCATTATGGGATATTAGAGTGAGTTAAAAAGTAAATTCAGATTTCAGGTGAGAGTTAATAAAAGCCTTAAATAAGGATAGTGGAAAGAGAGGTAGTAAAGAGAGGGTCTAAATTAAAGTTATTTGAGAAATAGAAATAGCTGGACTTCGCTTGTTCATTTTAGTAAATCAGTCATTTGTTCGTTTTTACCAATCGATCTTATTTTTTAAGCATTTAGTTATCAAAAGCTTTAAGTATATGCAAAAGTACAGTAAGTCCCCTATATAAGAAGGAGTTTTGTTCCAAGAGCGTGTTCATAAGTCCAGTTTGTAAGGCCAACAAAGTTAGCCTAGGTACCCAACTGACACAGTTGGCTATATAGTACTGTACTGTAATAGGTTCATAATACTTTTCACACAAATAATACATAAAAAACAAACAGTCATGAAAAGTAAAGAAAACATTTTTAATCTTGCAGTGCAGTGCCTTGAAAAGTACAGTAGTACCAACCTCATCACCGCTGCTTCTGGACATCCTGGGCTTGATATAAAGATACTGTACTACTGTACTCTATACAGTACTGTGCAGTAAAGTACACAGAAGCACAACCACTTGTAGAGGATGCACACACGTGACAATATACACCAGACATGTGAACTAACTTATGTGATTGGACATGTGAACACACGTTCGCATCTTTGAAAGCTCGCAACTTGGAAGTTCATATGCAGGGGACTTACTGTAAGGGTGGGCAGCCATGTAATGAGCCCCTGGTTTCAACAGTAATCAACATTTGCCAGTCATGTTTTCTCTCTCTTCACTGCTAAAAAAAATACTATTATTGCTGGAGTATTCTAAAGCAAAACCAAGCACTAGTCTAAGCGTAATCAGTACTGCTAAGTTTAGTAATACTCTCACTGCAGATAAGGGTTCACAATCAATTTTAGTGTATTTGCCTTTTAACTTAAAAAGTGGCTGAAGCAGTCATAGAGTTGTGCAATGGTTCTCACCCTGGAAAGGTTTTCTGAAATGCACATGCCTGGCCATATCCCCAGACATTTTGATTTTGTGGTTCTGGAAAGATCCTACGGTCATGCATTTTGAAAATGTCCCAGCCGTGATGCTGAAGAGCACCAAAGGCTGTGAAGCGCCAGCTTAGTTAAACACCATGTCTCCATGAGACATCTTCTCTTTATGGTTTCACACACAAAATGTATGTAGCTACTGCATTTGGGACCTAACTCAGTACTAAGAGCTGTGAACCTTAGGGCACTAAAAGTAGCTGTAGGCATTCTCTAACTTCAGAAAGTTTGAAAACAATGTAGTGGACATCTTATACATAGACTGAACATACGTCTCCGATTGCCTGGGCTTGTTCTGCTTATTGTCTGTTGTCTTGGAGTAATTGTTAACAGCACTCTGTGTCACTCTCTAAAGCATCCCAGTTTGGGTAATTATGAATCTTATTGAATATGAAGAGCAAATGTTCACTGATATGAAAAGTATTCAGCTTCTTTTTTTTTTTTTTTTTTCTTTGCGGTACGCAGGCCTCTCACTGTTGTGGCCTCTCCTGTTGCGGAGCACAGGCTCAGCGGCCATGGCTCATGGGCCCAGCTGCTCCACAGCATGTAGGATCTTTCCGGACCGGGGTACGAACCCGTGTCCCTGCATCGGCAGGCAGACTCCCAACCAGTGCGCTACCAGGGAAGCCCTCAGCTTCCTTTTAGGTCATGAAAGTAATCTGAATTTTTACCTAAAAGTACAATGGAAAGCCACTGAAGTAGAAGAATAATGTAGTTTGATTTGTTTTTTAAAGATCAGTGGTTGGCATGTGGAGAATCAGTTGAAAGGCAGCAAGGGTGTCCCTGCTTCCAGATGACGGTTCCAAATGGGGATGCCATTCAGATGAAGTGTACAAATGAGAAATTCAGAAGAGCAGTGTGGGAACCCTTAACATCAAAAAATATAGAAATGGTTGAGATCAACGAAAGAGAGAATGTAAAACAATTTAAAATATAAAATAAAAAGCAAGAGAGCCAGGAGGACTGGCTCTGGTAATTCTAGCACCTTCATGTTTGTAAGAGGGGAGAAGAGAACTGGCAAAAATGAAAATCTTGGGAGGAGGTTGTTTCTAAGAGAGAGTTGCATCTCTGTTAGAAGCTATTATGAGACTATCGGCAGGTTGAATTCTCTGGGAAGCCAATTCTGAGGAGAAGTGTAACATGCAGGGTGTTTATCCAGGTCTTTGGGATCAGAATCTGTGGAAGAGAAGGTTAGGAAGGAGGGTTACAGGAGAAGTGGAGCCACTGTGTAGGCCCGACAGCAACCTTGGCTGACCCCTCAGTGAAGCTCCGCAGCTAGGATGGTCCTTCAGAGCTCTCCCAGCTTGGGCCAAAAGGCCGGGTCATTGAATTCCCACTGGAGTGTGGGCACCCAGAGAAGGGCTGATACTTTGGGTGAGGTAGCTCCCTGTAGCTGAGGCAGTGTCTGAAGACACTGTCCATTGAAGGCTATCTGCCAAGAGCATTCCTACCAGCTGGGGCAACAGCTGTTTCATTGGACGGGGATCTGGGGACCCATCTTAGTGTCGACTACAGAGGACAAGCTAGATGAGGACCAATTAGTGACCTTTGTTTACTTACTTAACATATTTATTGAACATCTCTAGTGTGCCAGGCAGTGCGCTTCGTGCTTGTGGATAAATACGTAAAACAATTTCACACATTGTAATAAGTTGTAGTGAACGAAGGGAACAGAGCTAAGTAATGGTGACTGCTGGGTTGGGATTTACTTAGCGTATTTAAGGAGGCCCTTGTGACCTTTACAGTAGTCGTTGGATGGCATGGTTTGGAGAGAAACAGACTGAAGTAGTTTGAGCAATTAATGTGATAGTTTTATTTTCAAACAGGGAAGTTATGAATTGTTTCCGTGTGGAAAGATAATATGTCAACTATTCTTATTAAAAACATACTGATTAATAATGACTCATAGATAAGGTTGTCTTACATTCAATTTTTAGAATTCTTTCACTTCTGTTCATTTAGTTGATTTTCTGCCCTGTAAGACTGACAGGAAAAGCATCATTCAGCCTATTTTATAAGGAAGACTGGAGTTCACAGAGGGAGGGGATAAACTGAGAGTTAGCATATGGAAGGAGGTGGAATGAGGCTGAGAAACCCATCTTTTGACATATTGTCCACTAGACTTTCTGTTAAATCAAGCTGCCCTACTAACCAGGACTTAAATATCTTTTATCAAATTCAGATAATCATGTTGTATGTAGAGTTACCAAATGAAATGCAATATTTGGGACATGCTTATCCTAAAAAACTGTTCCTTGTTTACCTGAAATTCAAAGTAACTGGGTTTCCTCTATTAATTTGCTAAGTCTGGCAGCTCTGGTTGTATGACACGATGGTATTTGCTGCCTTTACAGTCTGTGCCAAAAAAAAAAAAAAAAGGAGGGAGGGAGGAAAGAAGGAAGGGAGGGAGGAAGGAAGGAATTCCCTCATAGCATATGCAATTGCAATTGGTGACATTAGAAATGTAACACCTGCCAAGTAGAAGAGCCATGTTGCTGGGCATGCATAAATGAATGTAAGTTAGAGTGAGCTAAATCAGTGCATGCTGAGCAAGTCCAGCTTGTATATGTTGCCTGTGATCAGATGTGGAATCTCATTAATGTCCACCGAACCTTCCCAGGTGAGGAGAGACATGACAAAATAGTTTTCACGAGTGTGGAGGTGTACCTGGCAGATGGTCTAGCATTTTGAGTGCCAAGCAGCGAAACTCTGTGGTTAACACTTGAGTGGATCTCCAAGTCTTCCTTCAGGCCACCTGATCGAGACTCTGGCAGCCTTGTTTGGACCTTAGAACCGTAACTGTTCTGGAAAGAAGGGAATAGGAGCAGTGTGTCTCGGTACACCATGATTGGACACTGATCTCTAGGCCAGCTGCTGCCAGGGAAGGCACCTTGAGGGGTATGATCATAGGAATACAGCTGTTTATGAGCGTGGCAAGAGGGAAAGAAGGCATTTGCCTAGTGCCAGCGAATAAAAGGTAAAGGCAAGTTAGTCAATACATTTCACAAGCATTTGTTTGAACATCATGGTTAATGTCAAGCTTATACGAAGCTCCTAGGCTCTTATTTTTATAATGTAAAAAGTAATTAAAACTCAGATTTTGGGGGGCCTTTTTCGTTTTGGCCCCATTAGTAGAGTCTTACTGCTATCAAAGGGAAAATACAAGTCATAGACACCCTGAATTCTTAATATTCAAAGGCCAATACATAAGTAGGTCACAAAATATAGAAGGAAGGGTCCAGAAATGAAATAGATTTTTGTTCTAGTGCACAAGCAGCAGAATCTATCCTTGTTTGTACTTTGGATGTGACAAATGGTTTCCTTTTATATCGTAACAATCGATCTGTCTCCAAATTAATGCATTTGAATATATCTTCTTGATTAGATCTCTTGCTGTGAGCGGGAAGAGAAGGGAAAAAAATCTATTTACTTAAAATCAGAACTGCTTATATTGAAATTGATTGCATGATTGGTTATTCAAGAGTGTTTAATTAAAGCTCAGTTGTACTCCAATTTTCTTTTAACAATTGATTAAAGCTGTGTAAATAGGTATCAGAGATATCATTCCATTGTTTATAGATGCATCTCCAGTATTGGAAAACAGATTTGTTCAAGTATACATATGTATTTGGTAGGTTGGCATATAGTTAAGAAGAGACTCTTGTATCAGACGTCAGACGGTCTGGGTTTGAATCCTGGCTTCACCGTTTGTTTACTGTGTGACCTTGGGAAAGTCACTTCACCCCTCTGAACTTCAATTCCTTAATCTTGTAAAAGAGGGCAAATCATCATATCTACTTCATAAGGTTGCTGTGAGGATTGAATGAGTTAATCTAGAGAGGATACTCAAAATGCTATCTAGCATAATGATTCTTTACAGTGTATTTTGATGCTATTGTTTATGATACGCTTATTGATTTAGAGATGATGAAGTAATTTCAAAATATTCTCTAGAAGGGCATTTAAAATAAGTCACCTTAGGAGTAAATCTTAATAACCAAGTGGGAATAAATTCCATTTGGTTATGGTGTACGATCCTTTTAATATATCATTGAATCCAGTTCACTAGTATTTTTTGGAGGAATTTTACATTTATGTTCATCAGGAATATTGGCCTGTAGTTTTCTTTCCTGGTGGGTGTCCTTGTCTTGTTTTGATAGTGGGGTAATACTAGCCTCATAAAATGAGTTTGGAAGTATTCCCTTCCCTAATGCTTTTTAGAAGAATTTGTATTAATTCTTCTTTGAATGTTTGGTAGAATTTGAAGCCATCTGGTCCTGGACCTTTGTTTGTTGGGAGAGTGTTAATTACTGATTCAGTTTCCTTACTAGCAATCAGTCTGTTCAGATTTTCTACTTCATCATGATTTAATCTTGGAAGATTGTCTATTTCTAGGAATTTTTTCATTTTTTAGGTTGTCCAGTTTGTTGGTATATAATTGTTTATACTGTCTTACCATTGTTGATACCAGAGTACCATCTTATGATCCTTTGTATTTGTGTGGTATCAGTGTAATGTCTCATCATCTGTTTCTGATTTAATTTATTTGAGTCCTCTCTCTTTTTTTCTTGGTGAATCTAGCTAAGTGTCAATTTTTTATTTTCAAAGAACCAACTCTTGTTTTCAGTGATCTTTTCTATTTTTTTTCAGTCTTTATTTTTGTTCTAATTTTTGTAATTCTCTTCCTTCTGCTAACATTGTGCTTTGCTTGTTCTTCTTCCAGTTCCTTGAGGTGTAAAGTTAGGTTGTTCATTTGAGATTTTTCTTGTTTCTTGAGGTAAGCATTTATCACTATGAATGTCCCTCCTAGGACTGCTTTTGCTGCATCCCATAAGTTTTTGTATATTGTATTTCAATTTTTATTTGTCTCAGATTTTTTAAATTTTGATTTTGGTTTCTTTGTTGATCCATTGATTGTTCAGTAGAATGTTTTTTAATCTCTGCATATCTATGAATTTTCCAGTTTTTTCTTCTAATTGATTTCTAGTTTCATACCATCTTTACCGCAATGGTAAAGATGCTTGATATGATTTCATTCCTTTTAAATTTGTTAAGACTTGTATTTTGGACTATCACATAATCTATCCTAAAGAATGTACCAGGGCACTTGAGAAGAATTTGTATTGTGTTGCTTTCAGATGGAATTTTCTGTATATACGTGTTAAGTTAATCTGTTCTAATGCGTTATTTATTATGTGATGTTTCCTTATTGATTTAATGTCTTGATGATCTATTCATTGATTTAAGTGGGGTGTTAAAGTCCCCTACTATTATTGTATTGCTGTTTATTTTTCCCTTAGATTTGTTAATATTTGCTTTGTATATTTAGGTGCTCCTGTATGGGATGCATAAATATTTACAAATATTACATTCTGTAGTTGGATTGACCCCTTTGTTACTATGTAGTATCATTCTTTGTTATTACAGTCTTTGTTTTGAAGTCTGTTTTATCTGATATTAGCGTAGCTATCCCAGCTTTCCTTTGGTTTGCATTTGCATGGAATATCTTTTTCCATTCCTTTACTTGCAGTCTGTGTGTGTTCTTACATATGAAGTAAGTCTCTTATAGGCAGCATATATATGGGTCTTGTTTTTTTTATCCATTCTGCCACTCTGTGTCTTTTGTTTGGAGAATTTAGTCCATTTACATTTAAAGTAATTACTGATAGGTATGTACTTATTGCCATTTTGTTCATTGTTTTCTGTCTGTTTTGCAGTTTCTCTGCTCCCTCTCTTGTTTTCTTCCTTTGTGGTTTGATGACTTTCTTTAGTGGTATGCTTAGATTTCTTTCTCATTGTCTCTTGTTTATCCATTGTTTTACCTTTGTGGTTAATGTGAGGCTTCTATATGAAAACTAATATTTATAAAAGTCTATTTTAAGTTCATAAAAAACTTAAATTTGAACACATTCTAAAGGTCTACATTTTTACTCTCCCCCCAACCATGTTTTATATTTTTTTAATAAATCTTTATTGGAGTATAATTGCTTCACAATACTGTGTTAGTTTCTGTTGTACAACAGAGTAAATCAGCCATATGCGTACATATATCCCCATATCCCCTCCCTCTTAAGCCTCCCTCCCACACTCCCTATCCTACCCCTCTAGGTCATCACAAAGCACCGAGCTGATCTCTGTGTGCTATGCTGCTGCTTCCCACTAGCTAACAATTTTACATTTGGTAGTGTATATATGTCAATGCTACTCTCACTTTGCCCCTTTTACCTTGTATATTCCTTAACTAAGTGTGTAATTACAGTTACTTTTACTTACTAATTTTGTCTTTTAACCTTCATACTAGCCTTATAAGTGATTAATACACTATACATACTATATATTTAACCTTATCAGTGAGATTTACACTTTATATATTTTCTTGTTACTTATTAGCTAGTCACCTTAAAGAAATCCCTTTAACATTCCTTGTAAGACTGGCTTAGTGGTGATGAACTCCTTTAGCTTTTGCTTGGCTGGAAAACTCATCTTTGCTGGGTAGAATATTCTTGGTTGAAATTCTTTTCTTTTAGCACTTTGAATATATTGTGTCACTCCCTTCTGGCCTGCAAAGTTTCTCTTGAGAAATCTGCCCATAGTTTTATGGGCATTCCCTTGTTTGTAACAAGATGTTTTTTTCCTTTCTGCTTTTAAGATCTCTTCTTGTCCTTAAACTTTGACTTTTTCATTATAATGTATCTTGTTGTGGGCCTCCTTGGATTTATTTTATTTGGGACTTGCTGAGCTTACTGGATCTGGATGTCTTTTTCTTTCTCCAGGTTATGGGAGTTTTCAGCCATTATTTCTTTAAATAAGTTTTCCGCCCCTTTCTCTTTTCACCTTAAGGAACTCCTTTAATTTGACAGTTAGTCCTCTTGATGTTGTTCCATAAGTCCCTTAGGCTATCTTCACTTTTTTTCTTCCTCCCCTCCTTCTCCCTCCCTCCCTTCCTCCTTCCTTCTCTTTCTTTCCTTGCTCTGATTGGGTGAGTTCCTCTGCCTTCATGATCCTTTCCTGGTTCATATAGTCTGCTGTTCATATAGTCTACTGGTTCATATACTCCTCTAGTGTATTTTTCAATTCAGTTATTGTATTCTTCAGGTCTGTGACTTCTGTTATGAACTTTCTCATATTTTCTCCTTGTTGAAGTTCTTAGTGATTTACAACAATTCTGTACCCATATAACCATTCTGTTTTTCACTTTCAGTAGAGTATTCAATAAACTACATGAGATATTCAACACTGTATTGTAAAACAGGCTTTGTGTTAAATGATTTTGCCCAACTATAAACTAATGCAGGTGTTCTGTGCACGTTTGAGGTGGGCTAGCATAAGCTATGATATTTGGTTGGTTTGGTATATTAAATGCATGTTCGACTTAATGATATTTTCAACTACAATGGATTTATTGGGATGTAACCCCATTGTAAGTCAAGGAAGATCTGTAATAATGCACAGAATTATAATGGTGCCTGGGAGTTTACGTTGAATAACAAAGTTAATGTTTATTTTTTATTCTCTGTAGTCTCTAACCAGGTAATAAGTACAGTCTTTGATTTTTTGTGAAAAAGGGCTGTTATATGAATTATAGCCTGAAGGAGTAAGCAAATGTAGTCTTTAAAAGATAAATATGATGATGACAGTATTCAGATGATGGTGAGAATTTCATTAGGACAAGTTGGAATTGAACATTAAACACTAGAGTATTCCAAGCGTTGGTATTCACAACTGCAATAAGTTTACAGCTCAAAACATCACTTAGGGAATAAACTGTTTAAACACTTACTTGAAGTCATGTTAGAGTACTTGTATTGACAATCCATCTTTGGCTCTTATTTGATGTAAAGCTTTGATTTAGTATTCTAAATAACAGAATCAAATTGGATTGGATTGAATTGGATATGGGTTATTTATGAAATGATAAATTTTAGGCTCAAAATTTGCCAACAGTAGTTTAAATATTTACTATTAATAATTTAAAATATCTGCTTACAAGAGAATGAATAAGAAGCCAAAGTCAGGTTGACAATGTATTAAAACGTCTAGGCAAGGTAGTATTTTAGCTTAGTTCAGCTACTTATATTATTTAGGAAGTTAATTGTATTTACAGTTAAGTGCCTACAGAAGGGAGAATAACAACGCACATTGCTATGTATGGGTAAGGAGGAAACCATAAAACTGAAGCTACCTAATGAAGACAGCAAGATAGTATACAGAAATTTTGAGAATGGAAAGGAGTAAGTGATGAGTTGCTACACTAGAATAAATGGAAATCAAGAGCAAAACAAAGCAAACTTTTATAAATAAGAGAATTTCATAGTCTAAAATACCACTAAGAAAAAGAAGCAGTAACACTTTTTGTTAATAAAAATGTCTTGGTCATAAAATATTAGCTCCATACTTAAAGTGTTCAAAGATGTGACCTAAAAGGTATTATGGAGACGCCCTACAGGGCTCTTGAGCAGTCCTGTACATAGTGAGGGCACATTTGGATATTAGTTTTGGCCTCTGATGGACAATGAATCTCCTTCAGCTCAGTAGAAATCAGCCCACAGACCAAATTAAAGTGGAGACCCAGATGAGGAGAAACAAAATCAGATCGAGCCCCAGGAGTCAGAGGAAATCATCCCAGGCATTCCCATGCCCCTCTCCTGACACAACCTCCCAGACTGTTAACTGCTGTTACCTTTGACCCCAAACTCTGACTTTCCTGCATCCTAGATACATAAAAGAAGTTATCAGTACCTTAGAGAAGCCAACATCGCTTCCATTTCTTATAATCACTATCAGTTTATCTTTTGTTTTCTCATCTATAGAAGAACCAGGGGCCAGTTACAGGGAATGCTGATTAAAAGATGGGTGGAGTCTTAAAAAGAGCTAGACCGTGTTCCAGCTGTAAACAAATTCCTAGTTGCTCCCTTTCCCCGTGGGGTGGCGAAGGGACAGTGGAGTGGCTAAGTGAAACAACACCATGTCAGCCAAAATTCTAGATTCAGACCATGGGCAAAATCTGTCAGAAGTATCCAAAAGAGTGTACACCCAAATATCAAATCTGTACATGCTTTTCCCATATGGTTTCCTACTTGAGTTTACTAGACAGGGACTCCTATTTTATTCTCCTCATTAAAATGCTGCTCAGTGTCATCTCACAAGAAGACTCACTGTCGAATGTGCTAAAGGCCCGGGTCTTCTACCAAGCTTCTTCGTGGCTGGCCCTTTATACTGACCCACACATTCCTGGGCTCAGTTTCTGTCATGTTCTCTTGCATTTGCAAGAGTATGATGGCGGCATTATTAAATTTTAGGCCTCTTCTTTCCAAATAACATATACAGAAAAGTGCTTTGTTACACACACATGCGTGCGCGCACACACACACACACATTCACGTTTTAACAGATGGTTAGAAAATGAACACCCACGTAACCACCACCCCAGGTCAAGAAATAAAATTTGACTGGCACCCCCTTTCCACCAGACAGAAACACTTTCTGACTTTTACACCAATAACCTTCTTTTTTGAAATAGTTATATTACCTATGCATGTGTTTCTAAAGAATATAGTTTAGCTTTGTCTGTTTTTGAACTTTTTGCAAATAAAATACCATAAATATTCTTTAATGTGTTGAGAAAAATGTTATGTCTGTAAGATCCGATCATGTTATTGAGTGAAGCTGTAATTCATCCTGTATTTGTCGCTGGATGACACTGGTGTGTGTGTGTGTGTGTGTGTGTGTGTGTGTGTGTTTGCGTGTGTTTGCTTGTTTATTTGTTTTTACTTTTTAAAATATTCCTGCTTTCCAGCATTTTATCTGTAGCTCAGTTTTATTATTACTATTATCCTTGGTATAACTCAGGTACTGAAAAAAATATAGGTAATAAAGACAACACTTTCTCGCACCCTGTGGGTTAAGTTGACCTTCCTGACGGTCTCCTGCATCCTTCTGAAAGATGTCTCCCTTTGTGAGGATTGAATGCTAAAGTTCCCTGAGGGGCGAGGGGCATCCTTGAGCTTAGGATCCCTAGATTTCAATTCGTACATCCAGGGTAACCTTAGCCACCTGAATCCTCATCAGAGTTGCCTTTCTGTTTACACCTCTGCAGACCTGAGTTCTGACTGTCATTAATGGCCGGCTGGGTTGTCTCTGGACTTGGCCTGCTCTCTGTTCATTCCCCATGAATCTGTACCATCTTGAAGGAAGTCTGCCATGTGCCATATTCAAAGCAATAATTAGCTTAGCCTTTGTAGGCTCTACAACCTCTTCTTATTTCTCTAGTCTTACTCTTAACTACTCTTACTACAATGTTTTGATTCTTCTTGAAAATCGATTTTACTTTTTCACTCTTTTTCTTTTCTTTTCCTCCCTGAAATAGGCCAGAATAATGCAAGCAGACTGGCTTTTAGGGCCCAGAGCCCAGGTAACACGGGAAGCGATCTCACGTATCCCGTGGCTTACCGTGTTCTTCAGGGCTGCGCTAGGCAGCGCTCCTCTCCCTCACTCGGGCAGTGCCTTCGCCTGCTGCTCACTGGCCTTGTCGTCTTGATAATGACTTGAACCTCATTGCTCATGGGCTGCAGAGCCCTTAGCCAGTGTGTAAGAACCTGCTCATCACAATCTATAAACCAAGTCATTGAAGCCAACAGAACAAGGCTTTTTCAAAGTTTTATTAAATTAGAGCTTGTCTTGTTTTTTTTTTAATATGATTTCTGCCACCTACCCACTAGTCTGGAAAATTTACTTTGCTGCATAGCCTATGTTTCAGGACTTTCATTATGTTTTGGTACTTTGTATGTTTACTGCCTTAAGTTTTCATTGGAAACTAGTGTTTATAATCAGTGTCCCTGGAAAAGTTTATTTTATATCTAATTTTCCTTTATATCATATTTGGAAAGCATTAGAGGATGTGTCAAAATAGGAGTCTTATCTTTCATATCTTTTCATAAGGTAAAAATTTGTATGTCTCAGATGTATAGCAGTATATGAGTTACATTTATATAAATCTAATTGGCTTCTTAAATTCATGATTTATTGAGTTTTTAAACAGAAATGTCAACATCAATACAACTCTCAAATTACACTGAATTAATTTTCACAATCCTTCTTTTTTAGAAACTTAAAATTTCCTTCCTGGTCATTGTTAATATACACACATTTAAAAAATTTATTTTTAAAACCATCAGTTAGTTTTTTACACCATTATTTTTTATACTTTTCTGCTGTGTATTTTAAGTATTCTGTGTTATTATATAATTTTAATGTTTATGGTACTTATTTAATGGATACAACCTACTCTTACTGTTCCTACATTGCTGGGTATTTAGCTGTTTAAAAAATACAGTTTCGGGCTTCCCTGGTGGCGCAGTGGTTGAGAGTCTGCCTGCCGATGCAGGGAACACGGGTTCGTGCCCCAGTCCGGGAAGATCCCACATTCCGCGGAGCGGCTGGGCCCATGAGCCATGGCCACTGAGCCTGTGTGTCCGGAGCCTGTGTTCCGTGACGGGAGAGGCCACAACAGTGAGAGGCCCGTGTACTGCAAAAAAAAAAAAAAAAAAAAAATACACTTTCAGTGTAAATATACAGTATTTTCATTCATTTACATTATTTAAATATTATATTCCAATTTAATGAGGTGATACCTTGTTTTAATTTAAATTTGGTTATTTTGAGGTATAGAACATTTTTTAATATATATTTACTGTATTTACTATTTCTGTCTACTTTTTTAATATTTTTATTGCCATATAGTTGATTTACAATGTTGTGTTAGTTTCAAGTGTACAGCAAAGTGAATCAGCTATACGTATACATATATCCACTCTTTAGATTCTTTTCCCATATAGGCCATTACAGAGTACTAAGTAGAGTTCCCTGTGCTATACAGTAGGTCCCTATTAGTTATCTATTTTATATATAGTAGGGTGTATTATCTCTTTTTACTTCTGTATGAATTATCTATTAATATTTTGCTGTTAATCATTGGGTACTCAATAATATTTTAACTGATTTAAGTGCTTTTTGACTAGCACCATTAACTCTTTTGTCATATTTAGTAGATTTTTTTTCTTACAGTTTTTTTTCACTTTTAGTTTACTTAAAGTTGTGGTACTGTAGTTTAAACATTTTGTATAGGTGATTTTTTTGTCTTAATCATATTACTGCTCAAAACTTAGGAAAGTTATTACCTGATCAGAACTCTAATGGATATTAGTATTACATTCTGGTATTATTCCTAGGATTAAAAAAGTAACTCCTTAATCTACTCTTAATTCAATGTGATGTGGATATTATGATTAACCTTTTTTTTTGATAATGGCACTTTTATTTTTTTTACTTTATTTTTTAATTTTTTCATTATTTTTAATATCTTTATTGGAGTATAGTCGCCTTACAATGTTGTGTTAGCCTCTGCTGTAAAACAAGTGAATCAGCTATATGTGTATATATATATCCCCATATCCCCTCCCTCCTGTGCCTCCCTCCCACCCTCCCTATCCCACCCCTCTAGGTGGTCACAGACTACCAAGCTGATCTCCCTGTGCTATGCAGCTGCTTCCCACTAGCTATCTATTTTACATTTAGTAGTGTATATATGTCAATGCTACTCTTTCACTTCATCCCACTTTACCCTTCCCCCTCCCCGGGTCCTCAAGTCCATTCTCTACCTCTGCATATTTATTCCTGTGCTGTGCCTAGGTTCATTGAAAACATTTGTTTTTTATTTTAGATTACATATGTGTTAGCATATGGTATTTGTTTTTCTCTTTCAGACTTACTTCACTCTGTATGACAGACTCTAGGTCCATCCACGTCACTACAAATAACTCAATTTCATTTCTTTCTATGGCTGAGTAATATTCCATTGTATATATGTGCCACATCTTATTTATCCATTCATCTGTCGATGGACATTTAGGTTGCTTCCATGTCCTGGCTACTGTAAATAGTACTGCAATGAGCAATGTGGTACATGAGTCGTTTTGAATTACGGTTTTCTCAGGGTATATGCCCAGTAGTGGGATTGCTGGGTCATATGGTAGTTCTGTTTTTAGTTTTTTAAGGAACCTCCATACTGTTCTGATAGTGGTTGTATCAATTTACATTCCCACCGACAGTGCAAGAGGGTTTCCTTTTCTCCACACCCTCTCCAGCATTTATTGTTTCTAGATTTTTTGATGATGGCCATGCTGACTGGTGTGAGATGATATCTCATTGTAGTTTTGATTTGCATTTCTCTAATGATTAATGATGTTGAGCATTCTTTCTTGTGTTTGTTGGCAATCTGTATATCTTCTTTGGAGAAATGTCTATTTAGGTCTTCTGCCCGTTTTTCGATTGGGTTGTTTGTTTTTTTGATATTGAGCTGCATGAGCTGCTTGTATATTTTAGAGATTAATCCATTGTCTGTTGATTCATTTGCAAATATTTTCTCCCATTCTGAGGGTTGTCTTTTCATCTTGTTTATGGTTTCCTTTGCTGTGCAAAAGCTTTTAAGATTCATTAGGTCCCATTAATTTAGTTCTATGTTTATTTCCGTTTCTCTAGGAAGTGGATGAAAAAGGATCTTTCTATCATTTATGTCATAGAGTGTTTTAGCTATGTTTTCCTCTAAGAGTTTAATAGTTTCTGACCTTACATTTAAGTCTTTAATCCTTCCGAGGTTTTTTTGTGTGTATGGTGTTAGGAAGTGTTCTAATTACATTCGTTTACATGTAGCTGTCCAGATTTCCCAGCCCCACTTATTGGAGAGTCTATCTCTTCTCCCTTGTAGATTCTTGCTTCCTTTATTAAAGATAAGGTGACCACATGTGTGTGGGTTAAGCTCTGAGCTTTCTCTCCTGTTCCATTGATCTATATTTCTGTTTTTGTGCCAGTACCATACTGTTTTGATTACTGTAGCTTTGTGGTATAGTTTGAAGTGAGGGAGCCTGATTCCTCCTGCTCTGTTTTTCTTTCTCAAGATTGCTTTGCCTATTCGGGGTCTTTTGTGTTTCCATACAAATTGAGAAATTTTTTGTTCTAGTTCTCTGAAAAATGCCTTTGGTAGTTTGATAGGGATTGCATTGAATGTGTAGATTGCTTTGAGTAGTATAGTCACTTTCATAATGTTAATCACTCTAAACCAAGAACATGGTGTATCTCTCCATCTGTTTGTATTGTCTTTAATTCCTTTCATCAGTGTCTTACAGTTTTCTGCATACAGGTCTCTTGTCTCCTTAGGCAGGTTTATTCCTAGGTATTTTATTCTTTTTGTTACAGTGGTGAATGGGATTGTTTCCTTAATTTCTCTTTCTGATCTTTTATTGTTAGTGTATAGGAATGCAACAGATTTCTGTGCATAAATTTTGTATCCTGAAACTTTACCAAATTCATTAATTAGCTCTAGTAGTTTTCTGGTGGCATCTTTAGGATACTATACTCTATGTATAGTATCATGTCATCTGCAAACAGTGACAGTTTTACTTCTTCTTTTCCAATCTGTATTACTTTTATTTCATTTTCTTCTCTGATTGCCGCGGGTAGGACTCCAAAACTGTGTTGAATAATAGCAGTGAGAGGACATCCTTGTCTTTTTCCTGATCTTAGTGGAAATGGTTTCAGTTTTTCACCATTGCGAAAGATGTTTGCTGTGGGTCTGTCGTATATGGCCTTTAATATGTTGAGGTAGGTTCCCTCTAGGCCCACTTTCTAGAGAGTTTTTATCATAAATGGGTGTTGAATTTTGTCAAAATGTTTTCCGGCATCTATTGAGATCATATGGTTTTTATTTTTCAATTTGTTAACATGGTGTATCACATTGATTGATTTGCCTATATTGGAGAATCCTTGCGTCCCTGGGATAAATTCCACTTGATCATGGTGTATGATCCTTTTAATGTGTTGTTGAATTCTTTGTGCTAGTATTTTTCTGAGAATTTTTGCATCTATATTCATCAGTGATACTGATTTATAATTTTCTTTTTTTGTAGTATCTTTGTCTGGTTTTGATATCAGGGTGATGGTGGCCTCATAGAATGAGTTTTGGAGTGTTCCTCCCTCTGTTCTATTTTGGAAGAGCTTGAGAAGGATAGGTGTTAGCTCTTCTCTAAATGTTTGATAGAATTCACCTGTGAAGCCATCTAGTCCTGGACTTTTGCTTGTTGGAAGATTTTTAATCACACTTTAAATTTCATTACTTGCGATTGGTCTGTTCATATTTTGTATTTCTTCCTGGTTCAGTCTTGGAAGGTTATACCTTTCTAAGAATTTGTTCATTTCTTCCAGGTTTTCCATTTTATTGGCATAGAGTTGCCTGTAGTAGTCTCTTAGGATGCTTTGTGTTTCTGCAGTGTCTGTCTCTCTCCCTCTTTTTCTTGATGAGTCTGGATAAAGTTTTATCAAATTTGTTTGTCTTCTCAAAGAACCAGCTTTTAGTTTTATTGATCTTTGCTATTGTTTTCTTTGTTTCTATTTCATTTATTTCTGCTCTGATCTTTATGATTTCTTTCCTTCTACTAACTTTGGGTTTTGTTTGTTCTTCTTTCTCTAGTTCCTTTAGGTGTAAGTTTAGATTATATATTTGATTTTTATTTTTTATTTGATAAGGTTAGATTCAGTTTATTTGCTCTAAACTTCCCTCTTAGAACTGCTTTTGCTGCATCCCATAGGTTTTGGATCGTCGTGTTTTCATTGTAATTTGTCTCTCGGTATTTTTTGATTTCCTCTTTGATTTCTTCAATGATCTCTTGATTTTTTAGTACTGTATTGTTTAGCCTCCAAGTTTTTGTGTTTTTTTATGTTTTTTTCCCTGTAATTCATTTCTAATCTCATAGCGTCGTGGTTGGAAAAGATGCTTGATATGATTTCAATTTTCTTAAGTTTACCGAGGCTTGATTTGTGACTCAAGATGTTATCAATCCTGGCGAATGTTTCATGTGCACTTGAGAAGACAGTGTAATCAGCTGTTTTTGGATGGAATGTCCTGTAAATATCAATTAAATCTATCTGGTCTATTGTGTCATTTAATGCTTGTGTTTCCTTATTAATTTTCTGTCTGGATGATATGTCCATTGGTGAAAGTGGGGTATTAAACTCTCCCACTATTATTGTGTTACTGTCAATTTCCTCTTTTATAGCTGTTAGCATTTGCCTTATGTATTGAGGTGCTCCTATGTTGGGTGCATAAATATTTACAGTTGTTATATCTTCTTCTTGGAATGATCCCTTGATCATTATATAGTGTCCTCTTTTTTCTCTTGTAACATTCTTTATTTTAAATTCTGTTTTGTATGGTATGCGTATTGCTACTCCAGCTTTCTTTTGATTTCCATCTGCATGGAATATCTTTTTCCATCCCCTCTCTTTCAGTCTGTGTTTGTCCCTAGGTCTGAAGTGGGTCTCTTGTAGATAGCATATATACTGGTCTTGTTTCTCTATCCATTCAGCCAGTCTATGTCTTTTAGTTGGAGCATTTAATCCATTTATATTTAAGGTAATTATCGTTATGTATGTTCCTATTACCATTTTCTTAATTGTTTTGGGTTTGTTATTGTAGGTTTTTACCTTCTGTGGTGTTTCCTGCCTAGGGAAGTTCCCTGAGCATTTGTTGTAAAGCTGGTTTTGTGGTGATGAATTCTCTTAACTTTTGCTTGTCTGTAAAGGTTTTAATTTCTCTGTCGAATCTGAATGAGATGCTTTCTGGGTATCTTGATCCAGTAATCTTGATTGTATGGTTTTCCCTTTCATCACTTTAAATTTGCCCTGCCCCTCCCTTCTGGCTTAGAGAGTTTCTGCTGAAAGATCAACTGTTATCCTTATGGGGTTTCCCTTGTGTGTTGTTTGTTGCTTTTCCCTTGCTGCTTTTAATATTTTTTTTGAATTTAAATTTTTATAGATTGATTACTATGTGTCTTGGCCTGTTTCTCCTTGGGTTTATCCAGTATGGGACTCTCTGTGCTTCCTGGACTTGATTGGCTATTTCCTTTCCCATATTAGGGAAGTTTTCAACTATGATCTCTTCAAGTATTTTCTCAGACCCTTTCCTTTTCTCTTCTTCTTCTGGGACCCGTATAATTCGAATGTTGGTGCGTTTAATGTTGTCCCAGAGGTCTCTGAGACTGTCCTCAATTCTTTTCATTCTTTTTTCTTTGTTCTACTCTGTGGCAGTTACTTCCACTATTTTATCTTCCAGGTCACTTCTCCGTTCTTCTGCCTCAGTTATTCTGCTATCGATTTCTTTTAGAGTATTTTTAATTTCACTTATTGTGTTGTTCATCACTGTTTGTTTGCTCTTTAGTTCTTCCAGGTCCTTGTTAAACGTTTCTTGTAGTTTCTGTTTCCGAGGTTTTGGATCATCCTTATCATCACTGCTCTGTATTCTTTTTCAGGTAGACTGACTATTTTCTCTTCATTTTTTTGTTCTATTGGGTTTTTACCTTGCTCCTTCATCTGCTGCATATATATCTGTCTTCTCATTTTGTTTAACTTACTGTTTTTGGCATCTCCTTTTTGGCAGGCTGCAAGTTCGTAGTTCCTGTTATGTTTGGTGTCTGCCCCAAGTGGGTTTGTGCCAGTGTTCTGCTGGGTGGACTTTATCTTGTTCTTCTGGTGGTCAGGGCCATGTCCGATGATGTGTTTTGGAGTTTCTTTGAACTTAGTATGACTTTAGGCAGCCTCTCTGCTAATGGGTGTGGTTGTGTTCCTGCCTTGTGCGTTGTTTTGTGTGGGGCATCCATCACTGGAGCTTGCTGGCCCTTGCATGCAGCTGGGTCTTTGTGTTTAGACAGAGATCTCTGGGAGAGCTCTCACCGATTGATATTACATGGGGCCGGGAGGTTTCTGGTAGCCCAGTGTCCAGGATGTGGCCCTCCCACCTCTAAGTCTCAGGCCTGACACCTGTCTGGAGCACCAGGACCCTGCCAGCTACATTGCTCTGAAGAAAAGGAAGAGAGAAAAGAAACAAACTAACAAAAAAGAACAGACAGAACCCTTGGACAACCCTAGGTTTGTAAAAGCAAACCTCTACAGACAAAATCACACAAAGAAGCTTACACATACACACTCAAAAAAAGAGAAAAAGGAAAAACACTATATATATATATATATATATATATATATATATATATATATATATATATATATATATATATAAAATAAAGGAAGAGAGCAACCAAATCAATAAACAAATCCACCGGTGATAATAAGCACTAAATACTATACTAAGATAAATAAAAAGCCAGAAACAAATCAGATGCAGAAGGCAAACCCCAACTCTACAGTTGCTCCCAAAGTCTACCGCCTCAGTTTTGGGAACATTCGTTGTCTATTCAGGTATTCTTCAGATGCAGGGTTTATCAAATTGATTGTGGGGATTTAATCTGCTGCTCCTGAGTCTGCATGGAGGCTGCACGGAGAAATTTCCCTTTCTCTTCTTTGTTCGCACAGTTCCTGGGGTTCAGCTTTGGATTTGGCCCCGCCTCTGTGTGTAGGCTGCCTGCAGGAGTCTTACCTGCCCAGACGGTAGGAGGTTAGAGCAGCAGCTGATGAGGGGGCTCTTGCTCACTCAGGCCAGGGAGAGGGAGGGGTACAGTTGTCAAATTGAACTGCGGGGCAAGCCTGAGGCAGCAGAGGCCGGAGTGACGTTGCAGTAGCCTGAGGCACACTGTGTGTTCTCCCGGGGAAGTTGTCCCTGGATCCTAGGACCCTTGCAGTGGCGGGCTGCACAGGCTCCTGGGATGTTGTGGGTATTGACCTGTGCTTGCATACAGGATTCTTGGTGGCAGCGGCAGCAGCCTTGGCATTTCATGCCCATCTCTGGGGTCTAAGCTGATAGCCGCGGCTCGCACCCATCTCTGGAGCTCGCTTAGTTGGTGCTCTGCTTCTGTGGGCACACTGGGAAGGAATCCCCTCTCCTCACGCACCCCCAAAACAAAGGTCTTTTGCTTCTCCACAGGTCCAGACTCTTTCCCGGCCACACTCCTGGCTAGCTGTGGTGCACTAGCCCCCTTCAGGCTGTGTTCATGCAGCCAACCCCAGTCCTCTCCCTGGGATCTGACCTCGAAAGCCTGAGCCTCAGCTCCCACCCCCCACCTGCCCCGGCAGGTGAGCAGACAAGCCTCTCAGGCTGGTGAGTGCTGGTCAGCACCAATCCTTTGTGCGGGAATCTCTCCACTTTGCCCTCCGCATCCCTGTTGCTGCATTTCCTTCGTGGCTCTGAAGCTTCCCACCCCCCCATCCCCGCCAGTGAAGGGGCTTCCTAGTGTGTGGAAACTTCTCCTCCTTCACAGGTCCCTCCCAGAGGTGTGGGTCCTGTCCCTATTGTTTTCTCTCTGTTTTTTCCTTTTGCCCTGCCCTGGTATGTGGGGATTTTCTTGCCTTTGTGGAAGTCTGAGGTCTTCTGCCAGTGTTCAGTAAGTGTTTTGTAGGAGTTGTTCCACATGTAGATGTATCTTTGATGTATTTATGGGGAGCAAGGTGATCTCCACATCTTACTCCTCCACCATCTTGAAGGTCTCTCCCCTATAATGGCTCTTTTAAAGAGCTAGTGAAGACTAAAGTCAAAAACAAGTACTTTTGGTGCTCATGCTTGTTAAGAGATCTTCTCAGAAGGGAAAAACAAACTTGAGAAAAATAAATGCAGTGGTCTAATGGGATCCTCTTGAGCTGGTCCTTCTGTCTGGTGTCGCTTGCGTCAGTAGAATGAGACCAAGTTCGGTTGAGAAGCAAAGGAAAGCTTTACTCATGGATCAAAGAATGAAGAGGTGCGAGCTCCTGCTCTAGAGTCCAGGCTCTTCCCCAAAAGGCTAAGTTTAACCATTGATCACCCCAGGTTCTTTCCATCCAGAGTTTTCTTCACTTTGCCCTTGTCTTCCCCCTATGAATACATTAACCTGCGACGTGAGAAATACTTTTAAGTGATGCTCGAGAACTGGAAATTGGCTGGTAGCTTTCCTCCATTAAAGAGATCCAAAAACTGCCTTAGGAAGGAAATAATAAGGGCCTTTCTTTTTAACTGGGATTTAATATTTCCTACATATATCTTGGTGTTGGTTTTAGTGTATCGATTTTGTTTGGAAGAAGAGGTCCTTTGGTTTCCTATATCTGATCTTTTGTTTTTTTCTAGGAAGATGTATTTACTTTGAGCTTTGAGAATTTATTCTGATTCATTTGTTCTATTTTCTTCTTCAAGAAAGTCTGATTTTCACAATATCTAACCTTTATATGTACCTGCTTTTCTTATTTTCTTTTCTTCATTTATTTCCTCCATGTATTATTTAAGTTTGTGTTTGCTTTTACTGAGCTTTCTGAGAGCATAAACCGTATTTATTTTTTTACCATGTTAGCCCTTTTCTCACTATGCAGTGTGTGGCTTTACTTAACACATCCAACGAATGTCAGTATTGGGATAAGCTTTCTTTTGATGCAGGTTAAAATGAATATAAAAGTATGTCTAAAAAAATCTTTAAAATAAATAGACATAAGAAAAGGGAAACAGACCTCTTCAGAATACTAAACAAAAAGAGACTCCTGGGACCATTTTCCTTTTTCTTTAAGTCCAACCTTCAGAGGTCCCTTCAGTACAATTAAGTGTTGAAATCATGTTTTAGTCATTAAAATTGTCTTATTTTCTCTTTGTTCTTGAAGAAGAGTTCTGCTAGGTACACAATTATTTCTAGGTATCTTGAAGATAATATACCAAATACTTACGGCTTTAATTGTTGCTATTGAGGAAGTATGTTGTCAGTCTGTTCTTTTCTGTTAGTATACGTTGTGCTTCCCTTATCTATAAATTCTTGTTGTTCCTTATGCCTGGAAAACTTTCTTCCATTATATTTTCCTATATTGTTTCCTGTCCAGATTTCTCTCTTTAAAAAAAAAAAGCAAAACTCTATAAATATATATCTTGTCATTCTATTCTCTATGTCTCTTAATCTTTATTCAAATATTAAACATCCTTTCTTGGGAATACCCTGGTGGTCCACTGGTTAGGACTCAGTTCTTTCACTGTTGTGGCCCAGGTTCAATCCCTGGTCAGGCAAATAAGATCCCACAAGCCATGTGTCATGGCCAAAAAAAAATCTTCTCTTTTCTGTATTTCTATATTCTGGATGGTTTCTTTATATCCATTTCTAACTTACTACTTTTCCCTTTAACTGTGACTAAACTGCTATTTCTCTCATTAACTGTGTATAATTTTAATATTTTATTTTTCAGCTTCAGTCACTTTTATTTTTTCAAATCTCATCATTTCATTCATAGTTACTTTATAGACTATATTTCATAAATCTAGTTATGTCTGAAGTCTTCAGAGATCCAAATTTGTTACGTTGTTATTGCTGTTTAATGGATGATGGCTTATTTTCAAGTTTATTTAGTCAGTTTTTATTATAAGCCCATATTTGAATTTAATCTGTGTGTATCCTGAAGAACTAAGTTGGGAATGTTTTCCTCAAGAGTGGTTTTGTAGTAGTTTCTCTGGTGAATTCTACCAAATGTTTAAGGAATTAATGCCAGTTTGTCTCAAAGTCTTCCAAATAATTGAAGAGGTTGGAACACTCCCAAATATATTATACAATAAAATAGTTTGGAGACTTCCCTGGTGGCACAGTGGTTAAGAATCTGCCTGCCAATGTTAGGGACATGGGTTTGAGCCCTGGTCTGGAAAGATCCCACCTGCCACGGAGCAACTGAGCCTGTGCACCACAACTACTGAGCCTGTGCTCTAGAGCCTGCAAGCCATAACTACTGAGCCTGTACACCACAACTACTGAAGCCTGTGTGCCTAGAGCCCATGCTCCACAATGAGAGAATCCACCACAATGAGAAGCCCATGCACCACAATGAAGAGTAGCCCCTGCTTACCACAAATAGAGAAAGCCCATGCACAGCAACAAAGACCCAACACAGCCAGAAATTAATTAACAAAAAAATAGTTTGGAATAAGTATAACCAAGGAAGTGAAAAATCTGTACACTGAAAACTTAAAGATGTTGGGGAAAGAAATTAAAGATACAAATAAATAGAAAAATATTCTATATTCATGGGTCAGAAAAAATTAATGTTGTTAAGATGTCCATACTACCCAAAACTATCTATAGACTGAATGGCATCCCTATTAAAATTCAAATGGTATTTTTCACAGAAATAGAAACCCCAATTCTAAAATTCTTATGGAACCACAAAAGACCCCAAATAACCAAAACAATCCTAAGAAAGAAGTTACAAAGCTGGAGGCATCACACATTTCCAAACCATGCTACAAAGCTATAGTAATTAAAACAGTATGTTTCTGACATAAAAATAGACACAGAGACCAATGGAACAGAATACAGAGCTGAAATAAATCCTCCACATATATGGTCAACTAATATTTGACAAGGGAGACAAGAGGACTCAATGGGGAAAAGATAGTTTTTTTCAACAAATTGTGTTGGGAAAACTGTGTAACCACATGCAGAAAAATGAATCAGACCCCTAGTCCTGTCTTATACCACTCACAAATATTAATTTGAAATGGATTAAAGGTTTAAACATAAGAGCTAACACTATAAAATTCCTGGGAGAAGACAGGGAAGAAGCTCTTTAACATTGGTCTTGGCAGTGATTTTTTTGGATATGACACCAAAGCACATGCAACAAAAGCAAAATTCAACAAGTGGGACTACATCAAACTACAAAGCTTCTGCACAGCAAAAGAAAGAATCACCAAAATGAAAAGGCAACCTACAGAATGGGAGAAAATAAAGAACTTGTACAACTGAATAATGAAAAAACATACAATCTGTTTAAAAATGGGCAGAGGAACTGAACAGGCATTTTTCCAAAGAAGGCATAAACATGACCAGCAGGTACATGAAAGAATGCTCAATATCACAAATCAACAGGCAAATGCAAAACAAAACCACAAGGAGATATCACCTTACACCTGTTAGAACAGCTGTCATAAAAAAGGCAAGAGATAAATGTTGATGAGGATGTAGAGAAAAGGGGCCCTGGTGCACTGTTGGTGGGAATGTAAAATGTACAGCCAGTAGGGAAAATAGTATGGAGGTTCCTCAAAAATTAAAATCAGAACTACCATATGATCCAGCAATTCCACTTCTGGTTATATATCCAAAGGAAGCGAAATCAGGATCTCGAAGAGATATCCTTATTCCTATGTTCATTGTAGCATTATTCATAATGGCCAAGATAAGGAAGGAAACAACATAAGTGTCTGTCTATAGATGAATGGGTGAAGATGATGTGGCATATATACATATAATGGAATATTATTCAGTCACAAGAAAGAAGGAAATCCTGCCATTTTTGACAACATGGGTGGAGCTTGAGGGCATTATGCAAAGTGAAATAAGTCAGAGAAAGACAAATGCCATATGATATCACTTATAAGTGAATTCTAAAAGTCCTGAACTCATAGAAACAGAGAGTAGAATGGTGTTTATGAAGGGCTGTTGGGTGGAGGAAACTGGGAGATGTTCGTCAAGGGGTACAGACTTTCAGCTATAAGATGAACAAGTTCTAGAGATCTAATGTACAGCATGGTGATTATAGTTAATCATATTGTATTATATACTTGAAAGATGCTAAGAGAGTAGATCTTAAACTTTTACTACAAAAAAGGAAATGGTGATTATGTGAGGTGATGGAGGTGTTCACTAACCCTACAGTGGTAATCATTTCACAATATGTAAGTGCATCAAATCATCAAATTATATATCTGAAACGTACACAAGATTATATATCAATTATATCTCAGTAAAGCTAGAAAAAAAGTGTTTTTATATTTGCATCTTCTAGTTGCCAGAAGAAATTAGCTGCCTTTCTCAGCTTGGGGTCCTGGAATACTCAGCAGTATAAATTTGAACTGCAGACCCCATGTAGACATAGCTGACTTTGCACGTCCTTAGAGGTGATTATTACTAGTTCTTCCACTGGTATTATTATTACTAATTTGGAAGTTTCTTTTGCTAGTAGATGTTTCCCAGGATGCCTTTCATTAGTACTTTAGCCCTTTAGACTTAATCTAGGGAATCTCAGGCTTTCACTTGCATCAGAAGTGCCCAGTCATTAGTTGAGAATTCTGTGCTGTTAGTACTTGTTTACTGACAAGGCAGCCCCAGCTTATCCATTTCTAAAAGTTAATTGTCTGATTCCATCTTTTTTCTCTTTATTTCCTCTTTGTCTTTTGGCCTCTGAGGATCCCTCCTTCTTTCTTAAGAATTCAACCATGCATTAACATATACTGCTCTATCTAGTGTTAAGATACATTATCAAGAGCTAGAAATAAGACAAGAGGTTAGCTGATCATCCTCTTAGTGACATACTAGGGCCTTATCTAATAGGGTAACCCAAGGAGTACTGAAATGTCTGGGAATGTACTTCATCAGAGCCCTGACTCTGTAAAGTTCCGTATTAACACATTGATTCTTGTCTAGTATAGATGCAAATGATTCTGTACAGTTGAAAAGATAAGCCCTACTAGGCACAGCCATTTGTGTTAATGCATAAATGCATAAACTCTCTCAAACCTTATAAAAAGAAAAGAAAAAGATTAGCCTGGAGGTTACGTTAGGGATTTATTCTGTAAGGTATTAACCAGTTTTGTATCTTACCTAGCAGTCTTACTACAGTATTCTTTCTTTAAAGCCAATGCTCAATTCCTCAAATGTTCTTTACCCTCATTAATGATACAAATACACCACTGATGTGTTCACTCCAAATTTGTAAGAGTCACGTTTTAAACTTTTTGAGAAGAATCCTTTCACATCAGGATCAAATCGGATTGCATTTTGAAAGCTTTTTAAATTATCTTGCCCACCATAGGCAGAAGTAACCACTAAAGCAAAAGTAATCTTATTTTATTCTTTATTGAATTCTAAGTGACCGTGGGGACTAGCTCAGTCATTTGCACAAGGTCTGCACTCAGTCGGAGTTTGCTATAAAGAATGAATGAATGTATGACCATTTACTTTTGACTCTTATAGCTTTAATTTTGTTGTGTCCTATTCTTTAGAATCGTGGCATTTTCATGAATAATCTCCTACCTCATAGGAAATCTTAACACATGCAGTTGTTTAAAAAAAATCGTTTTATGTAATTAATTGTAACAGTAACTTTTACTCTAAACTCTACAACATATTTACTTTTGTAGTACATATTTTTTCATATGAGTGAGAGCCTTGAAAATTTTTTACTGTGATTTCCTTTCGATTGAGTTTGGATGGCTTACCTTCACTCTTATTGCACTGAAGTTCTAAGATTGTAAAACAGCTTCTCTTCCACACATCAGCACTGCTCAGATCCTGGAGGGCTAGGGAGGTGGCAGGGCCCTTCATATGGTTTGTGTAAAGCCGTGGTTAGTTCCAGAGGTCAATTCTCTGGACATTTCTACCTCTAAATTGCTTGACTACTGTGGTCACCTCCATTCTGATAATACAGATTTATATTAATAGCTACAGTTTATATTGCTGAATATTTTGGTTATTTCAGAAGTTTCATAGGTGTGCTTGTAACATTTATGGGAAGAGGGTTTTCATACCTGTTTATTTCCCCAGCTTTCCTGGAGTAACAGTCCCTAGAATATATATATTTTGTTCTACATAGACTTTGGTTTTCTTGTTTTATACAATTAATGCATGTTAACTATAGAATACTAGGGAAATAAAGGGGTGAAATATAATGTTAGATGTTTCAGGAAGTAGGAAACAATTATCACTGCATTGTCCACCCAGATTTAGGGCTGATACCATCTGTACCTGTGTATTTGAGTCTCTTTTCCCTTACAGTTCAGCTTGTTTCCAGTGTTGGCCTAGTAACAGAAATCGATACTTTATAGTCCAGCAGTTGTATCTTTAATTCAAAGTGGTAATAACATTCTTATCAAAATATGGCAAGTGGGCTTCCCTGGTGGCGCAGTGGTTGAGAGTCCGCCTGCCCATGCAGGGGACACGGGTTCGTGCCCCGGTCCGGGAAGATCCCACATGCCGCGGAGTGGCTGGGCCCGTGAGCCATGCTGAGCCTGCGCGTCCGGAGCCTGTGCTCCGCAACGGGAGAGGCCACAACAGTGAGAGACCCGCGTGCCAAAAAAAAAAAAAAAAATATGGCAAGTAGTTGAACATTCTCCATGAATGCTCTTGGAGGCTTTCGGATTAATTATGCCTCCATGAGAGATTGGGATATGATAGCTTTAGGTATGCAATGGTTAAGAGCACAAGAGAATTCTGATTCTAATGTGTATTTGATCTAACTTTGAACAGATTACTCTCTCTCAACCGAATTCCTATTATTTAGATTGAGATTACACCTCCTCCTAGGATTGTTTTGAGGATTAAATGATATAATATATAGACACTAAGCACTGTGCATAATGCAACATAAAAGCTTAATAAGTTGCAGTGTATTTTTACCGATATTATTTTCTGCTACTCTGTTGCCATGTTATCCTGTAAGTTTTACTTTACTGCAGCAGAGATAATAGGCATTCAAGTTGAAAAAAAAATCTAAATCTAGTACTAGACTCTACCACTCACCGTGTAACCTTAACATTTTTGAGCCTTAATTGCCTCATTTTTCAAATTCTTTTGCAAATGGGGAATGCCATTATCAGTGTCGTCAGGATACTAAATGGAGTATCCCAATTCTTTTGCCTAAATTCTTAGGCAGAAGAAACTAGCATAGTTCTTGTTGTTCTAATAGACATTTTTAGTTGGTTTAACTTAGTTTCCTTCATTAGTAGAGTTATACAAATAGATATCATAGAAATAGAAGGCGTGATTCAGCATCCTAATGCTTATCCAAGGCAGTCCTTCCATATAACCAATCTCTACTACGTGTTTGGTTATTCAGTGATAATTATGTACCTTTGATCTCAAACCGTTTTCTTCAGATTGTTTCCCAGAATTCAATGTGAACTTGCTAGCACTCACATGTTTGCTGTTATTCTTCTGTGAAATGTGATATGATATATCTCTTACTAGCATGTACATCTTTAAACACATGTCAGTGACTCAAGGATAGGAACCATTTGAATAAATGACAAAGCATAGAATTTCTACAACCCCCTCAGATCAGTTTGAGCATATAAAATGCCATGTTATTATTATTTGCTTTTGACTTCCATTCAAATGTCACACAGTCCCCAGTGATAAGGAAATGAAATTTTGTTCAGTTAATCTGCTGCCTTTGAGAAGTTTCATAAATAAGCCATCTGCATATAGGCAGATGGCTGTTTTAAAGTTTATTGGATAGGGCCCCACACCTTTCCAGATTCTCAGTCACACTGGCTTGAACAAAATGACAAAGTCTAACAGAAGTCACTGCCTATCCCATGTCTGAGCCTACGTGAGAAATCTTACAGGAAGTATGAAGACCTTTATGAAGGTACACTGTTCCCTTTGGGACCTTTTGGATTCTTCTGAATGTTAATTGTCTTTAGCACCAACCTGAGTAGGTACTTAGCATATTAAAAAAAGATATTTTTAATATCCCTAGCTACAATTCTTGTTTTCAGCATTTATAAGAATTTAAATAAACATAACTGTTCACATATCCCTATTAAATTTCACTTAATTAGGGCTAGTTATTGTAGCTGAGGGAGTTCATTTGAATCTTGATTTTGCTACCACAGCACTAGCTGTCTCTTCCAGTATTGCATAGTTTAAATTTTGATTTGCAAGATTTTGTTCAAATTATTCATTAAAAATGTGACCAAAGGACCAAATACTGTGGCGTGATGTTAGAGGAGCCCCTGCAGTTACAATCCACACATGCAATTCATATGCAGTTCATTCAACCAGCGTGAAACTCATATGGCCCCTATTTTAACCACAGGAAATCCTAAAGGCTTGCTCAGAGCCTTTGTTGAAATCAATACATTCTACGTCTGGGACTTCTTTTGATTGAGTATACCAACTCTGTCATAACAGGACAGAAATTAAGGTTAGTGTGCCTGGCATTTATTAACTGATGCACTTTTCTCCTGGACTCTGTATGCTTCTCTTAGTTGTCAAAAATGTTCTGCATAGTAATGTCTAGAATTGTCCAGTATCCACATACGTATTAGTCTATGAAACAAGACGTCTACTCTCGTATTTTTTTTTAAATCCATGTGTCACTTGCCCATTTCTATTCCTTAGGGCCTTTTTTCTGATTTCTCAACAGTTATCATGAATATATCATCAGTCACATTTACAAGTACCTTGTGTACTTTAGGATAAAATTCTTTAAACTTTGAGCTCAGTTCAAGTAGTTCAGTTCTCACAGTATGTCTTTTTTTTCATCACATCTGCAGCTTTACAAAGCACTTAGATCTGCTCTACCCAGTAATCACTGAATTTGAACTTCTAATTCTGCATTATATTATCTTCTATTTATACTGTTTTTTATTATCTCCAGATTGAAGATCATCCCTTTGAATGGGAAAAATGGGTTTTTTTGGGTCATCTGTTAGCCCTGTACTACCATTTTTTACTCCTTGCCCTAAACTTAATGAAACGTTTGCCTACCTTTTGATTGTTTTTAAAGCCTTGCTTTATTTTGAAGCTCCATGATACACGAAGTATTTGAGTGTCTTCACATAGTGGGACTTTGCCCCTTCTACCTATTTCCCCAGCAGTCAGTTGACCCATATCTGTGTGCTTAACTCTTCCTCAAGCCCTGGGCTCCCGGCTGTTCCATGGCGAGGACTTGAGGAGCCCTGGATCATTTCATCTCAAATCAGTAGTGCTTCTAGAACTGCAGACCTCCCATTCTAATCCCAGAAAGCATATTTCGTGCTTTGCCCATGTCTGGCAGGCATGGGAACTGAGTTCCTGTCTTACTCCTCTCTGCTTGGTTCCCTGCATTGTCAGCCTTCCCCATTTCTTACTTTATCCTCAACACTGAGATCCTGCAGTGTACAGCTGATCATGGATTTTCAAACACGACCTCTGCTCAGACCCTTCTCTCTTGTACTGAACTTGATTGCCAGGGTGTCTGTCACTTCTTGCTGTTCTTCTGACAAGGTCTGAACTTGTCTACTATTACTGTCTTTCTAAACACACTTCGTTGGAGTTATCCCTCCTGCCGACCAGTGTTATCCAACACTAGGTCTCTCCTCTGGAAACCTGCTAAGCTCTAGTTTGTAGATTTCTCCTTAGTGGCACCTCTGAGGAGAAGATTTCCAGAATTCTGCCCACAGACCTATGCACTGTCTTTAGAGCAAAAGCCCTACTATAATGAAGGCCTACCTGTAACGTTACCTTAAAGGACTGGGATGTACCTGCGTCAGGCATATGTGCATATCTCTAGTCAACAATAGTGCTTGATCTAGGCATTCTTGGCCATACCGTGTTCCTCCTGTCACCCTTTTTCCCTTCTTTTTTTTTTTTTTTTTTTGCGGTACGCGGGCCTCTCACTGTTGTGGCCTCTCCCGTCGCGGAGCACAGGCTCCGGACGCGCAGGCTCAGCGGCCATGGCTCACGGGCCCAGCCGCTCCATGGCATGTGGGATCCTCCCGGACCGGGGCACAAACCCGTGTCCCCTGCATCAGCAGGCGGACTCTCAACCACTGCGCCACCAGGGAAGCCCCCTTCTTTTTTTTTTAACTGGGCTGTACTCTTAGTCAGGAGATAGGCACCCTCTGAGAGTCTCTTATCACTGCAGTCACAAAGAGCTGATGTTCCCTGAGAGCTAAAGCCAAAGGCACAGATCCTGTTATTTCTTTACCCAACCTGTTCCTTCTTTGGCACTTCAGTCCAGAACCCAGTCATTCCTGCACTTCTCCTCCTTGAGAGAAGAAATAGGGTAGAGGAGATGTAAGCGCTTCATAGAGCTGCAGGTGAGATGAAAAAAAAAAGACATCTCCATACTTCCATTTTGTTATCTTCTTTTCTTGGAGTTGAAAATAGCTGACATTTATCGGGCATTTCTATGTGCCAAGCACTGTTACAAGTACCTATGTATATTAACTCATCTATTTTTCAAAACAAGCCTATGAAATTTTAACTCTTCTTATCCCCCTTTTACAAGTGAGAAAACTGAGGTGAAGAGAAGTGTGGTAACTTCCCAATGGTCACATAGGGAGTACTTTGCAGAGTCAAGTTTTGAACAGGCGTCTGGCTTCAGAGTCTGAACTCTTAGTGACCAGATTATCTCACCTCTCAGAGGTGGGGATAGTCGTAGTAATAGTTCTAAGTATCTTAGTAGTAGCTATAGCAGCAGCAGAGGGATAGGCAAGTTATACCCCAAGTTATGGGAGCCTCCTGAGAGGTTATGTGATGGACGTTTTAGAGAATATAGAGATGATTACAGAATCCATAGTATTGTATATCCCAAATATTCATGAAAATGCTACACAGCAGTACCACTTTGATGATATAATTCTGTTACAAATTTCATTTCTTATCTTTAATGGCTGAAGTTAATATTTTTGAAGCAAAAAGGGAACCAAAGATGGTGTATGTAATTTTTTTTTTTTGCTTCCCACCCACAATTCTTAGGTTTATTGATTTATCTTATATACTATAGGAAGAATGTATTGATAATTTGGTTGTTTCTTGCACATGTTTAAGAAAAATATATATTAAGGGAAGTTATATATAAAATACATATTCAAAAAGTGATTTGATTCTAAAATGAAATTAAGATAATTCTGTTTATATTAGCATGAAAATAACAAAATACTTAGGAATAAATTATCAAGAGAAGTACAAGATATCCTTGCTAAAAACTACCAGACATTGTTGAAAGAAATCAAAGAGAAAACTATTTCATGTTCAGGGATTATATTATTAAGATGGTAATATTCCCCAAATTGATCTAGAGATTCCACACAATCCCTATTAAAATCCCAGCCACATTTTTTTTTTGCAGAAATTGACAAGCTGACACTAAAGTTCACATGGAAATAAAACGGACCCAGAGGGCTTCCCTGGTGGCGCAGTGGTTGAGAGTCCGCCTGCCGATGCAGGGGACACGGGTTTGTGCCCCGGTCCGGGAAGATCCCACATGTCGCGAAGCGGCTGGGCCCGTGAGCCATGGCCACTGATGCGCGTCCGGAGCCTGTGCTCCGCAGCGGGAGAGGCCTCAACAGTGAGAGGCCCGCGTACCGCAAAAAAAAAAAAAAAAAAAAAAAAAGGACCCAGAATAACCAAAATAATCTTCAAAAAGGAGAACAAAGTTGGAAGATTCACATGTCCTAAATACAAATCTATGGCAAAGAGTAAGGGTTAAGGATACGTATATATATTAATGTAATAGAATTGAGGATCTGTCAGTAAGCCCTTAAATTTGTAGACAGTTGATTTCAGCAAGGGTACTAAAGCAATTCAGTGTGGTAAAAATAGTTTTTTCAATAAATGGTCCTGGAAGAACTGGATATCCACATGCAAGTGGACCATATACCAAAACTAACTCAAAATGGATCATAGGTTAAAGAACTAAAACTGTGAATTCTGAGGAGCAAACATAGGAGTAATTATTTCTGACCTAGGGCTAGGCATTTGTTTCTTAGATGTGAAACGCAGAGATGCCAAAAGAAAAAAAATAAATAAACTTTTGTGCTATTAGTGATAACAGGAAAATAGACAGACATCCCACAGAATGGGAGAAAATTTTTGCAAGTCATATGTCTGATATGGGACCTATATCCAGACTATATAAGGAACTCTTAAAACTCAATAATAAAAAAAGATAAAGAAACCAATAAAAATAGGCAAATGAGTTGAGTAGATATTTCTGCAAAGGAAATATACAGATGGCCAATAAACAACATGAAAAGATGCTCAGAAGCATTAGTCCTTAAGGGAAGTACAAACCAAAAGCACAATGAGATACTATTTCGCATCCAGTAGGATCGCTAAAATAAAAAAGATAGCAGGTGTTGATGAGGATGTAACAAGGATGTGGAGAAACTCATCATTCTACATTGCTGGTGGGAATACAAAATGGTGTAGTCACTTTGAAAAACAGTTTGGCATTTCCTCAAAAAGTTAAATATAGAGTTATCATGTTACTGAGCAGTTCCACTCCTAGGTATGTGTTCAAGAGAGTTGAAACATGTATCTATCTAAAAACATGTACATGAATGTTCATAGCAGCAATATTCCTAATAGCCAAAAAGTGGAAAGAACACAAATGTCCATCAGTTGATGGGTGGATAAACAAAAATGGTATATTCATAAATACAGTGGACTGTTATTTGGCCATTAAAAAGAATGGCATACTGATGCATGCTACAGAATTTATGAACTTCGAAAAAATATTCTAAATGGCACAAGCCAGACACGAACACCACATGTAGTATCATTCTATTACATGAAATGTCCAGATAGGTAAATCTATAGAGACAGAGTAGAGACAGAATGTAGATTAGTGGTTGCCAGGGGCTGTTGGGGGAGGGTGGCAAATGGAGAGCTGTTGTCCAAAAAAAAAAAAGATCAAATTGCAAAAGTCATTGTTGGCTGATGAGAGGTGGGCAATATAATCTCTAAGACCTTCAAAGGCAGCTTAGCTTCTGCTTTCCAGATGAATGAAGGTAAGAAATAGTGAACCATCAGTTCCTTTGATTTAGGCTTTTCTTCCTGTGCTTCCCCCCTAAATTTGCCTCCAAGAGCATCTTCAGCTGTATTACACAAGTGTCGATATGTTGTATTTTCACGCAGTAGGATTCAGGTGGTCAGCAATTAGTGGAGTGAGGGTACACAGGGAGTGGGGGCTCAGAGGAAACCCTCCAGGTCACAGGAAAGCCACAGAGGAAGGGTCAGCTTGGCAGGAACCTTCTGGGCTGCAGACGAGCCACCCTGATGCCTGCAGCAGGCATCCAGGGCAGGAGGACTTCAGGCTGCTGGTTTCTGTGGAGAGAGGGTTATGGGAGGATTATCGCCAGGCTCGGGTGAGCTTGCAAGGTCTTCAGGGGACCTGATGTTCTGGATGGGCAGCTGGGGCTGAGCTCCACCAGATGTCCTCCCATCCACGCCGCCGGCCCGCTGTGCAGCAGCCAGAAACAGCAGGAAACCTTCTTTCTCCTGCAGTTAATCCTTTCTCAGTATCCTCTGCTGAGAAACCTGCTTTGTTGCTCATGTAAAGGAGAGATATTTAAAAGAATGCTGTCTGTTGTCGCTGATCATATATTGAAGGGTGAATTTGGAGCTGAGAGGCGATAAATTGACCATTGGCTCATGCCCTTATTTCTTATGCTATAATTGTCACATATATTAATCCACATCCAAGACAATATTGTATATATTTTTACTTGTATTTTGAAGAAATTAAGGGGAAAATAAACTTTTACATTTACCCAAATAGTTACCATTTTTGATGCCCTTTGTTTCTTCATGAAGATTCAAATTTTCCACTAGTATCATTTCTACTAAGCATAAAAATAATTTATCTTAGCATTTCTTATACTGTGGCTCTGTTGGTTACCTATTTTCTTACTTTTACTTTTTATCTGAAAAGATCTATTTTACCTTTATTCTTGAAGGATTTTTTGCTGGATATAGAATACTAGGTTGACATTTCTTTTTTTCCCAGCAATTTAAAGATAATAATCTAGTCTTTTCAAACCACCCTAGTTTCTGATGGGAAGTCCACAGTTATTTGTATTGTGTGCCCTGTAAGGTGTCATTTTTCTCTGATGGCTCTCAACTTTGTCTCTTTATCCACAGTTTTAAGGGTTTGGCTCTGATATGCCTAGGCTTTATTTTCTCTTTTTATATTTATTGCTTGGGTTCAATGAGATTCTTTAATGTATGTCTTTGGCCAAATTCAGGGAGTTTTCAGCCATTATTTGTTCAAACAGTTTCTGCCTTTGCTGACCCATTTCTCCTTCTGGATCCCAATTACACTTGATAGACCTGTGTATATTGTCCCATGCGCCCCTGAGATTCTGTTCATTCCTCAGGCTGCATAAATTCTACTGACCTGTATTCAAGTACATAGACTCTTTCCTCAGTCATCTTCATTCTGCTCCCGAGCTCATCTGCCTTGAGTTTTTATTTCACATGTTCTTGAATCTCTGCTTGGTTCTTTTTACTCTTTTCTCTTTCTCTACTGAACTTGTATCTTTGGGATCAGTGCTCACATTAAGCACAGTTCTGAAATTTGTCTTAAAATCTCTTCTTGTAAACCACACCACAGAATCAGGGTTGCTGCTGCTTCTGCCATGATCGAGGCAGCACAGAGATAGAAGTTTCCAAAGCTGCCAGTCCCAGATCGATAGCACTTCTGTCATCGTCAGGAATCTCCTGAATCAGGAACACTTCTGCCATCTGTTCCAGAATCCTGCTGCATCTTCTCGGAACCATATCATCATTCAAAAGGGATGCCCTGGGGCTTCCCTGCTGGCGCAGTGGTTGAGAATCTGCCTGCTAATGCAGGGGACACGGGTTCGAGCCCTGGTTTGGGAGGATCCCACATGCATGCCGCGGAGCAACTAGGCCCGTGAGCCACAACTACTGAGCCTGCGTGTCTGGAGCCTGTGCTCCGCAACAAGAGAGGCCGCGATAGTGAGAGGCCCGCGCACCACGATGAAGAGCGGCCCCCGCTTGCCACAACTAGAGAAAGCCCTCGCACAGAAACGAAGACCCAACACAGCAAAAAATAAATTAATTAATTAATAAACTCCAACCCCTAACATCTTCTTTAACAAAAAAAAAGGGATGCCCTGCAACCTGCCTTTCACCTCAAGTAATTCTGACTATGTCTTACATAAGATCGACTTACTACAAACATTTACATTATATCCAGAACCCTCCCTAAAAGAGAGTTTTAGCCTCTTTAGCACTGGAAGCATGCTTGAAGAATATTTGAGTGGTGATCCCAGTCTACCTGCTGTGGACTGCTCCTCTAATTATTCAGTGTTCATATACTCCCTTTTTCCCATATTCAAACTTCCACCAAATCTCAGTAGCAACAGCAACGTGCTGTGAAAACATAATGCACCAGTGCTCTATAGAAACAAAAATCTATAGACCTCTTATCAAAAGGAAGGATTCAATCTCGATCTTTTCGTGTGACATAGTGTGATGTGATGATCATCCCTATGCTAGTTCAGTCACAATTCTAGTTTGATACTTTGTAATTCATGGACTAAATTATAAAATACACACACACATACCCACAAAGAAGGAATAAAGTAACCCATCATGGCCTTCGGTTCTGTAACTGGTTATAATTCCATAATTTGTATTGATTTTCTTCCTCCACTGCCAATTACATTCTCCCTTTGCCCTCAGCCAGAACCTCACTTAGTTGGCTTACCCAGAGTTTCATCCCTGAAGGATCTGACCTTTTGGTCATCTTGCCTCATGAGGTTGCTGTAGTATCCTATTTATTTCTGCCACTTGGACGTGTCAGAAATAGAGGGCAATCCCTGGCTTCCAGATGTAATCTTCCCTGCTGACATGGCATTGTAAATGCCTGTTTTCCTCCACCATAGAGGTCAATTGCACCAGCCAACACAGGAACTTCTTTTTGCCATTGGTACAGTGGCATAAAGAAATCCGTGTAGCCAGGTGGAAATCTCAGCTTCCAGTTCACGAAGCCATTGTTCGGTCCTTTGGTCGGAACCATTTTCACTTGGTTATGTAGACCTCTAAGACAAAATCCAATGCCACAAGGATGGGAATAACACTTTGCCAATAAATCATTAGATGTAATATTGAGAGTTCCCAGTCTGACTTTCATACCTTGGCTCCTGAACCTGTATATTCTGGATGTGGGAGAAAGAGCGCCGGATATCGGTCACTGGTTTAGAACATAAGTTTCCTATCACTCAGCCTTATAAGAAGTGGTATTCTAGTTGGAACTAACTGTTCAAGGAAAATTTACTTCTGTTTTCAGTTCCCGCTTGATCCCAATTTTGTATCTCGTACAACTACTTGATGATGGAGTACGGCTGTGTATACCTAACCTTAGGCGACACCCAGTTCAGATGAGCAGCTCTGGGCGCATAGTCACTTGGTGTCCCACTATCAGGCACTCATTCAGTCATTACTGGGGCCAAATAGCATAAGCAAGGAGTTTTTCTTTTTTCTATAAAGGGTAATATTTACTTGTCAAGAAAGTTATGACATTCTTCCCAAACCCAAGTCCCCTCCCCCCCTTGTGATTGTCTCATTAGGGTCAGCTACAGGTATACTGATTAGCTCCAGGAATATTGGCTCTTACTGGTCATAAGGTCCATGCGGCAGAGCCTGTTGTTCCCCAACGTAGACCAGCTAGAGATCTTAATATGCTCCTCTGGGCCCTTCTCAAAGTTCACAGCCTTGTGGTTGCTCAATATATGCATCTGAGTAGAAAACCAAAGAAATATATGTTGCCTCAAATATCCAGAGACCCATCAAGCATTGTATCTGTTTATTAGTGATAGTAAGTACATCTGAAGCAACATGTTTTTCACTCTAGGGGTGTATTCCAACATGCCTAAGACCCAGAAACTGCCCAAGTGTGTCAGGCACCTGAATTCTGGGGTTCCCTCTCTGGAATGCATGTGATTTACCAGGGCCCTCAAAACCCCTGCCATATCAGCATGATGTCATCAGTACAGTGCACTGGCACGATATCCTGTGGAACGTTTCAATGTTCAGAATCCTATGAACTATTAAATAATGGCCTGGAGCCAGCAAGTTAACATAGCCTTAATAGGACAGGAAAAGTGCCCTGCCGTCTCCTAGGTGAATGCAAACCCCCAGATCAAGACCTGTCTAATATGCATCAGAGGCAGGGAGCTGCATCTGGAACAGTAATTAGCACTGTGTAATTACAAACACCACCCGATGAATTTTGCGATAATTCACTGTTATTCTCCAAGATCCTTCAGTGTCCTGAACAGGTCAGATAGGCAAATTTATTGGGCATGTGGTAGGAATTTCCACCCCTGAATATTTCAAGACTTCAGCGTGGCACTGAGCTCTGTGAATCTTCCAGGTGGATATATAGATCCAAGCACATTTGGGAAGACTGAGTTTACAGCAATGACTCCCTAAACCAGTGGGTCACCAAGATAGCATCCCGCTGCTTCTACTAGGATTAAGAACCTGGAAACGCAGGAAGCCTCTGAACCAGCTGCAGGATAAGCCAGAACTGTGCCGCCTCTGCTACAGTCCGCGCCAGCAAAACGCATGCCCTGAGCCCGCTTCTCTTCTTCCGTAATGCACTGCTAAATCCGGTTCTCAAATGAATGCTCTGATTGGCAGAACTCAAACCTCATCCAAAATCCTAACTGCAGAGGAATCTGGGGAAATTTATTTCTAGCTCCTCTGTCCCTGAAATGCAGAAAGATGTGCTAGAGTAGAAAATGATGGCGTGGGTGTTGGCAGGTCCTTCCGTGGTTTCCGCTGCAGTTGCCGCATGCATAATGTGAGCCCAGGCCTCCATGTCAGCCTCTCTCAAAGTTCCACTGCATTTACAAAAGGGCAAGTGACAATTAAAATGTAAGGAAGAAGAGAGGCCATTTTATAATAATATTCACAGAATTTTAAATCACCTTAATGGCTCTATACTTAGTCTGCTCTCGTTTGAACCTCAGTCAAACGGGGGAGACAGTCACAGTTCACAGCTGTATTGTGGAAAATCTCTTTGTGGTGAAATTTCCTTCTCAGCAATGTCCTCTAAAAGGACCGTATTAACTCTAGACAAATGGATTTTATTTCTAGTATTTAACTTCCTAAGGGTCAGTGAATTACACGTATAACCTTCAATGCTTTTACATTATTATCCTACATTATAACATTTAACACTTATTGGGCACTTGCTAGGGGCTTGACACTATGTGAATCAGTTTTGCTGTCTAACTTAATATGCATGACTCTATGTAGTGGGTGCTGTCTCAGACACTGTTTTGCAGATGTGTAAGCTGAGACATAAAAGGTTAAGTAAGTTGTTAGTACAAGTTAGTAAGCATGGAGTTGGGATTTGACTCAGGTGGTGTTGGACTCCAGAGTCTAGCCTACCCTGTCACATTTTCATTTCATCCCCATTCTGTAAAGTCCCTTTCAGTTTATGGTGAAATTTTTCTTCTCTTTAAGTTATCTCCTAAAGATTAAATATTGAGGAAAAAAGATAAACAATTAAAGCATCAGTGAAATACTCAACCGAAGTTTTTTAGGACTTAGGTAAAAGTACTGTTTTTTCAGGTACAAATTAAAATGTTGTAAAACATGTGACATCTAATAAGTCATACTGGAGAGTTACAAAAGATGGGAGTCTTCGCTAATTACATTGTTAGGAAATAACAATGATAAATAACTATGATTTTCTATGATAATAAATTGATGTGGTTTTAGTTTTAAATTTGATAACTTGATTTCAAAAATTATTATTAACAGCTAGTTATACGTGTCCAGATTTATAATAGAAATTTCTTTTGAAGTCTATAATCCATTCACTTTCTTAGTGTCACTGATTAACTTTTAAAGTTAAAGTATATTATTAAAATGTCAGTTTGAGAAATATCTATGTTAAGTATACATCGTAAAGGACACAGATGGCATTTCCTAGTTTCATATGGCATTAGTTATTTCAGCATTGTCATTTAAACATTTTACATATAAAAGCAGTGTCTCCTCAATCTGATTTTAAGCCCATAGAGAACAATGGCAAGGCAGATGCTGTTTCTGTGTTTTGAGATACTCCATGAAGCCTCCTTTGTCCCAGATATATTAAAGGAAAGATTTAATGAAATTCCAGTTATGAGTTATATGCAACTTAATGTGAATTATAATCAAATGGCCTTTCTCCTACTAACTATAGGGGATATAGTTTATTGTCTCCCACAATCCTTTGAAATTTATTTAATGACGAGATCTTTTGCTGCCTCTAGATAAAAATTCAAGAGTCCCACATTTCTTTCTCCTCACTCTAAAACATTGTGACTTTAGACTATTTTTTTTTTTTTTTTTTTTTTGCGATACGCGGGCCTCTCACTGTTGTGGCCTCTCCCGTTGCGGAGCACAGGCTCCGGACGCGCAGGCTCAGCGGCCATGGCTCACGGGCCCAGCCGCTCCGCGGCATGTGGGATCCTCCCGGACCGGGACACAAACCCGTGTCCCCTGCATCGGCAGGCGGACTCTCAACCACTGCGCCACCAGGGAAGCCCTGTTTTATCATCTTGATTCATTCTGTATGTACTCTATCTAAATGATATGATCTTTTGGTTCTTCAGCTAAAACTTCCATTTTAGCACCTTGTCACACATTTCAAAATATTAACTGCTATAAAGTTTCATTACTTCTATTATGATAATCTGTCTGTTTCACAGTTTTGCTTGAGACTGACCCAGAATTATGTTGACACTTTTTGTACTCCCTGCAGCATGGAGCTCAATAGTAAATTTTAGAAAGTGCCCATTAAATATATTTTGAGCTAACTTGATAGAAAATAGAAATCTATTCATTTTGATCTTTAGTTTCAGGTGCAGCATTATGTCTCTCAGAGTCTGGTAACCCTGGGAAGTTGCAGCTTGTTGAGAAGATCTATAATATCTCTGCTTCTGTCAGAAGTAAACAGCTTCGCTGATGATCTGGGCACCATCAATCAGGTACATATAACTTGATACTGTAACTTTCATTTATAGTTAATGCAGCTGTAGACTTTTCTTTCCCTTTCTCCTCCCCTCTCTTTTTGCCAGGCTGATATTTTAGTCGTTACCTTATTTCTAACATACATGAATAGTGTTGCTGCCTGCTGAAATTACAGAAAGATACTTTCAGAAAATAGTTTTCAAAATAATGCCATTTTATCATCCTTACTGGTATATATGTACCAAAGGTGTCACTAGTGATGGCAAAGGAATGGCCTTAAACCTCTCCAAGAAGGCAGTGTGTTTCTAAAGCAAAGCAGTGAGAGGAAAGTGAACAGGAGAGGATGATAAATGGAGAACAGCCTCTGACCAGTGGTTCTTATTCCTAATTGCTCATGACACTCATGTGGCTAATTTTAAATACTCTGTTGCCAGGCTATATGCCAATCCAACTAAATGGAGGTCTCTGGGGTTAAGACGCAGGTATTGGTATTGTTACAGTTCTCCAGATGATTCCAGTGTGCAGCCAAGGTTGAAAACAATGCTCTTTTATCTGTGCAAACTCTTATGTCACTGCTGACAAATGTGTCTAAGAAACAGAAGTCATTCCCATGTTCTAATGTTGACAGTGGCATATTATGTGTTCACTTTCTCAGCTCACTTAATATTATTCTTTCTGTGGTTAGAATTAAACACAAATAAAGGAAATCAGAGACAGAAATGTTTTGGTAAAGAGAAAAAATAATAACCAAGTTCTTACGTCTAAGTTCTCTATATTTAATAACATATTCCAAAATATTATATAATCTACTTGAATTCAATCAATGTCATGGTAAATCATCTAGTCAGTAGTTTTTCAAGTGACTGTTAAATGGTGAACCCTTGTAAGAGCTCTGTAGATGTATTTTTAAAAAGTAGTTGTTACTGATCTCAAGGAGCTAAAAATCCATTTGAGAAAGAAATAAGGCACATTTACTAGTGGAAAAAAACAGTGAAGTGTTAAAATGCATGGTGCCGTTTGTAGGAGCTCCAAGATCAAGGAAGTGATCAAGGTAGGTTGCAAGTCCCTGAAAAGATTTCATGAAAAAGGAACAGCTTGAAAAATGGATTTGAATTGAAAAGGAGAGAATACATAATGTTGAGGCGCTGGGTGTCAGTTTTAAAAAGTGTGCTCAGAATTCTGAGGAAACAAGGTAAGGTCATGGCATTAAAAATAGGAAGCAATATGGGAAATTAGTTTGATGGAATCAGATTTGTGTGGAAAATAACAAAACACAGAAAAGAAAATTTTATTTACATATTCTCACTTAATTTTTACCAAAATACATGAAGTAGTTATATTATTTACCTAGTTTATAGATAAAGAAGTCAAGCCTTAGAGCAGTCAAGCACCTTGACCAAGCTTGCAGAAAGAACATATGCTAAGAGCCATAATTCAGACCCAGGCATTCTGATTGTTAAGCCACTTTAGAATAAGAGTAACAATATAACACAACAACAAGAACTAGTTTTTGGCGGGTAATATGTGTTATGCTTTACCCGAATTGTCCCATTCAATCCTTTTAGTAACCCTTCAAGATATTAGTATCCTTGTTTAAAGACAAGGAAACTGTTCAGCATTCTTAACAATGGATAACAGAATTCACTCCAGCCAATTTAAGCAGAAAAGGATACATGAATAGCTATGGAATAGTTGAAGAAGAGACTAGGCCGTACTTTCATGAATGACCTCCGCAACTACCCAGCTGAATAGGAATAGGCTCCAAAGGAATTGCTGCCTTTGCTGTCATGACCGGGAAGCTGCCTGCTGATTCAAGGAGCTACTGCTACAGACACAGGGTCCATAAAACAGTCCTGCTACAAGGTACAACAGCCAGATATATGCCCTGTGTTGTCCTGTCTCACTGTGTGATTCAGTTTCAACTAATTCAGTTTTTGTCAGTGCGTTTATTTCTAAGCCAACAACATATTCAGAACCCTAGCATCAAGGAAGTACAGAAAATGTAGTTTTATGCTTTTTCACCTTCTTTACTCTAAAAGGATGATAGAATGACTAATGATGTAGTCAGTCCAAGGTGTCTATCACATGTAAGGCTCAGAAATTCAGTAACATGGTGGTAAGAGATGGCGTCAGAATAGGAGGGAATACAAGGCAAAGGGCGTGAATGCAGGGAAGCCATTTATTCGGGACTCTCAATGTAATAAGTCTTCCACAAGCAGGAGTACAAATAACCACTTGTGTATAAGAAGTGTTATCCAAAGGACTCAAGAAAAGATTTAATGTGAAGGAGAGAGAAGAATCAGCGCAAAAATTAATATTATAAAACTAAGAGATAGGAAAAATATCACTAAGAAGAATTAGGTAAATGTGAAGCAATGCTTCTTTGTGAGCAGAAAAAATTGAGTTTGTATATATTGAATATGAGGAAACATTGAAGTAATCTAAATATAGGCAGATGGAAATATGAAATTAAAACTTGAGGGAAAGGAGGGGACATACATAAAAATTAGGGGAATATCACTATATGGCAATCATGAAATTATAGTCAGAAAGAGAACAGGGACTCAGGGAAAAGTACTGTGGAATGGGAGAGGCAGATGTACAAACAAGGAAAGAAGACAAGCTTTATTTTAATATTAGATGTTAGCTGACTATTATAAATGTCAGGCTTAAATGATTTAATTTTTCATCAGATATAAACAGTAATATATATTATATGTAATATGGATTATGCAAAAAAATCTATAAATATAAATATTAAAGTCATACTACATATTTTTTGACTTTCCAGTTTTCTTTATGTCTCTTAGACATAGTCTTATTGTTGGACATACAGGTCATTGCTGTATACATTTTGACCTCTGATATAAAACTTAACATTAACTATTTTCTGAAACTGATTCATGGAGATACATTTCAGAAGTTGACTTGATTGCATTAACTGAATTCAACTCTTATTGGTGATTTGCATCTCAAACTTGCATATTAAGATGATTTTTTGGAAAAAGCATAATAAAATGTCTAATTATTTTCAAAAACTAAAATTTCTTGGAACTTATTAAAAAGTATTTAAAAAGTCATAAAGTTCATTGTTAACAGAGTAGCCTTCCCAATGTAAACAGCTAAAACTCTGGAAAAATATATGACTTAGTGAGTTTCAGACAGTAGGCAGTACAAAATTGCAATTCCTGAAATAAGGCAAGCGAACTATGTGAGCCCCGTGATTGCCTTGACTTTGGGCCTGGAGGCCCTTTCTGGACTGTGGCACAGTGAAGCGAGCCAAGTCCCAGCAGTCTCACTGAACTGATAGGGCAGAGACTGGAGTTCCAGAGAACTGATGCAGAGAATTTCTGGGTCGGAGTCATGGAGAGAAGAAAACCCTGAAAAGAAGAACTCAGGAAATTTGAACAGAGGTTTTCTGGATCATTTGTTGAATACTAAGCTGCACATGTGTAGGAGGACACTTCACAAGGCCAAGCAAAGAAAAACTACTCAGGAAAGAAATATTACAAAGCAATTGTGAGCTGCATAATGGCCAGACCTCACACAGTGCTTGGGACCATCCAAATTCTATCCAGATATAATGGCAAGACCTTACTCAATAAGGCATTCAGTAGAGACCTTAAAATGTTACAACTTAGCAGTACAGTACTTTACAGTCCTAGGAAAAGGCTATGCTGGAGGGATTCTAACAGAGCTTGGAAACACACCTTGAAGATTTCTTGCTGGTTCACAGCTAGATTAGCTGCGTGCTGGAACAACATAATACAGAAGCTCAACAATATGATATCGTTAATGTCTACGTCCATTCAGACATCATGCATGTGAAAAAGAAAGAATGTGTACCTCATAGCCATGAGAAAAAGCATTAGTTAATAGAAATAGAACCAGAAATGACAGAAATAATGGAATCAGCATATAAGGACAAAGACAGTTATTTATATATATATATATATACACATACATACACACACACCACACACACACACACACACACACACACATGTGTGTTAAAAGAAAAATGAAAAAAAAAACCCACAGAATGGGAGAAGCTGTTTGCAAATGATGTGACTGATAAGGGGTTAATGTCCAACGTATATAAATAGCTCATAAAAGTCAACATCAAAAAAACCAAACAACTGGAATAAAAATATGGGCAGAAGAACTGAATAGACATTTTTCCAAAGACGAAATGCAGATGGTCAACAGGCACATGAAAAGATGCTCAACATAGCTAATCATCAGGGAAATTCAAATCAAAACCACAATTAGATATTGTCTCACACCTGTCAGACAGGCTATCATCAAAAAGACAAGTAACTAATGTTGGTGAGGATGTGGAGGAAAGAGAACCCTCGTGCACGGTTGGTGGGAATGTAAATTGGTGCAGCCACTATAGAAAACAGTATGGAGGTTTCTTAAAAAACTAAAAATAAAACTACCATATAACCCCCCTGGGTATATATCTGAAAAACAATAATTAGAAAAGATACATGTACCCCAATGCTCATAACAGTATTATTTATAATTGCTGAGTTATGGAAGCAACCTAAGTGTTCAGCAAGAGATGAATGGATAAAGATGTGATCTCATACACACACACACACACACACACACACACTAGAATACCATTCAGCAATAAAAAAAGAATAAAATTTTACCGTTTGCAGCAACATGAATGGACTTGGAGAGGATTATGTTAAGTGAAATAAGACAGAGAAAGACAGATATGATATCACTTAATTTAAAAAATACAACAGGGAGGGACCTTCAAGATGGTGGAGGAGTAAGACGTGGAGATCACCTTCCTCCCCACAAATACATCAGAAATACATCTACATGAGGAACAACTCCTACAGAACACCTACTGAATGCTGGCAGAAGACCTCAGACTTCCCAAAAGGGAAGAAAATCCCGACGTACCTGGATAGGGAAAAAGAAAAAACAGAGACAAAAGAATAGGGACGGGACCTGCACCTCTGGGAGGGAGCTGTGAAGGAGGAAAGGTTTCCACACACTAGGAAGCCCCTTCACTGGCAGAGACGGGGTGGGCAGGGGGAAAGTTTGGAGCCACGGAGGGCAGCGCAGCAACAGGGGTGCAGAGGGCAAAGCAGAGAGATTTCCGCACAGAGGATCCATGCTGACCAGCACTCACCAGCCTGAGAGGCTTGTCTGCTCACCCACCGGGGCAGGCGGGGGCTGGGAGCTGAGGCTCGGGCCTCAGAGATGAGACCCCCGGGAGAGGACTAGGGTTGGCGGCGTGAACACTGCCTAGCCAGGAGGGAGTCCAGGAAAAAGTCTGGAACTGCCTAAGAGGCAAGAGACCATTGTTTCAGAGTGCACGAGGAGAAGGGATTCCTTCCCTGTCTGCCCACAGAAGGCAGAGCACCGCCTAAATGAGCTCCAGAGACGGTCGCGAGCTGCGGCCATCAGCTCGAAACCCAGAGACAGGCATGAAATGCTAACGCTGCTACTGCCGCCACCAAGAAGCCTGTGTGCGAGCACAGGTCACTATCCACACCTCCCCTCCCGGGGAGCCTGTGCAGCCCGCCACTGCCAGGGTCCCGTGATCCAGGGACAACTTCTCCGGGAGAACACACAGTGTGCCTCAGGCTGTTGAAATTCACTCTGGCCTCTGCCGCCACAGGCTTGCCCTGCATTCCGTACCCCTCCCTGCCCCTGGCCTGAGTGAGTCAGAGCCCCCTAATCAGCTGCTGCTTTAACCCCATCCTGTCTGGGTGGGAACAGAAGCCTGAGGGCAACCTACATGCAGAGGCAGGGCCAAAACGGAAGCTGAACCCCAGGAGCTGTGCAAACAAAGAAGAGAAAGGGAAATCTCTCCCAGCAGCCTCAGGAGCAGCGGATTAAATCCCCAGTCAACTTTGAAGTACTCTGCTTATGTGGAATACCTGAATAGACAACAGATCAACCTAAAATGGAGGCAGTAGACTTTGGGAGCAACTGTAGACTTGAGGTTTGCTGTCAGCAACTGATGTGTTTCTGATTTTTATGTTTATCTTAGTATAGTTTTTAGCACTTGTTATCATTGGTGGATTTGTTTATTGGTTTGGTTGCTCTCTTCTTTTTTTTAAAATTCTTTTTTATTTTTTTCTTTTAATAATTTTAAAATTTTATTTTATCTTTTTAATTTTTTTAAATTATTCTTATTTTTTCTTTCATTTTTTTCTCCCTATTCTTCTGAGCTGTGTGGCTGACAGGGTCTTGTTGCTCCACCCTGGTGTCAGGCCTGAGCCTCTGACGTGAGAAAACCAAGTTCTGGACATTGGACCACCAGAGACCTCACAGCCCCACATAATATAAATTGGTGAGAGCTCTCCCAGAGACCTCTGTCTCAATGCTAAGACCCAGCTCCACCCAACAGCCAGCAAGTTCCAGTGCTGGACACCCCATGCCAAACAATGAGCAAGACAGGAACACAACCCCATCCATTAGCAGAGAGGCTGCCTAAAATCATAATAAGTTCACAGACACCACAAAACACACCACCAGACCCAGCTCTGCCCACCAGAAAGACAAGGTCTAGCCCCACCCACTGGAACAGAGACACCAGTCTCCTCCACCTGGAAGCCTACACAAGCCACTGAACCAACCTTACCCACTGGAGGCAGACACCAAAAACAACGGGAACTATGAACCGGCAGCCTGCGAAAAGGAGACCCTAAACACAGTAAGTTAAGCAAAATGAAAAGACAGAGAAATATGCAGTACATGAAGGAGCAAGGTAAAAACTCACCAGACCAAACAAATGAAGAGGAAATAGGCAGTCTACCTGAAAAAGAATTCAGAGTACTGATAGTAAAGATGATGCAAAATCTTGGAACTAGAATGGAGAAAATACAAGAAATGTTTAACAAGGACCTAGAAGAACTAAAGAGTAAACAAACAATGATGAACAACACAATAAATGAAGTTAAAAATTCTCTAGAAGGAATCAATAGCAGAATAACTGAGGCAGAAGAATGGATAAGTGACCTGGAAGATAAAATAGTGGATATAACTACCACAGAGCAGAATAAAGAAAAAAGAATGAAAAGAATTGAGGACAATCTCAAAGACCTCTGGGACAACATGAAACATACCAACATTCAAATTGTAGGGGTCCCAGAAGAAGAAGAGAAAAAGAAAGGGTCTGGGAAAATACATGAAGAGATTATAGTTCAAAACTTCCCTAAAATGGGGAAGGAAATAGTCAATCAACTCCAGGAAGTGCAGAAAGTCCCATGCAGGGTATATCCAAGGAGAAACATGCCAAGACACATATTAATCAAACTATCAAAAATTAAATACAAGGAAAATTACTAAAAGCAGCAAGGGAAAAGCAATAAATAACATACAAGGGAATCTCCATAAGGTTAAGAGCTTCTCTTTCAGCAAAAACTCTGCAAGCCAGAAGGGAGTGGCAGGACATATTTAAAATGATGAAAGGGAAAAACCTACAACCAAGATTATTCTGCCCAACAAGAATCTCATTTAGATTTGACAGAGAAATTAAAATCTTTACAGACAAGCAAAAGCTAAGAGAATTCATCACCACCAAACCAGCTTAACAACAAATGCTAAAGGAACTTCTCTAGGCAGAAAACACAAAAGAGGGAAAACGCCTATGAAGAAAAACCCAAAACAATTAAGAAAATGGTAATAAGAACATATATGTAGATAATTACCTTAAATGTAAATAGAATAAATGCTCCAACCAAAAGACACTGACTGAATGGATACAAAATCAAGACCCATATATATAGTGTCTACGGGAGACCCACTTCAGACCTAGGGACACATACAGATTGAAATTGAGAGTATGGAAAAAGATATTCCATGCAAATGGAAATCAAAAGAAACCTGGAGTAGCAATTCTCATATCAGACAAAATAGACTTTTAAATAAAGACTATTACAAGAGATGAAGAAGGACACTACATAATGATCAAGGGATCAATCCAAGAAGAAGATATAACAATTGTAAATATTTATGCACCCATTGTAGGAGCACTTCAATACATAAGGCAAATGCTAACAGCCATAAAAGGGGAAATTGACAGTAACACAGTAATAGTAGGGGACTTTAACAACCCACTTTCACCAATGGACAGATCATTCCAAAATGAAAGTACATAAGGAAACACAAGCTTTAAATGACACATTAAACAAGATGGAGTTAATTGATATTTATAGGACATTCTATCCAAAAACAACAGAATACACTTTCTTCTCAAGTGCTCATGGAACATTCTCCTGGATAGATCACATCTTGGGTCACAAATCAAGCTTTGGTAAATTTAATAAATTTGAATTCGTATCAAATATCTTTTCCAACCACAACGCTATGAGACTAGATATCAATTAGAGGAAAAAATACAGACACATGGAGGCTAAATAATACACTACTAAATAACCAAGAGATCACTGAAGAAATCAAAGAGGAAATCAAAAAATACCTAGAAACAAATGACAATGAAAGCATGGCGACCCAAAACCTATGGGATGCAGCAAAAGCAGTTCTAAGAGGGAAGTTCATAGCAGTACAGTCATACCTCAAGAAACAAGAAAAATCTCAAATAAACAACAGAACCTTACACCTAAAGCAGCTAGAGAAGGAAGAACAACAAAACCCCAAAGTTAGCAGAAGGAAAGAAATCATAAAGATCAGAGCAAAAACAAATGAAAAAGAAATGAGGAAAACAATAGCAAAGATCAGTAAAACTAAAAGCTGGTTCTCTGAGAAGATAAACAAAATTGATAAACCATTAGCCAGACTCATCAAGAAAAAAAAGGGAGAAGACTCAAATCCACAGAATTAGAAATGAAAAAGGAGAAGTAACAATTGACACTGCAGAAATACAAAGAATCATGAGGGATTACTACAAGCAACTCTATGCCAATAAAATGGACAACCTGGAAAAAATGGACAAATTCTTAGAAAAGTACAACCTTATGGACTGAACCAGGAAGAAATAGAAAATAGAAACAGACCAATCACAAGCACTGAAATTGAGACTGTGATTAAAAATCTTCCAGCAAACGAAAGCCCAGGACCAGATGGCTTCACAGGCAAATTGTATCAAACATTTAGCGAAGAGCTAATACCTATCCTTCTCAAACTCTTCCAAGATATAGCAGAGGGAGGAACTCATTTTACTAGTTCCTCTAGCAAAACACTAGTAGAACAGGATCCAACAGTTAAAAGGATCATACACCATGATCAAGTGGAGTTTATCCCACAAATGCAAGGATTCTTCAATATAAGCAAATCAATCAATATGATACACCATATTAACAAACTGAAGGATAAAAGCCATATGATAATCTCAATAGATGCAGAAAAGGCTTTCAACAAAATTCAACATCCATTTATGATAAAAACTCTCCAGAAAGTGGGTATAGAGGGAACTTACCTCAACATAATAACGGCCATATAAGACAAACCCATAGCCAACATCATTTTCAATGGTGAAAAACTGAAAGCATTTCCTCTAAAATCAGGAACAAGACAAGTATGCCCACTTTCATCACTGTTATTCCACATCATTTTGGAAGTGTTCAGCCACAGAAATCAGAGAAGAAAAATAAAAGGAATCCAAATTAGGAAAGAAGAAATAAAACTGTCACTTTTTGCAGTGACATGATACTATACGTAGAGAATCCTAAAGATGCTACCAGAAAACTGCTATAGTAATCAATGAGTTTGGTAAAGTAGCAGGATACAAAATTAATGCACAGAAATCTCTGGCATTCCGATACACTAACGACAAAAAATCTGAAAGAGAAATTAAGGAAACACTCCCATTTACCATTGCAACAAAAAGAATAAAATACCTAGGAATAAAGCTACCTAAGGAGACAAAAGACTTTTATGCAGAAACCTATAAGATAGTGATGAAAGAAATTAAAGACAATACAAACAGATGGTGAGATATACCATGTTCCTGGATTGGAAGAATCCACATTGTGAAAATGATTATAGTACCCAAAGTAATCTACAGATACAGATTCAGTGCAATCCGTATCAAACTACCAGTGGCATTTTTCCCAAAACTAGAACAAAACATTTCACAATTTGTATGGAAACACAAAAGACCCCGAATAGCCAAAGCAATCTTGAGAAAGAAAAATGGAGCTAGAGGAATCAGGCTCCCTGACTTCAAATTATACTACAAAGCTACAGTAATCAAGACAGTATGGTACTGGCACAAAAACAGAAATATATATCAATGGAACAATATAGAAAGCCCAGAGATAAACCCACACACATGTGGTCACCTTATCTTTCATAAAGGAGGCAAGAATATACAGTGAAGAAAAGACAGCCTCTTCAATAAGTGTTGCTGGGAAAATGGACAGGTACATGTAAAAGACTGAAATTAGAACACTCCCTAACACCATACTCAAAAATAAGCTCAGAATGGGTTAAAGACCTAAATGTAAGGCCAGACACTATAAAACTCTTAGAGGAAAACATAGGCAGAACACTCTATGACATAAATCACAGCAAGATCCTTTTTGACCCACCTCCTAGAGAAATGGAAATAAAAACATAAGTAAACAAATGGGACCCAATGAAACTTAAAAGCTTTTGCACAGCAAAGGAAAACATAAGACGAAAAGACAACCCTCAAAATGGGAGAAAATGTTTGCAAATGAAGCAACTGACAAAGGATTCATCTCCAAGATTTACAAGCAGCTCATGCAGCTCCATATCAATAAAACAACCCAATCCAAAAATGGGCAGAAGGTCTAAATAGACATTTCTCCAAAGAAGATACACAGATTGCCCACAAACACATGAAAGGATGCTCAACATCACTAATCATTAGAGAAATGCATATTAAAACTACAATGAGGTATCACCTCACACCGGTCAGAATAGCCATCATCAAAAAATCTACATACAGTAAATGCTGGAGAGGGTGTGGAGAAAAGGGAACCCTCTTGCACTTTTGGTTGGAATTTAAATTGATACAGCCACTATGGAGAACAGTATGGAATTTCCTTAAAAAACTAAACATAGAACTACCATATGATCTAGCAATCCCACTAATGGGTGTATACCCTGAGAAAACCATAATCTAAAACGAATCATGTACCACAATGTTCATTGCAGCACTGTTTACAATAGCCAGGACATGGAAGCAACCTAAGTGTCCATCGAGCGATGAATGGATAAAAATGATGTGGCACACATATACAATGGAATATTACTCAGCCATAAAAAGAAATGAAATTGAGTTATTTGTAGTGAGGTGGATGGACCTAGAGACTGTCATACTGAGTGAAGTAAGTCAGAAAGAGAAAAACAAATGCCGTATGCTAACACATATATGTGGAATCTAAAAAAAAGAAAAAAAAAGTGGTTCCTAAGAATCTTGAGGCAGGACAGGAATAAAGACACAGAGGTAGGGAATGGACTTGAGGACACAGGGAAGGGCAAGGGTAAGCTGGGACGAAGTGTGAGAGTAGCATTGACATATATACGCTACCATATGTAAAATAGATAGCTAGTGGGAAGCAGCTGCATCACACAGGGAGAGCAGCTTGGTGTTTTGTGACCACCTAGAGGGGTGGGATAGGGAGGGTGGGAGGGAGACTCAAGAGAGAAGGGATATGAGGATATGTGTATATATATAGCTGATTTACTTTGTTATACAGAAATAACCCAACATTGTAAAGCAATTATACTCCAATAAAGATGTTAAAAAAAAAAGAACTGAAAAAAAAAAGAACTAGTGAATAAAACAAAAAAGAAGCAGACTTACAGATACAGAGAACAAACTAGTGGTTACCAATCGGGAGAAGGAAGGGGTAGGGGCAGTATAGGGGTAGGAAGAAAGAAAGGGTTATTATGGGATTACATAAAATCATGTGTATGAAACTTTTGAAAATTGTTAAGCATTATAGAATTTAAGGAACCTTTCATTCAATTAAAAAAGGAAAATATGAATAATAAGGAGAAAATAGGAAATTTCAACATAAATATAAAAGCACTGTATACCAATAAATCTGTTTAAAATATAATAGCTAAATATAAATATGAAAAAAATTTTGACAGTAATCTCAACAATTTAGATTAAACACACAGTCCTTGAAATTTGAAAATTACGAAAACTGACTCAAGAAGAAATAGAAAACCTAAATTACCCTATGCTGATTAAATAAAGTGTATTTGAATTTATAAACCTCCCTACAAAGGCCAGTCCAGGACCAAATGATCATGCATTTAAGAAAGAAATAATAGCACTCTTACACAAACTCTGTTTAGAGAATGGAAGAATAGAGAACATTTCTAACTCATTTCATGAGGCCATAAGTACTTCAGTATCAAAACCAGACTCACATTACAAGGAAAAACAAAAACAAACTGAGAATACCTCAGATGAACACAGAAGTAAAATCCTTACTGCATATTAATAGATAGAATCCTGCAGCATACAAAAAAATACTACATGATCATCAGGTGGTATTTATCCCAGGAATGTAATGTTGTTTTCTCATTCATAAACAATCAATATAATTCATAATATTAACAGATAACCCATATTACCCGGGTATATGCAGAAAGATCAGTTGCCAAAATTCACCACTTGTTCATGATTTTCTAGAAAAAATACAAAAGTATGAATAGAAGGAAATTTCCTCAAGAAATTTTGTTTTTTATGAAAAACCTACAGATATACCAACGGTGAAAGACTAAATATTTTCCCCCCAAGATGAGAAACAAGGGAGGGATGTCCTCTCTCATCTCTTCTAGTTATCATTGTACTGGACCTCCTTGCCATTGCAATAAGGCTGCGGTACTTTGAGAAAGGAAGAAGTAAAACTATATGTAGAATCAACATGACCAGGAACAGAGAAAATCCTAGAGTTTATCAAAAAGCTACCAAGTAGATAAGCCTGCAATAGAGCACACACATATAGCCAGTTGGTTGTAGACATATCTTAAGGTAATTCGATCAGGAAAGAATGGATCAACAATTCAATAAAAAAATGAGCAAAAGATTTAAACACATGAAAAAATATATACTAATGGACAGTAAATACATGAATAATGTGCAGCTTGATTAGTCAGAAGAGAAATACAATGGACAGTTACAAGAATGGCTAAAATTGAAAAGGCTAACAATACCAAATTCTGCTGGGGTTGTAGGAAGTCATAAATTGCTAGTGAGCACATAAAACAGACTGGAAGTTCCTCAGAAAGTCAATCATACACTTACCACATGGCCTAGCAATTCAGCAGCTACGTTGACAAGAACAGTTGTCTGTGAATGTTCATAGTATCTTTAATCTTGAGTATTAATCTGAAAATGACTCATTTCCACTGGCAGGAGGATCAATAAGTAAATTATCTTAAACATACTTAATAGAATATTATTCAACCGTAAAATGTATTGAGTCAATGATGCACACAACAGCGTGAATCAACCTAAAACATACTAGACTAAGAAAAATAAACCAGACCCCAAAGAACATATATGGTTTGACTAAATTTCTAATAGGTTCTGAAACAGGCAAAATTAATGTATGGCAGAAGATGCCACAGTAGTGCTTGATTCAAAGGTGGGCCTGGGATTGACTAAAAAGGGACAGGAAGGACTGGCGTGTGCTTACAAGGGCGCCTGCAAGTGTCACAGCTCATCAAAATAGGTACTGAAGTTCTGGGCATTCCACTGTGTGTAAACTATACCTCAATTAAAATACATTCTTTGAAATTTCAGAGTTTTTTCTGAATCCAAAATAACTATAATAACATAATTTTCTCAGTGCTTTTATAAAGTGAGTGCTTTAGCTCACTTTAACGACTTTATTTCTTTGTTGATATCATAACGAATGCAAAGATGTCACCAAGGACTTCATGAGAAACAATTCTACGTTTTAGTGATAGAAAGTTTTCTAAGTGGTCATTAAGTCAAAAACTATAAATATATATAATTCAGTGTATATGAATCTGATTCAATTTCCAATGTATTTGTATATCAGAAGCAGGAGAGATCCTGTTTTATATAATTAGTGGAAATTCAATAATAATTACTATTGTAGATATTTACTGAGCCCTACTGTATATCAAACACTATTCTAAACATTTCATACTCCTCCAGGGCTTTTACATATATTTTTTGTTTAAAATAGCCAGTACAATGGAATATTACTTGGCCATAAAAAGAAATCTTGCCATTTAGGACAACGTGGATGGATCTAGAGGGTGTTATGCTAAGTGAAATAAGTCAAATACCATATGATCTCACTTATATAGAGAATCTAAAAAACTAACAAACAATACAATACAAAAGTAGACTTACAGATACAGAGAACAAATGGGTGGTTGCCAGGGCAGCTGGGAAATAGGTGAACAAGATTAAGAGGTACAAACTTCCAGTTAAAAAATAAATAAGCCACTGACTGCCCACCTTAGTTCTTTGTATTTCACTGACACAGTTTTTATTTTAACTTGTCTTCATCTGATATGTATATTGCCTCACCTATTTTTATAGAGGTAAAATTATAGTAGATAATATATTTGTGTCAATTTTAATATATCCTTCATCTGTAATCTGTGAACCAGATTTATGATAAAGTGGGCTTGTATCCCCTTATTTTGTTATCCTTTTCTATAGCTTTGCTTACTTGAATGCAGTTTTCTTAGGTCTTGAAAAAAATGTTTACATGATGCTGAGCATAAAACTGTCCTAATATCTTGACAAATTATGTTTTTTGTATTCTCCTGTTGGAGTCTTCTCTTTATCAATTGATTAAAATTAAGAATTTGTGTCTGTCATTCATTTTTGGAGTGACAGAATCTTCCCACCACAGTTACTGTATATTCACCACCTTGTGACATAATCACCTTGATTTTCTATTTGTTTTTAAAATAACTTTGAAAAGGTGGCTCCCATAGGAGTCCATAGACTGCTGACATATTGATTTTCTAAGGGCCTGCATTTGTTCAAAACAGAGAACAAAATCAAGACATTGATTTTAATTTTTTTATCCTTATGCCATTGGGACTTCGTGTTGGAAAATTTTGTAACTCCTTCTTTGAATAGCTTTCTTCCTCTTTTCAGATAGAATTGAAGCAGCTGCCATCTAGGAAAAGCCAGCCGGTACACAAATAGTTACAGAGAATGCACGGGGTGGATATCTCTATAAAAAAACAATACACATGTTTTTAGTAAGTTTTCTGTTTTATTTATTAGAATTTTATTAATAAGTTTATAGGTTTGTCTAGATCTAGATGGTACCTGATTTTCACAGAATCATCCTTTCGATCAGGCATTACAAAAATATTATACTACTGAAAGCTGGCTTATCAGTATATTTTATTTTTAAATTTTAACAAAAGTGGAGCGTTTTGTTAATGCAGAAAGGCAACATGGAAAAAGAGGCATAACTGTTTAGTTTATACTTTATATGAACGTTGAAGAATCCTAACTCCAATCCTGGCTCCAATTTGGGCCTCATTAACAAATCAGTTGCCTTGAGGCGAGAATAAGTAGGAAGGTGGCAAAGAGAGTATTTTTTGAAGAAACTGAAATCAATAGAAAGACCATTTCTATGTTGTTTCAAGTAAAATCAGATAGGCAGAGATAGAGAGTCCAGAAACAAGGCAGAAAGTAGACAGTACAGAGGTTCAGTGAGGGTCAGGCTTATCCAGGCAAAATCGCCGCCCATACGTGTGAGCACGCTCATGATTGGATTATCACATTGAATCCTGTGAATCAGAGAGACCTTATTCAATCCCAGTGTAACTAATTATTTCAAAGAGATAGAAAATCACAGGGCAAAGGTGGATCAGAACGAGATGTGGGACATTCTCTGTGTTTCCCAGGGTCCTTGTTGAGAGATGTGTCTCTGTATCCTCGAACAGTAGATGAGGTCCCCAAGCGAGATTTTGCGGGGTGTCTCACACAGAGGGAGCTTTAAGTTGTTAAGCATCTCCATTTTATAACCCGCAGAATTTTACAGCTTGTATGACCATCTTCAAGGAGCTCTGTCTCATAGATTCTGGGTCCATTTAAATAAGTAATTCTTTGCTAGGAATGTCCAACTAAGGATGTTCCATAGATAAAATTTCCTCCTACTAGCAAATGCCAGGAGGTCCACCTGAGGAGGAGATAGGCCTAGTCGTCAGCTTCTTGTCTTTCTCCCAGGGGGGCATATCCCCAGTAAGTACCAGCAGCTTTGTCTTCTTCCTCCTAACTGGCTGTCAAGTTCCCAAGGCCTCGGTGTGCTAGAATTGTTTATGGAACCAAGACAGCTGAGAAAGAAAATGTTTTTATAAAGGTATATTTCAGTTGTTCACATGGTAAACAGGGTTATGGTATTTCCCTCAAAAAATCTGTAAAATTTATCATTATAATTATATTATATATTATACAGTGAACTGCATACGAATAAGAAGAGATAAACAATCCAATAGAAAAGTGAGGTAACAATATAAAGGCACTTTAATAGAAGGGAAAACGCAGAAGGAAAATTAACCTGAATGACGATCAACCTCAGCGGTTCCAGGAAATGCAAGTCTAGAAAACAATGACATGTTTCATACCAATTCTATCGATATTAACTTTAAAAAAAAAGATAACTTAGCAACAGTATCAGGTGTTAGTGATTGTGTGGGGAAATGGAGTTTATCACCGGGCAAAGTTAAAAATATATGTGCTCTAAAATACTTTGTATACTGTACAAAGGACAGCTGTACAGGGATGTGCATGTTAACATTTCTGAAGTGGCTCAAACTTGGCAATAACACTGTCCCTTTTCGAAAGGTGGCTGGATGTGCTATGGCAAAGATGAATATCCTGTGGCAGTTGAAGAGAATAAATTAGGTCTTCATGTGTCAACAGTGATAAACTTTGAAAGCATAAATGTTGACTTATAAGGAAGAAGGAAGTATCCGAGGAGGAGAGATACTCAAATAAACCAGTTTTGAAAATTATATACACAAAACAACTTTAACACACACACACACACACACACACACACGGAACAGTTCTCCAGTATACTCATACTTCTAAAGTTTCTTTTAAAACTACGGAATCTGAAGTAAATAGAAGAAAAATATCAATGAGTGTTGAAAATATATAGTTTGTGTACTCAAGAGCTATGCTTTTTATATTGTGAAATATTTTTATGTTGGAAAAATATTTCACAATTAAAAATACAGAATAGATTCTAAAAGAAAAAGTCTGTGAGCATCAGAACTATATTCATTTAAAATGAAACTTCAGTTTTTAATGGCTTTTTTACAGAAATATTTTCTCCTTATGTACAGTTCATACCTCTCAGCATGTTTCGGGGTGTAGTAGCCAAGCTATTAGAAATGGCAATGCTGTTGGAATATTGATAAGGTTGGGGTGAAATCTGAATTTAGAGTATTATATGCCTACTCATATTAAATACTTTATAAGCCTAATGTTTACAAAGTAAATGAAATTTCTACATGAAAACAGATTTTTTTTAAATTGGAAGTAAAGCATATTAGCAAAAGAAAGCTGAAAAACTCACCTGCTTACATCAGGAAGCACTTTTACTTTTCAAATGTCTGTTTAACTTGTTAAATAAAATAAAAGCTAAGCAACTCATTTACAAAAATAGAACATGCGAATTAAAGATTCTGAATCTGGAATGAGATTATGCATACTTTCTCCAAAGTAAACTCACTTTTTATATCAGGGCAAAATGTGGCAACAAAATAATCATTTTTAGTAAGATAAAGAGAAAAGTAATCGTAGCTCAGAGCAAGAAACAGCTGACCTATTTCAGTTGAGAGAGAAACCATATTGTTTTCTCAAATGATGCATATCTTGATCATCTCTAAGATCTGGAAGCCTGGTGCAGTCAGCAGTCAGTCCATCAGTGAGAATAGAGTTTGCATCAAACTGTGCTCAAGTGGACAATATAAGGGATTAGGGGTCCTCAGTATGGCTTTTCCCTTTTTATTTTGAATTATTTAACAAGGACTTAGAAATTCCCAATAATGAGCTCTATTTTAGATTAGCGCAATTTTTCCTTTACCAGTGTTTTTGATGCAAATAATAATTTATTAGGTAAGGATCAAATAAGGCTTAAAATTTGTCAAAATATACTATTGGCCTAAACGTTTCCACATCATTGAATGCCTTCTTGTAGCTACTTCTTATTAAGAAAAAACTTCTATCTATCAGCTCAGCTGGCAACAAAGATGAATGTTATCTGGGGCATTTGCCACATGGAGGCTAGATCTTTTTAAGAGATGGCTCCAAGGGTAAGTGAAATTATTTTGGCTCAGAGCATGAGCTTTGGAATCAGATGCCTGGTTAAAATGCCACGTGTCTTCTGAAGTAGTCTGTCTTGTCAACACATCAAACTTGAAGGCTCTAGAATGAGTTACAAACTTACAGGCAATGCAGAGGAACATGTTAAATTAACCATGAGGAAACCTTTGGTAAAATCCAGCCTGTATAGGAAAAACAACTTATTTTCCCAACAAATAGATTGTATTATAGAGAGAAGAAGTGGAAGGGGGAGAAAGAGAGGAATAAGGAGGCTATATTTTAAGACAGGGGGTTTCCCTGGTGGTGCAGTGGTTGAGAGTCCGCCTGCCGATGCAGGGGACACGGTCCGGGAAGATCCCACATGCTGCGGAGCAGCTGGGCCCGTGAGCCATGGCCGCTGAGCCTGCGCGTCTGGAGCCTGTGCTCTGCAACAGGAGAGGCCACAGCAGTGAGAGGCCAGCGTACTGCAAAAAAAAAAAAAAAAAGAAGAAGACAGTGTCTGCCCAAAAGCTTGGGCCGAAACATCTCTGGCAAGCAGACTGGGAGCAGGGCCTTGATGAGCTGGAAAGTGTGGCAGGAATCCTATAGATGTTTAGTTTTGTGTCTGCTTTCTCTCCAGTGCCTTCTGTAATGGTCATGGTCATGTCAATGTGCACCAGTAGCATGAGTGGTTAAAACTGAGAGACACCTAGTGTCTCTGGCAAAAAGCAGTGAGAAATGAGAGCAGGAGAGGATAGGGGGGAGATGAGAGGAGCAAACATAAATTCTGATTGTCTTTGAGAGAAATTAGGTAGCATGTGTTTTGTTTTTGTTTTTGTTTTTTTCTATTTCCAAGATTGGTTTCACAGGTTTGACTATTATAAGTTTCTGCGGTGGTGGGATGTAAAAATAATTAGCCTTTTAGAAACCTGCCTAAGTTTTGGACACTGTGCTTACCTCAAATAAATGCTTTATGGTAGAATGGCATGCAGGTGGTGAGTATTTAAAATAAAACACCATTACAGCATTTCTATGGAGTATGGCTTCCACTTAGATAATATTACTGAGAAGTTAACACTGGATAAATAAGTGGATGTTTTATTTTTGTCTAAAAGTAAAATTTCTTTAGATCTATTTAAGATGCCTTATTTTGCAAAATCTTCTCTATTACCATAATATCCTCATTAAATGTTTGGTAACTTTAATTATCCATTTTTTCTGTTTAAATTCAAAGCCATAGGCCTGTTGAGAAAAAACAACCAAGGAGAAAGCTATGAAAACATAGGCAGACGTTTTTATTTAAAAAATCCTATTAAAGAACAAGTAGTTCAAAATAACCATTTGAATCCCTGTCTAGTTCATGCTAGAGGGCATAATCAATTTGTAAGAAGGATAAAGGCCAGGGTGATTTATCACTAAAGACCATAAATTACTGCGTACTTGGGAGTATTTTGATGGCCTCTATGTTCTAATTTCAGAAGCCATATCTGAAGAGGCTGTGACAAGGCAACTCAAAGTATGAAAATGAGTTATTCTTAAAAATGACATTTTCAAGTAATTATTAATTTACTTATGATTTGATCATAATGAAGACAGAGGTGTAATAGAATTGGGGAAATGTGGGGACATAGAGCAGAGTGCCAGCTGGGAGCCCTGGGCTCTGGTCTGGCTCCATCATTAACTAGTTTAGTGGCTTTGGAAAATCCACTCCTCTGAGCTTAATTCTAAAATCAGATGCAGTTGCTGTTTGGTCAGAAGTATGTTTTTTTGTGTTCAGGCAGTTGAATCAAAGACTTAGAGTGGCAGCCAATCGAACATGTGGTTTATGGGTATTGTTCAACCAGATTGCATCATGGTCACTCCACTTTTCTGGCCATTTTACCATTTTAGTTTGGAGAACATCTCAAGGGTTGTATAGAGCAGATGCCCACACAAAGCATAGTGACGTTACTGATGCTTGTTAGAATGGATCATGAATCTGTTTCTGTTTGTTTTTCTCTTGACACAATCATTGTTCAGAACTTTTTGAATCATGCTATGAATAATTCTTTTAAGAGTAGAGTTCGTGGTCACAAAGCCATGTCCTAAAATTTAAATGTGGAATTTCTGAGTATTTTCACACGTGCAAACCAAATCTCTCCGTCTACCTTGAAAGGTCACAATCTTTCAAACCCTGAAAACCTAACAGAAACCTTCTAGCAATACATGAACACATTGGGGTTAATTTCCTCTGTCTTGAAGATCTAGGATAGTCATTTCTCCATGATTGATCAAGCTTTCTCAGCTCTCTAAATTTTTGCTTACTAATTCAGAAGTGTGTATTGTAAATTGAAATCTTTATGTTAAAGAATGATGGGACAAATACAAAACACTAAATAATTACACAGAAATCAGTAATTTGGTAAATTTTTTGATGCAAAAATTTAAAATATGCAGTGAATATATCAGAGTATACTTATTGTTATATTTACAACACTTACCATGCCTGAATCCATCCCCCACTCCTTGCCACACGTTGAGGAAGGAAGTTAAAGGCAATGGTTTTATATTTTATTGTATAGATTTATATTATATGGATTTAATATAATCCATAAATATATTTATATCATATGGCTAGTAAAAAATGAAAGGGAAGCCAAGATCTCCACACCCTTTCCTAGACTCCTGGACAAAGCAATACATGCAGGTGGCTTTAGGACCTACGACTACTTAACCTTCAAGGAGTAAGACAGTCCATATAAGTGTTAAAATAGATGCGAACTTTGTCTTCAACCGGGGTGAGGGTTGGTTTACAACTCCGAATTTTCAGAAATTCTTTTTCCTTTTGTCTTATCCACTGGGAACCCAGTGAAGCAGAGAAGATTTCACATTCTCCTTTTGTTTTTTTCCCCTAGTTCACCTACTTACGGTGACTTTTGATGGCTTCAGTCTCGTGTGGTTGCCTCAGTTCCAAAATCTCACCCTGTACAGGCAGCAGCCTTTGTCTTCCATCCTGTGTGGAGGTAGCCAGGTAAAACCTAAACTGTTTGTCAGCAAGGAATTGGTAACTTCCCCAGCAGCGCAGCTTCAGCAGCGTCAGGCAGATCAGCTCTTGGTGTTTGCTCTTTCTTGTTATTTCGGACTCCCACAGCTGATCCTTATTTTCTAGACAGTTCAGCCCCTCTCCTCCTCTTGTTAATTCTAGGTTTGTGTGTCTGTATGGGTCTATGAGGGGGAATGTATCTATTTAATACTCTTAGGTATTCTGTAGCATGAGGGTTAATTTGGTAGCCTGGTTCATCATATTGCTAAAAATTGATTCATCTCATAGCTTAGTTTTCTAGCTTTATTTAATATATTTGGAAAATATATTGATGCATAGAGTGAACTGAGGCTTCAAGTGGAAAAAGAATTCAACTTCCCAGTTATTTGTTGAATCACTCTAACGCCTTTCCTTTGGTTTGTGATGCTCCCTTTAGTTTATACTTTGTTTTCACATACAGCGTTTGTTCATCTAACCTGTAGGTTCCTACGCTACCACCACATTAACTTAGTTACCTTAGCTTTATTAGATATTTTAATATCCAATTGTTATAACTACTTTTTATTAGGTGTTCTTCCTGTTCATACTTCTAAATGGCCTTGAGAATAATTTTTTTCAATTTCAAAATTAAAACTGTACAGATTTTCATTGAGAATTTTTTCGAGGAAACATTTTTAAAAATTATGTCTTCAAAAAGACTAGTCATTGTAGTTTATAGTTGACATTCTCTCTATGTATCATATTTTATTATTATTTTAATTTCTTTGTCCTTACCCATTATATGTCAAGTGGAACTTTTCAAGTTCTTCCTTCATTGTTTATTTGATTTTCTGTAGTATTGCTTCTTCAGTTTATTATCTTCAATGGTGGATTTCAGTTTTCCTTTTGGAATTTTAGTTCTCATAAATTTTCATCATTTCACCACATTCCATTTTTATTTCAGTTTTTATATGCTTTCCATAATTAAGTATGCTTGCCTTTTTATCTTCTCTTGGCTTCCCCCTCTCATAATGGTACACATCCTTGCCTACCACTGAGCTTACCACATCCGCTTCCCTCTGTTTAGTCTGGTCTCCTTAGTAAGTCTTTTCCGTCGTGCCCTTCCTCCTTGTATTTAGGATGCTATCCCTTTTCTTGTGTTACCTCAGTGTTCCTCATGGGATCTATAGTTTCGTTTGTTTAATTGCCTTTTTCCTTTTCCCTTGTCTTCTAATGAGAAAACTATCATTGGATCTGACCAGAATTTTCCCACAATTGCCTGTGTCCTTTGTCCCTGGTCAGTGCACTCGATGAGAGGAGAAACACCCCTCCCACTCCTGTCCTGGAGAGCAGATTGTGGCACCTGTGGTCAGTGCTTTTCTGTTGACCCGACACGGACTCCGGTAGCCTTGACCATAGCGTTTGGATGAGTTTACCGGAAACAGTAGGACTAGAGTGTCAAGCACTGACGGTTTCCAGAGTTCTGCCACATCTTGCCATGTGCATGGCACCAGTGCCCCCTGATCCCCCAGCCTGTTGTTTGGCAAGTACGGGAGAATTTAGGGGGAGGTTATGGATTATGTTTCTCTATTCTGCTCAGTCAGCTTCTTGCTTCGAGTTTCTTTTGCCATCACAGATTCTTTAGTGCGAAACTGGAGGACTCTTGGGGAAGTCATGTTTAACGAGAATTCCTATCACCTTTAAAGGTTCTGTGCCCTTATAAGGAGTCGAAAGGAGTAAGGGAACATTTCCTTATTCATTTATTTTGGAAAGTTAATAAAAAAATTTAAATGTGCTTAAATAAAAGAATCAGTGAGGCTCTTCCTACAAGTTCTGAGGCGGTATATGGAGTCATTCGTTATATGCAGGAGCAAAAAGTTGTGGGGAGACCAGGTGAACAGTGGCTGTCACAACAATTCTGTGCCTTACAGTACAATTAATATAAGAGAAGTTTTGAGTAAGTGCCGAAAATAAAGCCAGTTATTTCCACTGTACTTGGCTAGGCTAGCAATAAAATGTCAATTAAATATGATTAATTCTTTCTTTTTTCCATAAGTGGGAGAATGTATTGCTGCAGTTTTAACGGCTGTCAGATTGAGATCTATCAGTACTGAAAAGAAATTATAAGAGTCACTTCAGTGTCATGAGAATATCCAAATGTATTTCAATAATGTATCCTTTCCTGATTGTTTTGCTTTTGCTCCCTGTGGCAAGTAAAATTATATTCGTTCTGAACAATTTTCTGATGCAATTGAAACCTAATGCCTTCTTGGAAGTCTTCTCTAATCACCAAGGGCAAGGGCACCCAAATCCTTCCCACTCCTGTCTCTGTATGATAGACATTAACACATTTTATTGGAAATACTTAGAATCCAGTATCATTCACATGCTTTTTTTTTTAATGTACTGAGGTTAGCGACAGTGTCTTATCCATTGTTCTCTCTCTGTAACTCACCTATGAAAGAAAGAAATGTGTTGATCAAATCAGGATTTTTCACTTTAAGTAGAAAGGAATCAACCCATAATCAGCAGCTCTCACTGACCCTGAAACACACACCACTTGTTTTCTAAGCTGTGGTTCACTCAAAATTAAAAAGGAAAAAAAGAAAGAAAAGGATGTTGGAATCTAAATCTCCTCGCCATGTTCACTTTGTGCCGAAATCCTTTGAGGACCTAAAAAGAATGATTTCAGGTGAAAGGCTGATCTATGGCTCTCTGTATTTTCCTGAGAAGGTACATATTCGGTACTTTAAAAAGTACTTATTGAAGAAATAGAAAGAAATGAATTTGACACCAAAAGCAAAGGCAACAAAATTAAAAATAAACTGGGACTACACCAAACTAAAAAGCTTCCTGCATAGGAAACATCAACAAAACGAAAAGGCAACCTATGGAATGGGAGAAAATATTTGCGAATCATATTCCTGATAAACGGTTAATATCCAAAATACATAAAGAATTCATGCAATGCAATAGCAAGAAAAAAATCTGATTTGAAAAATGGGCAGAGGATCTGAATAGACATTTTTCCAAAGATGACGTACAGATGGCCAATGCGTACATGAAAAGGTGCTCAACATCACTAATCATCATAGACATGGAAAACAAAACTGCAATGAGACATCACCTCACACCTCTTAGAATGGCCATCGTCCAAAGACAGGAGATAAGAAGTGCTGGCAAGGACGTGAAGAAAATGTATGCTGTTGGTGGGAATGTAAATCAGTGCAGCCACTATGGAGAACAGTATGGAGGGTCCTCAGAAAACTAAAAATAGAGCTACCATATGACCCAGCAATCCCACTTATGGTGTGTGTTCAAAGAAAATGAAATCAGGATCTCAAACGGGAATCTGCATTCCTATGTTTTTTACAGCATTATTCACAGTAGCCAAGACATGGAAACAAGGTGTCTATCCGTGGATGAGTGGATAAAGAAAACGGGGTATAAGTATATATAGATATAGTGTACATATTACATATAATACACACACAATGTAATATTATTCAACCATTAAAAAAGAATGAAATCTTGCCATTTTTGACAACATGGTTGCATCCTGAGGGCATTATACCAAGTGAAATAAGTCAGAGAAGGACAAATACCATACTGTCACATAGGGGCTGGGGGAATAGGAGAGGTGATCAAAAGATGCAGACTTCCAGTTACAGGATAAATAAGTTCTAGTGTATAAGATACAATATAGTTACTATAGTAAACAGTACTCTGTTGTATATTTGAAAGTTGCTAGGAGAGTAGACCTTAAAAGTTCTTACCATAAAAAGAAAAACTGGGACTTCCCTGGTGGCACAGTGGTTAAGAATCCGCCTGCCAATGCAGGGGACACGGGTTCAAGCCCTGGTCGGGGAAGATCCCACATGCTGCAGAGCAACTAAGCCCGTGCACCACAACTACTGAGCCTGCGCTCTAGGGCCCACCAGCCACAACCACTGAGCCCACGTGTCACAACTACTGAAGCCCGCGCACCTAGAGCCTGTGCTCTGCAACAAGAGAAGCCACCGCAGTGAGAAGCCCGTGCGCCACAACGAAGAGTAGCCCCCGCTCACCGCAACTAGAGAAAGCCTGTGCACAGCAATGAAGACCCAATGCAGCCAAAAATATAAATAAATATATATATATATATATATATATAAAGAAGAAGAAAAAAAACTTTCTGTGTGAGGTGGTGGATGTTAACTAAACTTACTGTGGTAATCATTTCACGATAAAAATATGTATCAAATCATTAGGCAAAACACCTAAACTAATGCAGAGTTATGTCAATTATATCACAGTAAAACAGGGAAAAAACAAAAGCAACTAAAAGGTACAGTGATAAGGAGAGGTGTTTTGGATGGCCTGGGGTGTCAAGGGTCAAGTCTAGTGAATAAAAGAAAGAAACAGAAAGAAGGAAAGCTGTGTCCTGCGTGTGGAAGTTTAGAGTTTAAGATTTTAGAATTGGGGCCCGCACTCGTAGCTTTTGGTTATGGCGAAGGTGGTGAGGTTTATCGCAGTTGACTAGGCCAAGAAATTATTCGAGGCATGGTTCATTATTCTTAGGTGGTTCATTCAGTGGGCAAAGGAATCAGTCAAATGACAGTAAAACAGAAGGAAAGGGGCCTGAGAGACAGGTGCCTGACTCTTTGATCAGTGCCTGCAAGAGCGCTGGGTACGTCTAAGCTCAGAAAATGAATGAAAGAATGAAAAATCTTTGGATGAGAAGTAGAGAAGAGAGGGTGGTGAGGGCGCGTTATGAAGGTCGCTGCTGTGGGCGTTGGGCTCAGCTCTGCTAGGATGTCTGGGAAGGTGAGCTTGGTGGCCATGACACAGCACATCCAGATCTGCTATGTTATCCCACCCCCTTCTCATTGTCTAAGCTCCTCTCTCAAGGAAACTCTGGAGGGGCCACTGTTAGTTCAGAGCTAGGTTTCTTTGGGGTCACAGAGGAGGAGGTACATATATTCCTGGACTTACGATGGGTTGTCATAAGTTGAAAATGTTGTATGTCAAAAATGCATTTCAGACACCTACCCTACGGAGCCTCAGAGCTTAGACCAGCCCACCTTAAATGCGCTCAGAACACTTAAACTAGCCTACAGTTGGCAGAATCATCTAACACAAAGCCTGTTTTATAATATACTGTTGAATTCTCATGCATAATTTGTTGAATACTATACTGAAAGTGAAAAACAGAATGGTCATATGGACACAGAATGGTTTTAAGTGTACTGATTGTTTTCCCTTGTGATGGTGTGGCCAACTGAATGGGAGTAGCAGCCACTACACAGCATCGTGAGAGTGTTGTAGCACGTGTCCCTACCTGGGAAAAAGTCGAAGTTCACAATTCAAAGTATGTGTAAAGCATATATATGTAACAATTTGGTATGCTTTGATTCCTTTTTGAATCAAGATGCGATACAAATAAATGCAAAAACTTTTACAGAAACACAGCAACTAAGTAATTTAAAAGTCTTCACGTTTCAACTGTGGGCAAGGAGCAAGTGAATTTTCCATTGCACTAGAACCAGTCAAGCAAGCGTTCAAAGGGCTTGGTCTTCCCAAGCAGTGAAGTGTATGCCAACGTATATTAACATACAGACATAGACATAGAACTCAGAGGCTTCAAGTGATTGCTGCCCAAGATGTGGAGTAAGAGACCACAGGGGATTGGGCTGCCAGGTAGAGAGTGTGCAGGAAGCATGTCTGTCCTCCAGGGAGAACGTGTATTACATGCACCTCTGGATCCCCAATTCCTTATGGGAAATGGGCAATAAGTACTTGTTTTTCTTGAGTGAGGTGAGATTTGAAAGATTTGGCTTCTTGTGTATTTGTGTTATAATTTAACACAAATTAACACATACTTCTTTAGCGCTTCCTGTATGCAAGATTTGATAGACCTTAAAGAATGAGAATATAGAGACACAGTGAAAAATGGGACGGAATTGTAGGAATGGGGAAGCACACAAGAAAAAAGATGAGAAACACCAGACGTGTTTCTTCTGGGCATCAACTGATTAGAAATCACAACAGTGAACTTTTCATACTGTGTTATCTTCAAATCCTTTGGTCTAGCTTGCACTTTGAATGGACCTTTTACCCATGCATTAATTATTTGGAAAATATTGGTTCACTGAGTTACATAAACTTTCTAAATGTTGACACATTTCATTATACAATACTAAAAAAATTATATCTGTTAATATTACCATTGATCTCATCAGAAAAGTCTCTAAATATTAGAAAACTTTCCAGCCCATTGTGGTGGACACAAATCTTTCAGACGTCTAATTTTTGCTTGAAAGCTAGAATTTAGCATCAGCAGCAAATACTGTAATTTGTTTTCTTTGAAATGGTGGTTTCACATCATTCATAGTTTTCTAATAGCTATTTTTCCAAGTAAAAATGTGTTCCATCTAAAAAGAAGTTCGTTCAGCTTGCAACTCAATCACCCAAGTCATTTTTCTTGTGAAAACCATCATACTTAAGCATGCAGCAGAAGTGCTTTTTGCACGCTTCCAATTTTGTCATATAGATGATTAAAAAGATGTGCACTCAAGCATGGCTATTTAATAAAATGAATAATTTTTACTGCTCCATGAGGACATTCTTGAATCTAGCATTTGTTGTTGTTGTTTTGTTTTGCTTTTTACTTTTGTTTGTACTGCTAGATGATGAAGAAAACAGTACCTGCTTAGATAGTTTGGTACCACTGCTTTGATTTGGTGCTTAGGTGCTCACAATTTGACCCATTATCACTTTTGTATAATCTTAACAGATATTAACACAGTGAAAAAGATAATTTCTTACTTTTACTCTGATAGTTTTAACTCACAGACACTATGAAGGAGTCTTCAGCCCCCAGGAGTTTGTGAACCACACTTTGAGAGGAAAAGGGATCAATAAAGTCAGTAAGAAAGGTTACTTCCAGCAAAATAAGGTTTCCTACTACCTAACTGTTAGGGCCCAAGAGTGTTGTGCTCTAGAGGGTGATAGCTCATAGAATCATACTGCTGGGTGGGAAATAAAAGGTCATCTAGCCTGATCCCTGCATTTTACCAGTGAAAGAAGAACTCCGAGGAGATTCTGTGGCATGCCCAAGGTTGCTCATTTTCACAGTAGGAAAAACAAGAATGCTGTGCTAACTCTGCAATTTCAGTGTTTTGCGCCCATAGGAAAAAAGCCATTTAATATCTCTGAATCTGTGTCTTTGTTGTAAGTGAAAGATAACAATATCTTCACTACATAACTTAAATGCCTGTGAAAAGCACATGAGACAGTGTGTATCTGGGTGCTTTGAAAACTATACTGAAACTCTGTGACAGATCAAGGGCTGCAGAATTCTTATTCTCTGTCAAAGTACTAAAGCTCAGTCAGTCTCTTCCAGAAGAGTTAAATCCGAAGGTTGGCCTGAATTCCTTGAATGTATGTCTCAGGAATTTTCTATTTCAGGGTCTAAATTAGGTTCTGTTAGGGAATTCCCTAGTGGTCAAGTGGTTAGGACTCCTGCTTCCACTGGGAGGGGCATGGGTTCAATCCCTGGTCAGGGAACTAAGATCCCGCAAGCTGCATGGCACACAGACAAAAATAAATAAATAGGTTCTGTTAGAAGATTAGCAGATGAAATAATGAGAGTCTTAGAAAGTACAGTCTAAAAGGTAGCTATGTTAAAGAAGATCCATTTTTGATGACTCTCATTCTTCAAAGACTATGTAATATTTTATTGGAATATCCAAGTAATGGGCTATTCTGGTTAATTAGATTTTATGTTTAACTACGAATCAATTCAACATAATTAAATATTTTCTAGATAATCTTGAAGAGTGTGATGCTGGTGAATATCACTTGTCCTTGGACTTTAGCTGAACTAAAGAGACTGCATTAATAGTGATTCTTTGTGACCGTGAACTTACTCTTAAAACATAAATCATGTGTTCTTTTCTTATTCTTATTTTAATATTTCTCCTAAAAGCACAGCATGGAGGCAGGGGGAAACAAGTTAAATGAGGATTCTAAATCCTTTGGATTCTAGTTAAGGGTTTTTGTTTGAGAATTTGCTCTATTAAAGACATGCTATTAAATTTACCCTTTAAATCTAAACGAGAGATGGTATCACTCACCCCAACTGTTTGCTTCAGTGTTTGAGATGAAAGCCTTGGCCATCGTGCTCAATATAAGACTTTTGTCTAGAAATAATCTTTTTTTTTTTTTTTTTTTTTTGCGGTACGCGGGCCTCTCACTGCTGTGGCCTCTCCCGTTGTGGAGCACAGGCTCCGGACGTGCAGGCTCAGCGGCCATGGCTCACGGGCCCAGCCGCTCCGCGGCATGTGGGATCTTCCCAGACCGGGCCACGAACCCACATCCCCCGCATCGGCAGGCGGACTCTCAACCACTGCGCCACCAGGGAAGCCCTAGAAATAATCTTGTTTTAAAATAAGAAAAAAACAGGAACAAATATAAAAATGAGTGAAATAATGTACAATACAATGTTAATGTCAGCAGTAATTGTAGAGTGATGGATTATGAATGATTTTTATTTATTCTTTGTTAATCTACATTCTCTAAATTTCCATTATACTATGCATGCCTTTTTTTAATATACTTTATTTTTAGAGCAGTTATACAGTCACTGCAAAATTGAGGTGAAGATACAGAGATTTCCTATATACCCCCTTGTTTCCACTCATGCACAGCCGCCCCCATTATCAATGCCCCCACCAGAGTAGTACATTGGTTACAATTGATGAACCTAGGGCTTCCCTGGTGGCGCAGTGGTTGGGAGTTCGCCTGCCGATGCGGGGGACGCGGGTTCGTGCCCCGGTCCGGGAAGATCCCACATGCCGCGGAGCGGCTGGGCCCGTGAGCCATGCCCGCTGAGCCTGCGCGTCCGGAGCCTGTGCTCCGCAACGGGAGAGGCCACAACAGTGAGAGGCCCGCGTACCGCAAAAATAAAAACCAAAAAACAATTGATGAACCTACACTAGCACATCTTTATTACCCAGAGTCCATAGTTTACATTAAGATTTCCTCTTGGTGTTGTGCATTCTGTGAGTTTAGACAAATGTATAATGACATGTACCCACTATTGTAGCATCATACAGTGTAGTTTCATGATCTAAAAATCTTCTGTGCTCTGCCTCTTCATCTCTTCCCCTTCCCCAAACCACTGATCTTTTTACTGTCTCCATAGTTTTGCCCTGTCCAGAATGTCATATACTTGGAATTACACAGTACGTAGCCTTTTCAGATTGACTTCTTTCACTTAGTAATGTGCATTGAACTTCCTCCATGTCTTTTCGTAGCTTGATAGCTCATTTCTTTTTAGTGCTGAATAACATTCCATTTTCTGGATGTTCCACAGTTTATTTATCCATTCACTCACTAAAGGACACCTTGGTTGCTTCCAAGTTTGGGTGGGCATTTATGAATAAAGCTGCAGTAAACATCTGTGTACAGGTTTTTGTGTAGACATGTTTTTAACTCCGTTGGATAAATGCCAAGGAGCACAATTGCTGGATCTTGTGATAAGGATATGTTTAGTTTTGTAAGAAACCACCAAACTGTCTTTCAAAGTAGCTGTACCACTGTGCACTCCCACCAGCAGTGAATGAGAATTCCTTCCTCATCAGCACTTAGTGTTGTCAACGTTCTGGATTTTAACCATTTTAGTAGGTGCATAACCATCTCTTGTTGTTTTAATTTGCATTTCCCTGATGATATATGATGTTGAGCATCTTTTCATGTGCTTATTTGCCATCTGTGTGTCTTCTTTTGTGAGGTGTCTATTAAGATCTTTGGCCCATTTTTTAATTGGGTTGTTTTCTACTTGTTGAGCTTTAAGAGTTCTTTGTATATTTTGGATAACAGTCCTTTATCAGATGTGTCTGTTGTAAATATTTTCTCCCAGCCTCTGGCTTGGTGTCTTTTCTTGACATTGCCTTTCATAGAGCAGAGGTTTTAATTTTAATAAAATCCAGCTCACCAATTATTTCTTTCATGGATCATGTGGTATGTCTTTTTTAATAAGGAAAAAAAGCAGTATTTTTCTTTAAAGACTAAAACACATGGTTATAAACAAAGATAAGGAGGAAGGAAAGGAAGTAATTTTGGCCAAAATACATGTTTGCCCCAGTAATAGCCATATTTCAGTAGCTTATGTAAAGAGCTTATGTGAAGATGTTTGTGTCTGGCCTGTTATACTCATGACTGAGCCGAGAAGAGGTTACTAATGACAGGGGTAGTGGTAGTGGTGGTGAACATGGTAGTGTAAACATGCCCTGCTTGCTGTGTGCCAGCCCAGAGATGCGCTTGACTTACATTGTCTCGTTTAATCTTCAAAACAACCCTCTGGTGTAGGTATAATTTTTTTTTCCAATTTGCAGATGAGATGATAAATAACTTTTGAGATCAGAAACTTGGCGTCTGAGCTGGAATTCAAACCTTACTAATTTCAAAGCCTCATGATTTTAGGTATCAACCTATGCTACCTCAATAATAATAATAATAATAGCTGCTGTTATTTTTTGAGCCCTTCCTATGTATGGGACTTGTGCTAAGTACTTAAGAAAATTACTGCATTTAAACATTACAAGCCCCCCAAGATATATATTATTTTCACATTACTGCTCAGGAACTGAGGTTCAGAGAGGGTGGATAAACTGCTTTAGGTCACGTGGATAGTAAGGCTCAGGTCTGTCTGACTCCAAACTCAGGGCCCTTAACTAGTAAGCTTTCTTCTTGGGAGAGTTCAAAGCAGATAAATATAACAAGACTTTCTGTTTTGCTAAGATAAAATGGAGAAAAACTCTGCGATCACTAAAAAGGTAGTTTCAAAAACGTCTCCCCACTCTCCCTTTGGAAAGAAATCACACTGTCAAGGAAACATAACTGTAATGGTTTACTCATCTCAGTAGAATCAGGAGTTGGTGATTGAGACAGCTGGCTTAACTATAACTTTAACAAAGAATTAGAATTCAAAATAGGCGCTATGTATTCTTGGGAGAAGAAGTTGCTATTTCTCTCCTAATAGGATTTCCTTACTCCCATAATTTTACCCTGGGCATCAGTTCTTCACCCAGCTCCCACAGGGCTCTATCAGCAGTGCTTCTCTTGCACCTGCACCCATTCCCCCGGCACCTCATTAGTCCCGTGGTTAAACCCAGGCTCCCTTGCATGATAGACAAGCTGCTGTGTGAACTGGCCTTTCCAGCCAGTCTGGCACAGTGTGTACTGACAGGCGGTGTTCTCTTTCTTACATCCTTGCCTTGGTTACTCCCTCGTTGCTAGAATGTCATTCCCTAACCCCAGCCTTCCTTCTCTTTGCTGACTCTTCATCCTTCAAATTCAACTCAGGTGCCTACCTGACTCTCCCCAGACTCTGTTGAGTATCCCTGTCTTATGTTCCCATGAAACCCCATCTATTTATGTCATTGTACACATGAAGGGTTACCCAGATGTATCAGGAAGGACAGGCTTCATGAAATTAACATTGGTAACTATTTGAGAGATGGAGAAGGGAAACAGACTGATGATAACCCATCTAGAGACAGAGCCCAGGAGCATGTGACCCATTTAGAGACAGAGCCCAGGAGCATGTCATGTGGTTTGGGGAATGCCCTTTGATCTCCAACCATAAATCAAGGTCTTCTGCATTGGCCCCTCAGGGCTTCAGAGTGTCGAGTGCAAGAGCTAGGCTTAGACCTGTGTCACTCACAGCTACATAGATTTGGGCAAACTAAACTTTGGGGCTGTTTGTAATTTATAAAGCAGGATAATCTTAATGCCTCTATTGCATGCAGATGCTAAAATCAGGTATGAAAGGACATTGGGCACCCTACAGTAAGATTCAAATGAAGGTCATTAAGTGTAAAGGAGAAAATACCTGGCAAATAATGAAAATTCAAGAAATTAATAGACACATTACTTAATCAGGTTATATAGAATTCAAAGAGAGTACTAATTTTGATATTTTTAGAATATTTTAAATTTTTAAATCTTACAGCCAATTGGTGTTACTGTTATTGCTTTTATAGAGGGAATGAAAGGTGTCTCAAACTGAATCCTAAATGGTGTGTGGCCTTTTGAATGCAGCTGACTTGCCATGTATCTGATGGACAGCATGAGGCTTTGTAGAACTCTGCTGTTATGTGAATATGGTTCTTTTTTTTTAACTTCACTCATCTATTTACTGATAAGTTTAATTTTCTCTTCCTAGTGAACTTTACAGCCAGCTTGGTTCAATTCCAGACAACTGCAGTAAAGCCAGCCACACAATTTTTTTGTTTTCCCAGTGCATATAAAAGTTATGTTTACACTATACTGTAGTCTGTTAAGTGCGTAATTGCATTATGTCTAAAAAACAATGTACATACCTTAATTAAAAATACTTTATTGCTGAAAAATACTGTCATCGGAGCCTTCCTTAGTGTGTATTCCATTTTTATATCCACATTTTTTTTTTAGAATCCTTTTTTCATTTGCTGAAGCACATCCTCAAGCAATTCTTTTAGAGGAAGGTTCATGAGCAGAAATTTCAGATTATGCTGTGATAATTTGGAACATCTCAAAATTATAATACAATGAGTCATCTTCAGGACAGAATTTCTCATTTTGTTAATCACGGACTTCTTAAAAGACCTATTTTTTAGGGCTTCCCTGGTGGTGCAGTGGTTGGGAGTCCGCCTGCCGATGCAGGGGACACGGGTTCGTGCCCCGGTCGGGGAAGACCCCACATGCCGCGGAGCGGCTGGGCCCGTGAGCCATGGCTGCTGAGCCTGCGCGTCCGGAGCCTGTGCTCCACAACGGGAGAGGCCACGGCAGTGAGAGGCCCGTGCACCACAAGGAAAAAAAAAAAGACCTATTTTTAAATATGGATACATTTTAGTTTTGGTTGCTATTCAGCAAATTGTTGGAAGAAAGGGATAGGAAGTTGTTACTGATGAATTGATTAGAGAAAGCGTTGTTCAAAGGAGTGGGACATTGACTTCATCATAGAAGAATGATTCCTATTGCTTTGATACAGATTCTTCAATTACACAGACAGTAATTTGAAGGTACTCCTAATGATTCCTTAGAACTGACAATTTCAAAGATTCTGTGGCACAGTTTGTTGCCTATTCTTTTCCATTCCACTAACCAACATTCTGGTCAGTGTACTTTACTAGAAGATCTGTTCCCACTCAGAGAGGTGTTAACAGGGGTCATCATGATGGATTGAAATGCTATAGAATGATTTTATTTCATAAAGAAGCATCTTTTCATTAAGAAACCACGTCTCTCAGTCTAAACTCAGAGTTTCTTTTATTACATTTCATATCATTATATCAGACCACTTATAGAAGAATATTTTTTTGCATTTCATTATGCCTCCCTGACCATATACAGAGTAAAATAGATATGCGTGTGTGTATATATACATATACAATATATATAACATATTACACATGTATATTGAATGTCAGCATTTCCAAAATACAATTCACAACTTTCCCATCTCACCATCTCCCCCGTTACCACCATCTGTCACTTGGATGACTGAAATTGCCTCTCCAGAATGATCTCATCCCCTTCTCCCTCTTCACTGTTAATATTTTTGTTCTGTCCTTTTTCTATTTCTCGTTCATGTTCCTTACATTCCTGCCGCAGGGTGTTTTTCCTTGTTATTCTCTCTGTTATTCCCTTGAATGCCGCTTTCTGCCTATCTTGTCGTGTCCAGCCGCTTCTTGCCTGTCCCATCATTGCTCCGATAGCAATATCACATACTTGGAGGGGGCTGTAGTGGCACTAGCATCTGAAGCAGAATTCCTCTCAACCCCCATCACCTCCATAGAACTTATCCAAAGTTACTTCATTGTAATGGTTACTTTATTGTCTGCCTCACCCTCTGTAACGCCATCTTCATTTGTCTGTCTTGTTCCCTAGTGCCCTTTTGATGGGTTGCAAAGATTTACATAGTAATGGAATTATCTGCCTCTTAAAGCTTGATAAAATTTACGTATAAAACGATCTAGGCCTGGTTCTTTTATTGAAAGGTTTTTGTTTTGTTTTATTTTAAAACAGCAGCTCCCATTTTTTTATGGTTATGCATTTTTAAACTCCTTCTTACATCAGCTTGAGTCAATACCATTTTCCTGGTAAATCATTCATTTAATAGAGATTTTGACTTCTGTGCCACAAAATGTTTTTTCCCAGTATTCTCTAATAAATTTTAATATTCTTCACTTACTTTGTTACATGTACTTTCTTGTTCTTAATTTTAGATATTTGTTTTCTCTGAGTAGCTACATGTATAATCATATGAGATTGGGTTCCGGAATCAAAAGGACATGAGTTCAAAACCTGATGCAGGCACTTAGTAATTGGGTGAACTTAAGCAAGTTAATTGACCTCTCTGAGACTCAGTTTCCTCATCTGTAAAATGAGTTTTTTTTAGAGTATTTATCATAAAGGTTTATTGTGAGGATTAATTGATGCAGTACAAATTGAAGCACTTAGCTCAGTGCCTGGCACATAGTAAATTCTGCATAACAGTTGGCTCTCATATTGTCATTACTCTTACTAGTAGAAGCAATATTGCTAATTATTTTTTCTATAATTAAGAGTATGTGGTCATTTGTTATTATTGTGCACATCTCAAAAAAAACCATGTTGAATCTTTAGTATGTGTATTGGTTTTCAGTCTTTAGTTCATTAACTTCTGCTTTTGACTTTATTTTTTCTTCTTTCTTGAATTGCATTTCTTTTGTTTTAAAAAAAAACTATTTTAACTTAAAGTTTCATTCTGAAAAATAAAATTTCATTTCCAAGAGTTTGAGAGGCAGTGTAGAATAGCAGTTAAACTGAAAGTTTTGACATAAGACTTCTTGAATTTCAGTGCTGTCTTCACCTCTAATTAGCTGGACAAGTCATTCATCTTTTTTAAGCTTCATCTGTAAAATGGAGACAATAGTAATAAATACTTCAAGGGGTGTTTGGTAGCATTAAATTAACAAAAACATATAAAATGCCCAAAGCAGTATTTGTAGTATTTAGTTAATCTTAACTATTATTTTTGGTTATTTATATTTTTATTATTAATTACTATTTCTGTTGTGTTCTGGTTAGATCATGCGGCCTATGTATTTCTTTTTGTGTTTACTTTATATATTGAATCATATATAATGTATATGCTCACCTTTTGTGAATATTTCATAGACAATTGAATAAATACTATATTTTCTATGAGGTTGACATTTTATAATGATTAAAACAGCCACAAAGTTTTATAATATTCATATTCTCTATAGCTTTCTTTGGTTTAGACCCTTTGATCCTGGGTCCTGCAGCCTGCCATACCATCTACTTGCCTGACCTCTCCAGGCCTTCCACAATCTCTCTATACCATGCTACTCATTCACTGTTCACCTAGAAGTGCATTTGGGCGAAGTTTTGAGCTATGTACATGTTTTTGTGTTGCCATATTGGCATCCCAAGATGTTTGCTTTAAGAAAGACTAAGCATATGCCTAGGGTATGCTAACAGCTATACTTTGTAGGTGAAACTTCTGTTTACAGTTGGTGTGTTTGGTGGCTACACATAGAACAGAAAGGGGAGAAATTCCTTGATGAATTCCCAGGAAGTACGTGTCAGTCATAAGGTTTTTTTCTGTGAACACTTAATGAGTTTTCATTCTATATCAGGCATCAGACTAAATGATTCTTAACCATTCCCTCATTTGTCTTATCTTCATCCCCATTTTACAGATATTAAAGCTGAGGCTTAAAGAGAATGAATAACTCATCCAAAAGTAAACAGTTGTATGTATTAGGTAGGAATTAGAAACCAGGTCTGTTTGATTCCAACCTCATGCCCCTACCCTGGGTACCAGACAGCCCTTAGAGAAAGGTTTTGACAAAAAGGGTCAGATTTGAGATTATACTATCCTGCTCTCTTTCCTTATTAGAGAGCTCTGTTCCTGCTGCTGCCACTCCTCCCTTGACCAGCTTGGAAAGCAAGGGCTCCAGTGTCTACCACAAACGTTTTGTTTGTTTCCTATTTATTCTTGCACCAAATGTTTCTTGGATAGCTTCTGCGTGCCAGGGATTCTCAGGGTTAAACATCATTCTGTAATCATAGACATCTTTTGTTTTCCTTTAAAGTAATATCTCTGAAATATAAATCTGATCATGTTTCATACTTTTCAAAATCTTTCAATAGCTTTCAAAGTTTCCAAGGCATCCAACAGCGGTTTCAACTCTGGCTGCATATTAAATCACTTGTGAAGCTTAAAAAACAAAACAAAAAAAACAGGCCCTACTCCAGATAGTGATATAACGTGCTTTTGGCAGTCAGACTGCAGGGCCTCCGTGAACAGAGCAGCGATACAGATACTTAAAAGCAAAGGAAAAACTTGGGTATGTTAAGCCCTTATATACCAAAAATAATATACATGTAAATAAAATAAATCTTCCATGCCAGAAAAGATACATAGAACCTTATTTTTTTAACTGTGCAAAATTAAAGAAACTGTTAAAGACAAAATCTAGAGCATTATGGAGTAGACTCTCCTCTCGATGCCCCCTGAATTGATGGCGGCTGCACGAATAAGCATTTCTTAAAAGCTCCAGGTAATGCAAAAGCGGCGTCTAGGTTGAGAACCTCTGGTTTAGAGGATAAATTCAGTATGTCTAACATGCAGAGCCCTCTGTGATCACATGAATTCTTACCTCTCCATCAGTCTCCTTCGCAGCCCACCTCCCTACTTTCTCCCTAGAGAAAGTTCTAGAGAGGGCAGGGAAATCTGCAGATTCCTATAGGTCAAGCTATTTTTGCACATAATGTGTCATGTGCACCAAATAACCCTCCCCCAGTTACTCCTCTACACACACGTACAGTCCCGTATCCCCTTTTATCTGGATCACTTCCCTAATTCTTACTTGTTCAGCCCAGTTATCAGCTTAGCTTGGGTTCCATGTTCCTCTACATCCCCAGTACTCCTCTAGGGTAATCAGTCTGTTGGTCTTACATCATGGGAGCCAAGCACAGAGCCTGGTACACAGTAGATGTGGGAAAAATAATTATTGGAAGGAAGGGCAGAGAGGGTGGAGGAAGGAACGCAGGGTAATCCCCCAGGAGAATGTTTGTAATGGGCTCTAAGTGATGGGTAGTGTCATGGCAGATGCAAAGACTTGGGAGTAGGAAAAAGGAGAAGGATAACAGAAAGAAGAGTATGACCCAAAAGGCTTGGAAACGAGCGTTTCCCAAATCAGTACCCCACAGATCATTGTCTCACTAGATCTTGTTCTGCGAATAAGGCATTCAAAATAAAAGTATAGGAAATGTTGGTTTAAAGAAAGTTATTCATATGTATTTGCTGAAGAACTTATCGGAGCCCTTACTATGAATATTACCAAGCTTACTGACCATGAAATATTTTTATTTTCTTGGGATGAAGCATCTTTTAATCAAACACAGTTTGGGAAACACTACTCTAGGACATGTTTTGTGGCCAGTGAGTTTCAGAAGGCACATGTGCAGGAAAAATTTAAAAAGAAAAGTTGCCAATAGCAGGAAAGATACGCAACTGATGAGTAGAGGTAGCATTTTTCTGGTTACAAATATTATACTAATTTCATTAATTATGCAAGTAAGTACAGTAGTTTTAATTTTCTAGATTATATAAGAAAACTCAGGATACAGAACATTTATCAGTTTGCCTTGCTTTCCCTAGTAGCAGTATATGTTCAGACACTGATATTATGTGCTTTTGGCAATCAGACTGCAGGGCCTCTGTGAACAGAGCAGCACTGCACATACTTGAAGAAAAGGAAAACTTGGGTAGGTTAACCCATTACACACCAGCAGTAATATACATGTAAATGAAGTCTTCCACGTCCATACATGTGTGTGTGTGTGTATATATATTTAAAACTGTATTTTTTTACTTTGCAAAATTAATCAAACAAGCTATTAAAGGCACAGTCTAGAGCAGTGTGCAATAAATTCTCCTCTCAATGCCCCCTTGTTTCTCCAAAAGAACAGTTACGTGATTTCTACTCAAAAGTGGAAAAAGTATAGATGTTGAAGGCAATGAGAAAGAAGGGAAGGTAAGAACCCACCTCCAAAGTTCTTGTCCCCTGTTTTGTAAGTCAAAAGACAGAGCTCTTGAGCAAAGTCTCTAGAGAAAGAATCTAAGACTGGATTAACGTCTAGGCTACGTATGAAGTAGGTGTTCACCTTTGCCCTGATTCTGGGGTCATCCCAAGATCCCCACCAGCAGTGCCCAGATGCAGCACAGTGTGGCCCAGGGTGTGGTAGGGCAGGGACTGGCACCTGAAGGGAGCCCTGTGCTTGGTGCAGCCCCGGTGTTTGTCTGGGCTCTGCTCCCCTGCTGTTGGGATGTGGCCTCCTCTTGGCTGCATCTCCCACTTGGCCCAGTCCAGTGTCTTAGGCCAGCGGTTCCCAAACTTTTCTGCACCAGGGACTGGTTTTGTGGAAGATAACTTTTCCACGGAAAGGGGCCGGTGGGGGGACTGGGATATGGCTGAGGCGGTGACGCGAGCGATAGGCAGCGGCAGATGAAGCTTCAGTCCTTGCCCGCCGCTCACCTCCTGCTGCGCGGCCCGGTTCCTAAGAGGCCACAACCCGGAGGTTGGGGACCCCTGCCTTAGGCAGCGGAGGTCCTCAGAAAAGTCACTCCCCATTCATCTTTTATATTCTGAATGGCGACTCAGTACTGGAGACCAGTTTACATGGTGGGAACACTGTGCAGTGCCAGACAAAGTATTTCCTGGACCTTACACGAAAAAAAAGCTACATATAAATAATGTCCCATAGTAAGTGCTATGAAGAAAAGTATGCAGTGAGGAGATGGAACGGAATGGGGCCCTGTAATCAGGAAGGGTGGACCTCCCTGCAGAGGTGACATTGGAACACCAGCCTGGATGAAGCAAAGGAATGGACTCTTGTGACTATTCAGTGAGGGGACCATCAGGGAGAGGGGCAGCAAGCACAGAAGTCCTGAGGCTGCAGAGTGCTGGGGGTGGATGTTTGGTGAGCACGGGAATGGCTGAGTGGATGGGGGGACATGGGTATGCAGTGCGTACCTTCCGAATCGGGATTTATGGGGCTGGTGGAGCCCCCGCTCTCCCCCGCTGCCGGACACGCCACCTGGTGAGGGCTCCGGAGGTCAGGCTGGGCACAATGTGGAACTGCTCCGCGGGGAGGCTTCTGAGGGCGATCCTGCCATCCCCCGGAGAGGAAACGGGCAGGGGCTGCAGGCAGAAGAACACATGGGGTGAGGAGAGACAGAAGGGACGTGGGTAAATTGGTTCCCTTTGAATGTAAACATTTTAATGATGCGTGTTAAACCCACGTGTTTTTTTTTTTGTTTGTTTTTTGGTACGCGGGCCTCTTCACTGTTGTGGCCTCTCCCGTTGTGGAGCACAGGCTCCGGACGCGCAGGCTCAGCGGCCATGGCTCACGGGCCCAGCCGCTCCACGGCATGTGGGATCTTCCCGGACCGGGGCACGAACCCGCGTCCCACGCATCGGCAGGCGGACTCTCAACCACTGCGCCACCAGGGAAGCCCTAAACCCACGTTTTAAATGCCAAGGGGGATGAACAAAAGAATCGTCAATAAAGTGTAGAGTGAGTTATGCAATACTGCTGAATATCACTTTACTTCCTAAAGCGATGTGCCCAAACTGTGAAGTTAAATGGATGTCGCTTTAATTTGACTGCCTTTAATTTTGGAACCACTCTTTTTTTTTTTTGACATTAACAGAGAGGTTCAGGGAGAGTTTTAGGAGAAAACAGGTAATTACACGCCGTTCAAACAGTTTACAAACATGAATGTTACAGAGCCAGCAAAACTATAATTACACTGAGCGAAGCTGTGATATGATGGTTTTCATCAGGTGGTTGCATTATTAAAAGTTCTTTTTTTTACAGTAGGGAAGTGTAGTTTCTAAAACGTGTCCTGAATTTGTAGTGAATATCTGCTTAGCGTAATGCTTTCTGATAATAAATTATTGAAACTAGTTCTTCCTTTTAAATTAACTACTGAAATACCATCGTTTTAGATTAGGTTCAAAACTGTAGGTTTCCTTTGAGGGAGATTTCATCAGTTAATTAAGCATTTTTTTGGCAAATGTCTATGAATTATGTTTAAAGAAGACTTCTATAGTAATAATAACACACCTCCTACACATATTTTCATATTTGTAGACTTAGCACCATGAGTTGGATTCCTTAACACTCAGACAGAGCCTTACCTCGTTTTTGATCATCATAGAATTTACAGCTGGAGATGGCTTGAAGTACTTACATACCTCACAGCCAATCCTTCTTTTCACAAATGAAGAGACAAAACTCAAGGGAGAGAAAGGACTTTATCGAGCAAATGGCAAAGTCAGGGCTAGGCTTGTAAGCTTTTGACATCTGGTGCTCTTTTGTCCTACTAGAAAAAAAAAAAAAAGACCAGAAAGAACCCTAAGTCCGTTGAAAAAAACCTTGAGAAATTATAATCACGCTGTAGAATACACTCATTTTAATTTCAATTTAATTTTGTAGATTTAGGTACAGATGTTACACCGTAGCATAAAAAGTTACGTTCAGGAGAAATGTTTACACAGGAAGGCCAAATTGTCTTCTGGGAGCCCTCAAGAAGGCAGGGAGGTAGAAGGTCTTGCCTGTTATCAATCTGGTTCCTTTAAAAGCTGAAGGGTCATGGCTAAAGGATGGGGTTCAGCTTGTCCAGGGGCCCAGGTACCCAGCCCAGCTCATGTTACTGGCGTGCTCAGCCCACGTCCTTCACAAAGGTGGCCCCTCCGTAGGCTCCCCCTCCCCTGCTGGGCCCACCACGGGTAGCTCCCCTTCTCCTAAGCCGATCTGTCACAGCGTTCCATTTGTTTTCTTCGTGGTGCTCATCACTGCGTGTGTGTGTGCGCGCGCGCGTGTGTGTGTGTGTGTGCACATTTAGTTGTTTCTTTTCTTTCTCCTTTATTAGCCTGTAAACTCCACGAGGCACATTCTACATCTTTTTGGTTCACTACTACATAGAGGCCCTGAATTTTATGTGGCCCATAGGCAGTTAGGAAATGTTATGTGAATGAATGACTCCTTGAATAACTGACTGTGTGATAAGTATGAACAAAGTATAGTTTAACAGTAGCTTTAGTTTTTTGCTAAAGATCTAGGAGCCTTTAAACCCCATTATACGTCTCTGAAATTGTGAAACAAGCTTTGCAAATGGTCTGCAAACTAGACAAAGAGTAGTTTTAACCATTGTCAATCATTTTTCAGGCTTCAAGAGTTAGCAATTCAGAATCTTGGAAAGGGATTTCTGTACTAAATGACAGGCAGTGGATTAATACTGACCCATATAGTTTTATACTAAATAAATGTTGTAATACTGTTCCGTGGCATTATTTAACAGATATTAGAATTTAACAGATCTTAGGTCTGCTCAAAGAATTAAGAGTTGCGTTGAATTATGTATTTCATGATAAAATGCCAATCATCCAGCATAAGAGATGCCTGTACCACTTAATCTGGGCACTTTGGGACCACTAGTCCATACGGAAGTGATCAAACCACAGTATTCAAGGGATAGTTGAATGGAAATCCTCATTTTTTGACAAAGAAACTGTAATCCAGACAGACTAGGTAATGTATCTACTTCAAATCCTTTTTCTGCAATGTGATGATGTAAATCAGGGTCTCACCACCAGATACTGGAGTTCAGGATATAAAAGAACACAGGCTTCAGAGCCATAGAGACCTGGGGAGGATCACAGCTATATCATGACCCAGGTCAGTTGCATTGTTTATTGGTCTATAAAATAACAATGATAATACTAACTGCCTAACCCAGTGTGGTTTAAATAAGAGTTCATATGTCAGGTCCCTAGCCTGACAATAAAAGTTTCCTCTGCCTTCTCCTAAATATTACCTCTCCTCGTACCATGTCCAGTAATAGCAACCCCACAACGTTGCTGCCAAGACAATCTGTTTACTGATCAGTTAAAGCCATTAAAAATATAAAACATAATGACTTAGCAAAATATGAGACAAAATACCGTAACAACTTCAATGACAAAGTGTCTCAGGCAGTGCTTCTCAAATTAGGAAGAGAAATAGAAAAAGTGTGAAGTAGGGGGGGAAGAGGAGAGAAAGAAGGAAGAGAAAGAAAGGAAAACGGAAGTGCACAGTGAAATTGTCAAATGTTAGGGTCATGCCCATCAGTTCAAGGACTCTATTAATCTTTTGTAGAAGGGATACTACTTATGAAGCAGCACTGATTTAAGGCTCAGGACGGAATGTGGAACATGTAAGGAAAAATGGAGTTTTAAAGTACATTCCGATGGAAATCCTAGAAATACCCACTTTGCTTTTAACTGCTTATTTATTCATGTTGTTCATGTATATTATATATTCATATATATAATATATAAGTAATTATATATATATTATATACTTATTTTTTGTCTGAAGCAAATAAAATGGAATCACACTTAACTCTTAGTGTTACTAGCTACAAACAGAAGATATATATATCTTTCCTTCTAAGTTTCTTACGATTCTTCCAGTTTGTACTGATAAGAGCCCATTAGCAGATGGCGTTGCTCAGATTTCCTTGGCCAAATATTTAGGAAGATAATCTTTCGATGGTTGAAATGCCAGTATTCAAAAGGAAAGAAATTATGCCGTTTTCCCTGAGTGTCATACACTTGATGGCTGACAAGGGAAGATTTCCTCACACGCTTAGGTTTGCTAACCTTTTTAATTCACATACATACTCAAGTAGATGGCTTATAGTTCAGGACGTGAATAACCATCTTAAATATTGATTATCAGAAATGGCAAATCTAGCCATTTGAAAAATGAGTGTTTTGAAAATATCAGTTGCTATGACTGAGGGAAGCATTGACTCAATCTGTCCCCCTGCTGGTTTTGATTTGGAGAGCTGAAAATGCTGTGCTCCAGAAACCGAGTAGTCAACCCCCTTTTCTGGAAAACTCACTGGGTAAGGAGCATTGGAAAAGGCACTGGAAAATGTGAGAATGATTCTCCCTCCTCTCAAAAATCTCTTATTCTTATTGAAACACCATTTAAAAAAAAAAAAGATGTGAGAATCAGAAGATTGCTTGGAAAAGATAATCTATGGTATGACTTTTTTGAAAACCGCATTACTACTTTCACCGTGAAATAGAGGTGAAGTCATAACATGTTGAACCTGATGCAAGTAAGTGGAAAGAGAGCATTTAATGATACTCACTCTTTAATAATTAAAATTTAATATAGTAAATTAGCAATAAAATGCATCAAACAATTAATTCCTTTGCTGTGACCACTTTTGAAAGACTGCTTTGCACCGGGACCTGAGTGGTCATCATGGGCAGCACTACTGTGTCACTGGGTGGAGAATAGCTGATTCCATGGGCTTCTGCCTATGTTTTGTCATTTATAGCTCTCTTGCTCACACGCACTCTCCCCACCCCCAACACACACACACACAGACGCACGCACAGATGCACACACACACACACACACCCTACTAGAATAAATAAATAACCCCCTGATTTGAAAGCCTGACTACCTGTAGGTGACAAATAAAAAGGAATTAATTAGTAAATTAAGTGCCATTGATAGTCAGTATTCCAAACTTGAAGTGTTCAACAATAAATAATAATCATAGGACTCTTCCTAATGAATACTGGAAATGATTTGAAATAGATTTCTAAAATGCACAATTAATAGATAGGAGATGAGCATAGAAGTCTTCAGAAAAGGTAAGCATAATAATACATTGTAAAGGGACATGGTGAAATCTTTAGATGGCGATCTCTTTAAAAGTTAGTTTCATGCTATTAATTGTTGACCATTAGCTAGCTAAGTCAGAAATAATCACTTCGTAGTGGATGTTTTAATTTCAGATGACCTACAGACATTTGATCAGAGGTTTGTTATTTTATTTTTTCTATTTCATTTTTTATTGAAGTATAGTTTTTTATTTTTCATTTTTTATTGAAGTATAGTTGATTTACAATATTTTAATTTCTGCTGTACAGCAAAGTGATTCAGTTATACATATATATATATACTATTTCATGTTCTTTTTTGTTATGGTTTATCAGAGGATATTGAATATAGTTCCCTGTGCTATACAGTAGTACCTTGTTGTTTATCCATTCTGTATATAATAGTTTGCATCTGTTCATCCCAAACTCCCAATCCATCCCTCCCCCACCCTCTCCCCCTTGGCAACCACAAGTCTGTTCTCTATGTCTGTCAGTCTGTTTCTGTTTCATAGACATGTTCATTTGTTTCATATTTTAGATTCCACATATAAGTGATATCATATGGCATTTGTCTTTTTCTGATTTACTTCGCTTAGTATGATAATCTCTAGGTTCATCCATGTTGCTGTAAATGGCATTATTTCATTCATTTTTATGGCTGAGTAATATTCCATTGTATATACATACGATTTCTTCCTTGTCCATTCATCTGTCAGTGGACATTCAAGTTGTTTCCATGTCTTGGCTATTGTAAATAGTGCTGCTATGAACATAGGGGTGCATGCATTTTTTCGAATTATAGTTTTGTCTGGATATATGCCCAGGAATGGGATTGCTGAATCATATGGCAACTCTATTTTTACTTTCTGAGGAACCTCCATACTGTTTTCCATAGTGGCTGTACCAATTTACATTCCCACCAACAGTGTAGGAGTGTTCCCTTTTCTCTACACCTTCTTGAGCACTTGTTATTTGTAGACTTTTTAATGATGGCCATTCTGACCAGTGTGAGATGATACCTCATTGTAGTTTTGATTTGCATTTCTCTAATAATTAGTGATGTTGAGCATCTTTTTATGTGCCTGTAGGCCATCTGTATATCTTCATATCTTTTTTGGAGAAATGTCTATTTAGGTCTTCTGCTTATTTTTCAGTTGGGCTGTTTGTTTTTTTGATATTGAGCCGTATGAGCTATTTGTATATTTTGGAAATTAAGCCCTTATCAGCCGCATCATTTGCAAATATTTTCTCCCAGTCCGTAGGTTGTCTTTTCGTTTTGTTTTCATTTTGTTCTTAATCAAATGAACCATTGAAGTAAATTTTATTTACTGGTATAGGGATACATACATATGGTATTACATCGAACCATATAAAACTGCTGTTTTTGTAGGTCACAACTGTCAAATATAGAAAATTTGATATGGCCTAACCTAATACAACAAGGATATAGGTCTAGGTCTGGACCTCCTAAAGGTTAGGTTACACTCCAGGTTTTTGTGTAAGAATCTGTATGATGTGGCAACATATAGACATTTAAGGTGGAAAACATTTGAAATCTCATGAGGATCCCACAGTCAGTGACCTAAGTATCTGTTCTACAATTGTCAACATTTAAAAACAATTAGAATCCAAATTTATTCAGTGATACTGAGGATAGAATTTTTCAGGATACCGGATATTCCTTTGGCATGACAAGGCTATAATGTCTCTTTAAACATGAGTAACCTGGGAAAACAAATTAACCAAAACAAATTAACACACACACAAAACAGTTTATTTCTTTTGAATTCAAAATAAAATATGTATATAATATTTCCTCATATTAAGTAAATGTATTAAACAAAATGTCATGCTGTTTTATACTTATAGGCTATCAAATTTTTAAATTTTCAATATCAACTGCCTGTTTTTGCATCTCTAAAACTGAGTCAAACATTTGGGATTAGAAAATGATGACATGAAAAGTACACGTAGGGATTGTCTTGTATTATGTAGAGAAAACACCATGCACATCAACGACACTTAAAACACCAAGTCACAAGGCTTAAATTCAACCAAACTCGAAATTAATCATAAGTGTTTTATTCCCCCTTTAAATCGAGCTTCTGGGTATTCTCTGAAACTGTGCCAAGGCTGAATTTAGAACACATAGGCCATGCAAACTGACATCTTTGATTTCATAGCATCCTTTCATAGCATCCTCACAGCATTTCACAGTAAACAGCATCCTTGTCTCATATAAAGGTTGAGAAGTCCCTCTCTACATGCTGCAGTTGCCCCATTAGTGGTTGAAGAGAGAAGAACGCCCTCCTACCAGTGACCTTTGTAGCCATCTTCAGCGTAGACTTGTGCTGCTGTTTTAGAAGTTGTCTTGGATTCAATCTGTACAACGAGGACATGCCATGCTAGGAATGATCTGTGGAAGTTCATGAGAACAAGGGCCTCAGGGTCTGTTTTAAGGACTGCTCTTCCCTGAGTAGTTGAGGCTTCACATTCGATCCCCCAGAATCCATATTTGGACCCTGAAAGTGTCTAGAGCAAACCCAGAGCAAAGAGAACAGTGTTTGATGTACTTCTACTATCCCAGAAAAGCTATTCTGCTGGGGCAGCTGTGCCTTAGAATGACATAGATTTTATTACTGATGAAAAATAGAAAAGCTCCAGAGAAGCAGAACAACAAGCAGACATAAATATTGTGGGAATATTTACCTTTGTTAGTTATAAATATTTACCTTTTGGCTTATGCCATGTTTTGATCTAATTGAAAGATTTTGAGCTGGAGGAAGAGACATCTAAGTGATGGTGTGAAAGGGTTTTAAACAGCAAGGGGCCCCTAATTAAACAGTACCATGTGAGGTCACTAGAGTATGAAATATGAGGTGAAAATTTTGCAAAATTTATTTGTATTCTTGTCACTTAGTTAGAACAATATCAGGCCAATATCCCTGATGAACACTGATGCAGAAATTCTCAACAAAATATTAGCAAACCGAATCCAACAATACATTAAAAGGCTCATACAACATGATCAGGTGGAATTTACTCCAGAGATACAAGGATGGTTCAACATCTGCAAAGCAATCATCATGCTCCGTCAAATTAACAAAATGAAGAGTAAAAATTATCTCATTAGATGCAGAAAAAGCATATGATAAAATTCAACATCCATTTATCATAACAACTGTCAACAAACTGGGTATAGAGGGAATGTACCTCAACAAAATAAAGACCATATATGAAAAACCAATAGCTAACATCATACTTAAAGACGAAAGGCTGAAAGCTTTTCCTCTAAGATCAGAAACAAGACAAGGATGCCCACTCTCATCACTTTTGTTCAATATGGTTTTGGAAGTCTTAGCTACACTAATTATGTAAGAAAAAGAATTAAATGTCATCCAAATCAGAAAGGAAGAAGTAAAACTGCCACTATTTGTAGGTGACATGATACTATGTATAGAAAACCCTGAAGACTCCACCAAAAAATCTGTTAGAACTAATAAATGAATTCAGGAAAGTCACAGGATATGAAATCAATGTACAGAAATCATGTTGTTTCTATATACTAATAATGAGCTATCAGAATGGGAAATTAAGAAAATCTCATTTATAATGGCATCAAATAGAATAAAATACCTAGAAATAAATTTAACCAAAGAGGTGAAAGAACTGTATCCTGAAAATGATAAGATACTAATGAAAGAAAGCGAAGAAGACACAAGTAGATGGAAAGGTATTCCACGTTCTTGGATTAGAAGAATTAATATTGTTAAAATGTTGCCCATACTACCCAAAGCAATATACAGATTCAGTGCAATCCCTATCAAAATTCCAATGGCATATTTCACAGAACTAGTGCAAATAATCCTAAAATTCATATGGAACCACAAAAGACCCTGAATAGGTGAAACAGTTTGAGAAAAAAGAACAAAGCTGGAGATATAATACTCCGTGTTTTTCAAACTGTAATACAAAGCTATAGTAATAAAAACAGCATTGTACTGGTGCAACAAAAAAGACACACAGATCAATGGAACAGAATAGAGAGCCCAGAAATAAACCCACACATGTATGGACGATTAATTTACAACAGAAGAGCAAAGAACATGCAGTGGAGAAAGGACAATCTCATCAGTAAATGGTGTTGGGAAAACTGGACAGCCACATGTGAAAGAATGAAACTAGACCACTATCTTACACTATACACAAAAATTAAAATGGATTAAAGACTTGAATGTAAGACCAGAAACCATAAAATTGCTAAAAGAAAACATAGGCAGAAACTCATTTACATTGGTCTTAGCGATGTTGTTGTGAATCTAGCTCCAAAAGTAAGGGAAATAAAAGCAAAAATAAACATGAGATTCCATTAAACTAAAAAGCTTCTGCACAGTGAAGGAAACCATGATTAAAATTAAAAGGCCACCAACTGAATCAGAAATATTTTCAAATCATATTTGCTAAGGGGTTAATATCCAAAATATATAGAATTTATACAACACAGCAACAACAAAAAAAATCTGATTAAAAATGGGGAAAGGATCTGAGTAGACTTTTTCCAAAGAAGATATACACATGGCCAACAGGTGCATGAAAAAAATGCCCAACATCACCAATTATTAGGGAAATGCAAATCAAGACTACAATGAGATCACCTCACATTTGTTAGAATGACTATTATCAAAAAGACAAGAAATTACAAATGTTGGTAGGCTGTGGAGCAAAAGGAATGCTTGTACATTTTGGAAGGACTGTAAATTGGTACAGCCACAATGGAAAACAGTATGGAGATTCCTCGAAAAATAAAGAATGACCCAGTTATTCCACTTCTGGGTGTTTATCCAAAGAACACAAAACACTAATTCAAAGAGATACATGCATGCCAATGTTCATTGTGGCATTATTCATGAGAGCCAAGATATGGAAACAACCTAGGTGTTCACTGATGGATGATGAATGGATAAAGATGTGGTATATGAATACAATGGAATACTACTCAGCCATTAAAAAGAATGAAGCCCTGCCATATTCCACAAGGTGGATGGACCTTGAAGGTATTATATTAAGTGAAATGTGTATGATTTCACTCTTATGTGGAATCTAAAAGAACAAAACACACAAAAAACAAAGAAACTCATAGATAGATCAGATTAGTGGTTATCAGAGGGGAAGGGAGTTAGGAGTGGGCAAAATGGGTGAAGGGGGTCAACTGTATGGCGATGGATGGTAACAGAATAAGCAAACCAAAAAAAACAAGCTCATAGATACAACAGGCCAGGGGGGTGGGGATGGGTGAAATTGGTTAAGGTGGTCAAAAGGTACAGACTTCTAGTGATAAAATACATGTCATGAAGATGTAATGCACAGCATGGTAACTATGGTTAATAATGCTGTACTGCATATTTGATTGCTAAGACAGTAAATCTTAAAAGTCCTCATCAGAAGAAAAATCATTTGTAACTGTATGGTGGTGATGGACGTTAACTAGACTTATTGTGGCGACCATTTCACATATATACAGATATTGAATTATTATGTTGTACACCTGAAACTAATATAGCGTTATATGTTATACCTCAGTAAAAACAAGTGTGAAAGATGAGGAAGAAATCTTGGGAAATTTATTTTACATTCTTGTGACTTCTTAGATCTTTTGAATACCTTCGTGTAACTTGCCTCAACTTCAAGACAGACTGGTGTCTTCCAGATCAGTTCAGTTCTGATGCTTAGCCACCTGGACTCAGTGCAGACTTCACAGGGTACAGACACAGTCTCCAACAAGACTGCCCTCATTTCAGGTGCCAGCCACTGGTTCAGGGGTCTGCACTTCTGACCAACTGGCTACATATGTGGGGGAGTTCCTACTCCCCCCTTGGCTTGATAATTTAACAGAATGACTCACAGAACTCAGGAAAGTATTACACTTACTATAAAAGATACAGATCAGGATCAGCCTAATGAAGAGACACACAGTGTGAGGTCTGGGAGGGTCCTAAGCATAGAACTTACGTGCCCTCCCCTCCTGGAATCAGGGTGCGGTGCCCTCCAGGTATATCAGTGTGTTCACCAACCAGGAAGTTCCACTCAGCATCATTTTCCAGAGTTTTTATTGGACTTTCTTATGTAGCTGTGACTGATTGAATGATTGGCCACATGATTGAACTCAGTCCCCAGCACCCCCACTCCCCAGAGGTCAGGCTGGCTCAAAGCCTCAATCTTTTGATTACATGGTTGGTGTTGCAGGTGACCAACCCCTATACTGACTCATCTCATTAGCATAATGTCAAGTAGGAGCCAAGGGCTCACCATGAATAACAAAGACACTCAGGATATTCCAAGGACAGAAATCAGACAAATGCTTCATTATATAATATGTGCTTACTGAACTTTTTTTCCTACACTTCTATGAAAAATAATATACCTTTAAACCAAAGTTCTTATTTAATGGAAGCCTATGCAGGTTTTTCCTTCAAGGTAATTGCTTGAAGACTATGTATATAAAACATTATTACTGCAAAGATATTATATACATACTTATGAATCACTAAAATAAGTATTTATGTCCATATTAATTATATGCAATTGTATACACACATATAAACATATGTAGGCGTGTACGGGTATACACACACAATTTTTCTAAAATAAGTTGTGTATATAGTTTGGGTACTCTTTCTCTGAGTTCTCTTTTTTTTTAACATCTTTATTGGAGTATAATTCCTTTACAGTGGTGTGTTAGTTTCTGCTTTATAACAAAGTGAATCAGTTATACATATACATATGTCCCCATATCTCTTCCCTCTTGCATCTCCCTCCCTCCCACCTTCCCTATCCCACCCCTCTAGTGGTCACAAAGCACCGAGCTGATATCCCTGTGCTATGCAGCTGCTTCCCACTAGCTATCTCTTTTATATTTGGTAGTGAATATATGTCCATGACACTCTCTCACTTTGTCCCACCTTACCCTTCTCCCTCCCTGTGTCCTCAAGTCCATTCTATATGTCTGCGTCTTTATTTCCCATCTTGCCCCTAGGTTCTTCATGACCTTTTTTTTTTTCTTTAGATTCCATATATATGAGTTAGCATACGGTATCTCTGAGTTTTCTTTTTTTTTTGTTTTAACATCTTTATCGGGGTAGAATTGCTTTACAATGGTGTGTTAGTTTCTGCTTTATAACAAAGTGAATCAGTTATACATATACATATGTTCCCATTTCTCTTCCCTCTTGCGTCTCCCTCCCTCCCACCCTCCCTATCCCACCCCTCCAGGTGGTCACAAAGCACCGAGCTGATCTCCCTGTGCTATGCGGCTGCTTCCCACTACCTATCTACCTTTCGTTTGGTAGTGTATATATGTCCAGGCCTCTCCCTCGCTTTGTCACAGCTCACCCTTCCCCCTCCCCGTGTCCTCAAGTCTCTTCTCCAGTAGGTCTGTGTCTTTATTCCTGTCTTACCCCTAGGTTCTTCATGACATTTTTTTCCCTTAAATTCCATATATATGTGTTAGCATACGGTATTTCTCTTTCTCTTTCTGACTTACTTCACTCTGTATGACAGACTCTAGGTCTATCCACCTCAATACAAATAGCTCAATTTCGTTTCTTTTTATGGCTGAGTAATATTCCATTGTATATATGTGCCACATCTTCTTTATCCATTCATCCGATGATGGGCACTTAGGTGGTTTCCATCTCCTGGCTATTGTAAATAGAGCTGCAATGAATATTTTGGTACATGACTCTTTTTGAATTATGGCTTTCTCAGTGTATATGCCTAGTAGTGGGATTGCTGGGTCATATGGTAGTTCTATTTGTAGTTTTTTAAGGAACCTCCATACTGTTCTCCATAGTGGCTGTACCAATTCACATTCCCAACAGCAGTGCAGGAGTGTTCCCTTTTCTCCACACCCTCTCCAGCATTTATTGTTTCTAGATTTTTTGATGATGGCCATTCTAACTGGTGTGAGATGATATCTCATTGTAGATTTGATTTGCATTTCCCTAATGATTAATGATGTTGAGCATTCCTTCATGTGTTTGTTGGCAGTCTGTATATCTTCTTTGGAGAAATGTCTATTTAGGTCTTCTGCCCATTTTTGGATTGGGTTGTTTGGTTTTTTCTTATTGAGATGAATGAGCTGCTTGTAAATTTTGGAGATTAATCCTTTGTCAGTTGCTTCATTTGCAAATATTTTCTCCCATTCTTAGGGTTGTCTTTTCATCTTGTTTATGGTTTCCTTTGCTGTGCAAAAGCTTTGAAATTTCATTAGGTCCCATTTGTTTAATTTTGTTTTTATTTCCATTCTCTAGGAGGTGGGTCAAAAAGGGTCTTGCTGTGATTTATGTCATAGAGTGTTCTGCCTATGTTTTCCTCTAAGAGTTTGATAGTTTCTGGCCTTACATTTCGGTCTTTAATCCATTTTGAACTTATTTTTGTGTATGGTGTTATGGAGTGATCTAATCGCATACTTTTATATGTACCTGTCCAGTTTTCCCAGCACCACTTATTGAAGAGGCTGTCCTTTCTCCACTGTATATTCCTGCCTCCTTTATCAAAGATAAGGTGACCATATGTGTGTGGGTTTCTCTCTCGGCTTTCTATCCTGTTCCATTGATCTTTCTGTTTTTGTGCCAGTACCATACTGTCTTGATTACTGTAGCTTTGTAGTATAGTCCGAAGTCAGGGAGCCTGATTCCTCCAGCTCCGTTTTTCGTTCTCAAGATTGCTTTGGCTATTCGGGGTCTTTTGTGTTTCCATACAAATTGTGAAATTAATTGTTCTAGTTCTGTGAGAAATGTCAGTGGTAGTTTGATAGAGATTGCATTGAATCTGTAGATTGCTTTGGGTAGTAGAGTCATTTTCACAATGTGGATTCTTCCAATCCAAGAACATGGTATATCTCTCCATCTATTTGTATCATCTTTAATTTCTTTCATCAGTGTCTTATAATTTTCTGCATACAGGTCTTTTGTCTCCTTAGGTAGGTTTACTCCTAGATATTTTACTCTTTTTGTTGCAATGGTAAATGGGAGTGTTTTCTTCATTTCACTTTCAGATTTTTCATCATTAGTGTATAGGATGCAAGAGATTTCTGTGCATTAATTTTGTATCCTGCAACTTTACCAAATTCATTGATTAGCTCTAGTAGTTTTCTGGTAGCATCTTTAGGATTCTCTATGTATAGTATCATGTCATCTGCAAACAGTGACAGCTTTACCTCTTTCCGATTTGGATTCCTTTTATTTCCTTTTCTTCTCTGATTGCTGTGGCTAAAACATCCAAAACTGTATTGAATAAGAGTGGTGAGATTGGGCATCCTTGTCTTGTTCCTGATCTTAGTGGAAATGCTTTCAGTTTTTCAACATGGCGGATGATGTTGGCTGTGGGTTTGTCATATATGGCCTTTATTATGTTGAGGAAAGTTCCCTCTATGCCTACTTTCTGGAGCGTTTTTATCATAAATGGCTGATGAATTTTGTTGAAAGCTTTTTCTGCATATACTGAGATTATCATATGGTTTTTAATCCTTCCGTTTGTTATTATGGTTTATCACGTTGATTGATTTGCGTATATTGAAGAATCCTTGCATTCCTGGAATAAACCCCACTTGATCATGGTGTATGATCCTTTTAATGTGCTGTTGGATTCTGTTTGCTAGTATTTTCTTTAGGATTTTTGCATCTATGTTCATCAGTGATATTGGCCTGTAGTTTTCTTTCTTTGTGACATCCTGGGCTGGTTTTGGTATGAAGGTGATGGTGGCCTCATGGAATGAATTTGGGAGTGTTCCTCCCTCTGCTATATTTTGGAAGAGTTTGAGAAGGATAGGTGTTAGCTCTTCTCTAAATGTTTGATAGAATTCGCCTGTGAAGCTATCTGGTCCTGGGCTTTTGTTTGTTGGAAGATTTTTAATCACGGTTTCAATTTCAGTGCTTGTGATTGGTCTGTTCATATTTTCTATTTCTTCCTGATTCAGTCTTGGCAGGTTGTGCATTTCTAAGAATTTGTCCATTTCTTCCAGATTGTCCATTTTATTGGCATAGAGTTGCTTGTAGTAATCTCTCATGATCTTTTGTATTTCTGCAGTGTCAGTTGTTACTTCTCCTTTTTCATTTCTAATTCTATTGATTTGAGTCTTCTCCCTTTTTTTCTTGATGAGTCTGGCTAATGGTTTACCTATTTTATCTTCTCAAAGAACCAGCTTTTAGTTTTATTGATGTTTGCTATTGTTTCCTTCATTTCTTTTTCATTTATTTCTGATCTGATTTTTATGATTTCTTTCCTTCTGCTAACTTTGGGGGGTTTTTTTGTTCTTCTTTCTCTAATTGCTTTAGGTGCAAGGTTAGGTTGTTTATTTGAGATGTTTCCTGTTTCTTAAGGTGGGCTTGTATTGCTATAAACTTCCCCCTTAGAACTGCTTTTGCTGCATCCCATAGGTTTCGGGTCGTCGTGTCTCCATTGTCATTTGTTTCTAGGTATTTTTTGATTTCCTCTTTGATTTCTTCAGTGATCACTTCGTTATTAAGTAGTGTATTGTTTAGCCTCCATGTGTTTGTATTTTTTACAGATCTTTTCCTGTAATTTATATCTAGTCTCATGGTGTTGTGGTCAGAAAAGATACTTGATACAATTTCAATTTTCTTAAATTTACCAAGGTTTGATTTATGACCTAAGATATGGTCTATCCTGGAGAATGTTCCATGAGCACTTGAGAAAAACGTGTATTCTGTTGTTTTTGGATGGAGTGTCCTATAAATATCAATTAAGTCCATTTTGTTTTATGTATCATTTAAAGCTTGTGTTTCCTTATTTATTTTCATTTTGGATGATCTGTCCATTGGTGAAAGTGGGGTGTTAAAGTCCCCTACTATTACTGTGTTACTGTCAATTTCCCCTTTTATGGCTGTTAGCATTTGCCTTATGTATTGAAGTGCTCCTACAATGGGTGCATAAATATTTACAATTGTTATATCTTCTTCTTGGATCTATCCCTTGATCATTATGTAGTGTCCTTGTCTCTTCTAATAGTCTTTATTTTAAAGTCTATTTTGTGTGATATGAGAATTGCTACTCCAGCTTTCTTTTGGTTTCCATTTTCATGAAATATCTTTTTCTATCCCTTTACTTTCAGTCTGTATGTGTCTCTAGGTCTGAAGTGGGACTCTTGTAGACAGCATATATATGGGTCTTGTTTTTGTATCCATTCAGCCAATCTGTGTCTTTTGGTGGCAGCATTTAGTCCATTTACATTTAAGGTAATTATCGATATGTATGTTCCTATTCCCATTTTCTTAATTGTTATGAGTTCGTTATTGTAGGTCTTTTCCTTCTCTTGTGTTTCTTGCCTAGAGAAGTTCCTTTAACATTTGTTGTAAAGCTGGTTTGTTGGTGCTGAACTCTCTCAGCTTTTGCTTGTCTGTAAAGGTTTTAATTTCTCCATCAAATCTGAATGAGATCCTTGCTGGGTAGAGTAATCTTGGTTTCAGGTTTTTCTCCTTCATCACTTTCAGTATGTCCTGCCATTCCCTTCTGGCTTGCAGAGTTTCCACTGACATATCAGCTGTTAACCTTATGGGGATTCCCTTGTGTGTTATTTGTTGTTTTTCCCTTGCTGCTTTTAATATGCTTTCTTTGTATTTAATTTTTGACAGTTTGATTAATATGTGTCTTGGCGTATTTCTCCTTGGATTTATCCTATATGGGACTCTCTGTGCTTCCTGGACTTGATTAACTATTTCCTTTCCCATATTAGGGAAGTTTTCAACCATAATCTCTTCAAATATTTTCTCAGTCCCTTTCTTTTTCTCTTCTTTTTCTGGAACCCCTATAATTCGAATGTTGGTGCGTTTAATGTTGTTCCACAGGTCTCTGAGACTATCCTCAGTTCTTTTCATTCTTTTCTTCTGTATTCTGCTCTGCAGTAGTTACTTCCACTATTTTATCTTCCAGGTCACTTATCCATTCTTCTGCCTCAGTTATTCTGCTATTGATCCCATTTAGAGTATTTTTAATTTCATTTATTGTGTTGTTCATCATTGCTTATTTCATCTTTAGTTCTTCTAGGTCCTTGTTAAATGTTTCTTGCATTTTGTCTATTCTATTTCCACGATTTTGGATCATCTTTACTATCATTACTCTGAATTCTTTTTCAGGTAGATTGCCTATTTTCTCTTCATTTGTTAGTTCTGGTGGGTTTTTATCTTGCTCCTTCATCTGCCGTGTGTATTTTCTGTCTTCTCATTTTGCTTATCTTACTGTGTTTGGGGTCTCCTTTTTGCAGGCTGCAGGTTCATAGTTCCCGTTGTTTTTGATGTCTGTCCCCAGTGGCTAAGGTTGGTTCAGAGGGTTGTGTAGGCTTCCTGGTGGAGGGGACTAGTGCCTGTGTTGTGGTGGATGAGGCTGGATCTTGTCTTTCTGGTGGGCAGGTCCACATCTGGTGGTGTGTTTTGGGGTGTCTGTGGACTTATTATGATTTTAGGCAGCCTCTCTGCTAATGGGTGGGGTTGTGTTCCTGTCTTGCTAGTTGTTTGGCATAGGGTGTCCAGCACTGTAGCTTGCTGGTCGTTGAGTGAAGTTGGGTGCTGGTGTTGAGATGGAGATCTCTGGGAGATTTTCGCCGTTTGCTATTATGTGGAGCTGGGAGGTCTCTTGTGGACCAGTGTCCTGAAGTTGGCTCTCCCTCCACAGAGGCACAGCACTGACTCCTGACTGCAGCACCAAGAGCCTTTCATCCACTCGGCTCAGAATAAAAGCGAGAGAAAGTAGAAAGAATTAGTAGAAGTAGAAAGAAAGATAGAAAGAAAGAAAGGACAGAGGGAGGAAGGAAGGAAGGAGGGAAGGAAGGAAATAGAGAAAGAAAGAAGGTAAAGTAAAATAAAATAAAAATAAAATATAATAAAGTTATTATAATTAAAAAAAGTTAAGAAAAAAAAGGAAGGATAGAACCCTAGGACAAATGGTGGAAACAAAGCTATACAGACAAAATCTCACACAGAAGCATACACATACACACTCACAAAAAGAGAAAGAGGGAAAAAAATCATAAATCTTGCTCTCAAAGTCCACCTCCTCAATTTGGGATGATTGGTTGTCTGTTCAGGTATTCCAGAGATGCAGGTACATCAAGTTGATTGTGGAGCTTTAATCCGCTGCTTCTGCGGCTGCTGGGAGATTTCCCTTTCTCTTCTTCGTTCGCACAGCTCCGGGGGCTCAGCTTTGGATTTGGCCCCGCCTCTGAGTGTAGGTCACTGGAGGGCGTCTTTTGTTTGCTCAGACAGGACTGGATTAAAGGAGCCTCTGATTCGGGGGCTCTGGCTCACTCAGGCCTGGGGAAGGGAGGGGCACGGCGTGAGGGGTGAGCCTGCGGCGGCAGAGGCCAGCATGACGTTGCGCTAGCCTGAGGCGCGCCGTGCGTTCTCCCGGGGGAGTTGTCCCTGGATCCCGGGACCCTGGCAGTGGCGGGCTGCACAGGCTCCCCGGAAGGGGGGTGTGGACAGTGACCTATGCTCGCACACAGGCTTCCTGGTGGCAGCAGCAGCAGCCTTAGCGTCTCCCGCCTGTCTCTGGGGTCCATGCTTTTAGCCGCGGCTCACGCCCGTCTCTGGAGCTCCTTTAAGCAGCACTCTTAATCCCCTCTCCTGTGCACCAGGAAACAAAAAGGCAAGAAAAAGTCTCTTGCCTCTTCGGCAGCTCCAGACTTTTCCCTGGACTCCCTCCCGGCTAGCTGTGGCGCACTAACCTCTTAGGCTGTGTTCATGCCACCAACCCCAGTCCTCTCCCTGCGCTCCGACCGAAGCCCGAGCCTCAGCACCCAGCCCCGCCCGCCCCGGCGGGTGAGCAGACAAGCCTCTCGGGCTGGTGAGTGCCGGTCGGTACAGATCCTCTGTGCGAGAATCTCTCTGCTTTGCCCTCCGCACCCCTGTGGCTGCGCTCTCCTCCGAGGCTCTGAAGCTTCCTCCTCTGCCACCCGCAGTCTCCACCCGCAAAGGGGCTTCTAGTGTGTGGAAACCTTTCCTCCTTCACAGCTCCCTCCCACTGGTGCAGGTCCCATCCGTATCCTTTTGTCTCTGTTTATTCTTTTTTCTTTTGCCCTATCCAGGGACGTGGGGAGTTTCTTGCCTTTTGGGAAGTCTGAGGTCTTCTGCCAGCGTTCAGTAGGTGTTCTGTAGGAGTTGTTCCACGTGTAGATGTATTTCTGGTGTATCTGTGGGGAGGAAGGTGATCTCCGCGTCTTACTCTTCTGCCATCTTTCCCTCCGCCTCCTCTCTGAGTTTTCTTAAAATGCAGTGTATCTTTGAAAAGACACCGCTACTAAACTTTCTAGTATACTTGCCAAGAAAAACTATTTTGTAGTAATTTTCTGTGGATAATGCTCAGAAACATATTAGTTACGCTAAAATAAGTAACGTTATTTGATGGTACATCACGTCTTCTAAAATCACTACAAAAATTAATTATTCTGCATAAGAAAATTTCCCACATGAATAAGATACTTCTTAAACTTTAACATTTTAATGGAATGCTATAGTAAATTCAATTTATTAAACTGAATGAATCAAGCATCATTTATACATTTGTCATACCCATCATCTGCTTTTGAACTGTGCGGTGTTAGTTATGTCCTTGGAGGCACATTCAAGCATACGGAGCTCCTTTTCCATTTTAGAAGATCCAGTCTGAGTTTTATAGTTGTTCCTTTGCTGTCAGTTCTCACTTCTTTTGCTTTCCTCTAGCAGGACTTCCTCCTCTGTCCTTGTTACCTCCAGAATGAGCCCCTGAAGTGAGTTGAGAGGATCTGAGTGAGGACCCGAGACCCTCCTGCAGAGTCACTGCACAGTCCACCAGGAACTGTCTCCTGGTGGACATTTCACTGTCTCAGGGTCTGCAAATTCCAAGATACCTGATATCTGGAAGTTAGACATCCGGAGAAGTTGGCTTCTTATTCCCCCGAAGTGGAACATTTTACAAGAAACTGCTGTATTTCCTTACATTATAAATTAGAGTATGAAAAAGGTTTTGAACGAAATACTCATTTTTCATTGCTGAAGCCACTTTCTTGAAGTATTTGGAGAGTTTTTTGGTTGCATTAGTGAAATATATCATCTTAAAGTTTTAATGTCATTTTTATATCAGATCCAGATATTACATTTTGGGGTTAAGTTTGAATAAAGAATCAATCACTTTTCTAATGTTAGCGGCATAGTTTAGTTTCTAAAAAAGGTAAAATTTATTGTAATTTCAGACTAAAATTCAGAAACAAATACAGTTACATTTAAAATGTGGTCAGCGTTTATTTTAAACATTTCTTTGAAATTAACCAATGATAGTCAACTTACTTGGGAACGTTTTTTTTTCCTGAAAATAATTGCTTATAAAGCATATAACCAAGTGCATACAGTACTGGTTAAGCAAAGTAATTGATCTGTCTTACAAATGTGGGTACTCCTCAGAATACTTGATTTTCGTTTTGGAACATGTATCTAAAAAAGATGAGAAACACTTTTATAACCTGTATATTAATATATGTATACTGAGTTCTCCCACTTGTTTTATTTTCAGTGCATTTAAGTTAACTTAATTCCCCATAACGTATTTAATTTTCCTTGTAAGCCATTGCTAGTTTAAAACAGAGGCATTTAGCATTCTCCATTGAGATTATGTGCTGAGAGCATTCTTCATGTTTTTGACTGTAACTCATCCAGGAGCAATGCAAATACAAGAACACTCTTACAATATACATCCCATTGTATTATGCTTATTCCCATATGTAATTCTACCTTGAACCGTGATGCCTAAAGGATATGAAGCCATACTTCTAGTCATCTTTGTATAATTTCCATCTCAGCATATGGTTGGCTGTAGCTACCGAGGAGATGTTCTTTGAAGGAGACACGGAAGGTTAGGTCCTCTGGTTCTATATTCCTTTCTTTACATTTGTCATCAGGTAGCGACTTTCACCAGCACTAACATACCAAAGCTTTCTGTAGAACCACTTAGCACTTTTGTAACAGATAAATTTCCCCAGCAGCCTCTCAGCACAAAGGTAATGAAAATAGTCAAACCAGATAACTGTCTCATAGTTGGAAGTCTAGTGCCTTGTCCTAAACTTTCTGCATTGCATATGGATCTTTTCTTTTAAAAAAATTCTCTAGAGTATCTTCAAGTAACAAATTATAGTTATTATAATCATGGTTATAGAAGTATTTCATATAGTAGTAAAAAAAACACTAAATGTTTTATATATATTTTAATAAATCAACTAGAAGGTAGCAAAACATTTAAAATGTTGTTAAACAATATCACATGGCTATAGCATGATTGCTTTTTCTTTTGTTCAAAGATTATTTCTATTATGACATTTCTTTGTTCTTAAAAGTAACTTATCAAATTCATGATACCAAACACCTTAAAAAGGGTAAATTTTACTGTATGTCAATTATATCTCAAAAAATCTGATTTTTAAAAAAAGAAATGGTGGTCAGTTGATTTTTAAAAAAACAAAAGAACAAGAAATGCAGTACTCACTTTGCTACAGACACAGTCATGTTCATGAGAACACATTCAGTTTTTTCTCTTTTGTGTTTCCAGACTTTCCTGGGTGCTGTGCAGTTTCACTTAGCCTTTGAAAGCAAGTTCTGATAAAATGATTTCATTGAATCAGTGGTGACACAAGTTTAAAATAGGAAGAAAAAGGGACAAACGTGTTGGCTTTTAATGTCTGCAAACACAACCCCGTTCAGTTGTGCTTTGGGAGATAATTAGTAGATTTATCTGAGGCCAAAGTTAGCTTTCAGTTTCCAAACAAAAGTACTGGAAAAGATCTGGTCACTTCTGAGTCCACCCCTGTTGTCGCTAATCTTAGGCTTTGCACCCAGTGCTCTTAAAAATGTATCTGCATTTCTCGCTTGCTTTGGCACATTTATCAACGCTTAGCTAAGCAGCCTCTAGATTCTTTTTTAGTCTGAGTGGTCATCGATTCTACTCCAGCAAATCTGGTTTCTGCCTTCTGCCTGGTTGCGCAGGTTTTGATGCTGTCTTGGATAGTCTTTATAGAGTCCTAAAGAGGAAAGTTTCTTGTTGATTTTATCGCCACCGGCTATTTGGACGTGTGTTTGCCATAAATAACGGCCATCTGGATCTCTGTTTCTAATATATATCAGACATTTCACCAGCTCTGATTTCTTCTACTCACGTGGTGTCTGAACTGCATGGCGGTGGTGGCTTCACTTAGTGAAGCGGTGCCTTCTCTCTGCTGTAAGGTATAATAATGACGAATTATACTTCCGTCATTTCTCTTGTTCTCCGTGCCTTCCTTCAGGAAGATAAGTGTCAGGCATGAAAGTAACCATAGACCTCATGGAACCAAACACAGTCTGTAAGATTTTCTTAACATATAGGCCTGACTTGGCCTTTGACTGCATGTACCAGTCAGATGGGTCTGGTTCCACTGCCTTAAAGAAGGCTGAGAGGTGGGGTCTGTGCCGAGTGAGCTGTTGCAGAGAATGCTGACACCTCCCAACTCCCCCTTTAAGCTCTCTGCTGCTCCCTTGCCCCAGCGCATACTGAACGACCAGAGACTGAGAGCCCTGTGGTGGAAACCAAACAGGTGTTGGCCTGTGCTGACGATAACTTTCAAGTCACCTCTGCAAAAGAATCCTGCCATCCCATCCAGCAGGAGCTGAGCCTACAGGGTGATCGTTCACGACTAACTCATTTCCTGCCCTTCAGCGTCGTCTCACACAGGTGACTCAGCTATCTTTAGAGTTCCTCTATAGCCCGTATAGCATGCACGCACTATGCATTGCCATTATTTTCTACTTCTTTGTCTCCCTAGAGGCGTGCGAGGAGCTCTCCTACAGGTAGGGATCCTGTCCTATTCACCTCTGCGTTCTCAGCACTCACGGTGGGGTCTGGCATTTGCAGGTACCCAATCAGTGCCTGTAACAGGACTGAAGCAAGAGAGGAGGTGCGTGTGAGGCAGGCAGAAACATAACGTCATAAAGTGCTAAGTATTCGCAGCGAAATTCATCCTTAATGAATTCAGCTACTTTTATTCCAGTCTGTGAGCCCTGCTCTTTCACTTAATAGACTCTCAGAATAATAACAAAGTCATCCGGTTTGTACTGCTTTGTCAAGAACTACTGTGATGGAAGTCCAGACAAATAAATGATGTTTGCTTCTCAAAATGCCTGAAAGGCATTTCCAGCCTGAGACTAAGTTTAATATTGTGGTATAAAGTAGTGAAAAAGTTTCTCTGAGTGGGGTTGATGACCCCATAATTAAGGGCGCAGATCCTAAGAAAGCAGTGGGGATGCCGGGTAAAGCTACTTCAAGTTGACTCAGGGGATCTCATAGAAGAAATGCTTTCTCCCTGTATTGGGAACTCTCTGTTCTTTACACAAAGAGATTTGAGAATTAAAATTGATGTGGGATCTATCTTATTATTATGTCCAACAATCTGCTATTCTGATGACCAAGAAAGGGATGAATTGGAGTCAAACCACAGGAGATTTCCCCAGAGAAATGTGCAAATATAAAATTTAAAGCACTTGGGGTTTAATCTGTGATGTTATTGAGTTAGTCACCAAAAGGGTGTACTGCTTAGAAGGTCATTTTTACCAACCTACCACTAGAATAGATGAACAAGTTGATTCACCTCACACTAGTCAAATAACTGGACCTTTTTCTATTTCCTATAAGATGCCGTGTTTAACCCACACCTACGCCTACTTCGGGGCCTTCTCATATCAGAAAGACTTTAAAATAATTGTCTCACATTTAGGTTCCTTGTTACCACCCTTCTACGCAAAAAGGAATTGTCTGCTAGATGACTGCTATTCATGAAGGATTTTCTTGGTAGAGGAAAGTAGGTGAAGGTGCAACATCAGGTTCTTACACATCTCTACAGGAACAGTTCACAGTGAACGTGAAATGCCCCCAACAGTTGACCATAGTACAGTACTTGAATAATACCAGTAGCTTTCCTCTAGGTTCAAAGTACCTTATGGATAGGGATGATATCTTTTTCACTTTGGGTAAAAACATAACGATGATGATGATGACGATAATGATGATAAATGATAAATGATAATTTTCTTATTTGAAAATTTGTGATCCTGTGCTGTGTTCTTAATATTCAGCCTCCAGAAACAGATTTGAGAAAAGTAGGTAAAATTGGTTCATGAGAAAACCATCATCTTTAAACAAGGCTAATTATGACAGATTTTTAAAAAATTATTTTATGTCTATTCCTTTCATTGATATTTTTATGTATAAATCTTTCAGATTTATACTGAAAGATTAAACTACTTCCCACTGGAAACATGGCAAAATATCAAGATCCTAAATGCTAGTCATTTTAATAGTTTAGGATTTTTCATCTAAGTTACCTACATATTAGACATTAGCCTCTTAGAGCCAGTCTGTAGGATGCAACATTTTAGGCAGATAACTATACCAGTATCTGTTAAAGCAAAATGGATTAATATCCATTGAATCCTTTTTATTCTTTTTGACCTGACACTTTGATCAAAAGGTGATTCACCATCTATACCCCTCACTCCCTTTGGGCCTTGGCCCACAATTCATCCCTAGGAAATCTTCCCTAATTAGCTAACTACACTCTGCTCTGATCAGCCTTTTGCCTTATACTCCCTCGGTATGGGTCTGGCACCCAGGTTGCCAGGGTTCTATTGTAACCATAAGTTCATTGATTTTGTGTGTGTGTGTGTGATTTATATTTTATATAGATGATATATAATATGCATGTGGTTCTCCTACTCTGTTCTCAGGCACGGTTGCTAGCATGGTCACGTGCAGTATCGCACTGGGCTCTTCCAGTATCTTCTCGTGTGCTTCAGAAGCTGCAAGCTGCTTAGTAAACAGCTGCTAGAGAGTTAACTTTTATCCTCCTCAGCTCCTTGACTGAAATCTACTGCCTTCTAGTAGATAAAAAAGGCTAAGTTATTAAAACTCAGGGGTAAGTTTTTCACTTAATTATCAGGTAGACAACTGACCTTTTCCTTTGAAGTACTGTGCTGAATTCATTCTTTTAGAAACTGCTTGTCTTAATTGTATCTTACTTATTGCTTCTGTCTAATAAAATCTGGCATGTGGGATACTGAGCCGATGGCATATTATATTCCGTGAACATTTAATTGAACATTTAGGCCATGCACCTGTACTCTTTGACTTGGTTTTCTGCCCTTTAACGATCCAGTTTTCTCCTTCATCTCTTACATTTGGAGCAATAAGAAAAATGTCGTGGCTTTTTTTTTTTACCCTTTCCGTAGCAGCATGCTTAGTTCTGAAAGAGTCAGACTGCACTTCTGCATGCCCTTGGTTAGCACACTTAAATTGTCAAAGTGTTGAATTTAGTGAACTATTTACATGTTCATATTTTTCAGCATTATATATAAGCATCCAAACTGCAAGCCACACCTTCCATGTACAGTCCTTTTGCCACATGACCAGCTGCCAAGGAGTGTGACTGTTTTTGTCCCTTTAGCCATCGCTGTCCCTTCTGTGTCTGCAGCACCTTTCCAAGACAAAGGAAACTTAAGAGCTTCCTTCCTGCCCAGATCAAGTCTCAAGCTTCCGATTCTAAAAGACCAAAATAGAAGAAGGGAGCCCCAGCACAGTGCAGGAAGGTACAGCCATCCTGCGTGGGTATATTGAGCTGCACAATGCCATCCAGAATCTGGCCCTTTCTACTTATCCATGGGCAGCCTTCATCCTCAGGCTCACAACAAGGCTGCTGGACCTCCAAGCATTACATGTGTAGTTCCAAGCAGGACCAATGGTGAAGAGAGAAGGCAAAAGTGCATTCCACCAGATTTTGCCTGCTATTAAAGCACTTTCCCAGAAGCCCCACCCAGTTACTTATATTTCCATTTCTTTGACCAAAATTAGCCTTAAGAGAGACTGGAAAATATACATTTTTTGTTGATCTGTTGTCATTCTGAACAAAACTGGGGTTCTGTTGATGAAAAATGAGGGAGAAGTGGGTATGGAGTAAGCAAGTAGATACGTCTGCTTCAAGGATAATAAGTCTTTATAAAAATATCAAGTTAACCTTGACTGAATTTCAACTGAAACAACAATTAGGAAACTGGCACCATTTGTCTATAGCCTTAATTTCATAATCTAAGTTTTGAAGTAAAATTTTGCAGCATGTAAAGAAATATTATTTTTTTTTACTATTTAAATAAATATTTGGATACTTTGACTTTCTCAAGCCCAACTCAGAAATAGAAAAATAATCATAAGAAATATTTAATTCTAAAAGTGACCTACAAAAATACATGGTGATTTTCCTACCAGGAAAGTATTTCCTCTTCTGAAAGTCCCCTACTGTATAAAATGGGATTAGGTATAAGAAGTAGTCATGGGACTATCGAAGCTGCCTCTCAGGAGTCCTTCAGTTCAGAAAGACCCAGATAGAGAGACAAATTGATAGCTTTCTATTGGATGTACAGAGCCATCATGCTTGTGTACTGGGCTTCATTCAGTCTTCCTGGTAGGTGTTCAGGCAAAACACGTGGGCATTTTCCAGGTGAGTATGTTTCACCTGTGTTGGGGATTTTCCAGTACTGGTGCTGTTCAGTCTAATTTGACAGTGAGAATGTAAAACTTACACCAAAATATAGTAGAAGGGTATCAGCTGTCATCTTAATTCCATTTATTTTAGCTTTTATTCAGCTTATGCACTATTTCAGAAAGTGTCTGAACATATGATTAGGCAGAGCAGGCGGCTGCCAGTGTGATAAAATTCGGGAACTACAGGAAAGACCTCCCCCACAGACATGCCATCTGAGTCACGGTGAGCTGGAGGGCTGCTAAGGGGTGTAAGTTAAATGTATACTGTCTCTAAATGGAGGAGTTCATTTCAAGTTAATGTTCTATGAGATGTAAATATCTTGGAGCAAAAGAGTTTATCCAATTAATATTATGAGAATAGGCATTTGGGATAAAGGTGGAACCCAAGACAGATAAATTCTGGTAAAAGCAAAGTCCCAAACAAAGTAAAGCAATGGGACACTACAGGGAACCCCAGCCCACCTGGAAGCAGAGCTAAACATGCCCAAAGTGAGATTATCCAAGCAAATGGAAAGGGACCAAGACATACTCTGCCTGCTTTACACCCATAAAAGTCCTGGAAGAAACATAGGCAGTGAGTGCCTTGACATTGGTCTTGGCAATTATTTTTTGGATTGACACCAAAAGCAAAAATCAACCTGGGGCTACTTCAAACTTTTAAAAAGCTTCAGCAAAGCAAGGAAAGTCAACAAAATGAAAAGGCAACCTACTGAATGGGAGAAAATGTTTGCAAATCATATACCTCTTAAGAGGTTAATATCCAAAATATATAAAGAACTCATATATCTCAATAGCAAAAAACCATCCAATTAAAAAATGGGCAGAGGAGCTGAATAGATGTTTTTCCAAAGAAGATGTACACATGGCCAGCAGGTACATGACAGGATTCCCAACATCACTAGTCATCAGGGAAATGCAAATTAAAGCCACAATGAGCTATCACCTTACACCTGTTAGGATGGTTATTATCAAAAAGACAAGAAATAACAAATAATGTGAAGATGTAGAGAAAAAGGGAACCCTTGTGCACCTGCTGGTGGGAATGAAAACTGGTGAAGCCACTATGGAAAACAGTATGGAGATCCCTCAAAAAATTAAAAATAGATAAATGAAATTAAAAGTACTCTAGATGGGATCAATAGCAGAATAACTGAGGCAGAAGAACAGATAAGTGACCTGGAAGATAAAATAGTGGAAATAACTACTGCAGAGCAGAATAAAGAAAAAAGAATGAAAAGAACTGAGGACAGTCTCAGAGACGTCTGGGACAACATTAAACGCACCAACATTCGAATTATAGGGGTTCCAGAAGAAGAAGAGAAAAAGAAAGGGACTGAGAAAACATTTGAAGAGATTATAGTTGAAAACTTCCCTAATATGGGAAAGGAAATAGTTAATCAAGTCCAGGAAGCACAGAGAGTCCCATACAGGATAAATCCAAGGAGAAATACGCCAAGACACATATTAATCAAACTGTCAAATATTAAATACAAAGAAAGCATATTAAAAGCAGCAAGGGAAAAACAACACATAACACGTAAGGGAATCCCCATTAGGTTAATAGCTGATCTCTTAGCAGAAACTCTGGAAGCCAGAGGGAATGGCAGGACATACTGAAAGTGATGAAGGAGAAAAACCTGAAACCAAGATTACTTTACCCAGCAAGGATCTCATTCAGATTTGATAGAGAAATTAAAACCTTTACAGACAAGCAAAAGCTGAGAGAGTTCAGCACCACCAAACCAGCTTTACAACAAATGCTAAAGGATCTTCTCTAGGCAAGAAACACAAGAGAAGGAAAAGACCTATAATAACGAACCCAAAACAATTTAGAAAATGGGAATAGGAACATACATATCGATAATTACCTTAAATGTAAATGGACTAAATGCTCCCACCAAAAGACACAGATTAGCTGAATGGATACAAAAACAAGACCCTTATATATGCTGTCTACAGGAGACCCGCTTCAGACCTAGAGACACATACAGACTGAAAATAAGGGGATGGAAAAAGATATTCCATGCAAATGGAAACCAAAAGAAAGCTGGAGTAGCAATTCTCATATCAGACAAAATAGACTTTAAAATAAGGACTATTAAAAGAGACAAAGAAGGACACTACATAATGATCAAGGGATCGATCCAAGAAGATATAACAATTGTAAATATTTATGCACCCAACATAGGAGCACCTCAATACATAAGGCAAATACTAACAGCCATAAAAGGGGAAATCGACAGTAACACATTCATAGTAGGGGACTTAAACACCCCACTTTCACCCATGGACAGATCATCCAAAATGAAAATAAATAAGGAAACACAAGCTTTAAATGATACATTAAACAAGATGGACTTAATTGATATTTATAGGACACTCCATCCAAAAACAACAGAATACACATTTTTCTCAAGTGCTCATGGAACATTCTCCAGGATAGATCATATCTTGGGTCACAAATCAAGCCTTGGTAAATTTAAGAAAATTGAAATTGTATCAAGTATCTTTTCTGACCACAACACCATGAGACTAGATATAAATTACAGGAAAAGATCTGTAAAAAATACAAACACATGGAGGCTAAACAATACACTACTTAATAACGAAGTGATCACTGAAGAAATCAAAGAGGAAATCAAAAAATACCTAGAAACAAATGACAATGGAGACACGACGACCCGAAACCTATGGGATGCAGCAAAAGCAGTTCTAAGGGGGAAGTTTATAGCAATACAAGCCCACCTTAAGAAGCAGGAAACATCTCGAATAAACAACCTAACCTTGCACCTCAAGCAATTAGAGAAAGAAGAACCAAAAAACCTCAAAGCTACCAGAAGGAAAGAAATCACAAAAATCAGATCAGAAATAAATGAAAAAGAAATGAAAGAAACGATAGCAAAGATCAATAAAAATAAAAGCTGGTTCTTTGAGAAGATAAACAAAATAGATAAACCATTAGCCAGACTCATCAAGAAAAAAAGGGAGAAGACTCAAATCAATAGAATTAGAAATGAAAAAGGAGAGGTAACAACTGACACTGCAGAAATACAAAAGATCATGAGAGATTACTACAAGCAACTCTATGCCAATAAAATGGACAATCTGGAAGAAATGGACAAATTCTTAGAAATGCACAACCTGCCAAGACTGAATCAGGAAGAAACAGAAAATATGAACAGACCAATCACAAGCACTGAAATTGAAACTGTGATTAAAAATCTTCCAACAAACAAAAGCCCAGGACCAGATGGCTTCACAGGCGATTTCTATCAAACATTTAGAGAAGAGCTAACACCTATCCTTCTCAAACTCTTCCAAAATATAGCAGAGGGAGGAACACTCCCAAATTCATTCTACAAGGCCACCATCACCTTGATACCAAAACCAGACAAGGATGTCACAAAGTCAGAAAACTACAGGCCAATATCACTGATGAACACAGATGCAAAAATCCTCAAGAAAATACTAGCAAACAGAATCCAACAGCACATTGAACGGATCATACACCATGATCAAGTGGGGTTTATTCCAGGAATGCAGGATTCTTCAATATATGCAAATCTATCAATGTGATAAACCATATTAACAAATTGAAGGAGAAAAACCATATGATCATCTCAATAGATGCAGAGAAAGCTTTTGACAAAATTCAACGCCCATTTATGATAAAAACCCTGCAGAAAGTAGGCATAGAAGGAACTTTCCTCAACATAATAAAGGCCATATACGACAAACCCACAGCCAACATCATCCTCAATGGTGAAACACTGAAACCATTTCCACTAATATCAGGAACAAGACAAGGTTGCCCACTCTCACCACTCTTATTCAATATAGTTTTGGAAGTTTTAGCCACAGCAATCAGAGAAGAAAAGGAAATAAAAGGAATCCAAAACGGAAAAGAAGTAAAACTGTCACTATTTGCAGATGACATGATACTATACATAGAGAATCCTAAAGATGCTACCAGAAAACTACTAGAGCTAATCAATGAATTTGGTAAATCTGCAGGATACAAAATTAATGCACAGAAATCTCTTAAATACACTAATGATGAAAAATCTGACAGTGAAATTAAGAAAACACTCCCATTTACCATTGCAACAAAAAGAGTAAAATATCTAGGAGTAAACCTACCTAAGGAGACAAAAGACCTGTATGCAGAAAATTATAAGACACTGATGAAAGAAATTAAAGATGATACAAATAGATGGAGAGATATACCATGTTCTTGGATTGGAAGAATCCACATTGTGAAAATGACTCTACTACCCAAAGCAATCTATAGATTCAATGCAATCCCTATGAAACTACCACTGGCATTTTTCACAGATCTAGAACAAAAAAATTTGCAATTTGTATGGAAACACAAAAGACCCCGAAAAGCCAAAGCAATCTTGAGAACGAAAAAAGGAACTGGAGGAATCAGGCTCCCTGACTTCAGACTATACTACAAAGCTACAGTTATCAAGACGGTATGGTACTGGCACAAAAACAGAAAGATGGATCAATGGAACAGGATAGAAAGCCCAGAGATAAACCCACGCACATATGGACACCTTATCTTTGATAAAGGTGGCAGGAATGTACACTGGAGAAAGGACAGTCTCTTCAATAAGTGGTGCTGGGAAAACTGGACAGGTACATGTAAAAGTATGAGATTAGATCAGTCCCTAACACCATACACAAAAATAAGCTCAAAATGGATTAAAGACCTAAATGTAAGGCCAGAAACTACAAAACTCTTAGAGGAAAACATAGGCAGAACACTCTATGACATACATCACAGAAAGATCCTTTCTGACCCACCTCCTAGAGTAATGGAAATAAAAACAAAAATAAACAAATGGGACCTAATGAAACTTCAAAGCTTTTGCACAGCAAAGGAAACCATAAACAAGACCAAAATACAACCCTCAGAATGGGAGAAAATATTTGCAAATGAAGCAACTGACAAAGGATTAATCTCCAAAATTTACAAGCAGCTCATGCAGCTCAATAACAAAAAAACAAACAACCCAATCCAAAAATGGGCAGAAGACCTAAATAGACATTTCTCCAAAGAAGATATACAGACTGCCAACAAACACATGAAAGAATGCTCAACATCATTAATCATTAGAGAAATGCAAATCAAAACTACAATGAGATATCATCTCACACCAGTCAGAATGGCCATCATCAAAAAATCTACAAACAGTAAATGCTGGAGAGGGTGTGGAGAAAAGGGAACAGTCTTGCACTGCTGGTGGGAATGTGAATTGGTTCAGCCACTATGGAGAACAGTATGGAGGTTCCTTAAAAAACTTCAAATAGAACTACCATATGACCCAGCAATTCCACTACTGGGCATATACCCTGAGAAAACCAAAATTCAAAAAGAGTCATGTACCAAAATGTTCATTGCAGCTCTATTTACAATAGCCCGGAGATGGAAACAACCTAAGTGCCCATCATCACATGAATGGATAAGGAAGATGTGGCACATATATACAATGGAATATTACTCAGCCATAAAAAGAAACGAAATTGAGCTATTTGTAATGAGGTGGATAGACCTAGAGTCTGTCATACAGAGTGAAGTAAGTCAGAAAGAAAAAGACAAATACTGTATGCTAACACATATATATGGAATTTAAGGGAAAAAAAATGTCATGAAGAACCTAGGGGTAAGGCAGGAATAAAGACACAGTCCTCCTAGAGAACGGACTTGAGGTTATGGGGAGGGGGAAGGGTGAGCTGTGACAGGGCAAGAGAGAGTTTTGGACATATACACACTAACAAAGGTAGTAAGGTAGATAGCTAGTGGGAAGCAGCTGCATGGCACAGGGATATTGGCTCGGTGCTTTGTGACAGCCTGGAGGGGTGGGATAGGGAGGGTGGGAGGGAGGGAGACGCAAGAGGGAAGACATATGGGAACATATGTTTATGTATGACTGATTCACTTTGTTATAAAGCAGAAACTAACACACCATTGTAAAGCAATTATACCCCAATAAAGATGTTAAAAAAAAATTAAAAATAGAACTACTGTCTGATCCAACAGTTCCACTTCTATTCGTATTAACTAATTTGAAACACTAATTAGAAAAGATATATGCACTGCACCCCTGTGTCCATTGCAGCATTATTTACAACAGCCAAATAGCCAAGACATGGAAACAACCTAAATGTTGTCGATGGATGAATAAAGAAAAGGTGGGGTATATATATACATATATACACACACACACACATATATATGTATGTAAAATGGACTATTATTCAGCTGTAAAAAAGAATGAAGTCATTCCATTTGCAACATGTGGATGGACCTTGAGGCATTATGCTAAGTGAGATAAGTCAAATAGTAAAAGATAATTTCTGTGTGATCTCTTTTATATGTGAAACCGAAAAACAAACAACTGAGCTCCTGGATATGGAAAACAGATTGGGGGTTACCTGAGGTGAGGGTAGGGGGCAAAATGGGTGAAGGGAGTCACAAGGTATAGATTTCATTACAAAATGAATAAATCATGGGGATGTAATATACAACATGATGACTATAGTTAATAATACTGTATTGCATGTTTGAAAGTGGCTAGGAGAGTCAATCTTAAAATATCACAAGAAAAATTTTGTAACTATGTAGGCTGATGGATTTTAAATGGACTTATTTTGATGATCATTTTGCAGCATATACAAATATTGAATCATTACATTGTACACATGAAACTAATATAATGTCAGTTATACCTCAGTCAAGAAAATGAAAGTATCAGTTATCTGTATATGTTTTATTCTTTTATCAGACAACCTTGTTGAAGATAATTCCTCTGGGCTCTAACAGAATGTTTCTTCATTTATGTGTTATTACAGTGGATAAATTTGTTGGAATGTTTCCAACATATTTCTTAATAAGCAAATGATAAAGCCAGTTTATATCTTTACATGCTTCCTGTATCCCCTCATGTTCTGCTTTCCACTGTGCACTTTTTAGGCCTTGCTTTGATTTTTCTCACTTTCAGCCATCTAGGCCAAATAATTTCTACAAGAAACATCTGCATTTCTTCTCATGACCATATATCTGATTCCACACAATCTAATCCTCCTTTTCCCCAGTTTGTGTAGTCTCAGGATGAGATCACATCTAGTCGCTTACAGGTCATAACCCTAACTGCTTTAGGACTGAGTTACACTTCGAAACATGTTCCTAAAATCCTACCGCCAAAGAGCCTTTTGTTGTCATTGACAGGAGTATTGGAAGTCTTTGGTGAAACATGGAATTCAACACACAAGATTTGTTGTGTGTTAGACTCTCTGCTGAGTATTCGCAGATTCATCTCAGTAACGAATTATAGCAGCACCGTAGGGAAAGGATTCAGAACTTTGCAAACCATGAGAAGAAAAAGTCAGTCACCAAGATTGGAAGAGGAAATGTTCTCTTTTGATCTCTCTCCCCCCACTCCAATCAGAGGAACAGGAAGATAGAAGGTGTTAAATAAGCCAAGTATGTTACTTTTTGTTCAAAAATTTGATCTCTTTATTTGGCTTTTGCTGATCTGAGCTACAACCAATACTTTTTTAAAGGAGTTTTTTAAATTGGAGTACAGTTGCTTTACAGTATTGTGCAACATTGTATTAGTTTATACTGTAAAGCAAAGTGAATCAGCTATACATATACATATATCCCCTCTTTTTTGGATTTCCTTCTCATTTAGGTCACTGCAGAGCACTGAGTAGAGTTCCCTGTGCTATACAGTAGGTTCTCATTAGTTTGTTGTTTATCTGTAGGTGCAAGCCAGTTACGACGTGACACGCTATGAAAATATTTTCTCTGTTTTCTGCGTTCTGGAACAACTTCTTCAGAAGGAAACCGAAGAAGGCAACGCTTCAAAAATGGGGCATGAGGACCAAGAAATCAAGAAATTTCTTCAGAAGCATGATGAAACTATTTTGCAACTCTCTGATGCATTTCCTTTATTTACTTTTTATTTATGGAGACTGGGCACTCTCTTGAACTCAGTAGAGACAGGAACTGTTGAAAATAACTCACTTCCTTAGCAATTTACCAAATATCAGAAGCATACTAAAGTTGAAATTATTGAAGATCTTGTGCTTAACAGATTTTCAAGAATGTTTTTAAATGAGCATTTTAAATGCATCTCTAAATATAATCATTAATTCAATTTAATAGTCTTAAATTGTGTATAAAAGATTATTAGTCATATTTCTATACTAAAATCAGCCAGTTTCAGTTGAGAATGCCCTCCTTATTCTTACGGAACGACACCTTACAATATGTTACTCAATAGAGTCTAGCTCTGTTATTCTCTAAAATGGACCATTGTCTTTTATTAAAAAATGAGATTTTAAAAGATTTTCATGTAATAGATGCTAAAAGGTAACAGACGAGATCTTATGTTTTGTTACTTTATCAACAGAGCATTTAAAATAAGTGGTTATAAATGAGATTTTTTTTTTTTGCAGTACGCGGGCCTCTCACTGTTGTGGCCTCTCCTGTTGCCAGAGCACAGGCTCTGGACGCGCAGGCTCAGCGGCCATGGCTCATGGGCCCAGCCGCTCCACAGCACGTGGGATCTTCCCGGACCAGGGCACGAACCCGTGTCCCCCACATTGGCAGGCGGACTCTCAACCACTGCGCCACCAGGGAAGCCCAATAAGATTTTTTTTTAACTTTTCTTTCTTAAATAGTTTCACTTATATAATTTTCTGTTGTCTTAGAGGGGACTCAATGTAGAAGGAGAAAAGTTCTTAACATTTGTAAACCTAATGGCCTTTAATTTCACATAATCAACATATTTGTCAAGTCCTTTTGAAAGTACTAGTTGCTAAAAATGTTTGGTTTTCAACAAATTGTTTGTTTCGATTCTGTTGATTATATAAAATATTCCTGTTGTTAAAATGTAGTTTTTATGTGTAATTAAGTCTAACATCTGTCTAGAAATATACTTTATATTTATTGAAAGTATATTTATACTTATGAACATATTCGTTGAATTTTCCAGTCACACAATTTCATTGACTTTCATTCAATTATTAAAATCATAAACAACTAACTTAATGAGAACACATTATTTACTTTCCTATAGTGCAATTTAAGGCACAAAAAATACAAATTTGCTTTATTAATTGTATGTGATATTGTATATAAGTTAATTACCATTTCTGAATGTCACTGGTATTAAAAAACAATTTATATAAAATTGTATCATTATCTGACACACATTTGTGGAGTTATTTCTAGCTTTCTATCACTAGAAAAGATAAAGCCTTTTTTATAATACTGAAACAAAATGTATTATGTAACAAAGAACCACAAAATCTTAGTGGTATACAGCAATAAGTGTTTCTTCTCAGCTATCTGTAGGTTGCTACAGGGTCAGTACATCTGGGCTCTGCTGGAAAACTCTCCTGCATTGGCAGCTCCCACTGGGCAAGGTTCCATTTTATAGATTGGGCTTTGTTCTCTTCCACATGTGCTTACCCTGGGCAAGAGCAAAAGGGCTCGGCTGAGAAATCACACAGTTACTCCTGCCCACATGCCTGGGCCGAGTTACTTCAAAGGGTCAAGCCCAGAGGAAACAGACAGGGAAGTACCCTCCACCTTGAGTGGAATATGATTGACACATAGGAAATGATGTTGGCCTCTTATTTGTCTTTCATTTAATATGAAAGTGCTCTAAGTTGTTTTAAGAATCAACTACTGGGCTTCCCTGGTGGCGCAGTGGTTAAGAGTCCGCCTGCCGATGCAGGGGACACGAGTTCGGGCCCCAGTCTGGGCAGATCCCACATGCCGCGGAGCAGCTGGGCCCATAAGCCATGGCCGCTGAGCCTGCACGTCCGGAGCCTGTGCTCCGCAACGGGAGAGGCCACAGCAGTGAGAGGCCCGCGTACCACCAAAAAAAAAAAAAAAAAAAGAATCAACTACTAGGACGAGGGGAAGATGGGAGAAGAGTAAGAGGCAGAGATCACCTTCCTCCCCACAGATACACCAGAAATACATCTACACGTGGAACAACTCCTACAGGACACCTACTGAACACTGGCAGAAGACCTCAGACCTCCAAAAATGCAAGAAACCCCCCACGTACCTGGGTAGGGCAAAAGAAAAAAGAAAAAACAGAGACAAAAGAATAGGGACGGGACCTGCACCAGTGGGAGGGAGCCACGAAGGAGGAAAGGTTTGCTCACACTAGGAAGCCCCTTCGTGAGCGGAGACTGCGGGTGGCGGACGGGGGGCCTTCAGAGCCGCAGAGGAGACAACAGCAACAGGGGTGCGGAGGGCAAAGCGGAGAGATTCCTGCACAGAGGATCCGTGCCAACCAGCACTCACCAGCCCGAGAGGCTTGTCTGCTCACCCGCCGGGGCGGGTGGGGCTGGGAGCTGAGGCTCGGGCTTCGGTCGGAGCGCCGGGAGAGGACTGGGGTTGGTGGCGTGAATACAGCCTGCAGGGGGCTAGTGCACCATGGCTAGCCGGGAGTCCAGGAAAAGTCTGGATCTGCCGAAGAGGCAAGAGACTTTTTCTTGCCTTTTTGTTTCCTGGTGCACGAGGAGAGGGGATTCAGAGTGCCGCTTAAACGAGCTCCAAAGATGGGTGCGAGACGCGGCTAAAAGCGCGGACCCCAGAGACGGGCATGAAACACTAAGGCTGCTGCTGCTACCACCAAGAAGCCTGTGTGCGAGCACAGGTCACTGTCCACACCTCCCCTCCTGGGAGCCTGTGCAGCCCGCCACTGCCAGGGTCCCGGGATACACGGACAACTTCCCCGGGAGATCGCACGGCAGGCCTCAGGCTGGTGCAATGTCATGCCGGTCTCTGCCGCCGCAGGTTCGCTCCGCACTCCGTACCCCTCCCTCCCTCCGGCCTGAGTGAGACAGAGCCCCCGAATCAGCGGCTACTTTAACCCCGACGTGTCTGAGAGAAGAACAGATGCCCTCCGGCGACCTACACGCAGAGGCGGGGCCAAATCCAAGCTGAGCCCCCGGAGCTGTGCGAACAAAGAAGAGAAAGGGAAACCTCTCCCAGCAGCCTCAGAAGCATTGGATTAAAGCTCCACAATCAACTTGATGTACCCTGCATCTGTGGAATACATGAATAGACAACGAATCATCCCAAATTGAGGAGGTGGAGTTTGAGAGCAAGATTTATGATTTTTTCCCCTTTTCCTCTTTTTGTGAGTGTGTATGTGTATGCTTCTGTGTGTGAGATTTTGTCTGTATAGCTTTGCTTCCACCATTTGTCCTAGGGTTCTATCCGTCTGTTTTTTTTTCTTCCTTTCTTTTTTTCTTTCAAAAATTTTTTTTTCTTAATAATTATTTTTTATTTAATCTTACTTTATTTCCTTCTATCTTCTTTTTTTCTTTTCTTTTCTTTCCATTTCTTCCAACTTATTCTCCCTTTTATTCTGAGCCGTGTGGATGCAAGGCTCTTGGTGCTGCACCCAGGAGTCAGTGCTGTGCCTCTGAGGTGGGAGAGCCAAGTTCAGGACACTGGTCCACAAGAGACCTCCCAGCTCCACATAATATAAAATGGTGAAAATCTCCCAGAGATCTCCATCTCAACACCAGCACCCAGCTTCACTCAATGACCAGCAAGCTGACACACTATGCCAAACAACTAGCATGACAGGAACACAACCCCACCCATTAACAGAGAGGCTGCCTAAAATCATAAGTCCACAGACACCCCAAAACACACCACCAGACATGGACCTGCCCACCAGAAAGACAAGATCCAGCCTCATCCACCAGAACACAGGCACTAGTCCCCTCCACCAGGAAGCCTACACAACCCACTGAACCAACTTTAGCCACTGGGGATAGACACCAAAAACAACGGGAACTACGAACCTGCAGCCTGCAAAAAGGAAACCCCAAACACAGTAAGATAAGCAAAATGAGAAGACATTAAAACACACAGCAGATGAAGGAGCAAGATAAAAACCCACCAGACCTAACAACTGTAGAGGAAATAGGCAGTCTACCTGAAAAAGAATTCAGAATAATGATAGTAAAGATGATCCAAAATCTTGGAAATAGAATAGACAAAATGCAAGAAACATTTAACAAGGACCTAGAAGAACTAAAGATGAAATAAGCAACGATGAACACAATAAATGAAATGAAAAATACTCTAGATGGGATCAATAGCAGAATAACTGAGGCAGAAGAACAGATAAGTGACCTGGAAGATAAAATAGTGGAAGTAACTACTGCAGAGCAGAATAAAGAAGAAAAGAATGAAAAGAACTGAGGACAGTCTCAGAGACCTCTGGGACAACATTAAACGCACCAACATTCGAATTATAGGGTTTCCAGAAGAAGAAGACAAAAAGAAAGGAACTGAGAAAATATTTTAAGAGATTATAGTTGAAAACTTCCCTAATACAGTAAGGAAATAGTTAATCAAGTCCAGGAAGCACAGAGAGTCCCATACAGGATAAATCCAAGGAGAAACACACCAAGACACATATTAATCAAACTGTTCAAAAATTAAATACAAAGAAAACATATTAAAAGCAGCACGTAAAAACAACTAATAACACACAAGGGAATCCCCATAAGGTTAACAGCTGGTACTTCAGCAGAAACTCTGCAAGCCAGAAGGGACTGTCAGGACATATTTAAAGTGATGAAGGAGAAAAACCTGAAACCAAGATTACTCTACCCAGCAAGGATCTCATTCAGATTTGAAGGAGAAATTAAAACCTTTACAGACAAGCAAAAGCTGAGAGAGTTCAGCACCACTAAACCAGCTTTACAACAAATGCTAAAGGAACTTCTCTAGGCAAGCAACAGAAGAGAAGGAAAAGACCTACAATAACGAACCCAAAACAATTAAGAAAATGGGAATAGGAACATACATATTGATAATTACCTTAAATGTAAATGGATTAAATGCACCCACCAATAGACACATATTGGCTGAATGGATACAAAAGCAAGACCCATATATATGCTGTCTACAAGTGACCCACTTCAGACCTAGAGATACATACAGACTGGAAGTAAGGGGATGGAAAAAATACTCCATGCAAATGGAAACCAAAAGAAAGCTGGAGTAGCAATTCTCATATCACACAAAATAGACTTCAAAATAAAGACTATTAGAAGAGACAAAGAAGGACACTACATAATGATCAAGGGATCATTCCAAGAAGAAGATATAACAATTGTAAATATTTATGCACCCAACATAGGAGCACCTCAATACATAAGGCAAATACTAACAGCCATAAAAGGAGAAATCGACAGTAACACATTCATAGTAAGGGACTTTAACACCCCACTTTCACCCATGGACAGATCGTCCAAAATGAAATTAAATAAGGAAACACAAGCTTTAAATGATACATTAAACAAGATGGACTTAATTGATATTTATAGGACATTCCATTGAAAAACAACAGAATACACATTTTTCTCAAGTGCTCATGGAACATTCTCCAGGATAGATCATATCTTGGGTCACAAATCAAGCCTTGGTAAATTTAAGAAAATTGAAATTGTATCAAGTATCTTTTCCGACCACAATGCTATGAGACTAGATTTTAATTACAGGAAAAGATCTGTAAAAAATACAAACACATGGAGGCTAAACAATACACTACTTAATAACGAAGTGATCACTGAAGAAATCAAAGAGGAAATCAAAAAATACCTAGAAACAAATGACAATGGAGACATGTCGACCCAAAACCTATGGGATGCAGCAAAAGCAGTTCTAAGAGGGAATTTTATAGCAGTACAATCCTACCTTAAGAAACAGGAAACATCTCAAATAAACAACCTAACCTTGCACCTAAAGTAATTAGAGAAAGAAGAACAAAAAAACCCCAAAATTAGCAGAAGGAAAGAAATCATAAAAATCAGAAATAAATGAAAAAGAAATGAAGGAAACGATAGCAAAGATCAATAAAAATAAAAGCTGGTTCTTTGAGAAGATAAACAAAATAGATAAACCATTAGCCAGACTCATCAAGAAAAAAAGGGAGAAGACTCAAATCAATAGAATTAGAAATGAAAAAGGAGAGGTAACAACTGACACTGCAGAAATACAAAAGATCATGAGAGATTACTACAAGCAACTCTATGCCAATAAAATGGACAATCTGGAAGAAATGGACAAATTCTTAGAAATGCACAACCTGCCAAGACTGAATCAGGAAGAAACAGAAAATATGAACAGACCAATCACAAGCACTGAAATTGAAACTGTGATTAAAAACCTTCCAACAAACAAAAGCCCAGGACCAGATGGCTTCACAGGCGATTTCTATCAAACATTTAGAGAAGAGCTAACACCTATCCTTCTCAAACTCTTCCAAAATATAGCAGAGGGAGGAACACTCCCAAATTCATTCTACAAGGCCACCATCACCTTGATACCAAAACCAGACAAGGATGTCACAAAGTCAGAAAACTACAGGCCAATATCACTGATGAACACAGATGCAAAAATCCTCAAGAAAATACTAGCAAACAGAATCCAACAGCACATTGAACGGATCATACACCATGATCAAGTGGGGTTTATTCCAGGAATGCAGGATTCTTCAATATATGCAAATCTATCAATGTGATAAACCATATTAACAAATTGAAGGAGAAAAACCATATGATCATCTCAATAGATGCAGAGAAAACTTTCAACAAAATTCAACACCCATTTATGATAAAAACCCTGCAGAAAGTAGGCATAGAGGGAACTTTCCTCAACATAATAAAGGCTATATATGACAAACCCACAGCCAACGTCATCCTCAATGGTGAAAAACTGAAAGCATTTCCACTAATATCAGGAACAAGACAAGGTTGCCAACTCCCACTACTATTATTCAACATAGTTTTGGAAGTTTTAGCCACAGCAATCAGAGAAGAAAAGGAAATAAAAGGAATCCAAAACGGAAAAGAAGAAGTAAAGCTGTCACTGTTTGCAGATGACATGATACTATACATACAGAATCCTAAAGATGCCACCAGAAAACTACTATAGCTAATCAATGAATTTGGTAAAGTTGCAGGATACAAAATTAATGCACAGAAATCTCTTATATTCCTATACACTAATGATGAAAAATCTGAAAGTGAAATCAAGAAAACACTCCCATTTACCGTTGCAACAAAAGGAGTAAAATATCTAGGAATAAGCCTACCTAAGGAGACAAAAGACCTGTATGCAGAAAATTATAAGACACTGATGAAAGAAATTAATGATGATACATATAGATGGAGAGATATACCACATTCTTGGATTGGAAGAATCCACATTGTGAAAATGACTCTACTACCCAAAGCAATCTACAGATTCAATGCAATCCCTATCAAACTACCACTGGCATTTCGCACAGACCTAGAACAAAAAATGTCACAATTTGTATGGAAACACAAAAGACCCCGAATAGCCAAAGCAATCTTGAGAACGAAAAACAGAGCTGGAGGAATCAGGTTCCCGAACTTCAGACTATACTACAAAGCTACAGTTATCAAGACGGTATGGTACTGGCACAAAAACAGAAAGATGGATCAATGGAACAGGATAGAAAGCCCAGAGATAAACCCACGCACATATGGTCACCTTATCTTTGATAAAGGAGGCAGGCATGTACAGTGGAGAAAGGACAGCCTCTTCAATAAGTGGTGCTGGGAAAACTGGACAGGTACATGTAAAAGTATGAGATTAGATCACTCCCTAACACCATACACAAAAATAAGCTCAAAATGGATTAAAGACCTAAATGTAAGGCCAGAAACTATCAAACTGTTAGAGGAAAACATAGGCAGAACACTTTGTGACATAAATCACAGAAAGATCCTTTTTCACCCACCTCCTAGAGAAATGGAAATAAAAACAAAACTAAGCAAATGGGACCTAATGAAACTTCAAAGCTTTTGCACAGCAAAGGAAACCATAAACAAAACCAAAAGACAACCCTCATAATGGGAGAAAATAATTACAAATGAAGCAACTGACAAAGGATTAATCTCCAAAATTTATAAGCAGCTCATGCAGCTAAATAACAAAAAGACAAACAACCCAATCCAAAAATGGGCAGAAGACCTAAAGAGACATTTGTCCAAAGAAGATATACAGACTGCCAACAAACACCTGAAAGAAAGCTCAACATTGTTAATCATTAGAGAAATGCAAATCAAAACTACAATGAGATATCTCACACCAGTCAGAATGGCCATCATCAAAAAATCTAGAAGCAATAAATGCTGGAGAGGGTGTGGAGAAAAGGGAACAGTCTTGCACTGCTGGTGGGAATGTGAATTGGTACAGCCACTATGGAGAACAGTATGGAGGTTCCTTAAAAAACTACAAATAGAACTACCATATGACCCAGCAATCCCACTACTGGGCATATACCCTGAGAAAACCGTAATTCAAAAAGAGTCATGCACCAAAATGTTCATTGCAGCTCTATTTACAATAGCCCGGAGATGGAAACCACCTAAGTGTCCATCATCGGATGAATGGATAAAGAAGATGTGGCACATATATACAATGGAATATTACTCAGCCATAAAAAGAAATGAAATTGAGCTATTTGTAATGAGGTGGATGGACCTAGAGTCTGTCATACAGAGTGAAGTATGTCAGAAAGAGAAAGACAAATACCGTATGCTACCACATATATATGGAATTTAAGAAAAAAAAATGTTATGAAGAACCTGGGGGTAAGACAGGAATAAAGACACAGACCTACTGGAGAATGGACTTGAGGATATGGGGAGGGGGAAGGGTGAGCTGTGACAAAGTGAGAGAGAGGCATGGACATATATACACTACCAAACGTAAATTAGCTAGTGGGAAGCAGCCACATAGCACAGGGAGATCAGCTCGGTGCTTTGTGACCACCTAGAGGGGTGGGATAGGGAGGGTGGGAGGGAGGGAGACGCAAGAGGGAAGAGAAATGGGAACATATGTATATGTATACCTGATTCACTTTGTTATAAAGCAGAAACTAACACACCATTGTAAAGCAATTATACTCCAATAAAGATGTAAAAAAAAAAAAAAGAATCAACTACTAATAGGAAGTAAAGCTTGTAAAAAGAAAATATGAATATAACATTCAAGACATCAAACTCCATTTTATAATTCATAGGTGTACATTCTGAATTTGTAATATTTTCTTTTGATATTTTAATCTAATTTCTCTTGTAGCTGCTTAACTGGTTGGTGAACTTCTGTTGTTTTTAGTCCGTAGTTGTTAAGTGTTCCATAGCTAATCCATTTGAGCAACCAGATTTACAGTGATAACATTAACCTCAATTGTCTCTGATGTAAAGCAGTGGTTCTCAAATGTGGGCCCCAGGCCATCAGCATCAGCAACTCTTAGGAAGCTGTTAGAAATACATGTTCTAGGGCCCCACACCAGACCTACTTTAGAATCAGAAGAGCTGGGGTGGAGCCCAGAAATCTGTGTTGGATCAAGCCCTCCATCAATGTTTAAGAACCACTGCCATGTATACCTGTAACAGATTCACTTTGCTGTACAGCAGAAACTAACACAACATTGTAAAGCAACTATACGCCAATAAAAATTAAAAAATAAGAAGAACCACAGCCATAATCATTGTTTTTTACTGAACAGGAGGGATTACCACATATAATATCATTCAGAAAGTAGAAATTCAGTCATCCCAAATTACTTTACTGAATTTTTAAACTTCCCCAGTGTGTGCCTTAAAATTCCAAAGGAGGATTTGGGGAACCTAAATTATTCATGATTTACTTAAAATGAGTAGCAAGTTTATAAACATATCAACCTTAATAGCACTTTAAAAATGAGCATCTTTACACTTAGCTTTTAGTTCCTTCACTAAAATACTCTCTGTTGGTGGCATTTTTTAAAATTATTATAATCTGAGTTTAAGAGATGTAAACTAATTACAGCTTTCTGCATTAGTCCTAGTATGGAGCATGCAGAGAGATGCAGACAGGATGTTACTTTTTTTTTTTTTTTTTGCGGTACGCGGGCCTCTCACTGTGGTGGCCTCTCCCATTGCAGAGCACAGGCTCCGGACGCGCAGGCTCAGCAGCCATGGCTCACGGGCCCAGCCGTTCTGCGGCATGTGGGATCTTCCCGGACCGGGGCACGAACCCGTGTCCCCTGCATCGGCAGGCAGACCCTCAACCACTGCACCACCAGGGAAGCCCCCAGGATGTTACTTTTAAGTCGAGATATTGGGCATCCCAAATAGTATGTTTCTCTTATTCCAGGAGTTCTGTTTTTATACATACAGTAAATATAGTTTAGTTATAAATATATGATTCTGTTTCTCAATCCTCGAGATGAAATTCTATCTTCTTTCAATCCTGGAATATGGTGAGATGTTAATAAATAAGTAATAAACAATGGCCTGTTCTCAACTCGTGTGCTTAATTTATTTTCACCACTTTGAGTCTTTACCGTGTTACTGTAATCTCCAGAGTGACCTAAGGACAGCACCCCCGATGTGATGAGGGAACAGAACCATCACTCCTTTTAGCTTCAACGACTTTCTAAGACATTTTCATGAATGATTGATCCTTTCAGGAACCCTAGAAACACCAGACACTCCACCAGCATGGAAAAGGATGTATTTGTTCTTATTTGTCTTTCAAACTCACACTCGACTTCAACATTCATTTTGTAAAAAGAGATCCAAACCTCTTGAAACTAAGTCTGTTGTTTGGAAAACAAAATATCCTTTTTATATTTTACCTCGTGGTCCTTAAGTGTTGATAGCTAACTTGCATTGAGGACGGGGTGCAGGTCCTGGAACTACCCTGACATGAACTTCCCCTCTGCGAGGACTCCAGAGCCGGGGCACTCTCCTGGGACGAGTGACCACGGTCCATTAAAATGTGTGGTTTGTCCCCTTCCACAGTGGCTCGTGACCAAGAAGTGTAGCTCGCCACAGCTGGCTAGGCTTCTTACCTCACAACTTGATAAAATCTAGGAGGGAGTTCCAGAGACCGGGCTGAGAAAATACAGCAACTCCAATTATACAACCAACAAACAAAAACACAGAGCTAGAAGTTACTATAGAAATGTGAGGATGTTTCCAACTGCAAATGAATATACTGATATTATTTCCATGTGAAAAGTTAAAAATAATTTCTAAGGCTAGTATGAGCTTGGCTCATGACATACTTTCCTTTTAATTAGAGTCTCTTCCATACATACCATCTAATCCATGTGCCTTTGCACCATCACTTTATTAAGGCAGGTTGTAATACCCAGCATTTAGTGAACCCCTGGTATGTGCTAGGCACTCCACTCAATTCTTGACATTTATTATTTTGCTTAATCCTTCTAACAACCTTATGAGGTAAGTATATTATCATCCCCAGTCGGATGATAATATACTTAGGAATGCATTACTTACATGCTATATTACAAGGAGAAACTGAGAGTATCGTAAGTAATGCATGCATTACTCACGTGCTCTGTGCTTGCTTCAGGAAGCAAGCACAGAGCATGTAAGTAATTAGCTCATAATCACAAGGCTGGGAAAAAAAATAATCAGAGCCAAGATTCAAAGAGGCTACGAGCCACTGAGTCAAGAGCCTGCATTGTGAGCACTCAGCTGCCATGTGCTCTGCAAAAGTGGAAACTAAGTGCACAGAATAAAGTTACCCTGACAGTAAAAGTCCCGTGGGCACTCTTTCTAGGAGTTCATTTTAGACATACACAGCATGTGCTTGTGATAATTACAGTGGTGGGCAATTTACACTCCATGAAGTAAAACTGGGATGACTGAAACATTCCTTTATATTTGGAAGAATAAAAGAAGTTCAGAAAGACACCAGAGATATCCAACTGGTGGCATTTATTTAAATGAAATAGATATAAATTCTGCTCTAGTATCTGATTGTTTTGTAAGCCAGTACGAGTAACACTTTCCGAGGATAAAGGAAAGGAGGTTAAATCTTTCAAAATGCAAGGATGAAGATCAGACAACCGTATATGGATTACAGTTAATTCCTAAGTCTTAGCCATGGAAATAAATAATACATGTGAAGCCCAGTTTCTCTATATTGGCTCCAAAATCATACTTTCCTGTTGTAAGTGTAAAGAAAAATATCTCTATTTCATGATTGAAATTGATGAGTATGAGCCTGTTGACAGTATTTGACATTTCTAAACAATCCTATGAAGTAGACAGAAAATGTCTTTATAACTCTATACATCACAGGAAAAAGATGTATAAGTAAATAAATAATTGAAAGCATTTCAGTGACATGTTCCCCCCCAAAAGTTTAGGCAGTTCTCGTTGACTCATTTTCCTTTGATCTGGGAAAAGAGATATGGAGACTTGACGGGCGATCTGCCTTGTCCATCAGCTCTCACTGCACCCAGTTTCATTTGAGAGCTTTTCTGTTTTTCCCACAGGGAGACCACAGTGAAGCCCAGAAAGGAACAGGCTGTGGAAGGCACAGATGCGGGGGAATGTGTTGTGGAGTGGACGGAAGGACAGAGGACAGAGGGCCATCATGGGCCCAGCCGTCGTGTGACTTAGGACAAGTAATTTAATACTCTCAGTTTCTCCTTGTAACATAGAGCACCTGTGTTTCAGTTTTCAAGTGGAAAGAACAAAGAGTATCTGTATTTCTGCTTGGAAAATGTGTTTCTCTGAATGTATGCATAAATGATTAGACTAAAATTGTTCAAGGTACCTACTCCTTATTACTAACTGTGACTGCCCAGCATTGGAAGTTGTGTCTCTTTTCTGTCTTCATGGAAGTCTTCCCTCGATATGTATTTTTACACATGTAACGGGTTCTAGTACTTGGAGTTAAAAGATGAGGGTATCATTCTACCCCGTCATATAAATAAAAGCTCCATTTCTTCATTGTTACTTTTTTTTTTTTTACAAGGACAATCTTACCATAGGATTGTGTGAAAGAAATGGAATGATATCTGTGAAAACTACTTTGTGAACTCTGCAGTTAAAATAATGATACTGAGAAGCAGATGAGCGAACACTTAGTGTTTATTATGCACCAGGCACTTTACATGTACTTCCTCCTTCAACCCTCATAACAACTCTCTAACATAGGCCAGTACTATTATTTCCATTAGTCCCATTTTACAGATGAGGAAACAGGTACAGAGAGTTTAAGAACTTTCCAGAGTCACACAGAATGTGACAGAGATCGTATTAAACAAGTTTTATTTATTCCTATCTCCTTTTATTCCAAATGTTCTACATGAATTCTAAGTGGACTCATAGCTGAGCCGTAATGAAACTCAATCTCTGGCTGAATCTTTCCCATTATATTTATGATGATCAATAAATGTCAGCCATAATTTATGTCTGCTAGAAGCTGCACCATGCTTTATTATATTCTGTAATTTCATTTGCTGACCTGCCGTAGACAAACCAGTCATTCAGAAGTCTAGAACCAGTGACATTCTGAAATAGCGGTAAATTTAGGAGACCTCTTCCTGCCAGCCAGGGACTCTGGCTTTCACATGCCTGCAGCCTAGACAGACAGTTTTTTGTGTGTGGTTCACAGGCCAGGCTTCCTGCACTGACTCCTGATTCTCATTCTGATTTCCTGCTGAATTTGGGTCCTTCACCTAGATGGGATCGGGAGAGGGGATGTTAGTTCCTCATCTTCTGGAAAGAGCATCTTAATTTTCTTTTGTGAATTTCCTTGTTCCATTGTGCACAGTCTTTTGTAACACTAAAAAAAAATCAAGATGCCTTTTTTTCTAGCTGAAAGGTGTTCGCATGACACAAGCTGAAGCATTTGGAAACTCCCTCTCTAACATTTGACTCCTGTGCAGAATCACTGAAACCAGCTGCAGCTCATTGATCCCAGCCACAGCACACTGACGAGATTGTTGCACACTTCCTGCTCCTAGATTCCCACTGCTGCCTGCTTTCTGCCTTTTTCTAAACCTGATCCTCAGCTTTCCAGTTCGGTCTGTGAGCCACCAGATGTTTGTTTTTTGCGGTACGCGGGCCTCTCACTGTTGTGGCCTCTCCCGTTGCGGAGCACAGGCTCCGGACGCGCAGGCTCAGCGGCCATGGCTCACGGGCACAGCCGCTCCGCGGCATGTGGAATCTTCCCGGACCGGGGCACAAACCCGTGTCCCCTGCATCGGCAGGGGGGCTCTCAACCACTGCGCCACCAGGGAAGCCTTTACAACTTCTATTTTGAATGATATAATAATTTACATAATATTTGTTGGAAAGAAATGTTAATCCTACATGCAATTCTATAATATTTGAGAAGTCAAGAAACTTTGTAACATTTTACATTTAAAGTCCATTAATTTTCTGATACAACACTCATTAAGTATTCCCTAAATACTAACAATGAAAGTGATCTATTCTCACGGTTAAAAAAAAGAAAAAAAAGCAAGTGTGAAAATATAGGATTGGACTTCCCCGGTGCTGCAGTGGTTAAGAATCTGCCTGCCAATGCCGGGGACACAGGTTCTAGCCCTGGTCCAGGAAGATTCCACATGCTGTGCAGCAACTAAGCCCATGCGCCACAACTACTGAGCCTGTGCTCTAGAGCCCACGTGCCACAACTACTGAAGCCTGCGCGCCTAGAGCCCGTGCTCCGCAACAGAAGCCACCACAATGAGAAGCCCGTGTACCGCAATGAAGAGTAGCCCCTGCTCTCCACAACTAGAGAAAGCCCACGTGCAACAATGAAGACCCAACACAGCCAAAACCAAAAAATAAATAAATGTATTTAAAAATATATATAGGATACATTAGAAACAACATATATGGAAATACCTCAGACATTCAGACATGTACTCACAGCCTTTGACAATTTCAGCAAATTTAACTTAATATCCATAGATTTATTTTACTTTCTCTGTGTTACCTCCATCACTTTAAATTATAGACTACTTTCCAGATACCATAACTGGTACCTTTTACCATAGTGCCTTTGGATATGAGAGACATCATATGAAACTAAGTTACTGATATACTCATCACTAACCTAGCACTAGAAAGTAAAATCTTAGCATGTGTTGAGAAACACAGTTTTGTTTGTTCATTTGTTTGTTTTGTTTGCAATCATCTAAGGTTAAATGCTGGTTGATGGGTTTGTTATGCAGTGGGTCACTGCTGTCCACCTGGAGCTTTATAGGCACAGTGAAACGTCATTTATTGATACTAGCTACACACCTGAATGTAGCAGCAACGTCTCGTGTAAGTTGGCCTAGACTCTCCAGTTGGTCCCAGTACCGATGACAAGATGGCAATACAAGATTACTAAATCACTGGAACTGGATGTGCAACCCCAGTTTAATATTTATTTTGTGAGAAATATTTATGACCTATTTCCCTACATTACTCAGAATGCACAGAGAGTTGATTATCAAAACCAAGACATTTTCACACAGGTTTACCTTTGCCCTGGGTACACTCCTCACGTCACCCATAGCCTGTCCTCAAGTCTTCCAAGCACCCAGTCGAGGGGCACCTTATCTGTGAAGTGGTCCCCCAGTGGGGTTGATCACGTCCTGCTCTGTGCCACCACTATGGCCCATACTGAGTTTTATCATAGGGTGTGCATATCTCTGTCCTACTGACAAAGATGGTGGCGGGTATCTTATATCTCCATTTCTCCAACTCTGGGCGAGGGCTGTGATCCATCTTCTGTGTCCTATACCCACCTGCTGAGTGTTCCTGGAGAAAATCACACAGGAAGACCTAATCGTGCTGTTATATTTTCATTGTTACCAATTTCAGCGTAGCTGCACACTGAACCTCTTCTTTTTTTCTCATTTTGTACTCAACTCTCATCCTCAAGCACTTTCTTAAAGCACCTCTTCTTTCCTCAGAATTGACCAAATTCTCCTCATTTGCCCTCATTCTCAGCAAATAACTTTATCTTGTACTTTACATAGAAATTAGAAAAAAGAAAAAGAAAAAACAGGAATTCTCTTAAATTCCTGCTATCAAACATAAGCCTGTCCATCTACAACCATCTTCTTCTCTTTATCAATTTTATAATAATAAAATTATGTTGGCCTCCTCCTATCAAAGGTGATGAGGTTACTTACATTTTGTATCACGTTCTATGTCATTCTATGTCCTCTCTCCAGTGTCTTTAAATTTTTCCAAATTTCCACACCACAGACAAACAAACAGCCTCCCAGTGTGCCACATCTTCCTCTGACTAACACTCTATTTCTCATTAACTTAAATAATTTTCTGTGGTATCTACTATTATTTCCCTATCATGCTCATTCTCCTCAATTCATATTAGGAAATATTGCCTCTCTGACAGGGTTCTTGTGATGATGAAATGTGGTAGTCGGGTAAATAGCACAATAAAAGATGACTGTTATTCCCCATTACCCTTTCAGCACAACCACTCTCCTCTGGAAACACTCTCCTTTCTGGACACAGCGATCCATGCTCTTTGCGTGGTGTCCCCACCTCCCTGACACCTCTATATCCTTCTCCCTTGTTGGCTTCTCTTCCTCTACCTGATGAGTCACCGTGAAGGTCCTCAGGATTCTACTCTCAGGCCTTCTTTTCGCTTCATACAGTCTCTCTCTCTAGGAGAAATATTTGTCCCCATGTTTTTAGTGACCTTAATTTTGCCCTATGGGTCAGAGTGCCAAGTTGAAAACACCTGCATATCAACTAGCTTAAGCAGAGAAGGAATTTATTCCTATTAGAGTGCTCACAAAATCTGGAGGAGGGTGAGAGAGACAGTCTGTAAAGCTAATCCCAGAAGTAGTACCCAGGCTAGGAAGATGTGTTAGTGAAAATGCTAGGGACGCCTCTGAAGAACGGGAGAGCTCTGCCACGATGCTTCCCCCTACACAGCAAGCTCCTCACACTTCTCACGCATGCATCCAAGTCTCTCAAAATTGCGTCTGATTAGGGGAACTTAGGTCACAACGTCTGCGTATGTCCTCACTCAGACGGCGAAGAGTCAACAAATGTGAGTTTTCTGATTCCTAGCTGGGCAGGATTCATAATATAGAGATTATAAAAAATAGGGAGAGTATTCTAAGACATTAGGTGACCAAAATTGGCAAAGATCCACAGCAGGCCACTCTTCCTGACCCAACGTTAATATCCTTCTTTCAAAATTAATCTTCCAGGTAGCCACAGGCCACCACCCATCCCGTTGCAACTACCTATAAACAAATATATTGTCACCTTCTCGAGAAGGAAGCAAGCGTTTCGTCAATCACAGTATCCGTAGGACCAGTGATTTTCATGACACTTGGCCCACTGATTTATCTCTTTTACCGAAAAATGAGTTCTCAAAAAGGCAGAACTGTTGTGTGCAAAGTCTTAACACTAAATATGATATTTCATAAAGTCTGTGAATGGCGGTGCTGGAGGAAGGAGAATGAGCACGGATGCAAAAATAAATCCAAATTAAGCATTTATCCTACTAAGGACACATTTCTATTCCATAACGGAAGCAGCCTTACATAATTAATTTACCACCCCAAACTGGATAGCTTCCCTGGGGTATAGAACCCTACTGGGGGCTTACGATTGTTTCCTGATGCAGAAAAATCAGGTAATCGGCAGCTGTGGCGTCCAGGTCAGCCCCGTTGTGGGGAAATCCATCGAAATCCACTGTCCTTGGCACCATGGTCACTTGATTCCTGAGTGTACTGGGCCGATTCTGGGGTGACTGGGAAGGGATCAGACTTTCATCCATCAGGAAGGTCATTTTGTCCAACTGATTCCTGAGAGCCTCTTCCACGGTGGGGACCTTTTACAGAGTATTCACTTGGGATACATTTGAGAAATAAGTCCATAAATCTAACCCCAAGCTTCCTTTTCACCAGCACTTCAAGTTTCTTCCATCAGGTGCCAGCGCAACTAGTCAAACTGTTGCTTATCACGCATGAGTCAGCACAGAGCCAGCCTTCAGCCATCTCTCTCTCTAAGCAGAACACAAAATATGAACTTGAACACTCGAACTTCTGTATTTTGAGAGGATATTCCTTTTCTACTGTCTTTATGGCCACCTCTGAATGGGTTTAGTGTGACAGCTGTCCAGTTCTGATTAGTGCCACCATGTGGTGCCAAGTGAACTAGGCTCCTAACCCCCGAGGATGGAAGAAAACTCAAGGCTGCTCGAAGCATATACTGTGCGTTCTAGCCGATACCTCATCAGGTAGGCCTCTGACTTTCTTAGAGCATTTGCTAAAAAGAGCTTACAACTGTGAATCCTTCCCCTACTCCTTTGAGATATACAGGTATCTCCTTTAACTCAGGAATGTCTTCTCAAGGTCCTGAAAGTTCATTCCTTTGAAACGTAATCATCATTAGGAAGGACAGTGCCTCTGTCTCCAGGTCTCTGTGGTGGGAAAGAATCCTAACTTCAAACATTGCCCGCTGACAGACACAGCTGGCCTCAGTGCATTTATATTGACCAACCCTTTGCAATTTCTTCACTTCCCTGGCTCTGCTCAAGCCTCCTCCAGGCCCCTACCTCACTCCCTCATTCTGCTGCCCAGTCACGTTTGTAAAAATTGAAGTTGAGTTTCATTTACCCTGAACCCCCTTCCCTATTGCAATAATTATGCTGTATTATATAGTATATTGATTAAAAGCTGTTTATCACTTTATTGTCCAGTTTTGTTTATTTTTTATTTGTCTTTTTGTGGCTATATTTGATGCCCTTTTTAAAATAAAAGAATAACTGACTTAATTTTTTTTTCTAGTTCTGTGAAAAATGCCATTGGTATTTTGATAGGGATTTGCTCTCTGGTATGCAAGTCCCTCTGGCCTTCAAAGCCAGACATTCTGAGGACTCATCTTCCTGGTGCAGGCCCCCCATGCTGGGGAGCTCAAACCCCTCACTCCTTGGGGAGAACCTCTGCAATTGTGATTATCCTTCCCTGGGGCTGTGGGTCTTGATTATACCACATCTCCACCTCTCCTACCCATCTTGTTGTGGTTCCTTCTTTGTATCTTTAGTTGTGGAAAATCTTTTCTGCTAGTCTCCAGGTCATTCTCGTAGATAGTTGCTCTGTAAATAGTTGTAATTTTGGTGTGCTCATGGGAGGGGGTAAGGTCAGGGACACCCTACTCTGCCATCTCGGCCACACTTCAACTTCCAGCTTCTTTTATTTTTGATTGACAAATGTGTTTATGCAACTTATTTGTCCTTCAGGACCTGCTTGAGGCCAAACATGTATAAATGATTTCTAATTGATGGGTTATTGCTGGGCATAATCAGTTCTAGAGCTTGGCCTATTTAGATAACACCAAATTTATGAATATAAGATCAGGTCATTTGGTGCTCTATTGCTAGCTGTTCAGTGCCTATCATGATCTTGTTTCTACCAGAAAACCAAAAACTGTTAATCAAAAGGAAAGAGTTACTGGCAAAGAGGTTGCAATTTTGCTTTAAAACCTTGGGTACCTATACTATGATTCTCCTATTAAGACCTGACACAGGCTTTATACCAACACCTCCTCTGCCACAGATACTTCGGGCACAATCGGATTGGTTGTCATAGGGCCCATTGGAGGGTTGCTTTCATGGCGTGTGGTCCAACTAAAAAGCCTTCTCTTGCTGAGACTCCCTTAAAAAACGGCATCCTTGGAGTCCCTTGGCAAATCAAGCAGCCAACACAAATGTGGTGATAATTTTCTCCAATATCCATAGAAATTCACTGTACTTCTTTTTTAGAGAATTATGGGGCAAGGTACAGCAACTTGCCTTTCACTTCAAATAGTACATTGTACCATGTCCTATACCACAGGATAATCAGAAGCTTTTCTAAGGTGACAGACCTCTGTATTTCCATGGTATTTATTACCCAAACTTTAGCATGCATACAAAACTGGTCTACCCAAAATCTAGAGTACTTGCTTTCAAATTCCTTTCCTCATGATGTTGTCAATACAGTGAACTTGGTTGATGCTCCGACATTGTGAGAAGATCAGGTCCCCCTAGAATAAATTACGGTACAGAGGCACAGATGCAATGCAGTTCTGAAGGCAAGATAGTAAAGAGGTCCTGCTGTTTGTACCAGGTGAAAGCAAACTGTTACTGCTGTTCTCTAGTTATTAGGATAGGAAATGGTATTTACCATATCAATAGCTGCATTCCAAGTGCTATTCCAAGACTGTTTTTTAAAATTTCCCTGATGAAGTAAGACTGAATCTAAAACAGCAGTTGAAATTAGAATTAATGCCTAATTAAATGTAGGAAAGTCTAGTGTCAACTACTACTTTGGTGGGAATATAAATCCCTATAATTCCACCTGAGATATGATAACACTTTGGTTTTTAATTTTAAAATTTAAATTTAAAGGCAAAGAATAGGTCCAGGAACTTCTACTTAGCCAGCCATAATAGAGTTTGCTCCACGAGTTATGAATCCAGTCTGCAAATCATTCCAGTTACTGATTATATTTATTCCAACTATCACAAGGAACTAGGGAAATAGCAACAGGATGTTTGCAAACCCACAGGGCCTACTTTGAAATATATTCGTGCCCAACCTCCCTTGCTACGGACTGAATGTTTGTGTCCCTCCCCAAATTACTATGTTGGAGCCCTAAACCCCAATGTGACAGTATTGGGAGGCGGAGCCTTTGGGAGGTAATTATGTTTAGATGAGTCTTGAAGGTGGGCTGACTCTACTGGCATCTTGGTCTTGAATATCCCAGCCTCCAGAACTGTGAGAAAAAAATCTCACAGTTGTTGTTTAAGCCACCCAGCTGTGGTATTTTGTTATAGTAGAACAAGCTGACGGAGACATCCATTAATCACCTGACCCCCCAATAAACCCAGCATTTTTAGTGAATTACAGAAGTGGCTCAGCCAGTAGTATAAACTCAGAGTTGGTGTCCAAAACTCAACAAAATGTCTGGGTATTTCTTTTCCTTTAGGGTTCTCCCAAATGCCTTCTTTTTGATTCTAGTGTCCAGATCTTTTCCATTCACCATGCTATTACTAAGGAGTCTGACAAAGAGCTGAATTCAATCTAATCTGAATTTCAGCAACCCAGAGCACCAGGCCTGATGTTTTATTCTTAACTGTGTCAATCTTGCTGTTGCAACAAATACTTTTGACAGACACAGCAAGTCCCTGATTCTCTTAACGTCTGCCTTGAGCCAAGAATTTAAAACTTTGATCTTATCATTTTCTGTCCCTAAGCTCCCCAGTACAGCTAGAAGCAGGCAGTCTTCCTTCTCTTCCTTGTAGTCCTTCGTCCTCCCTACTCATTCTTTATCAACAGCTACATGTTTTTCCAAGTCTTGTCTTCAGTAGCCATTTCATTGTAGAGGATGATTTAAGTAACTTTTTTACTTGCTCTGCCATTAACCACCAGAGTTCCCAGTTCTGGACTAGCTAGATCTTCAGTACCCGAAAGCTCAACCAGGTTAAATAACCCACTCACTGATTTCCTTTTTTTTTTTTGCGGTACACAGGCCTCTCAATGTTGTGGCCTCTCCCATCACGGAGCACAGGCTCCGGACGCACAGGCTCAGCGGCCATGGCTCATGGGCCCAGCCGCCCCGCGGCATGTGGGATCTTCCCGGACCGGGGCATGAACCCGCGTCCCCTGCATCGGCAGGCGGACTCTCAACCACTGCGCCACCAGGGAAGCCCTGATTTCCATTTCTTTGAGGGCTTGTTGCCTTTCCTGGAATCAAATACCATATTGGTCAGGCTTGTAATTGCAAATATTGTAAAATATTCTGATTTATTGAAAGAGAAAATGGATTTTTAAAGGGAACTTATGAGCTAATGTAAATTAGGGAAGAGTCAGAGGATCAGATTCTGAAGCTACCCATCCAGGAGCAATGACACTGCACCAAAGGGGTGCCTCTGGAAAAGATACCATGGCCATGCCACTTGGGGCTGATTGCCCTGAGGATTGGATGCCTGATGCTGCACTCCCTTCCTTTCCTCCACACCCAGAAAGAACCAAAGTCTCTGTCATCACATGTGCTACAGTGTGTATTCTTCCTTTCATAGTCACCTCTTCACAATTCTAATTTTCTAATGTAAATCTCAAGTGGGTTCAAATGACTGGAAAAATCTAAGTCGCATGCCTGCATCTAAAACTGCAAGTGGGTCTGGAATATAAATATTCTGTCCTCTGTCTTGTGAAGATAGATTAATAATACGAGGAGTTACCAAAATTTAGGGAAAATATTGGGGCATCACACATGATAAGTATTCACTACATGGGCCATATGTTAGGATCACCTAAAATGACATCATCAATTCTGTGGTAGCCATTACTAGCACTCACAAAAACCTTTATGGATCTTTTCCTCTTCCTAGAAAACAAATGGAAACTGCAGCAGAGGTCATATAACTTGCCTTGGCTGATGTGACGTAAATGGAGGTGACAAGTGTCATGTCACTTGTCACCAGGACAGGATATATTTGAGCTGATATGCCTTCTATGTGCTCTCTTGCCTTGCCACGGTCAACGCTGAAGCCCTCAATAGAGGTGGCAGCATCATAACAAAGTAAGGCTTCGATCAGCCTGGGTGTCTAAATGATCTGAAGAAGCCCCTTCTTGACCTACAGTGGACACGTAGCAAAAGCAAGAAATAAAACTTGCTCTGGGCTTCCCTGGTGGCGCAGTGGTTGAGAGTCCGCCTGCCGATGCAGGGGACACGGGTTCGTGCCCCGGTCCGGGAAGATCCCACATGCCGCGGAGCGGCTGGGCCCGTGAGCCATGGCCGCTGAGCCTGCGCGTCCGGAGCCTGTGCTCCGCAACGGGAGAGGCCACAGCAGGGAGGGGCCCGCGTACCGCAAAAAAAAAAAACTTGATCTAATTTCCTGAAATTTTGCTGTGACATAATCCAGCTCATGCTGACTGACAGAAGCCCAGACCTCTCTTCTGACTGCACCTTTTATACTATACATAGCTAACAGCTTGCAAGTCATGACACAGGGCTATTGTATAACACTTCAAGTTCAACATGTCCAAAACAGAACTCATGAACTCTTCCACAAATTATTCTTCCTCCAGTGTTTCCTACCTCAATAAATCCTCCAACAACTGTATGTTTGCTCAATTTAAAAACTTAAGAATCTTTCCTGATTCTTCCAGTTTCCTATTACTAACATGCTGCCAATGTCCGGGTGCTATGGTTTTTCACTTCCTCTATGTTTCTCTAGTCCTGGACCCTACTTCCAATAGCCTAGTCCAAAAAAAACCCCATCATCTCTTACATAATTTAATGAAATAGCCTCATACCTAGTTATCCCCCATTTATCACTGCCTTACAAGCCAGACTTCATGCTACTGCCAACATGGTTCTTTAGGTGATTTGTGTAGTTTTAAGTATAGATTTTAAACCTCTTCATTAAAACCCACCAATGGCTTCTCATTTCTCTTAGTGTAAGTTGGAATTCCTGACTGAGAGCTTTAAGGTTCTACATGGTCTAGCCTTTTGCTCATCAGATCTTCATACTGTTCTCTGGAAGTGCTGACTGGCATTCAGTTCTGAAGACTTGCTATCCTTTTCCTCACCTCAGAGCTTCTGTGCTGCTGTTGTGTCCTTTATCTGTAGTCACCTCCCCAACCAACCAATACATCCACTACTACCACCACCACCTCTATCTTATGGCATCACTCAGTCTCTAATGCCAGTGCCTCATCTACATCTCTGTTTAGTGCTACTGCCTCAGGAAACAAGTCTTCATCCTTGGTCCTCTGGACCAGTTATATGCTCCCAAAGTATTTCATACTTAATGTTCACTCATGCCGTCCTTTTGTTTTATCTTTGTTTTCTCAAAATGGTCTTTACATTCCATGATGAAGAAAACATTGGCTAGATTGCCATTGTTTCTTCAATGTCTAACACGACAAAGGCCATCAATAGTATTGTTCTGAATGAGGGTTTGTCTTTGAATAAATGACTGACACTTAGAAGACGCTTTTACAGCTTTATCGTCTTCCAGTTTTTCAGTTGTTCTACCTACGTAAGTCTATGTCCAGCTATTTTTTTTTTAAAAGGAAGGAAATTCTTTTTTTTTTTAATAAATGTATTTATTTATTTATTTTTGGCTGCATCGGGTCTTCATCACTGCGTGTGGTCGTTCTCTAGTTGCAGTCAGCGGGGGCTACTCTTTGTTGTGGTGCGCGGGCTTCTCTTGTTGTGGAGCACGGGCTCTAGGCATGCAGGTTTCAGTAGTTGTGGCATGCGCGCTCGGTAGTTGTGGCTCGTGGGCTCTAGAGCGCAGGCTCAGTAGTTGTACCACATGGGCGTAGTTGCTCTGCGGCATGTGGGATCTTCCCTCACCAGGGATCGAACCTGTGTTCCCTGCTTTGGCAGGCGGACTCCTAACCACTGTGCCACCAGGGAAGCCCATATCCAGCTATTTTTTAACTTCATAGTTTTAAAACTTACCGTTGTTTGTTGTTTACATGATGTTGTTTGCCCATCTGTTCTTTGTTTTAGTTTTCTACTTATGTCCAGCTTACTGCTAGCACGGAATCATTTTAGTTTCAATTTTCTAAACTGTTTGGAAACCAGAGGTTGGTTTCTTTAATTCTCATACCTCATGCACAGAATGCTGACAATTTTTTGGATTCAAGCTTTTGCAGAAACTATTACATATCCTTCATATCTGGGGAGGTAGAGAAAATTCTGATACTTTGATTTTTTTTTTTCTCCTCCAAATTAAAAAAAGCCTATTTTAGAATAAAAATATCTGTAGCTTGATCCGTGTGAATGCCCTAACCCCTATATCCAGAAAGCATTTTAGCAAATCACTCAAATATTAAAACCTAGATTTGAAATAACATCTCTCTGAAAATCGTTTTTAGAATTTAATAGGACTGATAATATCTTGTTAACAAAAACTCTGTTGTTTAAATATATTCCAGCTGCATAATCTTTTTATATAACTAGGTAATGAGATAGGAAGAACGGATAAATTTTCACATAGATTAAGGCAGTTGCAAACGTATCTGAAGCATAATCCATTGGTGGGATGTAGGAGGGATGTTTAAAAGCCCATTTAAAGAGTAATTTATGAGTCTTCCAGGATGTTTGGTCTCTAATCAATAAATCGTGAGCCAGTGGGGCTTCTTAATGAGCGTCGTGTCTGCGATAGCTAGCAGCAATTTGGCAGGTCCCACAGCTGATTTTTTCAAGTGAATCCAAATCCTCCACAGACCTCTCTTACTTTCCAACACAGTGTTTCTTTAGGGGTGCACGGCAGCTGTCATAATGTTTTCCTCCATACCGCGTTAAAGAATTGAGAAAACTGCTATACAAATGCAAATTTAGGGGCCTTAATGGATTTTCTCTTGAAGCTGCCTGGATATTGTTCAGAGAAATAAAGAAATAACAAGCTTGTCAGCAAACAGCAAGGGGGAGGAGTTAAAATGCAGTTGCAGTGTGGTCTTCTGCCACATTTTTACAGAACACTTTAGTGTAACTGAAGTATTATCTGCAATGATTTTTTTCTATATGAAGAGATTTTTAGAGGACACATAACTTTTAGGTGCAAGTATGAGTTAGAAACTGCTTAGACTTCTATTGTGGACAAGACTGTTTGTCTACCATCAGGAGTAGGTCAAAGATCCTTTGAAGGATTTTATTCCAAGTAGAGAGGTTTACAGCCTGGCAGCTTCCAAAATAGTATAATGATAATCTGAAAAATCTCTCTTGTAGTGAAATTTAGAGGAAATTTAAAACCTCATCAGGGGAATTGCCTGGCGATCCAGTGGTTAGGACTCCACGCTATCACTGCAAGGGACCCGGGTTCAATCCCTGGTCGGGGAACTGAGATCCCACAAGCCGTGCGGTACAGCCAAAAATAAATACATAAAACCTCATCAGTACATCTGCCTTGCTTATCATGGTTCACACTCAGGGAAGGTCCACTTTATGTTTTCTTCTGTTGAGAGTTCTCGGATGTGTGTCATTATGCCCAGGAGACATGAAATCTTTTGAAGGCAGGACATACGCATCAATGTCTATATTTACCACGTCTCTGAATCTCCGACATCTGGGCCCTTGCTGATCCTGGAGAGACTGTCCCTGCCAGGGCTGGCCAATTCCTAAGGTTAAGGAACTACTGGGCTGAGAGCACAGCTTTCATAGGCAAACCATCCAATCCAAAACCCATACCCCAACTCTCCTGTAGGGACTTTCACAGACCTCTTACATTCTGGGTACCCTCCACCTGCCCGAATCACTCCAGGGCCAGGTGCCAGATGACTAGGGACAGTCCCTAGACCCCAGAGCCTGCTGAAATGATCCAACTAACCAATCCTGAACATGCTTACACTGCTTGCCCACACTGTCCTATGGAAACCACAGGAAAGGCTACTGTGCTAGCCCTTGCGTTCCCTGCTCCGTCAGCCTCTTATCTAACCCCGCGGCTTCCACACGTGGCCCCTCATGGGATGGTACGCCCCCCTCTCCTCTTGGCATCTGTGACTTTAACGATCTGTCTTTTCAAGAACAATCATCCTCTGATCTGTTGGCCTCCTCATACCTGAATAATAACAAACCCTACATTTTACAATAATATCCTAGGTTGCACAGTATTCCCGGGATGCTAATGGTCATTCATTTGGTCCGAGTGGGTGTCTCCTTTCTAGGTGATTTGAAAGGTGTCAACAAGTTTTCTAAATCAAAACTACCTGTGACCAACCTGTTCAAACATATACTAGTCATTTTAACTAGATTAAGGAATGACATCGCTTGAGAGCGGTAATGTAGTCATTTTCCTTTAGCCGTATCTCATGAGAAAATGATCTTAACTCTTAGGCACCTAGCAGAGCACAAGATGTAAAGAGGGGGCTGTAACGTGTGGATTTACGTAAGAGTGAGGAAGGTGGAGATATCCAGGCGTGCGAGCCCTGAGCAGCCAGGAGACGAACTGCAGAAGGGATGAGCCAGAAAAAAGAGGGAACAGGAGCTCCAGGTAAATGTCGACAGTTTCACAACTTTAGATAAGGCCCAACCTTGGCATTAGGTTATGTTCAGACGCTTCTTCATTCACACACAAAAAAAATCGTTCTTTTTTTTTTTTAATAACACAACCATCTGTTTTGCTTAGGAGAGATAATGTACAATTAGTACATTTTAATTTGCTAATCCAATGTGCCTTGCCCACACTCAAAGGAAACAAATGTAAAGTAAAAAATGTCTTAGATGTTTGCAGCCAATTAAGTTGACTGCGCTCTTTTCCCCGTGAGGGCCCGGTGTGCAATGTCTGCAAAGAGCAGCCTCCTGGGTGTAGTGTACGCAGACTATTGCCTGTATGGTTTGCCCGAAGGGACCTTGGAGACAGCCCTTTCCAGTGGACATTCAGGACTGACATACTGTCCCTAATCTAGGCTCCAGACAGGTATGCGCGGTGCCTTTGGAAAGCCCCAGGGCACAGTGGCCAGGGTCCACATTGGCCAAGTCATAATGTCCATCCGCCCCAAGCTGCAGAACAAGGAGCATGTGATTGAGGCCCTCCGCAGGGCCAAGTTCAAGTTCTCTGGCCGCCAGAAGATCCACATCTCCAAGAAGTGGGGATTTACTAAGTTTAATGCAGACGAGTTTGAAAACATGGTGGGAGAAAAGTAGTTCATCCCCGATGGCTGTGGGGTCGGATACATCCCTAATCATGACCCTCTGGACACATGGCTGGCCCTGAGCTCGTGAGAGCCTTGGCGCTGTCCCCTCCTTACTCATGCCCACCAATAAATCCTACTTTCCTGTCAAAAAAAAAATAAAGATGTCTTAGACGTGTGAGGTAAAACTTTCCAGGATTCAGCTTTCAGGAGAGAAAGCTCAGGATAGGTTAGAGGTCCTGGCGATCTGAAAGGGCAGGCAGCTCAGTGTCCAGAGACTACAGTTAAGAGAGTTCTGGGGCTCCCCTGGTGGCGCAGTGGTTGAGAGTCCGCCTGCCGATGCAGGGGACACGGCTTCGTGCCCCGGTCTGGGAAGATCCCACATGCCGCGGAGCGGCTGGGCCCATGAGCCATGGCCGCTGAGCCTGCGCGTCCGGAGCCTGTGCTCCGCAACGGGAGAGGCCACAACAGTGAGAGGCCCGAGTAACGCAAAAAAAAAAAAAAAAAAAAAAGAGAGTTCTGGAACTCAGGAGCCCGTAACGAAGCCTGCTCACGTGCACAAGCCGTCTCCCATCTCTGGTGGAGATCTGGCTTGATCAGCACCCCATGAGCACTTACTGCTCTCAGTCCTGCCTCACCCACCTACACTTGATCCTCAACACAGAAGTCAGAGTAATCCTGTAAAGTCAAATAATGTCACTCCTCTGCTCAAAATCCTCCAGTGACCCAGACAGACTCTAATAAGAGCCAGAATCCTTGCATCACCCACAAGATGCTCTACTTTCTGAACACCCACTGTCTCTTGGACCTATTTCCTTTCCTTCTCCTCCACACTTCTTCTGCTGCAGCCCTCCTTATTGTTCAAGAACATTCCAGGCACACCCTCACCTCGAGTCTTCTCTACTTGTGGCTTTCCATATCTGGAGATTTCTCTTCCTAAATATCCATCTGTACCCAGGCAACTGAAAATGGCTAAAGGTAAACATACAACCTCACATTCTTGAGGTCTGTTCACAAATGCTGTTTTCTCTCTGAGGTCGCTCAGACCATCCTATGTTAACTTGCAAGCTTCCTCCTGACCACATCACCAACTTTCTTCCCTGCTTTCGTGTTCTTAGCATTTATCGACTTCTCACACACCACATATGTTATTTATTTATGTTTTATTTCCTATCTATTCCCATTAGAATATAAGACACTGGAGGTAAGGGGTTTTGTTTTTTGGTTCATTGTCTTATGCCCCATATAAAACACAGTAAACAGTGCCTAACTTATGTGTTAATTGAATAAATGAAAGACATTCCGTTAGATGCTTGACACAGAGTTAAGAATGAATAACTATTCCCATCCCTGGGGAACGTCATATGCAGGTGGGTGGCAGAACCAATATTTACAACACAAACTTGTAAATCTAAGTTGTTCGAAAAAGGTGGGGTGACTTGTACCAAAGTAGTGGTGCTGAGGACTCCTAAAGCTCTTGAGAACAGAATGTCCCTCTCAGAGGCGATGGCCCCTCTCCTGGGGCCAAAGCCATTGCAAACATGATGAACAGACATTCTGACCAGTCAGAAACAGCCCCGTTTTAAATACTCACGGCAATTGATAATTCAGATGGATAAATGAAGATGGCTATTCCTTTTACAAAAATGCCGTAGAGATGCTCAAAACAGTGTTCCTGATTCATTTAAAATATTTATATTTGAAATAAAAAATTTTATACTTCTGCTCTAGTCATTATCTACTGAGCTCCTAACCATGTGTCAGGCACTGTGCTTAGAGCTAGGAGGGAAGGAAAGATAAAGAGGATGTAATTTCAAGCCTGTAGGAGCAGAGAGTACACCTGTCTGCTTATAGATAATTTTAGTAATAGAATGGCAGAAGGCTTATTCCTTAAAACCACTAATTACCATAAACTTATTAGAGATGAATGCAAATTCTTCATGGAGATACTTGTCATCAATAAGAAGGTTAGGGGAAAGGACAGATTGTTTTAAAGCAAGGCATTATCCGGAGTTAGAATCTCTCTTGGTTCTCCCTGATGCTTAACCTCAAAGAAACTCCACTGTTCTAAGTCACTTCTCTAACAGTAATGAATGCCATATCTGTATCGTCTGGATACACAATTGCCCCCAAGCACACCATGCTCTGAGTTAATTTAATTCATCACATTATTGGGTACCTGCTTTGTATGCATATATTGTTCATGACATTCCCTTTCTTTCCTTCCCCATCAATCAAATCTCTGCTCACCTTTTATACCCTATTCACATGCTACTTCAGTGAATTATCCCCTGAATTCCCTAGCTTGCCACTCAATCCACTTACCCATCTGTGCTTCCATAACTTGTGATATCACTTAACTAGTATTAGTTGAGTACTTCCTCTATGTCAGGCCTATCTCTAAAGTATGGGAATGTAAATATCAACAAAACAGAAAGAAAATTCCTTCCTGCATGACACTTAAAATCTGGAACATGGTTTATGCCATAAAGAAATAAATATGTTGTCAAGTGGTGATAAATGGTATTTAAAATAAAGTGGTGTAACATCATTAGAGTCCTTCCCTGATTTCCTCGTTATATACAAAGGAATGGGATAATCAAGGAAGGATGCTGAGGAGATGGCATTTGAGCAGATACTTGAAGGGATACTTTGCATGCAGAAACACATGCAAAGGCCCTGAGGCAGGAACATGTTTGGGAGCTCTAAGAAGAGTAAGTAGGTCAATGTGTCCTGAGCACCATGATGGTGGGGGAGGCATTCAGAGAGGTGGTTGAGCCAAGTCATACTGTGACCTTACCAAGGACTTCAGAATTTAAGTGTGATGAGAGGCCATAGGAAGTTTTTGGACATGAGAATTACACCATCTAAAAGATTACTCTAGCCGCTATGTAGAGAAGAGACTGGAGGGGGACAGGAGTGGAAGCAGCAAGTTCAGGGGGAGATTATCCCTGCTGAGAAATACTGGTGTCACTTATTTTGTATTTAGTTGCTTCTGGTTTTTTACTGTAAATTGCTTAAAGGTGGACCTTGATTTATTCATCTTTTATTGTCAGTATCCAGCAAATGCCTGGCACTTAGTAGATGTTTAATAAGTGCTTACGGAAGGAAGGAGGGAAGGACTGAGTAAATAATTAATGAGTATGATGATTCTTGAATCTAGTTAGAAGAAACTCAGATGGGAAAGTGTTGCTCTTTCCAAACAACAGTACAAAAAGAAAAGTCTTCCTTATTTTTTCAGTGAAAGGAACACATTTGTTTTTTTGTTAGAAAATTGGAAAAGTTGGGTCCTACTCGCATTCCAACACCAAAAATGAATGTACAGCCATGAAGATGGCTTCATTCTGCAAAAACTGACCAATTGGTTTTAAGAGTTATTGGAAACAGAAAGAAAGAATGGCTCACATTTATTGGAAGTGGGCAATGTTTTTCTAAACAAGAGAGAAATACTTCTTCCTTCTCTCTTAATGGGTGGTACTGTGCTCTTTTGGGCTTACAGAAAGCCAAGGCCATTGAGCAGATGGTCCATTATTGGGGTAGAGGAAAACAAATCTCTCATCTGAAATTAGTTTAACTTGGGAAGAAAATTTTCACTTTCACAGACATACTTGAAGTTGGCACAAAAATGAGAACATGTTGAATTTAAATCAATTTCTCTGCTTCCTTATGTTTTCTGTTATCTATTAATCAAATGCTTTTCTGCTATATTTGGCAAAATAATAATAAAGAATAAACTTTCATCCTAAATACAATGATTAATCACCCAAGACGCACTTGTAACAAGACTGTGCTTAGGACTTTATTTAAAAATTCAAATTCAGTCCCAGCCACAAGAAATTTAACATTTGAACCATCAGTTTCACTCATAAACCAGGCCTTTGGATAGGAAAAAATGGGCAGTGGCACTGTGTCTGAGTCACAAGCATGCAATTCACCTTGTCTGGAAAGATGGTTAAGGATGTCCTGATGAGTAATTGTAGATGGTTATAATGTCTCTGAGAATTTGGGGTAAAAACATACCCACATTCAGACACAGGTTTACAGTACACACTCAGTGATGTCTGAGCACAAGATTGACACTAAAGAAACTCTTTCTTGGAATATTCTTAATCCCTGGCACCCTACATCACAGTCTTATTTTTACATTTTACATTGCCTATGGAATTGCATAGGAATCTGTTTTGCCTATGGAATCTGTTTCAATCTTAGGGGGGTTGTTGGTAAATGGCCATTCTATTTTTGAGTTGTTTGGGTGGAAACACTGGAGGTCTCCTTAACTCCTCTTTGTCTCGCATACTCTGCATCTAATTCATCAATAAATCCTGTCAGCTCCATCTTTCAAATACACCCAGAATCTTCCTACTTCTCACTGCTCTGCTGCCATCAGTATCTTTCTTCTGGAATATTGCAAGTTCCCTAGCTTGTCTCCCTGCTTCTGACTTCAGCAGCCACAGGGAGGCAGGTAAAAATACATCTCTCCTCTCCTCAGTCCCCACAATGGTTTTGCATCAGGGTAACAGACAAAGTCAGTAGAATATAAGGCACTATGTGACCTGTGTCTCCTAGACTCCTTTACCTTTCTAACCTCATCTCCTATGATTTTCCCCTTTATTCACTCTGCACCAGCCACGTCTCTGGCAAAAATCAGATATGGTGTTGCCTCAGGGCCTTTGCATATGCTATTCTCTCTTTCTGGTTTGCTTGTCTCCGGGTATTTGCATAGCTCGTTACTTTATTTCTCTGAGGATGTATTGGAAAGTCATCTTCTAAGTGAGGCCACCCTCTCTATAACTGCCATACCACACCACACGTGCCTATCTCCCTTCCTGCTGTATTTTACTTCCTGGTATTCACTCCAATGTAGTAGAGTGTATATTTTATCTACATTTTGTAATTGTCTTTTCCTCTACTAGAATAGAAACTCCAAGAGGACAGAGATTTATCTGTATTCACCACTGTATCCCCTAGACACTAGAATAGTGTCTGGTACACACTAAAGATGTAATTAAATAATTTTGAATTAATTGATTAATTTATAATTTTGAATTCTCCCTACCCAAATACATTTTATTTACAAATAATAATCTATGAGACTTAATTTTGGGTTTTTTCTAGATAGAGTGTTTGTGAAACTCCTTGGTTCTTTTGCTTCAGTCATAAAGTGAAAGCAATAAAAAAATTAAGAAATATGAAAAGTGAGAAATTTAGCATGAGGAGAAGGAATCATAATATGTGGACCAAGAGGCTGTGCTGTGTCCATAAGTCTTTGTTGTAACCTGGGTAAACCACAGGAACTAGAATGGAACACTCAGCAAAAGTAAGAACCAAGCTCTCATCCCTCATCTCTACTTCTTGTAGATGTTAGAATTAACTCAAAAACTTAAAGTCAGTTTCTTCATATGCAGTGAAGGAGCTGAACTAACTAGCTGACTCCTTGAAGCCTTTCCTAAGCTCTAATGTCATGATTGCTTACTTAGTAAAGAATTTTTTTTAAATAATAGATACAGCATGAGAAATCTTCACTATTAAAAGGAAATTTATGGTAAGAACAATTTTTTAAATATTGAAGAAGCAACTCTTAAGAAAGGATGAAACTGGATCTAGGGCTCGTAGCATCAAGAGGTTGTGGGTCTTTCCCTAGAGCACTGCCATTAAGGGGACTCAGCGTCCAAGGCCCAGGCTCTGTCCCTCGGTTCACATTCCTGAGGTAATATGACTAACCAAGGTGAGTCAGGGCCAACCTGATGTTGCCAGACAATCAGGGTGATGTGAGAGAACTATGGTCCCTGTGGACCAACCATTACGGATGGGAGACTGTTCTCAGAGAAAAGGACCAAGAATAACTTCCTGAGCGTCTACTGAAACTTTCCATCCCAGGGAATCTAAAACAGTAGGTTTGACATCAGCACCAGTCTGACATCACACAATGGAGAGCATTCTAGGTAGATGATACTTTTTTGACTCTTTAATGAGCAATATTAAGATTAACAATTCCTTTTTTTTTAAATTCAAATGGCAGGTTACTGACATGATAATTAACCTTAGATGACCCTCAAAATACTGTCTGTTTGGGGCTTCCCTGGTGGCGCAGTGGTTGAGAGTCCGCCTGCCGATGCAGGGGACACGGCTTCGTGCCCCGGTCCGGGAAGATCCCACATGCCGCGGAGCGGCTGGGCCCGTGAGCCATGGCCGCTGAGCCTGCGCGTCCGGAGCCTGTGCTCCGCAACGGGAGAGGCCACAAGAGTGGGAGGCGCGCGTATCGCAAAAAAAAAAAAAAAAAAAATACCATCTGTTCAGTCAATACTCTCAGTAACTTTTACAACTTAATTTTATAGGTCATAAAAATCAGTTTGTATGCCTTCCCCCATGCAACCCAGACCCCACATTAAATAAAATCCTCTTCCAGTTCAATCTGCCTCAAAGGGCCCAACTAAAATTTCCTCGACAGAAATAGATATGGACTAATTTAAAACTTTTTCTTATTATGTGCTCAATAACATTTCTTTGTAATTAGTTATTTTAAAATTAACTGAAAAATATTACTGTGATTCTTCGATCTACTTTGTCTCACCACCCGGTCTCTGAATGTTCGATTTTAGGGCTGATCTAAAAAATAAACAAAATTTATTTCTAAGTAGGTAGGAATTCTTATTTGATCTCTTGCCTAAAACCTACCATATAGTAAGTTTTAACTGGCATTTATGTGGCATCTTAAAATATCATCCACTCTTTATTTTAGAATAAGTCTCTTTACCCTTTCGTAGTACAGGGCTTGTCCAGTTTACATAGTGCTATGCTGATTTTGGAGCAGATTTTGAATTCCCAACAGAGCTATGTGTCCTTGCCAATCTTCTGTCAAATTAAGTTTAATTCGTAAATAGAGGCCAAAAATTCAATCAAGGCTGTATTGAGAAGATTTCTTTTCTGATTTCCCTGAACCAGAAGTTTTGGAGTCTCTGAAGCCTGAGTGCATATTCTGGTTTCTAAGTTTCTTCTATTGATATTTTTTCCCTCAGATGACATTGGTAGAAATTAAATGGTTCATTGCTTTGGGGGAAATTTTACTCTTTGCTCAATAGTTGAAATTTAAGATACTTTTCCCGCCTAGCTTTCACTTCCATTTGACAAGCTTCAGGCAGAATTTAAAGCAGGAATCCAGTACACCTAAACGCTGCTATAATAAGATAGAAATGGGCTTTCCATAGACTCTTTCCTTGAGAGTTATTGCTCAACAGTGCCTTCTCTTATCCCCCCAAATTTAATGAAATGTATAAGTCGTCTCTTCTCAACAGAAGGCTTCAAAATACTAGGAAAATCTCTAACCTAAGTTTTGGGAAAAACTGAATTATATCAGACACCAATAGACAATAACTACTTCAAAAATAGAAACTATTGATACACTCTAAGAATGTTTTGACCAGGGAATAATGGTGTGAATTGGTAATAAATCTTACCACTATAATTACAGTAAAGCCTATTTTTTCCCTAAACTTTTGTCTTTTGCCTTCCAAGAGATTTAAAGTTGCAAGAATTCCTCATGAGACTTACAAAAATAATGAAAAGGATAGAAAGGCTTCTAAGACGTGAGGTGAAGGCACTAGGTTGATTTAGCTCAGGGAAGTGCCTGAGGGGTGGATTTACCTTCAAACATTTGGAGAACTGTTCTAGGATGCCAGAGGCCAGATGTCCTTCATTGCCACAAAGGGCAAACCAAGAGACAATGGGCTAAAATTCCAGTAGAAACATGGGAACACTTTTCTAAGTGTGTAAGGCAGTAGTTTACAACCCTAGGTGTATATTGATTCAACTGGGAGCTTTAAAAAATTACCACTGCCTTATGGTTACCAAGGGGGAAAGGGGGAGTGGGATGAACTGAGAGATTGGGATTGACATGTATACACTAATATGAATAAAATAGATAACTAATGAGAACCTGCTGTATAGCACAGGGAACTCTACTCAATGCTCTGTGGTGACCTAAATGGGAAGGAAATCTAAAAACGAGGGGATATATGTGTACATATGACTGATTCACTCTGCTGTACAGCAAGAAACTAACACGACATTGTAAAGCAACTATACTCCAATAAAAATTAATTTTGAACAATTACCAATGCCTCAGAAAAATTAAATCAGCTTAAGCACTGGTATTTTTTTAAAGTCTCTCAGGGTATGCTAATATACAGGTAAGGCTGAGAGCAAGTGTGAGGCAAAAATGTTCTATAAAATGATGTCATTAAAGCATAATAAGAATTGAGCAAGTGCGTTAGAGACAAAGAAAACATGCCCGTCGTTCTCTAAAGATGTTTGTTTTCAAGTCTCAACCCTAGAGGAAGCTCTCAAATTTTTTCCATATCTGTGATTTCAGAAGGATACAAGTGCCATTTGCAGATCCAGAATTTAGACTTGGAGTCAAGGTCATGTTCCTGCTTCCCGTAGGGGATTACTCATTATAAAACCAAACACAGTCTCCTACACCTACCAGAAACAGAGTAATCTTTAGGTTACTAAATAGTTCTGACTCTGCCACCCTGAGATTCACCTGCTTCTTAGAGTTGTATCATTTTTTACTGTAATGCCAACACCACCTGTCTGGGACATAGAAGGACGCTGCCCTGATCCCATTTCCAGCACTTTGGCTCAAATCTGTGTCCCTTCTCTTTGGAAGCAAGCTGGAACTCCCAGAGTGAATAACAATAAGTCAGTAAGATCTAAAGAGTGTAATTCCAGACATGTTGACAAACTTCAAAAATCTATTTATGCCTTGTCAGATTATTTGCCAAGCCTGTTCCAATCTACCCGCTGCCTTGAGACAACTACACTCCCGCCCTCCAATCCAGGCACAAGTTGTAAATATCTGGCTAATTTCTTTCCTTTGCTTTTACTCTACCTATCCCTTATATGGTAACTGCATAGTCTGGCCACATGGGATCTCTTTCTATTCTACACAATATCTCTCTGGTTAAAACCCAGGTAAGATTGGGGCTTCCCTGGTGGCGCAGTGGTTGAGTGTCCGCCTGCCGATGCAAGGGACGCGGGTTCATGCCCCGGTCCAGGAAGATCCCACATGCTGCGGAGCGGCCGGGCCTGTGAGCCATGGCTGCTGAGCCTGTGCCTCCGGAGCCTGTGCTCCGCAGTGGGAGAGGCCACAGCAGTGAGAGGCCCGCGTACCGCAAAAAAAAAAAAAAAAAAAAAAACCCCAGATAAGAAGATTCAGTGCTTTAGGTTACAGGAGAAGAAAAAATAGGAGGATAAGGAAAAGAAGGAACAGGAAGAGGAAAAAGGGGGGAGGGGGAAGGGGGAGGGGGAAGGGGGAGGAGAGGGAAAAGATGAAGAGGAAGGAGAGAAAGAGGAAGAATTGAATGAAGAGGCAGGAGGGAGAGAAACCTAACTTTTTTAATCAATACTATGTGTCAGCTGCTTTATTTCCAGTATGTCTATATAGTATTATGATCTTCAAAATAAACATGGGTATTGAGTATTATTTTCCAGACAATGAGACACAGTTTTCAGAGGTGAAATAACTCTCCCAAGGATACACAGATAGAAGAATCAGGCTGAGATTCAATGGGAGCCTATCCTACTAGACAGCTCACGATCTTTCCACTCTCTTTGCTTTTCTTCCTCAGTCCTATTTCTGGGGAAAATGAGTCATATCTCCCCAGATTTGCCACAAGTCCAGGACACATCAATCCCATAGCATTTCATATGAGTGACACCTGCAAGAATTGTACAATGTACTTTCCATAAATCCATCTCTCCTCAAGTATTTATTCTACAGATGACCTACTCTTCAAATGAGAGACTCTATATTCCTTCCTTCAGTTCTGATCATTACATTTAGGTATGTCATATTCAAACCACAGGAAATTAAAAAAGAAGAAGAAAAATCATAAAAAGAAAAGGGGGGAAAAACATTTACTTAAGAGGAACAAGGATAAGAATTATAGTGGACCTCTCATCAGAGAACAGGAAATCAAGAAGAGAGTGAGTTAGCGTTGAAAAAAAAAACAAAAAAACCCCAAAATCTAAAATTCTGTATCTATCAAATTATCCTCTGAAAGTGAATTAAAAATTTACAAAAAACCACAAAACTGGAATTCATCACCAGCCAACCTACTCTTCAGGAAATATTAAGAGAATTTCTTCAGAGAGAAGGAAAATGATAAAGGTCGGAAACTTGGATCTACATAAAGAAAGGAAAGCATTGAAGAAGGAACATATAAAGGTAAAATAAAATCTTTTTTTTTCTAATTCTTATTTGATCTAAAAGATACTTTTAAGAACAATAATAACAATGTATTAGGTGATTATAAATGAGTGAAATGAGTGATATCAATGTCACAGGGGAAGCAGGGAGAAACTGCTGAGAGATGCAGCAAAAGTAGTGTATAGAAGGAAGTTTATAGCATTAAATGCTTATATTAGAAAATAAGAAAGATCTGAAATGAACAACCTAGATTTCACTTTAGAAAATTAGAGAAAGAATAGCAATTTAAGCTTTAGGTAGCAGGAAAAAGCAAGAAGTAATGCAAATTAGAGCAGAAATCAATGAAATTGAAAAAAGGAAACCAACAGAGAACATTGCTTTTAAAAATATGGTTCTTTGAAAAAATCAACAAAGTTGATAAACTTCTAATCAAGCCAACCAAGAAAAAAATGAGAGAAGACAGAAATTACCAATACCAGAAATGAAAAAGGGAACAACACTAATGATAATAAGGAAATACTACAAAAATCTCTATTTGTACAAATTTGACAATGTAGAAAAAATGAACCAGTTCCTTGAAAGATACAAACTACTAAAATGCATACAAAGAGAAATAGATAACCTGAATAACTCTATGCTTATTAAAATTGAAATAATATTTTAAAACCTTCTAAAAATAATTACCAGACCCAGATGTTTTCACTGATGATTCCACCAAGTATTTAAAGAAGAAACAATACCTATTCTCTGTAATCTCTTCCAAAAAGACACAAGCAGAGGGAATACTTCCTAATTTATTCTCTGAAAACAGAATTACCTTAACATGTAAAGCAGATAATATTACAAGGAAAGAAAAAAAGATCAGTATCTTCCATGAACATAGATGCAAAAACTTCAACAAAACATCAGTAAATAGAATCTAACAATGTATTAAAAGAATTATACACTAGGAACAAGTGGGATTTATTCCAGGTATCTAAAGCTAGCATAACATTTGAAAAATCTACCTGTGTAAGCCAACACATAAGTGGGCAAAAGAAGAAAAAGAAGATGCTGAAAAGCATTTGACACAATCCAACATCCATTCATGATAAAAATTCTCAATACTCTGGAATAGACAGGAACTTCCTCAACTTGATAAAGGATGTCTACACAAAACCTACACCTAACATGGTAGCTCATGATAGGAGACTGGATACTTGCCCACTAAGACTGGGAAAAAGGCAGAGATTCTCTTACCACTTCTGTTCGGCATCATACTGAAAGTTCTAGCTAGTGCAATAAAGCAAGAAAAGATTGGAAAGGAAGAAATAAAACTCTTTGATGATGACATGACTGTATAGAAATCTCCACTGAATCTGCAGAAAAACACTCCTGGAACTAATAAGCAAATACAGCAAGATCACAACATACACATCAATACAAAACTCAGTTGCTTTCCTGTATACCAGCAATGAATAATTGAAATTTGAAATTAAAAAATATTTACAATAGCACCAAAAATGAAGTACTTAGGTGTAAATGTAGCAGCATGTACAAAATTATATGCAGAAATCTAAAATACTGATGGAAGAAATCAAATATCTAAATAAATGGAGAGATATTCCATGTTCCTGCACTGAAAGACTCAATAGTCTTATGATGAAACTTCTTCCCAAATTAATCTGTTTATTCAACCCAATCACTATCAAAATCTGATATCAGCATAGTGTCTAACATTTATATGGAAAGGCAAAGGATCTAGAAGGCTCAACAAAATATTGAAGAACCACAATGCATTCTCTGATTTCAAGACTTATTAAGAAGTTACAGTCATCAAGAGAGTATAAAGGATGGCAGATGTTAGGGGCCAGGTTTCTTACTGTTGGAGGGGGAGTTACGGACAAGCAAGGGGAGAAGTCTAGAATGACCCATGTGGTAAGAGATTAGAGTTGACCGTGTTAGCATGAACTCATGTTTAGCTTAATATAAATACTTATAGATCTGCGTGTATACAGTATCACTACACACACATATATTTCCTTGCTCTGTCAGCTGAGAGGGCCTAGTGGTACTGACACTCCAGTCGCAATGAGCACAACTGGGACACAGATCTTGGATTCTAATACAATTCTCAGTAAAAGGAAGTAGGGTCCCTTAGAGAAATGACTTCCTGGAGGACTGGGTCAGTGGATATATAAGATACACTTGGAGCATCTTGTAGTGCTAAAAAAAAACCCTAAAAAACAAAATCACTCAAACAAACCAAAAACCCTCAATGATGTTATGTCAAAGGGATACAGGAATTAACTGAAAGAGCTCCCAATGGCCAAAGCTAGAACACCTGAACAACAAATAAACTTGAATTGGATAATAGTCCAAAATGTAAAATAAATATCCATGAGCCCACATTGATATACACGAGTGATTGAATAAATAAATCAGTAGAACAGATACCTCTCCCATCCAGAGGAATTCCAATAGTTTATATAATACCATTCACGGAGGTGGAACAAAATTCCCCATTCCTTAGTGTGAGCTGCATATAGTCACTTCCTTCCAAAGAGTATAGCGTGGAAAAGGGGGAAAAAAGAGTATGTAACAATGGAGAAACATGACAAATACTACCTCAGCCAGGAGTTCAAGGTTAACATCAAGAGTGATAGTCATACTGATAGGATATTACCTTAATACGCTGTGATGAGAATGGTCCTTTAAGTGTGGTTTTCTTACCGGAAGGCAAGCAAGACAAGGTGACAGTCTTGGTTCTGGAGGGGAAGGAGAAATTACCAGTTATAGGGGAATTGATGTCAGGTGGGCTCATTAGTTACCAGGGAAACCAGTAGAGGGGCACACCCTCACCAGCCCCTTGGATTAGAACAATCACCAGCTGGGGCCTGGGACAAGTGGGTAGGAAGGTCAGTCACGTGCATAGGGTAACGGTGAAGCAGGCATTGGTCGGGCAGGGGGTGTACAGAGAGCTAGAGAACAGCCATCTTGGGCTTCCCTGGTGGCGCAGTGGTTGAGAGTCCGCCTGCCGATGCAGGGGACACGGGTTCGTGCCCCGGTCCAGGAAGATCCCACGTACCGCGGAGCGGCTGGGCCCGTGAGCCATGGCCGCTGAGCCTGCGCGTCCGGAGCCTGTGCTCCGCAACGGGAGAGGCCACAACAGTGAGAGGCCCGAGTAACGCAAAAAAAAAAAAAAAAAAAAAGAAAAGAGAACAGCCATCTTGAGGGGCCTGACCATGAACTCCACCCTCACACACCCTGCACGACTGACCCTAATGATCTTGGCCCACCCCTCTTCCACAATATCCCTGGGGTCAGTTTTGTAGGGGCATTGCAACCAGACACCACAAATACACTACAGACAGCAGCAGCCAGAGAGCATCAAGAGTAAGATACCTAGTATGCTCAGAACAGTCATTTGCCAGGATGTGGGCACATTTTGGAGCCAAGCGCTTACTGGGTCAAAGGAAAGGGAGTCAATAGCAGCAGTGCCCCGTCCAGTTATAAGGAAGGCAAGGCCACCCCCGGTTTTCACAAACCCAGAGCCACCTGCATGGGGTGGGGAAGGCCCAGCTTTAAAAGGAACATTCTGGTGGCCTAGCCAGGAGTCAGCAGTCACAGCATAGGTCTGCCACCCCATGTTGAGTGCCATCAGAGGTGGACCTGGTAGGTCTTTCCAAACAAAGCACAGTTAATCCCACTAGTTGGACTTGTGTGTCCAGAAGCCAGCCTATACCAGCCACATAGCATAGCCCAGGGGGCTCATGGGCCGTCAGCTGTACAGTCATGTTTACCAACGGGTGTCCTTCTGATATATTGACATGTGGGCCAGGAAGACGGTGAGTCTTTGTCCCCCATGGTCAGTAGTCCCCACACAGTCACAGTAGCCAGGTCAATTTTTCATGGAAGTCCAGAGGATGACAATGGCATCTGGCTGTAGGCCCAGCAATTCGACTCATTTTGCAGTGAGGCCACTGTTGCTGCTCAGTTTTCAAATAGATTTCCTCCTCTTGGGCTAGGGATGAAATGTGGGACATCTAACAGGTCCAGCACAGGGGAGATCATGACAGTTAAGCAAAATACAAGCAGTAACTGCATTCAGAGATAATGCCACAGCCACCTGTGGGTTTTTTTTTTTTTTTTGCGGTACACGGGCCTCTCACTGTTGTGGCCTCTCCCATTGCGGAGCACAGGCTCCGGACGTACAGGCTCAGCGGCCATGGCTCACGGGCCCAGCCACTCTGCGGCATGTGGATCCTCCCGGACCGAGGCACGAACCCACATCCCCTGCATCGACAGGTGGACACTCAACCACTGCGCCACCAGGGGAGCCCCTGCCTGTGGTTTTTGTCCTGGTTTGCAATACAGTTCAGAAAACTTAAGTCTTCAGTAATACAATAACATGTCCAAAACCATGTATACAATGGCCACCTAGTTTTACCTTGCATGTCTGAAACACAGTGACTCCACTTTGACTTTCAAATGCATTCTCCTCCTCAATGGCCAAAGCAGATGCACAACACCTGTCTGAACGACCACAAAACAGGCTGCTCTGGTCAGTAAAATTGAAGTTAAACCATGTATTGAATATAAGCCAGAATGACTTCCCCATACCTCAATGTGTACAGATTTTTCCATCATTTCCCTTTTTGACTGTAAAACTTTCAATAGAAAGTATTGATGATCAAAATATCCATCCCTCAATGCTGGGGTGCTGGCTCCTACACCAGGTTCAGATCATGTCCCTTGGTGCTAGGCCTCCTTTATATTTGCCTAGTCATTCACGGTGGGGGAAAACTTATCAGATCTCCTGAACAGGCTCAAGGTATGTTAATGGGGAAACACTTTATAGGCTATACATTTTATCCCTATACCCAACTGTCACACAAGCATTGTACATCTGTTTTTAGCAGCAGACTTAAAGCAAGCAGTGTCACATTTCATGAGTAGTTATATTGCAGGAAAGGTGACCCCTTCCAGGGTCCGAGAGTGAGCTCTTGTCTAACATTCGGAAATGAATTGTCCAAGGAGACACACGTGCTGACAAAGCAAGAGACCTTATTGGGAAGGGGCACCTGGGTGGAGAGCAGGGGGGTAAGGGAACCCAGGAGAACTACTCTGCTACATGGCTCGCAGTCTCAGGTTTTATGAGAATTGGGTTAGTTTCCAGGTTGTCTCTGCACAATCATTGTGACTCAGGGTCCTTCCTGGTGGCATACGCATCACTCAGCCAAGATGGATTCCAGAGAGGAGGATTCTGGGATGTTGGTAGGACATATGGACTGGCGTCTCCTCTCTCCTTTTAACCTTTCCCCAATTCTTCCAGTTGGTGGTAGCTTGTTAGTTCCACATTCCTTATGAGGACCACCTGTTGTGAGTTAACTCATGCAAGTGGCTACTATTGGGCCTGGCCAGGGCCGGCAGTTTAGGACAGTGGTTTCCCTAACAGCTATACTCTGTGACGATGTCACTAGATAATTTTCTTTCCATCCAGAGCATCAGGGCAAAAGTATGGCTAACACAATAACTTTCATAAATGCAGACCTCAATTAACAGAACTAGAATTTAACATCCACTGAAACATAATATTGTGCTAAAATTACCCTCATCTCCACCAAACACAGCCACATCAAAACTAATTTGTTTGCAAAATAAGTCTTGTCGACCGCATAGGCTCCTCCAAACTGGCTGAGGGGGAACTCCTCAGGAGTCTCAGACTGAATTCCCAAAAGGCCTCTCAAGGCCAGGAAGGAAATGCCAAAGGCCTGCTATCAGGCTCAGCCTTGGTGGGTTTTTCTCTTCTAGACGTTCCCAAAGTATTGAGATTCCTGAGTTAATGACTTTTCTTTATTTAACTTAGCTTAGTTTCAAGTTACCAAAATCTAGAGAGACTAATTTAGACAGACATTCCCAAAGCATAATTATTTCTATAGAGTTTACCTAAAAGCTCTTTTTTCTCCTTTCCACTTAAGATTAAAGTTCCAAAGAACCCAGGTAGATCATTTACATCTCAAAGACACAAGAGGAATACCAATTCCTTCTATAAATAGAAAGCTAGCTTAACCAATTACAAACGTCTCACTTGTGTTCAATATCTGAGCCATTAAGGCCATTGATCTCCAGATCTCTTGGCAGCCCCCATTCATCAAGGAGAGCTACCACAAGGCCGCACATACTAGTGGACAGTCACCCCAGGATTTCCCCCGCAACTTTCAGGATCACACCTGGAACTTGTGGGCCCCATATTTTAGTGGACAGCCACCCCGGCATTGCCCCTGAAACTTCTGGGATTACCCCTGGAATTTTTGGGTCCCCTGTGTTAGTGGACAGCCTCTGCAACTTTCCATTCCCCGTCCTGTATTTCCCAACATTTCCGTGCTCACGGGAGTTTCCTTGGTCTCCTGGCTTCTCTGCCAATTGTTGGGCTGCACCCCGAAGGCCTACAAGGCCTGTGCTTACCCAGCTTCAAGACCAAAGAAGAAGCTGAGTCAGCGACAGAGACCTCAGTGGTTTAATGCATGGGGGAGCTTACCTGTCTGAAGCAAGGTCCTAGAGCAACACCCCACCGTGTGCAGCGGACAGCGGACAGGACATGGCAGCAGGCTTCACTCAGGGGAGGAAGTGAAGTTTATAGGGGAATTTATGTCAGGTGGGCTCATCAGTTACCAGGGAAACCAGTTGAGCGGCACGCCCTTCACAGCCCCTTTGATAAAAATACCACCAGCTGGGACGTGGGGTTAGTACGTAGGAAGGTCAGTCATGTGCATAGGGTGTAGGTGAAGCAGGCACTGGTTGGGCAAAGGATGTACAGAGAGCAAGAGAACAGCCATCTTGAGTGGCCTGACCATACACCTCCCCAAAACCCATCACCGCAGTCCAATTCTGAGAGGAAAAGTGAGAAACTTAGCACAGCCAAAAGGAGGTGTGGAGACATCACAATTAAATGTAATGTGGTAGCCTGAATGGGATCCTGGAATAGAAAAAGGAAATCTGAAAAATGTGTGGACTCTAGTTAATAATAATGTAATGATATCAGTTCATTAGTTGTGACAAGTAACTCACTATGGTAATATGAGATGTTAACAACAGAGAAACCCAGGTGTAGGGTATATGGGAACCCCCTGTACTCTCTTCACAAGCTTTCTGTAAATCTAAAAGTATTCTTAAATAAAAAGTCTATTTTGAATAAACACTGAGAAAGCATTTTCTGCAATCCCTATTTTCCCCTTTAACCTCTCTTCTTCTGTATTTGTGTTATTTATTGATGTTTTACTAAAGTAAGTCTTCAGTTTTATGACTGAAAAAGAATTCAATTTAAAATGGCATAAGTCATAAGAACGAACAAATACATGTAGGGACTAGGTCTAATAATGCTTATATTTATTTCTGCATATATAAATGCTCAATGCCTTGAGAAAATAGTTTGATTAAATAACAAGGAACATAGCTACAGATGAACAAAAGGCAGTGTGAACAGGACTCTAGAGGATTTTATCTACTAAGAGGACTCTGGCCAAATTGTTGGAATAACTGATAACACCACAGCTCTCAAAACCAATGAAATGATCATGTCAGGAATAAATGAAAAATTATGAGCATCAACTTGCCAACATTTAGGTTGCTTCCATGTCTTGGCTATTGTAAACTGTGCTGCAATGAACACTGAGGTGCATGTATCCTTTCAAATCATGTTTTTCTCCAGATATATGCCCAGGAGTGGGATTGCTGGATCATATAGTAGTTCTACTTTTAGTTTTTTGAGGAACCTCCACACTGTTCTCCATAGTGGCTACACCAATTTACATTCCCATCAGCAGTGTAGGAGGGTTCCCTTTTCTCCACACCCTCTCCAGCATTTGTTATTTGTGGACTTTTTAATGATGGCCATTCTGACTGGTGTGAGGTGATACCTCACTGTCGTTTTGATTTGCATTTCTCTAATCATTAGTGATGTGGAGCATCCTTTCATGTTCCTCTTGGCCATCTGCATGTCTTCTTTGGAGAAATGTCTATTTAGAACAGACTTATGGTTATCAAGGGAGAAGGGGTGTGGGGGGGAATGGATTGAGAGTTTTGGATTAACAGATGCAAACTATTATATATAGAATAGATAAACAATAAGGTCCTACTGTAGAGCATAGGGAACTATATTCAATACCCTGTAATAAGCCATAATGGAAAAGAATATGAAAAAGAATATATATATATATAAATGAATCACTTTACTGTACTCCAGAAACTACACAATGTTGTAAATCAACTATACTTCAAAGAAAAATACATTTAAAAATAAATAAATAAATAGAATTTCTATTTATTTCTGCCCTATTCTGCCTCTCCTCTCTCTGTTTTGTCCCTAGAAAATTTCTCACATTTCTCTACTGCATAGAAGTAGAACTGCCTTGCTTTTCATTAGTGCAAGCCATTTACATGAGAAAGCAGAATTCTATAAACAGAAAAGATACTCACTGACCACAAGTCTACTTCCAAAGGGAAAGTATCCTGTGGAAGCAAATGGAAAAACAGCACATGCCAGAATTTTAAATGGAAAAAGAAGCACATGTAGAATTTTTAAAATGCATAACTTAACAGATCTAATCTCGCTTAGTGATAATATTTATGGGGAATACTAATGAACTACTTCCACTGAAACAGGGTTTTTCTCTCAACTGGAATTTGAGGCTATATGTTTCCTTGACTTTTTCCTGGAAATAGCCTAGCCTTTAACCATATTTGTATGGGAAAGCAGCATAAAATACCTTTTTAAAGTCAATTTAGGCAAAACAATCCTTTTTCTCATGTGAGTTCTATAAAGATAATATAATAACCAAGCAGGAAGTGAAAATACAAGATGGCCCTGCCCCCCAAAGAAAACCTGATCAAAATGGAAATGTTAAACTTACTTATGATATCAAATGTTTTCATCGTGGGAATGGAAGTGCAAATAAATGAAAGCTGTACAAATAACTTCACTTTACATAACTAACATTTACTGAGGATTTCTCATGTATCTCCTTGACCTTAGCATATATTATGGTATGAATTATTTTTATGAATTATTCAACAACTTGAATTATTTTTGAATGAGCTGAATGTAATATTTGGCTACAGTAAATTTACAGATTATTTTCAGTCTTTAAAAAAATCCTTTAAAATATCACTGCTCATTCCTTTAAATCATATCTCACTGCGTTTAGAGCCATCTCTGACAGAGAGAGAGCAGGGTGGGCGATCAAGGCAGAGTGTGGAATTTTCGAGCTGGGTGAAACCTGCCTCTTTCCAAGTCTCAGTGAGCAGTGAGGTGGAAATTCCAAAGAGGGCTAGATAAGGTGTCTGGCCTACTTTAACCAGTACATACCCTTTTTATATTCATATTTGAAATTTCCTCTGTCCTTTCAAGTTTGCATGCAATAAAATTGAGAGATGGATAACAAAACGTCAGAGGATTTTGATAATGAATTTGGGACTGAATCAAGTGGCTTATGAAGAATGAGAGCAAAGGAAGATTCCTTGGCATGACTTTCACATGTGAAAACACATTTTGAGAACAGATGTTTATTTTCTCTACAAAGTAGATACTGCATATCAAAATCAGTTTTAAAAAACCAAACCACCCGACTTTCTTTCTTTGGAAAGAAATTTTCATTCTGAACGATCATTTCATTGGTGTTCATTCATCCACAGTTCGATAAACTGCTAAACATCTGTCCATGCCCTAGCCCATAGCATGTGTCTTGTCAAGAACACACCATCTGCCTGGTAATAGAATACATCCAGACAGAAGCAACTAGAGGGTCGACACCCAGGTTGTGGAGATCCTATCCACAATACACACAAACATACATGTATACATTTTTGAGTATACACACAAGGTCATACACACACACATACACACAGAGAACTCATTATGAGGAAGAAATATGGCATAGAAAAGAAATAGATTTTTGAGGAGAGTGCTTTAATTTAGATAGTAAGCTGTGGAAGAGCAAAAATCAACCCTGATGCACTGAACTTTATGTTTTTTAAACCTTTATGAAGCCAAGTGTGGAGGTTTAGAGCACACTTTTTGGATGCGAAAGTTGGACTTTACACACCAGCCCTATGTTTTATTTCCTATGAAACCATAGGAAAATCGTGGAATCTCTGTCCTTTATCTTCTTGTCTATGACCTGAAGAGTGTGCATGGCAAATGACAAAAGCTTTAAAAAGTTTAATAACCATTATGTCTCTATTTCCATAGGTGGAAATGCTCTTTCCTTTACTTCTCCACCTGTTTTTATTACTCTAATCCTTCAAGGCCCACTTCAAATACAAGAGTAATAATCATAATAGAATTTAGAAATTCCCCTGAGTTCTCCAACTCCACTCTGCACAGAACTAATCGTCCCCTCTTCTCTGCTCCCAGAACACCTTGGAAACACCATCAATTGGTTACAAGTAGGGAGGATCCTGGCAAGTTTGGAGTATACTGGAAGGACCCAGGTCTTGGAAAACTTTTTCAGGAAGACCACTCCAAATTTTGATACTTCCTTAGACTGAGGTGAGAAAGGAGAAAATCCAAGCTTCTGGATATTTTGATACAAATCCCCAGAAAGATTTATAAGGCCCCCTCCTCCCAGACCTCTCCAACCCCCAACAGTTCCCCTAACATATTACATTGTTTTAGAAGAAAGAACAATGACTTAACCATCTGCTGTCCCTAGCTCTAACCACAGGACCTAAAAACATTACAAGTGTTCAAAAAATTCTTCTTGACTAACTAAATGAAAAATAGCACTTGTTGTTCCTCTCCAGAATGTATTTCTAACTTCAAATGGATTTATAGGATGTAGGCAAGGAGACCTTCTCTTTTTAGGTTCTGGAACTAATATTGCTGTTAGCCTCGCTCAACACTCAAAAGTTTGGCTTACTATAGTAATATATATGTATTTTATTATGGAAAATATATATGTGTTTTATTATAAAATATATATATATATCTGTGGCACATTGAAACTTTCTATTTTGTGATGAATCAACTTCTGTGAAAATGTTATGTAAAAATTAAACAATTTAAGAATCTACAGCTTAAGTTCCAAATTAATACATTAGTTCAATAATGTGAATGTATTGAATTGACACTAATCTCTCCTTTGCAATGTTTGGTCTATTTGAACATTCTCATGGAGAGGACATGTAATATCTAACATCCATTGGACAATCTGATAACTAGAATTTCATAGTGCAGGAAAAATGAAAAACTGTTTAATTATAATTTGATTAAAAAATAGAATTTGGTATTTGGGGATGCCCACTATGTGGCCTAGGAATAAAAGTAAAAAGAAAGAAAGAAAGGATGAGGAGTGAAGAAAGATGGGAAGTGAGTCAGGAGAAAGCAAGGAATAGGAAGTGTGGGAAGGAAAGGAAGATTTGTTTTTTTCCATCTGCTTCTTTAAATCTATTTACTTGCCGTATGTCAGTATCATAAAACAGGTTTTCAGAAAGTGCTAAGAGGATTAAAAATCATGAAGATAATAAGAAGTAGTTCAGGCTAAAGAATTTATTTATTTTTTTGCGGTACTCGGGCCTCTCACTGCTGTGGCCTCCCCTGTTGTGGAGCACAGGCTCCGGACGCGCAGGCTCAGCGGCCATGGCTCACGGGCCCAGCCGCTCCGCAACATGTGGGATCTTCCTGGACCGGGGCACGAACCCGCGTCCTCTGCATCGGCAGGCGGACTCTCAACCACTGCGCCACCAGGGAAGCCCCAGGCTAAAGATTTTTAATAACCAAGTGAAAACACTAATCCCTGGCATTTTTGTCAATCCTTACCAAGGCAGCCATTAGAGCAAGGTCACAAGGAACCACATTTTTAATTATTCAAGATAAAGCACATGTTTTGAGATTCAAGAATGTAAAACATGATCTTGCTTTGTTGAATACATTAGAGAGTAAATTAGGATGAGGCTGAGCATTTTAAAGCATGTTTCTAAATGGAAGGCACACTACGAGACTGCTGACTGGTAGTTTAGTAATTAAATTCCTCACAGAAACACTTTTATCATCTGTACAATTAGGACACTTTCCTTTGCAAGTGTCAGAAAGCCAACTTTAACTTAAGAAATGGAATTTAATGACTTATGTAACTGAGAAATCCCATAGGTGGTGCTGGCTTAAGGCACAGATAGTTTCGGGAGCTTAATGATAAATATTTCTTCCCTCTTTCTTCCCTCTTCCTTCTTCCCTTCTGCTATCTTCCCCTTTCTTTCTTTCACTTCCCTCTTCCCTTCTCCTCTTTCTCTTTTGTCTAGCCCATTGCTCCTTCCCCATCTCTTGCCTTTAATTTCTTCTGTGTTGGCTTCATTCTTAGGTGGGCTCTCCCTTTATAATGAAATGTTGGCCATCAGGATTATGGAACTTAATTTTGAAAGCTGAGCAACCTTAATACAAAGAGAGCTGCTTTTCAGAGCCCTGGCAAAGGTTTCCTGGGAGATACTGATTTGCATGGGCTGGGTGGCCTAAGCATCTCTGAATCAAGCAAGGAGTTCTTACAACTGTGGTGCTCTGATTGGCCAAGGCTGGGTCACACGCCATCGTTGTGGTGCCAGGAAAAAACATGATCAACTCTACCCAAAATCAAGGAGGTCTTCAGGTATAGGTGAGTAGTGGTATAGCACCAGCAGTGTATCTCAAACTTTAACGTATATTTAATCAAACTGAGGACCTTGTTAAAAATGTGGATACTCATTTCACAAGTCAGGGTGAGACCAGAAATTCTGAACTTATAACAAGATAACAGGTGGTGTTGATATTGTTGATTTGGGAACCACTTTCAAAACCACTGTATTTAGTCAAAGATACAGATCAGACAAAGGCAATCAAACTACCCAAACAGGTTTAGACACATTCCATTATTATGGCTTTAGAAACACAGTCTTGAAAAGAATATAAATTTTGAATTAAAACAGGGGCAGTCCTTCAAAAGTCCACATATAACAAGAGAAATTTTAAAAGAATTATAGAAAACTTGGTATGAGAGGGAACTTCAAGATGGTGGAAGAGTAAGACGTGGAGATCACCTTCCTCCCCACAGACACATCAGAAATACATCTACACGTGGAACAACTCCTACAGGACACCTACTGAATGCTGGCAGAAGACCTCAGACCTCCCAAAAGGCAAGAAACGCCCCATGTACCTGGGTAGGGCAAAAGAAAAAAGAATAAACAGAGACAAAAGAATAGGGACGGGACCTGCACCAGTGCGAGGGAGCTGTGAAGGAGGAAAGGCTTCCACATACTAGGAAGCCCCTTCGCGGGCGGAGACTGTGGGTGGCGGAGGGGGGAAGCTTCGGAGCCGCGGAGGAGAGCACAGCAACAGGGGTGCGGAGGGCAAAGCGGGGAGATTCTCGCACAGAGGATCGGTGCCGACCAGCACTCACCAGCCCGAGAGGCTTGTCTGCTCACCCGCCGGGGCGGGCGGGGCTGGGAGCTGAGGCTTGGGCTTCGGTCGGAGCGCAGGGAGAGGACTGGTGTTGGCAGCCTGAACACAGCCTGCAGGGGGTTAGTGCTCCACGGCTAGCCGGGAGGGAGTCCAGGGAAAAGTCTGGACCTGCCAAAGAGGCAACAGACTTTTTCTTGCCTCTTTGTTTCCTGGTGCACGAGGAGAGGTTATTAAGAGCGCTGCTTAAAGGAGCTCCAGAGACGGGCACGAGCCGCGGCTAACAGCGTGGACGCCAGAGACGGGCATGAGACGCTAAGGCTGCTGCTGCTGCCACCAAGAAGGCTGTGTGCAAGCACAGGTCACTGACCACACCCCCCTTCTAGGGAGCCTGTGCAGCCCGCCACTGCCAGGGTCCCGGGATCCAGGGACAACTTACCTGGGAGAACGCACGGCGCGCCTCAGGCTGCTGCAACGTCATGTTGGCCTCTGCCGCTGCAGGCTCACCCCGCACCCATACCCGTCCCTCCCCCTGGTCTGAGTGAGCCAGAGTCCCCGAAGCAGCTGCTCCTTTAATCCCGTCCTGTCTGAGCGAAGAACAGACGCCCTCAGGCGACCTATACGCAGAGGCGGGGCCAAATCCAAAGCTGAGCCCCGGGAGCTGTGCAAACAAAGAAGAGAAAGGGAAATCTCTCCCAGCAGCCTCAGGAGCAGTGGATTAAATCTCCGCAATCAACTTGATGTACCTGCATCTGTGGAATACCTGAATAGACAACCAATCATCCCAAATTGAGAAGCTGGACTTTGGGAGAAAAGATATATATATATTTTTTCCCTTTTTCTCTTTTTGGGAGTGTGTATACTTCTGTTCTGTATAGCTTTGCTTTTACCACTTGTCCGAGGGTTCAGTCTGTCCGTTTTTTGTTTTTGTTTTTTTTAGTATAGTTTTTAGCACTTGTTATCATTGGTGGATTTGTTATCTGGATTGGTTGCTCTCTTCTTTTTTATTTAAATTTTTTTATTACTTAAAATTTTTTTTAATAATTATTTTTATTGTAATAACTTTATTTTATTTTACTTTATCTTCTTCTTTCTTTCTTTCTTTTCTCCCGTTTATTCTGAGCCGTGTGGATGACAAGTTCTTGGTGCTCCAGCCAGGTGTCAGGGCTGTGCCGCTGAGGTGGGAGAGCCAAGTTCAGGACACTGGTCCACAAGAGACCTCCCACCTCCACGTAATATCAAACCGCAAAAATCTTCCAGAGATCTCCATCTCAACGCCAAGACCCAGCTCCACTCAACGACCAGCAAGCTACAGTGCTGGACACCCTATGCCAAACAACTAGCTAGACAGGAAACAGCCCTATCCATTAACAGAGAGGCAGCCTAAAATCCTAATAACGCCACAGACATCCCAAAACACACCACCAGATGTGGACCTGCCCATGAGAAAGACAAGATCCAGCCTCATCCACCAGAACACAGGCACTACTCCCCTCCACCAGGAAGCCTACACAACCCACTGAACCAACCTTAGCCACTGGGGACAGACACCATAAACAATGGGAACTACGAACCTGCAGCCTGCAAAAAGGAGACCCCAAACACAGTAAGATAAGCAAAATGGGAAGACATAAAAACACACCGCAGATGAAGGAGCAAAATAAAAACCCACCAGACCTAACAAATGAAGAGGAAATAGGCAGTCTACCTGAAAAAGCGTTCAGAATAATGATAGTAAAGATGATCCAAAAACCTGGGAATAGAATGGAGAAAATAAAAGAAACATTTAACAAGGACGTAGAAGAATTAAAGAGCAAACAAACAGTGATGAACAACACAATAAATGAAATTAAAAATTCTCTAGAAGGGAACAATAGCAGAAAAACTGAGGCACAAGAATGGATAAGTGACCTGGAAGATAAAAGAACGGAAATAACTACTGCAGAGCAGAATAAAGAAAAAAGAATGAAAAGAATTGAGGACAGTCTCAGAGACTTCTGGAACAATATTAAATGCACCAACATTCGAATTATAGGGGTCTCAGAAGAAGAAGAGAAAAAGAAAGGGACTGAGAAAATATTTGAAGAGATTATAGTTGAAAACTTCCCTAATATGGGAAAGGAAATTGTTAATCAAGTCCAGGAAGCACAGAGAGTCCCATACAGGATAAATCCAAGGAGAAACACGCCAAGACACATACTAATCAAACTATCAAAAATTAAATACAAAGAAAAAATATTAAAAGCAGCAAGGGAAAACCAAGAAATAACACACAAGGGAATCCCCATAAGGTAAAGAGTTGATCTTTCAGCAGAAACTCTGCAAGCCAGAAGGGAGTGGTAGGACATATTTAAAGTGATGAAGGAGATAAACCTACAACCCAACAAGGATCTCATTCAGATTTCACAGAGAAATTAAAACCTTTACAGACAAGCAAAAGCTAAGAGAATTCAGCACCACCAAACCAGCTTTACAACAAATGCTAAAGGAACTTCTCTAGGCAGGAAACACAAGAGAAGGAAAAGACCTATAATAATAAACCCAAAATAATTAAGGAAATGGTATTAGGAACATACATATCGATAATTACCTTAAATGTAAATGCATTAAATGCTCCCACCAAAAGACACAGATTGGCTGAATGGATACAAAAACAATACCCATATATATGCTGTCTACAAGAGACCCACTTCAGACCTAAGGACACACACAGACTGAAAGTGAGGGGATGGAAAAAGATATTCCATGCAAATGGAAATCAAAAGAAAGGTGGAGTTGAAATTTTCATATCAGACAAAATAGACTTTAAAACAAAGACTATTACAAGAGACAAAGAAGGACACTACATAATGATCAAGGGATCATTCCAAGAAGATATAACAATTGTAAATATTTATGCACCCAACGTAGGAGCACCGCAATACATAAGGCAAAGACTAACAGCCATAAAAGGGGAAATTGACAGTAACACAATCATAGTAGGGGACTTTAACACCCCACTTTCACCAATGGACAGATCATACAAAATGAAATTAAATAAGGAAACACAAGCTTTAAATGACACATTAAACAAGATGGAGTTAATTGATATTTATAGGACATTTCCATCCAAAAACAACAGAATACACATTCTTCTCAAGTGCTCATGGAACATTCTCCCAGATAGAGCATATGTTGGGTCACAAATCAAGCCTTAGTAAATTTAAGAAAATTGAAATTGTGTCAAGTAACTTTTCCGACCACAACGCTATGAGACTAGGTATCAAATAGAGGAAAATATGTGTAAAAAATACAAACACAAGGTGGCTAAACAATACACTACTTAATAACCAAGAGATCACTGAAGAAAGCAAAGAGGAAATCAAAAAATACCTAGAAACAAATGACAATGAAAACACGATGACCCAAAACCTATGGGATGCAGCAAAAGCATTTCTAAGATGGAAGTTTATAGCAATACAATCCTACCTTAAGAAACAAGAAACATCTCAAATAAACAACCTAACCTTTTACCTAAAGCAATTAGAGAAAGAAGAACAAAAAGCCCCAAAGTTAGCAGAAGGAAAGAAATCATAAAGATCAGATCAGAAAGAAATGAAGGAAACGATAGCAAAGATCAATAAAACTAAAAGCGGGTTCTTTAAGAAGATAAACAAAATTGATAAACCATTAGCCAGACTTATCAAAAAAAATGGGAGAAGACTCATATCAATAGAATTAGAAATGAAAAAGGAGAATTAACAACTGACACTGCAGAAATACAAAGGATCATGATGGATTACTACAAGCAACTATATGCCAATAAAATGGACAACCTGGAAGAAATGGACAAATTCTTAGAAACGCACAACCTTCTGAGACTGAACCAGGAAGAAGTAGAAAATATGAACAGACCAATCACAACCACTGAAATTGAAACTGTGATTAAAAATCTTCCAACAAACAAAAGCCCAGGACCAGATGGCTTCACAGGCAAATTCTATCAAATATTTAGAGAAGAGATCACACCTATTCTTCTCAAACTCTTCCACAATACAGCAGAGGGAGGAACACTCCCAAACTCATTCTACGAGGCCACCGTCTCCCTGATACCAAAACCAGACAAAGATGTCACAAAGAAAGAAAACTACATACATTTTTACATAGATGTAAAAATTCTCAACAAAATACTAGCAAACAGAATCCAACAGCACATTAAAAGGATCATACAACATAGTCAAGTGGGGCTTACCCCAGGAATGCAAGGATTCTTCAATATATGCAAATCAATCAATGTGATACACCATATTAACAAATTGAAGGAGAAAAACCATATGATCATCTCAATAGATGCAGATAAAGCTTTTGACAAAATTCAACACCCATTTATGATAAACACCCTCCAGAAAGTAGGCATAGGTGGAACGTTTCTCTACATAATAAAGGCCATATATGACAAACCCACAGCCAACATCATCCTCAATGGTGAAACAACACTGAAACCATTTCCACTAAGATCAGGAACAAGACAAGGTTGCCCACTCTCACTACTATTATTCAACATAGTTTTGGAAGTTTTAGCCACAGCAATCAGAGAAGAAAAGGAAATAAAAGGAATCCAAATCGGAAAAAAAGAAATAAAGCTGTCACTGTTTGCAGATGACATGATACTATACATAGAGAATCCTAAAGATGCCACCAGAAAACTACTAGAGCTAATCAATGAATTCGGTAAAGTAGCAGGATACAAAATTAATGCACAGAAATCTCTTGCATTCCTATACACTAATGATGAAAAATCTGACAGTGAAATTAAGAAAACACTCCCATTTACTATTGCAACAAAAAGAATAAAATATCTAGGAATAAACCTACCTAAGGAGACAAAAGACCTGTATGTAGAAAATCGTAAGATACTGATGAAAGAAATTAAAGATGATACCAACAGATGGAGAGATATACCATGTTCTCGGATTGGAAGAATCAACATTGTGAAAATGACTGCACTACCAAAAGCAATCAACAGATTCAATGCAATCTCTATCAAATACCAATGGGATTTTTCACAGAACTAGAACTAAAAATTTCAGAATTTGTATGGAAACACAAAAGACTACAAATAGCCAAAGCAATCTTGAGAAAGAAAAATGGAGCTGGAGGAATCAGGCTCCTGGACTTCAGACTATACTACAAAGCTACAGTAATCAAGACAGTATGGTACTGGCATAAAAACAGAAATATAGATCAATGGAACAGGATAGAAAGCACAGAGATAAACCCACACACATATGGTCACCTTATCTTTGATAAAGGAGGCAAGAATATACAGTGGAGAAAAGACAGCCTCTTGTATAAGTGATGATCAGAAAACTGGATAGCTACATGTAAAAGAATTAAAGTAGAACACTCCCTAACAGCATGCACAAAAATAAACTCAAAATGGATTAAAGACCTAAATGTAAGGCCAGACACTATGAAACTCTTAGTGGAAAACATAAGAAGAACACCCCATGACATAAGTCACAGCAAGATCCTTTTTCACCCACCTCCTAGAGAAATGGAAATAAAAACAAAAATAATCAAATGGAACTTCATGAAACTTCAAAGCTTTTGCACAGCAAAGGAAAACATAAACAAGGTGAAAAGACAACCCTCAGAATGGGAGAAAATATTTGCAAATGAAGCAACTGACAAAGGATTAATCTCCAAAAGTTACAAGCAGCTCATGCAGCTCAATAACAAAAAAACAAACAACCCAATCCAAAAATGGGCAGAAGACCTAAATAGACATTTCTCCAAAGAAGATATACAGACTGCCAACAGACACATGAAGGAATGCTCAACATCATTAATCATTAGAGAAATGCAAATCAAAACTATAATGAGATATCATCTCACACCTGTCAGAATGGCCATCATCAAAAAATCTACAAACAATAAATGCTGGAGAGGGTGTGGAGAAAAGGGAACCCTCTTGCACTGTTGGTTGGAATGTAAATTGATACAGCCACTATGGAGAACAGTATGGAGGTTCCTTAAAAAACTAAAAATAAAATTACCATACAACCCAGCAATCCCACTACTGGGCATATACCCTGAGAAAACCATAATTCAAAAAGAGTCATGTACCACAATGGTCACTGCAGCTCTATTTACAATAGCCAGGATATGGAAGAAACCTAAGTGTCCATCAACAGATGAACGGATAAAGAAGATGTGGCACATATATACAATGCAATATTACTCAGCCATAAAAGAAACGAAATTGAGGTATTTGTAAGTGAGGTGGTTGGACCTAGAGTTTGTCATACGGAGTGAAGTAGGTCAGAAAGAGAAAGACAAATACCGTATGCTAACACATATATATGGAATCTAAAAAAAAAAAAAAGTGGTCATGAAGAACCTAGGGGCAAGACGGGAATAAAGACACAGACCTACTAGAGAATGAACTTGGACTGAGGATACGGGGAGGGGGAAGGGTGAGCTGTGATAAAGTGCGAGAGTGGCATGGACACCTATACACTACCAAACGTAAAATAGATAGCTAGTGGGAAGCAGCCACATAGCACAGGGAGATCTGGTTGGTACTTTTTGACCACCTAGAAGGGTGGGATATGGAGGGTGGGAGGGAGGGAGATGCAAGAGGGAAGAGATGTGGGGACATATGTATATGTATAACTGATTCACTTTGTTATAGAGCAGAAACTAACACACCATTGTAAAGAAATTATTCTCCAATAAAGATGTTTTTAAAAACACAAACAAACAAACAAACAAAAGAATTATAAAAAGAGACCAGCGTGATTCAGATCTGGGTGTGCATCAAAGAATGTTTTGTGTACAACTACTATAGATTATGAAATGCCCTACATTATGCTATAAGATGAACTCTACTGTGGTTGCAAATATACATTCATAAGGAAAAATACAGCTTTAGTTTTTCTACATATATTTTTACATGTCACTAGATAATACTGATCCTATATCTATAGTTTAGTTTCTGCTGAAATAATTCCATACCACATTATACCAATGTAGAACCAAAATTTCCAGGTCACAACTGATTCTCCTGTTATTTTAAATCATAATTCATAAAAATATTCCTATACACACACACACAAAAAATTAAATCGCCTAATACCAAATGATAAGATTCGACTTAAGAAAGTCCACTAAGATCTGTGCAGTGTCAGAGCGCCCTCCTGTGGCTCCTTTTGCCAGAGTTGTTTGCATCGACTGGGTTACTTGTTAGTTAATGAACCCATTGCTTACGCCCGCATGACCCAGATACAATAAATTTCTTGGTCATTGCTAAAACTGTAGAAGAACTACAATCAAGAACCTCTCTTGTAAGCCATGTGTAAAATTTTATGTCTACTGTTATTTCTCCTGACTTCAAACAACCCGAAGGCTCAACTAATGTTGAAATGCAATTGTCTTGGTCTACCTTCGGCTTACTACCTTTATAAGAAAGAGATAAATCATAAACAAATGAGTTGATATAAAGATTTTGTTTTTAGAAATATGTAGACTATGACTTATTAGGGACTGGAAGAATTCAACCAAACTGTACATCTTTTGTCTAGATCGTTGATTGTTGATTTGATATTATATAAACAAATAAATATATTTACATTGCAAGTCACTATATTTATCTGGTAATTAAGTGTACCAAGAAGTAAATACATTATACCTCTGTTGCTTATCTGTATATCCTTTTCCTTTTTTGCTTATACATATTTCTTCTTTTTTAAATTGAAGTATAGTTGATATACAATATTATATGCCTCAGGTGTACAATATTCAAAATTTTTATATGTTATATGCCATTTATAGTTATTATAAAATATTGGCTATATTCCCTGTGTTGTACGGTATATCCTTGCAGCTTATCTATTTTATGCACAGTGGTTTGTATCTCTTAATCCATACCCCTATCTTTCCCTCCCCCCTTCCTTCTCCCTACTAGTAACCACTAGTTTGTTTTCTGTATCTGTGAGTCTGTTTCTGTTTTACTATATACATTCATTTATTTTTTAGATTCCACATGTAAGTAATATCATACAGTACATGTCTTTCTTTGTCTGACTTATACTGTATAGCACAGGGAATTATAGCCTTTACCTTGTAATAACTTTTAATGGAGTAAATGTGTAAAAATACAGAATCACTATACTGTATTCCTGAGACTAATATAATATTGTAAATCAACCATACTTCAATAAAAAAAGAGATATAAATGCATGCTTATAAATGTTCAGAAATTTTTATAAGAAATGATGAACAAGTGTTCTTCTGGGCGATTCACTTGGGTGACAGAAGCCTGGTAGGAAGTACATTATACTTTTTTGTGTTGCTTGAATTTTACCATTAGCCTGTATTAATTTATTTAAGTACTTTTAATGAGTTTCAGTACCTTGTCCATCAATTCACTTAACAGGTATTATTAATAGCCAACATAATGAGGAAGAAACTTGTGCCAGAGGCAGAGATGTTGATGACTAACACTGACTTGGGTGCTGTCCTCATGTAGCTTACAGTCTATCTGGGCATGCAGATAATAGACAAATAATTACAAGTATAATATCAAGAACTAATGTAAGTAGGAAATAAAGGTGCTGGCCAAAGGGAGTTATTCTCAAGACCGTAGTGACAATCCTTAGTTTTCCAAAAATTGAATTTTGACAGGTATCATTTCCATGTTGTATCTTTATTTTACTCTAAATCCTTTTTAAAACTTAACTTTTGAAATTGTGTTGTGCTTTCAGGAAAGCTCTCTTATGCGAATAAACATATTAATTGAACCTCATTTCTACCTCCTTAAACAGGTTTATTCTAAAAATTATCTTATACCTTTGTATTACCATATATGGGCAATCAAAAGGCACCTTCTAAAAAGCAACCTTTTCAATGTTTCAGGTACTTTAGCAGTCAATTCAAGCCTCAGCACCAAAAACTTAATTGCATGTACAACAATCAGTCATTGCTCCAGTATGCCTAAAATCTCTCACGAATAGTACCACATACAAGATTAGCTGCATGTTCTCCTCTGAAATTCATGAGAATAAAGTAGGAGTGTGGGAAAGGGAGTGGCCTGGAATGAGACATTCCTCAATATGAATGCCAACTCTGTCCCTTATTTACTCAGTTACTTATATTCTCATCTGTAAAATAGGTAATATGTGCTGACAGTATGTACTGCAAAGGATTATTTGATGATTCCTTGAGATAACATTATGTAAAGCATCTACTACTGGAATGGAAACCATTGCTATTGTATTAGTTTGCATATGGCAATGACTATCTGGAATATTTTTTTCTCTTGTGAGTTTTACACTTCATTTTTTAATAGATTTTGTTGAATAGCAAGAAAAGAGATGAACAATAAAAACACTTCCCACAAAAATCCACTATTATTTTTACTCCTCATAGCCAATGGCACTCTAATTCATTGTAGCCTACAGTGCAGAGACTCAGAGGTAGCCATAGAGTAGACCTGAGGGCTCCCCCGCAGCAGCTCTAGACAGCCTTAAGCTGCCTAAGGTGTCAGCTGTATTCAGCGGCAGCACAGGGCTGGAAGAGCTAATTCCCAGATCTTATTTTACCATAGGTGGCATGATCATGGGCAACAGCTTGCATCTCTAGTTTTGGTTTCCCCATCTGTAAAACACAATGGATTCATTCAGTAGTTAATAACTATATACCATGAGAACTAAATTATGTTTTTCTGTGAATTAATATACTCTACTGATTTCCCTTTCCTTCCTTGAAAATGTACATTAGCTTATTCTGAAAAAACAGATTGATAACTAGAAAGGATATCTTTTAGAATTATTTTTTAGAGAAGGATATATTATATAAACAAGGTTAACAATACATATTTACTTTATGGACTTCAAATCATGCTTACTACAGGTAAGGGTACCTGAAAATAGTATCATATATCATATTATTTTGTGCATTGATCATAACCAGTGTAAGCCTGCGTAAGTTTATACTTTATTTGTAGTATAATGAGTCAGTGTTTCTACAGAAGGATTTACAGGCTCATTCACAATATTTCATAAGAATAAAATGAAGACATTATTAAAGTATTGAGAGGTCCTTAAAGGTGGCTTGAGAAGTAATTGCTAAGAGTGGGGAATAAGATGGGGACAGCTCTTCCATCAAAGAGTCATAACCCAATTCAGTAGTTTGAAGTTATTTTTGAGAAGTGACTGCCCCATCATGGATTCTACTCACCAGTCACCCTTACACATCACTAGGGCCTTGCAATTAATTCCTGCCAATGGAGTATGTGCAGATGTAGTATATGACACTATGGGGTCAAGGTAGTTTTGAAGTGAGAATAGTCTTTGTAGTTTTGCTTTCCCTCTCTGCCAGCTGAATATGAACCCAGGATGATCTTAGAAGACGTGTGTTGATGATGGTAAAATCTCCAATATTCTGGGTCCCTGAATGACCGTATGGAGTAGAATTCTCTACCCCACCGACTGAAAGCACCCGCATAGGACTTTATATCAGTGAAAAAAAATAAATAGTTATTGTTTTAGGGCACTGAAATGCGGAGGTTGGTTTGTTAGAACAACAGACATTATCCTACCTATGTTACCTTTGCTAACACAGCAAAGACACATTTTACCCAAACCTCCAGCAAAAGATGAGACTGTTTCACAAGTCAATGATAATCTGAGGTGAGCAGAGGGTACAGAAACCGTGAGCACTGGCCTTTAATTAAAACAGTTAAATCAACCCATACAGGCAAACCCAAAATAAACCAGTTGTCTCAGGTCTAAATAAAAAACATGCAAGTTACTATAGAATTTTCCTAAATGTTTTAAAGGTCTGTTTCCTACAGCTAGATAGACTTATGTATATTTCCCATTAACTTTAAATATTACCACCCTTAAAAATCACAGTGATGTTTTGGTGCAAGTAAAATAATCTTTACATGATCATAGAAGGCACCTGTTATTATAGTTACAAACCTAAAAAGAGCAATTGCTGTTAGAAGTATCACTTTTCTAATACATCTAGGATTATGAAAGACAGGGTTTAAGAAGGAGATCAGTTTCATTAGCCATAAAAAAAAGAGTGGCATCTATTACTTGGTTTCCAGGGAACTGCTATGGTTCAACAAAATAGTTCTTTTAAAGAGCTGTTTTCCTATCACCATATTAGATCCATGCTGGCAGCTTACGCTTAATGGGGGAAATATTCAGGGCCTTATTAGAGAAGGAAGGTGGGATAGATGAGCTTTTCAGGGGAAGATGGGTCTTGTTAGCAGATTAGTCAGTCCTAAATGCTCCCAGAGTGTGTAATACAGAGTAAGACACCCAAAGCAGAGTCACAGAGTCTGTATGTCTCTGTTAGACCAAGATGTCATTTCTTGAGCCCTTTGTTTGTTTTATGTTCCCCTCTATTTGCCCTTTCCACTGTTTGGTAGGGATTTTTAAAAAGTGATAAAAGTATCAGTAAGTGAATTTTGCTACTTTTGGAACCTTAAGAAAGATGAGAAAGGAGGCACAATATATCTGTGTACCAGAAAGCAGGAAAGAACCTATGAAGGGTCTGAGGGTTTACCGCATTTGTAAGCTAATAAGTTAGCCTCTTACAGTTTTATTGATGCTGGCAAAAGACCCAAGATACGTGGGTCAGAGGCAACGGGACTTATTTGTACCAATATCAGTAGTGAGAGTATCAGCATGATATTTAATTTCCACAATGATGTGAAGAGTCTGAGGTAATACTGGCACACACAACGGACTGCCTTCCAGGAGAGGAACCCTGAGCTTGGCGAATATGAATCTTTCATAATGGACAGCATGCTAGTCCTTTGCTCTGGAGGATAACACTATCTTTATCTTCCAAGGCTGTAAGCCAGCCTACCTTTGGTCCAGACAAAGACACTATTTCTACCGTCAAAGGCTGTTTACTATACAGACATCCTTGAAAAGAAAAGAGTTCAGAATTAAAAGGGGCAAACTTGCAAGACGTGTAAAATGCAAGACACTCGTGGACATGAGAATTCTCTCCCTCTCCTTAGTATGTATACATAAATATTTATATATATCTTTATATATTCTCTACTTAGTGTGTGTGTGTGTGTGTGTGTATACACACACACACACACACACACACAAAGGCACAGCAAGGTTATTTAACTATGTAGAATAGAGTTTAATAAATACTAATTTTTCATTGATTGAATTAACTATTTAGCAACTAGAGATCTAATTAAATATAGAGAAATATATAACATAATATGTAAGTATATATTGATATAATATATAAATATATAAAACATAAGTAATATATAATGTAAATGTACACTTAAAATAGAATATAAATATATAAGTGCATGCTTAAATAAACCTGTTTGGTAAAGAGTTAATTCGATCAATCAAAAACAAGTATTTATTAAACCCTATTCTACATAATTAATTAACTTTTCTGTGTCTTGTTCCCTCACCTGTAAGACTAAGATAGTAAAAATATCCACTAATTGCATTATTTTGAAGTTTAAATGAAACTATGCATATAAAGCACCCAAAATTATAGTTGGTTTATATGTATCAGTTCAAAAATGTTAGCTCTTATTCTTTTATTATTATATTCATGTTTAAATTTTATCATGTTTTCAAAATCAACTGTTGGCTATAACTTACTTTACTAGGTAATTATTAATAGCTACCTATCTATATATATGTTTGCATATATGTATATATAACGCTTTGCACATTATAAATATATTCTAGCTATAATTTTATTCACCTTTCAAAAACTTAACTGGAATGATTTTCTTCAGAATGTAGAAGTCTGTTTATTTTATTATTGTTGATTCAAGGAGACTCAAGTTGAAGTGTAGAATCAAGTTATAATAGAAGAAAGATACTAGTTTATGACATTCTTGCCCCCTCCAGAAACAGGTCCTGAAGTAGCCTTATAATTCTCTCATCCTTTGTAGACAGAACCCTTTTAATAAACTGTGATCCATCAGGCAATAGGAAAAGGAACAGAGGCAGTTTGGGAAGGAAACTGAAAGGACTTTTATTAAAAGCACTATGATTTTCTCTTTAAAGAGTATTCATAGACAGCCTGTTAAAAGGGAGTGAAATCTTCCATTCTTGTGAGAGAACTCATCAGGAGAAAGATTCTTTTTTTGTTGAGACTTGCATCTACCAAGAACCTCCTTTTCCACAGCAGGACCAGGTCATGCTACAAAACATATGCTCCTATTTATGGCGCTTTCCTTGTTTCTCAGTGGTCTCAGATCATCTTTCACTTCTTAGGCAATGAAAGCTTAAAGGGAAAGGGAAGCTCAGGTTATAATGAGCTCGAGCTATCAGTAGTTTGTGTACAGGGTGGAGGCAGGGATGAGGCAGGAGTAAATTAGAAATGGGGATAGCAATAGGATAAAGTTTGTTGGGTTTATTCTTTTGTTAAATATTGTGTATGAAAATTTTCTCTCCTTGATCTTTAAAATCACCCTCAGTATTCTGACCTCAACTGAAATTAAACAGGAAAAGTCACTTGCTGAATTGAGGTAGGCAAAGACAAAAAGGCTACTAATTTCCCCAGTTATTTACCCTGTCTGTCTGCAAAAAGCACTAGACAACCAAGATAAATGAACGTGCACCTGCCTGTTTATAATGACGAGCACGCCACCGCTAGTGCCTACTAATTACCAGCCCAGGAGCTTAATTAAGATCTAATTATTCATTTTAGTACCATATTGCCTTAATTCTCCTGCAAAAGAGGTCAATCCACAGATACAGTCAGTAGCGGGTCAGTCACCCACCTGGCGGGGGCATGTAGCTTTTGAGGCACTTTTAGAGCACACATGATGGATTTACTGATTTTCCTTTTATCTTTCAAAAATAACGTTTTTTGTTGCAATAAGAAGTCCTCATGTCTCCAAAAGCTTCCATTCACTTCTCATTTAAATGAATAAAACATTTTTTTAGAATGACATTTATTTGTACATTTGAAGGCATGGAAATGTGCATAGTAAGTACAGTTAGCTGTTGACTTTTTCATTTAATTCATGGCTTAGTCTAAAAGGCTCGAGATGGTTACTTTTTCCTGACATTCACAGCAAAAAGAAAATCCTGCAACAGACCTTAACTTCTGGGATTATAATACAAGTATATATTGTTCCAGTCCTTGTAATATGTCATCAGTAGAAAAAAAGATGCTGGGGGCTCTAGAAGAATTCTAGAAGCAAAGGGATAGTCTCCTCCCACACCTCACCCTGATTCCTGTTCATAATGTCTACACGAAGCAGCAGGGGATGCCCTTTAAAATTGGCACCTGCCTATTTGATAATATAACTTCTTGAAAACAGTGTTAAATTGTGCATATGCTAATTTAACTGTATTATAAAGGGTGTATAGGAGTGAGGGACTTCCATTACCTATAGGACAGACTGTTCTTCCTGCTTGGGAGAATTTACTCTGAGATATATATTCATCTAACCAAGAGATCTTGGAAGGAAAAGTATATACAGCTCTGACCTACTTATCTTTAACCAGTGAAGGTTACCAGTATTTACTAAGAGAGCCTGTACAACAAGTAGTTATCATTGCTTTGAGGTACACGTGCAGTTTAATGCCCAAAAGATCTTAGGGTTGCAAGTGATTTTGGTAAATACTAGTAATCTTCACTGGTTAGAAGTGGGTAGGTGTGGGTCATATGTCCCTTTTCTATCCAGATATCTAACGGTGATGTTTCAATGCAGATACAAAAATTTATTAAAGAAGGGGCTCAGTCACTTAAATGGCCCACAGGGCTTAGGAACAATGACCATAGTCTATAATTCTCATATAATCCCATGAAAAAGGACAATGATTTTTTATGGTTGGGTCAGGGCTTTGGTGATTTTCCCAAATCCATCCTATTAGGTTCATCAAAGTTAAAAAAACTTTTATGTGAGTTTAAATTTTGGTTGTGCTAAAAATACCATCCAGCCATGCCAGATTATGAAGTTTATTATATAGTATTTATAAATATCCAGAAGAAAATTTTGATATCAAGAAATTTATGATTTCTATTCTTTCCCAGACAACTTTTAAAAAGTGGCAGAAAGTCACTTAACAAGGGTTAAGAAAAGAATAAGAGGAATTTGCAATCACAGACCTTCCTGTTAGTAAAATTGGATATAATTATTACTAATATAACCATGCCCAGGATCACAAGAATATTTTTCTTTTTAACAGTAACTAAAATATCAAAAAGCATCAAAGAGAGTGCAGTTTTTAAAAAGCAAATTTATCTAATGGCTGCCTACTTTGTAGCTTTTGATTTTGATTCACGTCTATTAAGGGCTAACTTCAGCAAATCCCAAACAGTTTAGAAATATTAGACATATTAAGATAGGTTTATACTGTGGCTATACTCCATCCCCAAATCTTGATGACTTGAAATATAAAGTTCATTTTTCACTCATGTAAAATGTACTGTAGGGCCTTAGAACTCTGCAGTGTACAAACTAAATGTGGTGACTCAGAAATCCAGGCTGTTTAAAACTTGTAGCTCTGCTATTAATAACACATGAGTTTTCTTCTTACCCTCAAGGCATAAGAACAGAACTGGAGAACCATGAGGGCTTTTTTTCCTGCCTCGGATAAGAAATGACACTTATTGCTTCAGCTCACATCTCATTGACCACGACTAGTTGCATGGTCCCTTCTCATTGCAGGGCACTGGAAAATGGGGGTAGAGATAAAATGTTAGTTGAGCATCTGTGTCTTTGTGAAATTAGATTATTAGACACTTTAAGAGTCAGCTCTGAGAAAGAGCACAAGGTTCCCAATATTCTCTTTCCAAAAGGTTAATTCCTAGAGTTTACATGCAAAAAGTTCTATGAGATAGGGTAAGATTTTGATGATGTGGAACTTATTGGTGGAGAAAGAATCAAAAAGGAGGGTAGTCAGACTTACAAACAAATGACACTCACCAATTCTGTGTTCTAGCCTTACTGCCTTCGTCCCTTTTAGCTAGTTTTCCTTCCTGGGGAGGAGAAACACAAGTATTTCCTACTAGGCTACAAGAGGAGCAGCAAACATAACACTGCTGAAAGTGACGGAAAGCATTCTCCCACATTCCCTGCCCCATCTCTCTGCTCTCTTTCTGTCTTTCTGTCTCTCTGTCTCTCTCTCTCTCTTCCTACCTCCATACTTTTCCCTCTTTCTTTCCCCCTCCTCTTACTCTTTTGCACTTGAAGACTCTATGCTCTCTTAAAGACAAAAATAACACATGCAATAATTTTCTCCTTTCTGTTGCTCTTTTATTTAAAATTTTCTTCTGCCTCATCACATTAGGAATGAGATGTCTTCCTTTTATTCATAAGTTGATAATTTTTGTTTAGGTTTCCTATTTGGAAAATATAAAAAAGGATACTCAAATTGAAGGGAACAGTTTTTTCTCTTCAATTTCCTTTTTATATTATAGAAAATTTCCACTTATTTTAAAGTTCCCTGGTTGTATTTCATATTCACAGGTCACTGATCTCACAATTGACTGAACCCAAATGAGAAAAATGCAAAAACATTTAATAATAATAATATAGCTATGACCCAGTATGAAAACATTAAACTAAATTCTTTTATAAAAATACCTCTGACATTTTCTGACTTTGCTTTTATTTTTAGGGTACAAGATGATCCCCTCAATATCCCAGTATAAGAAACTGATTTTCACAATTCTGAAGTATCAATTTTCTCTAAAACAAAATTTGTTTCATGCTAATAAAATTGTATTTACTTATACTGTGACTAGGAATCAACTCAAGATGTAAATGTCTCCTTTTATTAAATATCATGGGTTGATAAGTTTTTATGTTTTTAATTATGATATTGAAAGAAGACAGTATAATTTTTCTCACTAATAGATTTTTAAGTATACGAAAAAACATTTCTTACTTATCTATAGATCAGCTTCCATAATGGGTTATGGAAGATAAGTCACCCACAACCTCCCAATATGACTTTATTTGTAGATATAATTAAATTAAGAATCTGGAGATAAGATCATCCTAGATCTTAATCCAATGACAGGTATCTTTATAGGAAGAAAGGACACAGAGACACACACACAGAAAAAGAGAATGTGAAGATGGAGGCAGAAATTGAAGTGATGCTGCCACAAGTCAAGGAATGTTGGGCCACCAGAAGCTGGAAGAGGTGAGGAAAGATTCTCCCCTAGAGCCTTCAGAGGGAGTGCAACCTACTAACACTTTAATTTCAGATTTTTGGCTTCCAGAACTGTGAGAGAATAAATTTCTGTTGTCTTAAGCCATAAAGTACATGGTAATATGTTATGGCAGCCCTAGGAAACTAATAGAGTCTCCTAGAGGTTCTGCCCTTCAGGACAAATCTTTAAAACTAAATATGTGAGAAAAGCCATCCTGTGTTAGAATCACATATTTTGGGAAGCTCAACCAGAGCCCAGTAATTAAAGACACCAGCTCCTAGCCTGGACACTTACTCACTAGATGATTTTTAAATATTTTTTCTGTCATGTATTTTTAATTAAAATAGTGAAGACAATTTAAAAATTCTATGCTAAAATACCTTCTTTTTTTCTTACTGAACAAATGAATCCTCTTTGGGAAAGTGAAAAAATAAAGTTCCATCACAACTATGGCTTGAAAATGAATTTAACTTATAAATAAGAAGATTTTAAACTGCATCAGTGTGTATGTGCAGAAAGAAGAGGATATGGTGAAGAATCACTTTCCTCATGACATGAGGTCCACTTTATGGGAAACTACAAAGAAAATTCTTCACATTATGGCAAAATATCATTGCATCACATTTTTATCTCTCTGCATATCTTTAAAGCCTTTTAAAAAATATGAGACAAACTATGGAATTTTTTAAAAAGAAGTTTCTTTTTCTACTTTTTGAAAAATAAAACCCACCCAAATATGACCTATACTTATACAGTTAGAAAAAATTGACACTTTTCTATGTTCTCAAACGCAGATCAGCTAAGTAGAATGAATTTTCTGGTACAGCCTAGACTCCACATCCCCTGGTTTTTGGAAGAACACCTGTACTGCAATTTCTTGACACCCCTACCATGAAGGTAGAGAGTAGCGTCATGCTTAATATTCAGGACGAGACCCACCACTGACATTTGCAAGGCCCAGGGCAATAATCCAAATGCGAGCTCACGGATCTTGTGTTTAATTATTTTAGAGATGTAAATCAAGCTAACAACCTCAACTTGAATTCTCCTCCCAGTACTTTCTCTTCAGTATAGGACCGTGAATTGCAAGTAGCTCATTTGGCTAGTGCTGTGAGTTGGAAGGGTCCAGACCCACCAACATCATTCGGTCTTCCTGCAGACCCTTTCCCCTCACTTTAGAATTGGAGCCTGCAAAGTCCCCTCCCAGTTTCCACCTCTGTTCATAGATTGTCCAATCTAAACTACCATTGCTCACGTTGGGTCATGTTTTTTGTTGTTGTTGTTGTTTTTGCTGCATTCCAAAGCACAGTCTCTAGTATCATAAGGACCCAGTTGCTAACAGTAGTTGGTCCTCTCCCATTCATATTTTGGGTTCGTGAGAATTTCTTATCATATTGTGTAGTAGATGTTGTCCCTGGATGTTTTACTTATTTGTTTGTCTATATAGTTGTTCTATCCATTTTTGAGGGAGGATTCATAAAGAAGAAAAGACTTCACACAGAATTCTTGCTTATATGAGAAGGACCTATCCAAGCCTCATTTAATTCATCTATAAAATAGGGGTAATGATAGTACCTATCTTATAGGACTGAGATAAGAATCAGATAACATGAGACATGTGCATTTTTAAACACTGGCCCCAAAGTAGAACTTGAACATATTAGCTCTTATTTTTAGCCATTAGGATCAAGCATGTTCAGAAACTTCTAGATTCTTTTTACCATGAAATTCCAAAGAAGCTTTTCTTACATGGTTTTGGAACACAGACCAGATAAGAAACAGAAAACTACAGGTGGTAGGCGGTGTCATTACTCACAATTGCAATTACACTAGAAAGGTTCTTGACAGCCTGCTATTTGAGGGAAGGCGCAGCAGTTAAAAGCAGTAAAGAACTATTCTTCTCCAGTACAATAATGGACCCTTACAATTTTCACATAGAGATTATAGTGTTGTTAGTTAATAGCTTGAAAAACATTTGAAGTATCTTTAAATAAAACCTCAGAAGTTAACTCCATTAAAAGTTTCCAAAAAACTTGACCATAAAACATATTTTATTAAGAACATAGTAAACTTGTCATCCTTCCTTTGCTTAAATAAATGGATACAGGGCATATATATATATATATATACACCAAGAGATTCAGTAAAGTTCAACTCTAAAATCTATTTTTATTCTACTCTATGACATTATGACATATTGTCACTGTAATAATCTCTCAGTGTAATCTTGGGATTGTTTGGCTTTGACCTCTTTTTTTTAGCCTCTCTTTTAATTTCCTTCGAGTATAAATAACTGAATGGTTGAGGTTGACATCTGAGCCACTGTTTTGAGGTCGTTTGCTATGCAGCAATAGAGAACTTGAACAGAACGAGAGTGAAAAAGGTAGAAAGGGCTTCCCTGGTGGCGCAGTGGTTGAAAGTCTGCCTGCCGATGCAGGGGACGTGGGTTCGTGCCCCGGTCCGGGAGGATCCCACATGCTGCGGAGCGGCTGGGCCCGTGAGCCATGGCCGCTGGGCCTGCGCGTCCGGAGCCTGTGCTCCGCAACGGGAGAGGCCATAACACTGAGAGGCCCGCGTACCGCAAAAAAAAAAAAAAAAAAAAAAAAGGGTGGAAAAAACAGAGTCTCATAACTAAATAATAAAAAAATCATCCCTTTTTGGAAGATGAGTCATTCATTTATTTCAACAAACATACTCTTTTCTTAGTAACAAATATATTTTTAACTCTCTGTTAGACACCTCCACCTGGATATCCCGTTGGATTTTTTTAACCTAACCTGTCCAGAATGAACACATCCCCTTTCCCTGAAATTGTCTCCTTCTCCTAAATTAATACTTCTGTTAATGTCAGGGTAAGCCTAACTCATATTCAAATTCCAATAGGTACATTCATAAAATAGATACAAAGCCATATACATTCTGGCTTTCAGCTAGTCATCCAATCATTCATTCCTTCAAAACACAATCAGTCCCTGCTAAGTTCCAGACATAAAACTCAAGGCTGAACTACAGAGACGACCAACCAGTCCTTCTTCCTGCCATCATGGGACTTCCTACAACATTCTATAGCAGCAGCCTTTGCCATTTCATTTCCATTATCTCTGCTCTCTTTCTAGGCATTATTTCTTCTCACTTGAACTAACGGTCAGTTTCTTTACTAAGAGAACTGGTTTTTCTGCCTCCTGTTTTCACTGGTCTGGCTTAACCATGCTGCTAGATTGACCCTTCTATGCTGATTACTGGATTCCTTGGCAAAAGTGATTCACTGATTTGGTACTAATCTGCTTCCTTTTCTCAGAACTTTAATTCAGCATTTAATGAAACATTCACATAGCATCATCCCTCTTTATCGAATCCTACTCATCTGCAAAGCACATCTCAAATGCCACCTCTTCCACGAAATCTTTCCTGTGTGTGAGATATCTTTTTGTTCATTTCAAAATCAGTTTACTGAGGGAAGGGGCACCATAGAGTCTAACATGTATTATAGTTATATAAGGTGAATAACTGTCCTCTCCAAACCATGGATTTAATCATCTTCTACCTGGAATAGCCTTTCTCTCAATTGTTTAACTTTTTTGACCCTAATTCACCATAGTCCATTTTCGTAGTTGATTTTCAATTTAGTAGGCTTTACAACTGGATAATGCATTTCATCAATGTTAAAGTTCTGTCTCTGCAAGGTAATACACTTACCATTGCGGCAGCTATGAATAGAGAAATGAAAAGGATCAGATGTCTCAGAAATTTCTATGTGAGTTTATATTAATGATTCTGAAAATCGGCAAAGAAGATAAAAGTTAATTCAAATATCTTTTTTCAATTTGTCCTAGAAGAAAGATGACAACGCTAAAGAACATAGTCTTTTACTGCTTCACCGACATGCAGAAGAAGATATCAGACTTAAAAAAAAAAAAAGTAAGTCTCTTACTGCTCTGGAAACTTTTTCTTTAAATGTTTCCCACATAATCAGTTTAATGAACTACTGTTTAGTTAAAACATTTTCTGCAACATTTTTTTTCTAACAGTTAAAGCTGTTCTTATTTTCATGCAGTATTCATTCTTATTTTCAGAATATTTTTTGTTTAAACCCTTGTATATAATTCTGTCTTAGAAAAAGAAATTCCTGAGTATTTGACTGAACTTTCAGCCACACGAATCTTTTCCAGTACTGTCTTCCTAACATTAAAAGCTGTACATATTTCCATCTGGAAGTCTTTTTTACAGAATTTTTGTTTAAACTTTTGTATGCAGTGATGCTTTAAAAACGTAATTGCCCACGATTTGACTGATTTTTTTTCAACCACACACACCTAGTAAATGCACCTGAGGAAGTCAGTTGGTGAAGCAAAGCCCACTTGCCTTAAAGACATCCAGAAGATGTGGTACCCCAAAACAAACAGACAAGAAAAAAGATTCTCTCCATCCTAAGAAATCTGCATTTCCATAGCTTGAAGAGCAGAAGCAATCTTTTAAAACATATCTTTACCTTAGTTCTAAGCAACCATAATTCTTTATAAAACATGAGTATCTAGATGTCACTAAGAGGCAGCCTGACACAGAGGTATGGATGTAGGGCTTATAAGAGGGGCATCTAGACTCCACTACAGACATTGGGAACCTGGGGGCAAATGACTTCACCACTGTGAGGCTGCCTCAGTTTCTCCTCCCCAACCTGCAAAATGGGAATAATAACCCCTCACCTTCAGGATTCAGATAAGAATTAACCAGTATAACCAATGGGGGGGCAGCTGATCTTGGTATAGCAGTTGCAGCAATAGTAACAGAACAAAAGATTCCTGCTGCAGGAAGGGGTGGGGTGTGATTAGTCATGGGAAGTGGATGTCATCTTAGTTAGAAAAGTTTGTATTCTACTGATATTTTCTTACTGAGAGGCGCATTAGGAAAGGGAACCATACTTGTGTGTCTTAAAGCTGTAAGGAATGTGATGTCTGTGAAGGAAACACAACAGAACTGCTGCATATCCACACCAAAGAATCCTATTCTTGAAGCCATGCCTTTCAGTTTATCCTGATGGGTCATGGTTTCACTGAATGTGTCCCTCTCCAGATGACACATCAACAGGGTTGAACTAAATTATCTTCCCTGTTATCGTCTGGTTGCTCAACTGAGTAGGAACATGGAGAAAGACTTGATTTCCAGAGCACACAGTTAGAGGCATCTATCAGCTAACTTGTATGTTGTGCTTTCCACCTTTCTAACTTTACTCTGATGGAGGTCCACAGTGGTCCTAATGTGCAAATTGGTCTTCTGACTTGGGTAAATGGAGGGTGCCCGGATAACTGAAAGCCATCCCCTCAGATAACTGTGCTCTGGAAACCAAGTGGGAATGCGAGTGGTAACTAAAACTGAAATGTTTCTACTTGATATATTATTCTGGTCTAGTGGTTTCAGCTTAACTTTCTTTTTGATGAAATGAAGCCACTAAGTCCCCAAATACCCACTTCACTTGGTATTTTGTGGGCAGAGAATGTGTTGATGTAAGAACTGTAGAGATGGTGTTGCACTAATGTGAAAAGTCCCTGTCACCCCCCGGCCTGGAGTCTGTAAGCCATTTGTCTCAGAGCAGCCACTTTTAGATTATGAGCATCCTGACATGTACCAAGAAAGACTGACTGCTCCCTGGAATTTGGGGTTTGGGAAGGGACACACCACCTGAAGCCACAGGTCAAGAATCTATAGGAAAGACAGCTGTCAGTGTGGTGCAGGAATTGTGTCAGGGGCTTTTAGAGAATTTCCTTACAGTTAAGAAAACGGAATTCTTTTGGATGGGGAGGAATTAGCTGTATAAAAAGCTGCCTGGCTTTTGTTATTTCCATAAGTTATAGTAATGACCAAACTTTGGAGTGTGACAGGCTTGTTATTTGATAAGAAGATGAAAAGGACGTATTAGAGCAGGAATGAATATGGCGTTGATGGTAATGACACCATCGTTATCATTATACTTGCCTGTATTGGTAAATAGTTACAGTCAAATTCTAAGAAAAACATGCATACATCTTGTGGAGGTAGAGAGGGAGGGAGTAATTAGGGGACATCTCGTAAAGGAGGTGGCAGCTGACCCACGATGCAAGGAAGCAAAGCGACTATAATTTTGATTAATCCTAAAATGAATGTGCTTGCTCCTTGCGTCCCCAGCCAGGCTGGTGTAAAAGCCCACTTGTTCTTTTATTATTATTATTTTCTTTTTTGTGGTACGCGGGCCTCTCACTGTTGTGGCCTCTCCCGTTGCGGAGCACAGGCTCCGGATGCGCAGGCTCAGCGGCCATGGCTCACGGGCCCAGCCACTCCGCGGCATGTGGGATCTTCCAGGACCGGGGCACGAACCCGTGTCCCCTGCATCGGCAGGCGGACTCTCAACCGCTGCGCCACCAGGGAAGCCCGCCCACTTGTTCTTTTCACAAGCACTTATATCTCTCTCATTTCCTCTCCAGCCTTAAGGCAGTAATTACTAGCAGCAGGATCAGCTAGTAACTAAATCATTTTGCTGCCTCTCTGCAACTCTTCCTACTTCGGGCACTATTTCTGCTAACTGGACTTTGGTAAACAGCACTTTGATAAATAGTAAGCCCCTGCCTTTCCCCTTTCTTCTTTCTGCATATCCCTAAAATTTTAACACACTTCTTACATCAAGTTGGAAGAGTGCGCTGAAACACCCCTTTTCCAAGTGTCTCCCTCCTATCATACTGCAAACACCCAGAGGGCACAGAGTTGCCCACTGTAGATGGTACATCCACGTTGACAGAAACGAACTGAAATTCCAAATGGAAAAGCTGATGCTTCCTTCCCTTCTATTCACCCCTGTTAGAAATATTTAATCTTTAGCTATCACTTAGTCTCCTCCTTCCAAATATTCTCAGAATTCCACTTATGTTCTGAATGACGCTTCATTTTCTCCAGATATCCTTTAGATTTTCAAGATACTATCCTCCCAACTTTCAGCAACTTTATGGAATTTCCCTGGGTTTTTATGCTTCTCATTTGTACCAGCCTGGTCGGATCCATAAGTATTTACAATTATTTCCTCTTAAATCTGAATTTAGATTCAGAATATGTGAGTCCAAATGGAAGCACTTCCTTTTACTAGATTGGATACATTGGGCAAGATGGTTTGCTTCTCCAAGCCTCAGTCTTCTTTTTGGTAAAATTTGAGTGTTTATATCTCTTGGGCCTATAGAGCTGTCATAAGGACCAAATGAAAGAGGGTTTGTACAATGCTAGGGACATGATAATGTACTATAAGCATGTTAGCTATTATTTTACTGAGACTAAATATATCAACCACATATAACAATAAAATTCCGACCCACAACCTGTGCAGCAACCAGCCACGGAATCCAAACCACAAGCTCTGTAGCAATTGGCTCCAAAGGGTTAGAACTTGGCCAACAATAGTTAGCTCCCCCAATTTTTGTAATCCTTCTCCCCCACTTCCAATTCAGAACTAGCCAGAGAAAGCCAAATAGGATTCCTCCTTTCTAGTTAGCCCACCTTCAACTTCCCTTGCCAGCAACCTCCAATAAAAGCATTTCTAAAAACGTCTCTCATTTTTTTCCACTACACAACTTTTCAATTCTGTTACCTGCCTGCCTTTGAATCTCTGCCAAATGAAGTAATAGTGACTTTGCTAAAGCAAATCTGCATAAATAACCTCTGTTCTCATTTGGGTGGTCTTTGTGTATTTTTATAATACTATAGCGTATATTTAAATTTATTCCTATAAAACTTGACAATACTATATATTTTTTTCTCTCAGAGAAATCCATTCATTGGCTTAATGTTGATATTTATTAAACATCTCCTACATAATAATACTGTGATGGCTCCTCCAGGGTTTCATAGAAGACTAAATTATGTAGAGCCGTAAGTTATGTGGAACCCTGTGGAACACACGGCTTTGCTTGGAAGATACGATACAAAATAAGAAAAAGTAAAGTCAGAAATTCAAGACAGGCTAAAAATAATATGTTTATAAGGTAAAATCAGTGATATAGGCTATAAATGTGCTGATTCCAAAAAGTAGATATCACATATGCTTACCCAGGATCTAGGAAGTCTTCAAGCAGGAAATGTGATTTGAACTGACATTTGTAGGAAAGTTCTAAACTGAAGGTGGCAGCAGGAAGTGAAGATAATCCAGACAGGGAAACATCTATTAGTAATGTCCAAAGCAGGAATGTGCAAAAACCTGATAGGAAAGCGTGTAGTAATTGCAGCAGCAATCTGTTGGGAGATAAACGGGATACAAGAAAGTAGTGGCAATTAAGACCATAAAATCATTCACCAAAATGTGAACTTTATCCTGAGAAGCTCCTGAATGTTTGTGATCAAGGGCATAATATGTGTAGATGTAATTTCAAATTTAGAAGTCTTCCCTCCAGATGTTAACTTCTCAGCATGTGTTGGGAAATACTTCCCCCTACTTGGTTCTACTTAGAATAATTTATGAATAAAAGTATTGCTTTTAACATAACTAACTTTCTAATATTTTAAATTATCAAAGAATTTCTAAATACTGAAATCATGGTCTCTGTTTAATTAAATTTCCTGGGAAAACTCCTTTTAATGCTTGTTTAGTTGAAAAAGCATGCAGAGAGAAAGACTTTGGAGAACATAAAGACATTATGCATATTCACTTCTTATCCATTTTTTATTGGAGTATAGTTAATTTACAATGTTGTGCTAGCTTCAGGTGTACAGCAAAGTGATTCAGTTACTTACACACACACACACACACACACACCACACACATATTCTTTTTCAGATTCTTTTCATTATAGGTTATTACAAGACATTGAGTATAGTTGTCTGTGCTATACAGTAGGTTGTTTTTCTATTTTATACATAGTAGTATGTATATGTTAACCCCAAACTCTTAATTTATCCCTCTCACCTTTTCCCCTCTGGTAACCATAAGTTGGTTTCCTATGTCTGTGAGTCTATTTCTGTTTTGTAAATAAGTTCATTTTTATCAGTTTTTAAGATTCCACGTATAAGTGATATCTTATATTTGTCTTTCTCTGTCTGACTTACTTCACTTAGTATGACAATCTCTAGATCCATCCATGTTGCTGCAAATGGCATGATTTCATCTTTTTTCTTGCTGAGTAATATTCCATTGTGTGTGTGTGTGTGTGTGTGTGTGTGTGTATATATATATATATATATATCACATTTTCTTTATCCATTCATCTGTAGATGGCCATTTAAGTTGCTTCCATGTCTTGGCTATTGTAAATAGTGCTGCAATGAATATTGAGGTGCATGTATTTTTTTTTTATGCTTTGGGACATTTTATTTAAATTGTTTTTAAAGACAGCAATAATTTATGCCATGAACCAAACGAGGGTGCCGATGAGCATCTTCTGAACTGCCTGGTCACTGCCCCGGCCCCTGCGCTCTGCCACTGCTGGGGGCGGCCCTGCCGGGGGTGGGAGGTGGTCAGCTTTGGAACAGTGACAGCAGGGCCGAGGCCAAGACCCAGGCGGGAGGCCAGGAGCAGACACAGAGCCACTGCAAGTGGCCGGGCATTGGGATTTCTTCCCGTTATCACAGTGACCCTGGGGAACCGCGAGGTGACCTGGGGACGTGGCAACCTCGGTCCCTGCACACAGCGATTGCCCTGTCTCTCGTCTCCTCCCCCTACCAATCCCACAATGGTTCGTTTTTTATTGTTTTTTTTTTTTAAATATAATTTTGTAAATGTTCCATAAAAATACTATTATTCCTAGTCAAACACAGATATTGCAATATGAAGGGTAACTGCTCTGTCTTTGCTCTAGAAAATGTGAAAAGGTCATCACATCGGATAACACAGAAGAGTGTGGAAACTTCATGTATCACAAAAGCCAGTACCGAGCACGCAAGGGGGAAGCATTGCCAGGTGCTGGGCCGGGGCCCCCTCCGCACTTCCCTGCTCAGTGCCGGGGCCCCCTCCGCACTTCCCTGCTCAGTGCCGGGGCCTGTGGACATGGCAGGGCCTGAAGGGTCCTCTCTGCAGGGAGGACATCATGGCTTTGAGACACAGACAGTGGCCACACTCCGTCCCAGTGGCCGGGCCCCCGAAGCCACCTGCTCAGCCCGAAGCACCGAAGAGCCGGTGACGATGGGGACGTGGCCTCTCCTCCTGCAGCAGTGAGGCTCCACCTGGCCCTCAACGCACCTTCGCAGGCAGGCCTGGGCCGCAGGAGCTGGCGGGGCCTGTCCCTTGAGGCGGGAGGCCTGGGCCAGTGGCCGCACCTTCAGTTCTCGGAGAGAGACAGGGCCAGGAAGGCCTGGAAGGCAGCCTCCTCGTCGATGCTGTAGTCCACGAAGGTGTCGTAGGAGAACTTGCGCCGGGGGAGCAGGTGCTGCAGGAAGTTGGCGCTCTGGTAGCTTGGGTCGCCCCAGGCCATGGTCGAGCAGATGGGACACACCACGCGGTTGGGGTCACTGTAGTGCTTGTCCATGCAGTGCTTTACCAGCTTCTGCTGGTCCAGGCTGCGGGCGCCACAGCAAGGGCAGGCGAAGGTGGACCTGTTGGGGACGGCGCTAGGGATGGGCTGGGGTGTGCACACCACAGGGACGAGCTTGGGACAGTTAGCCATCTGCTCCTGGACCTTCAGGCAGGAGGCAACGTGCACCCTCATCTTGGCCAGCGTCACCTTCTTACTGCAGCCCTGCAGAGTGCCTTGTAGGATGAAAGCTGCTTCTCCACGTGGGCGGCCTTGTCCACTTTCTTGGGGTCGAAGGGCAGGCGGCACCGTGGGCACAGGGGGGTTGGCACCTGCAGGCATGGCTGGAGGTACTCCCCGCAGAACCTCTAATTCTTGCAGCCAGTGGGATGGCTTCGCCGCTGAACAAGCTGTCCTTACAGGGATGCGAGGAAAGTCGGCCTCCCTGTCCCTTCTACCCACTGGCTCCACTTCTGCCTTCCAGGGCCAGCATGTATCTTTTTGAATTAGAGTTTTCTCGGAATATATGCCCAGGAGTGGGATTGCTGGATCATATGGTAGCTCTATTTTTATTTTTTTTAAGGAACAGCCATACTGTTCTCCATAGTGGCTGTACCAATTTACATTCCCACCAACCGTGTAGGAGGGAGGGTTCCTTTTTCTCCACAGCATTTATTGTTTGTAGACTTTTTGATGTTGGCCATTCTGACTGGTGTGAGGTGATACCTCATTGTAGTTTAGATTTGCATTTCTCCAATAATTACCAATATTGAACATCTTTTCATGTGCCTGTTTGGCCATCTGCATGTCATCTTTGCAGAAAAGCCTATTTAGGTTTTCTCCCCATTTTTTTGATTGGGTTTTTTTGTTTGTTTGTTTGTATTAAGCTGTATGAGCTGTTTGTATATTTTGAAAATTAATCCCTTGTTGGTAACATCATTTGCAAGTATTTTCTCCCAGTCCCTAGGTTGTCTCTTCTTTTTGTTTACTGTTTCCTTTGCTGTACAAAAGCTTTTAACTTTAATTAGGTCCCATTTGTTTATTTTTGTTTTTATTTCCATTACTCTAGGAGACAGATCTAAAAACATATTGCTGCAATGTATGTCAAAGAGTGTTCTGCCTATGTTTTTCTCCAGGACTTTTATAGTATCTGCTCTTACATTTAGGTCTTTAATCCATTTTGGGCTTATTTTTCTATATGTAGTTAGAGAATGTTCTAATGTTATTCTTTTACATGTAGCTGTTCAGTTTTCCCAGCAACACTTATTGAAGAGACTGTCTTTCCTCCATTGTATAGTCTTACCTCCTTTGTCATAGATTAATTGACCATATGTGAGTGAGTTTATTTCAGAGCTTTCTATCCTGTTTCATTGATCTACATGTCTGTTTTTGTGCCAGTACCATACTGTTTTGATTACTGTAGCTTTGTAGTATAGTCTGAAGTCAGGGAATCTGATTCCTCCAGTTCCGTTTTTCTTTCTCAAGACTGTTTTAGTTTTTCTGGGTCTTTTGTGTTTCCATACAAATTAAAAAATTTTCTTGTTTTAGTTCTGTGAAAAATGCCAGACATTATGCATATTCATTTTATTATCAAGTCTTCACTGGGCTTTATTTGTAGGTCCATACTCAGCAAAACTTCCATTAAGAAAAAAAAAAAAAGTCATGAACAACCTAGGAGTAAGACAGGAATAAGGACACAGACCTACTAGAGAATGGACTTGAGGATATGGGGGGGGGGGAAGGGTAAGCTGTGACAAAGTGAGAGAGTGGCATGGACATATATACACTACCAAACGTAAAATAGATAGCTAGTGGGAAGCAGCCGCATAGCACAGGGAGATCAGCTCGGTGCTTTGTGACCACCTAGAGGGGTGGGATAGGAAGGGTGGGAGGGAGGGAGACGCAAGAGGGAAGAGATATGGGGATATATGTATAGCTGATTCACTATGTTATAAAGCAGAAACTAACACACCATTGTAAAGCAATTATACTCCAATAAAGATGTTTAAAAAACAAACAAACAAAAAAAACTAATATGCTGTAAAGTTCTCTGTTGGATAATGATCACAAACTCTAAACAAACAAAAATGATATAGCATGAAAGCTTACAAACAAGCTGAGGTAGAGTTTTGGTTTATAGTGTTTTTGTTATTTTTCTGAAGTAGAAATGCCACCTTTCCAATAACTTTGAAGGTAAATCTTAACTTGCTGGTAAATACACTACGATAACTACTTTCAAGGAAGAAAAATTCAGAGGCAAGAAGGAAAAGGGCATCTTTTGGGGATGCTCACTAGCCCACCAACATCTGAGCACTGAGGTGAGTCCCTTCATGGCCATAATCTTTCCTCATCATCTGGTCTCCACCATCACAGCCAAGTATGTCTCCCAGCCTTACTCTATTAGATGTTAGAATCTTTATTTTGATGCATTTTATCTGTTAAAATTTCTAACATTTATTTTCAAGGTAATCTCATTATATGTTCAAGGTTTGATTTTAGTGGAATATCAAGTGCATGTATCAAACTGCTCTCCAGATATTTAATTTGAGGACTGTAGAAAATCATATGTATTATTGCTATGTCAAACCTATTTTGTTTCCTTTCTCACCTCCCTTTCTGTCTTTCTGAGGCCCAAGCACATACTGAAGATACTCAACTCATTTAATATTTCAAAGTAACATTGGGAGAATGATTCTTTCTGCATCTAATAGGGAGGTGTGTCAAGAAGTAAATGTTGTTTTGGTGTTGAATCAAACTACTGACAACCTCTATATCTAGAACAACCAGAGTTCATAAGTCTTTGGGGTCCCGGAGAAAGGAATCCTTAAAAAAAGGAAACGTTTTCCTTATTGCCCACAGGGATGTATCCTGAGAGTCTAAAATGTTGACCCTAAGTCTGCTCAGGAGATCAGAACAAATTATTTAAACTTGCAAAGTCACTTTGGACGCTCCATGCAACACCCATCCCACAAACGCCTTATGGCTTGAAGCATATGAGTCGAACAAATATATGAATCATTGTACATTCTTCTGGAATCTCCATATGTTCGACTGGCCAAGAGTAAGATTGTTTTCCACTGGATTGTACCATCTTTCCTTGAATTATTAGAGCAAAGCTATAGAGTTTTGCAGTGTATCTTTTCTAATAGTTCTTAAATATCAGTGAGTTGAATATCTCTTCTCCATGGAAAGACAGCTTGGTAGTAGTGAAAAACATACAGAAAAAGCATGGTTGGGGACATAAACTATCCGTATGTCTCAGATACAATAAAATATTTTACATTGAAGAATAATACTTCATAATTAAAACACATTTTTGGTAAAATGATAACAAGTGCACAGATCATATAGAAAAATGTTTTTTAAAGGGGAATAAATGAATAAAACTTAAAGATAGTAATAAAAGAAGAGATTTAAAAGTTGAAAAGATTGAACTACATATTCTCTCAGGTGATCTATAATGAAAAGAGAATAGATGGCATTGCTAATGAGAGGGGAAATGTCCCAGAGTGGAGTGTCAATCACAGCTTAGTCAAAGAGAAGTTCAGAAGTAAAACTTGGCAAATCAGAGGCGGTAAATAGTTCCAGAAACATAAGGCTTTAAAGTGAGACACCAGAGGAGAAAAAGATAAAAGTTGCATAAAAAACAAGCAGGAATATTTACAGATAGAAAATTAGGTATGTATAGAAGGGAGAGTTGAGGAGGAACTTTGAAAACTGGAAGTGATTTTACCTGCAGGTTAACAGGAATTCAACAGCCCAGTAAACTGGTCCTTTTATTATAAATTTCCCTTACATCTGAGGTGCTCATCATATGGTGAAGATAAAAACCAGAATAATATAAACTTAACATCAATGTGCTGACTTGGAGACCAGAGGAAGTCATATTTTCGACTATGAAAAAATGGGAAGTATATGGGACCACAGAATCCTAGGGTTGAAGGCATCTGATGGGTGTCAGTTGCTTGAGTCTCATTTATAAATTATTTTCCAAAAGCTCATTACTTCTAAGGCAGTCCATTCTGGTCAGAATATTCTGTCAGATGTGTCTACCTTGTATTGAGTTGGGGAGTCTCTCCCTGTGCATCCATGACTCATTGGCCTTAACTGTAGGGCCACATAAAAAGACTCAAGCCTTCTACATCAGATCCAGCTACTGTGCTCTTCATCAGGTGGTCTATTCAGGGTAACATAAAGACGAATCTTCTAACCAGGGTTCGTAAGGTATGATTTTAAAACTCTGCTATCAGCATTAGTGTTCTTCTTTGAGCGTACTCCACTTACTTTAAAATTCTTAGTATAAATAATCTGATTAGCCTCCTGGCCACTATTATTTTATGAAGGTGATGTCAATCATTGAGTTTTGCAATGAGCCATATCATACTGTTGACACTTACTGAACTGATTCAAGTTCAACACATGCTGCTACTAAGCCATCTTTACTGGATCCTGGATATATATGAGTAATTTTGTTTTCTTTCAAGTTTGGGACCTTACATTTACATCAGATGATACATTATTTTATTGGTCTGTTGTTCTGTTTGTCAGGACATTTTTAGCTCTTCATTCAGTCACTAGATCACATATCTTGCTCAGTACAGTGTCTGAGCCACCATGTCATTTAATAACTTGATATGTCATTGATATAAAAGTCATTGAAACAGGGCAGAAGACAGAGCACAGCATCAAAGATGTCACTCAGGTTTGGGATTCAAACATTCCTAGGTGTATGATCAACTCAAACACATTTCTTCAGCTTGTCCTCAGTGATAACCTGAGAAAATGTGAAATATTTTTCTACCCCATTTCTCTCATCTGCAAGATTAGTAAGCCCGTATAAAAGTTAAATTAGATAATAGAATATTTTCTTACTGAAATTTTGCATGATCCTAGTGATCATGGCTTTCTTATTTTTTCTCCTCATGTCCTAGGTTATCTTCTTTTAACTATGTGTTTAAAAAATAATGATAAAAGTAAGGGGTTCTCATGATAAAATTTAAAGTCACACAACTATAAAACATAAAAGACTTTCATTGTCTCCAGTGCCCATACACAACTCCCTAGAAGTAACACAGTTAAAAGTTTGGCATATATATTCTCAAACATATTTCATGTTATATTCATATTTATATATACAGATAGAGGAATGGCTATACCCTGTATCTGTGAGTTCGGATATAGATAGAACACATATATGTTTATACCATCCATCTATCGTATGTCTCCTGTTTATGAATGCACCCACCTAACTACCCAACGCTTTCATCCTCTTCAGCTAATGGCCTTTTTTACTCTAAATACACTGATTTATTTTAATGGAATAATTCAAGTTACATTGTAATTTACATCAAGTGTAGGTAACTTCTATTTGCTTTTCCAGATTTATTTGCCACCCTTTTTCACCTTCTTCTGTGTCCTGGGAGGCTGGCATGCATGGACCACATCAACAGACTCCCTTACCCTTTGACTTTCAGTTTGGTTGAACCACAAGAAAGCACCAGCAACACATTGCAGAGAAGGGGAAGAGTCACCCTTCCCTCTCTTAAGGTTTGTCTTGCACTGGCTACCTCCCTTGACCAAAGGTCCTAGCTCCTGTGAAGGTGGCCCTCTCTTCTTGTCTTCTGGGGACCCTCTATCTCTTTCCTCTTTAGGCACAGAGATGATAACTGTGCCTGTTGTTTCTTGCACCATTTCCCCTATGCCTTGCCAACACCTTGCCAACACATATTTAAATTGTTCCTTCATCAAATTGAATGGGCGATCTGTTTCTGACAAGCATTCTGATAGATATATTTATTGACGATTTTTAGATTCTTTACAATATTTTACTACTGCAAAAAATTTCAGTGAGATATGTTTTACACATATCGGTGCACAATTTAGTTAGTGTAGGAAATGTTCTAATTTAGTTAGTGTAGGAAATGTTCTATGATCCTCTACTTTTTTACAATTTCCAGATATTTCCAAATTTACCATAAAAAAGGTATACATTTGGACTTACAATGATACCGTGTGAGAGTCTGTGGGAGTGTAAACTGAGTTCCCTGTACAGTATGCAATCCACCTGAAGTATTTAATAATTCATTCTAGAATTTTCCCTTAGTTTGAACTAGAAATCACTGATTACTGTTTTCAGAAACCATTTCTGATGTTTTAGGAAACAACTGGAAAACTCTACTTCTCAGCATTCATTTCTCTCTCCTCTTCCCAGGATCCTTCCACAATATCTGATAGTAGGTTTGACTTCATGCCTGAATCCCTTAGTCCGGGGCTGGAACCCACCTGCAGCATTAATGAAAAATCTGGAGTGTTTACTAAACCTCTTTAACTTGGAGGGATTCAACTTCAAACTCAGTCTTTCTTTCACTAGGAAGCTGTTAATATCCTTGTTCAAGACTTTCAGTTCTAGTTATTGTTTTCCCTCTGGGCTCCCTGGAGCCTCCCAGCCCATAAGTCCATCAAGGATGGGTGGAGAGTTTGAAAAAACATTTTTTGGGTTTTCTCTCTGTGGCCCTGCCTTCTGAGATACTGCCTTCCTAGTTTTCCAGGCTTGGAGACAGTCCTGAAATCCAATAAGTTATGACTTTGTACTTGAGTATTATCTTTGGCTTGCTGTGGGGACTGGGGAGTGCCCCAAGGGAAAATCAATATGGATCCTTCAAGGGTCATATGCTCTCTAGCTCCTGCGAACATTAAGTTCCTTAACCAGTTCCTTTTAAATATTTTGTTCAGAGTTTATTAGCATTAGTAGTATAGTAAGCCACTCTACCATTACCAGAAACCAGAACTTGGTATATGACCTTTTAACTCTTAGGAGTCAAGTAAAAGCCTGGGTGTTTGTATGCAACTATTTTTGCTAAATTTTACTAAGTGAGGAAACCAGTGATACTCAAGAGTTAAAACTTTGAGATAAGAGGGTTCCTATTTTATCATCTGTGACAATAATGGAAATTCAAGGCTTAAAACCCAGATCATTTTGTTACTAAGTGTATATATTAGTCTTAGAATTATAATAAACTTTAAATTTTATTTTATCATTCCAGTTTCTCTCAGAAATTCTTACATAAAACAAAAAATGTTGTAATAGCTTTATAGAAGTTAATTGAATGGTTTCAGAAATGACTAAAACCTTACACTCTGGTCTTGTGTATTTCGGGGAGAATACTGGCCTTGAGTTCAGAGGCATGTGAGGCTCTCTACACTCAGCACATTAATCGCTGAAAGTGATTAATATGAGAAAGGCTGTACTTTTCCATTAACTCACATTCCTCATTTACCTTTATTGTTATCTAAGAAGAAAAGCTTTATTAAAATAAATTTGGTAGTTTAAAGAATAATAGAGAAGGTACTTAATTTAATGAAGAGAGAAACTGCTTTTAGCACACTTTTGCGGTTTGGAAGCACACACTTAAAATCCAGCAGTTGAAAGACTAATTAGAATTCATTCTTATCTTTTTACTAAAGCATGAACCATCACGTAAGCATGGTTCAGGATCTTTTTAGCTTATCTCTAGCTTTGGCTTTTAGCATTTTCAAGTTGCTTTTCCTCCTGTGCACGTCCATTGCTGCTACTAACATCACAGCTTGTGATTATTAGTTTACACATCTGTACCCTCTGATCGCCTCTGTTTTACTCAGCTTCATGGTCGCTGTACCCAGCATGGTGCCTTAGATGTGGTAGGTACAGAATGAAATTTAATTGTAAGTAAATTTATTTTGAATGACTACATAAATAGAAAGAGTATGATGTTAAAACTTTATGATCAGGAGAAGTAACAACTGACACTGCAGAAATACAAAAGATCATGAGAGATTACTACAAGCAACTCTATGCCAATAAAATGGACAACCTGGAAGAAATGGACAAATTCTTAGAAATGCCCAACCTGCCAAGACTGAATCAGGAAGAAATAGAAAATATGAACAGACCAATCACAAGCACTGAAATTGAAACTGTGATTAAAAATCTTCCAACAAACAAAAGCCCAGGACCAGATGGCTTCACAGGCGATTTCTATCAAACATTTAGAGAACAGCTAACACCTATCCTTCTCAAACTCTTCCAAAATATAGCAGAGGGAGGAACACTCCCAAATTCCTTCTACGAGGCCACCATCACCTTGATACCAAAACCAGACAAGGATGTCACAAAGTCAGAAAAGTACAGGCCAATATCACTGATGAACATAGATGCAAAAATCCTCAACAAAATACTAGCAAACAGAATGCAACAGCACATTAAAAGGATCATACACCATGATCAAGTGGGGTTTATTCCAGGAATGCAAGGATTCTTCAATATATGCAAATCAACCAACGTGATACACCATATTAACAAATTGAAGGAGAAAAACCATATGATCCTCTCAATAGATGCAGAGAAAACTTTCGACAAAATTCAACACCCGTTTATGATAAAAACCCTGCAGAAAGCAGGCATAGAGGGAACTTTCCTCAACATAATAAAGGCCATATATGACAAACGCACAGCCAACATCATCCTCAATGGTGAAAAACTGAAAGCATTTCCACTAATATCAGGAACAAGACAAGGTTGCCAACTCTCACGACTCTTATTCAACATAGTTTTGGAAGTTTTAGCCACAGCAATCAGAGAAGAAAAGGAAATAAAAGGAATCCAAATCAGAAACGAAGAAGTAAAGCTGTCACTGTTTGCAGATGACATGATACTATACATAGAGAATCCTAAAGATGCCACCAGAAAACTACTAGAGCTAATCAATGAATTTAGTCAAGTAGCAGGATACAAAATTAATGCACAGAAATCTCTTGCATTCCTATACACTAATGATGAAAAATCTGAAAGTGAAATTAAGAAAACACTCCCATTTACCACTGCAACAAAAGGAGTAAAATATCTAGGAATAAACCTACCTAAGGAGACAAAAGACCTGTATGCAGAAAATTATAAGATATTGGTGAAAGAAATTAAAGATGATACCAACAGATGGAGAGATATACCATGTTCTTGGATTGGAAGAATCAACATTGTGAAAGTGACTCTACTACCCAAAGCAATCTACAGATTCAATGCAATCCCTATCAAACTACCACTGGCATTTTTCACAGAACTACAACAAAAAATGTCAGTTTGTATGGAAACACAAAAGACCCCGAATAGCCAAACCAATCTTGAGAACGAAAAACGGAGCTGGAGGAATCAGGCTCCCTGACATCAGACTATATTACAAAGCTACAGTAATCAAGACAGTATGGTACTGGAACAAAAAAAGATAGATCAATGGAACAGGATAGAAAGCCCAGAGATAAACCCACACACATATGGTCACCTTATCTTTGATAAAGGAGGCAGGAATGTACAGTGGAGAAAGGACAGCCTCTTCAATAAGTGGTGCTGGGAATACTGGACAGCTACATGTAAAAGTATGAGATTAGATCACTCGCTAACCCCATACACAAAAATAAGCTCAAAATGGATTAAAGACCTAAATGTAAGGCCAGAAACTACAAAACTCTTAGAGGAAAACATAGGCAGAACACTCTATGACATAAATCACAGCAAGATTCTTTTTCACCCACCTCCTAGAGAAATGGAAATAAAAACAAAAATAAACAAATGGGACCTAATGAAACTTCAAAGCTTTTGCACAGCAAAGGAAACCATAAACAAGATGAAAAGACTACCCTCAGAATGGGAGAAAATATTTGCAAATGAAGCAACTGACAAAGGATTAATCTCCAAAATTTACAAGCAGCTCATGCAGCTCAATAACAAAAAAACAAACAACCCAATCCAAAAATGGGCAGAAGACCTAAATAGACATTTCTCCAAAGAAGATATAGAGACTGCCAACAAACACATGAAGGAATGCTCAACATCATTAATCATTAGAGAAATGCAAATCAAAACTACAATGAGGTATCATCTCACACCAGTCAGAATGGCCATCATCAAAAAATCTAGAAACAATAAATGCTGGAGAGGGTATGGAGAAAAGGGAACACTCTTGCACTGCTGGTGGGAATGTGAATTGGTACAGCCACTATGGAGAACAGTATGGAGGTTCCTTAAAAAACTACAAATAGAACTACCATATGACCCAGCAATCCCACTACTGGGCATATACCCTGAGAAAACCATAATTCAAAAAGCGTCATGTACCACAGTGGTCATTGCAGCTCTATTTACAATAGCCAGGACAATGTTCATTGCAGCTCTATTTACGATAGCCAGGACATGGAAGCAACCTAAGTGTCCATCAACAGATGAATGTTTAAAGAAGATGTGTCACATATATACAATGGAATATTACTCAGCCATAAAAAGAAACGACATTGAGCTATTTGTAATGAGGTGGATAGACCTAGAGTGTGTCATACAGGGTGAAGTAAGTCAGAAAGAGAAAAACAAATACCGTATGCTAACACATATATATGGAATTTAAGAAAAAATGTCATGAAGAACCTAGGGGTAAAACAGGAATAAAGACACAGACCTACTAGAGAACGATCTTGAGGATATGGGGAGGGGGAAGCGTGAGCTGTGACAAAGCGAGAGAGAGGCATGGACATATATACACTACCAAAGGTAAGGTAGATAGCTAGTGGGAAGCAGCCGCATAGCACAGGGAGATCAGCTCGGTGCTTTGTGACTGCCTGGAGGGGTGGGATAGGGAGGGTGGGAGGGAGGGAGACGCAAGAGGGAAGAGATATGGGAACATATGTATAACTGATTCACTTTGTTATAAAGCAGAAACTAACACACCATTGTAAAGCAATTATACCCCAATAAAGATGTTTTAAAAAATTAAATTAGAAAAAAAACCTTTATGATCAAGATTTTTATTGTTTCATACTGGTATTCTACAATTATTCTGACCGACTGATATTTTTCTAAATATTTTAAAAGCAACTTATTAAGTAAATTTGATTATACCAAAAGTTTGGAGAAATCTGACATTATAGAAGGTAAGCTACAGGAGTTTTGTAAATTTCATGGGAGGTCGGAAGTGAAGTTAGGATTTTACCTGAAACTTACTCTCCATCCCTCTTTCATTGCTCTCCATTAGCTTAGTGATTCTGTCAAGTTCAGGAGTGTAGTACGAGGCCCCGCCACCTCAGAAAACTGATTTGCTGGCTCAATTCAGGCACAAGGACTAAACTTACATTCTGTAAAACGTCAGAATGGCAGTTTACAAGATCTAAACTCCCACAGAAACTAGCTACTCTTCCCAAGTTCTATTTTATGCATTCTTTTTGCATTATGGTATATCAAATTAGTATCTGAAATTTATTTTCTGGTAATCAAATGTAAAAAGGAGTTAACATCAGCTACAACAATGATAATAATGCTAATAAATATAAAATAATAAATAACAACTACCATTTATAGAGCAGGTACCATAGACCAACCTCTTTTCTATATGCCATGGTTCAATGTTTTACATTAATCTAAGATTCCCGAACATATTTATTTATACATTAAGAATATACAAATTATCATAACAAGACAAATTCAGATCCTTGTACTAAGATCTATTGGATCTCCTTGTAACAGCACTGTAACTCAGAAATCTTATTTTAGTTATACTCACACACATTGAAATACACATGAAATTCACAAGTAGTTAAAGATCTACTACTGAAAAATATGCCAGACCCAGATTATTTTATAGAAGAGTTCTAACAACCTTTTTTTTTTTTTTTTGCAGTACACGTGCCTCTCACTGCTGTGGCCTCTCCCACCGCGGAGCACAGGCTCCGGACGCGCAGGCTTAGCGGCCATGGCTCACGGGCCCAGCTGCTCCGCGGTATGTAGGATCCTCCCGGACCGGGGCACGAACCCGTGTCCCCTGCATCGGCAGGCGGACTCTCAACCACTGCGGCACCAGGGAAGCCCTAACAACCTGTATTTTTAAACTACATAGAGTACAGAAAAATATAGAACATTTTGTTTATTTGATGTATTTTAAGATAAGTTATTTTAATATTCAGAAATTATAGAAATATAATGGACAACCAATATTCACCACTCAGATTAGACAAACATAAAACAGGTTGTTTTGTTTCTGATCTTTAAGAAATAAACCTTTATAGCTTTCTTTTACCCCTTCATATCTCATGTCTTTCTTTCCTTGTCCCTACATGTTTATGTAGTGTTACTTCACATGAATGCAACAATATACAATAAATTAAAAATTTTTTTCAACAGCAGAATCATTCATTTATTATTCTACAGCTTGCCTTTCATTCATTTAACATTCTGACTTTGATTTTCATTCATGTGATAGATGTAGATCCAACATACTTATTTTAAATGCTACATAAAATAACCTACAATTATATTGTTATATATGCCAGATGTATGTCATATTAACTGTATATAATCTTACAATAAACCAGTGAGGTCTACATTACTATTATAATTACCATGAAGAAAATGAGAGAAAGAGATTAAGTGAATTCTTCAAGGTTATACAGTCAGTCAGATGGAAACCAGGATTTGAATCCAGCCATCTGGTTTCATTTTCTGTGCTCATAGCCACTTTGCAACACCATCGCGCACTGCTACACTTTCCATTGTTTCACTATAATGTAACATTTCCTTGAGCTTTTTACTTTTTAACATAAAAAGCATAATTTTTAGATTTAATAGTTACGCTTGTCATATATACATACATATGTATACATGTTTGTACATACACATCCTCATATATACACACATTCACCATATATATACCATATAGCATATTAATTGTGTACCATGCAGTATTTTAAGTGCTATGCCTATATTAACTCACTTAATCCTCATAAAAATACCATAGCATACATTATCCTCATTTTATAGATGAGAAATACAGAATCAGAAATGTTAAGTAAATTGCCCGAGCTTACATAGCTAATAATTAGCCGAACCCAGATTCATACCCAGCAATCCAGCTAGAGAATATCTGCTCTTAACCACATCCCATTCATTTTCTCTGGTTTTATGTATCTCTAGGTGGTCAACTATTACTCTCTGCTCTTATTCTTGAATATATCTTTAGCTGAATATATTACAGGTGATAGTTATTTTCTCTCAGCACTTAGAATATTTTATTCTAAGTTCTGGAATATAGCAATGCAAATGAAATACCATTGTCCATCTACTTGTCCTTCATTTTTAGGTAATCTCTTTTCTCTATGCTAGCTTTTAAGATTATTTTTCCTTGGCTTTCATGTCTTTTAGTTTCAATATGAAGTATCCAAGATGTGTGGGTTTGAAATTCTTGAAGTTTTAGTTCTGGAGAATTCATATATAGTATATATTTGAAAGTAGTTTCTCTGCCATTATTATGCATATATATTATATACACATAATATATAAAAAATACATGACATTGTTACACTATATAATATTATATATACTATAGTATACCTTATTCCATATGTATATATCATGTGACATGTATATATTGTATACATATGTATTACAAGAGTACACTTTACATTTATACATATATTTTAGCTTATCTTTAAAATGTTTTTGAACATATTTATTTTTTATAGGATTTTTTAATAAGTTCCTTTTATATCTAACAGCTGCTGTTGCATTGATTCCTGTATTTCTATTTATATATATTTAAAGATATTCTTTCCTTCATTTTCTTTTTTGTTTGTTTTGGGAAAAGGAAGAAATCCTAAATGAAAAAAGTTATTTTCAAATTGATCTAAGGTTTTAATCCATCTAGAGTGATAAAACATTGTTCACTCTTCCTTTGTACTTGTTTTTTGAAGGCATTTTGGAGTTTCTCTTGGAAGGTTCACCTGGAATGTGGGGTACTGCATGGGCTCCCAATAAGGAATATTAGGATGAAATAAGGCAGTAAGTGTAAGTCACTAAAGGCAGTTCTGGACACATAAGCTTTTAATAAGCATTGGAACTTCCTATTATATCTGCTGTTTAGCATTTCTTTGTTGCCTTCATCTGACCCCTATATCTCATTCTAGACCCTCTTGTTATACTGGTGAGTTGATGTAGGCTCTGGCTGTAAGGTGATTAATTAATGTCTCCCTTGGAATGCACCTTTACAGACACCTGAGACCCAGGCAAAAAACAGCCCCAGCTCTTTTCAGCCTCTTCCTATTTGCATCATAGCTCTGGTTTCAAATAGTGAGTACATCTCATTCCCTGCCTCATGTGGTCACTTTTAGTCTTTTACTTCATAAACTCTCTTCTCCCTGACCCTATTTCCAGACTCATAGCTCAGCAGGCCCACAGTTTTTGCAGGACTTTCTACTTTGTCTTCCATTTACACTTTGGGTACACTGAAATGCTTACCTCATTAACTTTCTCCATCCTTGTTATGTGACTGGAACTGAGAGATCAGGGGACAACCCAAGCATGAACTTTCAATACAATATTGATTAAAATCTTATCAATTTTACAAGTTCTACTTGTAAACTTTATTTTACAAGTTCTACTTACTTTTATTTATTTATTTGTTTGTTTATTTTTGGCTGCATTGGGCCTTCATTGCTGCACACGAGTTTTCTCTAGTTGAAGGTGAGCGCGGACTACTCTTCATTGCAGTGCGCGGGCTTCTCATTGTGGTGGTTTCTCTTGTTGTGCAGCACGAGCTCTAGGCACGTGGACTTCAATAGTTGTGACACTCAGGCTCAGTAGTTGTGGCGCACGGGCTTAGTTGCTCCACGCAATGTGGGATCTTCCCGGACCAGGGCTCAAACTCGTGTCCTCTGCATTGGCAGGCAGATTCTTAACCACTGCGTCACCAGGGAAGTCCTCTACTTACTTTTAAAACATAGCCTTCTATTCCATTCCACTGAAAATAGTCTCCAATACCTTGGTATTCAGTTTTAGGTAGATCATTTAAATAAAAACATGTACTTTTAATTAATTCACTTTACTTGAATCTAGAATCCATTAGGCAACATGGTATTAAATTTCCTGTTTATAAGAATGATAGTTCTATTTGCATTCTTATTTTATTGAGTTTTTATCTAGTAAATGATTTCTTTGCACTAATTTCAAGGCTATATATTTGCCATTTTTAAAGCAAGACCACTAAATATCTTCCTTTTATATCTGAGGAAAGTTTGATTTGAATCCACAAGTACCTCCTTAATTATTATGAAAACATTTTCATGACAATGAAATTCTGAACATTAGCTTTATTGAAGTGCAGTATATCAGAGGGAAATATGTATTAATTATCAAAATAAAGTATTTTATCTTTTTGTTTATTTATGTAATTATGACAGGGGAGATAGAAAAGAAGAGGGCATTTTCCTTCTATTGTGTAGCATTCCTATAGATTTTACACTGGTCATTTGGTAATTCCAACATCTGACTCACATGAGCAGCTTTCTGATTAGGATGATTCTGGAGCTGGAATATTTTTAGGATAAAAGAAAATCTGTTTATATTTCAAGTAAAACTACATATGACCTTTATTCAGTGCAAATATTGCCTCATTCTTTAAAAATCCTAACCCACACAGAAGTCTAGATCACTTGTAGGCTCTGCAAGGAAGTGGAAAACACACCTTTTCTGGCTTGAGATTGTCATCAACTTGGTTTCCACCAGGCATTAGAGGGATCTACGATAGTAAAGTATATCCTTAGGTCTAGTGTACTGCTCTGCACCTCATGGACACCAGTAAATACATGTAACTGGAATGACTACATGTGATTTTCAATAGTCCCCAGAGAGGAAAGGAATTTTTTTCTATTTCATTCTTTATCATTGGTATGGTCAGGAAGTATTTTGTTGCCAAGACATAATCATTTTTCTCCTGGTGACTTTAGCAAAACATCACCCAGTCCAATTAAAAAGCTGTTCTTTTCCTGTTAGTTTAAGAAGTCAGCACCCACGCTTCACTGTGGTATCCAGCCCTCCGTTATTAACAGTTCTCTTGGCATCTTATTAAATTGGAAAGGGTTTCAGACCAAGATTAAATGGCATGTATGAATCTCTTTATATTATTTGAAACATATATTCTGTCCACATAAACTGCTATTTCCATTATCTTAATTTTGTATAGCACAATGAATTATATGAATTATTTTTCCAGGCCCTCAGAGGGGGTCATTTTCCACAAAGGAAGTAGCCACATAATAAAAAGGTCAAAGCTAAATCACAAAAGAAAAAGTCTCTAATCATAAAAAACCCATTTTTTTGGAGGAAGATGAAGCAGATCAGTCATCAGCTACTTTTTATCACAATCTAAGACATGTGCAGTAATAAATAAATACATTCTCAATTTCACACGATAGATTCTCTCCACCCAGGAGTATGACTGTGGTACTCATATTTAGAAAGGGATTATTCTTTTCTTTAAAAAAAAACTATTGAGGTATAATTTACATATAATAAAATGCATATTGATGAGTTTTGACAAATACATACATGCGCACACACACACACTGATGTGACAGTAATATAGAGAATGTTTTTATCACCCTCAAATATGCTTTCAGATCAATACAGGAAGCCCCCAGCCTCCATCCTGGGCTCCAGGCAATTGCTAATACGCTTACTGTCTATCACTAGAGGTTGGAACAATGTCTCCTCGACTTTCACACAAATGGGTCTATATGGTATGTATCCTTTTATGTCTGGCTTGTTTCACATTTTAAAAACTTTTTAAAAAATAAATGTTTTATTTTAGGATAATTTTAGATTTACAGAAAAATTGCAAAGATGGTACAGAGAGTTTTTCCTATCCTTAAAATCTTATATTAATACATAACTAATGTAACTAATGTGCTGCATTTGTCACAACCAATGAACAAATATTGGTACATTAGTATTCACTTAAATCATGGTTTATGCCAATTTCCTTCCTTTGTAAACTAACGTCCTTTTTCCTGTTCCAGGATCTCCTTTTTCCTGTTCCAGGATCCCATCCAGGATATCGCATTACATTGAGTCATTGCGTTTAGTTGTCGTGTCTCCTTAGCTCCTCGTGGCTGTGCCAGTTTCTCAGATTGTCCTTGTTTCTGATGACCTTGAAGGATTTGAAGAGTACTCCTCAGCTCTGTTGTAGAATGTCTTTTAATTGGGATTTGAGTGATGCTTTTTCTTATGATTACACTGTGGTTAGGAGGACGACCACAGAGGTAAAGTGTCAGTCACATCACATTCAATCAACATGACCTTCACTATTGACATTCACTTTAATCACCTGGCGGAGGCAGTGCATGGTCAGGTTTCTCCATTGTAAAGTGACTCCCCCCACCCCACTTCCAAGCTGCCTTCTTTGGGAGAAGTCACCATCTGTAAGCCACACTTAGAGTGGGGAGTCATGCACCACTTCCTTAAGTGTGGATTACCAACCATAAGTCATTTGTCTGCTCTCCCCCATTTATTTCCTTAATAAGTCATTTATTTATATCAGTATGAACTCATGCAAATTTATTTTAAAATTTGAGTTACATTACAATACTATGTGTATTAATTTTATTCCAGCTTTGGCCATTCAGAGCTCTTTCAATTGGCTCCTCTGCTACGGTTTTGGATCTGCCTTTTTACCAATAAATACATACATACCCTTGATAGAATGTAATGGGAATGACACATTACCCCTGTAGTGTCCTCCCCAAACCCATAACCACAATCTAATCATGAGAAAAATTGGAGAATGGTATTAGAAACCAAGAGCTAGGTATGCTCATTGTTATTGAGGTATCATCACTTCCAGGCCTTCCAAATCGAAGAACAAAGTTGTTACCAACCCTTATATATACTCATATATATGTAAATATTTCTATGTTATCTATCCGTCTCTGTATTGAACTGTATATAGATTCATAAGATGTCTCCAACTCTAATCCATTACCACATGGATAATTCTAGCCATCTCCCCTTGTTTATCTGTAAACTCCCACTCCAGCAGTGAGAATATTAATTGATCAATTCCAGTATGCATATATACTGAAGTATTTCAGAATTGTTATCTTGCGGTCCTGGGAAAACAACATTATCACCCAGAGTACGTTGTTATGTATAGTTTTCCTTTAGCCTTGAAAGTATCCACTGACTTCCAAACTTAATTAGGTCAGCACTTTTGTCCCTTACCTCCTTCAGTGAAGTTGTTCATACATTTGTAATACAGAGTTTGAGTTACTGGTATGTGTGAAGTACCATTAACTGAGACTGGAAAAATCTAGGAGAGGAGAAGGGTTTTTTGGCAAATCAAGTGTTACAATTTTATGTATAAGTTGAAAATACTTATTAGAGATCAAGGGGAAATGTCAAGTAGACTGTCAAAAATTGATGTCAACCATTTGGTATGTGAATTTAAAATATTTTCCCTGAATTAAGGTCCATCATTTGATTTTGATTATGATATGATTATATAATTACATATTTACATTTTATAATTAAACATATATTAATATATATTACATATTTTATATGGAAATGAAAATATATTTTCTTTATATCTATTCCTTCTAGTTGACATTTTAAAATTAAAATTAAGATGTGCTCTGGGTGCTTTAAAAATAGCAGAAAAATTTTGAATGCCGTTTGCATTGCAATCATTGTGTTTTCTGTCTATGATGAAATTATGCTTCAAGTAGTTAAGATCCAGTAAGTCCATATACAAAAGTGGGGGGGCTAAACTGGGAGATTGAGATTGACATATACACACAATTATATGTAAAATAGATAACTAATAAGGACCTGCTGTATAGCACAGGGAACTCTATTCAATACTCTGTAATGATCTATATGGGAATAGAATCTAAAAATGAGTGGATATATGTATGTGGATAACTGAATCACTTTGCTGCACAGAAGAAACTAACACAACATTGTAAATAAACTATACTCCAATAAAAATTAATTAAAAAAATGAAGTTCAAGAACGGCCTGAGAGGACAAAATTGTCCCTACTGCAATCACCATTTGAATGGAAGGATCCTTGATCAGGTACTTCTATTTAAATATATCCTCAATTATCTAAAGTGAAGAAGAAAACGATCTTTTTTTTTTAATATCTTTATTGGAGTATAATTGCTTTACAATGGTGTGTTAGTTTCTGCTGTATAACAAAGTGAACCAGTTATGCATATATATATATCCCCATATCTCTTCCCTCTTGTGTCTCCCTCCCTCCCACCCTCTAGGTGGTCACAAAGCACCGAGCTGATCTCCCTGTGCTATGCAGCTGCTTCCCACTAGCTATCTGTTTTATGTTTGGTAGTGTATATATGTCCATGCCACTCTCTCACTTTGTCCCAGCTTACCCTTCCCCCTCCCCATGTCCTCAAGTCCATTCTCTAGTAGGTCTGTGTCTTTATTCCCATCTTGCCCCTAGGTTTTTCATGACCAATTTTTTTTTTTTAAGATTCCATATATATGTGTTAGCATATGGTATTTGTTTTTCTCTTTCTGACTTACTTCACTCTGTATGACAGACTCTGGATCCATCCACCTCACTACAAATAATTCAATTTCGTTTCTTTTTATGGCTGAGTAATATTCCATTGTATATATGTGCCCCATCTTCTTTATCCATTCATCTGTCGATGGACACTTAGGTTGCTTCCATGTCCTGGCTATTGTAAATAGAGCTGTAACAAACATTGTGGTACATGACTCTTTCTGAATTATGGTTTTCTCAGGGTATATGCCCAGTAGTGGGACCATCTCCAGCAAAAATATGGAATGCTTCACAAATTTGCGTGTCATCCTTGCACAGGGGCCATACTAATCTTCTCTGTATCACTCCAATTTTAGTATATCTGCTGCTGCTGACGTGAGCACGAAAATGATCATTTTTGAATAACTTCATCTTACATCTCAAATGACTTTTTGAATGAACTTAAACATGTCAGACATATAAAAAAATAAATTAAATAGATGTATTTACATTTTGGTATCAGACATATTTTCTTTGGGATGATTTATTTTATAAAGATTTATTTTGTATATAAAATATACCTGATTTGGTGTTGAGTTCTTTCTTTTCCAGTAGCATTTCAAGTATCATAATCATCAGTACACATACAAGATATCTGAAGGGATTGTTATCTCTCCTTTCCATTATAAATGTACCACTTAGTCTACTGGCATATCACTTAATTGACTTAAAGCTCCATTTTTCAGAATATTAAACTTATAAAAAAATAGTTTGTCAAAAGTACAATATGTGGAAAACGGGTTAAAATCACCTGAATATATGACAAAATAAAACTGAGCTAATCCCTCACACATCGTTACCTTTTAATCAGTGGTGATAATCTTGACATCACTAGCTTAGCACTTTCATGGAAAAGATGAGTCAGAAATGCTCACAAAGGAGAAAATATGCAAGGGTGAAGGAAAAACTCTTTTTTTTTCTTTGTTTTTTTTTTTTTTTTTTAACGTACAGAATCTATGACAGGGAATACAGGAGTGCTGTGTACAGTTTTACCATGGATTTCTCATCCAGAAAGAAGCAGAAGGAAATTTGAAGGGAAGCTCTGTTTACATAATGACTAGTTGTGATATTTTGTTAGTAAGTAAACTCCAATTGGTATTTTTCCAACAGACACAGTAGGTAGGCAAAGTTAAGCTTCTCTATTAAGTATGCATACTTTCAAATCAATGTGAATATGCTTAATTTATCAAGAGTTGCTCTTGTTACTGTCAGCAAGTACAAAGCTAGCTAAATTAATACTGTACTAATTTTCTTTTGTGCTTTATCTATTACAGCTGTTTTGCTTCTCATAATTTCAAACTACATCATCATGGATTATATTTTGTTTCAAGGAACTGCAGAACCTCAGCTAAAACAGGCATAAAATAAGGGTATTATAGGTAAACATTAAATGTATTTCTTAGGGGTTTGGTCCAATTTTCCTAATAGCTATAAGTAAGGATTTTATGAAGATTATACCTTTGGGGGGGAGGGGATCACAATATATATACTATAAACAAGAAGAAAAGGCTTTATTTTCACCTATTTCTAAAGGCTTAAACTTGGGCTCTTCCATAAGAAACTCAGAGTGTGAATCAATCTCACAGAACTCAATGTCATTTTAAAAATACTGAAAGGAGAAAATTGCCAATATGACTTTTCCCTAAACATCCTCATCCCACTTACAAATACACACAAACAGCACACATATTTTGCACATGCGTACACCTGACCATGAGAGACCATCTGATGCTAAATGTGGTGACTGAGCTTTCATATTAAAGAGACACAAGGATCTTTTTCATCAGAACAGTGGCTGCTTCATCTGAGGAGGATATGGTTTACCAATGAGTTGAAACTATTAATTAATATTTGTGAAAAGAAAATAATTATATTGCTTATTATAAATGATAAAATTAAGGGTTTTAATGCCAGAAAGGTTATCAAGATAAATACATTAAAGTTGAATTTCTTTACGTGATTCACCATAGGGGAACTATAAAAAAAATTGTAGGACACTTTTTATCCAGTCCAAGAAAGTGATGGCTATAAAAACTGCTGAAATGCTCATAATAAGATGCTAAATTAAAACACCGTTTTCGCTTAGATCTCAATTCTGTAAAATTATAAGTGTTTTAAAAAGACTAAAATGCTGAGTAGTTGTCTCTGGGAGCCGAGGTTACAGGTGATTTGTACTTTCTCTTTATACTTTCCTGAGTTTTTCAAGCTTTTAAAAAGTCAGACAGCAATGTTTTAATAATCAGTGAACCACATTCATTATTTTAATAGCTTTATCAAATGAAATTCTCTTGCTCACACATTATGCTGGCTCAAATAAGTATGTCCTAAAAGTGAGTCCCTGTCCGTGGAGGTCCTGACAACCACAGAGAAATTCTGCTCATGGTTTAAAAATAACCCCAGGAAATTACCTCCAACTTACAAACAACACAGTCTCGTGTTCTCTTTGCTCTAACTTATAAAGCAAATCTGGCCTGGGACTCAACAGGCTATTTTAGTTAATACTGTTTTCATTCTGGCAATAGTCCCTACTTCCGTTAAATTCAGAGCAGTTGTTATGTTCAAAAACTGAAGAGGAAGGTAGGTGTGAGGGTTTTGGCCCCAAAGAGGATTTTTGTTTCCTCTGAGATGTTGTGAGCACTCTCATTCCTCACCTGGCAAGCAAAACGGCATTGGGCCTGCTGTCATTCTATAGCCCAAATCATAGTGATGAATGTTGTGTCCTTAGGATCAAGGGCAGAGTGAAGCTGTGTTGGAAGAGAAATCAACCCTGACAAAAATACAGCCCCATGAAGGAAACGTGCTGTACAGAACTAGATCCGTCTTTGAGTTGGAGCTATCATAAGATATACCTGTACACCTTTTCTTCTTTATCCAATCATTTGTTGATGGATGCACAGGCTCCTTCCGTATCTTGGCAATTGTAAATAATGCTGCTATGAATATTGGTGAGCGTGTGTCTTTTCAAATTAGTGTATTCATTTTCTTCAGATATATACCCAGGAGTATATGCGCTGGATAATATGGTAGTTCTGTTTTTTAGTTTTTTGAGGAAACTCCGTACTATTTTCCACAGTGGTTGTATCAATTTATATTCCTACCAACACTGTACTAGGGCTGCCTTTTCTGCACATCCTCACCAACATTTATTTGTGAGCTTTTTGACGATAGCCATTCTGACAGGTACGTGATGATATCTCATTGTGGTTTGTATTTGCATTGCTCTGATGATTAACTATGTTGGGCATCTTTTCATGTATTTGTTTGCCATCTGCTTGTCTTCCTTAGGAAAAATGTCTTTTCAGGTCTTCTGCCCATTTTGTATCGGGTTTTTTTTGTTGTTGTTCTTTGTTTGTTTTTGGACATTGAGTTTTATGAGTTGTTTATATACTTTGGATATTAACCCCTTATCAGTCATATCATTTGCAAATATTTTCTCCAATTCATAGGCTGTCTTTTCATTTTGCTGATGGTTTCTTTTGCTGCAAAAACGTGTTTAATTAGATCTGATTTGTTTACTTTTTCCTTTTTTTCCCCTTTGCCTTTGGAGACAGATTCCACCAAAATATTGCTAAGATTTATGCCAAAGAGTGGCCTGTGTACCTGGGTTGTGACCTTCATTTTGTGTCCTTAGTTGTTTTTTTTTCCCCCTCTCTTTAGGGGGTACAGGAAGGTTAGTACTGGATTTGACTAACTGTCCTCCCCCTAGGTAGATAAGGTTCTGGTAAAATTGTTTCCCTTGGAGAGAAGTCCTTTGTCATGCTCTGGACATATTTCAATATGGTTACTTTTCCACTACCCCTGCCCGAAGCATAAGGGGATTTGTCTCTGATCTTCACCATGAGAACCTAGTAGCTTCCCTGGAGATAAAACCCATGAAAATGCTGGGGAGCTATGACTGTAGCCTCCAGGAGCTTCTCACTCTCCTGTAGTTAGTGCAAAATAAGCTTCCAGCAATTTGTCAAAATAATTTAAATATTCCAGCCACTTTATGGCTTCAATGTCTTGCTCTAGGTAAGAGAATCTTCTCTATATTCACCTTTCTCTCCAGATTTCAGGTGATGATTTGCCCTGGGACCCTAATTCTCATGGGAGAGGTGACTTCCAAGTTCTTTTTTTTTTTCTCTTCTTTCTTCCTTTCTTTCTTCTTCTTATTTTTTTAACATCTTTATTGGAGTATAATTGCTTTACAATGGTGTGTTAGTTTCTGCTTTATAACAAAGTGAATCAGTTATACATATACATATGTTCCCATATCTCTTCCCTCTTGCGTCTCCCTCCCTCCCACCCTCCCTATCCCACCCCTCTAGGTGGTCACAAAGCACCAAGCTGATCTCCCTGTGCTATGCGACTGCTTCCCACTAGCTATCTATTTTATGTTTGGTAGTGTATATATGTCCATGCCACTCTCTCACTTTGTCACAGCTTACCTTTCCCCCTCCCCATATCCTCAAGTCCATTCTCTAGTAGATCTGTGTCTTTATTCCTGTCTTACCCCTAGGTTCTTCATGACATTTTTTTTTCTTAAATTCCATATATATGTGTTAGCATATGGTATTTGTCTTTCTCTTTCTGACTTACTTCACTCTGTATGATAGACTCTATGTCCATCCACCTCATTACAAATAGCTCAAGCTCTTTAGATGTCAGAGCTGAGAGCAGAACTCCACAGCTTCCCTAGCACTGATTGTTTTGGATTGAAGTAAAGGGAAACCCATCATTTCTACATTTCTTAATTCTCTCTACCTTACACCATGGGATTATTAATGAAATTTTTTCAGTATCTTTAATTCTTAGAATTTTATTATTCTCTTCCTGGGGACACCTTACAACTGCATATTTCAAAATATAATCCAAATATTTTTGTAAGCAGAGATTACAGTTAAAATGTAAATATTAAAATATGGTTTGTGATGTTTTGAAATTTAAGGATGGAATTTAAAACAGGAGGAACAGAATCAAATTGGGGCTGTCCTCAATTCTCCGGTTTTATTGCTTACCTAAATGTTATGGACTATTTAGAAGATAAATACTATTGATTGGTGACACAGAAGCAATAAGTAGTCACAGAAATTGATTAATAAATACTGATTTTTTTCAGCACTTCATCTATATAAACTGTTTATTTGCAGCAAATGATAAAGTTAAAAAGAGTGTTGCTTTTGTGGTATGGATCATAATGCAGATAACAAAATTCTAATTTTTCCTTGTAAAAGATGGACATGTGCAACTTTTCTTTCTTCTCATGGAGGCAGTATGTTAACATCTATGTGTCGTTGTCGCTATGAATAATCTGTTCCTATTTACTTCAGCCTATGGAATTTTACCTTTAACTTTTCTATAGGAATACATTCATGTATTAAAAAAAATTAACATAGAGAGTGAAATGTCTCCCCATCTATATCTCCATCCTCTCAGTTCCAGCTCCTGTGTATACACTGTAATTAGTATCTAAGCAAAAATTTAAAAATCCAATATTTGCTTGCCGATTGAACATTAGGTTTTTGGCTTCAGAAATTAAAAAGTTGAATTCCAGAGAAAGACAAATATCATATGATATTGCTTGTATGTGGACTCTAAAAAAAAATGATACAAATGAACTTATTTACAGAACAGAAACAGGCTCACAGACTTAGAGAATTAACTTACGGTTACCACGAGGGAAGGGTTGGGGGGAGGGATAGGTTGGGAATTTGGGATTGACGTGTACACACTGCTATGTTTAAAATAAAATGCCTTTCCACGAAAAATAAATAAATACAAAGTTGAATTCCCATTAATTGTAATGGGTAAGACTTCAAGTAGAGCAGATTTGTGGGAAAAGCTCAGAAATTCCATTTTTGGTATTTGTGCTTCAGATTCCTTCAACATATCCAAGAAGATAGATTGAGTAGACGGTTGGACATGTGTCTGAATTCATCACAGAAAGTCAGGCTGGAGACGTACTGTCAGAGTCATCAGTGATTAGATGGTATTTAAAGCCATAAGACTGGATGAGGTCACCAAGAATGAGCGTGCCTATGACAAAGGAATGCAGCACTGAGCCACAGGCACTGAAATACTCAATATTCAGGAAGGAGAGGGGTAAGCTGTAAAGAGACTGAGGTGGAAACAAGTTGTAGGAAGAATATTAGGAGACTATGATTTCCCAGAAGCCAAGTAAAGAAATAATTTAAGAAGAAGGAACTAATCAACTGAATCAAATGCTGCTAACAGGGTTAGCAGTTCACTTTAGGTGATCCACTAGCCAGATAAAAGTGGTGAGTGAGCTGGTCTTGTATTGATACTACTTCCTTTTTGGTTTGAGTCTACTCTCTTTTTAGAGAAATTCCTGCACCTAAGAGCTGTTTTCCATAACTAGCCTGCTGCTGAGTGCCCCCATGACTCTTAAGAAACTGGCTCAGCAGACCGTCCAGTATTTCCTGATCTCTTAGTATCGCCTCTACTATTGCTTTCAGGGATATGGAACTTCTTCCTCCACAAAAGATGATGTTTCTCCTCCGAAGCTTATTTTTAGTAATATCTGCATCATATCTAGAAATTATTTGACATAGGACGCATAATAATGTCATTCTCTATCTAGTGTCTGAGACTGATGTAAGTTTTTCCATTAGTTTTAGTAATTTTTTGGTCATTTAGGTTTAATTTGCAGGAGGAAGGTAAGGGTGGGAGGATTATTTACGTTCACACCACATTTCCTGTAAGTTTGGCTCTGTTAGATTGTATTCCAGCTACTGACCAGCTGGCTGACCTCAGGCAAGTTACTAAACTTCTCTAGGACTCAGTTACCTTATCCATAAAGTGAGGGATGAAGCATAAATGGTTACTGTGAGAATTGCACTGCTCACCACAAATTAAACACTATTTAAGTTTCTGCCATTTTGAAAGCACACAAAGATCTTTAAGATATATGAACATCCGTGCTTGCCTGTTATTGGCAACCTTAAAGGCATCTTTAAACACTGGGAGTAGACAGGTTGACTGAACATATAATGCAAAGAAAAAATTTCTTTTTCTCATTTCAGTGAAGCATTGGGAGAAGGTATGAAGAGATGCATATTATTACCAAGATTAAAAGAAAATAATTCTGGAAAAATCTGCAGAACTTTTCTATAAACAGGACACACTGCAGAATCATGTTATGAAGATTAAAAATATGATAGCAGAGCACCAAGGAGCATACTGCTCTTGGATTCTGTGATTAAAGGAAACATGACTGTGTAGCTCCTAAAATTAATTTAGAGTACTTTTAATGCCCTTAGGCATATGACAGAATAATGTAAGGTCACAAGCTTTAATGATAGCCATCACCACTGAATTCAATTTCTTCATGCTGGCTGCAATTTAGTTGTTTTTCTTTTAAGAGCTGTTTAAATTCAAGGAATTAATAAGCAAAGCTTAGTATTTAAAACTTCCGGCCTACAAATTATATTGCAGCTTTGTGGTGAATGTAGAATAGTGGCAAGATCTTTTTTCAAAAAAGTTAGAGAATTTTAGAAAAATAAAAACTTATGTTTTGTATCTTATTTTTAAATTTTAAATCATTAAATGATTAAAAGAGATCTGATTCAATCTATTGATTCATTTTCTAACATATTTAGGAAAACAATTCTGTTTTCAACATCAACAATATCAATAGTATTAAAATCAAAAGCAAAAATATACGTTTTCTCTTGCTATTTTTATAAAGGTTAGCACACAATGGGGTTATGAGATTCTGATTTTTTAAAAAATAATTTGACTTTTAAAGTTTCAAAATACTTCAATGTGAAAAGGTTAGGAAAAAAGGGAAAGTGGGGAAAGAATGGAGATTTATTCAACAAACATTTACTGAATGGCTAATCTTTGCAAGTCCCTATACTATACAGAAGAACCTACTATCTTATGGAAAGGCCAGAAAGTAAACTGACAATAAAACTAGTTAAAAATTGTTATCACAGAGGAGGTGCTTGGAGCACAGAGGAGAAGGCTGAGACCCAGACAAGGGAAGGAGGATATTTGTGGGTGCACAGAGATCGTTTTCAGAGATCTGGGCTGTGTGTTAAATGTGAAGGATGCGGAAGGACATTACAGTAAGGAGTAGCATTTGCAAAAACTTAGAGACTTGAGAAAATTGGATATGGTTGGATAAAAGGTAAGACGTAGGGAATGGTGAGAGTTAAGACTGTATGGATAGAACTGTGATCAAGAAAAATGTCTTGGGGCAAAGAGACTTTGTTGAATCCTTAACAGGTAAAGGTGAACTTGTCAGTGTATTGTTACTGAGAGAGCTGCTTCTCAGAGAGATAATGGCCTTCTTGGGCAAACTAACCTGATAATTGCTGATGGGTCAAAATAACAACCAAAAAGTGATCAGATACGTCAGCAACATTACATCATTAGTGACGTTGGCAGGATTTAGAGTAGATGCTGGAAACAAAGTTAGATGGAGCTGACCAATGAACCTAGAAGAATCTCTAGACTGTACTGAGGGCTCACTTGTGGCTGATAACCCTGAAAATAAAAGCTGTAGAAAGGTGTACATTGTAGATAGAGGGTAAAAAATATCCTTGCATGATAATAAACCAAATCCTTACTATTGAAAACTCTTTTCCAAGGGGTTTAACTGGGGGTTTGTACAGATGAGCTCTAATCTGGGCATAGTGAGCTTCATCCTCAGAATTCAGGAGCAAGGTCAGAAAATATTACCCTATGATATTGAAAGTAATCACCATTTTCATAAAGTATATGTGTTTATCCACCTCCAGAGGTAAGCCACAGGAAGAAATGATTTGTGGAAGCTCTGCTGAGAACACTAATGTCATCATAATTACTATCAAGTGACTAATCTCTCTCCCAAAACTCATCAAGTAATTAATGTAAGGTAAGTTCGGTAATAATGAGTTGTAATATGTCTGAAAAATTGGTACCAGGACACTAAGATGGCACCTTAAATGCATAAAAATGTAGAGGTGAATATATGTTAAACAGAAGTCTTCAAAGTAGTGTGTATACACGTTAAAGGGTCCATAAAATGGTCAACAGATCTATGCGAATGTTAAACAAAATATTCCTGCATCTAAAGATACATGGATATGTGTATACAGACACATACACATATATATGTGCATATATGTATATATAGACATGCATTTATAGGTTTGTTTTTATCTGAAAAAAATAATTACTCTTCCCCACTATTTAATGCAGAGGTTAACACTGTCATCCTCCTCTAGGAAGAGAGTGGTGCACCCAAGTATGAACGTGCTGGGAGTGGGATCCCTATCTCCTTCTCTTTCATCATACTGCACACATTTTTGTTTGTACATGAAGAGTCATCCAGGGCAGAAGACAAATACACTGGTCAAAGATTGGGATATATGAATGAGAGAATGCATTCAGGAAGCTCTGAACCATCTGATGTTATGGGAATGCAGGCAGAGTGTGGATGAGTGAGGAGATGAAGTGGGAATCCAACTGTAACTGTTGTGTTCCTGATCTTAAGTCATAATTCTCCCCCCCTCCCCTTACTTGTCTCTCCGTTCAAGAAGCTAGTGAGCTCTGCGCTCATTGTTTTGGAGGAGGTATGTGCTAGAGATGCTAATAGGACAAGACTTACAAGTCCTTACAACTTTAATTTCCAGAATCTAGATGCATCAAATAGGGAAAGGATTCCTGGTATAAACAATATGCGTTGAGAGAACCAGAGCAGGAAGCTCCCACTTATAGGCCCCTAGATTCAAAAGAGATCCCTTGAACTGTGGAGAGAAGAGAAGGTAGAGAAAGATAGATAGAGAGAGGGAGGGAGGGGAAAAGTAAGAAAGATAGATGGAGAAAGAGAGAGATGTGTTGGTGAGTCTTGTATCTTGTGAACAGGACAGCCACCTAGCATCTCAGAAGGTATCTAGCATGTCCCCAGAGAGAAGCGTGTGGTGTGTCTAGAAAGATGAAGCCTTGGACACTTTCTCCAAAGTATTTTGTGTTCCACGTGGCACAGAATAGTGTCTAGTCACTGGTAGCCAAACCAACTGGGTGATGTATATCACACTGTCAAATTATTGGAGCAAAGGACCACATTGTCCTCCCTCCCTCGATTCGTTCCTTGACACAACTTAAGACCTGAGTACTATAAGAAATCCCTGGGAGGTATATGGTGTATGTGGGGAGTGGGTACTACATTAAATGGTAGTAAAAGTTAATACTATTATTCAGATAAAAACAAATATATAGATGACCCTAGAAGAGACTGAAGATTTCATCCACAATGATAAAATAGAAACAGAAGTTAAATTGAATTATAAAAAATTAAGTTGATTTTGAGATTGGATATTTAATAATAATTGTATAACTATAAGAATTTTAGACTTAATCTGCAAAATAATAGGGAACCATTATAGGAGTTTAAGTGCAGGAGTTTAACATGACAGTCCTTAATAGAAGATTATTATGGAGGAGATATTAGAGGTTAAATATAGAGAAGCATGTTTCCTGATGAGTGGAAAGATACATTCTATATTACAATAAAGGTACATTAACAAATTGTGCCTTTACTCTAAAAAATCAATATGTTCTTGAGGCTCTTTATTATTTTAGTTAAATAATTTTAAGATGTAGAATCATCAACACTGAGAAGCAAACCCTTACCCAGGGAGACTCTACTAAGAATTAGGTCTTGCAGTAAACTCAACCTGACCACCTGGTCTAATTCTCTCTTAGTAGCTAAGAGTTTTGAGAGAGGATGATACTGAATTCATATAATTTCTAAGAATAGAACTCTTTCTAACAGTTTTACAGGGTTTGAGGGGATAGGGATTTGAGATCAAATTAAGTTGTAAGGGCAGCATAAGTGGGAGAAAGAGGATGCAGTGTTTTTATATCTGTCCCTGGAATTTTATATTCAAGCTAGGGTCCTATCTTCTATCTTTTTTTTTTTTTTTTGCGGTACATGGGCCTCTCACTGTTGTGGCCTCTCCCATTGCGGAGCACAGGCTCCGGACGCGCAGGCTCAGTGGCCATGGCTCACGGGCCCACGTGGCATGTGGGATCTTCCCGGACCGGGGCACGAACCCGTGTCCCCTGCATCGGTAGGCAGGCGGACTCTCAACCACTGCGCCACCTGGGAAGCCCCCTATCTTCTATCTTAACCAAGTTCTAAGAGCTGACAAATATGCAACGAAGTTTCAAAAAGAAGGCTAAGAAAATAAACACTCTAATAACTACCACATAGATGATTGATTCTTAATAATATATAATTCTTAATATTATGGAATTGAAATTAGTTTCATTCTTTCCTCCTTCCCTCCCTTCCTTCTTAAATATTTAGGTGCCAGACACTTTTCTAGGTACCAAGAAAACAAAAATCTCTATTCTCACAAGGCTTGTGTTAAATTAAGCTAAACAGATGATAAATACATGCATATATCAATATATGTTACATCAGATGTTAAGAAGGATTCTGGAGAAAAGCAAAGCAAGGAGAAAGATAGTGTGATGGAGTGGTGCAGGGGTAGAGTTGAAATTTGAAATAGGATGGCCAGGGGAGTAGTGATGATGGGAGAGTGAGCCATGACATTTGCAAAAGAGTGTTCAGACAAAACAAATACAACTCTAAACATTCTGAGGCAGTAGCATGTGTGTCATATTGAGGGACAGCAAGCGGCATGTGTGGATAGAGTAGAGAGCAGTAGGAGATGAGCTCAGGGAGGTAACTGAGAGATTAGACCAGGTAAGGCCTTATAGGCCATTGTGAGGCCATTGGCTTTCACATTATATGGGCCAGGAAGCTACCAGCGTATTTTGTACAAAGTTGTAATATCTTACATTTGTAAAGCATCACTCTGTGAGACAGAGAATGACAAATCAAGGTTAATTCCCATGTGCCACCTTCACCCTTCATTCCCTGGCAAATGAGAAGGTGACACAGGCATTGACATTGACAGAGATGGTGAAGACCCTGAAGTTGCAGGTCTGGAATGAAAATCAGGAAGTCTGGGTTTGGGCATGTTATGCTCGAGATTTCCATTAGACAGCCAAATGGAAATGTCTGGTAAGTAGTTGGATAAATACTCTGAATTCAGGGGAGAAATCTGAGCTGGAGATAAAAATGAGGGCATTGTTTTCATCTAGATGGTATTTAATACCATTAAACTGAATGAGATCCCCTAGGGAGTAAGTTCAATTATGGATTGAACTTCAATTATGAATTGAAGCTCCAGTCACACTCACTAAGGGATAGAAAGATGGAAAGAAACAGTAAAGTATGCTGAGAAAGATGGGTCAGTTATTTAAGAGGAAAATTAAACAGTTTTGTGTTCTTTAAGCCATGTGAAGCAAGTGTGGGAAATATTGCTTATACCAAATGCTGCTGACAAGTTAAATAAATTGCCTCCTTAGAATTGGATTTAAAGTTTATTTGTGGCCTAGACAAAAACAGTTTTGGTAGGTGGGAGCTAAAGCCTAAATTCAGGAAGTTTAAAAGAGGATGGGAAGAGAGAACTTATAAACACTTTCTCAAGACTTGTTGAAAAGGGGAAGAGAAATCAATTTCAGTATCTGGAAGGGGATTTGGAATTGAGAGGGCTTTTGTTGTTGTTGTTGTTGCTATTAATTATTCCTAAATGGGAGTACCTACAAAATGTTGCAGGATGATGGGACTGATTGAGCAGAGTAGTGAAAATTGGTAACACAAGGTGAAAGCGAGGAGAGTTTCTACTGCTGTGTTCTTAAGTAAAACTGGGGGAGAATAGTTTCTGGGACACAGTGGAAGGGCTGCCTGAGACCTAGGAACAGCCGGCTTATCAACAATTGTTGGGAAGGCAGAGTATAAAGTCTCAGTTGCAGGTGGTTAGATGGTGGAAGCTGGTGGAGATTTTATTTGGTTGCTTCTATTTTCTCTGTAGAATAGGAAATGATGTCATCTGCTGAAAAATGAGTGTGGCTAAGGAGGTGTGGGGCATTTAAGGCAAACGAAGGGATGAAATGGTGTTCTAGGACTTGAAGTCAGCAGACAGGGAGTGAAGTGAATCAGTTTGCTGTGTGTTTTTCTGTAACCAAAGCATTGAAGAGGCTGATTTTCTGGATTTGGGACTTGGGCACAAGAGGGGCAAATGAGCTCAAGATATTCGTAAGGGTATTATTTTAATGATGAGTCATAGAACTCACTTGGTAAGGAGGGCACTGTCAAGGAAAAATGGCACCAGACATAGTTGAACAGGCAAGGTTGACTTTATTCAAGACTACTGCCCAGGAGGAGAACTCCACTGAAACAAAAGGCAGGAGGGATTTTAAGAGCTGGGGTGAGTTAGTGGAAAAGTACTAGAGGACATAGGAAGGTGGGGTTGGTCAATGGGCTGTGTCTAACACATTGAAAATCACTCCTGAGTTTTCAGATGTTTTCTTTTGTGATTAAGCCATCTGTGTTTGCTAGTGGCTACTTATTGAGTTAGGTTGCTACCCCCTCACTGGGAGATAGGGGTACCGTCTTTCTTGATTACATTTCAGAGATGGCATCCAGGTCCTTGAAAAAGACATCCCTGGGTTGTAAAACTGGTAAGAGGCTGGGAGAAGATTTCTCTACATTTCAAAGAGGCAGAGAAAGAATTTGCAATTACTCGTTTTCTAAAATAAATGCTCTAAGAAAAGAAAGGTCAGGGGCCTACAGTCAGAAAGAAACTTGCTTAAAGTTTAGTCTAGCTAAGGGGAATGTTAAGTTTGTGTTGTTCAGAAGTAGTAGAGAAGATGGTAAGAGACATGAACATAACATTAGGATAAATGGATTATGGGTCCCTATTTGGTCAAATAAGTTTAGGTATTGGCATACTGGTAGAGGTTAGTAGGAAACACAGGTCTCAATAGTGACATCTTTCTTTTTTTTTTTTAATTCTGTGGGAGTAAGATTTTCTGCTACAGGAAGGAAAACAGTTGGCATATTAGAAGCAAAAATGGGTTGCATGTTAATACAATCTGATATTTGTTCTCAGAGTTCCTCCTGACCCTTTTTATACTTGAGCGAATCCTTTGAGGCAAGTAAACTGATTTTGCAAATTGTGCCATAATAAGTAAATCTCAAGGAAGAAAGGAAGAAAATAAACATTTAGTGTACATACACCATGTATCAGTAGATGCTAGATATTTTCTAATGGATTATCACATTTAATCTCCACAGTCTTAGAATTAAGTAAGAATTAGTTCATATTTATGGATGAAGAAAGTACATCTGATGTACTTAGTGGCATGGACATATATACACTACCACATGTAAAACTGATAGCTAGTGGGAAGCAGCCGCATAGCACAGGGAGATCAGCTCGGTGCTTTGTGACCACCTAGAGGGGTGGGACAGGGAGGGTGGGAGGGAGGGAGATGCGAGAGGGAAGAGATATGGGGATATATGTATATGTGTAGCTGATTCACTTTGTTATACAGCAGAAACTAACACACCATCGTAAAGCAATGATACTCCAATAAAGATGTTAAAAAAATAAAATAAAATACAGGCAAAAAAATGTTATTTAACGTTTTAATCCAGCTTAGTGTTCTTTGGTATTAATAAAGACCTCTTCATTGTCATTGTCTCTGAAATATGGACCTGTGACTGTGAGGCCAAATGCTTCCTATAAAAATAGCAGATTATTTGCTGAAATAACTTTTTACTTGAAACTCCACATTTTAGTAAAATTGTTTATTTCGATGTGCAATTTATCTCCTCTTAAAGCATTTTCCCATCCATCTCTACAGATAATATATAGAGGTTTTTTTCATTTTAATGACACAGTCTAAATCCACTTGATAGCTGTAGAGGAACAAAATACATTTCGCCTGACCTTAAGGTAGTAATTCTCTTGAAGCAAACACTGTATTTCTCCACTTCAATTCCATTGGTATGAACATTATCTTACAGGATTCGGATCATATTAGATTTGGAAATATAAAAATGTCTGTTTTAACTACAAATCAGTTTTACGACTTTGTCTTCAATACCAGTATCTCTCCAATTCAAATCACTTTGTTTTATTTACAGGTACTGTCTAAATATAACAGATGAACCGTGTTAAAAAAAAAATCAAGGGACTTCCCGTTGGTCCAGTGGGTAAGACTCCGTGCTCCCAATGCAGGGAGCCTGGATTTGATCCCTGGTCGGGGAACTAGATCCCGCATGCATGCCACAACTAAGAAGTCCGCATGCCGCAACTAAAGATCCTACATGCTGCAACGGAGATCCCTCATGCTGCAATGAAGACCTGGCACAGCCTAAATAAATAAATACTAAAAAAATTCAAATTGGTTGACGTTGGCTATTGATTACTAGAGAATGGAAACAATATCCGGGCTCCAGAGAATTACTGAAATAAAGTGAATTTGTACTGAAACATCCAAAAGTCGCATTTATTAAATCAGGCACAAGCCCACTCTTTCAGTTGGAAGTGTGCAATGCATTATTTTCATGCTATGAAGATTGCCAGAGTTTTGCATGTGGTTTCCAGTCCTTGACATTCTCTGGAGAAATGATCTGAATTGCATGGATCTATTCCATGCACTTAAGGAATAAGTGTACATACTATACTTGCAGATCAGCTGATGCCATCCCCTGATACCTGTTCTGACTTCCTGCAGCAGAGAACACTGTCCTCACTGCATAGACTAGTGAATAGAGGAGTCATCATGCTAGCATCTTCTGGGGGTTCACCCCACCATGAATGTTGCACAAGCCACTACATTTCTCCTCACTTCGTTTATCTTTTTCAGAAAAGTGAGAGCAAAAGCTCTGGCAAATTGCCACTACTCTGTGGGGATTTCATAAGAATTTGAAATGATACATGCAAAGTGCAAAGCATTAGGTAAGCAGAGCAACTTGCAGAATCACCAAAAGGAGACTAAAAAGGGATTTTATAACTTTATAGCTTTGCACTTACTGACTTTGATTTTAACATCATTTCTAAAAGTAATTATTTTTGCTTATGACCTTATTTTGAAATAACATGTTATAAACAGGAAATCTAGATACCACAGAGCATAGATAAAAGTGAAATTGTGTGTACTCCAAAAGCCCTCATGGGAGAGTTTGAATTTTGTCAGCTTGGCTAGTCTGGAACTACATGTCTCAGAATCCTCTTCCCTGTATAGTCCCAGCTTGGAGTTGCCCACAAGAGAATTTGCATGAGATTTCGACCAGTGAAGCAGTAGCTGTCACTCCCTAAATGTCATCATGGTTTGAGGCAGAGAAAGACAGATGTGGAGGTGCTGATGGGTCCCAGCGTATCCTCACTCTTCTTCCGTGCTCTGAATACTGCTCTTCTTGTCCATTGACCCTCCTGAACCACAGCCTCCCAGGCCCACTACATGCTTGGCTGTGAACTCACAGAGGCAGTAACCGAAGAGTTCCTTCTATACCCACATCCACTGCAGCCCACTCCAGCAGCTGGGTGGTCCTTGTTTCCAGATCGCCTGTAAGCTTTAACATGGGCCCCTGTGCCAGTGCTTCAGGAGGGTGCCTAGTGATGTATAACGACTGCTAAATAAACTTCCACCTCCCCTTTGTGAACCCTTGCTTTCCCCATTTCTCCTACAACTGCGCAACGTCTAATTCCTATAATAAATTCCTGATTGCATCACAGTCATAGTGGTTCTGTTTCCTTGATTAAAGTCTGGCTGATCTATTGAGAATAGGTTCATTGGTATTCACTTGTACACTTCTTTTCTATTATTATTTTTCATCAGTTAATTCAGTCAACTTTTTTTTTTTTTTTTTTTTGCGGTACGCGGGCGTCTCACCGTTGTGGCCTCTCCCATTGCGGAGCACAGGCTCCGGTCACGCAGGCCCAGTGGCCATGGCTCACGGGCCCAGCCGCTCTGCGGCATGTGGGATCCTCCCGGACCGGGTCACAAACCCACGTCCCCTGCATCGGCAGGCGGACTCCCAACCACTGCGCCACCAGGGAAGCCCTCAGTCAACATTTGACAGTTATTTAACCCTTTCGTCCTCCTGTCTCTTCTTCCTTGCTTTCTTTCTTGTCTCTTTTAGACAAGTAAGCACTTAGAAAGTAAGCCCTAGGGGAGGAGGGACTCATCAATAGTATGTCTTATTTCTCCAAAATGCCTCCTGCACCTGTAACGTATCACCATTGTTTCTGGTACAACGATAAATTATTGTCAAATGACTTGAATAAATTCTATTTAAAATGGAGTGATTTAATAATGTAATTCTTAAGACTGTTTTGCTAATGAACATTCTGATTAATGATTTGAATCTGAGTTCTCACCCACCTTCATTAGTCTCCCTATAACTAAATGTAACTCAGTGTTGTGTGAGCATAATGTAATTTGCCTTCCTTTACACAACTTTTCATTGCCTTCCTAGAATAATCAATAATGTGATTTTGTAAATAATCCTAATTCTGAATATCATATATAAAAGACCAAGTTTAAATCAAGCTGTCACTATAGTTACAAATCATATTTGCTCTGTTTTCTTAATTATTTGGCTTTCTTAAAATCCTTATACTTTAGGTAATGTAGTAAACAGAAATAGTATATTAACTCACTTTTAAGAAACTTTAAATCAGGAAAAGCATTTAATCTGGACGTTGTATTTATTAAATGAAAAGAATGGGTAACATTCTTTACTTTTATCTTAAAATGTTATTCTGTGTAAGTCCAAATGGGTTTTTTTTCCAATGGGAATCTGTTATTTTTCAGAGGAGTTAACTCTATCTTCAAGAAAGCAGCATTATCTTTTTATTTGAGGCCAGGGATAGTGGCATGAGAATTAGTAAAAGCACTAGCTGAAATGGGCTACTATGGAAAGAATCCTAAAATTCTCAGCATGGAGTAGTTTATCACTAATTCTTATTTGTTGATGGTTATTATGGTGAATCAGAGACTCCTAATCAGGACTTTTTAAAAATGATGCAAGGACTTGGACACAATTCCTAATTCTGAAACATGAGCATGGTAGCTATATGACATTGGCTCATTTGCTGGAAATCTCTCTAAGCTTGTTTACTCATATAGTTACAACGTTTAATATTAATTCCATTTATGCTTGTTGAGATATTATAGATGTAAAAGATGTTATAAGTAGTAGTAATATGAATGTTAATATAGTTATTACTAATAATTACTGATTCTATTGACCCCGTAGACTTTTTCTCAGGTGTCAGCCCAGTTCTATCATTTACTTTTTTTTTTTTTGCAGTACACGGGCCTCTCACTGCTGTGGCCTCTCCCGTGGCGGAGCACAGGCTCCGGACGCGCAGGCTCAGCAGCCATGGCTCATGGGCCTAGCCGCTCCGCGGCATGTGGGATCCTCCCGGACCAGGGCATGAACCCACGTCCCCTGCATCGGCAGGCGGACTCTCAACTACTGCGCCACCAGGGTAGCCCGAATTTAATTTTATGTCAAGATCATCCTGTACTAGTTAACGTTGTACAAGAGAATAACATTTCAGCATTTTTGTCCATGTATTTTTTATACTATTTTAAATTTTGCTCTTTGCTCTGCAGCCCTTCCATTATTAAAACTTAAAGAAAATGATGTTAAAGTGTTTTGTTCCTGTGGAAATACTGCACAAAAAAATTTATATTTGTTTCAGATTCTTAGCTCTGAATTCCAAAATACACTCTTAACCTTTACAACATAAATGATATCCTTGAAAAAATTTTGAGAGTGATAAGGATTTATGTAATCTGAAGAGTCAAGGACTACAGAACTTGCAGTGTGGTTTATGTTATGAACTCTAGGGTAGGATCAGTGGAGGATGTATTAGTGTGGGTGATACCAGCTGCTGGGAAGCACATATCCAAAGTGTATAAAGGCCTAAACACAATAGAAGGATATTTCTAGCTCACGTAACTATCCAGTGCAGGTGTTCCTGATTGCTCAGAGGTCTTCTCCACGTGGACATCCAGTGACCCAGGCTCTTTCCTTATTGTGGCTCAGCCAACCCCTAGCACTTCCTCACTATCCGCAACTCAGTGTCCAACTGACTGAAGGAGAAATTGTGTGGGGAGGAAATTCACCTGCTCCTAAAAATCTTTGTTCCGACATCATGCGCATTTTTATTCTGTGAGAACATTGACATGAGGACACTATTCTATGGTGTGAATCATATCGGGTTTTGAGTGGTAATAATGTTTTTCTATTATGGTCAATGAAAGCACTAAATTATCACATGTAGAATTATCTTTCAATGTCTAATTGGCTCCTGGAGAAAATTCCCTTATCACCAGCTAGAACGACTCCAAAGGAAGCAACTGAAAGGAATAGAAGATCTGCCTCCAAGATAAGACAGTTGATAATGCTGAGGTGATCTACCATGGCTCATTAAATCACTTACGGAAAAGTGTTTTAACACTCTCTGTCAGTACACTATACACTATTTGTTCTTTTCAATCCTTGCATTAAAGATTTCAGTACATGCTTGTTCTTTCCATTTGAACACAGCCCATGCTTATTATCCCTTGTGCATTACATATATAAGATTTTGAGAATAAGTGAAGTTTTTTTTCTTTCTTAAATTGTGTCTAAACTTTGCTCACCATCTATTATTCATCTGTGAGATGAAAATGTGGCTGTGTGTTCGAACCTTCAGTTATTGTGTCTTTCAATTGTATTTAGGAAAATAGGCGGCTATTTCCATATTTCCGGTTTTATATATCCTTCCTGAGTAATCTGATCTTTAAAGCCTAGAAATATAGAAGACTAAAAGTACACTTTTTTTGAGACCATACACCTAGTTTAGGAATAATTCTAAAAATGTTCTCACGATATTCCTGTCCCATGTTTATTCAGTCAAACACTAGTCTAGTTACTTCCGTGAAGGGACTGCGTGGTTATGATTCAACTGACCTTAAGATAGGAAGCTTATCCTGGTGGACCTAATATAATCACATGGCCCCTTAAAAGAAGAGGAAAGAAGAAATGTCAGTCAAAAGACGTGGTGGAAGACATCGGAGGAGCCATGAGGCTAAAAGGGAGATCAGAGACATTTAAAGCTAAAAAAGACTCAGTCCATTACTGCTGTCTTTGAAGGTGGAGGAAGGGGACCATAAGCCAAGGAAGTCAGGTGGCCTCTAGAAGTCGTGGACAGCCCCCAGTCAATATCTAGCAAAGAAACAGGAACTTCAGTTGTACAGCCACAAGGAACTGAATTCTGCCAGCATCCTAAATAAGCTTGGAAGTAAATTCACCTCCGGAGTCTCTAGAAAGGAATGCAGTTCTGCCAATAACTTTGGACTTCTGAAATCAGAAGCAGAGAACCAGCTGAGACATGTGCCTGGACTTCTGATGTAACTGTGAGATAATAAATGGGTATTATTTCAAGCTGCTATATTTGTGGTAATTTGTTACCTCAGCAAGGGAAAATTAAGATTATACATGCCTTCCTGGGCCAAGAAAACCGGTGTCTTAATATTAGGTAGCATAAACTAGTGGAGAGGAAATGATCCAGTGGTGCTTCTTGAATTTTCAAAAATAACTTTACCACGTGATGTTTTTAAAATGTTCACCACAAAGTTTATAGTTAATTATCAGAGTCCAGTAACACAGCTTCACACACATCTAGGACTTAGGGGAAATCAAGGAGATATATAACACTGAATGAATTTTAACCTTATGTTCAGTACCTGCAGAAACCTCATTATTTCATAGGGATACAGTAGCTAATTCTCAACAATCTTGGATGGGATTGAAGATGGAGGCTTTCAGCTTTTGTAGACTAATGGCTTTGGTGTGTATTTTCACCCTCTCAGATTTTCAATTCTTTTTTTTAATTTTTTACATGAAATCTTCATATCCCTTATGTGGAATTACACGGAAAAAACTGCCTCCAGTTCTCAGTGGTGATCCATTTGGAGACAACACTGTACTCACTTTAGAAAACACTTTCTGAAGAGACATCTGATGCATAAAAATGTTTTAAAAATCAATGAACTTTTAGAAATGGTGACAAAATGATTAAGCAGCAAACTTCAAAATCTCAATGAAGATTTCCTTTTATATCAACAAACATTTATGAAGAATCTACTGTGTATCTACTGCTAGGATATAACAGAAAAAATCAATTCGGAGCCAGACAGAATTTGGTTTGAATCAAATATTCAACCACTTACCGCATGTACCTTTGGGTAAGTCACCCATCTCTTGGATTTCAATGGTCTCGCCTATAAATTGGAACAGCAGAAACTACTTCACAGACCAGCTGTGAAGACTGAGTAGATTCACGCAAAGGAACATGTCTAGTTGGTATTTGTAACAGGCTGTATAATGGCCCCAAAGATAAAAAATTCTAATGCCTGGAAACTTTAAATGTTACCTTTTATGGAAAAAGGATCTTTGTAGCTTGATTGAGACTCTTGATATGGGAAGATTATTTATCTGGGTGTATCCAAAATGCAACCACAAATGCCATTAAAAAAAAAAAAAAAAAAAAGCAAAGGAAAGAGAAAAAATCCCCAGAAAAACAGAAGAGGACAAGGCAGTGAAACCATAGAGGCAGAGACTGGAGGGATGCAGGGGACATGGGTTCGAGCCCTGGTCCAGGAAGATCCCACATGCCACGGAGCAACTAAGCCCGTGCACCACAACTACTGAGCCTGCGCTCTAGGGCCCGTGAACCACAACTACTGAGCCTGCATGCCACAACTACTGAAGCCCGCGTGCCTAGAGCCCATGCCCTGAAATAAGAGAAGCCACAGCAATGAGAAGGCCACACACCACAAGGAAGAGTAGCCCCGCTCACCACAACTAGAGAAAGCCCACACGCAGCAACGAAGACCCAACGCAACCTCAAAAAATTTTAAAAATTTAAAAAAAAGGGATGTGGCCATAATCCAAGGACTGTCAGCAACCATCAGAAAGAAACTGGAAGAGGCAAGGAATGACTCCTCCTCATGAAATTCCTAAGGGAGTGCTGCCCAGCAGATACCTTGATATAAGCCCAGTGAAACTGTTTTTGGAATTCTGGTGTCCAGAACTGTGAAACAGTAAATGTTTGTTGTTTTAAAGCTACCAAGTTTGTTGTAATTTGTTATAGAAGCCACAGGAAAATAAAATAACATAATGCTCAATGATTGTTAGTTTGCTTTCTCATCTTTGGATAGGTTTTTGTCTAACTAGTATTACCTCATCGGGACTTTCATTCGGTTTTCATCACTGCAAACCAGATATCATAACCCTTGCAATATAACTGTGATACAACTTTTTCATCTAGTTGCCGTTTTACTCAACAAATTTGGTTAAAATATTCCTACACATATTTATTAACAACCAACTACCTGCAAGGCATTGTACTAGGGGATATTCAGGATGACAAGATGCACAAAGTCCCTGGCCTAAAAGGATTTGTAATCTGCTTTAGCCACAGTTGTGTAAGGCAATTTGCACTAAATAGGTTTTAAAAAAACTGGAAAATTCAAGGAGGGAAAGATTCATTCCTACCAGAAAATCAGGAAAGTCTTTATGGAAGAATTCACCTTTGATCTAAGTCTTCGAGAGAGCTATACTTTCTGCAGTTGGAGGCATGGGGCAGGAAAGAACAGCAAACAGCAAACATTGGAGAAGCTATGAGTGAGCTTGATAAATGGGGCCATAATATGCCTAGCAAAGTGTGAGAGCAAAGCCTATGTAACCAGAGGACTAGAGAGACATATACTCAGTCAAACAGAGCCTCTGGATATTGTCTAATCACCATTCTAAAATCAAGTCCAGTCCCTGATTTTTGAAGATTGCATACGTTTAATTTTTAAACACTGGAGACTCTTATCAGGGCTATAAAGGCTTTGGGGGGGTTTTGTTTTGTTTTTTTGTGTTTTTTTGCTTCTGTCAGTGCTTATTTTATTCCGTTTATAGAGAAATTCCATCTCCAGTAGTTCCATAGTCAGCAATTAGATAATCCTATATTAACTACACACATATTTGTGACAACTGTCTTACATGTATTAAGCCTACCTTCTGACAACACAGTATAAAATTAAAAACTGCATATAGAGAATATTAATGCTGCTATGAAATGATAGCACAATGTTGCAAGAAGTCACCAATAATTTTGTTCATATCTATGAAAGGCTTTTGGCAACTAGGATATGGTGGGCTAGCAAAAATGTCCTTAAAAGTCCTTAGCTGGATTAAGTGAGGGAACAATTCGATTTTTCTATTGTTGTCTGGATATTTCAAATTATCCTCTTTTAACTGTCAAATTCTTATATTAATCTGATAGTGAATGAAAGTAGAGGAGAATAGCAAAGTGTTCCAGTTTGCCTGCATTGATTTTCCCCATTGTGTTTTAATATAAAGTCCCTATAACTTTAAAATCTTTGTATTGTTATTCTCCTCTTTTCAGAAAAATATGTAGAGTCCAAAGCATAAAGCCATGGTATGATTTTAGTTTAAATGTCTGTGCAAGAGAACAGCATTCAAACAGCTGAAGACATGGTCCCATCAAAATACAACTCGCTGTTGTTTTCAGTGTAACTATTAGGTTTTCTTACACCCGAATGTTCTTTAAGCCAATCCACTGTGGTAGGTGTTTTGGGGCTAAATTGGAAGATTGATATTCACTATCCTCTGTGTAGATCATCTCTTGTTTTACTCTGGTATAGAATCAGTCTGAAGGGGGAAAGAAGGACAGCAAAAACACCCAGGCAGGTACAGGGGAGAGAAACTGATGAGCCATGAAGCAGGGAAGGGACATTAGACAAATTTGCTCCTGGAGCTCATGGGTATCAACAATGGAGGAAAAAAATGTGAAAGTGAGAAGATGGAGGGAGAACTACAGAAAAATCCAGCTCTGTTTAAATAATTAAGTTTCACTACTATGTTGGCTGGAAAGGTTAAGTTTCCTTTCCTTGATAAGTAAGGAAAATGGACGCTTATGTACTCAAAAATAACTGGATATTCTGATATTTACTTTAAAAAAAATTTTTTGGCACATGGCTGTGGAATATCAGTTGCAGAATCTCATTGTAGTTTTTAACTATTTTGAAGGTAATTGATTAAATGAATAGACAGCAGGCCTTTACAGCTGTATAAGATTTTATAATTTATATTCAGTAAATATAATCACACTTGACTTTCATAATGATATAGGTATGGCAGGTATTAGGTCCACTTCCTAGGCGGGAAACTATAGATGGCGGCCTTCCAAGGTTGCCTAATCTCTTCTTTGCAGATCTAGGACTCAAACTTAGGTCCAGATTGTTACCCATCAACTGCTAACTGACTGTTGTATACAAAAACTGATGCAGCAATTGTTTGAGGAAAAGCACTGAAAAGTGTCAGGTAGTATCTAATAATAACAGTTGCTATTTTAAGTGCTTACTGTGTTCTGGGTATCATTCTACGTGCTTTATCCGCACAACCACCATCTGAGGTAAGAGTTAATAGTATCACACCATTTTATGGATGGACAAACTGAGGCAGGAAGAGCTTACGGAGTGCCTAAGATCTATAGCTAATGTGAAGACAGGATTTGAATCCAGGGAGTGGCGCTTCAGATCTCATGCTCCTAACTAGGTATATTGCTTCAAATTCAGATGTGTAAGAAACAAAATTATTTTAGGTCTAGTTCCTACTAACAGATTAATAAACAGTCACTCCTTAAATGCTGTACCGGATTTAATTTGGGCATGTTTACATTTTGTTCCTCACCAACCCATGGCTGGAAACATTCAGCCAAATTAGACTAGAAAGTAACACTGCGGTGTTACTGCAGACACCCAATTTAGACAATTAAGACTCCCCTATTTCATTTTGCTTTGGATGTACAACACCTAGCATTTGCAGAATACATAAGTTACTTTGAAAGGACTTGGGAAATATTTCTCTTAATCAAAAGCTAAAGTCAATAGTGAGAGATAAAAATGTTCATATACATTATTAATATTGTCTTTATCATTTCTAGCGTCTTATCTGATCCCAAGTGGATCTGCCAGGCAAATGTTCAACTTTCTACTTCACTTATCTGAAATGAATTTCCCAATGTCAATCATTTACATTCCAATAGCAGAGAAGAGTGCTATAATGTAGATTCAGATGTCATTTATCCCTTAAGATTAAAAGATCAGGTCCCCTGGTGTTGTGTGGGCCCATAAAGCTAGTCCTGGCCAATGAGATGTGAACCTTCATCTTTCAATAGTCACGCAGGTCTCCCTGGGGAAACTTAAAGGAAGGGAAGCACAGAGTGAACGGCTGAGACTGGTCCTGTTCTAACCTTAACAGGGAAAAGTAAAAGTGGGTTGTAGGTTTCTGCCTTCTTCAGACAACTAAGAAAACCAGAGAGGAATCTGCATTGGAGGTTTTACTCAGTCAGGGTTCTCCAGAGAAAGAGAACCACTAGGATATACATATAGAAAGAGTGAGAGATTTGCTAATTGGTTCATGCTTTGATGGCAAGTCTGAAATTTGTAGACGAGGCCAGCAGGCTGGCAACTCAGGCAAGACTTCTATTACAGTCTTGAGGCAGAATTCCTTCTTCTCTGGGAAACCTTAGTTTTTGTTTTTAAGTCCTTCAACTGATTGGATGACGTCTACCCATATTATTGAGGGTAATCCCCTTAAAGTCTGATGATTATGAATATTAACCACATCTACATAATGTCTTCAAAGCAATATATAAACTAGTATTTGACCAAACAACCTGGTACCATAGCCTAACCTAGTTGACACATAAAATTAACTCATCTCTCCCTGTATTTTTCTCTATTACATATCACATATCTACAGATCATGTACTTGAACAAATAAAGTTAGCTTAAGATACAGTAATTGTCCCCAACTTTCCTTATCTTTTTCCTGACCTGCCCTAATAATATCTTCAGGTCACCCTGAAATCTTTCTGGTTACTCAACATTCTGATGCCAGTCTTTCCTCTGACCATCTGGACTTGAGGTTTGTTCCTCTTCTCTATGGATATTTCCTGTAATGGATCATACAGCACTGACCACATGGCCAGTACCCAACTTGAATAATCCAGGGAGTGGATGAGATGCTGACCCTAAAATGAAGTGTGAAATTTCCTGTCATTTTTCTATGTTTGAAATCTCATCAAACATAATAAAATACCTAGGAATAAACTTAACAAAGGAGGCAAAAGACCTATACTCTAAATAAAAACAAGAAAATATTGATAAAGGAAATTGAAGATGATACAAAGAATTGGAAACATATCTTGTGTTCATGGATTGGAAGAGTTAATGTTAAAAATGTCTATACTACCCAAAGCAATCCAGAGATTTAATGCAATTACTATCAAAATACTCATGGTATTTCTCACAGAACTAGGACAAACAATCCTAAAATTTATATGGAAGCACAGAAGACTCTGAATAGTCAAAGCAATCTTGAGAAAAAATAACAAAGCTGGAGGTATCATGCTCCCTGACTTCAGACTATACCGCAAAGCTGCGGTAATCAAAAGAGTATGGTATTTGCACAAAAACAGACATATAGATCAATGGAACAGAATAGAAAACCCAGGGATAAACCCACACACTTATGGCCAATTAATCTACAACAAAGGTGGCAAGAATATAAGATGAAGAAAAGACAGTCTCTTCAACAAGCAGTGTTGGGAAAACTGGACAGCTACATGTAAAAGAATGACATTAGAACACTCTTTCACACCATATACAGAAACAAACTCAAAATGTATTAAAGACCTAAATGTAAAGCTTGAAACCATAAAGCTCCTAGAAGAAAATACAGGCAGAACACTCTTTGACATAAATCATAGCAATAAATTTTTGGGGTCTGTCTCTTAAGGCAAAAGAAACAAAAGCAAAAATAAACAAATGGCACCTAATTAAACTCAACAGCTTTTGCACAGTAAAGGAAACCATGGACAAAATGAAAGACTGAATGGGAGAAAATATTTGCAAACTATATGAACAATAAGGGGTTAATATCCAAAATATATAAACAGCTCATACAACTAAATATCAAAAAAACAAACAACCCAAATAAAAATGGGCAGAAGACCTGAAAAGACATTTTTTCAAAGAAGATATACAGATGGCCAACAGGCACATGAAAAGATGCTCAACATTGCTAATCATCAGGGAGATGAAAGTCAAAACCACAATGAGCTATCACCTCACATCTCTCAGAATGGCTATCACCAAAATGACAAAAACAAATGTTAGCAAGGATGCGGAGAAAAAGGAACCCAGAACCCCGGTGGGAATGTAATTTGGTGTAGCCACTATGGAAAACAGTATGGAGATTCCATACAAAACTGAAACTAGAGCTACCATATGATCCAGCAATTTCACTTCTGGGTATATATCTGAAGAAAACAAAAACACTAATTCAAAAAGATACATGCACTCCAATTTTCCTTGCAGCATTATTCACTATAGCCAAGATATGGAAGCAAACTAAGTGTCCATCAACAGATGAATGAATAAAGATGTGGCATATATGTACAATGGATGTTTTCAGCCATAAAAATTTTGCCATTTGCAACACTGTGGAGTGTATTATGCTTAGTGAAATAAGTCAGACAAAGAGAAATACTACGTGTTATCACTTATATGTGGAATCTAAAAAATAAAACACATGAATAAATATAACAAAACCAAGTCACAGATATAGAGAACAAACTATCAGTTACCAGCGGGGAGAAGGACATACGGAGGGGCAAGATAGGGGTAGGCGATGAAGAGGTATGAACTACTATGTATAAAATAAGTAAGCTATAAGGATATATTGTACAGCATAAGGAATATGACCAATATTTTATAATAAATTTAAGTGAAGTATAAAAATATTGAAGCACTATGTTGTACACCTGAAACTAATATAGTATTGTAAATCAACTATACTTCAATAATAAATAAATAAGTAAATAAATAAAGCCAAGGGACCCAAAATGATGGTATCAGAGAAAATAAAAATTAAGAATGCAAGAGGCGAGTGGTATTCAGAGAAAATGGCAGGAAACTCTTGTGCTACCATCTCTTTCTCTGACTTTCCTTTCTGTTTTTTAAATCTGAAACTGGAGTGTTAGGTAACAAGGTAGTCAGTCACCTCTTACACATGTCTACAGAGTTGCATTTGCATTTTGAAAGAGAATTTCACGGAGACGAACACAAAGAAATAAAGTCCTTGGCAATACCACTATAGCAGTAACAGCAACTCATTTTTGAACAGCATTTTGACAAATCATTTACATTTAAAGTTGTAATCCATCTTAAGCTCAGTGTGGATCAGTTGTTACCAACCTTGGGCAACATTTTACAAGTGTGACCATAGGCTCTCATTCCCCAACTAGGAATCTATACGTTTAAAATGCAGTCCAAGTGATTCTAATAATCAGCGAGGTTTGGAAACCACTGCACTAGGCAAATGTTCACATTTTAGAAGTTAGAACAACAACTAAGATTCAGAGGAGTTATCTAATTTAGTAAGAGAATATAACTGGTAACATCAGATCAGAGAATTAAATATTAGACTTAGACTTTGATTCTAAAAGAGTGGAACATTTAATGTATATTGTTAGTTGAGAAGTATATGGATTGGGAGATCTGTTCCACCTAGTGGTGATGTAAACCTAAACCTTCCAAGAAGGGTTTATCTTGTGCTCCTTCCAAGAAAGTATACTCAATGAAGCATCCAGCTCACAACAGTAGGACTGGTTTGACCTAAAGAGGAACTTCATGATCCAGCCCTCCGGAATAGGTGTGGGACAGCAGTTTTGTGCTAGATTTCAAGGTCTATTATGTTCTGATAAATTTCAAGGTCTTCCACTTTCTGAAAACTACATGAATTAGTATGAATGAAATTTAACCATCTGTTCTCTTTGAGATGGCTTTGTGCTGTATCAACATATAGGTTCAAAAGTTACGTCTTTTACCCTCAAGTTACTTTCAAAGACAGACATCAATGGGAAACATAGGATTCTTTGTGCCAATACATCTTGAAAATCAAATGGCTTGGTTTCTGTCCTGTGCTGTTCAATCTAGAACAGAAAAATTGAGCAATCAAACTCAACATCAGTTCTTTTCACTTGGTTGGTTGATACACCGCCAAGGCTGAAGTTAGGGGCCAGCCTGTCACTGAATAATTCTTCTTTGAGGGTCAGTGCTATAATCTGAACTACTGCAAACAACACAGCAGTGTACCCAATCAGTGTTGTGCACACACTCTTTATTTCTTATGGTCTATATATTTTACTGGCTGAGTCCATTCGAGTTTTCATTAACTTTTGCAAAGATATTCCTATTGAATCTTAGATAATAAGAATGATTAAATAGAGTGCAATAGATATAGCCTAAAATAGCTTCAAGGAGTTCAGAGAAAAAGAAATATAGACCTTCCCAGCCTATGTTTCACTGTTTACCTGGAAAGATGTTGAGGCAGTCTCTATTCTTTAAAAATACACTTAAGCATAATTTATGAGAATGCTATAACTTTCTCATTAAAAAGTAACATATATATATATATATATATATATATATATATATATATATATTAGTGAGCAGGCAGGCAGTTTAAGCCTGGGAACTATCAGAGGAGGGGAGTTTAACCTGGCTATAGGAATCAGGGAAGTCTTCTTGGAGGTGGAAGGACAAAAGAAAAAAGTCATCGAGGATGGGAGAGCCACAAGATGCCTTAGTTCTATGAAACCTGGGCAAAGAAGGCCCAGGACCTTCAAGATCAGGAGGGAGACACACTCACATTTATTCATTCAACAGATATTTATTGAGTGCCTACTACATGCATGATGCTGGGGACACAGTAATGACCAAGACAGATACGATCCCTGCCCTCCTGGAGCCAATCAAGTGGTGGAATATAAAAATAAATGTATAAATTAATAAAAACCGAGCAAGTAAAAAGACAAAAATTAGGGGCTTCCCTGGTGGCGCAGTGGTTGAGAGTCCGCCTGCCGAGGCAGGGGACATGGGTTCGTGCCCTGGCCCGGGAGGATCCCACATGCCGCGGAGCGGCTGGGCCCATGGGCCATGGCCGCTGAGCCTGCGCGTCCGGAGCCTGTGCTCCGCAATGGGAGAGGCCACAACAGTGAGAGGCCCGCGTACCGAAAAAAAAAAAAAAAAAGGTTCACGAATCTTAAGTTTAACAACTTGAAGGACTGTCACAGTACGCCAGTCAAGAAATATTAATACAATATTACCAGCACCCAAAAAGCCTTTATTTTACTCCCTCCAAAGCATTTCACCTCTCTCCTTCCCAAAGGTAACTACAATTGTGAGTTCTAACAAAAGAGATTCGTTTTGATTGCTTTTTCCCTTTGTATAAATAGAAAGTACAGTATTCATCCTTTGCTGTCCGGGTTTCTTTCACTAAACTCTGGGTCTGTGAGATGCGTCAATGCTGTTTGGATATAACTGAAGTTTGTTCATTTTTCATTGTTATGTACCATTCCATTTCATGAATAAACCAGAATTTATTTATCCATATTAAGACTACTGGACATTTGGATTGTTTCAACTTAATGACGGTTATGAATAAAGCTTCTATGAATGTTTCTGCACATTTATTTTGATGCATGTGTGTGTGCATTTCTGGTGGGTATGTACACAGGAACAAAAACGGCTAAGCCATTGGGTATCTAGATCGAGGCAATTTTAGTGGCTGCACTACATAGATGCATCCACAAGTTGTCCACAAATCGCACATTTAGATGGCTTTCAATTTGGGAGAAGGGGTAAAGCAAAATAGCAATTTTATAATTTGCAAAAATTTAGCAATCTCCAAAAAGGGCTTAGGCAATTATGGTAGTTTGTATGCTTTGATAAACAATGAGCTCTACTTTATTTATTTATTTTTTTTGAGATAAAGAGCTTACTCTAGGAAAAGAGAAAAATTCAATGAGAGTTGCCTTTTTTGTTTTAATGACCAGGACTTAATTTATTAACCGACCAAGCTCTGCTCTCAAGTTTGCTGGCGTAATAAGTCCTTGATGAAGATGTGGCAGGCACTCTGGGCATGAAATTAGGCGAAATAGCATCTAATCTTACCAATGCCACAGATTATTAATATAGTCTTTTTTTATGGCCACACCATGGCTTGTGGAATCTTAGTTCCCTGCCCAGGGGTTGAACCGGGGCCCTCGGCCGTGAGAGCGCAGAGTACTAACTAACCGCTGGACCACCGGCTAATTCCCTGCTAATATAGTCTTTTACTTATTTTTGAAATCTCTTTGGGACTTGATTTGCTCATAAATGAGAAGATTAGACTATATTATTGCTAAATTAATTTCTACTCTAAACTCTAATATGATATTTTAATATAAAATTCATATTCCCTCACTAATCTTACTTGTAGGCTGCATTGAATTTTATAGGACTTAGTAAGTAGTAAGTATTTGCAACCCCACTGAATATAACAAATTATCTAGTATGTTATTAGAGTAGCCCAAAATTGTTTCTGATAATTTTCCAGCATGAATAATTATTCTTCATTTAGAGAAGAGATTTTTATCTGTGCATTCATCCTCTAATTCCACTACTGTCATCTTCATAAATTAGATTTGGAGCATTGCAATTTCTATTTTAAGGCTTCCGATTAGAGGAACGACATACTGAGAACAATCACAAATCTGTGATTAGAAAACATTATGCTCTCTAAATATACCAGATTTTAGTTATTTTCTATGAAAAAGAACCCTGAGAATTTCAGAATGTATTGTGACTGCATGGAGTGGAAGTAGAGACACAATTAAAATTGCTTTAATGCACATTAATGAATGAACAACCATCTTCCCGTCACAAAGCTCTTTAAATGAGTCTTTTTTTTGTTGGTTTTTTTTTGGGGTTTTTTTTGTGGTACGTGGGCCTCTCCCGTTGCGGAGCACAGGCTCCGGACGCGCAGGCTCAGCGGCCATGGCTCACAGACCCAGCCGCTCCGCGGCATGTGGGATCTTCTCGGGATCTTCCCGGACCGGGGCACGAACCCGCATCCCCTGCATCGGCAGGCGGACTCCCAACCACTGCGCCACCAGGGAAGCCCCCAAATGAGTCTTTTTGATTCTCCAAATATGCAGTGAGAATGACACTCTATTTTAATAATGATTATGACAGTGTTTTGTGTTTTTTTTTTTCAATTTCACCTATCCATATTTCTTAAAGCCCTGGCTGCCTTCAGACTGCAATTTCACAGTTTATCATGTTTCTAGGACATAAATGGTCAGAAGAAATTTCGAGAGTAATGGTAGAGGAAAAGCAGGCAGAAGCAGTATCTCCTTAATGGGCATGGAAAGTGTCTTAGAAGACAGTGAAAAGCTATGTAACTTGAGGTTTGTGCATTTGAGAAGCAGGTCATCTTATTTTCAGTGGGTTTCCATGAGAACCTGGCACTGCAGGACTGGCCATTTCATGGTTTTAAGGCTCCTTACAGCCCTGTGAGTGCAAAGTACACCGAAGAGCTCCATTTGGCTCCGATTTTACTACAAGGCAACAGTAGTTCACAAACACAAAACTAAACAAAGACTGAGTGACCAAAAACAATTTTTTTTTGATAGAAGTGTTATACATGAAAGGGAAGTGTTTCAAAGCAAATTGAAAGTTACTTATAAAGCATTAGGAAAGCAAATAGTAATGTCCAAGGAGAAAAATGCAAAAGTAAAACCAAAAAGGCTTTTGAAATTCTTTGTATGTTCCTAAATGGATACAGAAAGATAAGGCTAGAACAAGGAAATAGAAATTGAACAACGGACAGAATTAGAAGGAAAAATAGTCCATTAATGAAGAAGGTAGTATGTTATCAATGAGATCATAAGTTGAGATGTCACCAAAAATACATGTGGAAAAGATTCATAGGTATTATATATATATATGAAATTGGGATTAAATTTAGTATGAAAAGGGGATCTCTTGGCTTCTATGTACTGCATTTCTAAAATGACATTTAGGGTTAAGAAGCGAATAAGATTCCCAAATGATCTGCAGTGAGAGAAGGCATATATAGTGCTGCATTACTCATGACAAATGGAAATAGATTATTATGCCCTGTTCAAGAAGCAACATTAATCTCATGGAAAGATTATATTGGTGATAGTGCAGAGATAGGTTTTCCTTGAGAATTCTATTTCCAAGAGTCCTCTAAAATTCTGAGTCTAGATAGAATCTGTATTAATTCCTTAGTAAAATCTCCCTTAAACATCCAAGACAGTTGGTTCTCTCTGCTGCTAAAATGAGAAATCTTTAAAGTCCTTTATAAAGCCTTCCCTGAAAGCCCCAGTGGTAGGAGAAGGATTCAGATTTCAGAGGTTTGAATGAGTGGCTTTGAAACGGCCTTACTGCTAGTGGTATCACTCTTGAGGCGTTTGCTTGTGTGAAGGAAGTGGGAGAGGGATCACGCAAGGGGATTTTGAAGACAGAATTCCTAAAACATGTTTGTAGGGTAATGGATATAATGCCAGTGATTCAGATGAAATTCTTACTGTGCTGCAGAAAATGTTTTCTCTTTGCTCACTTATCTTTTTTTTTTAATATAAATTTATTTATTTTTGGCTGCGTTTGGTCTTCGTTGCTGCACGCGGGCTTTCTCTAGTTGTGACACGTGGGCTTCTCATTGCGGTGGCTTCTCTTGTTGTGGAGCACGGGCTCTAGTCACGCGGGCTTCAGTAGTTGTGGCACGTGGGCTCTAGAGTGCAGGCTCAGTAGTGGTGGTGCATGGGCATAGTTGCTCCATGGTATGTGGGATCTTCCCGGACCAGGGCTCAAACCCTTGTCCCCTGCATTGGCAGGCAGATTCTTAACCACTGTGCCACCAGGGAAGCCCCTCACTTATCATTAAATAATGATAGATATATCCATTTCTGGTAATTACTTATGAACAGTGTCCATAGATTTCCTCCATGGTCTTTCTCAGATTTTATCAAGTTGTTGGTTAAATTCCATTGTTATTTCTATAGCTGGAGCTCAAGTCCTCAGCTCCTAGATCAGTTCCCAGCATTCATTCATCCATCCATCCATCCACTCATCGACTCAGCATGTTTTTGTAGGTTTTCTGTCTGCAAGATGTTAAACTAGGGTGGTCATTTCAGATTGAGACATCTGAATTCTGATCTTCAATCTCTCTTACTTTGTTCTGTTATACTCTTAACTCATTCAGAATATGAGAAACAAACAACTAAACAAATAAAAAATCATCTTCTGTATGAACTGCAAGGGGTCTTACCCCCTTCTCCTTTGCCTCCACTGGCAGAAACTATAACAAAACAAGGATTAGATTAGAAAAATTAGCTTTGTGAATTAAGTTAAGAGGCAAAGCACAAACTGCAAAAAATGTTTATAATACATGGCGAAGTATGACTGATATTCTTTAAAGACTTAAAAAAATCAATTGGAAAAGAAAGATTACCAAAAATGGGAAAAATGATGAACAGGCAATTCTCCATAAAACAAAAAAGCAGATCATAATAACATGTGTTCAACCCACAAAGTAAAAAATAATGAGAAAACATATTTTCCCTTTTATACTATCAATGAGTATAAAGAATATGAAAACCTAGTGTTGGGGAAATATTTAGAAACTGCCACTTTCCCATAATGCTAAGGGGAGGGTCAATTGGTATAACCCCTTTTTTGAGGACAGTGTAGACAACATGTATTAAACCTGACAATGTGAATTCTTTTGAACCTAGTAGTACCACTACTTAAAATTTTTTTTAGGGAATTAATCAAAATCTTATGCAAATATTCATGAATAGTGGGGTTCAGAGCTATTATCTATAATTGCAAAAAGCTGGAAATATCTAATTACCTTTCTTATAACAAGGATTTGGTTAAGGAGATTATATTGTATTTGTATAATGGTATTCCATATAACAATTAAAATTATCTCATAGAGAATATTGACATAAATATGTGTGTTATATTTATTAGTGATAATATTATGCATTTAAAATACAGATATATATGTATATATAAAGCATTTAAATATAGATATCCACATTTGTTTTATATGTACATGGAGAAAGAGGAATTAATACAAAAATGATAATATTTAAATGGTGAGATTATTGTTGATTTCTGTCATACTTTTTTTCAATATTTTTTTGTACTGAGTACATATTATTTTTACAAAGAGATAATTGCTATTTTAAAAACATAAGAGTGAATTATGATTCTTTCCCTAATTCCTAATGTTTAGATTGCAGAGAGTTGCAGTTTTTGGAGGTATGTATAAAAAGAGATCATGACTTCTGTTTCAAAAGATTAAACCGATTACAGCCTCTCTTTTCTTTCTCAAATCCATAAAAATAAAAAAAACCACTTTTAAATAATATTGACTTTAAGATTCTATAAAAACTTGGGAAAACAAAAGTGGAACTCCTTGATGAACTAAAAGAAGTAAGAAATCCCTTTGGGAAGAAAATTAGTAACACCCAGTTAAAGAATGCCCAACAATGGGTGAACAGATAGAAAAGATGTGGTATACATGTATACAATGGAATATTACTTAGCCATCACAAAAAGGAAATACTGCCATTTATGACAACATGAATGGACCTTGAGTATGCTAAGTGAAATAAGTCAGACAGAGAAAGACAAATTCTGTATGGTATCACGTATATGTGAAATCTGAAAAAAGCGAACTTGTAAAAACAGATAGAGAAATGGTAGTTGCCAGGGGCTGGGGGTTTTGGGAATAGGAGAGATATTGTTTAAGGGTACAAACTTGCAACGAGTAGATAAATAAGCCCTAGAGATCTAATGCACAGTATAGTATATTGCAGAGCACGGGCTCTAGGCGCACGGGCTTCAGTAGTTGCAGCTCGTGGGCTCTAGAGCTCAGGCTCAGTCATTGTGGTGCACGGGCTTAGTTGCTCTGAGGCATGTGGGATCTTCCCGGACCAGGGTTTGAACCCGTGTCCCCTGCATTGGCAGGTGGATTCTTAACAACTGCACCACCAGGGAAGTCCTCTGTGATTCTTTTTAGTGAATTATTGAACTTGAGGGTAGTCTTGAGGACCTGATGAATTGCACTATGCTGCGTCATCTTGCGAATACAATCAGACTAATCTCTCCCTCTTCTCGATTTAGAACAATCAGAATTCATCCCATACATATTCCCCAGGTTTCTCTTAATATACAGCTTAGCAAAATCTTTCGTTTAACTTCCAGCAAAGAAGAGACAATTATGAAAATGTGACTAGCTTAATAGGTAGAAGAAATGGTCTAAAACTGTTAAATTGAGATAATGAAAGGCTAACGGTAAGTCCTTTTCCGATTACCCTCTCCCTCTCCCTTCCCTATGGTGGTGTAGGGAAATGGATGGAAGCAGAAAAATAAGGATTGCCAGAACAATAAATCCCAGGGATGAAGTTCTCAAAAACAATCTAGCTAAATGTGGCTGTCGAAAAAGAAAAATATCCCATATTTACCTAAAAAAAATAATTGTTCCACTCCTTTTGACATTTTTCAGATCTCATTAAAAGTATTATATTCAGACTATATTTTGTCATTACAATAGAAAACATCTTCATGTCATAAATAAAATGGAAAGCTTCATTAAGTAAAGTGTTTGAAAGTTCATGAAACTGATTATGTTCAGTCTGTTAGAAACATAGTAATAAAGCATGGTTATTTAATGGTACATAGGAGATCACTGTCAAGGAGATTTGGGTCACTTCTTCCTAGTTAATAGGAAGATAATTGTAAACTTAGGCCAGAAGAATTAAAATTAATCAGTAGGGACTGGATGAGGTAGCTACACATAAAATTTCATCCTCTATGTTATCCAGGCTTGGTCTAGATTGTTAACATTCCCTTGTGATTTAGCCCAAATTAACCACTGACCTCAGGGCATCTATCTACTTAGGTCTAACAAGAAAAGTGTACTCCAAGTACTTTTGCAAACGTGTATAGAGAATACTTGTAGAGGTGATTCTGGAAGGAAGTTATTACTGTCATGCTCCCAGGATCCTTCTTGACTGCTTAACATTTTTGCCAATAATTTGGTTAAAGTTTTCTCCATGTTATCCTGTAATTACTGATATTACCATCTGTCTTCTCTTAAGGGATTCTAATTTCTGGAAGGCAGGGAATATGTCCTATCAGATTTTTGCATCCTTACAGCCTAACATGGGGTCTTATACATTTTAGAAGCTCAGTAAAGGTTTAATAGAAAACAAAACCATGATAGACTATAACAACAGCCTGGGAAAATATTTCAAAAAAATCAATTTTAGAAGAATAAATGTAAGTTTCCACATATAGTTCCAAAGGTCAAAATTCATGATCACATAATGCAGCATGTGTGCTGGCAAACTGCATGCATTAAATGAAGGCTGAAGAGGTTTTGGATGACAATACAACCTTAAAATTCTCAACAGTATAATGTCATTGTCTAAAAACAATATTGATTAAATTATAATACCTTGACTAGAAGTGTTTCTAATTTTTAAGGGCTGATTATGGTGCACATGGAATTTGGGATTCATTTTTGTATGTCATGCTTTAAAAGTAACAAAGTGTAATGTATAATAATTGTTGAGATAAGAAAGCATAGGAGGCAAGGTACTGCCAAACTGGGGACAGATGTAGAATAGTTGAAGGATTTGTGCTGATTATTTTTAGAGAAGGGAATGAGGAAGAAATGATAGGAATTATTTGAAGAGTTGCTATGTGGCAAAGGGATGGGAAATTTTCTCATATGGTCTTTTAGGGCAACATTAGAATTATATATATATAAGGGGACTTCCCTGGTGGTCCAGTGGTAAAGAATCCGCCTTCCAATGCAAGGGACGTGGGTTTGATCCCTCGTGGGGGAACTAAGATCCCACATGCCACAGGGCAACTAAGCCCACATGCCACAAACTACAGAGCCCACACACCCTGGAGCCCGTGTGCCACAACTAGAGAGAGAAAACCCGCACACCACAGCTAAAGAGAAGCTGGCATGCCACAACTAGAGAGAAGCTCATGCCACAATGAAACATCCCGCACGCCTCAAAGAAGTTCCCACGTGCTGCAACTAAGACCAAAAAAAAAAAAAGAAAATAAAAAAGAAGAATTGTGTGTGTGTGTGTGTGTGTGTGTGTGTGTGTGTGTTTTCAAATCAATAGAAATACCTCTCACACTAGTCAGACGTATCACAAGAGAGACTGAGCTTAATTCCCTACCAATGGAACCTACCAATTCCCTACCAATGTTGTACCTAATGCACATCCACTTGGTAGCAAAAATATTGGGATTCAGGAAAGAGATGAGCCGAATGACCTTTAAAGTCACTTCAAACCTTTTGAAATTCCATAATTCTATATGTTTTTCATCAGTCTAGTATTTAACCTTGAAACATCACGAGCAAAAAAAAATAGAACTTGGTTCCTGTGGCTGTATTTCTTGGCGGCATTTTCTTTGTTATCTTGTAAAACTCTTATCACGCCATACTTATGACAATACTTATGCAATACTTATGCAATACTTATGACAATGGTTTCTAATATAATAAAGGAGAGAAGAATATTTAAAATTGGCTTCCTTTTCTCTTTCCAAAAACAAATGTCCAGGCAATCACAGTGGGCAATGTCGGTATGAAAAGGCAGATATTTGGAAGGAGAAACCCTCTATTTAGAGTGGAATTCAGTCAGCAAATACTGACTAGGCACCTACTATATGCCAGGCGCTGGACAGACTCCTGTAACACATGACAGGAGTCTGCCTTCAAGGAATGCATCTTCCGGGGTTAGGGGCAGGCATATAATAAAATGGCTGTTAAAGTAAGTGAATGGCACTAAAACAGAGATGTATGCAGGAGGCATAAAGGGAACGGCTGGAGTGAATAAGATGCCTTGAAGAAGTGACAGGAAAACATGTGTGGAACAGACAGGTTTGGGGACATGGGGATGGGTGTCCTTGGCAGATATTGGATCACGAATGTCCTCAGATACAAGATCAATGATTCTGGACTTAGAGACATTTCTGACAGCTTTCTTTCGTACACCAGGTCCTCATGGTCTTAAAATGGTCTTACTATGGTCTTCACATGTACAACATGAGACAAGGAAACTCTGAGTCCCATATTTGAATCACAGCTCGAAAAAGTCCTGTGGTACAGAAGCCTCTTTATCATTGCTGAACCAAGGTTTTCTAAATTACTAGCCCAGAGAACCTTAAAACGATGAAATGCTTTTAAACATCTCTTAAGAATAATCATGGAAAACAATTAGAGAGATGCTCTCCCATAGAAAAGGGGAGCCTGGGGAGTTATTGAAGACTTTACATTGGGACGACACATGAACAAACTTTTATTTGGCAAAAGGTCATCCTGAATGCTAAGTGGAGGATGGGCTAGAGGGAGGGAAAGCGGTCCCCTGAGAATAATCCATGTAGGAAAGATCAAGCCTGCACAGTCAGGAACCTTTACTGCCTGGAACCAAGGCTTTGATTTCTGGATGTCAGGTACCACCTTCAAAGCACTCCATACATGGTCTCAGCTCTCAGTGCACATCTTCTATTTTGTTTCTGAGGTGTCTTGTGTTGCTGTTGTGTTGTCTGAGGTTTTGTAAAATGGCCTCTTGAAAATAACATGTCAGCCATATCTTTTTCATGTGAACATCTTTCATGAGGTCTATGTGTTTCCTGTTAAAATTACTCCTGGATATATAGAGGTTTTTATATGCTCTCTCCTTTGTATATTTTGAGTCAGGAGACTACCTGAAGATGTGACCACTTCTAGCAGATGGCGTTTCCCAGAAAAACAAACATGGAGAAGCAAACAGTTCCCCAGAGGCAGCGTGTTTCACAGGTGAAGTTCCTTTCTTGGCCTCTGCTCCCATGTACCTCATTCTTTTTTTTGTTGTTGTTATTTGTTTATTTTTTTTTTTTTGCGGTACGCTGGCCTCTCACTGTTGTGGCCTCTCCCGTTGCGGAGCACAGGCTCCGGACGCGCAGGCTCAGCGGCCATGGCTCACAGGCCCAGCCGCTCTGCGGCATGTGGGATCTTCCTGGACCGGGGCACGAACCCGCGTCCCCTGAATCGGCAGGCGGACTCTCAACCACTGCGCCACCAGGGAAGCCCTGTTGTTGTTAATTTTTATTTTATATTGGAGTATAGTGGATTAACAATGTTGTGTTAGTTTTAGGTGTACAGCACAGTGATTCAGTTATACATATACATGTGTCTATTCTTTTTCAAATTCTTTCCCCATTTATGTTATTATGGAATATCGGGCAGAGTTCCCTGCGCTACACAGCAGGTCTTTCTTGGTCATCTGTTTTAAATACAGCAGTGTGTACATGTCCATCCCAAACTCTCTAATCTATCCCTTCCCCTCACCCTTCCGTGTACATCATGCTTGTTCCTTGTTTTGACCCATCTCTGGGCCCTGCCACCTCATGGGGACTTGACTTCCATTCCTTGCAGTCCTGACCTCTGACCTGACTGGCTCTGCACTCTTGCAGTGACAGTCCTTCTCCTGCTGCTGTATGGTTTATTTCACCGGCGTTTCCCTTCTCCTTGGGGCAGCTCGCTGAAACGGTCAGTATATGCCTGACCCACAGCAACTGGCTCCTCCCAGGCCAGCTGAGAATGTGTCTCTCAACTGGGAAAAAACAAGGTCGGAACAGATATCCTAACAAAGGATATCTCTCATACTTGAACAAGAAAGAGAAACCACCCCCAGTAATAACTAGGGGTCGGCATTTTTTCCAATGGAAATAGAAACTCTTTAGAAATATAACTGGCTAATAAAAAAGTTTTTTGCTTAAGTGATTTTTAGAGCTTATTTTCTAGGGATCTTAGTCTTTGGCCAGATTCAGCCAAAGCTCACAAAGTTTAAAGCTTGTGAAAGTAGACATGATGGCAATGCTTTAGAATATGACATTGCCATTGAGAAGGAAAGAAAACAACAACAACAACAAACCAGCAACTCCCGACATCTGAGAACTCGTCTGATGCTCACCGCTAGCCTATGTTTTTCTCATGTTAGAAATAAACAATCTCAAAGAACACCAGCCTCAGACAAGGTTACTCTGAGATCATCATAAAATGAGGCCAAAACAATATCTATTTTGGACTCTACTACCAGCCAAATATAAAATATCCCCCATTTACAGCTAATATGAGTGACTGCTGCTTTTTTATAAATTACAGCTTTAACCCAATAAATCTTACCTATAGTATAAATAAATACACTTCAAAAATAAAATAAATTTAAAATCTGACAGATAAGATATATTGAGATACCCAATCATAGAATCATCACTCCAGCTTCCTGTCAACATCCAAATCCAGCCTCAAAAATAATTCACAGATAATACTGTTATAAATTTTTACTTTTTTCTAAAACATAATAATATATAAATATTAATAGATTAACAATAATATAAATCTTATAAAAAGGAGAGTAAATCAGTTCCAAACCTCATCCCACTAATTGAATTATAGTTTTCTCTTGCTTCCTAGCAGCCCACATCTATATTCATATAGAATTTTAATTATCTTATGCTATACAACTATATAAGTGTAAGTCAACATCTTCAAAAGAGTCAAGCATGTGGTATTACCAATTAAAAAACAAAAATGTTGCATAATAGATAAAAATCTAATCAGGGCTGGATACCTATTTATTGTAGAACCCCACTTTTAGAGATTAACTTTGGTTCTTTATAAAGACAATAAAGAAATTCATGGCCATTAAACATGGAATGACAAGTAGTATACAATTAATCCAATTTAACATGTAAAACTTTAAATGAATAATGGTGGAGTCTGATACTAATTTCCAACTCCTTCCCACTAAGGCCATAGTGAAAACCTTTGGTCAAACGAGGCGGAGAAATATCTCCATTCGGCCTAATTTCCTTTTCTGTATGGACTACATCTTGCCTCCGGGTGTGCATATAGATACTACTTTCCTCTTTCAAAGCCTGTGTTATTTGCCAAAAATGGTCTGTCTCTAAATCTGCAATTATACAAAGATCCTTTTAAAGGCAGATATTTGTTGTCAATGATATTCCTAAAGAGGTCATCATCATTGGAAAATCCCTACCCCTAGTTGCTTATTACTGGGGAGGTTTCTCCTTCTTGGTCCAGCACTAAACTATCCATTGTCTGATTATCTGTCTTACCTGTGTTCTTCCCTGGCTGTGGGACAGGATGGTGTTCCCTCTGCTTCCCCGTGGGTGGGTCCAGATTGCATCTCAGGTGAAACTGAACTCCTGCATTGTCCAGATTGCATCTCAGGTGAACTGAACAATAAGATATATACTATGTGACATCAATAAGCGTAGTCTGGGCACAGTATATCAGGCATTTTATTATCCAGCTTTTTAAAACCAAGTCACTCTTCTCATAGACCATAGAATTTAAGTGAAAATTTAATTTCATTTTTTTCTTTTTTTCCCTCTTAACAGTATAACATAAAGTTTCTATGTTTCTATAAAACCTTCACAAATATCATTTTAGTAGGGTTCTTAAAATATTTCATCTAATGAATATACAATAATTTAGTAAAACAATTCTCTATATTAGATATTTAAATCTTGCTACCAAATATTTGGAAGCTTGGTTCATATTAGAAGATAAACTCATTTTCTTCACATATGTGCTAAAACAGAAAGGTAAAAACAGTCACCATAAATGCCAAAATGTTTGTTTAGTTAGGCAAATTAAATAGGTAACTTTGGACAACAAACTTTTGCAACAAAATTTAAAAGCATACTGATTTTTTCTGGCAAAGAACAGCAGGAGTTGCCATTCCTGGTCAGAAAAAGACTTGCTTCCATAAGCCTGGTAAATAATTGGTGATTCAATGACTGACTCACAGATTGAATACAAAACAGCTGCTTTACCAGAAGTTGAGAACTTTGTGGGAGGAAAGAGACAGGAGCAAGGAGAGGAAAGAATGGAGAGGGAAAGAGACAGGAAAAGATGGAGAAGAGAGAAGACAGCTGCATCTACCTTCAAGCAGTTACCCAGTTAGAAATTCTCCAAGGTTTGCTTCCTGGAGCCTTGTATTTAAATTTCAGAACTACCTTCACAGACACATCTACAGACATTCTTTAACCTCTCTTTTTGTCATTCATTCTAACTATCCTTTTGTCACATTTATACACCTTACTTAACTTTTTTTAAAGTTTTCTTTTCAAAATAATGTTAAAATTTCACCTAGTTTTTCAACTCCATTTCAACTCCATTACATTGAGTAAATGAATATTTGATAAAAGCCTCTAATAAACTCTCCTCTTAGAGAGCAACGTGTTTTTTTCCTAAATGAAAGCTACGAGCCTAACAACATCTTTGTAAGGCTCCAATAGGGTTATATGAAATGAGCTCCTTCTTTTGGACACATTCCAAACACTTTGCTTCTGTTTATTTAGATTTGTTGTAACCCTTTCTCTTTCAAGGTCATTCTTTTTACCTCTCAAATTCAAGATTGAGAAGCCCTCTCGGTGCAGGTGAGGATGACCAGGTAATTGTGTAGGACAGAGTCACAAAGTGGGGTGGTTAACACTTCCTTGCCTTCTGCACGGGGCAGCCTTTCCTCAAAGTTGTTGCTAGTTAACAAGGCAGTGGCACTGTTCTATTTTTTTTTTTAATTAATGACATTTCTCAACTGTTCTGACAGCATAACAGAAAACTCAGTTAATGGATTTGGATACCTTTTGACATTGATTATAAGTTGTGTGACTGGGACTTTCTTTTATAAGTCCCTTGAAAAGTTGGATATTAATCTTTTCAGCTAACTTGCTTTATGTTACATTGTTAGCAACCAATCAGGCTTGTAATTGACTTTTATAACAATTCTAATACTCATATGACTTTAAGGATGATTGAGCCCACTTTTGTTCTAGCTTCTTCATTGAATATCAGATAACCCAGAAAGACTATAAGTCATAATTTTAAGAAGCTTAAAGTAAAAACCTCTCTAAACTAAAACATTAAAATTGACAAAATGGGCAAAACTTTAAATCATAATAAGCACTAAAAATTGTCTTAAATATGTACCATGTTAATAAGTCAAATTTTTTTTAAAAATTATATGCCTTTTATGAGTATACACACATACACAAATATATATTCTCTAATGTATCAGCAACCACATCTAATAGATATTGTCCTCAAAAACTAATATTCATCAACAAATGCTTTGAAAGCCATTTGAGGATTGAATAGTTCTATGTGTTGTTTTTGTTAAAACCAGAAACTTATTTCACAGCAACTTCTACCTCTTCCATTATTTGCAGAATACTAATAATTTTTCCAAGAGCCTTTTATGAGCAAGGAGAAGCAAATCATTTTCTCATTATTTCAAACAAATCAAATTTCTAATTATAAAACAGGATACATACAATTATATAACTGAAGAGTAAGACAGTTTGGGTAGAGTTGCTATTTAATAAAAACTTTTTAGACTTATATTTTATACCATTAATTATGAGTAAGTATTAAATTTGTAGGGATGATGAGTCCAGATAAATTGGGGAGAGGAAATCTGATTGTCTGAATTTTAATTTCTCAAGGAAATGAAAAACAAAAATAAGTATTTATTTTTGGAAAAAATTTATAATAGTTGGGAAAATGAGTTATCCCCACACTTTATTCCCTAAATCGATGTACTAAAAGTGGATGCAAGAGCAGTTCATGCGTAAATTTCTTGATTCATCCTTCTATTTCCCAGTCCAAATTCAACTTATACATTCCTTTGTACATACTTACTTATATAACCATAAGGTCCTTGTACCTGAACAACAGAAAATCCAGGCTTCATAAACCGAGGCAATGAGGCAAAAGTAGAGATCTACTTTAAATTTCACCCATGGATATAGATACATTTTAGCATGGCAGCTCTCTGGCAAGCTCAAAGTTTGCAGGCATATAAAATTATTTCCTCTGCCCTTTGCCAAAATGTACTTGCAGTAAGTGTGGTTGAGGAGTTTGGGGACAACAGATAGGATGGAGTATGAAATGGACAATAGAACTGTTAAGTAGAAATGTTTTTATCACTCTCTACAAGAAAAATGATCTTGGTAACTGATGTAAGCTGTGAACTATGAAACCGAAGCCACCAGATGTTTAGGGTTCTGTCATCTCAACTGTCCTACTGTGGACTAGATACAATGCTATGTTTTTGGATAACTTCAGTAGAATCATAGAGCTAGAGAAGACTTCCTAACTTCTTGAGATATTTCAAAGCAAAAAAATCTACTTCGAAATAATCGATTTATATTATTCTCTTGAAGATTTTTAGGGATTATCACTTTTGCCTCCATTGAATTTAAATTCTACTATTTACCCAAAATATATGTCAGAAACATACACTTTCCCTCCTTTTGTTGAATTCTTTCACCATTTTGAGTACAGGCTGGAGTAAAAAGATTATTATGTTCAAGTATAGTTAATGGTTACAGCATTTCAGTCCAATTGCCTTATTTGATTCTTCCTGAATTTGTTTTAAAATTTTATTTATTTTTTTATACAGCAGGTTCTTATTGGTCATCGATTTTATACACATCAGTGTATACATGTCAATCCCAATCTCCCAATTCATCACACACCAACCCCACCTGCTGCTGCTTTCCCCCTTTGGTGTCCGTAAGTTTGTTCTCTACATCTGTGTCTCAATTTCTGCCCTGCAAACCGGTTCATCTGTACCATTTTCTAGGTTCCACATATATGTGATAATATGCGATATTTGTTTTTCTCTTTCTGACTTACTTCACTCTGTATGACAGTCTCTAGATTCATCCACGTCTCTAAAAATGACCCAATTTCGTTCCTTTTTATGGCTGAATAATATTCCATTGTATGTATGTACCACATCTTCTTTATCCATTTGTCTGTCGATGGGCATTTAGATTGCTTCCATGACCTGGTTATTGTAAATAGTGCTGCAATGAACATTGGGGTGCATGTGTCTTTTCGAATTATGGTTTTCTCTGGGTATATGCCCAGGAGTGGAATTGCTGGGTCATATGGTAATTCTATTTTTAGTTTTTTAAGGAACCACCATACAGTTCTCCATAGTGGCTGTATCAATTTACATTCCCACCAACAGTGCAAGAGGGTACCCTTTTCTCCACACCCTCTCCAGCATTTGTTTGTAGATTTTCTGATGATGCCTATGCTAACTGCTGTGAGGTGATGCCTCACTGTAGTTTTGATTTGCATTTCTTTAATCATTAGTGATGTTGAGCAGCTTTTCATGTGCTTCTTGGCCATCTGTATGTCTTCTTTGGAGAAATGTCTATTTAGGTGTTCTGCCCATTTTTTGATTAGGTTGTTTGTTTTTTTAATGTTGAGCTGCATGAGCTATTTATATATTTTGGAGATTAATCCTTTGTCCATTGATTCGTTTGCAAATATATTTCCCCACTCTGAGGGTTGTCTTTTCATCTTGTTTGTAGTTTCCTTTGCTTTGCAAAAGCTTTTAAGTTTCATTAGGTTCCATTTGTTTATTTTTGTTTTTATTTCCATTACTCTAGGAGGTGGATCAAAAAAGATCTTGCTGTGATTTATGTCAGAGTGTCCTTCCTATGTTTTCCTCTAAAAGTTTTATAGTGTCTGGTCTTACATGTAGGGCTCTAATCCATTTTGAGTTTATCTTTGTGTATGGTGTTAGGGCGAGTTCTAATTTCATTTTTTTTACATGTAGCTGTCCAGTTTTCCCAGCACCACTTATTGAAGGGACTATCTTTTCTCCATTGTATATCCTTGCCCCCTTTGTCATAGGTTAGTTGACCATCTGGGCTTTCTATCCTTTTCCATTGATCTATACTCCTGTTTTTGTGCCAGTACCATATTGTCTTGATTACTGGAGCTTTGTAGTATAGTCTGATGTCAGGGAGTCTGATTCCTCCAGCTCCGTTTTTATCCCTCAACACTGCTTTGGATAGTTGTGGTCTCTGGTGTCTGCATACAAATTTTAAGATTTTTTGTTCTAGTTCTGTAAAAAATTCCATTGGTAATTTGATAGAGATTGTGTTGAATCTGTAGATTGCTTTGGGTAATATAGTCATTTTCACAATATTGATTCTTCCAATCCAAGAACATGGTATATCTCTCTATCTGTTGGTATCTTTAATTTCTTTCATCAGTGTCTTATAGTTTTCTGCATACACGTCTTTTGTCTCCCTAGGTAGGTTTATTCCTAGGTATTTTATCCTTTTTGTTGCAATGGTAAATGGGGGTGTTTCCTTAATTTCTCTTTCAGATTTTTCATCATTAGTGTATAGGAATATAAGAGATTTCTGTGCATTAATTTTGTATCCTGCAACTTTACCAAATTCATTGATTAGCTCTAGTAGTTTTCTGGTGGCATCTTTAGGATTCTCTATGTATAGTATAATGTCAGCTGCAAACAGTGACAGCTTTAATTCTTCTTTTCCAATTTGTATTCTTTTATTTCTTTTTCTTCTCTGATTGCCACTGCTACGACTTCCAAAACTGTGTTAAATAATAGTGGTGAGAGTGGACATCCTTGTCTTGTTCCTGATCTTAGAGGAAATGCTTTCAGTTTTTCACTATTGAGAATGATGTTTGCTGTGGGTTTGTCATATATGGCCTTTATTATGTTGAGGTAGGTTCCCTCTATGCCCACTTTCTGGAGAGTTTTTGTGTTGAATTTTGTCAAAAGCTTTCTCTGCATCTATTGAGAGGATCATATGGTTTTTATTCTTCAATTTGTTAATATGGTGTATCACATTGATTGATTTGCCTATATTGAAGAATCCTTCCATTGCTGGGATAAATCTCACTTGATCATGGTGTATGATCCTTTTAATGGGTTGTTGGATTCTGTTTGCTAGTATTTTGTTGAGGATTTTTGCATCTATATTCATCAGTGATATTGGTCTGTAATTTTCTGTTTTTGTAGTATCTTTGTCTGGTTTTGGTATCAGGGTGATGTTGGCCTCATAGAATGAGTTTGGGAGTGTTCCTTCCTCTGCAATTTTTTGGAAGAGATTGAGAAGGATGGGTGTTAGCTCTTCTCTAAATGTTTGATAGAATTCACCTGTGAAGGCATCCGGTCCTGGACTTTTGTTGGAAGATTTTTAATTACAGTTTCAATTTCATTACTTGTAATTGGTCTGTTCATATTTTCTATTTCTTCCTGGTTCAATCTTGGAAGGTTATACATTTCTAAGAATTTGTCCATTTCTTCCGGGTTGTCCATTTTACTGGCATAGATTGCTTGTAGTAGTCTCTTAGGATGCTTTGTATTTCTGCAGTGTCTATTTTAACTTCTCCTTTTTCATTTCTAATTTTATTGATTTGAGTCCTCTCCCTCTTTTTCTTGATGAGTCTGGCTAATGGTTTATCAATTTTATTTATCTTCTCAAAGAACAAGCTTTTAGTTTTATTGATCTTTGCTGTTGTTTTCTTTGTTTCTATTTCATTTATTTCTGCTCTGATCTTTATGATTTCTTTCCTACTGCTAACTTCGGGTTTTGTTTGTTCTTCTTTCTCTAGTTCCTTTAGGTATAAGGTTAGATTGTTTATTTGAGATTTTTCTTGTTTCTTGAGGTAGTCTATATAGCTGTAAACCCCCTCCCCCTTAGAACTGCTTTTGCTGCAACCCATAGGTTTTGGTTCATCCTGTTTTCATTATCATTTGTCTCTAGGTATTTTTTGATTTCCTCTTTGATTACTTCAGTGATCTCTTGGTTATTCAGTAATGTTTTGTTTAGCCTCCATGTGTTTGTGTATTTTACGTTTTTTTCCATGTAACTGATTTCTAATTTCATAGTGTTGTGGTCAGAAAAGATGGTTGATATGATTTCAATTTTCTTAAATTTACTGAGGCTTGATTTCTGACCCAAGATGTGATCTACGTTGGAGAATGTTCTGTGCGCACTTGAGAAGAAAGTGTAATCTGTTGTTTTTGGATGGAATGTCATACAAATATCAATTAAATCTATCTGGTCTACTGTGTCATTTAAAGCTTGTCTTTCCTTATTAATTTTCTGATTGGATGATCTGTCCATTGGTGTAAGTGAGGTGTTAAAGTCCCCCACTATTATTGTGTTACTGTCGATTTCCTCTTTTATAGCTGGTAGCAGTTGCCTTATGTATGGAAGTGCTCCTATACTGGGTGCATATATATTTATAATTGTTACATCTTCTTCTTGGATTAATCCCTTGACCATTATGTAGTGTCCTTCCTTGTCTCTTGTAACATTCTTTATTTTAAAGTCTATTTTATCTGATATGAGTATTGCTACTCAGGCTTTTTTTTTTTAACATCTTTATTCGAGTACACTTGCTTTACAATGTTGTGTTACTTTCTGCTGTATAACAAAGTGAATCAGCTATACGTATACATATATCCCCATATGCCCTCCCTCTTGTGTCTCCCTCCCACCCTCCCTATCCCACACCTCTAGGTGGTCACAAAGCACGGAGCTGATCTCCCTGTGCTATGCAGCTGCTTCCCACTAGCTATCTATTTTACATTTGGTAGTGTATATGTGTCAATGTTACTCTCTCACTTCGTCCCAGCTTACCCTTCCCCCTCCCTGTGTCCTCAAGTCCATTCTCTACATCTGCATCTTTATTCTTGTCCTGCGGCTACTTTCATCAGAACCTTTTTTTTTTTTTTTTAGATTCCATATATATGTGTTAGCATATGGTATTTGTTTTTCTCTTTCTGACTTACTTCACTCTGTATGACAGACTCTGTGTCCATCCACTAGAGGAGAACAAACTTTACAATACATTCAGTTTGGGAGATACAGAATTTGAGATACTTATGGTCTAATTGGGTGCTTAATGCAGTATGCAGCTAGTATACCAGTTGGATAAACAGATGTGTATTACACTGTGAAAGATCAGTGTTAAAATATATAGCTAACCAATAGCAAGATTCATCTAGTCAGTATTGGGAGCTAATAATATATTGAATGTTGGGTTGAATCCAGGTATTACATTTTTTTAAAGCTCTTCATCCTAATTCTATGTGCCATCAGAGCTGGGACCTGGCTGAGGGGCCAGCAGTGTCCTAGGGGCATGAATGGATTAGGAGAAGGCAGAGGAGGGAGGCATGGCCTGTGGAACCCAGACCTCCTGATAGGAGAGAAGTTGATGAAGGCAACGGAATAATGAGATGTAGGTGATGGAATGATGAGATGCTCTTAATGAACTCTTCATCCGAACTCTAGGTATTTATAATTTTAAAGCAAAATAGTCATAGATATTTATAGCCCCCTCCTTTCCAAGCTTCCATTTTTTTAAATAAGAAAAATACGTAAGAAACCCCAATAATTATGTAATCCCTGATAAGTATTTTTCCTTCCAAAATTGGTTGTCTCATTGGTAGGTACTTGATAATGACACAAGATTTATTCTACTCATTTTTGGTATTTTTGAAAACCAAGAATACCATTTTATCCTATTAGGATAAAGAAAACAGATATGATTCATTTAAATTTGCTCCCATTTCCTCAATGTAAATGAAATGTCTATATATAAAAGCATATTGGTTTGCAAATAACATGTCCTATAATAATATCTGTTTTAAAATTAGATCTGTCTTGGGAATTCCCTGGTGGTCCAGGGGTTAGGACTCAGTGCATTCACTGCCGAGGGCCTGGGTTTGATCCCTGGTCAGGGAACTTAGATCACACAAGCCGCACGGCGCAATTAGGTCTGTCTCAAAGCTTCTCTTAGAATTAGATCCTCATCAACTTCGGTGGCCTCATCAGAGCTGTGAATAAGGACAGAACAGCAGTTCAAGAGTCTCCCAAACAGACAACCAAGGGAGGAAAATCAAAAGGCCATATATGTGGACACTTGGGCTTCTCTAGCATCTGTCCTGAATTTCTAGAGTGAAATTATTTTTGTTTTTGTTGCTATTATTGAGATTTTTCTTTGCATTTTGAGAAAAGTGATCCCCTTTTACCCTTTCCTTTACTCCCCTCCTCTCCTTTCCTTCCTCCCTCCCTCTCTCCCTCCTTCCCTCTTCCTTCCTTCCTTCTTTCCTTCCTTCCCTTCTTCCTTCCTCCCTCCTTTTCTCCTTCTGCTTCCAGATGATCCATCCTAGGTGAGAGACAGGGTGACCTGCACCATGGATAGTAACAAGATTTCTTTACCCCCCTCACTGTTTGATTCTTTCCCCTAGACATAATATTTGGGAGAGCAGGGATTTCATTTTGTATCCTTCATGGATCACAGTCCTGACATACAGCACTGTCTCACAGTATAAGAAGAATTAGTTGGTTGAATGAATCAGGGAATGAATGCCCACCTCTGATCTTGATTCAGAAGCAGCCTTCAAAATAGATAGATAGTTAATGCTCTACCCTGGCCAAACCCAAGTTTTACTTATCTCAAAAAGCCTTTAACTTTTATCTTACCTTCATTTGAACTTCTTTAAGGTGCTTTATAATAGAGAGTTGATGCTTCCAATGTGCATGGAATTAATCCCATCCTTTCTAGATATGCATCAGCTCTCAAGACAATGAAGCCCTATTTCAGTGAATGGCTTTGTCTACTGTGCTAGCAGCCCTCACCCTTAAAACAAATCAATGCTCCTCTAAAGAGGGAGAACACTATTTTTCACTGTTAGTCAGGTATATGCATCACTGGCCTGAACATCCTCCTGACTAGAGATTGGTTATAAATGATGACAACTCCTTACAGAAGTGCAGTGAAGCAGCAGGAGGGGAGGGGCTTGTCTCTGCAGCAGTTTTCAGCGGGACATTTCTTCACCATGTTCCAAACTGCCCACCCCACTTCCCCAAATACCTGCGTTTAAAACAGCTGAAAGTGAAAAGACATAAATATTTTTTTAAAATTTTATTGAAGTACAGTTGCTTTACAATGCTGTGTTAATTTCTACTGTATAGCAAAGTGATTCAGTTATATATATATTCTTTTTCATATTCTTTTCCATTATGGTTTATCACAGGACATTGAATGTGTTCCCTGTGCTGTACAGTAGGACCTTGTTGTTCATCCATCCTATATATAATAGTTTGCATCTGCTAACCCCAAACTCTCAATCCTCCCCTCCCACACTCCCTTCCCCCTTGGCAATCACAAGTCTGTTCTCTATGTCTGTATGTTTCTGTTTCGTAGATATGTTCATTTGTGTCGTATTTTAGGTTCCACATATAAGTGATATCATATGGTATTTGTCTTTCTCTTTCTGACTTACTTCACTTAGTACGATAATCTCTAGGTCCATCCCTGTTCCTGCAAATGGCATTATTTCATTCTAAAAAAACATAAATCTTTCTTCACTCAAGACCACTTGACTCTCTCTGGATGGATGAGAGGCGAGCCCCAGCTCCAGCACAGACATTGTGGAATAAGCCAGGAATGTGCCTGACACTGCTGTTCAGACTGAGCCCAGGTTCCTCTGGATTTGTGCTCATGGCCAAGTAGTAGACAATATTCCAAGCAGATAGCTGCCTGGGAATAAAATGCCACCTGTCACAAGTTAAGCAAAAATGCATCTCTCAGCTGTCCTTGAAATACATTACTATAGCACAAAGTCAGGAAACACACAAGAGTTACTTTGATTATGAACCCAAGAGAATTTCAACAAGGCCTTTACCACAGTAATGGGATTTATTTTTCCTGAAACAGAAGGAGTATACTGAACGAAAATATACTTTTTTGGGCAATGAGGAGAGTATTTAAGGATCAAGAATATTATGACCATATGCCTTTTGGCCAAAATTTTATAGTTGATGTGTTGGAGTGAAACCCTAAGGCTGTACCAATCAATTCCCAAAGTCACAAAATAAATAAAAAGAAGCATTCTTTTATTAAACTTTTATAATTGAGAATTTTACCAAGAATGGACAAAGCTTTGAAAGCCAAGCTTCACATGATTTTTAAAACTTAACTGATGCCTATTTAGCTCTTTGTCTAATTGTAAAATATAACCAATCTATATACAAGGAAAATCTGAACAAAATCATTACCATCTGTGTTTAATGTTTAGAAGGTTGTTTTTCCCTTTATATTTAATTCAGGTTTACAACCTCAAAGATTATTCATTATGAATTTTACCTTTAATGTATTCTTCAGAATTGTGCACCTGTGATACCTAATAAATTTATGCACAATAATAACACTTAACAATTATATGAAGCTTTTCATCTTCAAAGCATATTATGCACATTAGGAAATTCATCATTTCCTAATGAGGAAGGTAAATATTGTTATCTCCATTTTACAGATAGAGAAACTTAAGGAGACAAGCCATCCATAGGCGTAATTAGAAGGGAGCTTTAACTTTGTGTATGGGGTAGGGTTATGCAATATTTATATTCTATTTTAAAATTTATAAAACTAAGAGAGCACTAAACTATTATCTTGAAATTTTTCTATACCTGAGTCCCTACCCTTACCCCAAATGCACACACATATTCTCCAAATATGGTGTAAAGTTTAAAAATAAATTAGAGATAATTTATCTATATACCAACTCAACTTCCTCATAGTTTTTAAGCAGGTTCTATACTGTAAAAAAAAAAAAAAATTACTCACTATATTTTGTGCTAAGAGGGCTGAATTGTGCCTTGCTTCTTGCACTTAACCTATCAAATTGTTAAGAACTTTCTTCTTCACGAGTTTTTATGGAAAACTGAGGATTCTTATGTTTTAAGAGGTTGTCTATTGAGACCCATTCTCAATGCAATGATTTGTATTGCGTAACTTCAACGTTCATGGCACTATGCAGCTATTTATACATTCTGTTTTAGTCTCAATATTATTTAAAGCATGTAAACGCAGCTGTTTTCCAGTCATGTCTGCTTATCAACATATGTCATTCATGTTCACCACGATACTGAATCCATTGTTATGACACTAACATGAATTTACAGAAGATGCTATGACCTGTTGAAATGGTTGTGTTGAGAAACATGGCCTTGGAGCCCAAATTAACATTTAATTGCAAGAAAAGATCACCACTGTCTTAGGAACAAACTCCAGTAAAGAGATATATGTGCAGGTTTTATCAGAGACTGTTCATCAGAGGGAAAAATACCTATGAGGGAGCAAAGAAAACAGGATTGGGTTGAGGGAGAAGCTGGAATGTAATGCAGTAACAGTAGAGACTAAGGGATGACTTGAAGCTGGGATGGACCTTTAATATTGTTCCAATTCTGGGCAAGGACGCTGGGTCATGTATCCCGAACCAACCAGTCATAGGATTCTGGATGCCCCTGTGGCAGAAGCATAATCTGGGTAAGGCAACTTCCTTCAGTCAGAGGGAAACTTCCAGAGAGGAAATCAATGCTGAGCTATCAGTGGCCAACAACATCCTCTACACTAATGCATTAGGTATCAAGGTAAGAAGCAACCTTTGCTCTAATTCCCTAGCCCAGAGATAAAGCCTGGGATCCAGTAACACTCTCATGATGTCTGTGTCAATGCAGCCTTTAAAGTTGTCTGATAAGAGAAGGTGTGAAAAGATTGGGAGGGTGGGCACCCAGAATATATACAGAACACAGGGGAACATGCTTCTACACAAAATGATTGCTAAATCTCTCTCCTCAACACACTGGGAAGATACAGTTAATTTACTGGCCAAAGGAACCATGACCAAGACGTTGATCCCAAAGGGCTGAAGCAGGAATAAGTTTTTCCACAGAGTTACTTTGAAAAAATATTCCCAGAAATTTAAAGCTGAGACAAAAATAATGATCATGTAGCATCAAACACAGGGAAAGCAAGACTAAAAATGAAGTCCTGGAGACAGGAGCAAGCAGGAAAAAATTCAGGAGCTGAATGAAATTAAAAATGAACTAGAACAACTGGAGAGAAAAGAATATAATCCTGGCAAAGGGTCATGAACTGTTTCGGAGTATCTTCAGACTAGCCTTATTGGACATTGAGCATAGGTTGTGGTACAGGGTTCGGGCAGCAAGTTATGGGATAGACTTTTATGGAAGAGGGCCTGTATGTGCAAAAGAAGGCCCTTACTTGCGGAGCACTCATCAACCTATACGCTTCACCCAGGAAGTACGAAATGCCAACGATATGAAAAAGAAGGGCAAGTTCAAACACGTAATGAGAGAGTAGGGAGGAGAAGTGAAGTGAAGATTGACAATCATCTTCCTGTTTTTATGAAACCATTCTCCTCTGTCATCGAGAAATCTGTAGATGGAATCTGGGTGCCTGGATAAAATCAGGATAAACAGCTCTGTTCCTTAATCTCCTAAAGGAAGCAGAACATTCACATCTCATTGATAAGCCTTCTGTCTTTTCAGGAGGTCAGCAGAGAGATTTCTGCATTTGGTTTTCTTCAAAAATGTTAGACCTTTTAAATTGCTTTGATAGAGTATATGCTCTGAAGCTTAGTACAAAGAAAGCAATTGCTCAAAGAAGTCGAACTAAAGGATCTGTTACAAGGAGTGTGTAAATGAGTTTTTGGTGGTTTAAAGAGGTCATTCCGTTGGACCTGTTATAGGCTCTTACAGGGCTCAGAGAATTTACTAAAGTAGGAAAGTATTTCAAACACTAGTTCCCATTAAATTGATACTTTATTCAGTGCATTTGACCTCTGAGCTTGACAATGATTCTTTATAAGTGGACCTTAAAGTGCCATCTGTAGCATAAAATATAAGGTATGTGGGTGTTACAAAAGCATATGCTGTCTTTGTGTGGGATGGCTCTGGGCGGAGCTCACTACCCACAGGAGCTTTTATCTGTGAGGCACAGTTCCTGGCAAGGGCAGTTTCAGAGTTACCTTCAATAGACATGAACAGTGAAGTAAATGTGCGTTCTTTGTTCGGAGTTTAGTGGACAAGTAGTATATGGCCAAAGTTCCCGGCACAGTTTGTCTCAGTCCTGTTTCTAAGCCTCAGCAACAAAGCCTGGAACTGAAATAATTGGAGAATATTCTAGTTTGCAGGCACAGCAGAGCGGATGAAGTAGACCACATATATTAAAAATGAACTAAGGTAGCAGATAACACTACTCTTCAAAGATGCAGCAGGTTGCAGGAAATAGTGGATGCAAACTTAAAGCAAATATTCAGTAAGATGCATTTATGGGAATTTTGATTTATTAGGAATAACAAGTTCTTATTATGCAGTGAAAAAATTAATCGAGTCATAAAATTTCATAGCTGGAAGAGGCTTTCAAGATGGCCTTGTTCTCTTTTTCCTAATAAAGAAACTGAAATGCAAAGAAGTAAATTGATTTGCCCAGGGTATCTCAGCTTGTTAGAGGCTGGCTTGGAACTAGAAAGCAGGTTTTCTAGACCCTTCCAGTTGGGGTCTAGAACCCTGACTTGACCCCTCACTAGAAGAACTGCCTGTAAGGCTGTAACTAATAAGGGAATCAGGTCTCCAGGTTTGCTTTATCTCAATCCCAGTCATTGATGAGCACACGTGCATTTACTGGGATTGAATCATTACAAACTTAGTAAGAATATATAAAGTTTACAATTTCTTACCAAAGTAAGAACAGATGCTCTTATTGACATAAATTCCCTAGAGTCAGGACCCCCACTGTATTCTCATCTGTCCTGTCACTGTGGCAGATTGAAAAGTGCTGAAAATTCTCTGACATTCTTCTCATCTGAAGGCAGGGTCTATGTCTCCTTCCACGAAACCAAGCTGTGCTGTGATTGCTTTGGCCAAGAGAGTATCGCAGAATAACACCATGTCGGGTCTGTCCTACCTCAGACAGCTTCTCCCTTGGTCTTTAGAGCCCTGGGCCCCTTTAGAAGAAGCACAACTACCCAGCTACGTTAGTTTGCCAGGGCTTCTGTAACAAAGAACTACAAACTGGGTGGCTTAAACAACAGAAATGTATTGTCTTACAGTTCTGGAGGCTAGAAGTCCAAAATCAAGGTTTAGGCGGTGTTGGTTCCTTTTGAAGGCTGTGAGGGAAAATCTGTCCAGGGCTCTCTCCTTGGCCTATAGGTGGCCACCTTCTTCCTGTGTCTGTTCACATCATCTTCCCTGTATGCGGGTCTGTGTCTGAATTTCCCCTTCGTACAGTGACACCAGTCATATTAGATTAGGGCCCAACCTGATGACCTCATTTTAACTTGATTACCTCTATAAAGACCCTGCCATCAAATAAGGTTACATTCTGAGATAATGGGGTAATTAGGACTTCAACATATGAATTAGGGAGACATAAAAAACCTGTAACACGAAATCCATAACAACAACTAAAGGGAGATGGTATGGAGAGAGAGGACATCATTGAGCCCCACCTTTCACCCATCCTCACCAAGAAACCAAGCAGGCATGTGAGGGAAGACATTTTGGACTCTGCAGACCTTTCTAACAGTATATACCAACCTGCACTGATATCACAATAGGATTGTTTACTAACATCAGTTAGTATTAACACAATGCTTTCAGCACTATGTAATCTTATTCAACTAAAAGCTTATGTGAAAGTCATACTGATAAAAATTGAATGTTTATGGATAAAGTAGGGGCAGGTGGGGATCCTCTATATCAGCATCCTTGTCATACTATCCTGTAGAAAATACTAGAAGACTTCAAATAAACCTCTGGTTTCCACACAGAAGCATTACTAGAGTAAATAGATGCTCTTGTTTGAGTTTTAAGAGGCTCTTTTCCTCCTCTCTAAAGGCTGGCTGACAGACATCACAGGAGAATTATATGCTAACTCCAAAAGAAAATATGGGTGACAATGATTTTGCAAGTGCCTTTATCCAGAGACTCCTGCTTTGAGATTATGGAGAACTTGCAAAATTAATCATCTCAAAGCAGGAGTCTGGATAAAAACTGGATTGGAGAATGTGACTCAGAGCTGAAAACAAAGTGGGGTACCTTTCTCCTCTTGCACTGAAGAAAAGACAGAGGGCCGTAGAGGGCAAGTTCTAAGCTGACTTATTCACTCATCATGAAGAAGGACAAGCAGGCCTGTCAGGCTGGATGCAGAAAGTAAAAGAAGAAAATGTGAAGGTTGGAGAAGAGATGGATGTCTCTGCCAGAGGAAAAGTTCCTGGCCTCCCTATTGATCCATGACATTAAGGGAAAGAGGAGGTGTGAGGTCTGCTTTCTGCCCTTGACACCGTGGCTCCAGCCTCTGCTAACCTGGCCAAATGGATGTACTGATTCAGACAAGCCTGATTGGTGAGCTCCGCTTCTGGGAGAAAGACTGTATCCCCGTGTGGAGAAGGGGGCAGAAGTATACGTGCTCACACTCTTATCCTCAATGGAAACAGGAAAAATACGAAGAGGAAGGAGAAAATTTCCCCCAAGAGTTTGGCCCCAAGTAGCCTTAAAGGAGAGAATCGGTATTTGTTGAAAAGTGGGATGGATTCTGTTCTTTGTTAGAGGGGTAGGCAGGATTATGGCCCCCAAAGATGCACATGCCTTAATCCCAGAGCCTGTGACTATATTATATTACATGGAAAAAGCGAAGTAAGGTTACAGATGGAATTAAAGTTGCTAATTAGTTTACTGTAAAAAAGGGAGATTATCCTGGGTTATCCAAATGGGCCCTATGTAACCACGGGAGCTCTTAAAAGCAGAAGAGGGAGGCAGAACAGGGGAGGGAAATGGAGAGATGTAACACCCAAGGCTGACTATGCCAACCTTGAATCTGGAGGAAGGGGGCTCCTAAGGGCTGAACTGCACTCCCACCAAAGTTAATTGGTTGAAGTCCTAAGCCCCAGTACCTCAGAAAATGACTACATTTGGAGGTAGGACTTTTCGAGAAGTAATTAAGTTAAACGTTGGTCATGAGGATGAGCCCTAATCCGGTATGACTGCTGTCCTCATAAGAGGAGATGAGGACACACACACACACAGAAGGCAGACCGTGTGAACACATCTACAAGCCAAGGACAGAGGCTGCTGAAGGAATCGATCCTGCCAGTACCTCTTCTCAGACCTCCAGCCTCCAGAACTGTGAGAAAATAAAACCGTGTTGTTTAGGCCATCGATCTACATTACTTTGTTATGGTAGCCTTGGCAGACGAATACAGGGCAATGAGCTGAGGCATAAATGAACTCACCCCAGCCTCACGCCTCCTCCACACCTCACCCTAGACTTATTGCTCAAGGAAGGAAAAGAGGAAGAACCGCCGGCATGCCAAAATCACCCCTTGTGGGGAACAGCTCACAGAACATCAAAATTAGCACCAAAGCTCAAAGAAGTTCACAGAAGCCTCAAATCAGTGAAGTCAAGAGCGTGGGTGGAGGAAGAACACTGACACTGTTTCCTGTCATGCCTCAGTGCACGATGTGCATGGAATAGAACACTTGTACTTTCATCTTTTGACTAATATTAAGAAAAAGCTGAGCTATGAATGGGAGTGGGGGATGTGGGATGGGGAATGGGGGAAAGAAAAAAAAGAAAATAAAGGTTTTTAAAAAGAAGAAGCTGGAGAGGCCTTTGAGATGGCATAGGACTAAGACGTGGAGATCACCTTCCTTCCGACAAATACATAAAAAATACATCTACATGTGGAACAACTCCTACAGAACACCTACTGAACGCTGGCAGGAGACCTCAGACCTCCCAAAAGGCAAGAAACTCCCCACGTACCTGGGTAGGGCAAAAGAAAAAAGAAAAAACAGAGACAAAAGGATAGGGATGGGACCTGCACTAGTGGGAAGGAGCTGTGAAGGAGGAAAAGTTTCCACACACTAGGAAGCCCCTTCACTGGTGGAGATGGCGGGTGGGTGGGGGGGAAGCTTTGGAGCCATGGAGGAGAGCACAGCAACAAGGGTGCAGAGGGAAAAGCAGAGAGATTCCCGCACAGAGGATTGGTGCCGACCAGCACTGACCAGCCTGAGAGGCTTCTCTGCTAACCCACCGGGGTGGGTGAAGGCTGGGAGCTCAGGCTTGGACTTTGGAGGTCAGATCCCAGGGAGAGGACTGGGGTTGGCTGCATGAACACAGCCTGAAGGGGGTTAGTGCATCACAGCTAGCTGGCAGGGAGTCCGGGAAAAACTCTGAACCTGCCTAAGAGTCAAGAGACCATTGTTTTGGGGTGCGTGAGGAGAGGGGATTCAGAGCGCCGCCTAAACGAGCTCCAGAGACGGGCGCAAGCTGCGGCGATCAGCGCGGACCCCCGAGACAGGCATGAAATGCTAAGGCTGCTGCTGCAGCCACCAAGGAGCCTGTGTGCAAGCACAGGTCACTCTCCACACCTCCCCTCCCAGGAGCCTGTGCAGCCCGCCACTGCCAGGGTCCTGTGATCCAGGGACAACTTCCCCGGGAGCACACACAGTGTGCCTCATGACGGCCTCTGCCACTGCAGGCTCACTCTGCAATCCATACTCCTCCCTCTCACAACCTGAGTGAGCCAGAGCCCCCTAATCAGCTGCTCCTTTAACCCTGTCCTGTCTCAGAAAATAACAGATGCCCTCAGGTGACCTACACACAGAGGCGGGGCCAAACCCCAAGGTGAAACCTAGTAGCGGTGCGAACAAAGAAGAGAAAGGGAAATCTCTCCCAGCAGCCTCAGGAGCAGCAGATTAAATCTCCACAGTCTACTTGATGTATGCTGCATCTCTGGAATACCCGAATAGACAATGAATCATCTCAAAATTGAGGCGGTGGACTTTGGGAGCAACTGTAGACCTGGGGTTTGCTTTCTGCATCTAATTTGTTTCTGTTTTTATGTTTATCTTAGTTTAGTAATTAGAGTTTATTATCATTGGTAGATTTGTTTATTGATTTGGTTGTTCTCTTCCTTTATATATATATATATATATATATATATATTTTTTTTTCCCCTTTTCTATTTTTGTGAGTGTGTATGTGTATGCTTCTTTTTGTAATTTTGTTGGTATAGCTTTGCTTTTACCATTTCTCCTTGGGTTCTGTCTGTACTTTTTTTTTTTTTTGAGTATAGATTTTAGTGCTTGTTATCATTGGTGGATTTGTTTTTTGGTTTGGTTGCACTTTTCTATCTTTTTTTCTTTATTTATTACTTTTTAATTTTTTATTATTAATAATTAATTTTTTAAAATTAATAACTTTATTTTATTTTTTCTTTCTTTCTTTTTTTTTCTCCCATTTCTTCTGAGCTGTGTGGCTGACAGGGTCTTGGTGCTCCGGCCGGGTGTCAAGCCTGTGCTTCTGAGGTGGGAGAGCTAAGTTCAGGACATTGGTCCATCAGAGAGCTACTGGCTCCAGATAATATCAAATGGCAAAAGCTCTCCCAGAGATTTCCATCTCAATGCTAAGAGCCAGCTCCACTCAACGACCACCAAGCTACAGTGCTGGAGACCCTATTCCAAACAACTAGCAAGACAGGAACACAACCCCACCCATTAGCGGAGAGGCTGCCTAAAATCATAATAAGCTCACAGACACCCAAAACACACCACTGGACGAGGTCCTCCCCACTAGAAAGACAAGATCAAGCCTCATCCACCAGAACACAGGCACCAGTGCCCTCTGCCAGAAAGCCTTCACAATGCACTGAACCAACCTTAACCATGGGGGCAGACATCAAAAACAACGGGAACTATGAACCTGCAGCCTGCGAAAAGGGGACCCCAAACACAGTAGGTTAAGCAAAATGAGAAGACAGAGAAATACACAGCAGAAGAAGGAGCAAGGTAAAAAACCCACCAGACCAAACAAATGAAGAGAAAATACACAGTCTACCTGAAAAACAATTCAGAGTAATGAGAGTAAAGATGATCCAAAATCTTGGAAATAGAATGGAGAAAATACAAGAAACGTTTAACAAGGACCTAGAAGAACTAAAGAGCAAACAAACAATGATGAACAACACAGTAAATGAAATTTAAAATACTCTAGAAGGAATCAATAGCAGAATAACTGAGGCAGAAGAAAGGAAAAGTGACCTGGAAGATAAAATAGTGGAAATAACTACTGCAGAGAATAAAGAAAAAAAGTATGAAAAGAATTGAGGACAGCTTCAGAGACCTCTGGGACAACACTAAACGCATCAACATTTGAATAATAGGAGTCCCAGAAGAAGAAGAGGAAAAGAAACGTACTGTGGAAATATTTGAAGAGCTTATAGTTGAAAACTTCCCTAATAAGGGAAAGGAAATAGTTAATCAAGTCCAGGAAGCACAGAGAGTCCCATACAGGATAAATCCAAGGAGAAACATGCCAAGACACATATTAATCAAACTATCAAAAATTAAATACAAAGAAAAAATATTAAAAGCACCAAGGGAAAAGCAACAAATAACATACAAGGGCATCCCCATAAGATTAACAGCTGAACTTTCAGCAGAAACTCTGCAAGCCGGAAAGGAGTGGCAGGACATATTCAAAGTGTTGAAATGGAAAAAAAACTAAAACCAATATTACTCTACCCAGGAAGGATTTCATTCAGATTCTATGGAGAAACTAAAACCTTAACAGAGAAGCAAAAGCTAAGAGAATTCAGCACCACCAAACCAGCTTTACAACAAATGCTAAGGGAACTTCTCTTGGTAGGAAACACAAGAGAAGGAAAAGGCCTACAATAACAAACCAAAAAAACTAAGAAAATGGTAATAGGAACTTACATATCGATAACTACCTTAAAAGCAAATGGATTAAACGCTCCAACCAAAACATACGCTGGCTGAAAGGATACAAAAACAAGACCTGTATATATGCTGTCTACAAGAGACCCACTTCAGGCTTAGGGACACATACAGACTGAAAGTGAGAGGATGAAAAAAAGATAATCCATGCAAATGGAAATCAAAAGAAAGCTGGAGTAGCATTTATCATATCAAACAAAACAGACTTTAAAATAAAGACTATTACAAGAGACATAGAAGGACACTACAGAATGATCAAGGGACAATCAAAGAAGAATATATAACAATTGTAAATATTTATGCACCCAACATAGGAGTATCTCAATACTTAAGGCAAATGCTAATAGCCATGAAAGGGGAAATCGACAGTAACACAATCATAGTAGGGGACTTTAAAACCACACTTTCACCAATGGACAGATCATCCAAAATGAAAATAAATAAGGAGACAGAAGCTTTAAATGACACATTAGTCCAGATAGACTTAATTGATATTTATAGGATATTCCATCCAAAAACAACAGAATACACTTTCTTCTGGAATATTCTCCAGGATAGATCATTTCTTGGGTCACATATCAAGCCCTGGTAAATTTTAAAAAATTGAAATCATATCAAGTATCTTTTCTGACTACAACGCTCTAAGACTAGATACAAATTAAAGGAAAAAATCTGTAAAAAATACAAACACATAGAGGCAAAACAATACACTACTAAATAACCAAGAGATCACTGAAAAAATCAAAGAGGAAATCAAAAAATACCTAGAAACAAATGACAATGAAAACACGACAACTCAAAACTGATGGGATGCAGCGAAAGCAGTTCTAAGAGGGAAGTTTAGAGCAATACAATCCTACCTCAAGAAACAAGAAACATCTCAAATGAACAACCTAACCTTACACTTAAAGCAATTAGAGGAAGAAGAACAAAAAAACCCCCAAAGTTAGCAGACGGAAAGAAATCATAAAGATTTCTTCATCAGAAATTGATGAAAACGAAATGAAGGAAACAATGGCAAAGGTCAATAAAACTAAAAGCTGGTTCTTTGAGAAGATGAACAGTATTAATAAACTATTAGCCAGACTCATCAAGAAAAAAAGGGAGAAGACTCAAATCAGTAGAATCAGAAATGAAAAAGAAGAAGTAACAACTGACATAGAAGAAATATAAAAAATCATGAGAGACTACTACAAGCAACTATATGCAAATAAAATGGACAACCTGGAAGAAATGGACAAATTCTTAGTAAAGCACAACCTTCCGAATCTGAACCAGAAAGAAATAGAAAATATAAACAGATCAATCACAAGCACTGAAATTGAGACTGTGATTAAAAACCTTCCAACAAACAAAAGCCCATGAGCAGATGGCTTCAAAGGCGAACTCTATCGAACATTTAGAGAACAACTAACACCTATCCTTCTCAAACTCTTCCAAAATGTAGCAGAGGGAGGAACACTCCCAAACTCATTCTACAAGGCCAACCATTACCCTGATACCAAAACCAGACAAAGATGTCACAAAGAAAGAAAACTACAGGCCAATATCACTGATGAACATAGATGCAAAAATCCTCAACAAAATACTAGCAAACAGAAACCAACAGCGCATTAAAGGGATCATATACCATGATCAAGTGGGGTTTATCACAGGAATGCAAGGATTCTTCAATATACGCAAATCAATCAATGTGATAAACCATGTTAACAAATTGAAGGAGAAAAACCATATGATCATCTCAATAGATGCAGAAAAATCTTTTGACAAAATTCAGCACCCATTTACAGAAAGTATGCATAGAGGGAACTTAACTCAACATAATAATGGCCATATATAACAAACCCACAGCCGACATCATTCTCAATGCTGAAAAACTGAAACCATTTTCACTAAGATCAGGAACAAGACAAGGTTGTCCACTCTCACCATTGTTATTCAACATAGTTTTGGATGTTTTAGCCACAGCAATCAGAGAAGAAAAATAAATAAAAGGAATCCAAATCGGAAAATAAGAAGTAAAGCTGTCACTGTTTGCAGATGACATGATACTATACATAGAGAATCCTAAAATGCTACCAGAAAACTACTAGAGCTAGTCAATGAATTTGGTAAAGTAGCAGGATACAAAACGAATGCACAGAAATCTCTTTCATTCCTTTACACTAATGATGAAAAATCTGAAAGAGAAATTAAGAAAACACTCCCATGTACCACTGTAACAAAAAGAATAAAATACCAAAGAATAAACCTACCGAAAGAGACAAAAGACCTGTATGCAGAAAACTATAAGACACTGATGAAAGAAAGCAAAGATGAAGCAAACAGATGGAGAGATATACCATGTTCTTGGATTGGAAGAATCAACATTGTTAAAATGACTATACGACCCACAGCAATCTACAGATTCAATGCAATCCCTATCAAACTACCAATGGCATTTTTCACAGAACTAGAACAAAAAATTCCACAATTTGTATGGAAACACAAAAGACCCTGAATAGCCAAGCAATCTTGTGAAAGCAAAACAGAGCTAGAGGAATCAGGCTCCTGGACTTCAGACTATACTACAAAGCTACAGTAATCAAGACAGTATGGTACTGGCACAAAAACAGAAATATAGATCAATGGATCAGGATATAAAGCCCAGAGGTAAACCCACACACATATGGTCACCTTATTTTTGATAAAGGAGGCAAGAATACACAATGGAGAAAAGACAACCTCTTCAATAAGTGGTGCTGGGAAAACTGGGCAACGACATGTAAAAGAATGAAATTAGAAGACTCCCTAACACCACACACAAAAATAAACTCAAAATAGAGTAAAGACCTAAATGCAAGGCCAGACACTATCAAACTCTTAGAGGAAAACACAGGCAGAACACTCTATGACATAAATCACAGCAAGATCCTTTTTGACCCACCTCCTAGAGGAATGGAAATAAAAACAAAAATAAACAAATGGGACCTAATGAAACTTCAAAACTTTTGCACAGCAAAGGAAGCTATAAGCAAGACAAAAAGACAACCCTCAGAATGGGAGAAAATATTTGCAAATGAAGCAACTGACAAAGGATTAATCTCCAAAATTTACAAGCTGCTCATGCTGCTCACTATCAATAAACAACCCAATCCAAAAATGGGCAGAAAACCTAATAGATATTTCTCCAAAGAAGATATACAGATTGCCAACAGACACATGAAAGAATGCTCAACATCATTAATCATTAGAGCAATGCAAATCAAAACTACAATGAGATATCATCTCACACTAGTCAGAATGGCCATCATCAAAAAATCTAGAAACAATAAATGCTGGAGAGGGTGTGGAAAAAGGGAACCCTCTTGCACTGTTGGTGGGAATATAAATTGATACAGCCACTATGGAGAACAGTATGGATGTTTCTTAAAATACTAAAAATAGAACTACCATATGACCCAGCAATCCCACTACTGGGCATATACCCTGAGAAAACCATAATTCAAAACGAGTCATGTACCACAATGTTCATTGCAGCACTACTTACAATAGCCAGGACGTTGAAGCAACCTAAGTGTCTATCGACAGACGAATGGATAAAGAAGTTTTGTCACATATATACAATGGAATATTACTCGCCATAAAAAGAAACACAATTGAGTTATTTGTAGTGAGGTGGATGGACCTAGAAGCTGTCATCCAGAGTGAAGTCAGTCAGAAAGAGAAAAATAAATACCATATGTTAACACATATACATGCAATCAAAAACAAAAAAGGTTCTGAATAACCTAGGGGCAGGACAGCAATGAAGACACAGATGTAGAGAATGGACTTGAGGATGCAGGGAGTGGGAAGGCTAAGCTGGGACGAAGTGAGAGAGTGGCATGGACATATATATACTACCCAATGTAAAATAGATAGCTAGTGGGAAGCAGGTGCATAGCCCAGGGAGATCAGCTCGGTGCTTTGTAACCACCTAGAGCAGTGGGATAGGGAGTGTGGGAGGGAGACGCAAGAGGGAGGAGATATGCGGATACATGTATATGTATAGGTGATTCACTTTGTTATAAAGCAGAACCTAAGACACCATAGTGAAGCAATTATACTCCAATCAATTTGTTAAAAAAAATCAAGGGTGATGGTACTGAGGTAAGAAGTGCTTGTCATGTTGGATGAGCCCCAAAAGGACATTACTGTTGAAAAAATGTGAGAAAGGTAATAATGATAAGAAATAAAACTGGAGTTCGTGTCAGCCAGTGGCCAAACCTGTTAGATGCTTGTGGGCCAAAGAATAGAATTTTGCTCTAAGTATGATGGGAAGCCATTGGGTTTTGAGCATGAGTAACATGTTCAGTTTGATGTGTCAAAAAGATAGCTCTGGGAAACCACCAAGAAAAGGAAAAGACAACCTACAGACTAGCAGAAAATATTTGCAAATGTTGCTACCGACCAAGAATTCATTTCCAAAATGTACAAACAGCTCATACAGCTTAATATCAAAAAAACACAAACAACCCAGTCAAAAAATGGGCAGAAGACCTAAAAAAACATTTCTCCAAAGAAGACATATAGATGCCCAATAGGCCCATGAAAAGAAGCTCAACACTGCTAATTATTACATAAATGCAAATCAAAACTACACAGAGGTACCACCTCACTCTGGTCAGAATGGACATCATTAAAATGTCTACAAGTAATAAATGCTGGAAAGGGTGTGGAGAAAAGGGAACATTCCTACGCTGTTGGTGGGAATGTAAATTGGTGCACCCACTGTAGAGAAAAGTATGGAGGTTCCTTAAAACACTAAAAACAGAGCTATCATATGATCCAGCAATCCCACTCCTAGCTATATATCTGAAAAAAATGAAAACTTTAAATAGAGAAGATACATGCACCCCAACATTCATAGCAGCACTCTTAACAATAGCCAAGACATGGAAGCAACCTATGTGTGTATCAACAAATGAATGGATAAAGAAGATGTGGTATATATGCACAATGGAATATTACACAGCCATAAAAAAGAATGAAATAATGCCATTTGCAGCAACATGGAAGGACCTAGAGATATGATATTAAATGAAATATCAAACAGAGAAAGACAAATATCATATGATGTCACTTATATGTGGCATTAAAAAAAATGATATAAATGAACTTATTTACAAAACAGAAATAGACTCACAGACATAGAAAACAAACCTATGGTTACCAAAGGGGATAGCGGTGGATGTGGGGGGAGACATTAGGAATTTGGGTTTAACATAGTCACACTACCGTATATAAAATAGATAAATAACAAAGACCTACCGTATAGCACAAGAAACTATATTCAATATCCTATAGTAACCTATAATGGAAAATTATATATAATAGAAAATTATACATACATACAATATATATATTTTTAACTTAAATATAGTTTAATGTGATTTTATTATGTCTAAAAATATTGTTCTGGGAAGGGTCCGTAAGCGTCACAAAATTGCCAGGAGTCCACAGCAGGAAAAAAAAGTCAAGAACACCTTTGTCTGGCATATTCCAGACAGGCCGCTCCACCAGCCAGGTCCTGGAGGGAAGACCATAAAGACTGGAGCTGCCCCTGAGTCTTCAGTTATATGTAACTTCAGTTATATGTATAATTGAATCACTTTGCTCTATACCTGAAACTAATACAACATTGTAAATTAAGTATGCTTCAATTTTAAAAATGTTAAACAAAAGATAGCTCTGGATGTTATATTTAGAATATATGGGGGCACTAGAAGCAGGGAGCATTTAAGAGGCCTCTGTACTAGTTCAGACTTGAGATGACGATGGTGTGTAGGAGATGGAGTGACGGAGGTGATAAGGCATGGGTGGATTTGGAATCTAACCCCTTCTTTCCCAAAGGCTACCTTTTGGAGGCCTCCTTCTTCCAGGTCAGGTTGGCCTGCCAGGTCTTTTGCTCTGCCAGCCTGTGGCTGAGCTGTAGTCCAGCAACTGCTTTTGCTTTCTGAGTTGGTGCCACTGACCTAGATCTTTTGTTCCTTGGTTCACTGCTCCATTTTCCTGAACTTCCTAAGAAAATGTGCATGAAAAAACTTGTCGGATTAATCTTCAGTCTGAGGTTTATGTGTCACCACATTTAATTGATAGTTTGGCTTTTGTACAAAATTCATGGAAATAATTTCCCTCAAGGCTTTGAGTGTATTTGTCCATTGACCTTCAATATTTGATGTTGCTTGTCCTTGACAACCTTATTTTCTCTACTTTCTAAAGGTCATTTATCTTCTTTTCTAAATGTTTAGCATCATTTCTTCTTCCTAAAATGATTCAGACATTTCACAGTGATGTATCTGGTAGTAGGTCTTCATTCAGTGATTCGTGAACTGGGCGACTGGTGGACCCTTTTAATCTGAAGACTTCTGTCCTCACTTAATCCTGGGAACCTCACTTACATAATTTCTTCCCTACTTCCGGTCTTGTGTTTCCTATATCACCTCTTTGGAACTTCATGTTTGATATCGAGACATTTTATTGATCTTCTAAAACTTCATATTTCTTCTTTCTTTTCCTTTTTGGCCACTGTCCCACGCTGGCAAATGCTGGATCACAGCTTTTTCTGTCCTGCTTCATCAACCAGTATCCGTGCATTAGGTATATATTAGTTTTATATTGTAGTTATGACAAACTACCCTGAAGATAGTAGCTTAAAACAGCACAACTTTGTTATTTTACAGTTCTAGAGGCCAGAAGTCCATTGCACATTTCACAGGACTAAAATCAATGTGTCACTAGGGTTTCCTTCCTTTCTGAAAGCTCGAGAGGAGAATCCATTTCCTTGCTTTTTCCAGCTTCTAGAGGCTGCTTGCGTTTGTTGGCTCACGACCCCTTTCCTACACCTTCAAAACCAGCAGTGTTGCATTTTTCTCTCCAGCCCTGCACCCTCCTCCCAGCCCCACTTCTGTCTCTGTCCAAAGCCAAGAAAAGTTCTTTGCTTTCAAGGACTCATGTGATTAGACTGGGCCTACCTGAATAATCCAGAGTAGTCTATCTCAAGATCTGTAACCTTAATCATATTGGCAAAATACCTTCTGCCATGTAAGGTAACATATCCACAGGTTCTTGGGATTGAAGTGTGGACATCATTGTGGGCCATTATTCTACCTATTATAGAACGTCTCCTAGAAATGTATTGGACTCTGTGTCTGCTGTTAACCCCCTTCTATTTTCTTCATGACTATTGGCATGTAAACCATTTTATATTATCTTGTGATCATTTTACTGTGGTTCTGGGAAGAAGAAGAGGTAAATAGATGAGCTAAGTGTGGCATCTTGAATCAGAAGCCTTTCCCCAGGAGTTTCTACTGTCTATTACTTAAAAACCATCATATAGGAGCTTAGGTACAGGGACAATGAAACAAAACTTTTTGTAAAAATTTGTGAATGTACTTTGTATTTTCAAAACTATTATTTGCATTATTCTTTTTATTGTTCTCTGAGTTTCAACTTTATTATACATGGAATTACTTTATTTAATCTACTTAATTATAATTAATACTTGGGCCTGACTCTTATCAAGCCTTCCTGTATATTTTTAACATTTTAAAGTATTCTGTATATATCTGAGTGTTGATACACTTTTTTTTTTGTATGTGTGTGTGTGTGTGTGTGTGAATCTGTATATTTTTAGGGGGAAGACGTATGTTAAAGTGGTACCAATTATTTTGCTAGAGATATAAAAATTTCTTTCAAAATGACTTTTAAATTTAGAATGAAATTTGTCATAAAATATTTAGTCCAACCTTATAGTTTAATTATTTTAAATTTTAAAAAGTTCTTACTGCATTTTAATTTCTTATCAGAAATGATGCGTTTTCTGTAACTCACTAAAACTTCAAGAACTCTATTATTCTTACTAGAAACCATAATTTTCCTAACTGTATTCCACAGAACACTAGACTATTGTGATATTTAGTTGCTCTTAGTTCAGAGAAAGTGTGTTCTGTGGGCAAACAATTTGGGAAAATGACTCATTCAAGTACATTTCCCTCCTGAATATTTACAGAGTGCATTAGGAGAGATTTTACAGCAAAACAAAACAAATACATTTTTTAAAATCTTTGATCAACCTAAAATATTCTAAATATATTTGATCATAAAACAATTTTTGATTTAAATTTGAGGATGACTCCTTAACAGCTCTTGTGAAACTGTATCTCAGAAACATAGTTTGAAAGTGCTGTTGTAGCCTATTCCTCTAGTTGTTTTGTGCTAAATAATTTGACTCTATCATATACAAATGCAATTCAGGGAATGATGACTGGGACACAGTTTTACAGTTGAGAGGGAATTAGACGCTGTGCTGGAGACATGTGACTAGGTCTTCTGTTGTCCTTACCTTGCTCTTTCATGACACCCATGGGATGGTATCAGTTTCCAGAGCTGTCCATCTGAAAGCTCAGCATGGACCTCCACAAGTTTTCCAGAATTACTCTGTGGCCACCAGCCCAGAATTCCTCTTTGTTTTACTCTTCTCTTCTAAGGAATGCTGGTGTAACATTGAGGTAAAAGAAAGAGCAGAAGAATGTAAGAAGGCACAAAATACTCTCTTCAGTGTGACTCTCATCTGTAGATACCACTTCCTTTAACTCAGTGAGAGGACCAGCCATCCTCTCTCGCAGGCAATGTGAAAATGGCTCAAAACCAGTTAATTGGGTACTTATTTGTACCTTTTGATGCTTCAGAAAATATTTCAGGAAATTTTCAAAAATACTTAAATTATAACAATATGATGTTAAAATGAATATTATTGTGACCTACAGATTTACCATGACTGGGCCATAGTTTACTGCTTTTCCATAAACCAGTTGCAAACAAGGAAACCCTGTCACTTAACAAGAGTCGCAATATCCCCTGGATAAAACAAATCAATTTCTTAAGAGAATTACAACTATTCTTTAAACTAGGATCAGGCAGAATTTTATCCTGAGGCTGTGTAAAGAGAACTCTTTGTGATTTAATCAACAGCATTCTCACAATTCAGCACATTTCTTAGGGATCTTTTTTATAACACTGTCAATAAAGCTGATGTTACCACACCTAAACATAATTTAGTAACAACAATTATTTATGTATATGTGCAAGGGGGAGGTATGGTGTAATTCAGTGCTAATTAGGTATCCATCTCTTGGCTGACCTTGAAGACGGTTGAATTCCCAGTACCTAAGCCATTGCCCTGAACATAGCAGGTAACAACAAATCTTTGTTCAAGGTGATAATTTTGTTATCATGTTTAATACATGTTCCCATGATAACATGTGTTGTAAAATGCATAGGAATGGTTCTCCTGCTTATACAGGGCTTACCCTAGTATCTCATTATAGTGACAAATTCAAATATGCTGCCCTCATTCCTACACCCATGGTAATGCAGCAAAATGATGTCTTCTGACCCAGGCACGGTCAGAAAGATTGCTCCTCAAGCTCAGCCAGCCCATATTTCATAATATCCATCCCAAAAGCACAAAGTTGATCTTTCAAATACCTCTTTAACATGTCTATAGAATTACCCACAAGGCTTAGTGCTGCCCATTGCTAACAGATATAATAGTCCTGTGGAGTAGGAAGTTACCCATTAAGAAATTAAGATTCAGGATGGTTGAGCCCATTGATCCAGTTCATTGAGTCTAGCAAGTGGCAGCTGGGAATTGAACTCTGGTCTGTCTGACTTCACATTTCATAATTTTAACCACTACCATGTGCTAAGAGAGCTCCTGTAGGGCTTGAACTATATGTTTCCTTCCAAAGAAAGAGCAGGAAAGGGCAGCAAAGACAGAAGAAGCCATAACAACCTCACAGTCAATTATTCTGGAAATTCAGATATTTTAAGTCTGCTCTGATGCTCTCAGGTCTCAAATCTTATCTCTGCTGTCTTGTGGGCTGGCCTTTCTCAATGCCAACCTTTGTTTTTGTCTGATGTACCTTTTGACTTCCTTTCATTTGTTTTGTGTGCTCTCAAGTGGTATTTAAGTTGACAGCCAGGTCCTCAGTCTTCTTCTCAAGGGATTATAGGTGTCAAACTACTTTCATCTTTGTCTGTGCACTTCTTTAAGTGATAAAGGATCAAGAAGGCTCTCCATCCTCCTCTCTCCCCTGTAGTCCCCTGGCATTCTCAGTGAAATGTTAGTTGGAAAACTGCACTCCTACAGTAGTGGTGAGATAATTGAAATTCAGCGCAGCAGGGAGGAAATCAGTTCTGGAGGCCTATTATTTTTCAGATTCTTTGTTAGGATTTTGACCCTAGATCTGTGCTAGCCAAGATGAGGAGAGTTAGAAGAGGGGAACACAGTCCCCTAGAATGTTTTGAATTCAGATAATCACACCCCAAATCCTTAGGCCTGAGATGGCCTGCTTACCTTGCATACATCCCTCTGGGCTGCTGTTCTCTAGATGTTCTTTTTGATGTCAAGTCCTTCTGCAAAACACCTTTAGCAAACAGCATTTGAGGGTTAGATACCTAGTATTCATATTAATGTGAAAGTGTATCAAATACAGTTTCTTTTTAACTCTAAGCAGGCCGACATAACTGTTTCTTACACGATTTCCTCAGGCATACATGTTACCAGGATGTGTTTGTCAGTGAAGTCAATCTAACCTTTTTTCATGGGAAATCTGGCTTTAAAAGAATGTTCTCTTCTAACAAGCATAAGACTGACACTAGCTAGAAAGAGAAAGTGTAATTTTAAAGTCTAATTTTCTGATGCACTGAATACAGTAGACATAGAAAGGAGCCCAAACTCACAATGTTATAAGATTCTGAAGAATATGAAAGGTAAAAGGACATTGTTAATCTTCTTTGTATCTGTATATGATAGCCCTGGGACAGTGAAAGAATCATAAAAAGAAAGGAAATGGGGAAAAGAGTTCTGCAGTGTAAACTGATAAGCTTGTAAAACGTATAAGTGAAGCATCAGTTCCTTCTTCCCAAATTTAAATTTTTGTTTGTTTGGGTCTTTTTTTTTTTTTTTTGGCTACAGTTAACTTTCATAAAAAGAGTGATAAATGATATGTAATAGAAGGTGGTTTTTAATAAGGGGAAAATACTTGTGTCATCAGTGACAGAAATAAATTTAATATAGAATAATAATGTATTAATAGGTACATATAATGTAATATGTAATGGAGAGGCATTAATATATAAAAAGGCTTTCTGACATTTGTGTTACTTTGTTATTTGCAAAATTAGGAATCAAGAATCTGATAGTTAGTCAGATTGCTAAAGTTCCTTGAAATTACTCAGGAGGTGCTGAGGCAACAAGGACATTTTGTTTTTTATTTGTTTATTTTTTTTACAACTTTTCTGGAGTATAATTGTTTTACAATGTTGTGTTAGTTTCTGCTGTACAACAAAGTGAACCAGCTATATGCATACGCATGTCCCCATATCCCTTCCCTCTTGAGTCTCCCTCCCACCCTCCCTATCCCACCCCTCTAGGTCTTCACAAAGCATTGAGTTGATCTCCCAACCAAGACATTTTAATGCACAATGTTGAACATTCAATTTAAAAATTACCAATAATACCAAGGAATAGGACAAAGAGAAAGACCAGATAATAAATATAAATGAATTCAGACAATCCAATTTATCACAGCTGATAAGACACAGGTAAAAAAAGGAATTAGTGAACTTGAGGACATGTCAATAGAAAATATTTGGACTGAAACATGGAAAGTAATTAATGGAAAATATATACAAGGGAATTAAGGAAAAATGAAACATAGTGAAAAGATCATCAGAAAAAGGTCATACATGTAGTTGGGAGTTCCATAAGCGAGAAAGAGTTTGAAGGAAGAAGCATTATTTGAAGAGACAGTGGATCAGAGTACTTCAAAATGGACAGAAGGAATCAGGCCAGAAATTCAAGAAGGGTTAGGAACCTTAAGCAAGATAAATCAAAAGTAAATCCTACTTAGATGCATCACAGTAAAAATGCTAATTTAAAAAAAAAAAGATAAAATCTTATAAGCTACCAGATAACAATAAATCAGAGCAAAACCAATACTGATAGCAACAGAAAAAACCAGAAGCTAGTGGACAATAGAATGACACCTCTACCATGCCAAAAAAGACCAAAAAACCCCCCAAAACCCCCACTGCCAACCTAAAATGCTACACTTTGTGAAATTAACCTTCAAAAAATAAGGTAATCCAAGGTAAAATAGCTAGTGGGAAGCAGCCACATAGCACAGGGAGATCAGCTCGGTACTTTGTGACCACCTAGAGGGGTGGGATAGCGAGGGTGGGAGGGAGACGCAAGAGGGAGGAGATATGGGGATATATGTATATGTATAGCTGATTCACTTTGTTATACAGCAGAAACCAACACACCATTGTAAAGCAATTATACGCCAATAAAGATGTTAAAAAAAATAAGGTAATCAATAATGAAAGAAACGGAAAGAAGGTAAAGAAACATCAAAAGGAATTTTTTCAGTAGAAAGAAAATAATCTTAAATCATAGAGAATTGCAGGAAAAAAAGAAAGAATACTAGAAAGTGTAAATATGCAGGTAAGTATAAAAGATCATTTACTATGTAAAGACCAATAACAAGCCTTGTAGAATCAAATATATATGTAGAATTAAAATGCATGGCAACTATAACATAAAAGACGAGAGGAGAATAAAAGGACTTTAAAGTTTGAAGTTCCAAGTATTATCATAAAGTGAAAAAATACTAATTTGTATTCAGTGTTAATAAGTTAAGGATGAATGTTTTAACCTCAAGGATAACTTTTAAGAGAAAAACCAAAGAACACAGAACTAAAAATTATAAAATAAGAATAAACAGAACAATAAAAAATACTTGAGGAGCAGTGGTTCCAGAGACAGTTAAGAACCGGTATCAGATTCATCCTTCCCCATTAACTGCCATTATAACTGTGTAAAAATATGTATAACAACTCTTTCGGGCCGTGGATGGCAACCAATATGGGACTATGAATTTTGAAAGATGGAAAGCACATAATATGAGTTCATATTCACCTGGGCTATCTCCCTGAGAATATTTCCAAATACGGCCCAGGAAGATAGAGCCCAAGTAGAGAGTGGTGGTATCACTGAATACAAGAAACAGAAATCTGATTTGGGGCTGATCAGGTAGGGTTTGGGGCACAGGATAATGCAGAGAAAGGGTCCATTGAGAAGAAATCCCAAAATTTCCTTAAAATTATACCTTGCGTCCTTTTTCTCTCCTAAGCTACAGATGTGCGGGGCAAAAGACTTTAATAGACACGTTCACAAAAAAATATATCCAAACAGCCAATATATTATGCATTGGCATCTCATTACTCATCAGGGAAATGAAAATTAAAATCACAAAGCATAATTCCCTGGTGGTCAATGGTTAGGACTTCGCCTTCCAATGCAGGGAATGCGGGTGTGATCCCTGGTCAAAGAGCTAAGATCCCACATGACTTGTGGCCAAAAAACCAAAATATAAAAAAAGAGAAGCAATAATGTAACAAATTCAATAAAGACTTTAAAAATGGTCCACATCAAAAAAAAAACTTAAAAAAAAATTAAAATCACAATGAAATATCGCACATGTTCACCAAGCTAGCTAAAACTTTAAAGACTGATAACACTGACAAAGCAAAGTATTGGTGAGGATTTGGAACACCTGAAGCCCTCATATACCACTAGTGGATGGGTACATTGGTACAACCATTTTAGAAAGCTACTTGGCAAACACACCCACCGTAAGAAATGACCTAAAGGCTTTTCTGCATTGTCATTTGTCAGTCAATGCCTATTTCTAGGATTCTTTAAGGGAATTCATTTAGCTTTACAGTACAAGCAACGTTTCAATAAGAATAATGAGTTTTCTGCCACACATAATAAAACAAATAAGTTTATCTATTTAAAGGAATGATAAGAAAAGGAAAGAAAAAAGAGAGTCCACTAGTTTAATTTCTCTGAATTAAGAAGGGTAATGGTGAAAAGTGTCATAAAGTCTTAAATCAGTAAGTACACAAGTACATATATGACAAGTACAGATATAAGTACAACAGAGATTACCAGATTGCTCAAGACAGTTCCATGCTCCAAAGGAACTCAAATTTATTGTCATTTAACTTGAAAAAGAGTGATTCATGAAAAAAAATTTTTTTGTTAACATCTTTATTGGAGTATAATTGCTTTACATTGGTGTGTTGGTTTCTGCTTTATAACAAAGTGAGTCAGCTATACATATACATATATCCCCATATCCCTTCCCTCTTGCATCTTCCTCCCACCCTCCCTATCCCACCCCTCTAGGTGGTCACAAAGCACGGAGCTGATCTCCCTGTGCTATGTGGCTGTTTCCCATTAGCTATCTCTTTTATATTTGTTAGTGTATATATGTCAATGTCACTCTCTCACTTCTTCCCAGCTTACCCTACCCCCTCCACATGTCCTCAAGTCCATTCTCTACATCAGTGACTTTATTCCTGTCCTGTCCCTAGGTTCTTCAGAAACAATTTTTTTTTTTACATTCCATATATGTGTGTTAACATATGGTATTTGTTTTTCTCTTTCTGACTTACTTCACTCTGGATGACGGTCTCTAGGTCCATCCACCTCACTACAAATAACTCAGTTTCGTTTCTTTTTATGGCTGAGTAATATTCCATTGTATATATGTGCCACATCTTCTTTATCCATTCATCTGTCAATGGACACTTAGGTTGCTTCCATGTCCTGGCTATTGAAAATAGTGTTGCAATGAACATTGTGGTACATGACTCTTTTAGAATTATAGATTTCTCAGGGTATATGCCCAGTATGGGATTCCTGGGTCATACGGTAGTTCTATTTTAAGATTTTTAAGGAATCTCCATACTGTTCTCCATAGTGGCTGTATCAATTTACATTCCCACCAACAGTACAAGAGGGTTTTCTTTTCTCCACACCCTCTCCAGCATTTATTGTTTGTAGATTTTCTGATGGTGGCCACTCTGACTGGTGGAGGTGATACCTCATTGTAGTTTTGATTTGCATTTCTCTAATGATTAGTGATGTTGAGCATCCTTTCATGTGTTTCTTGGCAATCTATATATCATCTTTGAAGAAATGTCTATTTAGGTCTTCTGCCCATTTTTGGATTGGGTTGTTTGTTTTTTTGATATTCAGTTGCATGAGCTGATTGTATACTTTAGAGATTAATCCTTTGTCTCTTGCTTCAATCACAAATATTTTCTCCATTCTGAGGGCTGTCTTTTCATCTTCTTTACGTTTTTATTTGCTGTGCAAAAGCTTTTAAGTTTCATTAGTTGCCATTAGTTTACTTTAATTTTTATTTCCATTTCTCTAGGAGGTGGGTCAAAAAGGATCTTGCTGTGATTTATGTCATAGAGTGTTCTGCCTATGTTTTCTCTAAGAGTTTTACAGTGTCTGGGCTTACATTTAGGTCTTTAATCCATTTTGAGTTTATTTTTGTGTATGGTGTTAGGGAGTGTTCTAATTTCATTCTTTTACATGTAGCTGTCAAGTTTTCCCAGCACCACTTATTGAAGAGGCTGTCTTTTCTCCATTGTATATTATTGCCTCCTTTATCAAAGATAAGGTGACCATATGTGCATGGGTTTATCTCTGGACTTTCTTTCCTGTTCCACTGATCTATATTTCTGTTTTTGTGCCAGTACCAGACTGTCTTGATTACTGTAGCTTTGTAGTATAGTCTGAAGTCAAGGAGCCTGATTCCTCCAGCACCATTTTTCTTTCTCAAGATTGTTTGTCTCTTCGGGTCTTTTTGTTTCCATACAAATTGTGGAATTTTTTGTTCTACTTCTGTGAAAAATGTCATTGGTAGTTTGATAGGGATTGCATTGAATCTGTAGTTTGCTTTGGGTAGTATAGTCATTTTCACAATGCTGATTCTTCCAATCCAAGAACATGGTATATCTCTCCAACTGTTTGTATCAGCTTTACTTTCTTTCATCAGTATCTTATAGTTTTCTTCATACAGGTCTTTTATCTCCTTAGCTAGGCATTGTTTTTAATTTAATTAATTTTTTATACAGCAGGTTATTAGTCATCCATTTTATACACATCACTGTATACATGTCAATCCCAATCTCTCAATTCATCACACCACCACCCCCCAGCCCCACCTCTTTATCCCCTTGGTGTCCATACACCATACATCTTTATGATTCTCTATGTACAGTATCATGTCATCTGCAAACAGTGACAGCTTTACTTCTTATTTTCCGATTTGGATTCCTTTTATTTCTCTTTATTCTCTGATTGCTGTGGTTAAAACGTCCAAAACTATGTTGAATAATAATGGTGAGAGAAGGCAAACTTGTTCCTGATCTTAGTGGAAATGGCTTCAGTTTTTCACCATTGAGAACAATGTTGGCTGTGGGTTTGTCATATATGACCTTTATTATGTTGAGGTAAGTTCCCTCTCTGCCTACTTTCTGGAGAGTTTTTATCATAAATGGCTGATGAATTTTGTTGAAAGCTTTTTCTGCATCTATTGAGATTATCATATTGTTTTCATCCTTCAATTTGTTAATATGGTTTATCACATTGATTGATTTGCATATATTGAAGAATCCTTGCATTCCTGGGGTAAACCCCACTTGACCATGGTGTATGATCCTTTTAATGTGCTGTTGGATTCTGTTTGCTAGTATTTTGTTGAGGATTTTTGCATCTATGTTCATCAGTGATATTGGCCTGTAGTTTTCTTTGTGACATACTTGTCTGGTTTTGGTATCATGGTGATGGTGGCCTCATAGAATGAGTTTGGGAGTGTTCCTCCCTCTGCTATATTTTGGAAGAGTTTGAGAAGGATAGGTGTTAGCTCGTCTCTAAATGTTTGATAGAATTCACCTGTGAATCCATCTGGTCATGGGCTTTTGTTTTTTGGAAGGTTTTTAATCACAGTTTCAGTTTCAGTGCTTGTGATTGTTCTGTTCATATTTTCTATTTCTTCCTGGTTCAGTCTTGGAAGGTTGTGCTTTTCTATGAATTTGTCCATTTCTTCCAGGTTGTCCATTTTATTGGCATATAGTTGCTTGTAGTAATCTCTCATGATCCTTTGTATATCTGCAGTGTCAGTTGTTACTTCTCCTTTTTCATTTTTATTGATTTGAGTCTTCTCCCTTTTTTTCTTGATAAGTCTGGCTAATGATTTATCAATTTTGTTTATCTTCTCAAAGCACCACTTTTTAGTTTTATTGATCTTTGCTATTTTTCATTCACTGGGTTTTTATTTCTGATCTGACTTTTATGATTTCTTTCCTTCTGCTAACTTTGGGGGTTTTTTTGTTCTTCTTTCTCTAATTGCTTTAGGTGTAAGGTTAGGTTGTTTATTTGAGATGTTTCTTGTTTCTTGAGTTAGGATTGTATTTCTATAAGCTTCCCTCTTAGAATTGCTTTTGCTGCATCCCAGTGGTTTTCAGTCATCATGTTTTTATTGTCATTTGTTTCTATGTATTTTTTTATTTCATCTTTGATTTCTTCAGTGATCTCTCATTTAGTAGTGTACCTTTTAGCCTCCATGTGTTTCTATTTTTTACAGTTTTTTTCCTGTATTTGATATCTAGTCTCATAGTGTTGTCGTCAGAAAAGATACTTGATATGAGTTCAATTTCCTTAAATTTACCAAGGCTTGTTTTGTGATCCAAGATATGATCTATCCTGGATAATGTTCCATGAGTACTTGAGAAGAAGGTGGATTCTATTGTTTTTGGATGAAATGTCCGATAAATACCAATTAAGTCCATCTTGTGTAATGTATCATTTAAAGCTTCTGTTTCCTTATTTATTTTCATTTTGGTTGATCTGTCCATTGGTGAAAGTGGGGTGTTAATGTCCCCTACTATAATTGTGTTACTGTCAATTTCCCCTTTTACGGCTGTTAGCATTTGCATTATGTATTGAGGTGCTCCTATGTTGGGTGTATAAATATTTACAGTTGTTATTTCTTCTTCAGTTGACCCCTTGATCATTCTGTAGTGTCCTTCTGTGTCTCTTGTAATAGTCTTTATTTTAAAGTCTATTTTGTCTGATATGAGAATTGCTACTTCAGCTTTCTTTGGATTTCTATTTGCATGGAATATCTTTTTCCATCCCCTCACTTTCAGTCTGTATGTGTCCCTAGGTCTGAATTGCGTCTGTTGTAGACAGCATATATATGGGTCTTGTTTTTGTATCCATTCAGGCAGTCTATGTCTTTTGGTTGGAGCATTTAATCCATTTTCTTTTAAGGTAGTTATCAATATGTATGTCCCTATTAACATTTTCTTATTTGTTTTGGGTTGGTTATTGTAGCTCTTTTCCTTCTCTTGTGTTTCTCACCTAGAGAAGTTCCTTTAGCATTTGTTGTAAAGCTGGTCTGGTGGTGCTGATTCTCTTAGCTTTTGCTTGTCTGTAAAGGTATTAGTCTCTCCGTCGAATCTGAATGAGATCCTTGCTGGGTAGAATAATCTTGGTTGTAGGTTTTTCCATTTCATCACTTTAAATATGTCCTACCACTCCCTTCTGGCTTGCAGAGTTTCTGCTAAAAGATAAGCTGTTAACCTTATGGAGATTCCCTTGTATGTTATTTGTTGCTTTTCCCTTGCTGCTTTTAGTATTTTTCTTTGTATTTAATTTTTGATAGTTTGATTAATATGTGTCTTGGAGTGTTTCTCCTTGGATTTATCCTGTATGGGACTCTATGTGCTTCCTGGACTTGATTGACTATTTCCTTTCCCATATTAGGGAAGTTTTCAACTATAATCTCTTCAAATGTTTTCTCAGTCCTTTTCTTTTTCTCTTCTTCTTCTGGGACCCCTGTAATTCGAATGTTGGTGCCTTTAATGTTGTCCCAAGGTCTGTGAGACTGTCCTCAATTCTTTTCATTCTTCTTTCTTTATTCTGCTCTGTGGTAGTTATTTCCACTATTTTATATTCCAGGTCACTTATCCATTCTTCTGCCTCAGTTAATCTGCTATTGATTCCTTCTAAATAATTTCTAATTTCATTTATTGTGTTGTTCATCACTATTTGTTTGCTCTTTAGTTCTTCTAGGTCCTTGTTAAATGTTTCTTGTATTTTCTCCATTCTATTTTCAAGATTTTGGATCATCTATGCTATCACTACTCTGAAGTCTTTCTCAGGTAGACTGCCTATTTGCTCTTCATTTGTTAGGTCTGGTGGGTTTTTATCTTGCTCCTTCATCTGCTGTGTGTTTCTCTGTCTTCTCATTTTGCTTAACTTACTGTGTTTGGGGTCTCACTTTCCCAGGCTGCAGATTTGTTGTTCCCTTTGTTTTTGGTGTCCGCCCCAGTGTGTAAAGTTGGTTCAGTGGGTTGTGTGCCTCCCGGTGGAGGGGACTGGTGCCTGTGTTCTGGTGGATGAGGCTGGTTCTTGTCTTTCTGGTGGGCGGACTGAGTCCAGTGGTGTGTTTTGGGGTGTCTGTGAACTTATTATAATTTTAGGCAGCCTCTCTGCTAATGGGTGTGGTTGTGTTCCTCTCTTGCTAGTTGTTTGGCATGGGATGTCCAGCACTGGAGCTTACTAGTCGTTGAGTGGAACTAGGTCTTAGCGTTGGGATGGAGATCTCTGGGAGAGCTCTCACTGATTGATATCTGTGGGGCCAGAATGTCTCTGGTGGTCCTTTGTCCTGAACTCGGCTCTCCCACCTCTGAGGCTCAGGCCTGACACCCGGCTGGTGCACCAAGACCCTGTCAGCCACACAGCTCAGAAGCAAAGGGAGAAAAGAAAAAGAATAAAATAAAATAAAAGTTATTAAAATTAAAACTTAAAAAATAATATTCAAATAAAAAATAAAAAAGTAATTAAAAGAAGTAGAGAGCAACCAAAACAATTCCACCAATGATAACAAGTGCTAAAAACTAAACTAAAATAAACATATAAATCAGGAACTAGTTAGTCACATACAGCAAACCCCATGTCTACAGTTGCTCCCAAAGCCCATTGCCTCAATTTAGGGATTATTTGTTTTCTATTCAGGTATTCCAGAGATGCAGTGTAGATCAAGTTGATTGTGGAGATTTAATCCACTCTTCCTGAGGCTGCACAGAGAAATTTTCCTTTCTCTTCTTTTTTCTGCACAGTTCCTGGGGTTCAGCTTGGATTTGGCCCTGCCTCTGTGTGCAGGTTTCCCTCCTGCATCTGTTCTTCACTCAGACAGGATGCGATTAAAGGAGTGGCTGCTTAGGGGGCTCTTGCTCACTCAGGCTGCAGGGAGGGAGCAGGATGGAATGTGGGGCGAGCCTGCAGTGGCAGAGGCCAGTGTGACCTTGCAACAGCCTGAGTTGCGCCGTGTGTTCTCCTGGAGAATTTGTCCCTGGATCACGGGACTCTGGCAGTGGCGGGCTGCACAGGCTCCCAGGAGGGGAGGTGTGGATAGTGACCTGTGCTTGCACACAGGCTTCTTGGTGGCTGCAGATGCAGCCTTAGTGTTTCATGCCTATCTCTGTGGTGCGCACTGATAGCTGTGGCTCGTGCCCATCTCTGGAGCTCGTTTAGGCAGTGCTCTGAATCCTTTCTCCTCGTGCACCCCAAAACAATGGTCTCTTGCCTCTTAGGCAGGTACAGACTTTTTCCCGGACTCCCTCCTGGCTAGCTGTGGCACACTAGCCTCCTTCAGGCTGTGTTCACGCAGCCAACCCCAGTCCTCTCCCTGGGGTCTGACCTCCATAGCCTGAGCCTCAGCTCCCAGCCCCCACCCTCCCTGGCGGGTAAGAGAAGTCTCTCAGACTCGTCAGTGCTGGTTGGCACCAATCCTCTATGCAGGAATCTCTCCACTTTGTCCTCTGTACCTCTGTTGCTGCGCTCTTCTCTGTGGCTCCAAAGCTTACCCCCATCCCCCATCTCCACCAGTGAAGGGTCTTCCTAATGTGTGGAAATCTTTCCTCCTTCACAGCCCCCTCCCACTGGTGCAGGTGCCGTCCCTATTCTTTTGTCTCTGTTTTTTCTTTTTTCTTTTGCCCTGTCCAGGTACGTGGGGAGTTTCTTCCCTTTTGGGAAGTCTGAGGTCTTCTGTCAGGATTCAATAGGTGTTTTTAGGGGTTGTTCCACATGTAGATGTATTTTTGACGTATTTGTGGGGAGGAAGGTTATCTCCATGTCTTACTCCTCCGCCATCTTGAAGGTCCCGGCTTATTCATTTTAAACAAATATGCAATGCAATGGATTCAAGTTTTGTGTTTTTGATCAAAATTACAGCAACCTAAGATTCTGTAGATTATTCAAGAGGAAGACAGAGACATTTATTAGTGCCATAATTTCCTAGATGATTCTAAGACTTCATTTATTTTCAGGTCAACTATATAAAATGAATGGTGCAGAGTCGCTCCCCAAACCCCACCGATGGTAGCTTTTTCCAATTTTCTGCTTTAGTAGTACAGCCTTTCTAAACAGTAATATAAATTTCAATTGTTTTACTACAAGTATGATTTAACTGAACACACTGATTTTTTTTGCAATTTTTTAATGTCTTCAAGATACATATTTGTGTTCTCAAGAAACAAAATTCTTATATTTGCATCATATTTTACTGTTTTTGAAATTAAAAAAAGAAAACTTTGGCCATTGCAAACATTATAGCCAAGCATCTTAATAGAGCCCCCAAAATGCAAATATCATTGAGGTATATCACTTCCCAAAGAAAAATGTAGAAAATGGGCTCCAGACCCTTCATGATTTTCAAACATAACACTAAAGTTATGAGATTAAAACAAATTTTATTCCAAGAATAAAAGCTATTATTTACAAAGTTTTGGTGATAACATGAAACATATCTAAACCCACAATGGAAATCAGTTGTCATTTTACAAGAGGATTTTTGTGTATGAGAAAAGAAGAGGCTAATGTAGTTGTGCTAAAGGATGGACACTGGGCAATTCATTAATTTCCGACTTGACCTAAATGATATAGACTTACAGCAATATAGAGGGAAGAAAACTTGTGCCCGGCTTCCAGTAAACCCTACCATCTGGGAAAAGTATTCTAAACATTTCCTGCCATCCTTTGTCCCTAAGCTTAAGCTCATTCCCTCTAGGGTAGAAGCAAAGAATATTTTTTTTAGCTCAACATTGTACAGTTTTTATTAAAAGAGAATCACAGGCTGAACAGTCAATTTTTCATATAGCAGGTTTACCATTGTGTCTCTGAGGACTTTTCAGTGGGATAGAGGAAAAAATGAGAATTGCTCTAAATTGGTTTCTAAGTACACTGACTTTTTAACCTGGACAAATTAAGGACTAGGGCATATCTTAATGCCAAATCTATGAAGGGTTTGGCATTGCCATGTGTGATAATACTTATCTCAGATATAGTGACATCAAATATTTCTTTGATCCCAGAGGAGGAGCATGAGAGTTGGTAAACGACATTAAACTGTTTTGTGGGGAAAATATATACTTCATCCATAATGGGTTACTAAGTGGTGATTTTATTCAAGGGCAGGTCACAGGAAGCAGGCAATGGGTTATGTACCCAAGACACCTGGGAATACTCCTACAGAGGCCACCCAGAAGCCTGGATATGAGATTCTGAAGAGACTGATATCCTGTACAACAGCTTATTGAGTTTGTCACATTAGTCCTCCAAAGTGGAAATATACAAATGTCTTAGTGGGGGGTGCTTTTTTTCCACCAAAGCACTCAGTTTTTCTGATTTCTTTTGATCTTGTTTTTCTTTTGTTTTCCCAATTATCTTCAAGTTGGGGGACTGTCCACCACAAACTTTTCTAGATCAGTTCCATATTATTGTGCATCCTTCCCCATTGCATTTGATATTAGAAAACAGAATTCCCGAATATTTCTTCTTTGGGGAGTCAGACTCAAACAAAATTGCAAAGTGAGTGAAATGTATCTCCAATGCCCTCCAGTCCTATTTCAGTCTTTCTGCCTTCCTTTTGGGTAATAGCCATACCAGAAGTGATACTTCACACTGTTCTGTCTTCTATCTTCACAGTAGAACCCTACAAGTCTTCTACAATTATTATCCCCACTTTATTTTACCGATTATGAAACAAGTAAGAAATAGCACCAAGGGCACACTTCTTGAATACAAAATTCAAACTCCATTGAGGTCTGACCTAGTGCTCTGCTGAGGTGACATCTTATCTGGACTCTCTCCTCCTGACACTGCCCTGCGCTGCCATCTCCTGCCCCTGTTCTGCCCTCTCAGATGCCAGCAATGCTCTATAGGGCCCTTTTTCCACCTTGTTCTCTGAGTTAAAATCCAAATTACCTAACCTGTGCTGCACTAAGCAATTGGTAGCATTCTAAATAATTTGAGAAGCAATTTCAAGTAAAGGAACTCATCCGGGATAATAAATCCCTTGTTGAATTTTTTTGGGAGGACTCTGGAACTCACTAACACAAATCACGATTTTAAGTTTACAGTTTAAAAATCTTGGTCTCCAAATTTTGCTGTGTAAATTTAACACTGTTTTATGATGAATTAACTCTAACTGTGCAAAGGAAAAGCCATTCCTTTTAAATTCATCTCCCTCCTCTACCTCAATCCCCTTCACATAATTCATAAGCTACTGAAAATTTGAAGATCCTCTAATGAATTTCAGATGCTTCTGCAATAATTTCCAGGCTCTGTAACTTTTGCTAACACTACTTCACTCTTGCAGCATTACGTTTTTAGCTGAAAGCTTGAACCTTTCGAACTAGTGCTTTTCACACTATCCTCCCCAGTGGAGGACTGCCACGTCACCCTCACCCACACCCACCTGGGTCAGCACAGCCCTGCTTATAGATCTTTTCATGTTTTCACCATGACACCAAGGGTTCGAGGGTAAAACATACTGAAACCTTGAGCTAGATGTTTGAGAACTTAAAAAATTTTCTTATATGATATGGCCATATTGTTTTTACTAACACATTTTGACACTAAGTAATCATTGCTACTGATTTCTGAAGGACTTATTTTGCAGTGAAAGAATTAGAACTATTCATATATTATTCATGAAAATATTCTTCTATAAGAAGAAAATATTCTTCTGTAAGATAGAAGAATCCCTGCATTACAAATTATGATAATTATTCTAACTATAAAGAAAAAGAGGATAGTATTATTTCCACAAAGTGCCATAGCTTTTGTTTATGTGTTGTTGTTTATATTTTCCTTTAGTTTGGGGAAGAAGGGTAAATAATATGGGATATCAAAAAAAACAAGCTGTGTCAAGTTTAAAGTGTACAATGTTATCATACATATATGTAATCATCTTAGTTTAAGACTAACAATTTAAAATATAAAATTTACTAGTGTTAGAAAACAGATTTACAGTGGGTTTGTTAGAGAGATCTGTGTATTTATTAATATTACTGAGGAGGGAAAAGATTCATGCAAATACATGGGCTAAATACTGCAGGTGCATGCTACATCTCTCCATGATATGAAAAATTCTTTACAATTCCATGAGATGTGAATTAATAGTAGAAAATATTTTTTCCCAACTAACAGCAAAATAAGGAAATATTTCTCAGAATTATCAAAACACTGTATATGTGTGTATGCTTGTATATATCTTTGTGAGGATTTGTGAGCTCATTATAAGGAGAATATCATTACTGCTTATGTTCTAGAGATTTTTGACAAAAAGAAGACAATGGGGACCTTTCTACAATTTATATTAAGCATACTAGGATGTCATTTTCAATGAAGTGTATATACTATATACATATATATATATATGTATATATATATATATAGTCTTCCAAAACACATGTGTTTATATTTGTTCTCTGCATACCTTCTGGGCTAAATTATTAGTTCCCTAAACTTTGGCATATTTAAGTTTAGAGCAATTACAGTCTTTAAATTAGTAAAAGAAATGTTCATATATCATACTTTAATTCCCATTAAATATGATGGTTCCACCTGGACTGGTATAAGATCATTTCAGCAATTCCTTTACCCTCCCCAATGCAGGAGGATCTCCTGATTGGTTTCTGAATTCTATCAGCTTCCATAACAAGAACATATCATTTGGACATTTTAAAACAAATCCTGGTTTGCTGTTCTTGTTCTTGTTGTGCTAATTATGATGGTTGGCTTAATTTTTTTTAATTAAATGAAGAAATACCACGTTCACATACAACAGTTAGTCTATTCCATCTTGTAAGATCCATTCTTTACCAGAAGTCAAATCTATTCGGGTCACTCAGTGGTGGCCCTCTCTAGGACATGTCAAGTAACTAAAAATAATGATAGCAGCTGTGAATAAATAGAATCAGAACAAAAGTGTCTTCATGAAAAACAAAGCAAACAAAAACACCATCCTAAAAGAAGAGTACAATGAAAACAGCACATAGAGGAGATGCTTTAGCCGACAATTCTGCTAAAAAGTCTGCTCTGACTGAAGTCCTTTCATGGAAACCGCCCATGGAACTTGTCAAATCCATGGAGGGGTTCAGATATTCCATCCTAGGTACCCTAAATTTGTTTTCTAAATTATGAAAAGAAACAGAGGGAGCTATCATATTGGAAGAGCCATGTGGCTAAGATCTGGCAAAGCCAGGATGATCACGAGGTAGCATCCGATGAACCTTGAAATGAACACTTGTCAAAATTCTCCACCAGATGATCCGATCCATCACAGTAAGGGGAAAATGTCCACAATATTAAAAACACTGATGGATAAAATATTTAAGGATAACAAAATACAGCCTCATCCACAGGTAACATAATTCTGGGAGAAAGTGTAAAAGCAAGGCATAGACTGGAACCATGCTCTGAGAGAACATTTGAGCATTTTTAACTGAATTTTATAAAATGACTTCCCTCTGGGTGATGAATATGCACAAATAATAGTATGCTTATTTTCTGGAGGGTTGAAATACTCCCTTGTTAAAACAACCACAGCACAGATTGTAGCTAAAAGACTGAATACCCTATTCTCAATGTAGAACATTTTAACCATTCTATTCAGTAAAAGGGGGCCATTTTACCAGCAGTTATTCATGAATTCTACAAGGATTTGCCCCCTGCTCAAAAATATTCACTGTCTTCATTACTGTGAAACCGCTAGAATAACAGAAAGCATTTTAACTGGAATTGGTAAGTTATACTAATTAAGTCCTAATAGTGGAAGATTTTCAGGAAACCCCACAAAAGTCTATGGCTAACCCAAGATCCTCAGAATAAATAATGGCAATGGACAGGACAGAGCTTACATTCAACACCACCAAAACCAGATCCTCCTAAATACCTGAAACCACTGACTGTTACACTTTCCTTTGCACACTTTTATTATCCTTTTATTTGTGTCTTTTTCCTTACAAGTTTATACACTTCTGATTTTTCCTACCATGTTCCTCTTATAATAATATAAACTTGCTTATTTTTAAAATATACTAGAACCAATTACCACCATAACTCTTTAATAGCTCTTCCAAGTGATTGCTGGTCACCTAATTTTAAAAAAAACTAAGTTAAGGTATGTTACACTGACTTTACTAATAATGAATCTCTTGTAGATAATACAAGTTTAGGGCACCAGAAAAAGGGGATAAGATATTTTGGGGATGAAAATATGACTGTCTTAACAACACCTTAAAAACAATATACTTACAGCTTCACAAAAGTTGTTCACTTCTCTCAGGAAGCACCTGTATTCTTCATCTTGTGTGAAAAGCAATGCTCTTCAGTGTTCACAGAGAACCACAGCTTTTTGTTCTGCAAGGCTATTAGTTAGGCTTCCCCAAGTGGATGACTCCCGAATATCTTCTGTTGGCCTTCAGATTTATAAAGATCCCAAAGTTGTGAAGTTCTTTGTAGAGAAATAATAACTAGTGGAACAGACCACAGAGTGGTTAGGCAACTCTAGGTAGGCATAAAAAGTCTGTTCTACAATTTGAATATTGTAATAAGTAATATAGCACAAAAATAAGTTTAAATTCCTTATATAAATCATTGGACAACACAGGATTTTCTTTTAGCTCCTCAGGGAAAATCTGTGCTGTTACTAACTTATCCTATTGTATCTGAATTAACACTACTCATAAAATGAATCAATCTATATCTAAATGAAAAAGAAAGTCAACCTGGCTACCTAAAGTAGACTCAGAGAGTCACTGGGATCTGCTTTCTTGGGCAACCTAGAAAAACCTTGGCTTATTTCTACAGTGCCTTTCCATCCCATAGTTATTTTTGTTTTTCTCACAGTTGTTTAATATCTGTTGTCCATAAACTTAAATGCTTGTATGCAGTTTCTGTCCTGATAGATGATTCAACAAACAGCTCAAAGACAACAGCAGAATAATATAATCCTGCTGATCAATAATCTAACCAAAAATCATACCTGCACAAACAAACTTCATCTTAAAGGAGATTTGAAAACAAACCTCATCTTCAAGGAGAATCAACTACACCGGGGAAGAGCTGAGCAATTCATGATGGGCTTTATTTACTCCAGTTGGCTGTGAAAGAACCAAAAACAACTATGAATAGAAAATGTCCTGCATTGTAGGAAAAAGCAAACCAAAAAACTGATCTTCTGTTGCCTTGCTAAAAAGGGCAATCAGAACTCATTTTTAACTTCCTCAATAAATAAATGACAGCCTTTCAGTCATCATAAAAATTAACCCCTAGAGCCAGTTTTAAATGTACTTAATCAACCAATGACAACTCACTCCAGTAAACATGGTTAGGCAAGGCAACCAAACAGAAAAGCCCTTCACTTCTGAAAGGCAGCCCATCAGGAAGAGGCTCATTCCACTGAACATGATTCTGAGTGCTAGCCAGTCACCGAAAGCCTTATCCACCTACAGTAATGGTAAATCATTCACATGTCTGAACTGCAGTGACGTTAATTATTGAATGTCATGCTTCCCAAACACGCTATGGAAGACTGCATTCTGCTCTGCTTAGAGACAGTGCCTGACCAACATAGTTCCCCCACCTGAAGAAAGCAGAAAGTTCAGCTGTGTGTGTATGTGTGTGTGTTTCAGGTGCTGAATGATGGTTTTATCCTTTACAGGGTAGCAGTTACATGGCTGTATATATGTTTGTTCAAACTCTATACAAACATTTATGATTTTTATTGTATTTTCCTTATATCTCAGTTGAAAAAAAGAGTATTAGGAATAATACAGCCAAAAAGAGGCAGGTGTTTAGAACTGAAGTGGAAACTGAATACTGCCTATCTGGCCTCTCTCACATCTACATTAGCAGCCCCTAGGACACCTTTATGATCTCAATGGGAACCACAGAACACAGTTTAAAAACAGCTGCTATATACATGATAATGACAACTCAAGGAGGCACTGGAAAACATAGCTTAAAATTCTTAAATAATGATATTTTGACTAATTTGGAGAGGCTTAAAAAGCATGAACTAAAATACAAGACAGGAATGACATGAAAGTAGGGAAAAGGGATCAGAACTAAAGCAACCTAAGATACCTTAGATTATTCAAGAAGATAAGAGATATTGGTTAGTTTTTGTTTGTTTGTTTGTTTGTTTTTGCAGTACGCGGGTTTCTCACTGTTGCGGCCTCTCCCGTTGCGGGACGCGCAGGCTCAGCGGCCATGGCTCACGGGCCCAGCCGCTCCGCGGCATGTGGGATCCTCCCGGACTGGGGCACAAACCCGCCTCCCCTGCATCGGCAGGCGGACTCTCAACCACTGCGCCACCAGGGAAGCCCTTGGTTAGTTTTTAAATCAATCTGCATGGCAAAAAATTCAAGGGTAATCACAGAGTTAATAACATAAAAGGTATAACTTCCATTCCAGTAAAGGAAAAGGAAGAGAATTTTAAAAATCTGGTCAATCCAATACAAGGAAGGAAAGGAGAAAAAAGAAAGAAAATGTATTGTCAGTAATGTGCTAGAGCCAGGTTACAAAGTCTCTCAAGAGCTCTCCAGAGCTGCTGTGCACAAGTCTTCACATCAGCTTCAGTTCTTTCATGTTGATTGCTTGCATTATGCCACACAGAATATTTACACCAGGGAAATAAGCAAATGTTACAAATTAGAGATTTTGTTTCAGAGAGCCAGTTTTTAAACATTTACCAGTATACCTCTGTGCACATTAAGTAGAAAATGCAACTACTACTAATACCGAAAATAATAGCAAGAATATGGCTTAGTAATATTAATATCTACTCAAACTGGCTCTATGCCCCGCAAAGCATTTTTGAGGTAATTATTTAATCATATGAGATAATATAAGGATAAATTCATGTAAGGATGTAACAATCCTAAGCTTGTGTACAAAGTCTTAACATTTATAAAGCAAAAAAAAGAATAAGAAGTGGAAAAATTAGTAGGCAGACTGGGGGATTTTAACATACTCCCCTCAGAAGCTGATAGATCAAGTTGACCAAAAAACAAAAACAAAACAAAACAAAACAAAAAAACAAAAACAAAATCCCTCTCAAAATATATAAAAAGAGGGCTTCCCTGGTGGCACAGTGGTTGAGAGTCCTCCTGCCAATGCAGGGGACGTGGGTTTGCGCCCCGGTCCGGGAGGATCCCACATGCTGCGGAGCGGCTGGGCCCATGAGCCATGGCCGCTGAGCCTGCGCGTCCGGAGCCTGTGCTCTGCTATGGGAGAGGCCGCAACAGTGAGAGGCCCGCGTGCTGCAAAGAAGAAAATAAAATAAAATAAAATAAAAATAAAATATATATATAAAAAGATTTACTGCACAAATAAGAAGCATGATCTAATGTACACATATAGAACACTGCAGCCAATAAGTATAGAATACAATTTATTTGGAAGCACATATGATGCATTTATTAAATTGCCATAAACAGTTTTGAATAGCTAAGAATTGGCACATAAACCTTATTTCATAATCATATTGTCATAAAAAGAAAACAAGAAGAGAACTGAAATTATACATTTGGTAACAAAATAAATAAATACTTATTTCACAGATCAGAAACTAAATATGAATTGAAATTTAGGAAATGTTTGAAACTGCCCTACAACAAAAGCAGTTTGTTATAAAACCCATGGGATTCTGTTAATCAGGAGGTATTTAGGGAGAAATGTACCGCCTAGAATACAACATGTTAGAAAACAAAATGACTAACCATAAATGAGCTAAGTGCTCGTCTTAAAAGTTAGAAAAAGAAAACTTACTAAACTTAATAGAATTAGGAAGAATGACACATTTTCTAGAAAAAAAAATAAGTACTCAAAACTAACTACAAAACGAATACAAATACCTCTATTAGCGTTAAAGAAATCAGTCAATCTCCAAATATACTCACAAAATAAAGAAGTGTAGGGCTTGGACACAGAAAATAAAATTACTTTTGGGAAAGGTCACTTTTTTTCAATCCAAACAAAGATGCTATATAGATTAGTATTAGTTTGGGAATCCCAAACCATTACTTTAACAATCGATTTCAATCTCCCTATTAGTGTGTGTGTGTCTTGTAATCCTGAAGTCTACATATTACCTCAAGAGACTTTTTCAAGTAAGTTAAACCACATAAAAATTAATTTGTCATTTACAGTGAAGACACAGCAAATATTTACCCTAAATCATATTTTAAATAAAACTTTAAAACAACTCCCTGAATAAGCACTATTGAGTTAATGAAATTAAATCTATATATCTCAAGTGCATAAAACATTTTGTAACCTTATTTTAACTTTCATCATGTGTAAACCATGGTATACTAGTGAACTGTATTCAGAAAAGAATGCTGTTCATGTAACACCACTTTTCCAAAGAGAAAAAGAGGTGAACCTGACCTCTGTCATTTTGACAAAAAAAAAAAATTGTTTTCAAGAATCTCCTACTGGAATCTGCAGAGAGTTGAAAAAGTAGGAATTATTTGTGGCTAATATTAAATTTTCTACTTGAAAATATTACTTTGCCTCAATATTAGTACTCAATACTAGAAACATAACTCTAAAATTCACTTTGTACAGTTTTACAATAATTTAGTGAAGCCTAATGATGTCTTAGGGGAGAAAAGCAAAGATATCCTATGTTGTATTCTGTTTTGCCTTTAAAGTTATCAGTATCCTATCAAGGTATTCAAAGCTAAACTGAATCTTTAATACGCATTTTCTCTTCCTAAAAAAAGCAATTGTTTAGTGTTTTCCTTTAAATGTGAAACAAATCAATAATGCAATACGGGGCAAGGAAGAACATTTTCACAAAGGCCACAGGCTTTTTTTTTTTAACATCTTTATTGGAGTATAATTGCTTTACAATGGTGTGTTAGTTTCTGCTTTATAACAAAGTGAATCAGTTATACATATATCCCCATATCTCTTCCCTCTTGCGTCTCCCTCCTTCCCACCCTCCCTATCCCACCCCTCTAGGTGGTCACAAAGCACCAAGCTGATCTCCCTGTGCTATGCGGCTGCTTCCCACTAGCTATCTATTTTACGTTTGGTAGTGTATATTTGTCCATGCCTCTCTCTCACTTTGTCACTGCTTACCCTTCCCCCTCCCCATATCCTCAAGTCCATTCTCTAGTAGGTCTGTGTCTTTATTCCTGTCTTGTCCCTAGGTTCTTCATGACCATTTTTTTTTTTTTAGATTCCATATATATGTGTTAGCATATGGTATTTCTTTTTGTCTTTCTGACTTACTTCACTCTGTATGACAGATTCTAGGTCCATCCACCTCACGACAAATAACTCAATTTCGTTTCTTTCTATGGCTGAGTAATATTCCATTGTATATATGTGCCACATCTTCTTTATACATTCATCTGTCGATGGACACTTAGGTTGCTTCAACGTCCTGGCTATTGTAAACAGAGCTACAATGAACATTGTGGTACATGACTCTTTTCGAATTATGGTTTTCTCAGGGTATATGCCCAGTAGTGGGATTGCTGGGTCGTATGGTAGTTCTATTTTTAGTTTTTGAGAAACATCTATACTCTTCTCCATAGTGGCTGTATCAGTTTACATTCCCACCAATAGTGCAAGAGGGTTCCCTTTCTCCACACCCTCTCCATCATTTATTGTTTGTAGATTTTTTGATGATGGCCATTCTGACTGGTGTGAGAGGATATCTCATTGTAGTTTTTTTTTGCGGTACGCGGGCCTCTCACTGCTGTGGCCTCTCCCGTTGCGGAGCACAGGCTCCGGACGCGCAGGCTCAGCGGCCATGGCTCACGGGCCCAGCCGCTCCGCGGCATGTGGGATCTTCCCAGACCGGGGCACGAACCCGTGTCCCCTGCATCGGCAGGCGGACTCTCAACCACTGCGCCACCAGGGAAGCCCTCATTGTAGTTTTGATTTGCATTTCTCTAATGATTAATGATGTTGAACATTCTTTCATGTGTTTGTTGGCAATCTGTATATCTTCTTTGGAGAAATGTCTATTTAGGTTTTCTGCCCATTTTTGGATTGGGTTGTTTATTGATAGTGAGCAGCATGAGCAGCTTGTAAATTTTGGAGATTAATCCTTTGTCAGTTGCTTCATTTGCAAATATTTTCTCCCATTCTGAGGGCTGTCTTTTTGTCTTATATTTTCCTTTGTTGTGCAAAAGCTTTAGGTTTCATTAGGTCCCTTTTGTTTTATTTCCATTTCTCTAGGAGGTGGGTCAAAAAGGATCTTGCTGTAATTTATGTCATAGAGTGTTCTGCCTATGTTTTCCTCTAGGAGTTTGACCACAGGCTTTTAAATAATGAAAATACAGTCTTGAGAGTCACGTGCACCGGGATCCATGATGCCAGGGGATGTGTCTATGGTCAAATTCTTGCAGATGGTTGCTTAATCGTAACAAGTAATGATTAAGAAATGTTAAACAAGTCTCATTATTCCCAGGCTTCTCAATGACTTCAATATTCTAATGCAAATTTTTAAATACCGAGAATATAATACACTGTGCAGCATTTTCCAAATATTCTTGAATATGAAACTTTTGTTTTATCAGAGCCCTTACTGGAGCAGCATTTCTTGCAGCATCTTTAGGAAATGCTATTGTAAAAAATGGCTCTTACACAGTTGAGAAGAGCCAAGCCTGTGGAATTAAGAACTCATAGTTCTGTAAAAAAGATTTTTTTCTCAAACTGTGGATGGAGCCAAATCCACGAATGCAATTACATTTAATTTGTGATCCACTGTATAAGTCCTAAAGAGAACACATAGTGTAGAAGACTGACTTTCAGTCAGAGTATCCCTGAAGAAGCAAAGGACAAAGTAAGCTGTTGAATTTGTTATTATAGAATAATATTGTGCCAAAAAGCCAAGCATCTTGGGGTTATGATTATTATTATGATTTACTATTCTCCATAGAGAACAAAGGTTGAGTTTATACCGTCTACTCATATAGAAACGAGTTTCACCAAGGGACAACTTCTGGCTCTGGTGGCATGAAGAATCTAAAAAATCCATTCCCCCATCAAATGAAGTACAAAACTACAAAATAAAATAAAAATTATTTCATGGATCTAGAAATAGATCAAGGTAAGAAACAATAAGAAATATACAAGAAAAGCTAACAGGACTCCAACTAAGGATTATAGGAGTCTGTAGCCATCTTGGCTGGAGATGCTCCCATCATCCAGAACAGACCATGTTCTAGGCCATAAGAAAAATTTCTATAAATTTAAAAAGATTGAAATAATACAAAGTATGTTCTCTAACCAAACAATTAATTTAAGAATCAAAAGTAGTCATAAACAAAAAAGAAATCGGCAAACAATTGGAAATTAGACAAGGTACTTCTAAATAGTCATGAGTCAAAGAAGAAATCAAGATGCAAATTAGAAAATATTTTGAACTGAATGAAAACAAAAATTCAACATATTAAAATCTATTAGTGCTTATATGGAGATTTAGAGCTTTAAACATTTGTATTAGGAAGTAAAATGATCCAAAATCAATCATTGAAGCTTTCACTTCAAAAAGCTAGGAAAAGAAAAGCAAATAAAACATGAAATAGAGAAAGATAAATGAAAGGTTAGAGAAGAAAAGAATAAAATAGGAAAACAACAGAGAAACTCAATAAAATCAAAAGTTGGTTTCATGATAAGATAAAACAAAATATGACATTAGGGAGTGGCAAGTTAAAACAATGAAATACCACTGCATACCAATTAAAATGGCTAAAATCCAAAACACTGACAGTACCAAGTGCTGACCAGGATGTGGAGCAGCAGGAATTCTCATTCACTGCTGGTGAGAATGCAAAATGTGACTTTACATTTCACTTTGCACATCACTTTGGAAGTCAGTTTGGAAGTTTCTTACAAAGCTCAACTTAGTCTTGATAAATATATGATGGAGCAATCACACTCAGTATTTATCCAACTGAGTTGAAAATTTATGTCTACACAAAAGCCTGCACACACATGTTTACTGCAGCCTTATTTATAATTGACCAAAACTGGAAGCAACCAACAAACCCTTCAATAGGTGAATGGATAAACAAAACCTGGTATATCCATACGATGGATTATTGTTCAACAAGATAAATGAATGAGCTATCAAACCACAAAAGGACATGGAAGAATTTTAAATACTTATTGCTGAGTGAACAAAGCCAGTCTGAAAAGGCCACATAAAGTGTGATTCCAATTATATGGTATTCTGGAAAGGGTAAATCTATAAAATGGTTCAGAGTAATTCTCTGATGGCATATGCATAACATTATGCATTTGTCAAAAGCTATAGAACTGTACAACACAAAGAGTGAACTCTATGTACACTATGGACTTTTGTTAATACTAATATATCAATATTAGTTCATCAATTGGTGCAGCCACTGTGGAGAACAGTACAGGGTTTCCTCAAAAAACTAAAAATAGAACTACCATATGACCCAGCAATTCTACTCTTGGGTATATACCCAAAGAAAAGGAAAACACTAATTTGAAAAGCATATGCACTCCAATGTTCATAGCAGCATTATTTACAATTGCCAAGTTATGGAAGTAACTTTAGTGTCCATCAACAGATGAATGGATAAAGAAGTAATTGTGTGTGTGTGTGTGTATATATACATATATATAACATACATATGTATGTATATATATGTGTGTGTATATATATATATAGAGAGAGAGAGAGAGAGAGAGAGAGAGGGACAGAGAGAGACAGAGAGAGAGAGAGCGAGAGAGACAGAGAGAGAGCTATTAAAGCAGAAGGACATTTTGACATTTGCAAGAACAAACACAGATGGACCTGGAGGCTATTAGGCTTAGTGAAATAAGTCTGACAGAGAAAGGCAAATACAGCATGTTTTCACTTATATATGGAATCTAAAAAATAAATAAATGAAGATAACAACAACCAATAAAAAAACCAGACTCACAGATACAGAGAAAAAGCTAGTGGTTACCAAGGGGAAAGGGTTTGTGGGAAGGGGCAAAGTAGAGGTAGGGAATTAAGAATTACAAACTAGTAAGTATAAAATAAATAAGATACAATGATATAATATAGAGCACAGGAATTATAGCCAATATTTTATAATAACTTTAAATGCAATATAACCTCTAAAATATTGAATTACTCTGTTGTATACCTAAAACTAATATAACGTTATAAACAAACTATACTTCAACAACAAACAAAAGAATGTATAACACTACTGCAACATATTAATAATAGGGGAAATTGGGAGTGGCAGAGAGATATAGGAACTCTGTAGTATCTGCTTAATTTTTCTCTAAATCTAAAAATGCTCTAAAATGAATGTCTATTAATTAGAGCATAAAATGTAAAAAAAATCCACTGGCTTTTCCTTCCATCCCCAGCAAAAGAAAAAAAAAAGGATTATAAATCATGATCAAGTGTATTTCATCCCAAGAATGATGCAAGGTTAGTTGAAAGGATTGGACACAGACTTGAATAAAACTCCTAAGAAGATTTGTAGAGCTGTTTCCCTTCATCTCCCTGCTTCCAGTGGTCTGACTTGCCAATTCTAGCAACATTAGCAGCCCCAAATCACTATCTTTCTACTACTCAGATTCTATTTCTTTCATCCATTGAGACCAATGTTCTCAGCTTGGGCTTCATGTCCCCACATATGGTTTGAAAACTACGGGCAGGAAGAAAGCCAGCTCCACTTGTGTGCTTTCCCTTTCTCCAGTTTCTGTGCCATTTATTGGGTGTATTTAATCCCTTTAATTAGCTGCTTCTTATATTCTGAATATTTTTATAGTTGTTTATAGCAGGAGAGCAATTCCGACTGTGGCCACTCCATCCTGACTCAACCCAGATGTCTCTATAAATGCATTTTATGTGATCACTCTTTCTACCAAGTTGCTGATGGATTGGATTGAATGCACTGAATAGACAGAGATAAATAAAGTTATGTTGCAATTATTCAGGCTAGAGGTAATGACAGATTTGTCTAGCATAATGGTGATAGTGAAGAAGAAGAAAAATAAACATTTGCGGAATATGTAGGAGATATCATTTGGCATTTGATAATACATGACAATAAAATGAGGGGGCGTTACAGCATAACACAGTTTTCTGGCTCGTGTTACATGAAGGATGGTAATATTTTTCATAATGGAAAACAGAGCAGATTAACGATAGTAGTAAGACTGAGAGTTTCTTGACTTTTCACTCTAAGTATTCTATTTTCAGTGAAGTTTTTTCATTCTGCATTCTGTGTGTTCCATGAGGGTGTTTTATAAATAAGACTATGCCTACTTTTTCTTTTTTATGGCATAGAGGGAACATCTCTGAACTAAGGCAATAAAGGTAAGAGTAGTGGAACAGAGAAAAATACAGGGAAGGTTAGAGAGGCAGAATCAACTAAAATTAGTAATTAACTATCTGTAAAAGATTAGGGCAATGGAAGGAGAGTAAAATAACTCTTCAGTTTATAGCATAGGTATGTGGATCAATGGTGAAACCATTGATCAAAATACAGATTATATGAAGAGAAACAGTCTTGGGGGCTGTGCAATGAGCTTTGTTTTGGATGTGTGTGTGGGTGTGTTAGATGCCCACATGAAGATGAAAGGTAAGCAGTCAGAAATATCATCCTGAAGTTGATAAAGGAAATATGAGCTACAGATAAAAGACTGGAAGTCAGCATGTATGGCCATCCATAGATACGGATAATATGAACTGAGTATGGGGTCCAAACAGAGAAGAGTTCTGAGTGAAACCTTCAGGAACACCTTCATTTAAGGTATTAAGTGTGGAAAAGACGATGAGTTCATTGAAAATCATTGAAAGGGCCTAGAAGGGGAAAAGAAAAAACTATATATATATAAAGCAGAGAGGAGTGTCATATTCCATTGATTTACAATTTTAAAATTTCCTCTTTTTTTTCCCCTTTGCTGCTATGAAAGCAGTAGTTTGGGGCTTACATACACCTTTGCTGGAGGAAGTAAAAAATTTAGTGAGTCATATTCCTCTCCTTTGACTTTATCTTTTTTTAAAAAAATTAAATACTTTAAATTCAGTAAATGCCTTATTTGTAGCAGCAATTGAACACCTTCTTATTGTTTCTGCATCACTGAAAGAAAAAAACTATTTCAGCTGAAAGTTCGGAATCTACAGAAAATATACTCTACATGACACTAATATTGTGCTTTTGAATATATTTGCTGTGTAGTAAAATTCTTTTGCTCCACTTTTCAAATTTCAAAATGCAGCTTTTCATAGTATACCTTTGATATGTTCCCTTTGCTAATGAAATTAATAGTTCCATATTTAACCCAAATCAATATAGAATTTCTCAGTATATTATTCTTGAAACATAAACTTGCATGAAATACTTTATCTCAAAAGGCTACTTTTTAACTTAGAACAAAGCCTTCTCTACTCTCCCTGGCCTCACTCTGAACTCATAATCCATTTCTTCAAGCCCAATATTACATGCACACACACAGGTACTCACATGCACATATAAATGCACCTTGCTGTTTCACTATGAGACTAGGGCCAGGCAGCGGTATTTGGATCATGAGATGAGCTTTGCAGTTCTTTACTCCATGGTCTCTTTGTTTCAACAGCAATTTTTCCTCACTAAGAAAGCTGTTTCTCTTTCCATGGTTGGGCAGACCCTAAGTACCATGGCCAGTGATGAGTCCCAAAGTACTGAGTTGACACAAGGGAAGAAACATGTTGAGGGGATTCTCTGGACATCATGCAAACTCAATATATCCTTCCACAGACTCTTCACAGGGTTACACTGGTGACAAAGTAAGTTTCCTACTGCTCTGACACGTGGCTCGTTCCTGCTAACCTAACAGTCATTCATTCCCAAAGAAGCAACTTCTTACAGAACAAGCTTAGTTAGTGAGAAAAGACTATTTTCTCCTGCCAACCAGGTGTTCAGTGAAATGATACATTTTAATGCACTTGCTTAGCAGATTTCTTAGAGAAATCCTGCCTCTTTGCATAAACAAAAGGAAAACTTTCTACCCTCCTATCAGATCTGGCCAGGTACCTTTACTCAAGAGAAGAGCTAAGGCCACAAGTATTTCATCTCATATTATAATGTTTAAACATGACTGGAGATCATAAAATCTCTCTACTCCCATCTGTCTTTGAACATAATTGTAATAAAAGTTGTTTTATCTCTGAAAAGACTCGAAGGTTTCCAGGCCAAGCCATTAGGGATCACACTTACTGAAGTCTCATTTAAATCTAAAATTATATGATATTTTAAAAAGTCAATTTCCCAGAAATTAGAAGCAGGCTGACCCAGGTCTTCTCCTCTGTATAAAAGACTTAAGGAATGATAACAATTGCATACTTCACCTTCTTTCTACTTCACTATTTCTAAGTTTCATCATCCTAATGTCTTATTGCCTCCACCACATACCGCAAGTGGTATCAGATGCTCCACTGAGATTCCAAGAAGAAAATAATAGAACTTCTATTTCTACTTAACTTTTTCTCATCCCCTTTCTAATTCTGTTTGTAAATGTTTTTATAATGTACATAAGAAGTCCATAAAATATATATGTGTATACATATACATCTACTGGGAAGTGGGGAAAAAGTTTCTTTTTGATACGAATACACGTTTAAGAAAATCTGAGGAGGACTAGCCTAGGCTGTTCAATTGTCTCCTAATCCTGCCTATAAATCACACCCCCAATTCAACCAACTTTCACAGCCTCACTGAAGACTTTTTGAATGTCTAATCATTTTAGTTCTCTTTACAGGTATTTCCTATGAATTGCTAAAGTCTGACATTTAAGAACCTTTGGGGACTTCCCTGGTGGCACAGTGGTTAAGAATCTACCTGCCGATGCAGGGGACATGGGTTCGATCCCTGGTCCGGGAAGATCCCACATGCCGCGGAGCAACTAAGCCCGTGCGTCCCAACTACTGAGCCTGCGCTCTAGAGCCCGTGCACCACAACTACTGAAGCCCACGTGCCTAGAGCCTGTGCTCCGCAATAAGAGAAGCCACTGCAATGAGAAGCCTGTGCATTGCAACGAAGAGTAGCCCCTGCTCGCAGCAACTAGAGAAAGCCCGGGTACAACAATGAAGAACCAACATAGTGAAAAAGTAAATAACTTAAATTAAAAAAAACAAAGACCCTTTGTATTCCACCCCACCCTAAAACCCAGTCTTAGTTCCAGCTATATTTCTTGGAGCTCTTCCCCCAGGGATTCAGTGCTTTTGTTGTGTTGGTGTTCTCATTATTGTCTGAACATACTCTAATGTTCTTCTGTCCGTTCCAAAAATGTTCATTTTGTCTTGAACATTCTTTGCTAAAAATTTCCTAATAGATATACTCTACTTAGATCTCAATGGGCAGCACTAAAACTTTTCCTGCTATATATTCTCAAAGCACATATAACTCTCTGTAAGCATTTACCCCTGTGCAATGTATTTGTGTTTACGTCTTACCTCTTACTCTAAACTGTAAGCCCAGAGAAGGAAGGGCTCATTTTCAATTATCTTTTTTATTTTCTAAGCACCTTATTCAATGGCAATTTACCTAGTTGGTGTTTAGAAAGTATTTGTTGAATTATTTCAAACTGAATCAATAGGTAATACCAATAATTTATTTTTAGTAATAAGGAATAAGACATGTCTTGCTAGTTATTTGCTTCTAAAATATTTCCCCTACATGCATTTGCTGTGCATTTATATTTCTATTTACAGCTCTTCAAATGTGTCTAGCTTTAGAAATAAGATAACATTTGAAAAGATTTCATGGATGTTCAGGGACATTTTCCTGGAGAATGATCTTTATGATGACCTTAGGAGGTATTCTGAGAACTCTCTACTTACATTCTTTTATGTTTCAATTATTTTATTTTATTTTAACTCAGATGGAAAGCCCTCAGGGCAGTAACTGAGTCATATTTTGTAAGTTATGAGGCCCAAAAGACACCTCTTGGCAATTCACACAGAACTATATCATCATCATTATGTTGCCTCTGAAGAGCTTGTTACATTTAAATAAATAAGAACACAGAGATCCATGGTATTGATGACTATGTTTTTATTGAGTTCTCCTCTAGCCCAGTTTTGTCTTTTACAGAGCTTCACACAGTGCTAGAACTCCCTCACCTAAACGTCCATAGTAAAGTGGTGTAGGGTTATGACTCCCATAGGCTTTATTGACAATATATTCCCTAAGGTGAATTCCTCTAGGTTGTTCCAACAGAAAATAAAATACTAGTTGGACATATTTAGTACAATTGTCTATAATACCTTCTTTTAGTAATTACTTATAATTGACCCTTAAATAACACAGGGGTTAGGAGGGCAGACCCACTGTAAAGTCGAAAATCGTGTATAACTTTATAGTTGGCCCTTTGTATCCATGGTTTCACATCCAAGGATTCAAGTAACCACAGATTATGTAGTACTGTGATACATATTTACTGAAAAAAATCAGAGTATAAGTGGATTTGCCAGTTCAAACCCGTGTTGTTCAAGGATCAACTATATTTGCCTTTCCCAATCTCTCAGTAGTTTTAAATTTGTATAGATGATATAAACTTTACTATTTAAACTGTATTTTCATATAAAGATAGATTCACTTTTTAGACGTACCCTTTACAATTCATAGTATTGTCTAATTTTTAAATGAATGCCATTGTATCTTACATGATATACAAATTTAAATGTCTAAGGTATACAAAATATTCCTTTTATAAATAGTGATAACGATGATGGGGATGGTAATGATGATGACGTCATGATTATGATGATGACAGGAATAAAATATCCAGTTTTGAAAATCTATAAAAATTATTGATGTGTTTCTTTTTTAATCTCACAAAGCCTCAGTTCATCTGTAAAAAGGTATAATAATATCTATCTCATTTAATAGTCATAAGAAATAAAAGTTTTATATTTGCTGTTAGGGGCTGAATTGTCTCCCTTCCAAGTTCATATGTTCAAGTCCTCACCCTCAATACCTCAGAATGTGACTGCATTTGGAGATAGGGCCTTTATAGAAGTAATTAAATTTAAATGAGTCTGTTAGGGTGGCTCTAATCCAGTCTGACTGGTGACCTAATAAGAAGAGGAAATACAAAGAAAGAGACCAGGGGCATGTGTGCCATGTGAAGAGGCAGCAAGAGGATAGCTGTCTGCAAGCAAGGGGAGAGACCTACAACAAATCTTTCCCTTACAGCCCTGTCGGCACCTTGATCTTGGACTTGCAGCCTCCAGGACTGTGAGAAAATAAATTTCAGTTGCTTAAGCCACTGTGGCATTTTATATTGCTGAAGTCTGTGATATTTTATATGGCAACACTAGCAAATGAATACACATATGCATACCAATATGCATGTACATTTGTGTGTGTGTGTTGCGTATGTGTGTATGCCTAGCAAAAATTTGTGGTTGTCATTGATCTTGATTTATGTAACCTACCTCCTAGAAAAGTGCTAGGACACAGAAGGTGCTCAAACGTTTATTAATGAATTTATTAATTGTTTCATATATATTAATTATCTCTTCCTTATTGGATTGTAAGTTCCTCCAGGGCAGCAATACTTTTCTGATTAGAGAAACTGACACAGAACTGAGCAGAGAATAAACACTAATTGATTACAGAATTCTTGTTCCTCCAGTGTAAATGTAATTTGAAAATCATTTTAAGGCAGGCTTACTGAGGTAAAATTTAAGACAGTAAAATTTTCCCCTTTGAAGTACATAGTCAATAAGTTTTGATAAATATAGACAGCCAGCTAACCACCAACATCATCTAAATATAGAAAATTTCCATCATCCCCAAAACTTCCCTTGTGTTTCCTTGGATTCAAACCCCTCCCCTCCTTGCAGCATGGAAGCCATGGATCTATTTTCTTACCTCTTCTTGATCAATATCCTATATCTTTGCCTCTTCCAGAATAGTATATGCCTGGAATCATACAGTAAGTAGTCATTCAGACCTGACCTATTTTACTTAGCATACTGCTTTTGGAAATCATTCATCTTGCTGTGTGTATCGGAAGTCTGTTCCTTTTCATTGCTAAGCAGTGTTCTCTGTATAGTTATACCACAATTTGTTTATCCAATCACTAGTTGATGGACATTTGAATTGCTTCCAGAATTTGACAATTTTGAATAAAACTGCTGTAAACAGTCATGTACAGGTCATGGTGTGGGGCATGTGTTGGCATTATTCTTGGGGGGAAATCAAGGAGCAGAATTTCTGAGCTGTATGATAAGTGTGTGTTTAGCTTTATTAGAAACTGTCAAACAATTTTCCAGAGGGGTTGTACCATTTTACATTCCAACTGGCAGTGCTTTTGTGAATTAGCTTAGCAACTTATGACATTTCCAGTTACTTCACATTTTTGCCAAACCTGATACTGTCATGTTTTGGATAATTTTGGTCACTACAAAATAGTTAAAATATTATCATATTTTGGTCTACTGTGCATTCCTCTGATGTTGCATTCCAATGATATTGAGCATCTTTTCATGTGCTTATTGATGGTTCCTGTGATATTTTCTAGGTGTTCATTCACATCTTTCATACATTTTAATTGGGTTGTTTTCTTTTTGAGTTCTAAGAGTCCCTTATATACAGTGGATTCAAGTTCTTTATCATAACTGTGTTCTGCTTGTCTTCATATTCCTAAGAGTGTTATCCAAAGCCAAAAACTTTTAATTTTTATAATACCTAATACCATGTTTTCTTTTATGGTCTGTGATTATTGTGTTCTTTCTAATAAATACTGACCTAAACAAAGGTAAAAAATATTTTTATCTATTTTCCTCTAGGCATTTTATAGTTTATATTTAGGTTTATGGTCCATATCAAGTTAATTTTTATATGATATAAGAGGTGAAGTTCCTTCTTGTGCATATGGCTGATCAATTATTCCAACACCATTTATATATAAAAAAAATTCTTTCCCAACTGAATTACTTTGAGCTCTTTGTTGAAAAACAGTTGATATATATACATATAGTTCTGTACTCTCTATTCTGATCAATTGATCTACTATATTTTTATCCTCACTCCAAACCCACAATGTCTTGATTACTGTAGCTTTCTAATAAGTCCTGAAGTCAGGTAACATGAGTTATGCAAATTTGTTTTGATGCATTTGAGATGTTTTAATGCATGTCAACAGTATGTATCTCAATTTACTTAGATCTTTCATTTCTTTCACCAGGATTTTGTGTGTTTTAGCACAAATGTCTTGCATGAATATTGTTAAATATATTCCTAAAGACTTTTTGTTTTAGTGCATTATAAATAGCATTTTAAAAATTTCAGTATCCTATTGATCATTGATAAATTTTAGAAAATATTTATATTTATATATTGATATATATTGACCTTGCATGTTGTGAGCTCACTAAACTTAATGCTAGTAAATTTTGACTGATGCTGTGAAATTTTCTACATAGACAATTATGGCATCCGTGAGTAGACAGTTTAATTTCTTCCTTTCCTACTTTCATGCCTTCCATTTCTTTATCTAGGCTTCTTGCACTTTCTAGACTTTCCAGTACAATTTCAAATAAAAGTAGTGAGAGCAGGTTTTCTTCCTTTTTATCAGATCTTACAGGAATTGATTTAGTATTTTACCACTGGGTCTGATGTTAACAGTAGTTCTTTTTTCTTTAAATATCCATTGTCACTTTAAGTATGTTCTTTTCTAAGTCTGATGCAATATTGTATAACAAATGAATATTTGGACTGTATTAAAATGAAAAACTCTGCACGACAAAGAAAATCATCAACAAAATGAAAAGGCAACCTATGGAATGGAAGAAAATATTTTCAAACCACATATCTGATAAGGAGTTGATATCCAAAATATAAAAGGAACTCATACAACTCAATAGCAAAAAACCAAACAAATAACCAATTAAAAAATAGACAAAGGACCTGATTAGACATTTTTCCAAAGAAGACATACAAATAGCCAACAGGTACATGAAAATTACCTTATCATCATTAGCCATGAGTGAAATGCAAATCAAAACTACAATGAGATATCTCCTCATGTCTATTAGGATGGCTATTATCAAAAACACATGAGATAACAAATGCTGGTGAGGATGCAGCAGCATCCTCAAAAAGGGGAAACTTTGTGCACTGTTGGTGAGATATAAACTGGTACAGGCTCTATGGAAAATAGTGTGAAAGTTTTTCAGTAAGTTAAAAATAGAACTATCATATTATTCCGCAATCCAACTTCTAGGTATATACTCAAAGGAAACAAAATCATTATCTTGAAGAGGTATCTGTACATACCCCCATGTTCATTACAGTTCATTGCTACAATAGTTACAACAGCCAACATATAGAAACAACCTAAGTGTCTGTCAATTGATGAATGGATCAAGAAAATGTGGTACACACACACACACACACACACACACACACACACATACACACACATACATACACACACACACACACACACACACACACTCGAATATTATGCCAATCTTAAATAAAGAAGGAAATCCTGCCACTTGTGACCACATGGATGAAACTGGTGAAACTGGAGGGTATTATACTAAGTGAAATAAGCCAGAGAGAGAAACACAAACACTGCATAATATCACTTACAGTGGAATCTAGGGAAAAAAAAAGTCAAACTCATAGAAACTAAGAATAGAAATGTGGTTGCCAGAGGTTGGGTGTAGGGGAAATAGGGAAAAGTTGGTAAAAGGATACAAACTTTCAGTTATGAGATGAATAAGGTCTGAGGATATAATGTGAAATGTGGTGACTGTAGTTGATAATGTCATATTGTAAAATTGACATTTGCTAAGACAGTAGAATTTAATGTTCTCATATCCCCCCAAAAAATGTAAATATGTGAGGTGATGGATGTGTGAACTCAGTGTGGAAGTCCTTTCACAATGTATACATGTATCATATCTTCACATCGCATACTTTAAATATCTTACAAACACTTTTTTCCACATCTTTACTGGAGTACAAATGCTTTACAATGTTGTGTTTGTTTCTGCTGTACAACAAAGTGAATCAGCTATATGTATATATATATCCCTATATCCCCTCCTTCTTGAGCCTCCCTCCCACCCTCCCTATCCCATCCCTCTAGGTTGTCACAAAGCAACTAGTTGATCTCCTTGTGCTATGCAGCAGCTTCCCACTAGCCATCCATTATACATTTGGTAGTGTATATATGTCAATGCTACTCTCTCACTTCATCCCAGCCTCCCCTTCCCCACCATGCCCTTAAGTCCATTCCCTATGTCTGCGTCTTTATTCCTGCCCTGCCAGTAGGTTCATCAGTAGCGCTTTTTAAAATTCCATATATATGTGTTAGCATGTGGTATTTACAGATGGCCAACAAATACATGAAAAGATACTCAATATCACAAATTAGAGTAATACAAATCAAAACCCCAATGAGGTATCACCTCACACTGGTCAGAATGGCCATCATCAAAAAATCTAGAAACAATAAATGCTGGAGAGGGTGTGGAGAAAAGGGAAGCCTCCTGCACTGCTGGTGTGAATGTAAATTGATACAGCCACTATGGAGAACAGTATGGAGGTTCCTTAAAAAATTAAAAATAAAACATTTTTTTCTTATTTAAGTCTACGGGTAATAATTATCTCAGAATATTTTTCCTGAAAAATATTTATTTTGGCTTAATTTTTTCAAAAGATTTCTTACTCAATATAAAATTCCTGACTGACAAATTTTTAAACTCTGACTTTTAAAGATGTGATCCTACTGCATTCTATCTTGCATAGTTTTAGACAAGAAATCTGTTGTTTTTAATCTTTGCTTCTCTGTGCATAATTTTTTTTTTCTCTGTGATAATTTTTTTAATCTTTGTTTTTTCAGCATTTTTTTAAAGAATTGTCTCGGTATGTGTGTATGTATTTGCATGTAAACTCGACTGGGTTCTCTGAGCTATTGCATCTGAAATTTGTTGCCTTTCATTAATTTTGTAATCATTTTATCTTTTCAAATATTTTTTTCTCTTTCCTATTATTTCTCTGTCCTCCTTCTGAGATTCCATTTACACTTATATTACACCATCTGATGTTGTCCCACTTGTCTTAGATATTCTGTTTATTTTTTTAACACATTTTTTCTTCTATTGGCTCGTTTGACTTACTTCTATTTCTATCGGTCTTTAAGTTTACTAATTCTTTATTCTGTAACAAGTACTATGATAAGTCTATCAAAATCATTATTCATCTCTGATATCATCTTTTTTTATTTGTAGTATTTCTATTTGACTTTTTCTTATAGTTCCCTCTCTTTACTCTTTACTACTGTTTACTCTCTTTACTGACTTTTTTCATGTATGTTTTACATATCTCTTAGCCGGCTAATTGTAGTTATTTTAAATTCACATATATCTGGATCTGGTTCTGTTGCTTTTGCTTGCTTATTCCTCTTTTTTGCATGTCAATTATGTTCTTCTGTCAGCCATTAGTCGGGGAGATTGAGCCAACCTAATCATTAGTGGAGTTGGTTTTAGGATGTGTTGTTGCTACAGCTTCCTTCATAACGTCACACACTTCAAGTTCCCCCAGTTGTGGGCTGCTGGTATCTTGTGCTTAGTGTTGAACCTAGGTTTCCTAAGGACTTTTCTCAGTGTTCCTGTTCTACTCTTAACATTCAGTAGGACCTGCCTGCCAGAACCACAGAGGCTGTCTCCACAATCTTGCTTTCTCTCATTGGTAAAGTACTGTGACTTTTACCTGGTTAAAAACTCATACTGGGAGCAGAGAGGGACAGTTTTCAGTTCCCCTAGTCCAGCCTTATTCTTAGTCAGACACTGCATACTAAGTACTATAGACCTGCTCTTTTCTTCATTTCATCCAAACACTTCCTTCAATCAGTGTAGTGTTGATGTATGTGCAGCAGGCTGGGTCCAAGCTCCTTGCTCTGCAGCAAATAGTTTTTGTTGCTCCTTCAGTGACAATGTACCTGAGAACCTAATTAGGATGATTTCTTGGTCTTCCCACAAAAGGAGATTACTGTTTCTTTTTACTCAGTGCATAGCTTAAAGTGTGAGCCATAGGGACTTCCTTTTCCTCTCTCAAGAGAAGACAGGTTTTGTTTGTATCCCTCCTCCAGTAGCAGATGACCTGCTTCTACCCTTACCCTATAAACAATGGATCTTTGCCTGGGTTCTCTCCAAGTTGTCTGAGTCTTTTTTTTCATATAATGGAAGGATTCAAGATGTAGACCAAGTTTTGCGCCTATGCACCCCTGAGGGTAGCTCTTTCTTGCCCTGCCCCTAATCTTTCTTGTGGAAGAAATCATCTAGTGGATGCCCATGAAAAAGAAATGGAAAGTGAATGTACACTCCTGCTGAGTCTGGAGATTCCAGAGGTTCTAAACTTTCATGCTGGCCAAACCCAACCTTTAATAATACATTAAATTTTAACTGTTTTCTTCTTAACTGCTTTTACAGTGGCTGTTTCTTCATCCCATGTTCTGCCAAAGATGAAGCAATTCATTTGTTCCATCTCTTCTCAGAAGGGCCTAACAGTCTTTGGAATTTAGTCTACCGGGTTGCCTTGGGACCTCAGCTCTGATCATTTCTCAAGATGTTATAATTTTGTAGATGAGCCTAAATTCTTGTTAAGGCGGGAGTTACATTCGCTTGCAGCTTTTTTATATCCTCACAGCTCCCTACTGAAGTTCTTTTGAAGAGTTTTCAAATATGATTACTTGGTATGCTGAGATAGTTGAATGCAACAGTCAAAAAAAATGGTATCTTTTATGGATAAATCCAATAAATGTATTTTATATACGTTATTTCCTTGCACTTGAAATTTACAGTTCTATATGTTGTATCTCTAACAATTTATATGAAAAGGCCTTTTAAAAATTAAGAACACCCAAATAAGTTTAAAAACTGGTTTTATTTCATCTAGAATATTTTACCTCATAGTTATGCTTCTGGTACAAACTCACCATATTAGAAACTGAGTTTGCATTATGAGAGAACACAAGAGAATGGAGACAACTTTTCTTAATGTACAAATAATTTACCTAACCCCCAGACAGTCCTTAATACACCCTGAAATTTACCAGATAGCTAGAAGGAAAATATAGCTTCATACTTCCAAAGTTACAAATAGAAAATAGAATAAACTTCACTGTTATACAATGAGATGTATTTACCTAGAGCATGCATTAAAAAAAAAAAACTATATCGTTAAAGTAATAGAATTTGACAGGCTGAATGTTAGATCGATAAGCCTAAGGTACCCATTCACTAGAGAGAGAAACAATGAGAATAGTAAACAGCAAATGTAGCAATGTCTCAATCAAGTGCAAGCCAATGAAAGGAGGAAATGCTGCATACATATAACAAGGGGCTACTAGTGGCTTGAGAAACTCCAGGAAGCCTGTGTAGAGAATGTTCTCTTACCAGACTTCCCACTGAGAATGTCCCTATGGGGAAAGCAAAGGCAGGAAAGTACTGCATGTTTTAACATCTCAATGCAAGGACTGAGTATTTACGCTCCCAACTAATCCTTGATGGCGCATCAGGGGGTGACACAATTGCAATAAGATATTTTGTTAATTACCAGACAAGGACAATCTGAGGTACAGATGGACAGAAAATGTTACATTGTTCAGAAGGCTCTCATTTCCTGGAAGTTTTGTGAAAGCTTCCAAATGCCTGCACCTCCACTTTCTAATATAAATTTCAGTAACAAGGCATATAACCGCTAATCAGCAACTGTGTTGGTGTTATCATGTTGGGAAGTTTTCCTAACTCAGTCTTTCTTAAAATATGGTCAGGAGAATAGAAAGTTAATATTCCTCCATCTTCTTTGCCACCTTATGAATTTCAGTAAGATAGACACCAGCCTTTCCTCGACAAATTTTAGGAAAACCCAGCCTTTCCTCTTTAGTCCATCCTGACAACACAGAAAAAGCCTGGGAAAAGTGAAAACGGTTCCTTCTCTCTTGCCCCAATGACATCACCACAGTCTGCTCACAAGAACATAATGACAAATGGTAAATTGCAAAAGGTAACTATCCTCTCTCCTACAATTAGCAATCTTTACATTGCTTATTGCTCTGCCATTGTGTGTCCTTGGACATAATCTTATCTGTTCAGTTCCATCTTGTAAATAAATGCAGAAAAAAAGTTAGATAAGGGATTACAACCATATAGTCCTATTGACCACGATGACCCTTTTTACATAAATACAATACAGCCTCAACGCTGATGGATTGCAAGTCTTAAGGGCTTGAGACAAAATGACCTTGAAAAGAATGGATTTTACTTAGCAGTGTTAAAAGCCACACTTCCACGTCTCAAGCGCTTTGTGTGCCTCTGAGGACTTTCCTCATCAGGTACATTGTCATTAGGTACTATATGACGTTTCATGTAAAATGATGGTATCCCTGAGAATAGTAAATATAATATTATTAACCCAATTTGAAACATTTTTAAAAGACATTTTTACCACTAGACTACTGAATATATGCTATTTTGAGGTAATATTGTTACAAGGAAGAACAAAATCTGACTACCTGTTGCCTCTGTTTCTTTTACTTTCTTTGCTTGTTGCTTTGTTGCTTTTGTTCACTAAAAGGTACTGTCTATACATAATGGCCTGCCTCAGGGAACCCTGCCCCTCTGCCTGAGTGTTAAATCAAAGTGCCTTTGTTCAGGTAAAAAACATGTTGACCCTGTCCACCTGTGAATGGCCGCAAAAAAGAAGAAATTAACACATCCCCTCCCCAAGGCTGGCCATTCCAGAAGATATCTGCAAGAATTCCTCACCTCCACCCCCTCTCTGTTCTATAAAAGAAACTGGGATCCAGACCCCGATAAGATGGCCTTTTTGAGACACTAGCCTGCCATCTTCTCGGTCTGCTATTCCTTACCTCAACACCTCATCTCCTGATTTACTGGCCTCTTATGCGGCAAGCAGAGTGAGCTTGGAGTCGGTAACAACATCACTCAAGAGACAAAGGGTTTGATTCTGTTAAATGTCAGCTTAAATTTAAATAATGTTTATACATTTGTGCAACATATGTTTCTTTTTCTGAATTTAGGGAAGTGCTAAGAACAAATGGGGTAAAATTGGTGTAGTAAATCCACATACATAGTAGCAATAAATAAAATATGAAAAGAGAAAAGCAAAAGAGCAAACAACCTTTAGAAAAAGATAAACTTCTGTAAACTGGAAAAGGAACATATATACAAAGCAGTGAGGAGAATGAAGGCAGAGGCCTGCTGAATCTCGGGTTTGCGAGAAGGTAGTAGTAGACTGAAATTTAGTTATAGATGGTCAATAGAGACCAAAAGAGTCCTTCGTCTGCCTGGAGTCTAATTTAGACTCATGACTTAAAGAAAGAAGCTAAGAACAATTGCTGCTGATGGCTCTCTGTGACTAGGGCTTGTAGGAACATGCGGGCTGTAGAGATGGGAGGATATAAACACAGCCTCATAAACAAGAAATAAACCAGGACTGACTCTGTAAATAGCTGGATCCACAATCTTCGCAAAGTAGAAAAAGCAAAATGATAGACCTATTCTAGATGCTGATCGTGTGGAACACGGTTCAGGCCAACCATTAGCCAGAAATCACAAAGGAGTAGGAAGGGAGAGAGCGATGGGGATAGAAAGGAGGAGAGAGAGAGAGAGCACGCAGAGCAAGAGAGAGAGAATCCTTTCTAATCAAAATAAGCTGCAAATAAAACTTTAGAATTGCTTGAAGAAAAATGTGCACATCAATAAAAAAGCAAACAGAAATCCACACTAGAACATTAAATCACTGCATATGAAGTCAATTCATTCAAGTATTTGATAAACATTTTAAAGTAAATATCTTTAGGGTGCTTTAAATTATAAATTAACATACAAAAGTGATTTAAAAATTAAGAAGAAAATGTTCAACAAAATCAGAGGAAATCTGTATGAAATAAACATAGTGAATGTTAAAAGAATCCACTAGAAATATGCTATAAAAATATAGTCATTGTAATAAACACTCTAGTAGATTGTTAGGATAACAGCCCTCAATGAATCATAACCCCCTCATTCCACACCCTTTTGAAATATGATTTCCCTGCTCCTTCTATTAAAAATTAGTGCCTTAACAGTCTCCCACTTCTTTAATCTGGCCTGGCTCTGAGGCTTGCATTGACTAACAGAATATGGCAAAAGCGACATGGTGTGACTTCCTAAGCTTGTCATTAAGGGATCTTGAACTTCTGCTTTCTCTATCACTGAATGAATCTTTCATCATGTGAAGAAGCCAGTTCTGGGCTCTAAGGGTGAGAGGCCATGTAGAGAAGAATCAGAAAGCTGCAGCCAACAGCCAACACCAACTGCCAGACACAGAATTGAGACCAACTTGAAATATCCATCCCAGTGAAGCTTCAGAAGACAAAACCATACATGAATGATCCCATACAAGATCAGCATAAGAACTGCCTGACAGAGCCCGAGCTAAATTAAACCAACAAACAGTTGTTGCTTTAAGCCCTGCAATTTGGAAGTGGTTTGTTATGCAGAAACTAAGAACTGACACAAAAACTGGCACCTACAAATCAGGTGCTGCCATAACAAAACCCTAAAAGCTTGGCATTGGCTTTGGGACTAAGTGGTGGGTGAACCCTTTAAGACAGTGAAGCAACCATCAGTGTTAAATAGAAAAACATTGAGAAACTGTTCTTTGTGGAAAGATGGGGATCAGTGATCCAAAACTACTGGCAAAACTTAAGACTTCAATAGCTGGGAAGATAGAAAGAGTTCTCCATGAACGAATCAATCTGTCCAAGGAGATATCCAGGCAGGATGTTGAAAATGACTATTGGCTTTTTGTGTCTGTCTATGATAAATATGGAATGAGAGAGACGAGCTAAAGAAAGAACCATTCATCTGACAAGTGTAATTTAGAGGAAATATAAACAACCAAGACACGCTGGATTATAAAATAAATTATGCTGGATTATAAAATAAAACCATTTCATATTTCTAGACTTTTCAGCTATGGTCTCAGAGTAAAGATCAAGTTAAGAGTGTGGCTCTAAGACCTTTAATTAAGAACACAGACAGATTTATGGGAGTGCCCAGTAAATCCTCAGAGTTAGAGGAAAATTTCTAAGAATCTTAAAGATATTATCTCACAACAACCTCACATAGGGCTCAAAGTAATTAGAGGTCTATTTTAAAAGAATCATGGATGTGGCTTTTGGGGCATGGAGCAAATCTCAATTAGATTCATAACCAGTCCAAAATCTTTTTGAGGAAGTTATAACAGGCTCAATTATAGGGAGTAGAGTAGTTCAAAATACAAAGTAGTCTCTGGGATCCCAAATGTCTATGGTCAGGAAACAGGCCGAGAATGCCTTTCACAGAAAAATCGGGCCTTTGCTATGGTTCATTTCCTTACCCTGGAAAGGGAGGCTCTGATAAATGCATACAGTTAGATTTCAGAATTGCTATGGTCTAGGGACTGCTCTCTTCCTCATTCTATTTCTCCCCTTTTTCATTAGGTATGTCTATTGTAGTTAATCTGTCCATGTCTTACTATTATGTATGTTGGGTTATAGGTTGTAAATAACTTCTTTTTAACTTTACAAGTCTCCAGATCAAGAGTGCCTGTACTTGAAGAGTTGCAGATGGGGAGTCTCATCTATCACCTAATTTGTCACAGATAATGATGCTGTCATGTAAAATTGTGGGACTATTGGGAGGAACTAGGTATATCTTGCATATGGGAAAAACATGAGCCATTTGGTCTAGGTGGTGGGTGCTGTAACAGATTGCTGCCGTAATGCCCCTCCCCCAAATCACACTCATCTCCGTCCACACCCTTTTGAAATATGCCTTTGAAGCTTCTCCCATTAACAGGTAGAATCTAATTGTCTTGATTCTGGGCTGGGCTTGTTTTTGCTCTAACCGATAAACTTTGGGGAAAATGGTGCTGTGTAAATTTGTGAAGTCTATGCTTTAAGAAGGCTTGCAACTTCTGCTTTCAACCTCTTGGAATGTTTCCCTCAACACAGGAACAAGCCAAACATAACGAACTGGAGGATGAGATGTTACAAGAATGAGCAGCAAGCCACCCGTGCCAACCATCAGTACCAACTGCCTGATGGGTAAGTGAAGCCATCTTGAAACACACCCCCCAGTTGAGTTGACTGTACCTGTGTGAACAAGTCAAGACCAGATCAGAAAAAGAATCACCCAGTGGAGCCCAGGCGAAATTGAAGAATCATGAAGAAATAAATGACTGCTTTAATCTAAAGTTTGTTTGGGGCAGAAAGGGAGTGGTTATTATAAGCCATACATAACTGATACCCATAACTATTAGAAATATTAAAATCTAGCCAACACCCCAAAGAGAATTAGTGAATTAGGACATTCATTCAGAACAAAATGCAAAGTGATTAATACATTTTTTTAATATTAAAAAGGTATAAGACATAAAGAACACTTTTGAGAGAGGCTTAATTGTGACTGATAGGAGTTCTAGAAGAAGAGAATGAAGGGAATAGCAGAGCAGAAACACACAAACAGATAATTTTCAGAACCAAGTTATGAGATTGCACTCTGAGTACTAGTGAGATAAATAAATAGACCCAAATCAGTGCAGAGTATAGTGGAACTATAATACAGAAGTATAAAGAAAATGTATTTAAAAGCATCTGAAAGAAAAGACCCATTACCCATAAAAGAACAGCAAACCAACAACATATTCTTCCCACTTTCACAATAGGTGCTAAACAATAATAGATATTGAATAATATCTTCAAAGTGTAGAAGGAAAATAATTCAGTCTGGGATTTTATATCAACTAAACTGTCTTGCAAGAGTTGAAGAAAAATAAAAAAAAATTTAGACACACAAATATTAAAAGTTTACCACTCACAGAATATCACCAAGTTAACAAGTAAACCATGTATTTAATTTTTTTTTTTTTCTTTTGCGGTACGCGGGCCTCTCACTGTTGTGGCCTCTCCCGTTGCGGAGCACAGGCTCCGGACGCGCAGGCTCAGCGGCCATGGCTCACGGGCCCAGCAATTCCGCAGCATGTGGGATCCTCCCAGACCAGGGCACGAACCTGTGTCCCCTGCATCGGCAGGTGGACTCTCAACCACTGCACCACCAGGGAAGCCCTGTATTTAATTTTTATATAGTTAATCTATCTAGAGGAAAACATAGATATAAGAACATCAGTGTGCACAGAAATAGATAAAACACATCATAGAATTTGATTAAAAACTAACAAATAAAATAACTAAACTTTGCCATTTCCATGAGAATATGTTCCATGATGATTCTGTTTATCTCTAGAATGTAAGACTTAGTGCCTGGAACCTATTTAGGTTCAATAAGTATTTATTAAATAAAGAATTTAGGACCTTGTGCTTGCAAAAAGGATGAAACTATTGAAAATCTCAATTTGGCTGAAAAAAAAATTAGCTATGCATTTAAATAATTAAAAATTCTACTTAAAATAAAAATATAGGGCTTCCCTGGTGGCACAGTGGTTAAGAATCCACCTGCCAATGCAGGGGACACGGGTTTGAGCCCTGGTCCAGGAAGATCCCACATGCCGCGGAGCAACTAAGCCCATCTGCCACAAATACTGAGCCTGCGCTCTAGAGCCCATGAGCCACAACTGCTGAAGCCTCTGCATCTAGAGCCTGTGCTCTGCAACAAGAGAAGCCACGGCAACGAGAAGCCCGTGCACTGCAATGAAGAGTAGCCCCCACTCAAAACAACTAGAGAGAGCCCGTGCACAGCAACGAAGACCCAGCACAGCCAAAAATAAAAACAAATTAAAAAATATATATATATATGTATATAACTTATAGAGTCCTATAGAGAAGGCAGAAAATGAGGGAGGAAGGATGGAAAAAATGATAGTGAACAGAAACATTAAATTCAGATGGTAGAATTGAATAAAATGTATCTATTATCACCATTAATGTAAATATTTTAAACTCAGCTGTTACGTGATAAAGATTATAAGATTGGAGGAAATGAACAACTCATAAGAGACAACTAAAGCAAGCATATAGAAAAGTTGCAAATAAAAGACATGAAAGATGTAACATCAATGTCACTGAAACAGAAATTACTAAGATAGCGTTTAAGACTCACTAGTATTGATATAGCAGTATGTTGCTGTAGCAGCCATGCATTTCTCAAGATCGCATGCTTTGCTGCAAGTAGCTCACACCTGCCCTCTTTAGTGGCTCACCTTCGGACGCAAGAGCAAATTAGCAGAGAATCAGAAGTGCTTGGTGTTCTACATTGTACCCCAGGGAAGCCCACAGCTAGTGTCCCACAGTTATTGGACTACAAAACTCAGTTCTTTTGCCTCAAGTCAGGATATACTCTGAAGTATAATTTGTGCTCCAGAGTTCACCAAAGGATCAAGAAGTCTGAGATGTCAGCAAAATTGTATCCTTTCTGCACGCTTTTCCCTTCCTCTTCCTGTTTCTCCCACACTCTTACCTGTCTTTTTCTGGGAGTTCTTCCTTAGTAAATCCCTTGCACTTGAACCTTTGGCTCCTTATTTACATCTGTAAGAACCTATCCCAAGACAGGTATATAATATTCGTTTAAGAAATAATTAGGAATTTCACTTACGCCTATGATGTGGAAAGCTGAAAAGAGCATTGCTTCCACACTAATAACAAGAAAATGCTGGATAAACTACAAAATTATAACTTTTTTGAACCTATCAGAGAACTGAGATTCTCAGGGCAACCGGTTCGCTTGGAATCCAAGGAAAGACAGGTGCCTCCACGCAGACAGGACACAAACACTGCAACATGCCTGGCAGAGCATGGGAAGAAGAGACACCAGTGCCATACAAGAGGTTAAAAGAATTTATCTATTTTTTTAAAGAACTCTCTAAGGTCCAAGTATGGGCTCGCATAAGAGTGTAGGATCCCTGGGCGCCACAGACAGCAGGCATTCATACTACTTGCAGGCTGTTCGCCACAGACCTCTGCTGGAGCTCAAAGAAGGAATTCGGGCATATTTGGATAGAACAGAAACCCTCTCATGGCTGTGCAGGCTTGGATTAGGAGAACATCCACCATTAGAAAAAAGGAATAAACCCCCACTTTTAAAGCTTTCTTCTTCATGGAACAAAAGCCCTGAACTGCTGGGAAGTTGCAACACAAACCACCACTTGAGGGCACACTTGAAGATGAAGCTGGGAAAAGGTAAAAGTAAAAAATAACCTGTATCCCTGGAGTAGGAATAAGAGACTGTCCTGGGGCCAGACCATACTAGGTCTCCTATTACTGTGGGAGGGGCAATAAACTCTCTCCCACCCAAGGTCTAATATAGGTCCATAGCAGAGTTTGCCTTCCCTAGGTAGTGAGGCAGTTTCGCTAAGAAAATTCCAACTGTGAGGCCAAGCTAGTCTAAGTTTGAAGCTGGACCAAAATAAAAGAAAACCCCCGTGCCCCTTAAAGCCAGGATCACAAACACAAAGTAGTAAGTACTAGCAGGCTACCACTGGAAAGAACAAGGACATGGAAGACCTCCTGTCAGGTGAAAGAGCAACAGAGAAGGCTAAAGCTGAGGGTGGATAAGGAATATTAAGAAAAATACAACGCGGTTTTGACCCTAAGGTACTGCTAGAAGAATCTGAAGCTGGTGATACACTGATGCTAACAACTGCAACAAAAAAAATCCCAAATCAGCTGAACTCGTGACTAGACTGACCCGAGTCTCCATACTAACAGATAAACAGCCTAGTGGAGAAGACACACACATTTCTATGTAAAACTGCTATAGCTCAGTCTGTACTGTGCTGCCCTTGATGTCCAGAATTCAATAAAAAAATAATTACAAGACACACAAAAAATAAGGAGAGAAGACCCCACTGAGATACAGCAATTAAATGAGTTTGACTCAGAAAAGACCCCAGTGTTGCTATTAGGCAATAAATTTAAAGCAACTATGATTAATAGTTTAAAAGTTCTAAGCATAGTTTCCTCACCATCAAAATGAAGATTTTAAAAGTGTCTAATTCACACGGGATTTGTGCAGATTAAATGAGATAATGGTATTCAATGGATATTTAACAAAAATCCCTGACGCAGAGTAAAGATTTAGTGAACGACAGTAGCTGTGGTCACTTTTTTTTTTTTTTTTTTTTTTTGCGGTACGCGGGCCTCTTACTGTTGTGGCCTCTCCCGCTGCGGAGCACAGGCTCCAGACGCGCAGGCTCAGCGGCCACGGCTCACGGGCCCAGCCGCTCCGCGTCATGTGGGATCCTCCCCGGACCAGGGCACAAACCTGCGTCCCCTGCATCGGCAGGCGGACTCTCAACCACTGCGCCACCAGGGAAGCCCCAGGCTATATTTATGGTGTAAACATCATTGGCCATTTACTTGTAACCAGCAGAGATAGTATATCTAACATATGGCACCTTCATAGTTGCTGTAGTTCTTTCAAAAGTGATTTATCCATATTAAAGGTAGTGACAAATGCAACATAAAAGTAAGGCTGTGAGGTAACTTTGCATTCCTCAGCTGCCCTGCATGTGGTACCTACTATCGGAATCTTGACAGCCAATGGTACTACCACTGAGGATTTATGCGCAGGTACTAATGTTTCCCTAGCTACTTTGCTCTGGTTTCCTCATTAAATTAGGATTACTTTTTAAAAGAAAAAATATTTAAAGAAGGCTAATCACAGAATGTTGATATCATGTAATTCATTCTTTTCATTTTGAGAGGATAACTGACCTCTGCACATCAGTGGCGAAGCTAGGATTGCAAACCTAGGTCATGTGACTTGAGTCCATTCTTGTGACCACTCTGCTATGCTGTCTCTCATTATTCTCTAGCTGGTCTAACTCTGCCATTAATTGGATGACCTTGAGAAAGCCACGTAACTTCTCTGACATACTTCCTCATATGGAAAGATGGGGATAATAATAGTGCCTATCTCACAGAGTCATTGTGAGAAGTATATGAGTTAATATTTGAAAAAACTTACAACAGTGATTGCCACATTGTAAGCACTGTAAAGGTATTGGCTAAAAGAAGTTCTGTTACTTTAAATACCACCCTGGGGCTATCTTATTAACACCACTTAACATCTTGATAGGAACCTTAAAAAGTGGTAATGCAAATTATAATTAAATAAAAGAATAACTGTTAGGCTGTAGCTGGAATAAATTAGAACATTTACATGAGATCTCCTTGCAGTTGTGTGATCATTTGCCTGCCAGTGCCAAGTGAGCACACAGCTACTCAAATCCCTTGTGGAAGAAAACACACTCATAACTCAATGACATGAATTACGATAGCTAGCATTTACTAGGCTCTTACTAGACACATATTAATGTATTAATTTGAACTGCCAGAATAACCCTATGGAATACATACTACTATTATCCCCATTTTACAGATTAGGGAACTGAGGAGCAGAGAAATAACTTATGTACTGTGAACACACAGCTAATAACTGGTAGAGCTGAGACAGGAGAATCAATCACGTCCCGAGCACTTCCCAATTCAGCCAGTCCTCCACACTTCCCTTACCCCCGAGAGCTAGGATCCTACTGAATAATAAAAATAAAGAGTATATATGAAAAAAAAAAATATATATATATAGTTTCTAAAATGTAGTTTTCTCACTGTCTGGTGGTAACAAACTATGAATGGACAGTTCTACTGGAAGTAACTGAACTTTAGTTCTTCCTCGACTTTAGTGAAAAGACTGAGGTTGCTAGTGACATTGATGTTTCCCCTGGGTATAAGAGAGCTGAGGATGAACACAGAAAGATAAAGAAGTGGGTGTGTAATCTGCAAAAAGTAAAACATCTTATGAAAGTATTAGTCAGTCTTACTGAGACAGGCTGGGATTTTCACTATGATCACTGGTCCCCCATGCATTTTAACATGTAGCAAAGAGTTCACACTCTCCTTGCCACCCAACCACTTCTAAATCCTTCTGCTTCCAGAGTAAGAACTTCATGTTCTGAGAGTAAAGAAGAAACTCCTGAGAGCTCCTAGATCTGGAATCTAGAACATAATTTTCTAGATCAATGACTTGCACATGATTGCAAGCCACAGAGACGCTGAGTGTGTTTGTAGAACTGAGTTGAATGGACTTCTCCAACAATCCAGGCTATGTCTACCCAGGGAGAGTTCGTGGCCCACATGTTCTTTAAAGTTGGGCAGAATTGATCATGGAGACATAACTCCATTCTATTTTCAGGAGTCAGATATAAAGGATGTGGAGAGAATTTTGTTGTTTTCCCTGATACATCTTCCGTTACACTGGTAACAACAACAAAAATGGGGCTTTGGCAAGAACTTCAGGGAGAAATGGTGAGATGGAAAGATGTCAGGATAGGCAGACTTCAATACACTGCTGGTGAGCAAACCTTGGGATGCCATCTCCATAGTGAGAATAGAAGCATGCTTGAGTTGGAGATTCATCCGCTTACCCCAGATGATTACAGAGTAATTTCTCTAGTTGGTGAGGGAAATGAGGTAAGAAGGCAGGGGATGCATGTAGAAAACAGACCCTTAAGCTACCAGGACACTGCCCACCAGCCTTTGCATGGACAAATGAAAAGCAGAGGCCTGGACATTGTCTTTTTCAGCACACTGACTCAACGAGTAACTCTTTCCAGCTCATAATATGCTAGGCATTGCTGATACATTGCTCAACCAGAAAGATAGTTTCCTGACCCAAGGAGCTGATAGAGTAGAAGGGAATAATTGCACAATTGATTATAATTGTGATGAGTGTACAAAGAAGTATAGATCATTTTAGGAGTCCATCATGGGAAACCAAACCTTGCTTAGTCAAACAAAACAGAAAGAGGCATTTAAGCTGAGGCCTCAGGGATGGGTAGACTTCAGCCTTGCCATGTGGGGATGACAGGGACAAGCGGAGAGAACATCAGCTAGAGAAAAAAGAGACACAGCCTTGCTGGCTCCCTCATAAGGCTGAATTTATGCTTTAACATGTTCATCTATCTTCTCCCATTCAGAACCAGGTAAGGATTGAGGAAAGCAGAAGGATGTGATTAGCTAACATGCTTCCTTTGCTTTTTATGCACTGCCAAAACACGAACTCTTTGTATTTGATACCTTATTTAATCCAAGCAGCAGCCCTATAATGGAAAGGCTGTCTTTCCATTTTCCACACGAGGAAACAAAAGAGCGAAGAGCGTATACTGCATAAAAATGATAAAGCCAGGAATTCAAACACAGGTCTCCCTGCCACACATCCTAAAATGAACTTTCCACATACGTTAGAGGGAAACAGAAACAAAAAAGTAGTACTCAGTAAAAGCATAAGAAATTATCCTGTGGAAGAGGAATGAGGAGAGGAATGCTCCTTTCTGCCTATTTATAACCTGTCTGCATCCTCAAAAGAACACTGCCAAAGTGTCTATCTGCTGTGAGTGAACAATTAGTAGGGGTTCTTAGATATCAATACCAGGAGGAACCACTGGGAAGCCCATTACAGATGACCAAGATTTGTTCGGAGTCTAACTCTTCTGTTCCCTGGTAAGGTATCTGTCAATTCAAAACCCAATGGACTTCATTCTCAGCTGAAAGGACATTTTTCCAAGGTGAAATTAAAGGTGATCCTAACTTTTTCTTCAGTCATGTTTTATCATTGCCTCAACAGCCATTTTGTATAAGACAATTTTCTTCTCTTCAGGCCCAAAGTTGTTTTTATATTTGCAAAAAATAAAAGAATATTGTAGGGGAAAAATTTTCACAAAGATCAAAGTAATTCAAGTACAGTACAAGAATATACCACTAAATTTCAGTGAAAGGAAAGCTTCAACATTCACTCAAAAATATCATCAGATAGTCACACTGTCAGAAGACTTAACTTCTGTAATATCACTCAGGAACACAGGACTGATCATTCTCAGAATGTACTTTTCAAAGAAAAGAAGCCACAAATCCATTCACTTGTTAAGTGCTGTCAACTCTGTGTTTTAAAACCCATTTCAATCTCACAAGAATAAGGCACTTTCTGCATCTTTTTTTTTTTTTTTTTTTTTTGCGGTACGCGGGTCTCTCACTGCCGTGGCCTCTCCCGTTGCGGAGCACAGGCTCCGGACGCGCAGGCTCAGTGGCCATGGCTCACGGGCCCAGCCGCTCCGTGGCATGTGGGATCTTCCCGGACCGGGGCACGAACCCGTGTCCCCTGCATTGGCAGGCGGACTCTCAACCACTGCGCCACCAGGGAAGCCCCACTTTCTACGTCTTTTAGTGAGTCAAAAGAAAGACAAAAATCAGTACACATTTTTCAGATCAAAAATGTATGTCTTCAATTCTGAGAGAAGACAGAAATAAATTTTTTTAATAGCAATAGTGGCATTAATCTTTAACACCGCTTTTTCATTTTTTCAGTGATCATTTTTTTCTTATGTAGCATATAAAATGTTTAGAGTCTATTTCCCCTTTTATTAAGACTTCATAATAAGCTGCCAGGACCTGAGTTCCAAACTCTTCAGATATTACTGATAGGTTAATTGGTTTTCTAAAATTCTCTTAAAAATATAAATTTCACTTAATTGCCATATATGGCCTTTCCATTAAATATTAATGACTCTTCAGCAAGTAGTGTCTATAAATAAAACCAGATTTCAAAAGCCCTCTATAATAGGAGAATGAAAGTTTGGTAGATTTTACTTACCTGCCACAAGTAAAAAAATTAATACATAGTTGAGGAAATGTTATTTTGCTTGGCGAGTGTAGATAAACAAGGCATAAGTGCACAGGTGTAGTCAGTGCTAAGGAATAGTGCAAAGAAGAGGAGAAACAAGGTCAGACAATTCTGTCTCTAGTCCAGAAACTGGGAAAAGACCAATACTTGTAGCTAGATTGGAAGACTTTTCTAAGACTTTTATTGAGGGAGAGAAGAGGACAGGAGCTAAAGTAACTAATCCCCTCACTTGACTGAGGCAGAAATGGAAGGAATGGAGGACCACGTTTACACAACTAAGCAGATCAACATAAAACATCTAGCACAAGAGACCTTCGAGATGGCAGAGGAGTAAGATGTGGAGATCACCTTCCTCCCCACAAATACATCAGAAATAGATCTACATGTGGAACAACTCCTACAGAACACCTACTGAATGCTGGCAGAAGACCTCAGACCTCCCAAAAGGCAAGAAACTCCCCATGTACCTGGGTAGGGGACAAGAAAAAAGAGAGAGAAAAGAATAGGGACATTACCTGCACCTCTGGGAGGGAGCTGTGAAGGAGGAAAGGTTTCCACACACTAGGAAGCCCCTTCACTGGTGGAGACAGGGGGGAAGCTTCGGAGCCATGGAGGAGAGTGCAGCCACAGGGGTGCCGAGGGCAAAGTGGAGAGATTCCCGCACAGAGGATCGGTGCCGACCGGCACTCACCAGCCTGAAAGGCTTGTCTGCTCACCCGCCGGGGCGGGCGGGGCTGGGAGCTGAGGCTCCGGCTTTGGAGGTCAGATCCCAGGGAGAGGACTGGGGTTGGCTGTGTGAACACAGGCTGAAGGGGGCTAGTGCACCACAGATAGCCGGGAGAGAGTCCGGGAAAAAGTCTTGACCTGCCTAAGAGGCAACAGACCATTGTTTCAAGGCGTGCGAGGAGAGGGGATTCAGAGCACCGCCTAAACGAGCGCCAGAGATGGGCGTGAGCCGCAGCTATCACTGCGTACCCCAAAGATGGGCATGAGACGCTAAGGCTGCTGCTGCCGCCACCAAGAAGCCTGTGAGCGAGCACAGGTCACTCTCCACACCCCCCTTCCCGGGAGCCTGTGCAGCCCGCCACTGCCAGGGTCCCGGGATCCAGGGACAACTTCCCCGGGAGAACGCACAGCGTGCCTCCAGCTGTTGCAATATCACATTGGCCTCTGTGGCCGCAGGCTCACCCCACATCCCATACCACTCCCTTCCCCGGCCTGAGTGAGCCAAAGCCCCCTAAAGCTGCTACTTTAACCCCGTCCTGTCGGGATGGGGAACAGACTCCCTCACAAGTGACCTACACAAAGGTGTAGGTGACCTACACAAAGTGACAGGGTGACCTACACAAAGAGGCAGGGCCAAATCCAAAGCTGAACTCCATGAGCTGTGTGAACAGAGAAGAGAAAGGGAAATTACTCGCAGGAGCCTCAGGAACAGTGGATTAAATCTCCACAATCAACTTGATGTACCTGCATCTGTGGAATACCTGAATAGACAACGAGTCATCCCAAATTGAGGCAGTAGACTTTCGGAGCAACTGTAGACTTGGGGTTTGCTTTCTGCATCTAATTTGTTTCTGGTTTTATGTTTATCTTAGTTTAGTATTTAGAGTTTATTATCATTGGTAGATTTGTTTATTGATTTGGTTGCTCTCCCTTTTTTATATATATATATATATATATATATATATATATATTTTCCTGTTTCTTTTTGTGAGCATGTATGTGTATGCTTCTTTGCGTGATTTTGTCTGCATAGATTTGATTTTATCATTTGTTCTAGGGTCCTGTCTGTCCACGTTTTCTTTTTTTTTTAGTATCGTTTTTAGCACTTGTTCTCATGGGTGGAGCTGTTTATTGGTTTGGTTGCTCTCTTCTTTCTTTCTTTCTTTTTTTAATGACTTTTAATTTTTAATAACATACTTTTTATGTTAATTATTTTATTTCATTATTTTTTCCTTCCTTCTTTTTTCACCCTTTTCTTTTGAGCCATGTGGCTGAAAAGGTCTTGGTACTCTGGCTGAGTATCTGTGCCGCTGAGGTGCCTGTGAGGTGGGAGACCCGAGTTCAGGACATTGGTCCACCAGAGACATCGCAGCTCCATGTAATATCAAATGTCAGAAGCTTCCCAGAGATCTCCATCTCAATGCTAAGACACACTCCACTCAACGACCAGCAAGCTACAGTGCTGGACACCCTAGGCAAAACAATTAGCAAGACAGGGACACAACACCACCCATTAGCAGAGAGGCTGCGTAAAATCATAATAAGTTCACAGACACCCCAAAACACACCACTGGACATGGTCCTGCCCACCAGTAAGACAAGATCCATCCTCGTCCACCAGAACACAGGAATAAGTCCCCTCCACCAGGAAGCCTACACAACCCACTGAACCAACCTTAGCCACTGGGGGCAGACACCAAAAACAGGAACTACAAACCTGCAGCCTGCAAAAAGGAGACCCCAAACACAGTAAGTCAGGCAAAATGAGAAGACAGAGAAACACACAGCAGATGAAGGAGCAAGGTAAAAACCCACTAGACCAAAAAATGGAGAGGAAATAGGCAGTCTACCAGAAAAAGAATTCAGAGCAATGATAGTAAACATGATCCAAAATCCTGGAATAGAAAGGAGAAAATATAAGAAAAGTTTAACAAGGACCTAGAAGAACTAAAGAGCAAACAATGATGAATGACACAATATATTAAATTTAAAATTCTCTAGAAGGAATCAATAGCAGAATAACTGAGGCAGAAGAACGGATAAGTGACCTGTAAGATAAAAGAGTGGAAATAATTACTGCAGAGCAGAATAAAGAAAAAAGAGTGAAAAGAAGTGAGGACAGTCTCAGAGACCTATGGGACAACATTAAATGCACAAACATTTGAATTAAAGGGGTCCCAGAAAAGAAGAGAAAAAGAAAAGGACTGAGAAAATATTTGAAGAGGTTATAGTTGAAAACTTCTCTAATATGGGAAAGAAAATAGTAAGTCAAGTCCAGGAAGCACAGAGATTCCCATACAGGATAAATCCAAGGAAAAACATGCCAAGACACATATTAATCAAACTATCAAAAATTAAATACAAAGAAAATATTAAAAGCAGCTAGGGAAAAACAACAAATAACATACAAGGGAATCCCCATAATGTTAACAGCTGATCTTTCAGCAGAAACACTGCAAGCAGGAAGGGAGTGGCAGGACATATTTAAAGTGATGAAAGGGAAAAACCTACAACCAAGATTACTCTAACCAAAAGGATCTCATTCAGATTCAAAGGAGAAATTAAAATCCTTACAGACAAGCAAAAGCTAAGAGAGTTCAGCACCACCAAAAGAGTTTTACAACATATGCTAAAGGAACTTCTCTTGGCAGGAAACACAAGAGAAGGAAAAGACCTACAATAACAAACCCAAAACAATTAAGAAAATGGGAATAGTCACATACATATCGATAATTACCTTAAATGTAAATGGACTAAATGCTCCCACCAAAAGACACAGATTGGCTGAATGGATACAAAAACAAGACCTGTATATATGCTGTCCACAAGAGACCCATTTCAGACCTAGGGACACATACAGACTGAAAGTGAGAGGATGGAAAAAGACTTTCCAGGAAAATGGAAATCAAAAGAAAGCTGGAGTAGCATTTCTCATCTCAGACAAAATAGACTTTAAAATAAAGACTATTACAAGGGACACAGTAGGACACTACAGAATGATCAAGGGATCAATCCAAGAAGAAGATATAACAATTGTAAATATTTATGCACCCAACATAAGAGCACCTCAATACATAAGGCAAATGTTAACAGCGATAAAAGGGGAAATCGACAGTAACACAATCATAGTAGGGGACTTTAAACACCCCATTTTCACCAAGGACTCATCAACCAAAATGAAAATAAATAAGGAAACACAAGCTTTAAATGATATATTACAGAAGGTGGACTTAATTGATATTTATAGGACATTCCATCCAAAAACAACAGAATACACTTTCTTCTCAAGTGCTCATGGAACATTCTCCAGGAGAGATCATATCTTGGGTCACAAATCAAGCCTTGGTAAATTTAAGAAACTTGAAATTGTATCAAGTATCTTTTCTGACCACAACACTATGAGAATACATATCAATTACAGGAAAAAAAATCTGTAAAAAATACAGACACAAGGAGGCTGAGCAATACACTACTAAATAACCAAGAGAACACTGAAAAAATCAAAGAGGAAATCAAAAATACCTACAAACAAATGACAATGAAAACACAACGACCCAAAACCTATGGGATGCAGCAAAAGCAGTTCTAAGAGGGAAGTTTATAGCAATCCTACATCAAGAAACAAGAAACATCTCAAAAAAACAACCTAATCTTACACTTAAAACAATTAGAGGAAGAAGAACAAAAAAACCCCCAAAGTTAGCAGAAGGAAAGAAATCATAAAGATTTCTTCATCAGAAATTGATGAAAAAGAAATGAAGGAAACAATAGCAACGGTCAATAAAACTAAAAGGTGGATCTTTGAGGAGATAAAGAAAATTTGTAAACCATTAGCCAGACTCATCAAAAAAAAAAGGAGAAGACTCAAATCAACAGAATTAGAAATGAAAAAGGAGAAGTAACAACTGACACTGCAGGAATACAAAGGTTCCTGAGAGATTACTACAGGCAACCATATGCCAATAAAATGGACATCCTGGAAGAAATGGACAAATTCTTAGAAAAGCACAACCTTCTGTGACTGAACCAGGAATAGAAAATATAAACAAACCAATCACAAGCACTGAGATGGAGATTGTGATTAAAAATCTTCCAACAAACAAATGCCCAAGACCAAATGGCTTCAAAGATGAATTCTATCAAACATTTAGAGAAGAGCTGACACCTATCCTTCTCAAAATCTTCCAAAACACGGCAGAGAGAGGGACACTCCCAAACTCATTCTATGAGGCCACCATCACCCTGATACCAAAACCAGACAAAGATGTCACAGAGAAAGAAAACTACAGGTCAATATCACTGATGAACATAGATGCAAAAATCCTCAACAAAATAGTAGCAAACAGAACCCAACAGCACATTTAAAGGATCATACACCATGATCAAGTGGGGTTTATCCCAGGAATGAAAGGATTCTTCAATATATACAAATCAATCAATGTGATAAACCATATTAACATACTGAAGGAGAAAAAACATATGATCATCTCAATAGATGCAGAAAAAGCTTTCAACAAAATTCAACACCCATTTATGATAAAAACCCTCCAGAAAGTAGGCATAGAGGGAACTTACCTCAACATAATAAAGGCCATATATGGCAAACCCACAGCCAACATCGTTCTCAGTGGTGAAAAACTGAGTCATATATCAGGAGCAAGACCGGTTGTCCACTCTCACCATTATTATTCAACATAGTTTTGGAAGTTTAGCCACAGCAATCAGAGAAGAAAAAGAAATAAAAGAATCCGAATCAGAAAAGAAGAAGTAAAGCTGTCACTGTTTGCAGATGACATGATACTATACATAGAGAATCCTAAAGATGCCACCAGAAAACTACTAGAACTAGTTATTGAATTCGGTAAAGTAGCAGGATACAAAATTAATGCACAGAAATCTCTTGCATTCCTATACACTAATGCTGAAAAATCTGAAAGAGAAATTAAGGAAACACTCCCTGTTACCACTGCAACACAAATAATAAAATACCTAGGAATAAACCTACCTACAGAGACAAAAGATCTGTATGCAGAAAACTATAAGACACTGATGAAAGAAATTAAAAATGATACAAACAGATGGAGAGATATACCATGTTCTTGGATTGGAAGAATCAACATTGTGAAAATGACTATACTACCCAAAGCAATCGACAGATTCAGTGCAATCCCTATCAAACTACCAATGGCATTTTTCACTGAACTAGAACTAAAAATTTCACAATTTGTATGGAAGCATAGAAGACTACGAATAGCTAAAGCAATCTTGAGAAAGAGAAATGGAGATGGAGGAATCAGACTGCTGGACTTCAGACTATACTACAAAGCTACAGTAATCAAGACAGTATGGTACTGGCACATAAACAGAAATACTGATCAATGGAACAGGATAGAAAGCACATAGATAAACCCAGGCACATATGGTCATCTTATCTTTGACAAAGGCAAGAATATACAATGGAGAAAACACAGCCGCTTCAATAAGTGGTGCTGGAAAAACTGGACCGCTACATGTAAAAGAATGCAGTTAGAACACTCCCTAACACCATACACAGAAATAAACTCAAAATGGATTAAAGACCTAAATGTAAGACCAGACACTATAAAACTCTTAGAGTAAAACATAGGCAGAACACCCTATGACATAAATCACAGCAAGATCTTTTTGACCCACCTCCTAGAGAAATGGAAATAAAAATAAACTAATGGCAACTAATGAAACTTAAAAGCTAGGAAAAGAAACCATAAACAAGGGAAAAAGACAACCCTCAGAGTGGGAGAAAATATTTGCAAATGAAGCAGCTGACAAAAGATTAGTCTCCAATCTTTACAAGCAGGTCATGCAGCTCAAAATCAAAAAAACAAACAACTCAATCCAAAAATGGGCAGAAGACTAAATAGACATGTCTCCAAAGAAGATATACAGATTGCCAACAAACACATGAAAGGATGCTCAACATCACTAATCATTAGGAAACACAAATCGAAACTACAATGAGGTATCACCTCACACGAGTCAGAATGGCCATCAAAAAAATCTACAAACAATAAATGCTGCAGAGGGTGTGGAGAAAAGGGAACTCTCTTGCACTATTGGTGGGAATGTAAATTGATACAGCCACTATGGAGAACAGTGTGGAGGGTCCTTAAAAAACTAAGAATAGAACTACCTTATGACCCAGCAATCCCACTACTGGGCATATACCCTGAGAAAACCATAATTCAAAAAAAGTCATGTACCACAGTGTTCATTGCAACTCTATTTACAATAGACAGGACATGGAAGCATCCTAAATGTCCATCGACAGATGAATGGATAAAGAAGTTGTGGCACATATATACGATGGAATATTACTTAGCCATAAAAAGAAATGAAATTGAGTTATTTGTAGTGAGGTGGATGGACCTAGAGTGTCCTACAGAGTGAAGCCAGAAAGAGAAAAACAAATACCATATGAAAATATATATATATGGAATCTAAAAAAAAAAAAAAAAATGGTTCTGAAGAACCTAGGGGCAGGACAGGAATAAAGACTCAGACATAGAGAATGGCCTTGAGGACACAGGGAGGTGGAAGGGTAAGCCTGGATGAAGTGAGAGAGTGGCATGGACATATATATAGTAACAAATGTAAAATAGATAGCTAGTGGGAAGCAGCCGCATAGCACAGGGAGACCAGCTTGGTGCTTTGTGACCACCTAGAGGGGTGGGATGGGGGGTGGGATGGGGAGGGTGGGAGGGAGACACAATAGCGAGGAGATACGGGGATATATGTATATGTATAGCTGATTCACTTTGTTATAAAGCAGAAACTAACACACCATTGTAAAGCAATTATACCCCAATAAAGGTGTTAAAAAACATTAAAGTAACAGATATATCGCCTAGGAATGGTTCTGGAATAGTAAAAGAGAACTTCTTAGAACAAAGAGGTGTCAAACACAAAAATATTAACATTTGCTTATTAGAGAAGAACTTCCAGGTTTAAGATGGCATTGAAAATTTTCACTACTACCTTTCCTAAGTTAAATCATACCAAAACAAAAAGAAGAATAAGAAACAGACAGATAAGACAATTTAACAGACCTAGGAGATAAAACAATAAATAGAATAAGATAAAGACAAACTTCATCTTTGTCAAATCCAGGAGGCATATGTAATCGTGTAATAGAGGCTTTGAGAAAAGGATGCCAATTACAGTGAGGAAAACACAGGAGTATAAAATCATCCAGGTACTGTTCTCTGGCAGCTGCAGATCTCAAACAGCAGATTCCAAAGTTTAGACCACCTTAGGTGCAAAATCAACAGGAAGAAGGATATAGTAAAGATTGAAGCAGACATTAATATACTAGAATAAAGAACACTAGCAAAACTAATGAATAAGCTTAAGAATATGTGTATTGATTAGAAACAAAATAGACAAAATACTGTTAATTTAGTCATAGAAATAAGGAGGAAAATAAGTACACAAAATAAGAAATGACAACAGGTAAATAATGACAGACATAAAGAAAATTAGAAGAATAATTTGAGTTTACATTGCTCACATCTATGCAAATGAGATTTAAAACATACATAAAAATAATGATTTCCAAGAAAAATATAAAATACCAAAATCATTCACAAAAGATATCAGAAACTCTAAATTATTTAATTAACATGGAAAAGAAAGAACTTTGTCAGGGAATTACCCTACAAAAGGCTTTACATATAGACTAGAATATTTTGCAACATAATTCAGAAAAAAAGTGAGGATTTGACAACTCAGATGATCTCTGAATTGCTCCAGTGGAAAGAAATGAAGGGAAGAATCCACCAGAGATACTTGTGTTTGATATGGAGAAATCATTCCTATTCATTAAGGAGCCAGGCAATGGTGGCCACTATCACCAAAATGTTTGAACATTGCTTTCAAGGAACTAGCAAGTAAAATTAGACAAAATGGGAAATAAGAGTTATGAAATTTGGAAAGAAGAAAATAGAAGTCACCATCGTCTGAAATTGATATTAAACATGATTCAAGAGCATCAACTGAAAACTACTACGAAAAATTCTGTAAGGTCACAAAAGTAATATACACAATATAGTATCATAGTCATCAAGAGCCAGATAAAAGTATACTGTAGAAGAAAATACCCCCAAACAATAATAACAATACAGCCAAAAAAGGGAAAATTCCTAGAAATAAATGTGTATAATCTCTAGGAAGAAAACCTTAAACTCTACTAAGTGACTTAAAGAAGCCTGGAATAAATAGGAAGATATACCTTGTTTCTCTATATGACTGACTCTTTAATTTCCTATAAATATCAGTTATCCCTAAATTAATCTATACATTTAATATGAATACAATAATATTATGATGGGATGCTTTTTAGAAGTAAACAAGCTAATCTGAAATTTCACTTGGAAAAATTGCATGGGAAAAATCATGCGAATTCAATTTTTAAAATATTTATTTATTTATTTATTTGCCTGTGCTGTGTCCTAGTTGCTGCCTGTGGGATCTTTTATTTGTGGCATCTGGGATATTTTGGTTGTGGCCTGTGGGATCTTTAGCTGTGGCACATGGGATCTTTAGATGTGGCACGTGGGATCTAGTTCCCTGACCAGGGATCGAACCCAGGCCCCCTGCATTGGGAGCATGGAGTTTAAGTCACTGGACCACAAGGGAAGTCCCTGAAAATTAACAAGGAGTTAGTCTTCTGAGATTGAAAAAATATTTTCTAAAGTTGCAGCATAAAATAAAATTAAAGGTAGTTCTGATACCTAAATGGGCAGGCAAATAATGGAACAAATCAGACGGTATGCTGGTGAGCTGGGTCTTTGATCAGATATCCCCAAGTTCCCACACTTGCATTTCTCTTAGGCGAAAGGCATAGAACTACAGTTCCCAGCTCCTGTGTCCTTAGTCTTATGGATGTGTTCATCCAATAAAAGGCACTGGCAGAGCTTGGCAGGGAGGAAGGGGAAAAATCCAGGATATATTTTAGGTGCCGTCTTTCTCCATGGTTCCTGATTCTGCAGGACAGCCACTACCTCCATGATCTTGGTTCTCACTGGGCATACCTTGATGGCTATCTCTCAATGGAAGCACTGACTCCTGGGCTCTGATTATTAACTTTTTGCTTTATGACTATGGCAGTAGGAGTTGTATCAGCTTCCTGCTGTTGCTAATCTCTGGATTGCCTCACTGTCCCCTATTTGGTACCCCTATTTCCCTAACCTGTGTAATGAATTCTCAGTACTCACTATAATACCTACCTAGAGTGATTTTTCTATTTCCCTGCCTAGACCCCAGCTGTTCCTGCTGGCAAAGTATATCAGCAGAGAATGAACACCATTCAACAAACTGTGTTGAGAAAATTGAAAAGCTATTTGGAAAAAAATAAATAAATCTCACTCTTCACACCACAACAAAATCTGGATGAATCAACGGTTTACATTTGAAAACATTCTGTGAACATGCTGCAAGAAACCGTAAGAGAATAAAACCTTCCTAAGTGTGATGCAAAACTCAGATGTGGAAGAAAAGATAGATAAGAGACTACATAAAAATAAAAAGCAATCACACAAAAAAGCAGTGTAAACAAAGTCAAACTATAAAATACATATTGACAACTTATAGATAATGGGCTAACTTTGTTAATATGTAAAACCCTGCTGCAAATCTCCAAAAACAGTGAACAGTATAAGAAAAAATGAGCAAAGGTACAAGTGAACAGTTCACAGAAGGAAAAAAAAATAGATCTGAAATATTTCAAATATATTAAAAAAGGTATTAAATCACACTCATAAGAGAAAAGCAAATTAAACTATGATATGCCTATCTGATGAGAGATTTATATGCTTTGTAGGAAAAGGGTACTTCATACTTTGCTAGAAAAATGAACAAATCCCTTCAGAAAGCAATTTGGCAAAAACTACCAAATAGAAAAATGCACACTAGATCCTAGAAAGAGCCAAGAAATGTACTCCTCTGCTACAGTTGCTATTTGCAAATTGAAATACTTATCAGAGTGTTTCCTGTGGCATTGTTAATAATAGTAAAAGACTGAAATTATCTAATTTGATACTGGTTATGTAAATTATAGTATGGACAGGCAATGAAATACTGGAGTCATTAAAAAGAGCAGCAGACTTCCAAGATATATTCTAAATATAACAAGCAAAATACAGTGCAGTCTATATGGTATACTACCTTTCTGGTAGGAACGTATACAGAGACAGACACTCATGATGACACATGCATAAAATATCTTTGAAAAGATAGTCAAAAACTATTAGTGGGGAAAAAAAGTGACTAACACATAGGGAGAGAGACATTTAATTGTAAGCCTTTTGAATCCCTCAATTCTTTCAACAATGTGCTTGTATAACTTTAAGAATTTTAAAATATTAGTATTTCAAGTTGAATTTATTTTTCACTTAACCCTTAGTTAAAAAACGTGTAAAGGTAAAAGGCCAGAAATAATTTAGGTTTCTCAAGTGGAGATAATTTTGAGCCCTAATATGATTTTTGAAATGCTCATTTCTCGTCAGAAAAGAAAGAGTAAGTATTTTCTTTTAAGTATTTGCCTGAACACATATGAAATTTCTCTGTTCTGTGTTATCTCAGTAATCTGTAAAGAATTCTACGAGGTCTCTCCAGGTGTGTCTGGTGAGGCACACAAAGCCTTTTCCCTAACTCCCCAAAGACTAAATAAAGAGGCTTGCCCACAGCCTCAGCACAGCCACTAGCCCAGGTCCCGGGTAAGTGCTCAGTTAGAACAAAGAATGATGCTACCATTGATTGGCCACCTACTACGACCCAATATGTGCCAGGAACTTTATAGTCTCTAACCCTTTCAATTACTCTAAAATTTCCTGCATTTTACTGATGAAAGAACTGGCACTCGGGGAAATCCAAGCGTGTCCAATCTCATTCAGACAAGGTTGAGGCAGAATGCAACCAGATCTGGCTAATGGACGCCAACTTCGCTCACCACTTTGCTCTAGGTCTCCATTTATTAGCTCTCAATACACATCATTTTATTTCCAGGATCCCCAATTCATCCTCAGTAAGATGCCCTCCCAGGACATTCTTTTCCTGTGTCAACCTAAGTCCTCATAGATGTTCTAGAGAAGAGGCATTTTCCTCCTGGTCAATAAAAGCTAACAAAACACTAAACCCAAGTAGTGGGTTCCCTGGTTAACTCCTCTCTTCTCATTTACAGCCATTAATTAACACGAAATACATGCACACATGCGTGCACACACACACACACACCCCCCGCAATTCACCCATCCTAAGCTCCATTTATGCTACAAAGCAGACTATAGGGCTTACTCCAGATTGGACTGTAAGAGAGCTTTCTCACCTTCATATCATCTGAGCTCATATCCCAGCCAGTTCAAATCCCTTCCCTCTGCTCAAGTGACTAAGGCCCTTCTCATTAAAACTCACTCTCAAATCTTACATTTGTAATCAAGTAAAAATAAGTCATAGGGACATATACTTGAATTTTTCTATTTGAATTCCATACAAGTTCAATAGAAATCATGGCGGTATAAGTGGTTTGGTTGATGTTGAGCTAAACAAAATATACCACTTTTACTGTAGGACTTCACAGAACATTTGTGTTGCTGACGTGCCTTGCAAGGAGGAGCCTACAGCAAGCAGCAGTTTCCAAGCTTAACGACCAAATGGTTTTCTTTTCCAAAGAAAACCATTCTGAGAGAGAATTTAAGTGCTCCAAACTTTGGTTCTTCAAAGTGAGGTGCTAAGAACACACGATGCAACTTCAGAATACACTTTGGAATTTATTTTCCTATGGTATTATCCACTTGGACATATTTGCGAATGTGTATAAATACCTTAAGACAAATGAGAACCATGAGGCGTTTGTCTAAAATATTGGGTAGAAAAACATTTGAGGGATAAAGGGAAAATTAGATCTTACCCATGACCTTGAAATTAGTTGAGTAAGCAGCCTCACTTATAAGATTGGAACACTTTATCCCTCTTTTTTTTTTTTTTGCGGTACGCGGGCCTCTCACTGTTGCGGCCTCTCCCGTTGCGGAGCACAGGCCCCGGACGCGCAGGCTCAGTAGCCATGGCTCACAGGCCCAGCCGCTCCGCGGCATGTGGGATCTTCCCGGACCGGGGCACGAACCAGTGTCCCCTGCATCGGCAGGCGGACTCTCGACCACCGCGCCACCAGGGAAGCCCGTCACTTTTCCTCTCTTTATCAACTGGTTCAAGTTTTCCTCAACCCATTCCTGTGTTTACTCTGTGTAATTATCTTATGCTTCTCATTCCTAAGCAAGAAAAAAATTAAATCAAACTCTACAGTCTTAAAAAGAAAGAAGAAAGAAAAAAGTTGAAATTATATTAAGATGCACTAAACTTCATTTCAAAGGTGATTCCAATTCCACGTTAAGTAAAAATCAGAAGACTAAATTTCACAAAAATATTCTAATGTATTTCTGAACATTTAAACATAACTGATAAAGTACAGACAATTCTTCCACAAATTAATTAAGACCAGCGAAAAAGCCTCATTGATGTGAGCAAATTAATATGCATACGCATCAGTACAAGGGAAATCCTGGGGAATGCTATCAGTAGATCTGAGGTTGGGCCTGAGATTTCTCATTTCTTGTCTTCTCCCAGCAAGGGTTGAAAGTGCATTATTAATGGTAACTCTTGTTCAGAATGGCTCTCATCTCATGAAAGCTTATTGATACGGACACATTGTCTATTGATTATGACTAGGTTGTGCTAAACAAACAAATAAACAGAAATGCACATCCAGAATTGATGCAGGACTCTTTTGTCCAAAAAAGTAGACCTAGCATTTTAGAAAAATAGCTCAAGCCGAGAAAGCAGCATTTTTGCTTTACACACTGAACTCATTTTGGTACTTTTAATTGACATGGCAGCAGGAGACTGGATATCCTCAGAGGGCTTCTGTTAATTAAGAACTGTGGTCTGTTGAGTGACGTCCCCTCCTCTCTCAGCCACCTGTTTGGGCCACCAGCCAAGAACTGAAAAGTTACAGGAAAGATGCCAGGCAGTGAGGAACGACTTAAGTAGTGCCAGATTTTATGATGTGAATATACTTTCTGTTGGCTATCAAAAGATGCTTTCTATTATCACAGCAAACATATTCAATTCTACCCTCTCAGCTGGACTTTCTTTTCTTCTGCCTCTCTTCTAAATTACCACCAGCGGAGGTCAACTACGGCAATTTTTCAAGCAGATTGCATAATGTTTTCATGTTGCTAACTTGCTCCCTTTTCTCCTATTTGAATCTATTTTTTATTCTCTTGGTGAATACACTTGATTTTAGAAGTGTGTTGCCCTAAAGCTACGTTATACATGTCTTGAAAAATGCTTGCTGAAGACTATTGATTTCTGAAATTGCTGGGCTATGGCCAACAGCATCCACGTCTAACGCTATTGTGATTTCAGTGACTTACAATGTCATGTTATCAAAAACGTTTTATGCATATTTGCAGAATGTGTACCCGAAGGACACTGATTAAGCACCTGGGCATTGAGTTCCTCTAAATGAAGGCAGCCACTTCCTCTCTTGCTGCCAAGGAAATGGCAGCCTCCGTCTCTCACTTGTCTCTTTCATTGTTGCTTTTCCATCATTTTCATTTTAAATTATGTGGCTATAGGTATAGCTTAATCCCATTGCCACAAACTCCGACAGAGATCTTATTCCCTTATTGCTGTGGCTGGACTACAAGTTCCCTTGTGGTGATGTTGTTGCAATAAGAGTGCCATCCCCTATCTCCATCGACTTTTTGTTTTTGGCCTAAAAATGGGATTGAATGCAGGACCCCTGCATTGGAAGCGTAGAGTCTTAACCACTGGACCGCCAGGGAAGTCCCGTGGCTCCACTGACTTCTGGGTATTCAGATGTTTTTGTTGCAATGGGATTTGCTCTAACAAGATTTAACCTTGAGGGACCCCAAGAGTGGTGGCCTCTGTGTCCATGAGAGCCTTGGTGACTAGCATCAGTTGTATAGAACTTGATCTCTAATCGTCTTGGTTCCACTAAGTGCATTTGCTGAGAAGCTAACCTTTAATCTTCAAAAGGAGGATATTTACTTCCCAGAGCCATTTTACTAGAGTTACAGAAATGCACCAATTACTTCTGCCTTTAGAGCATGAACAATTTGACAACATTAATTAACTCAAATTTTTTTGCTCCCCTTCACCCCAAGACTAATAGAGTTAAAAAAAATAACCCTCAGGATTCTGAAAGTCACTGCAGAAGGGACTTGTAACTTCCAAAGTGGAGAGAATCCTAGACAAGAAGAGGCACAATGAAGACACTTTTACCTTGCTTAACTTTAAAAAAAAATTGTTGTTTTTCCATGTAAGTCATTTTTTTTTTTTTTTTTTTTTTTTTGTGGTACGCGGGCCTCTCACTGCTGTGGCCTCTCCCGTTGCGGAGCACAGGCTCCGGACGTGCAGGCCCAGCGGCCATGGCTCACGGGCCCAGCCGCTCCGCGACATGTGGGATCCTCCCGGACCGGGGCACGAACCCGCGTCCCCTGCGTCAGCAGGCGGACTCTCAACCACTGCGCCACCAGGGAAGCCCCATGTAAGTCATTTTTAAGCAGGCTTTTTTTTTTTTCATTTCTTATTTCATGATAGACCTTTTCACTACCAGAACCAGCATGATGTTTTTCTTACAATCAAGAAAAGGAAAAATTACATTTCGTTCTCTCAAGACTTGGTAAATAATGAGAAAAAATACAAAAAAATGGGTATTTGAATCAATAGATTGATTCTTAGATTGTATGTCCCCTACTTTGATTTGCCCCGCCTTGTTTATGCTAGAAAACTTCTCTGGGACACCAAGCAGTAGCATTTACAGTAATATTGTTCATAACCAGAGTTTATTGAGTGCTTACTACATGCTAGGCATTTTACATGCTTTATCTAACTTAATATTTACAACCTCTAGAAGTACTAATATTGGGACTTCCCTGGTGGCACAGTGGTTAAGAATCTGCCTGCCAATGCAGGGACATGGGTTCAATCCCTGGTCTGGGAAGATCCCACATACTGCGGAGCAACTAAGCCCATTCACCACAACTACTGAACCTGCACTCTAGAGCCTGCAAGCCACAACTACTGAGCCCACGTGCTGCAACTACTGAAGCCTGCGCACCTAGAGCCCATGCTCCACAACAAGAGAAGCCACCACAATGAGAAGCTCATGCACTGTAACGAAGAGTAACCCCCGCTTGCCGCAACTAGAGAAAGCCTGCCCACAGCAACAAAGACCCAACACAGCCAAAAAAATTTTTTAATTAAAATTAAAAAAAAAATACTAATACCATTGCTGTTTTACCAATGAGAAAAGGAAAGCATAAAGAGATTAAGTTACTTGTCAAAGGTCATTGACACAGTTGAACTCAGTCTGAGTCCTTCCCATGACGTTTTCCTCCCATCTGAATGTTGTTTGCCATTAGAGAGATACAGTAGAGAGACAGCTAGTTTGCATGGGCTACTCAGTCGCCTTCAACTGACTGCAGCCCTTCCTTGGTGTGACTTCTTGGATTTGGATATTGAGTGAGTTGCTGGAAACATTGCCAGCACCCAGAGTCAGGGCTGAGATCTTGTACCAGATCCAAACTTCAATCCTCTGCATTGCAGAGATCTGCTCTATGAGGTCACAGAGGGGCTCAAAAAGGCTCAGGATGCCTGACAGGATACAAATGTTGTTCAGAATTTAAACTACAATCATTAATTATAGAAAACAACACGTTTTGACTAGTTAATTTGTCAAAACATGTATAAGTCTATCACACTTACTCCCAAGGTTTGTTTGCTGGAAAGTCACACTTCATGTTGGCTGAGTGACCTCCTTGCTTTGGTCCTCAGTCCTTCCCCCCACCCTCCCACCCCAGACCTCTAGTGAGATCGAGGTACACTGGGTCATCCTTCCAGATCTTTCCAGCATAGATGGCTGTGGAATGCTGAAAAGGTTGCCTCATTCCACACAGAGCAGGTTTCATTCACACCCAGTGTAACAGGAAGGTGGGCTGCTCCAAACACGGTGGCATGTCCCTCTGAGGCTGTAGGGAAAGGATGAGGAAGCCAAATTTTCCCTCCCTTTGTCACAGAGCTCGGGCTCTCTCCCATTGGGATGGAACAAGCAGATGATCACCCTCAAGCTTAAAATTAGGAGTGTTCATTTCCAGAGACTCTCTGAGTGACTGCCAGAGCTCATCACTAGTGGGCTTCTTTTATTGCGTTTTTCCTCATTTTTGAGGATGAAACAATCCATCCTCCCACCTGCTCCTCTGACTACTTCACCATCTGTTGCTGGTTCTCTTCTGTTTCTTCCACATAGAGTTAATTGGTAGCAGGTAAACCTTATAGAATTTATCAGGGACTACGTAATACACATTATAATTAAACTGCTTTGCAAATAAAGAAATGAATTTAAAACATAAAAGATGGCCAAATGCACAGACAGTGGTAATGTATCTGAGAACAATGAAGGCACATTTCTGAAACTGGCAGAAAGAGAGCACTGACACATTAGAGGAAAACGAGCGCATCCATTCAACACAAAGTAAGTGACCGCCTACAAGGAGGTGTTCTGTGAGCACTGTGGGATACGAGATGATGAATAGATATGGATCCCACCTCCAAAGTTTTTACAGTCTGGTGGTAAAATAAGGTTCATGTACAAATGAAAGTAATAAAAGACAGAAACCAATAAACAGTGCAATCTTCCCTCCCTCCTCTTTCTACGATCATATTCACCATAAGCACAGGTCCCTTCTGGGTATGATCGGAACTTCCCAGCACAGTCCCCAGTCATGCAGTTGTTCAAGCATGATTACTAGTTTTTCCTTTTCATCCGCAAAAATGACCCTGATTAGGCAATTAATTATATGCTCACCTTAATGCTTATGCATGCCATTTCATTGCGTTTTTGATTTTATGGATCTATTTCTCCACTAAAATGTAATTTCCTTGAGGGAAAAAAACATGTTTTTAATTTTTGGGAAATCCTTTGCCTCTAGCACATGCCTGGCATGTAGTAGGCAATTAATTAAAAATAGTGAAAGAAGTAGGAATTCTCTATTTGGGGTAGAGGCAAATTTACATTTATTTAAGAGAAAAAGGGGAAATGTGAATGGAGATGGTGGTGTATAAAATGGACCTTGGGGAAGGGTAGGATATAGTCCAAGAGAGGCAAGGAGAACAGCACTCTAGGCGAAGGGACTGCCAGTTACATTAAGGAAAGTGGAGAGATTTAGACAGTGAGAGCTGATGTTAAACTACCACTAAGACACCTAAAAATGCAGTCTTACTTCCATTCTCATGCAGAGCAAATGAGGTCTGCCCTGCATTGAGATAAACTCTGAATATTCTGATATGGTCATCAGGATTCCAGAAATTTCCTTGCTACTCATTACTTACCAAGATAAAAATATATATTCCTAATGTAAACCCCAGTTTTCAGTCTTTTTATTTTTTTAAATTGCTGCTGGAGTATTAAAAAGAGCATAGCAGTACAGAGTATTAGTGAAGAGTTAATGTTCCGTACAGACTTGGTTTCAAGACATAACTTTGACACTCACTGTGTGTGACTCTGACCAAGTGACTGAACCTATTTAATCCCCAGTTTTATCATCTGTAACACAGGGAGGACCATGGCATCCTGTTGCTGTGAATACTGAGGGAAAGACTGGTACAAAGTAAGCAATCAGCTAATGTAGATATTATCATCAGGTTAGCAATGAACAAACAAAATTTGTCTTCAGTGTGTAGAGATCATGACCGAAGAACTAATCCCAGATCATTTCAGCAGCAGAAAGAAAAGTAGATAAATTCCCTTATTGTGTTTCAGTATATATCTGGATTCTAAATAGTTTTTTTTTTAGACTTCCTTCATTGACTATAGCCATTTAAAATTTTAAATATAAAAATTATGTTTGAATTCTCCAGGGAGCCATGCTCCTAAGAGCTTTGTTTCAGTGAAAGGTAAACATTAAGCATAAAGGAGAAAGTTTTGAGTAAAGGAGGAAGTGATCTAGATTTTTTTAAGTCTTTAACATAGAGTACAAGGATTTCCAAGATCTATAATCCTCTAATACACAGGCAATGTGAACATTTGTGGCACGTGATGATTTTTTTTTTCAGTCTCTTTTCCTGTTTTTAACACTTGCCTTCACTAAGCTAATATCCCATAATACAACTAGCCCCCTTCTTCCCCCTTGTGCAAGCGACAGTCTCGTACTGTGGATGAAGAGACATAGATAAAGGAAAGCAAGTGATGGGACATGACTCTGGTTCTGGATGGCCCCAAGGGTAATTTCAAAAGATTTAGAAGATTTCTACCTCATGTTGGGTTTCAGTGTGTATTCCTTTAGTTCTTCCTTTCTTTTCTAGAGAAAAAAAGGAAAAAAAATCCCTGATTCTTCTAATGGACACATACTGAGATTGAAAATTTTAAATGTAAAAACCCTATTACCTCTGTGGCTCAGAGCTATGTGGTCAACTGGAGGTGGACTCCTATTTCACTTAACTCTCTGCCAAGCCATTTATCCTACTTCAGTTGAGACTGGTATATGCTGTGTGAAGTCCAAGGTTGTGCTTTGAAATTCATCAACATCTCTAATCCAGCCAGTAGACTGTCCCCTGGATTTTGTATATGATATTCATTTTATTCAGTTTCAAGTTCCCTTAATGCTATTATGTGTGTGTGTGTGTGTGTCTGTGTGTGTGTGTGTGTGTGTGTGTTCCCATGGACATTTTAGAGGAGATTGGGCAGAATGTTCTTGTCTAGTCTGGCACCGAGCTAACCCAGAAATTCCCCATCATCCACCCACGACTTTCTAAGTGCACACTTACTCACACAAACACAGGCTCCATCTGTTTAAAATCTGTCATAATTCTTGCCAGAGATTTACAGGAATTTTAGAAACACAAAAACATAGAATGTCAGTCCTGGAAGAAACTCTAGGAATCATTTAGAATAATTACTTCATTTCATAATTAAAGTCAAGAGAGATTAAGTGATTTATACAAGGTCATTTTCTTAAATTCACTTGTTTATTGTTTTCAAGTATCTGGCCAACATTGACCCACTTCTCACCTCTTATATTCTCCATGATTTTTCAAAACTTACTGATACTAGCACCAAGATTTTATCTCAAAATTCTTTGAAAGTCCCAGGATTTAAACATACTCTATTCTCTGAAAATTTCTCACTTTTCTTGGATCTTCCGTTTCTTCTTAATGTGTGTCCTACTTGAGCCATTTGGAAAATCACCCCTTACCAGCAGAGGTGATAAAATATGGGTATTGCTGTCATTCCTTAATATTCACTGCCTGCCCCAAGAAATAAATCCATCTCTCCCTTTTTATTATTCCTATGTAATGCTGTTAAAGCAAGCTATGTTGTTACATGTACATATGCTGTGACCATACTAACACCATTCTTATATGTTCATGTTACTCTTTTATGGTCATACTAGGACAGCATTTCCCAAAGTGGACCACTGCTCTGTAAAAGCGATCTGAGAATAAGATTCCCAATGTCAAATAAATATGAGGATTACTGCATACTATAGAATTCCCTTAGAAAATGACACTGCATATTAGCACATAAAAGGATCCATTAAGTCTTGTCCTAAATACTCCAGGTATGAAAATATATATTCTTCCGAATTTCAAGAAAATCCCTATAGAAAATGTTATAGCAGATATTCTGTCCACATTTTGCTTATATTTCCTTTATATGGGAACTTGGAGAATTCACTTTATAAGCTAATTTATTATCTCTAATACCTAGACTTTCTAAGTTTGGGGAAGTCGGTTTACAAAATTTTCATTTTGAATCCCCATCCTTATTTAGTTATATCTTCCCTTTAAAATATCTAACACTATAACCACATACATATATTTTTCTCTCAATTTTATGAAATATACTTCATGATATCTTAGAGATTATGACTGACTGCATACAGAATAGACTTCTCTCACTAGTCAGTATTAAAATTTTAAAATGTTTAAATGCTATGGCGCTCCCTCTGCATATTGAATTTGAGTAAAATAATTTAATTCAATTTTTAAATAGAAATAAGTATGTTTATTGCTATAGTTTTAAAAAGCACTCCAACTAGTAAGTTAACATAAATCTTACATGGCAGAAGAATAGATGTGGTCTCAAACCAAATCAGTACTCTTATTTTTTGACTGCTGTTATGGCAAAGCATCATACAATAGGATGTGAGGAATACAAAAACATTTAACACCTATGTACCCTGTTCTCTACATCTTTTTTGTCTATTTGAGAACATGCTGACTAAACATATATTAACAACTCCATAAAAATAAATGGAAGGGATGCTACAGTCTACACAATGACTATTAAATGAATTGAATAATGAAATTACTTTATGTGGCAGTATTATAAAATATCCTTTAAATACCTAATAAAATTTATGTTAAATACCTGATAAAAATGACATAGCAGATGACAAATGTTTAATTTTTGTTTTTGTTTTTGTTTTTTTGCGGTACGCGGGCCTCTCACTGCTGTGGCCTCTCCCGTTGCGGAGCACAGGCTCCGGACGCGCAGGCTCAGCGGCCATGGCTCACGGGCCCAGCCTCTCCGCGGCATGTGGGATCTTCCCGGACTGGGGCACGAACCCGTGTCCCCTGCATCAGCAGGCGGACTCTCAACCACTGCGCCACCAGGGAAGACCACTGCGCCACCAGGGAAGCCCTAATTTTTAATATACATGATAATGTCACTGGAATGTGACATTATCTATCTCTTCGTACCCATATCCAGAGAAGTGTTAGTATTGCAATACTTGTCAAGTTAAGTCTATTTTGCTTTTATTGGAATTTCCAGAATCTCTTTAGAAGATATTTTCCCCCCAGTGGTGTCTCTCTGAATGGTTTATTTAAAATACTGGCACTAACTAAATGGAAGCTCTATTTTTAAACCATTTTTCTTGAAAAGATTTTAAGAATATAAATTAGAAAGTAAGTCAGAAACTGAGAACTGTAAAATAGAGAGAAGGTACAGCACTATGGCAATGGTAACTTTAAGTTGCACAAAATGATGATTTTGGATTTTTACTTATCAGTCCATTGTTTTTATACAATTGCTATTCTGGCAACAATCTTTGGAGTGAGAAGGATCGATCCAAAGGCTGAACTACCACAGATAAATCACTTAATCTCTTATACCTATAGTTTATTTACATGTAAAATAAATATAGTAACAGTACTGAATTTCAAATAATGTGATGACCATTAAATAAGGTAATTTAAGTAAAGTGCTCAGAAAGCTCCTAATCAAAGGGTAACTATTATGATTGTTTTAGTACAACAAAGGAAATGCTATAGACTTAGTATCTCTCAGCAATGCATTAACAAACTTTCTTATGATCCCTTTGTGGACAGAATGAAACGTCAGCTGAATGACAGAACAATAATGTGGAATACGCTGGTTGAGCACTTCCAGCCGCCAAGTATTGATTAGTGGGTCTTGGTCACTGTGAAGGAGGCACACTGCAGGTTCTGCCCTCCACATTTTCCTATTCAACAGTTTCATCAATAAAGTTGGAGAAAAGCATGGACACACTTACCTAAGTTATACATTGCCCAACATTAAGGGAAACAAGTAAATGTGAAATGACAGAATATGTGATCTCAATAAACAGATGGTAAATAAATGTTATCTATGATAAGAGGAAATGGACTGACCCAAATAAGATTATTTATATTTAAAACGTATATTATACACATACAGCATGGAGGAGAACCTGATAGGGAAAAAGCACTTTGAATATAAGAATATAAAGCTCTCTATATATTTTTAGTTTGCAAATTGTACTACTTAGTGTAAGGTTACTTATTGTAACAAACCAAACCAAAAACAAATGATAATTCAAACACAGTCCAAAATAATGTATTCCTGATCAGCAGGTGACTCTGTTATAAGTCCTGAATCAGGGACTATTTTTAAAACAGTTGATCTAAAATGATTAGTACAATTTTACAGACAGTCTTTTCCTTTGACATATGTTAACAAGATACAATGTCATATGCTAAGTCAAAATCATATTAGTATGTCAAATCAACGGTTCCTAAACTTGGTAGCACATTGGAATCACATCAGGAGCTATCTAAGAAAATACTTCCTGATAGCAATGAGGATAATAACATCATTAAATCTTAGAGGTCAGTTGGCAGTGTTTAAGCATCACAAGTAAGGTGGACTCAGTTATCTTAATGAGAAGCAAGATGGGAGTGGCAACTAAGGTGCTAGACTCACTGGGAGCTCTGTATATGACAGTAAATGATATAGAACAATGTTTCAGGGTACAATAGATGTGCAACCAACTAGGGAATTCTTAATCTATACAATGAATGGAAATCAAGAATAAACAATCAGAAATCTGAGAGTAGCTGCTCCAATAAAATGTCACGATCCCTGCTCAGTTTCTGGATTGAGACCAGTTTTTAGACCTGAAAGCCACCAACTGGAAGACAGTCCAAGTCCTTGGAAGAAAGGACTCTATAGCACCACGGAAGGTTTACATGATAATGATTCCCTTAATCCTTCCACAAATGGTACTATGGTCATTTCCTTGGTTGAACATACACTGCAGAATAGAGAATATTCAGACACATCAAAGATTACTGAAAATATGGTCCAAGTTGACCTAAGGACCTGAAATGCCATCATGGTCCTCCACTAGAGTAATGGGGGAAAGGATTTCTATGGAAATCATATGAAGTCCTAGCACTGATCCAGCTCACAGTGGGTCCATCAGGTCTACAGACCTACTTGGTGGTTATTTGCCTGGTCTCCAAATATGTGGTTGGAATGCAAGTACTTAATAGTTGGCAAAATCCTCATATTGGGTTCTTACTCAGAAGGGTAAGAGTTCTATCACAGGCAAGTCAAGTGAAAACCTCACTCGTTGGCCAAGATACTAAATTAAACAATATTGTATCTCAGGAGAAATGGCAAAAATTAATATCACTCTTAAACACCTAAAGGATACAGGGATGGTGCTCCCCATAGAAATCCTATTTAATTCACCAGTCTTAGGGGTACTGGGGGTGTAGAATTGTGTTGCATAGAATTTATGGCAAGTTCCAATAGAAAAATTACAAGTGAGGCCCTTAGGGTTCTAGAACAAGACCATATCAGCTTCAGCAGAAAATATGCACCATTGAATAAACCATTACTATTATACTATTGGGTCCTGGTGGACAGAAACCAGCCAGAACTGTAATAGGTGGATTTTTTATAGGCCCACCTAGTCATGTGTTTGGGCAGGCTAGTAGCAATCCATCATAAAGGGAAATGGTATACAAAGAATTGGGCATAATAGGACCAGAGAGCACAAGGAAACTGCACAGACCCCTATGTCATCCACTGAGTCACTAGTTTCTCTCCCTCAGTTCACAACTGATGGAAGTGGAGTAAGAACTAGGCTGGTTCACAGATGATTCAGCTCTGATGTTGCTATACGCCAAAAATTAAGTCCTGCTGCATTACAACCCTGCTCAGGGGTGTAAAACTGAAAGCAGTAGGGGCAACTCTCCCAAAGGTCAACACTGGGAAATGCATCTGGTCGTCAATTTTATGTACAGAGAAGTGTCCTGAAATAAGAATATATATGGATTTATGGACAAGAGAGAATGGCTTGGCTTGCTGATCAGGAGTGTGGAAGGAAAAAAATGGAAAGACTGGGGACAAGAGACATGTAGATAATCTACAGGAGTGGACAAAATATGAAGATCTTGTGTCACATGCAATTCCCTACCAGAGAGCATCCCCCACCAGAAAAAGTACTAAATAACCAAGTAGAAATAATGACTCAACCATTTGCTGTTAGCCAACCTCTGTCATCGTCTGCACTAGTGCTTACACAGTAGAAACATAAATGGAGTAATAATCAGGAGGGCAGGGATGGAGATTTGCCCCAAAACATGAGACTTCACTCATCATGGCTTAGCTAGCTGCTACCACTGCTAAATGTCCAACGTGACATCTGGAGAGACCAAGACAGAGTTTCCAAATGGCACCATCCCTCTAGTAGGCTCTGAGTCAAGTTCATGACACTGAACTCTTTCCACTTTGGAAGTGGCAGTGATTTGTTAGCACATATCACTCTTCCTTCTATAGTGACTGAACCAGCTCCACTGTCTCGGGGATTAGTGTTTCATTTTCTGACATTGCATCCCATCGAACATTGCACTGGACCAGTAACTCACTTTACAGAACAGAAGGTAAACAAGCAGGCATATGAACACAGGATCTACTACCACAACCACCTAATAGAACAACGGAATGGCCTTTTCAAGGAGCAGCTGGGGGACCAGCTTGAAGAAGATACCATGCAAAGATAGGGAAATAGTCTCCAAGATGAAGTATGTGTCCTAAATCAACAACAGGCTTTTGTTTTTGGTTGTTTTTCTGTTTGTTTGTTTTTTGGGTTTTACCATTAAGTAGAATACAAAAGACCAGGATCCCAGAGGTGGAAGTTGGAGAGGCCCTGGTTAGCTTCACTTTCAGTGGCCTGCTTGGAGAATTTGGATTCCCATCCCTACAACTCTATGCTCTGCAGATGTGAAGGTCGGTCCTAAGACCCACCAAAGAGAACATTTCTACCATAGACACAACAAGAGAGCAACATACAAGAAAAAGTGACATCCTGGCAGAGAGAAATGACCCCAATTATGAGGAAGGTGTACAGCTGCTATTACACAATGGCAACAGGGAGGACCTTTTGTAGCGTAGGATGATTCACTGGAGATCTCTTGGTACCCCTTTCCCAAGCTGATTATGTACTGACATTTACATTAAAAACTCCATTGAAAAATTATATTTTGGTTAACAATGAAGTTATGTCAGTATGGATTTTGTTCACTTCTTAAATATTTTTATAAACCAGACTCTGCCTCTTCCTTGGCCACAGGCTATAGCGGACCCCATCTGGGGACATCAGCCATGCTACTGCCGCCCATGGTGTTTGTGATTATGATAGATGGAGTGAAAAATTGGGGGCTCTGAGCTTCATCAGAGGAAGTCATCTTTGGGCTCTACAGTTCTGGTAGGGCAAAGGTCCCAGAATGGAAGTGAAGCATAGGATTCTGCTGCTGTTGAATGGCCCCTCCTCCTTTACATCCAGAGCAACAAGGTGCCTCCACATACAGCAAAGGTAGGGAATATACCCTGGGAGGAGAGGACAGGCTGGTGAGGGAACCCTAAAAGGAAAAAATATTTTCCTTTTTATGAAATATTCTTATTTTTCCAATATTTAATGTTCTTTAAAGAAAATTACTTTTCTCCTCAGGTATGAAGAGAGTCCTTCCATGAAAACCCATCTCTCTCTATCCAACAATCACAGTCTGCTCACCACTGGCACTACCCTTTGATCCTGTTTATGTTGTGACACAAAAATCCACAGACCCTCAATCACCCGCATCTCTCCCTCTCTATACAAAAGAGGCTGCACCATCTCTCTCTTTATCCCCTTTCCTCTTCAAATCCTGAAATTCTTACTGTGCCCACTGAAATTCATAGTCTACTCTCAGAAAAATCTGTGTTCTTAATCTCTCTAATTGAAACCTGGCTTTTCTGGAGGACCTTACTTCCCTTCACATGAAGACTGTTTCTTTCTCAAGACTGTAACCCTGGGCCTAAAACTATTTACATTTACCCACTTGCTCTCATGGATGATGGTACCCTAACATTGCTGCTATCTGTCTGAATTGTAATTGGCTGTTTACTTGTATGTCTCTCCCAGTAAAATGTAAACCCCTTGATGTGAGAGACAGTATCATATTCAGGGATGTATTCCGAGAATTGAAAACAGCATCTTGTACACTGAAGACCTCATATCTGTTGGAAGAAGCAATAAATGAATAAATAAATATAATATAAAGATATTTCAAATCAGTAGAGCTTTGAAATGTGTACCAGTGATATTTTTAAATGTTTGTACCCTTAAATCTAGTGTCCAACTTCAAAAATATGTCCTACGGAAAAACTAAGAAAATTTATTCGGACAGGTTCAATATTTATCTAGAAGGACATTGGCTAAATTTACAACAAAACGTGACTAGATTTGTAAATTACTGTACATTTATACAATGGAACACTATGAAATCATTAGTGTTTGTGAAGAACAATAACAAATGTTCATTATGAACTCAATTAAAAAGTTTACTGTGGGTTTCCCTGGTGGTGCAGTGGTTAAGAGTCTGACTGCCAATGCAGGGGACATGGGTTCAAGCCCCGGTCCGGCAAGATCCCACATGCTACGGAGCAACTAAGCCCATGAGCCACAACTACTGGACCTGCACTCTAGAGCCCGTGGGTCACAACTAATGAGCCCGCATGCCACAACTACTGAAGCCGGAGTGCCTAGAGCCCACGTTCCACAACAATAGAAGCCACCGCAATGAGAAGCCCACACACCACAACGAAGGGTAGCCCCCGCTCGCCGCAACCAGAGAAAGCCCACGCGCAGCAACAAAGGCCCAACGCAGCCACAAATAAATAAATAAAATAAATTTTTTTAAAAATGTAGTTTACTGTTAAAATCTACTTCCCCATTTAAAAAGAAAATCAAGTTGCTAAATGACAAAAGCTAGCTCCATGTGGTGGAATTAGGAATGATTTTCCTCATTAAAATACATTTTACAAAATTTCTGCAATAGATAAACCTCTTTACTACTCTGAAACTCAAGTTCCTTATGAGCTAACCAAGGAAAATTTCTCCCACAATATTTTTTTAATGATACATAGCTCTCTACATTTTCAATGTAGAGGTGATTAACAGTCTTGCTCGTAATATGTACCTTGTTGAATAGCAGTAAGAGGGTGAGGCTAGAGTTAGGACAATATACCCAAACAGGAATACCAATTGTACACACACTGCACTATCGTACTCTATTTCACTTGTTTCAGGTAGCCTGAAATCACATTTATAGTACATTCCCTAAGTGAAAAATGAATGAAAGCTTTGGGAACCAGCCAACAGGACTAGACCCACTTACAGATGTCTGATGATTTCTGAAGCAGAGAAGATAGATGTCCCCCCAGGAACCAGTCATTTAACAGGACAGAAGGGAACCCTGATTCCCTATCAAACGGTTCACTATGGAAGTTCTCATTCAATTGAGATTTGAGCTGTTCACAGGGAAAAGTGAAGTAAGATGAATGCCTGCCCTCCCTCAACATGGGAAAATTATATTCTCTTCTTCATTGTTTGGATTCAGGGTATGACTTTATAGAGGCTATTTCTCATACAAGTCAAATCCCATTTCAAAATATGCCATTACAACAGAAATCTCTGTACAACAAAAATATTTTTACAGCCTGCAATCCCTAAATTTTTCATCATTTCTATAAAAAGCCCCAATTACTATGCCAATAATATGTGTACTCCTTTAGGGAAGGCTAAGGTAGAGTCTGAACATTTTATATTATTGTGCGTTCATTCACAGTATGCAGTATGTGTATTATCTTTAAAGAAATGTTGGTTACACGTTTTTCATTTATCCACGTTTAATGCAGCCATTAGCAGCAGCACCATCCATGAATATGAAATGCATGAATATGAATCATGTTTTCAACATAAACTTAATGATTATTGTTTATATTCCATTTTAATAATACTTTGTCTGCAATAATGAAATGGCCAACTACTGCTCCCATTTTGGGGCTGAGAACATATGTGCAGTTAGATTCCACTCTATCATGTGGAAACCCATCCACAGGGTGATTTCGTTCTTGTCCTTGTTTGTGCCCTGGCTCCACAGCCTCTTAATTTCTGTCACTGTCACTTGAAGAGCATTTTGGCTGGCCACCTAAGGGACAGTAATTCGTCTTTCAGGTCTTCATACCTGTCCCTGTTTCTCAGGTTTTGTTGTCACACTGTAGGTCTTGGAAGGGCATTGTTTTGGAAGCCATTTTTTCCTGCAAAAATAAATGAGTCCTTTTTATCACTGAAGAAAGCACTCATTAGAAGCCTGCACCTGGGTCCCATTTTGGACTGTGTGAGAGCTGTTTCCTCTGTGAGAGATTTCATGCAACACCTACAAGCTCTGTTTTTCTCCTTCTACATTGGTAAGGTAGCCTTTGTGTCAGTTCAAAGTCTAATTGTCTTGTCCTTCACACCGTGGCTAGATTCCTTTACAATACTCAAATCAATATTTTAATTCTCACTTTTATATCTCTGATTCACTCTTAGTAATTCTCAAACATATATTCACTTATGCAAAAAGCAGATAAACCCCACAGATGTGAGAAATTGACATAAAATATAGCTCTATAACCCTGAAGTTTATTGGGCACACTTTTTCTTTTCCTAATTGATATTTTATACTATTGTGATCATTCAATGCTAAGTATTTCATAGGTTACATCATAATTTCTTTTTTTGTTTGTTTGTTCTTTGCGGTACGGGGGCCTCTCACTGTTGTGGCCTCTCCCGTTGTGGAGCAACAGGCTCCGGACGCGCAGACTCAGCGTCCATGGCTCACGGGCCTAGACGCTCCGCGGCATGTGGGATCCTCCCAGACCGGGGCACGAACCCGTGTCCCCTGCATCGGCAGGCGGACTCTCAACCACTGCGCCACCAGGGAAGCCCCATAATTTCTTTTTTATTCATTATTTATTTAGAAATGTGTTTATACTCCTATTTTATATTATATATTTTTGTTTTTGTTTTCTAACTGAGATGCTTTGTGATCAGTGATAATTGATTGTTTGAAACTCATTTCTCGAAATGCATTGAAATTTGCTTTATGGAGTGTTCATAGTCAGTTTTCATAAGTGATTCATGCACTCTTGAGGAAAACGTTTTCCTCTAATTTTTGGATGCATTAATAATTTGGCTCATGCAAAAATCCTTAACAAAATTTGAGCAAACCAAATTTAACATTAAAAGGATCCCAGAGCAGGGTTAATACAGGGATGCAGGCTGGTCCAACATCTGCAAATCAATCAGTATAATATATACCACATTAACCAAGTGAAGGATAAAACTCATATGATCATCTCAATAGATGTAGAAAAATCATTTGACAAAATTCAATTGTCTATTTATGATAAAAAAAAAGAACTTCCAACAAAGTGGGTAGAGAGGGAAATTACCTCAACCTAATAAAGGCCATATATGACAAGCCTACAGTTAACATCATATTTAAGATCATGAAAAAGACAAGTATGTTCCCTCTTGCCACTTTTATTCAACATAGTATTGAAAGCACTAGCCAGAGCAATTAGGCAAAAACAAGAAGATAAAGGCATCCAAATTGGAAAGAATGAAGTAAAACTGTCATTACTTGCAGATGACGTATTACACATAGAAAACCCCAAAGACTCTGTCAAAAACTGTTAGAACTAATAAATGAATTCATTAAAGTTGCAGGTTACAAAATCAATACACAAAAATCAGTTGTGTTCCTATACACTGATAACAAACTACCAGAAAGAGAAATTAAGAAAATAATCCCATTTACAATTGCATCAAAAAGAATAAAATACCTAAGAATAAATTTAATCAACGAGGTGAAAGACCTGTACACTAAAAGCAATAAGACATTGCTGAAAGAAACTGAAGAAGACACAAATAAACAAAGATATTCCATACTTTTTGATTGGAAGAATTAATATTGTTCAAACATCCAAACTACCCAAAGCAATCTACACGTTCAATGTAATCCCTATCAAAATTCCATTGGCATTTTTCACAGAAATAGAAAAAACAATCCTAAAATTTGTTTGGAGCCGAAAAAGACCCCAAATATCCAAAGCAATCTTGAGAAAGAAGAATAAAGCTGGAGGCATCACATTCCCTGATTTCAAACTATGTTACAGAGCTACAGTATTCAAGACAGTGTGGTATTGGCATAAAAATGGATACATAGATCAGTGGAACAGAATACAGAGCCTAGAATAAACCCACCCATATATGGCCAATTCATTTACAACAAAGTTGCCCAGATACAACAAGAAAACGACAGTCTTTTCAACAAATGGTGTCGGAAAAACTGGACAGTCACATGCAAAAAATAAAACTGGAACAGCTGGGACTTTCACTGCAGCAGTTATTTGGAATTACATTTTCCCTGGACAACAAACGTCCAGGTAGCTTAATGAAAAAGAACCTCTCATTATATCCTTTGGTAGCCATGTGTGTTGTACTGACCAGTAAATTATCCTAAGAAAACAAACCACAAGCTACAAATGGAAACAAAAAGCTAAGAGGTTAGCAATGCTTTTTAAAATAAACATACAGAATTAGAAGCTTAACGAAGTATAGTATCCACCCTACTTCTCTGGTTACATCTAGAAAAGTGAATATTAAATTTAGACTCTATTCTTGACTATATTCTAAAATGGACTGATCAGCAGATTTGATATGTAGTATTAGATAAGTAAACTGAAATTAAAAACATTCAGTGCACATAATGCTAAGAGCATACAGAGTCACCCAAGAGGTGTCTGAGAGTTGGCTATATTACAATTAAAAACTAAGCTTACCTTCATACTTAGCAATTGTGTCAGTGACATGTCATGGAAAAGTGTTAAAATGAAAGTCAGAAATTTAGCTTCTTACTTGGCTCTACTTTGCAGCATAACATTGGGCACACTACATAAAACTTTTGGGTCACATTTTTTAATTTTTAAAATATAGTGAGTAAAAATCAAAGTCCTCACATGTATTGTGTTCAAGAAATGTAATTTTATGTATTTGTTTATTTTTAAATCAGCTTAATTTCTACTCCACTGGATTAGTGAAAATTTAGTGTATTTGTATATTCCCCTCTCAATTCCCCCTAGGTTGCACCTAAACTTCAAAAGTCTTACATAGGTCAAGTCATGGAGTGTGTGTGTGTGTGTGTGTGTGTGTGTGTGTGTGTGTGTGTGTGTGTGTGTGTGTGTGTGTGTGTGTGTGTAATCTGGGAGAAGGCATGATGTGGAGGTGTGTCTTAGTCCATTTGACATGCTATAACAAAATTCCATGGAGTGGATGGCTTGTAAACAACAGAAATTATATCTCACAGTTCTGGAGGCAGGAAAGTCTAAGATCATGACTCCAACAGATTTGGTGTCTGGTGAGAACCTGCTTCCTGGTTCATAGACAGCTGTTTGCTGACATGGCAGAAAGGGTGTGGGAGCTCTCTGGGTTTTTTTTTTTTTATAAGGACACTAATCCCACACGTGAGAGCTCTGCCATCATGACCCGATCACCTCCCAACAGCCCCTCATCCAAACACTATCACATGGGGAGTTATGGTTCAACACATTAATTTGGGAGGGACACAAACACTGCTGATCACAGGATTCATCAGAATCTTGATGTAAGCTGGCCAAAAATTGTCTTGAAATTACTCTTACCTGTTTGTAGATGTGTGTCTCTGTGAGCTATTCCTCCTAGCTTGCTGTAAGACCTCACTTATCCATATCCATGCAACTGTCTCTAGTCCAGAGGCTGTTGGCCACTGCCATGCCCTTCAAGGCTAGATGGAATCATTGCTATGTTCCCAGGCCACAATGGTCCAGTGGAACTCTGGGAAGCTTCCCCATATAGGCTTTTTTCCATTGCGGTCTCATAGCTTCCGGGGACTCTACCCAGGGAAATAGAGAACAGGTACTCATTGCTCGCAGCAACCTCAAATCCAGCTGCCATTTGGCCCACCTTTGGAGCTTGATCCAGGGTAGAGCATAGAAAACCCCCTTCAGAAGCACCAAAAGTTGTGCCTCCTGATGCCTTTCCCTTCCCCAAAAAGTGAAATGTTGCCTAAGCTAGATATGAGGATGCTCTGCTCTTACCCATGATGTTTGTCCCCCGATTCTTATTTATTCTCTGTTCTATTTCCATTCTGACTGGGCTAGTGCAACAGACAGCCTGAAAGACTCTCTTTTCCCTTTCCTTTCTGCTATTGCATGGCTTTCCTGAGGCAATGAGCACACAACGACCAAGAATCAAGAAACTGAGTGATCCCTGAGGACCCTTAGATTCTGGATTCACAGTGTGAGCAGTTTCTTCTTACTAGATCTGGGGGCATTGAAGGTAGAATTTCTGATAAATAGGAAAGCCATTAAAATGACCCAATGATACTACTTAAAAAAATATACATAGTTAACTTCGTTATCCCATATAGTTAGCAAATGAAGTAGACTATTTAAGTATATAATTTTATTAATCCAGAGTTCATATAACCTCCATAGTATATGGTTCTCTAATTTTCACAAATTAGATATACTACAGATGAAATAAATATTGGTTTTGCAAAATTCTCATTTTCTTAGTCATTCAGAAGGCAATACAGAATTATTTATGGCTTTTAATGACTATAACTAATCTGTTACCTGAAACATGTGGCAGTATTAGCTAAAGCTAAGTTCAAGCAGAATAACAGAAAGTTTTTTCTGTAAAGAAATGGAGTAACTCCAAGAACAACAAAAACTATATCTGTGAGATGTGACCCACTTGGTTGAGCCAGAACTCTATAATTGAATGAACCCACTGTGCATTGCTTGACATTTTAACACAAATAGAACAAGTTAGCCAACTTAAAATCCTTTTTGTAAGAAAATGTGGATACAAATTTGTAACAAATGACTGAAAGTATAGCAAATCTGAACAGAAATAGACATTCACTGTAAGGAAATACAAGCTATGCCCAGATGCAAAGAGTTGAATTAATAATAAAGTGGAAACTTAAGCCTATAAACCCTCTGGGTAAGTTGAATTTAGTTTCACAGACTCTAAACAAACATTCAAAATGTTCAATTTATAAATGTATTGATTAACATGAAATCTATAAATTGATAACAGTTGATTTACTAGTTGATTATTCCATGAAAAACCAAGTGTTCTTTTGGCTGCTCTCAATCAATCAGTAACTTCTATTGAACCACTACTGGTATGTAAACACTGTGGTAGGCATCAGAGACACAGACACTTAGGACAAAATCACTTCCTTAAGGAATTTAACGCTGATTCAAGAAACAAATAAGCAGTGGCTTACAAAACAGGGCCTAGTCATATATTTATTCAACAAATAGTTCCTGATTATTTAAGTTATTTGAGGCACTGGGCTAATACTGGACTTAGACAATTTCCTCTCCTACAATATAGAACCACTGGCCTACTGAAAGAGGTAATTTAGAAGGTTAATTATAATACATATGCTTAGATAAGGCTCAAAGTTCTATGAGAGATCCAGGAAAGGTACCATGGACTCCATAAAGAAAGCACTTCTAGCTGAGACATAGCGGAAGCACAGATAGAAAATATCCTAATTAAAAGAATGAAGAGCATGTGTGTTAAAGAAGACAGAGACACTTAGTCATTGTAACAACTTTATTTAACCTGATTAGGGATTTATAATGTATGAAAGAATATTTTTATGAGGAAGAATAGGAGGACCAGAATTGAAGTTTGTAGTAGTCAGAATAATGGCTCCCAAAATACCCATGACTTGTTTCCCAGAACATGTGAATGTGTTAAATTGCATGCAAAAGGGCTTTGCTAATAAAACTGAGTTACTGACCTTAAAGTAGAAAAACCATCCTGGATTATCTAGGTGAGCCTGACCTAATCCCATGAACACTTAAAGCCAAAGAACTATGGCTAGATGAAGAGAAAGGGGGAAGTCAGAAAGCTTCAACTCAAGAGAGGCCTCCATCCACTATTGTTGGTTTTGAAGTTGAAGAAGGCCATAAGCAAGATATGTGGCTATAGAAGTTAAGGGCAGCATTGACTGACAGCCAGCAAGGAAATGGGCACTTCAGTCCTATAACCCCAAGGAAGTGACTTCAACCAACAGCCTGAATGAGCTTGGAAATGGATTCTTTCCAGAGCCTCTAGAGAGCCCAAGGTGGCTGACACCTTGATTTCAGTCTTGTGAAACCCAGAGAAGAGAAACTAATTGAGCCAACCAGGACTTTGGAACTACAGAACTATGAGAAAACAAATCTGTGTTATTTTCAAAACACTAATACGAAGTTAAAGAGGGAAGTAGAGACTAAACTTTTTAGGTCGTCTTATGCCCACCAGGCTATTTTAGACGTTTGATTCAAAGCATAAACAGGAGTGGATTTTACATGAAAAGGAAATTTTATAGCAATGTAAAAAGTAGACATTAGAAAGTAAGATTCTCTACTACAATGTAAAATCCATGAAGGCAGGAATTATTGATTGACAATATTACAACCCCATTCCCTAGAACAGTTCCAATACTTCACAGGTACTCTAAAAGGATCAGTAGAAAGGATCCAACAGTAGAAAGGATCAGTAAATTCTCAGTCAAATTTTGCCTACTGCAATTATGGGCATACTTGGGGAAAGGTGGTCAAAGTCTTCTGTATCTTCATGCACCATTTTCTAGCTACCTTTTTTTTCACTTTCACTGAAGGAATATTTAGGTAAGAAAATCAAAATAGGTTCAGAAAATGGCACTAAGGTGATAGCATGTGCTGAGGATGGACCTGCTGTCCTGTAGAGGGTGAGAAGGACTAGAAATACATGGTGGGGGCTTGACTTGTCAGGAGACGCATCTGGAATCAGGAGTAAATATCTCCTGAAGCTCTCCTGGGGAGTGTTTCTTTCTATTCCCCTTCCTCATCATAGCTACATGTTCTGGATTTCTCACTCATTGAATGAGGCAGAAATGAAACTACATTTCCAAGTTAGTCTTTACAGTAAACCATTCCAAATAGGTACCATAAAATGCCTTTGGGGAAAGAAAAATAAAATCAAAACCCAATGAAAAAGACCATTCTGACTTACTGGTTTGGGTCCTGGGCAGTAAGACAAATTCAGTTTTTGGAAAATTATGTTTATCTTGTGTATTTTTCATGTTTTTAATTCTAGTCATTGTTTGGATTGTAATTTCCCCAAAGGAAAAGATGAAGTGAATCCTCATGCATCTGTAGAAACATGGTTCAATACTTTGCACATAATAAGTATTCAATAAACAATGCTGTCTCTCCTATTTATTTGGAAAAGTAAAAAATGGAAAACAGGAAAACTAAAAACAGATCCCTCAGAAACTGGCAACTATCTCATAGTAATCTTCATTCTAGCTCTTCATTGCCTATACTCAAAGACAGATAACAAAGACAGTTCATTCTTTTGATCTTTACACTATTACTGGGTGCCTACCATACCACATGCAGGGACTCAGTGATGTCCTTGATAACAGAGAGTTCACAGTCTACTTGGGGAAACAGGCATGGATCAAATAATAAATATGTAACAATAAATTGAATGTGTTCATAATGTAAAGAACATGTTCCTCAGATAGAAAAAAAGACAGAAAACAGTGCCAGGCAGACATTATCTTGGAGTTCTGATGTAGCAGGGCATTTTGGCAGAAGTGCAAGCTATTTAGTAATGCTAGCACACAAAGCTGGGTCTGATGAGAAACTGGAAATGGGGTTGGGGAGGGAGACTAGCCAGAATGCGTCCTGCTGAGTTATCTGGACTTCATTCTGTAGGTGATGCGCACATCCACTATCTTGGGCTTCCCCTTTAATAAAGTAATTATTCAACTTTGGCAAATGACTTACAAAACTATACACTTAGGAATTTCTGTGTTTTAAAAATATTTCTAAACAAATAATAGTATTATTCATAACAATCACTGTGTCCCATTTCCAGAAAAAAAATATCGCACTTAGATTTTTTTTTTTTTTTTTTGTGGTACGCGGGCCTCTCACGTTGCGGAGCACAGGCTCCAGACGCGCAGGCTCAGCGGCCATGACTTACGGTCCCAGCCGCTCCGCGGCATGTGGGATCTTCCCAGACCGGGGCATGAACCCGTGTCCCCTGCATCGGCAGGCAGACTCTCAACCACTGCGCCACCAGGGAAGCCCCACACTTAGATTTTGTTCTTATTTATTTAGAAACGAATTTGTTTTTTCCTTGTAGGTAATATTTCAGTCACACAATCAATTAATCAATCTGGAAATTGCCCCCTTTGTCCCAGAACCCAAATTGTACAAATTGCATAAAACACTAGGAGGAAAGTTTCCTTTCTCTCCCATTTTTATCCCTAAACACTTAAGCTACATAGAAGAAAATTTACCACCATAAGAAATACAAAGTAAATACAGTTAAAGACACCAGCTAGAGAATATAAAATGATTGCCTTCTTTCTGTAGAGAAATACAAAATGTTGCATTTTAAGTGAGAAAATAATGTTCTTTTATATCAACCTAACACCTGAAAATAGAAATAAAGGATATTTAAATTAGCCTTTCTTATAACAGTGGTAATCAATCTTACTCTTTCCTCAAAATGAACAATTTTGATTAAAATGTAAACACAATCAAGAGGTTTAATGAAGAAATTTCAGTCCCTGAATTCATAGAAATTCTATTATATTAGTTGTTACCTAGCAGTTTTTTCAAAAATGTGGGGAAAATAGTTGGCCATTTTGTTTCATTTGCTCTTAATCTAACCGCTTCACTGTCTGCGTAAGCAGTACCTGTTAGAAAAGTGCAATCCAAATATTTACAGTAAATGCTCAGTATGTGATAGAACTGTGTGGGATTTTGCGGGGAGGGTGGGGTGTGGGAGAGGGGGACTTTTCATTGCTCTAAAATGGAATAGGTGATCTGTATTGGACAAATCATGTTTCCTCTAATATTCTGAAGATATTGTCTGTACAGAACCTGTTAAAGCACAAATTATTGTTTAAGCAGAGATTCATAAAAATTTGGAGCTAGGAGGACCTAAAAGTTTATCTCATCTACATTCTTTTTGTTCTGTGTGCTTCTCAATTTCTCCCAGATTCCCTTGCACTTAGTTTAGAGCCTTGTGACTAGTTCTAGTCAATGGACTGTGAATGAAAGTGTTACATTACTTCTCAGCTGAGTTCTTAAGATCAATGTGCCTCCTATGTCTACTCCTCCTGTAGAACCTACCGCGCTGTGGCCCCTCAAGCAACCTGGGTCCCTGAGTGACTTGTAGAGTGCCTTCTCCTGCCCACTTGATTGGAAAAGAAATGTAAGTAAGGAAAAAAAAATGTTGTTCTATTGAACAACTGAGATTCTGCAGTCTGTCTGTTGTGGCAGTTAACATTATTTTATCCAACACATATAACATGAAATGTGTTTCTGGTGTAACAAAACCTAAACTCTTTGACATTGACCTACGGTCATAGGCAAGGTAACCAACATCAGGAGCTGGAAAGATGGAGACAGGGTTATGCATAGGCCATATATTTGTTAATGCTGATGAAGTAAGAGAAAGATGATGTACTACTAAACTTGTAGCTGTCACAGGAGGTCATCTATAGGACGTGAGCTGGATCTGGGCAATCAGAGGCTCCTCATACCCCCACCCCAGTCTTTGGAATATATATTCTGCCCACCGTTCCCACAGTGGGAGCCATTTTTAAGGACACAGTCTTGAAAGAGCACTATGTTGTTGAGACCATCTGAGTGGTACACGTGACTGAACCCAGTTAAAGCCTCTATATAAGCTGTAAGATTCTGAAAGTGGGTGCACAGATTTACTCCTTTTGCAGCTGCCCAAGACAGGCCTCATGAGTAAGTTCCCTTGCTTATTAAACTGCCACCTAGCAATCTGGTCTGCCTCTTTATTCAGTCTTTTCTTACCCTCTGTGTACGTGAGTCAATTTGCAACCGACAGTAGTTCCAGGGAAATAATGTATATTATAGCTATTGGTTGTGTTTGACAATATACTTTAAGAAAGTGACTATACAGGAAGAATTAGTCAGTTTTTAAGCAGAAATCTGGGCCTTACATGACCGGAAAAACTGACAGACTCAGACAGTAAGAGAATGGATTAAAACTGTCTTAGAGACAAAGGCCGGTATGTATCCATTTTCTATTAGATAAAATAAAATGGGGAAAAGATTAGATTACAGGTGTGGCTGACACATATGTTCTGGAGAACCTCAAGAGAGCTTCCAGCATTTGAAGAGAAACACATGAAAGAAGAAAACAAAACATTAAAGCAGACTCCAGAATCATGACTCATGGAACTGTCTGGAAGCAAATAAATCAGAAGCTTACTGCATTTTCAAAGGAATGCTTATCACAAGCTTGGACTGCAAAACACCTTGGATTGTTCCAGACTTAAATTAACAAACAAGAAAAAGCTGTGGATCCTCAAGACTATCGAGGGAAAATGAGTTAAGAAAGCTTTTTATTTGGCATAGCTTCCAATTCCTATTTCAGATAAGCCAAGAATAACAGAAAAGAAGAAACACTCCAGAAGGCAGAACCAAAGAATAGGGAGAATAATAGATATAAGAAGTCTTCCAGAGCAGAACCAGAAACTTAATCAAAGAACCTCTGCCTTCTCCGAGTAGGAGGTCTTAAAATATCTGTCAAATGGGATTCCAGAATTGCTTATAGACTAGTGATGGCTATGTGCCACCCAGTCTTCTTTATTCCCAGTGGGACTGTTTATTACCCTTATCCTGTTCCTACTGCATTTTTGTAAACTGATGCATACAGTGCATGGGTAACTTGTTCATACATCTCCAGCTCAAGATGACTCATAATGCAACTGTATGTATCTTGGAGATCATGGACTTGAATTCGATTCAGTGACTTGATGGAACATTGGGAGTTACTGAACAAAGAGGAGTTGTCTGTTTTCTATATGAGAGAGGAAGGAAAATTTATCGGACAGTGCCAGAGATAGCTCGTGCTTACCAAATATTTCATATGTTTCCCTAGGACTTCTATTTTGGGAAGTGATGGAACAGCTGAGCAGCAGACTAGTGTTTCTAACAACTAGAAAGGCAAAATAAAATATAGCATTCATTTGCCTGAAGGTAGCAAGAAGCTTCTGAGGCAGAAAAATAGAAGGGCTAAGACTCTGGAGATAGAAGAATATTGAAAAAGTAAGCTGCTTCTGCAGCTGCTTTTATTTGGGATCTTTTGATGATTCTTGCATTGACAGGAGGCAAAAAATCCAGTGAAAACTCTGGTTGCTATGTGGAAGCAGAGATTTAGAAAGCAGAAACAGAGATTTAGAGAGCCTCAAGCATGTAGCTAGTATGACCAAAACCGGGTCAGCAGGCTAAAATCCTAAAAGGAAAAGCCTCTGAAAAGTAAACGATTCATAAGACAAAAATTAGAGTTTGGCTCCTTAACTAGGGAGATGAACTACATAAAATACACCAGACTCCTACTTGAAAACCCCATAGGGACAGGTGCGAGCTTGACAGAGACTGGATTTTTTTCAGAGCTGCAATGTGGCACTGACTGTACCCAGTACCTAGTTGAAGTTAGTTGATGGATAATCAGCTACCCATCTCTCTGTCCAAGAGACACAGAGAATCTCTCTGGAAGGAGAAAACATAATCAGAAACCTCTATAGATTTTTATCCTCAATGTCTAACATTAAATAAAAAATTACTTAGCAAGGCAAAAGAAGCAGAGAGAAAATAAACAATGGGAGCACACCACTGGTGATCCAGATATTTTCACTATTGCTGAAGACTTTTAAAATGATTGTTATTGATACGTTCAAGAAAACAAAGGAAAGGTTGAAAAAATAAATTAAAATGTAGATAATTTAACAAATTAAAATCTATTAAAAAAACAACTGGAAATCGCAGAAGAAAAATAACACAAATCTAAAATCTAAAAATAACACAAATCTAAATTCATTAGATGAATTTACCAGAAAGACACAGCCAAAAGAAGACAAGATTAATGAATTCAGATAGATCAATATAAAACATGCACGTGTGTGTCTATATTTCCTTTGTACTAGTGCCATGTGTTTCTAATGAGGTCAGGCAGGTAAGCGTTAGTGTGCCATCTGAATCCCTCTTCCTTTCTATGATAGCTCCTGAATCATGTGTCCAAATGTTGCACCCACAGGAGATGAAGTCTCCACCAACCTGGGTCACTGAGAGATTTTGTCATTCAGAGCTCCGCATAACTCCCTATGTGGGACATGAAACTCACAGAAGAAATAATCCTTTTTAAAGTCACTGAAATTTTGTTTTGTCGTGTTTTGTTTTTCTAATGTGGCAGCTATTAAGGCCTAACTTAGTAAATATAACTGTGATCCATAGAAAATTAGTAGATGAAATCTGATGAGTTTGCTCAATAAATCAGACTGCCTCTTAAGTCTAGACGTATAAACTAAACCAGGTTGCTCACAATATTCAATGACCAACCATCTGGAAGTCAAGATTGGTTTTGTCGTTTGTTTTCTTATTTAATCTGCATACTAAATCAGTTTGTTGACTGGGATTAGTAAAAGCTTTTGTTAGTGAAAGATTTTATAAATCCTCCTCTCTTACTGGGCTCTGTAGCTATATAGCAAAGGCTTGGTTTGGCCCTTGATTCTGATCACGGCAACATTATTAAAACTAACTACTATCCAGGCAAGTTGGTATCTCTATAAAAGCTAAGCTCTTTTGGTATATATTTATGAGTAAAAACTGAGAAATTTATTCAGTTAATTGGCCCATTAGGATTAATTTTTTCATTGACTATATGTAGTATTAAAATAAATATGCATTTTTGTAAAATATTAGCAGGTATTCTATTTAAAAGTCAAAGTTTCCTCTTCAGCACATGCTAACGGATATGAAAGACAATTACATTTTGCGTATAGAAGTCAACAAGTATGCCTCGGGGACCCTTCTTGTTTTCATTGCATTTAAAGGCCTTTCATCTGAAATCAGGTGTTAGACTTGAAATCTAAGACAGGATAGCACAGTGAACTGATGTTGACTGAACATAGTCTTTCAAGTCTAATTGCCTTAGTTCAAATTCTGTCTCTTATTGTCAATCTCTTAAACTTCTTTATGCCCCATTTTCCTCATTTTCCTCCATTTCTTACTATGGCGTTAACAGCACTGACTCATAGAACTGTAAGGATTAAATATACAACATATGACACATGGTAAGTGCTCAATGGTTGGCTGCCAGGAATAGCAGCTGAACCACAATGCAGTTGTATATAAAAAAGTCTGTATCTCAATACCACACAGTCAAGTAAGATAATTCAAGAAGACAGAAGGCTTCAGTGTTGCAGTAAGTGATAGGAGTTAGATATACACAAGTGGTAGCTGAAAACAGAAGAGATGATTGTATATTAGAAAATAAGTTGTGCTGATGATACACAGGTAGATTGCTACCTCCCCAAGAGAGCTGTTTGTCTCCTCACTGAATGTAAAAGAACTTGAAAGTTCTCTTACTGCCATCAAAGTCAAGCGTAATGGCTAAAATTCACAGATAGCATGAACAAAGAGTAACAAAATACAAATTATTTCAAAATAAGTTATTATAATGACCAAAACGTATGCCATCAGTATTTATCCTTTATTTACAGTAAACATCTATTGAACGTCTGTTATGTACCAGGAACTCTTCTAGGCACCTGAGATTAAAATTGGCAAACAAAACGACATTACTTGCCTACGTTAGAAGTCACACACCATCTGTTGTTTTAATAACACCCTATTGGTTACATAGGCCAGCCATGATTCAGTTTGGGTGGGATTCCACAAAGCATGATGACGAGAATATGAAGAATAGTGTGAGCAAATTTGTAGACTAGGTATCTCAGTGTGCTCCCTGGCTTGCAATGATTCATATTCCTCTCATATACAAAGTGGTCATTTCCCCCCAAGCCCCTCGAAGGTCTTAGTCCCTTACAGCAACAGTCAATGGTGAATTTTAGCCATTAACCTTGACTTTGATGGTAGTAAAAGAACTTTAAAGTACTTTTACGTTCAGTGAGGAGACAAACAGCTGTCTTGGGGAGGTAGCAACTTACCATCTAAATCAGGTCAGGTGCAAATGAAGCTCCGTGGATCCAGTTCTGAGTTCTCAATATGAAGACCTGTGAACTAAATAGACAAGGTATCTATCCACCAGAGTCCCAACAAACAATTTTTGGGAAAGGCAAAGGATAACCACTGTAAACGTTCTCATTGAAAAATTAAAACAATGGGAGGCATATAAAATTCACTGGTCCACAGCAATTCTGAAATCCCACAAGGCACATGTTGTCAGTTCCTTCATTAGGACTGAAGGCCAGTCCCAATGGCCTCCATACTCTGGGCCCTTAGTTCTGCCTTTCCAATCATTCTTCTTTGTCAGGAAATGCGGCATGTGTTTACAGCTAAGCAATTTTATCAGTTTGCTTCCTGTATGTAAAATGATTGAGGATCCAAATTTCTCTTTTTATTCTGTACTGTCTCTGCCCCTTGCAGATTAAGCTGGCTGTGTTTCTGTCTGTAAAACTCTCACCAAATTTCTTTGGTCCCTTGTGAATTATATTGGGGTTCATTTCACTTGACAAAGCTACACCCATAAGCATCTTCAAGATAGCATATTTTCTACCTTTGGATTAGGCTGAGGCTGTGAGAACAAAGCCCAACTGTTTTAAAATGAATGGTTCTTTGAGTTACCACCTCATATCTTTCTGAGGTTTTAACAGAGGATTTTATAATCACATTTATGGCTTTATTTTTAAATCATAATTTCCTGGCTTAAAAAATAACCATTTATTATCTCTGATAGTTTCTGTGGGTCAAGTATTTATGGGTGACCTGGGTGATTCTGCTTAAGTGTCTCTCTTAAGGTTGTGGTCAAATGGGGGCCAGATGCTGTCATCTGAAGGCATAACTGGGGTTGGAAAAATCTACTTGCAAAGTGGATCACTCAAGTGCCTGGCAAGTTTTTTTCTGTTTGCTGCCAAGAAGCCTCAGCTCATCCCCTTGGTAACTCTTTCCACAAGGCTACTTGAATGTCCCTATGATATGACAGATGGATTTCGCCAGAGTAAATGATCCGAGAGAGGACAAGTTAGAAACTGAAATGTTTTTATGACCTGGTACTGGGAATCATACAAAACCACTTCTAGAATATTCTATTTGTCACAAAGGCCATCCATGATTCAAAGTGGGTAAGTAGTACACCAAGACACAAATATCAGAAGAGGTAATGCATAGATGACCATTTCAGAAGCTAGCTTCCATACTGCCTTCTAGTGAGAGAAAATAGATATTAAACAATAAATATCATAAGTAAGCTAAACAATATGATCAAAGATGTGAAGTGTTATGAATAAGAAAGAAAAAGAAGATCAAGGTTAGGGGGCTGGGAGAGAAGTTTATAGTAATAAATAGGGTAGTCAGAGTAGGCCTCATTGAATAAAATGATAGTTTCATAAAGACTTGAAGTAATATTACAATATTAATATTCTAATAATATGTTGCCATATTTTATTTCAAAGAGTATCATATTTGCAATCACAGAATCAATTTAATATATTAAGAAAACATATTTCTTGTTATGTCTTAGGCTACATATGAAGCTCATAAAAGCCTCTTTTAAGGATTTCGTGTTCACAGGCCTTGTATAAGAGGATTACAAGTTAATACTAAAAGGATTTACAGTAATTTTTAGTGATCTGTTATTTATTTGTGAATTCCTAACCGTTTTGAACAGCCTGAGCTATTCCTATTGCTTAAAAAACAATATCTAATATTTAATGCATACAAAATAATGAAGGTAAGATATATGAGACTAATGAAGTATAAAAATAAAGTGAACATATACGAACCACCATCCAAATCTAAGACTAAAATATTATCTCCCCCTTTGAAGCTACTTTTTGTTCCTCCCTAATCCTACCTATCCTCCATTTTACTGTTCCCAAAGGTAATTGTTATCATTAATCTTGAGCTTATCATTCTGTTTGTTAAAACACTTTTACCATATATGTGAATGTTGCTATGGCATTATGTATTCAATCTGTTTCTTTTTGAGTGTATATGTAGTCCTCTGAAATCCTTTTTTTCCCCCAAAAAGCGCTTTATTTCTAAGATTCACTTGTATTCTTGTATATACTGTTTTTCACTCAATTTAAACTATCTACAATATCCCATCATATGGATACAGCATTATTTATGCTTTCTCTGGTCAACACTTAATGCCAGTTCTTATTGTAATTAAAAGTAATGATGCTAAAAACATCTTGGGCAGGTTTTTCCAGAGTGAGAATGAAGTAGGTCGAGACACTACTTACAGTAATAACAATAACAACAATACAAATAGATACCTAGGAATAAATTTAACAAGAATTTTATAAGACCTTTCTGCAGGAAAATTTAAAACCTCATTGAGACAAATAACAGACAAATACAGACGTATACAATGTTCATCAACTGACAAAAAATTTCAGTTCTCTTTAATGTATAGATTAATTGCAACTTCAATAAAAATCTTACGAAGTTTTAAAGAAACTTCAACAGCCGATTATAGAGTTAATCTGAATGTATGAAATCCTAATAATAGCTAAGACACTCCTAACAGAGAAGACAAATAAGTTTTGGGAACTTGTCTTATCCAGACATTAGTAAAGTTCAAAACCATATGATTTTCAATATGTATAATGATTATTTTTCTCCTTAAGCAAATGTACCCTTTGGGGAAAAAATTCAATATCAAATGCATATGGACATCTTAGCCTCACTGTGTATCAAAATTGCAACAAATAACTAGTAAAAATACTGTTAGCGTGTAAATTAATTTTCTCTCAATGGGACTAAGCTACAGAGTATAATTATTAATTATCTGTTTGAATTTTAATGATTGTTATCAGAGATATTTGTTTAACTTAGAAAAATAATTGACTGGTGTTATTCTGATGATGTTCCCATAGACGATTCAGAGTCTGTTCTCTGAGGTGACTGTCAATTTCAAACTGTGTGGCCTGAGAGATCTAAATGCCTTTGATCACATTCCTAAAGAACATGGGAATAAGAACAAAGCCTGAACTTTCTGTAAAAGGATGCCAGGCCCAACAGGAGCTCTATCACTTCACCTGACTCCATGCTTTGATCTCTTCGCAACATAATTAGATCAGTGCTTATAATGAAATATTTCAATTTCTCCTCTTGTGTAAATTCAATATGGTTGCTTAATAAAATCAACAATACACACCAATTAGTAGTAAATAAAATTTTCAGTTAGAATACAGGTTTTGAATATACATAAATACACATGAATACAACATGTCCAACTGGCTTACAAGAGGAATGCAAAAACCAAGGCTCTACTTCATTCATTACCCATTTGACATTTTACAAGTTCTGGTATTAATATTTGCCTTTTTTTCTCAAAAATGTTACATTTTTAATTTAATTTAATTACTTCCTCTAGGAGGCCTTATCTAACCTCATAAAGAACTCACCACACCCATTTTATACATATCCAGTATACACACCTGTCATAGCTTTTGTACTCCCTTATTCCACCAAACTGTTCACATAACTGTTTTTCCTTACAGATTGTAATGTCTTGAGAACACGGATACCATTCTATTCATCTGTGTGTGCCATCTAAGGAGAGGTAAAGGACCTTCCTGACAAGGAACATCAAATCTTTGAACTGTTGTTTTCACTGCCACATCAACTCAAATATGCTTCCTTTAATAATCATTTGTCTCACAGTGTTGACTGAAAAAAATGCACAATCTAAAAGCTGAGAGTTTTGTTTTATTTGGTGGATTATTTGAGGACTTCAAGCCCGGGAGACAGTACTCTAAGATCTCTCTGAGGGACCACTCCAAAGAGGTATGGGAGAAGGCAGGATATATAGGAGTCTTTGCAATGAAGACCAGGTAGTTGAAACATCAAAAGATTACTGTTAAAGAAAACCAGATATCTCAAGTTAAGGAGTTTAATGCTTTTCTATGTATGTGAAAATGCAAGAGTCTAGGCTCACTGAAATCATTCCTTTGATGTGCACCTCAGGTATCTGGGGCCAGTATCCTGTGCTGTCTCATCCTGGGTGGACTGTTGGGGGCATGGCTGTAGTGACTGATGGCTTGATGGTGGGCATCCTGTTTCTACCCTGAGTTCCCTCAAGGCTCACCATTAGGGTGGCTGAAATGTGATGGCTTGATGGCTGCAACATCTTCTGGTTTTTTAATGATGTGGCAGGCAACACTTTTTCATTAACAACAGCTTCCCCTAGTTTTACGTAAAGACACTTGGAGTGTTTTGTTTTGTTTTTGTTTTCAGAAAATCATTACTTGATCTTTTGTTCACACCAATTTATGATGTTCATTAATCCAGGCTACATTTAGTTAGTGTTTCTTATGTGTCAAGCATGGTGCTAGGTACTAGGTCTCTTTTAAACATAAGATACAGTCTGTCCTAAATTCAAAGACCAGTCAGAATACAAAAACTAACAATTGCAATGCAATGCAGTAAGTGGTATTATATAGACAGGAACAGAGAAATCTGGAAACATGTATTTAGTGACTGATGCTGGCGACTTGAGAAAGATTCAAAGAAAAGGGAATGTCTGAGCTTAACAGATTGGCAGCTTCTTCCAGGTAAAGAAGGCAGGAAGCAAATTTTTTAAGAATGTGCACCAAGAAGTCGTTTTAAAAAACACAGGCAGATGTAGCGAATAAGGAGCTACTCTCTTTGGAGCACAGGGTAGCAGCGATGGAGAGGAGGGAGACTGGAAATTTAGCCAGATGAACAGAACAAACTTTAGAGGCAACGTTAAGAAATGCATGCTTTATCTTTGGCAACATGAATATAAAAGAAATCTCTAAACAAGGCAAGAACATAATCAGAGTTAGCTTTAGGAACGCTGGTTCAGAATAAGGATGGGTTTGTAGGTGAAGAAAGTCTATGGTAGAAAGTGAAAAGCTGGAATGTTTAATGTTGGCCTCACTCTTCTCTTCCCCCCGAGAGGAAGACTGCTCTATCATCCTCTGTCTGCTGTACCGTGTATTCTCTGGAGCAGCAGCAAAACGCTCAGCTATCTTTTGTTCTCAGGGACTCGTAAGCACTGAGATTATACCAACTCCCAACAAGATTCCAACACAGGTGAGACAGAAACCAGTCCCTCTGGGGTAGCTCCTCAAAAAGCCAGAATGTTGGACAAATGATTCAACTCTTTCTCTCCCCAAGGAGAAGCTGGGAGTTGGGGGGGTTTCTTCTACTTATTCCATGATGAGCTGGGGGAAGTGACCATGGCAAGTGAGTGTGTGCCTCTGTTTTCAGTGACCCCAAATTTGTTGCCCTTTCCTGTCAGCATTTAGATTCAGGCAAGATTAAAATCAGTCCCTCAGGCAGCCCTCTGAAAAGTTTGCAAGTTCGATGTACACTGCTCTGAGCTGGGAAGAGAGAGGTACTATGGCAAGTGATTGCCACGAATTTTCCTATTGGCTTTGATGTGGCTGGTTTTGCACTCATATGGGGTGCAACTGCAGGATTCTATTAACTAGCATCTGGATTTCTCACAAAAGGAATTGGTCTGTGTATTGTTGTTGAATCCATGTCTCCCTGGGGGAAGGGAGAGTCTGGGGCCATTTTTTGACATCACTACCCTAGTAAAGTCTGTTAGTATCCTAACATTTAGATGTGTTAACTGAATGTGAGAAATTAGGAGACTTTCTGCAGGTCACTTCATCTAACTGGGCTAATTGGTAGAGCAGAAACTAAACCTAGGTCTCTGATTCTCAAGCCTTGACTCTCAAACCACTATGAACCAACATCACCATGCACAGGGATGTGTTAGAGGAAAAGACACGATTATAAAATTTGTTTTTTAAAGAATGATTCAAATCACATCAAGGATGAAAATGAAAGCAATGTCTGAGATTTCTCTAGTCCTCCTTTATGGCTTAGCATCCTCTTGCCTAGATTTGCCAATTACCAAAATTATGATAATTACAGGTCTATATTTTAACCACTCTCCTTGTAAGCACAGCCCCAAGAAAAGTAATGACTTTAATGTCATTTGCAGATTTGAGGCCAAAGGTTATTTTAAGATCATGGAACTCACATATTCTCAATAAAGTTTCTTGCTTTGGAGATTATGGTTGGAAAATGTGAACCAAAATGTATGTGTCATCTGTTATCGCTGAGAAAAGATAGAACTGCACATCTCATTTCTCTCTGAAGAGTGTCTTTATGACTGACAGGAAGCTCTATTGTTTATACACTACAACTCAATTCTTTTTTTTTTTTTTTTTTTTTTTTGCGATATGCGGGCCTCTCACTGTTGTGGCCTCTCCCATTGTGGAGCACAGGCTCCGGATGCGCAGGCTCAGCGGCCATGGCTCACGGGCCCAGACGCTCCGCGGCATGTGGGATCTTCCCGGACCGGGGCACGAACCCGTGTCCCCTGCATCAGCAGGCGGACTCTCAACCATTGCGCCACCAGGGAAGCCCATCAATTCATTTTTTTAAATACTGACTGATGAGCCATTAGGAACAGAAAAATCTGAAAAACATACTATTTGCTGGGACAGATCACTGGATTCACAGTGGTCTCCTGATATCTTCTCTGTTTCATGTTGCTTAATTTAGAATAATGACTCTATTTTGTTTCCATAATTTATCTATGGATCAAAATAAGGACACCTTATCCATTTTGAATATTATAAAGAATTTAGAGATATTTAAATATAGCACTGTTACCACTTTGTCAGAATCATATTGCAGAATCACAGAAAAATTTAAGATATGTCAGAGAATACACAGACACCATATTCCTCTAACATATATAAAATTTAGAATTCATTTTTAAATTTTTAATTATTAAATTTTAATATTTTCTTTTAAAATATTTTATCAGTGGATTTATTTAATATTTTCCCTACAGTAAAAGAAAGCTCATAGAAAATAAAGATACTTGGTTTAAAAGCAGCGAATTCTGATTTCTTCACGCAAGATATAACTCAAATTTCTTTGGCATTTTGCGTGGACTACAAGAGAGTAGAAAATATTTCTTATAAAGTTAAACTCGATAATAATTAAGAATGTACTTCCTCATTAACCTCAACTATCTAATCAATATACATGCCACTGCTGCTGAATACATTTAAAATTTCCTCTTTTTTAAAGTTCTGTTACCTCATATACCACTTTGATTTCACATTACAACTGTTTTAAAAATCCAGAACAGTAACTGTCACACTAGAAGGCCTTGTTAACAATGCAGACCCTTGATACCACCATAAAAGGTTCTGTGTCTTAAGTTTAAAGGACAACCCAGGAACCAACTTTCCTTAATTCGACACACACTTATTGAACATTTGCTATGGCCAAGCACTATTCTAGGCTTTTGGGGACACATCGGTGAACACAACAGGCAAAGGTCCTATTTTCAGCAGCTTACCTTCTAGAATGGGAAGTTATACAATAAACAACAAAAGAACAAAAAACTTAATACAGAATATGTTAGTAACAAATCCTATAAAGAGAAATAAACCAGGTAAAAGGGATTGAGGGGTTGCAATAAATGTTTCTTGATAAAGAGACATGGAAGTAAATATACAAAGGATGTAAAGGAACTAATCACACAGACATCCAGGGTAAGAACATTACAGACAGAAAATGAGAAAATCCATAAACCCTGAGACGAGACATGATTGATTTTTTCTTGGTACAGCGTGGTGGGAGTGGAAATGAGGTTAAGAGAGTTTTTAGTGGGCCAGACCATGTAGGTCTTTCAGCTCATAGTAAAGACTTCAGGTTTTAAGTGAATAAGAAGCAGATGGAAAATTTTTATTCAGTATGAGTTTTAGAAAATGTCTTCCTTTTGCAAGAGTAGTAATAAGGAGACCATTGGAAGCTACTGGAATAATCCAGGCAAATGGTAATGGTGGCATAGACTAGGATAGATTCCAGATACATTTAGAAGGTAGAGCAGAAAGGATCTGCCAGGGTGACAGATAAAGAGAGGAGTCAAAGATGACACTAACATTTCTGGCCAGAACAACTGGTAGACACAGTTGCCATTTGGTGACATTGGAAGACCATAGGAAGAGCTGATGTGTGTGTGTTACAGGAGGGTAGGGATGGAATCAGAAGTATTATTCATCAAATTAAGATTGAGGAGAGGCTGTTAAATGTTCACAAAGAATTGACAAACAGGCATTTCATGAGCCTGACTGATATTCAAGGAAGAGATCAAGATTAGAGATAAATATACTAGAGTCATCAGCATATGATTGGTGTTTAAAGCACTGCAACATTAAGAGGCCAGAAAGATGAGGAAAAAGTAGCCAGAGAGGTAGGAGACAAACAGGGAGAGTGTGTGTCCCGGAATCCAATGAAGAAACAGTTTCGAAGAGGAAGATGCGATCAACTTCTTCCTCAAATGCTACTGATAGGTAATCTAAGATAAATACTGAGAAGGGATTACTGGATTTGGTAATTTGGAGGTTACTGATCAGCTTGACAAGGGCAGTTTCAATGGAATGGTTGAGATGAAATCCTGAGTGGAGTAGGTTCAAAAGAGAATAAGATAGGAAATAATGGAAGCAACAAGTATAGGCAGCTCTTCAGAGTGTTTCAGTTTAAATGGGATCTGAGAAATGAAACAAGTAGATGGTGTGAGACGAGATCAAAGAGCATATGTGGATTTTTAGGTGATTGTTAGTAGTTTGTAAATACATCATTGGGAATGAACTGATAGGGTAGGAAAATTAAGGATGAGAGGAAAGCAAGGAGAGCAGTAAGAACAACATAGGTTAAACCAGATGTGCACTAGTGCACAGTCAGCAGAAGAAAGGGGAAAATAAATATCAGAGAGGACATAAATAAAATAGAGATTAACAAAACAATAGAAAAGATCATTGAAACCAAGAGCTGATTTTTTAAAAGGATAAACAAAATTGATAAGTGTTTAGCTAGGCTCACCAAGAAGAAAAGAGAGGGGACCCAAATAAACAAAATAAGAAATGAAAGAGGAAAAATAAAAACTGATGCCAGAAATACAAAAAATCGTAAGAAAATATGACAAACAGTTACATGCCAACAAATTGGACAATCTAGAACAAATGGACAAATTTCTAGAAATATACAACCTGCCAAGATTGTCTAGTTATTCCTGATTCAATCTGAACAAACCAATCACTAGTAGTGAAATTGAATTTGTAATTAAAAAAAAAAAAACAACTCCCAGCAAACGAAACTACAGGATCAGACAGCTTCACACGGAATTCTACCAAACATATAAAGAAGAACTAATACCTATCTTTATCAAAATATTCCAAAAAATTGAAGAGGAGGGAACACTCCCAAATTCATTCTATGTGACCACCACTATCCTGATACCAAAACCATACAAATATACAACAAAAAAAGAAAATTACCGGCCAATATCTCTGAAGAATATAGATGCAAAAAACCCCTCAACAAAATGTTAGCAAGCCAAATTCAACAATATATAAAAAGGATCATACCCCATGATCAACTGGAATTTATCCCAGGGATGAAAGGATGGTTCAATACCTGCAAATGAATCAACGTGACACACCACAGTAATAAAAGGAAGAATAAAAATCACATGATTATCTCAATAGATGCAGAAAACGCATTTGACAAAATTCAACATCCATTCATAAGAAAAACTCGCATCAAAGTTGGTATAGAGAGAACATATCTCAACATAGTAAAGGCCATTTATGACAAACCCACTGCTATCAAATATTCAATGGTGAAAAGTTGAAAACTTTTCTTCTGAAATCTGGAACAAGACAAGGACACTCACTCTTGCCACTTCTACTTGACAGAATGTGGAAGTCACAGTCAAAGCAGTCAAACTAGAAAAAGAAATAAAAGGCATCCAAATTGGATCGGAAGAAGTAAGACTCACTATTTGCAGATAATATGATACTATATATAGAAAACCTTAAAGTCTCCATCAAAAAATTACTAGAACTAATAAATGAATTTAGCAAATATGCCAGATACAGCATTAATAACAGAAATCTGTTGCTTTTCTATAAACTAATAATGAACTATCAGAAAGAGAAAGCAAGAAAAAATCCCATTTAAAATCACATCAAAAAGAATAGAATACTTTGAAATAAAATTAACCAAAGAGGTGAAAGACTTATAATCTGAAAACTATAAAACATTGATGAAGGGATTTGAAAGTGATACTAGCAAATGAAATCCATGTTCTTGAATGAATCCATGTTCTTGAATTGGAAGAAATAACATTGTTAAAATGTCCTTACTACCAAAGTCAATCTAGAGATTTAATGAAATCACTATCAAATACCCATGATATTTTTCACAACTACAGCAAATAATACTAAAATTTATACTGAACCACAAAAGACCCTGAAATTTCAAACCAATGTTGAGAAAAAAAAGAGCAAAACTGAAGGTATCACCCTGCCAGACTTTTATACTATACTATAAAGCTACAGTAACCAAAACAGCATGTTACTGGCACAAAAACAGACACATAGATCAATGGAACAGAACAGACAGCCCAGAAATAAACCCACACACCTATGGTCAATTAATCTACAACAAAGGAAGCAAGAAACACAATGGAGAGAAAACAGTCTCTTCAATAAGTGGTGCTGGGAAAACTGGACAGCCTCATGGAAAAGAATAAGATTAAAACATTTCCTCAAACCATGTGCAAAAATAAACTCAAAATGGTTAAAGACCTAAGTGTAAGGTATGACACGATAAAAAATTCCTAGGACATCAGCAGAAAACTCTGTGACATAAAACATAGTAATATTTTTTTATCTGTCACCTAAGGCAAAATAATAAAAGGAAAAATAAACAAATGGGACCTAATTGAACTTAAAAGCTTTTACAGTTTAAAGGAAACCACTGACAAAACAAAAACACAATGTATGGAATGGGAAAAATATTTGTAAATGATATGACCAATAAGGGGTTAATATGAAAAATAAACAGCTCATACAACTCAATATCAAAAAACAAACAACCTAGTCAAAAAATGGCACAGAAAACATGAATAAAAATTTTTCTAAAGAAGACATACAGATGACTAAAAGACACATGAAAAGATGCTCAATATCACTAATTATTAAAGAAGTGTAAATCAAGACAACAATGAGATATCATCTCACACTTGTCAGATTGGCTATCATCAAAAAGTCTATAAATAACAAATACTGGTGAGGATGTAGAGAAAACAGAACCCTGTACACTGCTGGTAGAAATGTAAATTGGTGCAGCCACTGTGGAAAACAGTATGGAGTTTCCTCAAAAAACTAAAACTAGAACTACCATATGACCATAGTACTCAGCAACTCCATTCTTGGTATGTATCCGGTATCTTGGTATGTAATGAAAACACTAATTCGAAAAGATACGTGCACCCCAATGTTTATAGCAGCATTATTTACAATAGCCAAGATATGGAAGCAAGCCAAGTGTCCATCAACAGAGGAAAGGAAAAAAGAGATGTGGGTATACATATATACCCCCACACACACACAATGGAGTATTAATAAAAAAAGAATGAAATTCTGCCATTTGCAGCAATGTGGATATGTGAAATAAGTCAGAGAAAGACAAATGCCATATGATATCACTAATATGTGGAATCTAAAAAAATAATACAAATGTGTATAGCTAAACAGAAACAGACTGACAGATATAGAAAACAAACGAGTGCTTACCAGTGGGAAGAGGGAAGGGGGGAGGGTCATGTTAGGAGTAATGGATTAAGAGGTGCAAACTACTATGGATAAAATAGATAAGCAACAAAGATATTTATATAACATATGGAATTATAGCCATTATCTTGTAATAACTTTTAATGGAGTATAAGCTGTAAAAATACTGAATCACTATGCTGTATATCTGAAGCTAATATAATATTGTAAGTCAACTATACTTCAAAAACAGGTCACCATTTTTTACCCGTAAATTACCAAAAAAATTAATAATCGTTCATAACACTGGTGAAATATGGCAAATAAGTATCATGTATGCAGTACAGGTTGGTAATACCATTTAAAAATGTTATAGTTCAATAGCATATGTCAACAGTATTTAAATGAATACATCCTTTTGATCTAATCTAAAGAAATAATTTTAAATAATGAAAAGTATTTATGCTTAAAGAGGTTCACAGCAGTGGTACATGAAAATAGCATAAAAAAGATGAAACAATCTAAATTTCAAAAATATGGAATGATTAAGTTATGGTATGGTCACGGTGTAATGCTCCATTATAAGGCACGGACGGCTATGGAGAATAGGTAATAAAGAGAAATCCTCTTCTTTAATATTAAGTGGAGGGGACTATCACATATTACCAACTACGTAATTATAACTAGATGGAGGGAGATGAGTACAGAGAAAACATACTGGAAAGAAATTATATAAATGCCAGAAATAAGGTTAGGTTGGAATTATGAGATCATAAATAATCATTTTTTCCTCTTACCCAAATAGTCTTTCAACTTGCACATATAATGAATGTTACTAATAAAAATAAAGATAAAAACCTGTAAAAAGTGAAACAATAAAAAAGTATGTAACTGCATGTAGTGATAGGAGATGGAACTTTCTTTTTTTCCTGCTTTTGTTTTCTCAGTGAAATAACAAAGTTATTAACTGAGAGGAGGTGCAAGTGGAGTTGGAGATTTAAGGAAAGAGGAGAAACTGTGAACTCATTGTCAAGAAAAGTGATTTGATTAGGAAAAAGTGGTAGGATTTCTGGGCAGCATTAAGGACCTCTTTATATTTAGCCATGAATTTAGGAGTCCATATGTATGTGTTTTTCCCGATCATGTTGAGCTGTTTGTGTGAAGAAACAGAGAACACCAGTTGGAGACAGAGGCTGAGATTGTAGCGATGCATCTATAACACAAAGAACACCAAAGATTGCCAGCCCTCACGAAATCTAGGAGAAAGGCATGGAACCAATTCTCCCTCAGAGTCCTCAGGAGGAGCCAACTCTGCTGACATCTTGATCTTGGACTTCTGGCTTTCAAAAAATTAATTTCTGTTCTTTTAAGCCAGCCAGCTTGTGATACTTTACTATGGCAGCCTTGCAAAACTAATAGAAGTGGTAAGCACAGACACCAATGAATTCCTCATGTGTTTGGATTGTATTTTCTCTGAACATTCACATTTTCACTTATTGGCATAAAATTTTGTCTGTCAAATGCTTATCTTACATGCACCCTGAAGTATGCCCCAATCGTCTTGAACAGTTATTTACAAATTCAGGTTTTCATTGTGTGCTTTCTCTTTTGGATCTTCTCATAACAATGTATTATAAAGCATCATGCCCATCCCTGAAGTATCTCACTGTAAACACTTTTTAAATTCTTCTTATCCCAACTGTTTGCTTCCTGTCTTTAAATGTGTTCTCTGTACTTGACCAAGCACTTACTTACGTGACTTGCCAAAAAACCAAAATGATTCAATTAATAACGCTTGTTAACATGAATTTATACAAGAGCATTAAACATATGTGTGGCACTCCTGATGTGATTTATATGTTATTAAATTAAAGTTACTTAGGTTAGTAATCTAATAGGGATGAAAAATATTTTTAACACCACATAATTCAAAGTGATACTCTAAAATCCAGACTGCAAATTCTAATTAGCAGCCTGTGATTTTGCCAGAATCATTGGCTTATAAAATTCAGATATCAGCTTCATTTTGTTAACAATTCATGTGATAAATTTTCAGAAGCAGGATATATAAATTCAGGCTGATATGCTCTTCCATTTGTCTATCAAATATATATAACACAAAATGAATATATGTGAAAATCTCACTTAACAGACAGACAACAATTTTCACGTTGTAAATATTCATTGAAGAGGTATGAATGGCATTGTATCTAAAACTTGATTTTGATGATTGTGTTCCATGTTTAATAATTATCAAATTAAAATAAAGATAAATTATATTCAACATGAGGAAAAGAATCCAACTTCTGATATGATCTAATGACTATATTTCAGTAAGTACTATTTTTAGTTTATAAATACTAGGATCTCTTTTTTTTCCTGCAAGACTTTAGACCTATTTATTTTATGAGAGGCTAATACTATTTTGTAATAGTATTTTTTTTTAATTTTTGAGTTAGTCAATGAACTGTAACTTAATCATCTGGTTTTTATCAAAGGATGAGAAAATTAATTTAAATTAGGATTAAGCACATAATGACAATAACAAAACCTTTCTACATGAAGTGACTATTTGACAACTTAATATGGTAATTAGTATTCATAACAAGACATCCCTATCCATCTTCTATAAAAAGGACTGTATGAGCATGGGGTGGGGGGTGGAGAGGACAAAGGATTAGTTTTGAAGATTCATTATTTCAATGAAAAGCAGACCTTGAGCAATTCAAATTAATGACCAGTTAAAATTACTCCCTTAGTTGTACTCAGCAAATGGATGTAACTGAAAACTAAATTCAACACTTCCTTTTATTAAGTTCTTCCTGAACAATTTGTCTTAAACACTGTTCTCCACGTATAATTAACAAAATGAACACTATTCTGAAAATTTGTCAATACACTCTATATTAAAATCCTGAAAAAGAAATAGCAGGAGGTTAGACAAGAATACTTTTCATTAATGGCATGAGTTTCTGGCAGAGAGAAAACCTCCTCTCCAGGGGACAGTTTAAGATAGTGCATATTTTTCTGCTTCAATGGAGACAGAAAGTCCAAAAGATTCTACAAGACCAATGAAGATTTTCTTCCACTTTTAAATAATCTTCCAATAATTTTTACCTATAGTCTCATGTAAAAGACAGATAATGTTATATCATTTAATAGCTCATTGAAACTATAACTTGAGCATTTAAACTTACCTATAGGGTGCCTCGGAGGAGAGTGCAGCCACAGGGGTGCGGAGGGCAAAGCGGGGAGATTCCCGCACAGAGGATCGGTGCCGACCGGCACTCACCAGCCCGAAAGGCTTGTCTGCTCACCCGCTGGGGCGGGCGGGGCTGGGAGCTGAGGCTCGGGCTTCGGTCGGAGCGCAGGGAGAGGACTGGGGTTGGCGGCGTGAACACAGCCTGCAGGGAGTTATTGCACCGCAGCTAGCCGGGAGGGAGTCCGGGAAAAGGTCTGGAGCTGCCGAAGAGGCCAGAGACTTTTTCTTCCCTCTTTGTTTCCTGGTGCGCGAGGAGAGGGGATTCAGAGCGCTGCTTAAAGGAGCTCCAGAGACGGCCGCGAGCCGCGGCTAAAAGCGCGGACCCCAGAGACGGGCATGAGACACTAAGGCTGCTGCTGCCGCCACCAAGAAGCCTGTGTGGAAGCACAGGTCATTATCCACACCCCCCCTCCCGGGAGCCTGTGCAGCCCGCCACTGCCAGGGTCCCGGGATCCAGGAACAACTTCCCCGGGAGAACGCACGGCGCGCCTCAGGATGATGCAACGTCATGACGGCCTCTGCCGCCGCAGGCCCGCCCCTCACGCCGTGCCCCTCCCTCCCCCAGGTCTGAGTGAGCCAGAGCCCTCGAATCAGCTGCTCCTTTAACCCAGTCCTGTCTGAGCAAAGAACAGACGCCCTACGGTGACCTACACGCAGAGGCGGGGCCAAATCCAAAGCCGAGCCCCTGGGAGCTGTGAGAACAAAGAAGAGAAAGGGAAATCTCTCCCAGCAGCCTCAGGAGCAGCGGATTAAAGCTCCACAATCAACTTGATGTACCTGCATCTGTGGGATACCTGAATAGACAATGAATCATCCCAAATTGAGGACGTGGCCTTTGAGAGCAAGATTTATTTTTTCGCCTTTTCCTCTTTTTGTGAGTGTGTATGTGTATGCTTCTGTGTGTGATATTCTCTGTATAGATTTGCTTTCACCATTTGTCCTAGGGTTCTATCTGTCCATCTTTTTTTTTTCTTTAAAAAAATATTTTTTCTTAATAATTATTTTTTATTTTAATAACTTTTTATTTTACCTCACTTTATTTTATTTTATCCTCTTTCTTTCTTTCTTTTCTTTCTACCTTCCTTCCTTCCTTTCTTTCGTTCTTCTTTTTCTCCCTTTTATTCTGAGCCATGTGGATGAAAGGCTCTTGGTGCTGTACCCAGGAGTCAGTGCTGTGCCTCTGAGGTGGGAGAGCCAAGTTCAGGACACTGGTCCACAAGAGACCTCCCAGCTCCACATAATATCAAACGGTGAAAATTTCCCATAGATCTCCATCTCAACACCAGCACCCAGCTTCACTCAACGACCAGCAAGCTACAGTGCTGGACACCCTATGCCAAACAACTACCAAGACAGGAACACAACCCCACCCATTACCAGAGAGGCTGCCTAAAATCATAATAAGTACAGAGACACCCCAAAACGCATCACCAGACGTGGATCTGCCCACCAGAAAGACAAGATCCAGCCTCATCCACCAGAACACAGGCACAAGTCCCCTCCACCAGGAAGCATACACAACCCACTGAACCAACTTTAGCCACGGGGGACAGACACCAAAAACAATGGGAACTATGAACCTGCAGCCTGCAAAAAGGAGACCCCAAACACAGTAAGATAAGCAAAATGAGAAGACAGAAAAACACACAGCAGATGAAGGAGCAAGATAAAAACCCACCAGACCTAAAAAATAAGAGGAAATAGGCAGTCTACCTGAAAAAGAATTCAGAATAATGATAGTAAAGATGATCCAAAATCTTGGAAGTAGAATAGAGAAAGTGCAAGAAACATTTAACAAGGACCTAGAAGAACTAAAGATGAAACAAGCAATGATGAACAACACAATAAAGGAAAGTGAAAATACTCTAGATGGGATCAATAGCAGAATAACTGAGGCAGAAGAACAGATAAGTGACCTGGAAGATAAAATAGTGGAAATAACTACTGCACAGCAGAATAAAGAAAAAAGAATGAAAAGAACTAAGGACAGTCTCAGAGACCTCTGGGATAACATTAAACACACCAACATTCGAATTATAGGGGTTCCAGAAGAAGAAGAGAGAAAGAAAGGGACTGAGAAAATATTTGAAGAGATTATAGTTGAAAACTTCCCTAATATGGTAAAGGAAATAGTTAATCAAGTCCAGGAAGCACAGAGAGTCCCATACAGGATAAATCCAAGGAGAAATACACCAAGACACATATTAATCAAACTGTCAAAAATTAAATACAAAGAAAGCATATTAAAAGGGAAGGGAAAACCAACAAATAACACACAAGGGAATCCCCATAAGGTTAACAACTGATCTCTCAGCAGAAACTCTGCAAGCCAGAAGGGAGTGGCAGGACATACTGAAAGTGATGAAGGAGAAAAACCTGAAATCAAGATTACTCTACCCAGCAAGGATCTCATTCAGATTTGATGGAGAAATTAAAACCTTTACAGACAAGCAAAAGCTGAGAGAGTTCAGCACCACCAAACCAGCTTTACAACAAATGCTAAAGGAACTTCTCTAGACAAGAAACACAAGGGAAGGAAAAGACTTATAATAACGAACCCAAAACAATTAAGAAAATGGGAATAGGAACATACATATCGATAATTACCTTAAATGCAAATGGACTAAATGCTCCCACCAAAAGACACAGATTGGCTGAATGGATACAAAAACAAGACCCATAAATATGCTGTCTACAAGAGACCCACTTCAGACCTAGAGACACATACAGACTGAAAGTGAGGGGATGGAAAAAGATATTCCATGCAAATGGAAACCAAAAGAAAGCTGGAGTAGCAATTCTCATATCAGAAAAAACAGACTTTAAAATAAAGACTATTAGAAGACACAAAGAAGAACACTACATAATGATCAAGGGATCAATCCAAGAAGAAGATATAACAATTGTAAATATTTATGCACCCAACATAGGAGCACCTCAATACATAAGGCAAAAACTAACAGCCATAAAAGGGGAAATTGACAGTAACACATTCATAGTAGGGGACTTTAACACCCCACTTTCACCAATGGACAGGTCATCCAAAATGAAAATAAATAAGGAAACACAAGCTTTAAATGATACATTAAACAAGATGGACTTAATTGATATTTATAGGACATTCCATCCAAAAACAACAGAATACACATTTTTCTCAAGTGCTCATGGAACATTCTCCAGGATAGATCATATCTTGGGTCACAAATCAAGGCTTGGTAAATTTAAGAAAATTGAAATTGTATCAAGTATCTTTTCTGACCACAACACTATGAGACTAGATATCAATTACAGGAAAAGATCTGTAAAAAAATACAAACACATGGAGGCTAAACAATACACTACTTAATAACGAGGTGATCACTGAAGAAATCAAAAAATACCTAGAAACAAATGACAATGGAGACACGACGACCCAAAACCTATGGGATGCAGCAAAAGCAGTTCTAAGAGGGAAGTGTATAGCAATACAATCCTACCTTAAGAAACAGGAAACATCTCAAATAAACAACCTAACCTTGCACCTAAAGAAATTAGAGAAAGAAGAACAAAAAAAAAACCCCAAAGTTAGCAGAAGGAAAGAAATCATAAAGATCAGATCAGAAATAAATGAAGGAAACGATAGCAAAGATCAATAAAACTAAAAGCTGGTTCTTTGAGAAGATAAACAAAATTTATAAACCATTAGCCAGACTCATCAAGATAAAAAGGGAGAAGACTCAAATCAATAGAATTAGAATTGAAAAAGGAGAAGTAACAACTGACCCTGCAGAAATACAAAAGATTATGAGAGATTACTACAAGCAACTGTATGCCAATAAAATGGACAACCTGGAAGAAATGGACAAATTCTTAGAAATGCAGAACGTGCCAAGTATGTTTAAGTCTTTACTCCATTTTGAGTTAATATTTCCTTGACCATTAACCCTTGACCGGATCTTTCACCAAATAAAATTTTGGTGTATGTTGTGTGGACACCAGATAAAGTTTCTCCTTTTGCCAGGGCAACTAAATTGGCATTTGACAAAACACTGCAGAGCAGGTGTATAGAAATCTAATTTTTTTCTTTATTCCCTACTTGCTGTACTAACTAGTAAATATGCAGAATTAAAAGATAAATATAAGAGATTAAGTTATTTGTTTAATAAGTAGCAAAATAAGATCTTTGTCTTCAGGGTAGATTTAGGTAACTTTCATGAAACAGGCCTGGTAAATTTTCAAGCTATCAAGCCACCATACCCAGTTTCCAGGGTGACAAAAATAGAATATTTTCTACTCTTGTTTGTCCTCAAACTGATTTAAAACCATACTATATGTACAAGACAAATACTCCACAATTTTCTGTGACACTTTAACCAACCTTTAATTAACAAGAATATCAGTTAGTCTAAATTTGTATTTCCTTGTGTTTACTCTCATTAACTGAGAAATTATATTTGTATATTCAATTGATCCTTATACAGACAAATTTATATGAAATGTTGGTTACAGAAATGTCATATGGAAATAGACAGAAAATCTAAATTTCATAAATTCTATTTGTAATACATCCTAGACAGAGTTAGTGAGCTCACCACACTCTGTTGAAACATATTATTGAAATTTGGTAGAATGAGGGTTTAGAACTTGAGCTAGAAAGTTTACATATTTTAAGCCAATAGGATATTTATGTAAAGATTTTTCTCATTCTAGCTGCTGTATTATTTTTATATTCTAGGCACAACTTTGCATTTATGCTTCAGATAAAACCATGCTTTCAAAGATTAACTCAAAAATTCAGTTGTAGCTGTCATTATCTCAAAACTCATATAATAGTTCTATTGACTTGGAGAGGAGGATTTACCTGTTTGTTGGGTAGAGGTTGAGAGAGCTGTATGTAAATAAAAGCTCCAGCATTTATATTATTTATGGGAGGAGTTAGAAATAAAAGTGGCCATCAAAAATCTGTACCCATTTGGGCTCAACCCCTGATGGGGAAACCGAGATCCCACATGCCACGCAGTGTGGCCCCCCCAAAAAAATAATACAAATGAATGTATATAGCAAAGCACAAACAGACCCACAGATATAGAAAACTAGTGGTTTCCAAAAGGGAAAGGGAAGGGGGAGGGGCAAGTTAGGCGTATAGGATTAAGAGACACAAACTAAGCAACAAGGATATACTGTATAGCACAGGGAAATATAGCCATTATCTTGTAATAACTTTTAATGGAGTATAATCTGTAGAAATACTGAGGCACTATGCTATACACCTGAAACAAATATAATATGTAAGTCCACTATACTTCAATAAAATTTTTAAATTAAAAAATGAAATTAAAAAAAAATCTGTACCCACTGAATATGTCATATCCTACACTTCAAAGAGTATTCTCTTTGTACAGGATAATTGTGAAGGAACCAAAATGGAGAAAACCTGATGAGTGTCCCAGAAAAAGCAAGCTAATAGTGAGGGCAAAGAAGCACAAAGAAAGTGTGACAACTGGATACAAACTCTGACCCTGTTTTGTAGTCATAGGAGAAAATTTTTAATTCTAGCTGCCCTAACCAATATAAGGTTGAAAAATATTCAATCCAGAAGCTTAAAATTTAAAAAAAAAAAAAAAGAAAGAAAGAAAGAAAAAGAAGAAAGGAAGGAAACTGAAGTTTTGGGGAGTAACTATGAAAACAAAGGAACATACCAAGGGCTGGCATTCAGAAAGAGTTCCTCATATCCTTCTCTATGTACGAGTCCTGGGACTTTGATTACATGAGCTAAGAACAAGTGGTATTAGAAATAGGACATGGAGGGTTGAAGGCAGGCATAGGTCACTAGATTTAGATAAATGATCATCTTCATCAACCTACAATTAACATCAAAATGAGAGGGAGCTCTATAAGGTAGAAGCTCTTCATTCCTAGCTCTGACAACTCTGCTTTTTTTGACCAAGGATAACTAAACAATGTAACAAAGGTGATAAATTATAACTTGAATAAACATATAGCAGAATACTTTGGAAAATGAGGCCCACTAAGAGAGTTTTACAAGAAAAAAATTTGTAGGCTTTTAAAGAAGACTTGGAGTTACCAGGGAGATGATGCATTTAAGACAAACATCACACAAACACTCCCTGCCTTTTAAATAAAAATGAAGCCCTGAGTGGCACATCGTCAGGGTCATTTAAAAAGAGACCTCAAATGCAGCATTCCTTCTAGCCAAAAACCATGGAAAACACCATCTGTTTTGCATTTGTTTTCATCTCTGGGACCAAATTCTGGACTATTGACTTTAATTTCATTTAGAGTTAGGTTTTTTATGTCTTAAAGACTCCCCTGTTGGCTTTTTGTATCTTAGCTTTCCTGTACAGTTTTAGCTCTCATTTCTTCATTTTTCACTTCACTGGCTGCCTTGGCTGAGAACTTTCCAATTCAACTCTCAGACCAAAGAAACCCCAACTTCAGCTACCAATAGGGTGACCATATATATCTTATCACCAAAGTAGGCACTTCTGAGAATAAAAAGAAGCACTAACTAAACAGGATCCCAGACAGGATATATTAACAGAAACTTCTAGGACATACTGGGAATGTATGGTCACCCTAGTTCTAAGTGAATTCTAAGGCCACACCAATGATTCCAGAAACAAAAACCAAGTTGGTGAGAAGGGATTGCAGAGAATAACCCACTGTCATCATTGTCAAGGACTTACACTGAGTTTAATATAATCTTGAGCATTAAAACTTCCTTAGTGGTTTGGTCTTCAAATACTTGCAAAATGGAAGCATACAATTGCCCAAAGTTTAGGGCTTAAACTGGGAGAAATGTAATAAATTCCAAGAATGGAATCCAAGTCACTTGAGACACAGAGATCTTAGAGGCATGAATTAATCTATGAATTCAACCATAGATTATACATAATAAAAATACATTTTATAACAGTATAAGCATATCTCACATAAATTCATATGTTTCATGCAATAAAACGTAAGTGAAAATTTGCTTTTAGAAGTTATGAGAGGCATTATTGAAAATGGAAGACTATTGTGATATTTCAAATTTTCTCCTTCATTAGTTTTAAATTACTGATGGGCTGTGTCTACTGGCAAAACAGACAAATCATAATGTTTCCTGTAATCCAGATGTTGAAGTAATGTAGAAAAATGGATATGTCTGTGTTAATTTCTAAAGCTGCAGTAATGAGAGGAACTCATTTCTCATGACTTAAGCTTCCTGACATTGCTGCTGATGCTGTAATATCAATAGACCGTTTTTCAGTTATCTTATGACATTCAGCTAAATCTAAAAACTAGATTATAACACTCCTAAAAGAAAGGCAGTTCACATTTTGTCAAATGGTTTAAGTTTTTCCCCTAATATAAAGTGCATACTTAGTGAAATTTAATTTTCATTAAGATAAGCCACATGATATCATTGCATTTATTAAAGATACACAGCAAGTGGAGCTTCCTCTTATTCCTTGTCCCCATGAATGTAATTTTGGTGTCGTGTCTAAAGTAGGAAAATTTTTCTCCGTCCTGACAGTCAGGCTCATTTTTGCTTCCTACATTAAGAGTTCATTTTGGGCATCACCGTTTATGTCCCTGACTTTCTTTCCTCATATAACAACTAGAGAGAGAATGCAATATCACTTTAGTAAAACTAAAGAACATGCAATCAAATGGTCTATATTAAGCGTGCATTAGGTATTCAGCACTAGGTTCCTACAGCCCTGCGTTTCAACATCTCTGCCATTCTCCTAGTGCCTCAAGTTTGAAGACTTAGAATCATCATTAACAGTTCTCTCACCTTTATTTTATTTATTTATTTTTTTTGCGGTACGCGGACCTCTCACTGCTGTGGCCTCTCCCGCTGCGGAGCACAGGCTCCGGACGCACAGGCTCAGTGGCCATGGCTCACGGGCCCAGCCGCTCCGATGCATGTGGGATCCTCCCGGACCGGGGCACGAACCTGTGTCCCCTGCATCGGCAGGCGGACTCTTAACCACTGCGCCACCAGGGAAGCCCTCACCTTTATTTTTTATACCTAATGAGTCTCCAAGTCTCTTTGAAACAATAGTCAAATGTGTTTTTGTCATTTCCTCTCCTCTATTACTGAAAGCCTCCTTGTTCTAAATCACACATCAGAAACGTCTTGTAAATGTAGACATCCTGTTTCCATTCTTGATAGGCAATAACGACCCTTAGACAGGCACTTGCTCAAATATGGACTCTATTTGGGTTTGTGACCTATGAACATGCTCTATTGTTATAAACAATGGGAAGAGTGTTTCTTTGACTCACCTAGATTTGAGAAAAGGAGAAAAATAAGAGAGTGGGAGGGAGGAGGGAGTTAAGGAAGGATTACGCTTACACGTGCCCTAACAATTTTGTCCCCATTTCCAGAGGCCATGGGAGGTAGTCTTCAGTCCAGAGTAGTCCTTGCTCATTTATCATCTAAGACAGGTAGCTAGGAGAATACAGTAACTCTGGAAAAAATTCACTGAGCTGCTATTAATGGGGTCTGAAATTGTTTGCTTTGATCTTCTCCGCTATGCTTTCCAAGTGATTATATTTTGTCAATTGAACTGCAGTGTTTATAAAAGGCATTAATAACTATTCTAATGAGGTACTATTTATGCAAAACTGTGGAAATCTTTTATACACATGTGATACTTCTCCTGAATACCGTTAACTGTCTCATCTTACATTCATAAGTCAATGAACATTTCTGGCCACCTGTTTTGGGTGAGACACTATGTTTGACACTATGTAGATAGCGATATATGATACAGACATGAATCTTAAGTCTAGTGAGGGAAAGAGTTAATAAGCACTTAAGCATGTAAATAATAATGTGAGTACAAACTAAGAAGAATGCTAAATATAAAATTAGTAAGGGAGAACAGACAGGGGCTACTTTGAATATGTACCATTTAAAGTGAGACTGGAGTGATGAGAAGCCATGTGAGGATTTGTGGGGAGAGCATTCCTGGCAAAAGGAAGAGTGTGTGCTTCTGAAATAGGAAAGGACATGTGTGATGAACTGCAATGAGGCCAATTAAGCTTGTACACAGTGAGCAAAGTGGACAAGGGAGATTAAGTTGAGGAGATTGTCAGGGAGCTATTGCCCAGGGTCTTTAGGTCACCCTAAAGGTTGGATATTGTGCTCATTACAATGGGAAGCCAAAGAAGTCTTTTAAGCAGTGGGTAATATGATCTGATTTCATCTTCAAAAGAGCACTTAAGCTACTATTTTGAGAATAGATTGGAGAGAGTTAAAGAAAAGTAGGAAACCCACTGGGAGACTCTTGAATGTTCCTTATGAGAATAGATGGTTACTTAGTCTTGTGTGGTGGCAGAGATAGAGAAAAATTGCTAGTACTGAGGTATAATCAAGGAAGACTCTCTGGCTTCTCACTTGAATAACACAGTGGATGATTTTGCTGATTCCCAGGATATGTAATACTGGAGTAGATGTTTGGGGGAGGGGTGGAAAGATCAGAGTTTACTCTTAGGTACTTATGTGTGAAGTGGCTCTGACATCAAATGAAGCTGTCCAATGCTAAGGTGACCTCAATAATAGGGGTCTGTACTGGAGCTCCAAATTTAGGACATATTAGCATATGAATATCACTCAAAAGAAATGGGGACAGATGAGATTGACCAGGGAGAGTATATATAGAATAAACAGCAGCTCAAGAAACAGAACTGAGGAACTAAGCAACATGGCACTTTAACACTTAAACATCAGATAAGGGAAGATAAACTGGCAAAAGGAATGAAAAAGGAATTTTCAGAGAGAGAAAAAGAAAACCAAAAGAAAAAGTATGTGTTTCAGGGAGAATGGAGTGGTGAGCTCTATCAAATGCTGCTAAACAGTCAAGAAAGGTGAGAAGAGTATGACTCCGCTCATATGTGGAATCTAAAAAAACAAAACAAAACAAACAGAAAACCGGAACCAAGTAAACCAACAAAACAAACTCACAGACAAATGAAGGGGGTTGGAGGTATGCAAAATGGATAAAAAGGGTCAAGTGTATGGTGATGGGTGGTGACTAGACTTTTGATGATGATCACTTTGTAATAAACACAGATGTCAAAACAGTGTCATACACCTGAAGCATATATAGTGCATATCAATTTTACTTCAACAATAAATAAATAACTTTATTTGAAAGGAAAAGAAAGATAAGGACATAAAGGTGTTCTTTGGATTTGGCAACAGGGAGTTAGTCTGTAACCATGACAGAGCAGTTTTAGAGGAACCATGGTAACAGAAGCCAGAAGGAGGTGAGCTGAGAAGTGAATGCAGGTAGGCAAAGTAGAAATAGATGTGTAGACAATACTTTCAAGAAGCTTGACTGTGAAACTTACTGGAGAAATGGAGTGGAGAAATGGAGTGGAGAAATGGAGAAAAGAGCTGGAGGAGGATGTAGAGGCTGAGATCATTTTTTAAGATGGTAGGTATTGATCATACATGTATAATGAAAATAGAGAAAATACGATAATGCAAAAGTGAGAGGAAATAGATGAAAGAGGAAAGCCTTTCTGAAGGCACGAAGGCATCAGATTGATCCAGGGCATAAATGCAAGGACTGGTTGTGGGTAGAAGGAAGGACTTCCCTGTAGTTAGGGGAGGAGAAGGAACTGGAGGCACCATTACGTTTGTGGGTTTGCTGATAGAATGCCTTTTGAGGTCCCATCGGGTAGGTTCTGCTTTCTCAACGACAATGAAAGAGTCACCTCCCGAGGTTGGGGAAAGTGAGGGAGAGTATGAGGATCAAAGAAAGGTTGTAAAATCACGCTGAAAACCAGTAAAGATTGGTCTTCCAAACAAAAAAGAGGGCTTCCCTGGTGGCACAGTGGTTGAGAATCTGCCTGCCAATGCAGGGGACACAGGTTCGAGCCCTGGTCTGGGAGGATCCCACATGCCGCGGAGCAACTGGGCCCGTGAGCCACAACTACTGAGACTGCGCGTCTGGAGCCTGTGCTCCACAACAAGAAGTCGCGATAGTGAGAGGCCCGCGCACCACGATGAAGAGTGGCCCCCGCTTGCCGCAACTAGAGAAAGCCCTCGCACAGAAACAAAGACCTAACAGCCAAAAATAAATAAATTAATTAATAAACTCCTACCCCCAACATCTTCTTAAAAAAAAAAAAAAAAAGAAACCAAGCATTCAATAAACTATCCCTGAGCCCCGCCCTTGCTGTTTTGAAAGAAAAAAGAAATAGGTTTAAATAGTACAAATGGAAAATCCAGTACGAAGTAAATGATATTTGTTCAAAATCAATTAAGGAGTACAGGGAGCATTTCTATAAGCCTACAGGAAGAACCAGGTAAGAAACAGGATATCCATAATTCTTAGTCCCTTGGTTAGAGTCAGTATTTACCTTAAAGGACCACAGTGAGAATGGAACTGTACTGCTGCCCTGTCTCCCCCATTTGCAAGGAAACTTTAATAAACTCTCTTTCAACATGTCTTTAAACTGCATGCATATAATGTCCTTCTTACTTGATTTTTAAGAAGAATTTTACATATTAGTAAAATTATTTTAAAAAGAATTCATAGTTGTAACATTTCAATAAATATAGAAGTTCGGGTAATAAAAAAATAACTATTTTTACCTTACTCCAAGGTCATTTTCCTGGGAAGCCAATATTATCAGGTAGGCATGAAACCATTCACACTATTTTATGTGTACCCAAGCATACACTTCTTTCATTCATTTGTTTTTATTTTTGTTCTGACAGTAATGCAGTCACACTAATCAATGGGTCTACATTTTTGTCAATAACTATGTGATTTTCCAAGCTGATATTCATAAAGTTAAAATTATTTACAATGATTGCATAGTATCCCATAGTATATGCCTTCCACACTTTATTTTGCCACTGCTCCTTTAATGGCAAATTAGATTATTAATTAAAACAGTGCTGAAAAAAATATTATCAAATCTATATCATTGCACACAGGTCCTCCCCTAAAATTTATTGGCTTGAGGAAAGAGTACAAGTAGAGGGTCACATACCATCTGTCTAAATATTTAAAGTTATTAATCAGGCTAAAAAGCTGTTATATAAGTTCTATCTTCCTACTTTGACAAATATACAATGACCTGGAAGTCCAGCTTGAAATTTCCAATTCTCAGATGTTTTGGTCCCTGGTCATTTGCGCCCCACCTGCTCCACTTCTCAGTCCACTCTGAGGACAGTCCTATAACACAAGGCCTAGTACTCTTCCCTGTGGACACTCCACTGCAGTCCTAACATTTCACCCCACCTGCACTCTTCTTACAGATTCTCCTCCTGCAAATAGCCTCCAGTTGACTACTCCTTGAGCTTAGAGGTGCTGAGAGAAGACAAACTGGGGGGAAAGCCCATTCAGAACTTGGGAGCTGACTTGGGTCATTCGGCAGAGAATTCTGAGCCATGAGGATACAGAATATGGAATGTGATCCAGGTTGGGGGCCAGGGATCATAGGCTGCAGGACGCCATGACTTTTTCCACCCCATAGGAAAAGGCAGGCAGGCCTGAGCTCTCTAAAGAACGGGGCCAGGAGAGTGCCCCACTGTGACCTGCATATAAGGACAGTACTGATTGCATAGTCATGCATTCATTTCTGTAAGATGGATCCCTAGAAGTAGAATTGATGGATAAAACACTATGATCGTTTTTTATCTGGAAAAAAATCCTATCTGATGCATCAAGTATTGCTAGCTATTTATATTAAACTGAAAATGTATGACAGCCTCTGCCTTTGAACCTCATAAAAAATGATGCTTTTTCTTAATATTTTGCTGAACTAATGGTTGAAAACCAACACTTCACTATTTGCATTCATAGTTCCCTGAGCAGTGGTGACATTTACATTTACATTTATAATACATTCTTTTATAAATTGCCTGTTAGTATTCTTTATCTTTCTTGAGAGAATTATTATTTTTATAGTTTAGCCAATAATATTTACTCTTTCACTTTATATTTAATTAATCTCAGCATTTATCTTTACTCCAAAATTTTTTTAGTTGTTTTACTTTTAGTATTTTCTAGTTTTTTAAGGTGATCACTGGCTTGTTTTCAATCTGTTTTTTAATTAAGGCTTTTAAAGTCATACATTTTAGTCCAAGTACAAGCTTTAACTGTGTCACATTGGTATTCATCAAATTATTCATATTTTTCAATATAATTAATTAATTTCAATACAATTTGAAATTCAATGTTCAGTTAATTTTTGATCCAGGAATTTAATTTTAAAGGGGTTAATCTTTTCTAACTTGTTCATTTTTATATTAATTGAATTATTGTGACCAGAGACTATGGCTTGCAATAGTCCAACTTTTTGGAATTTATTATGATTTTCTTGTGACACAGTACTTGATCATTTTAGCACCTATTCTATTGGCAAAAGATCCAATATAGATTATGGGTAAGAAACGTGTGTGTTTGTGCACAAGATACTAAATGTGTATACAGCATAAACGTAAGTGTAGAAGGTTGCTGTTTAGAGAAAAGGCCACTAAGGATGTAATTATAAAAATTGGGTATGTGACAGAAAAATCAGCTGAAAAGGACAGAAAAAGATAGAAACAAATAAGCAGAGATCAAAGCAGTGTCTAAGATTTTAGCATGTAAATCCAGGAGCCTATAATCAATAAACACAAACAAGCAGAATTCAGGCATTAGAGAGACTGAGCTTAGGGATCAAGTATTCTCCCAGTGGGAAAATTCTATTTCAGAGACAGGCGACCCAGTTGCCAAATACAGAGTATAAGCCAACACATCTGCAAGCAGAAAGACAGACTTGATTCTGAGTTAGTAGCTGGAAGCTTCCGATACCTTCCCCATTTATAGCACAATTGTTACCAGAAAAGGTAGCAGAAATAACATGATCTTATTCTCATTTCCTTGTTTGAAACTACTTTTAATACTTTTATCTTTAAAAAGTATTGTTATATTTACTTCTATTCCGATACTTTCTCTAGGTCCTTTTCCAAGTATGTGCAACATAAGATTTGGTAATGAACTTGTTTAATAGAAAAACTGTTAATCGTGAATCGTAGTTTTAAACTGAGAGAAGAAAATAAGGACCTAGAAAATTGTTCAGTCACTTATATGCAGGGAAGACCCTTAAATGAACACACCCGAAGAATAGACTATAGCAACAAGAATGTTCAAAGTACATGGACTTAGATCTACACAGACTTAGATTTCAATTATCATTCTGCCACTTTGAATGTTTTTCTCTACCCAGAAATCTCCTGTGTATATTTGGCTAGTAAGAGGGGACCATCCGCTGTGACACAGATGATGAAAACATACTTCCTGCCCCTCTCATATACTACATTGAGAACTCATTAAAGTATGCTCCTATTGAATGGTTTCTTAGTGATAATTTATAAACAGCCTCCAGTAGTTCAGTGGTCTTCAATCTGCTCAGCATAATGCTGAAGAACCCAGAGTGAGATTTTCCAACCTTGACATTAATAGCATGTATTGGGGGACTGTCCTGTGCTTTACAGAATATTTAGCAGCATCCCTTGTCTCTAATCTCTAATTACCACCTCATCTCTACTTGTGACGACCAAAAATGTCTTCAGATATTTTAAATTGTCCCCTGGGTGGTGTAAAATCACCCGTGTTTGAGAACCACGGGCCTAGAGAGAGAACAGAAATGGCTATCCAGTTCTCCTCCATTGATGGAGAAGAATTAAAATATTGTGCTGTTGTGAAGCGGGCACTTTTGAGATATATTTAACAGCGGTTACATGCACAATTAGTCTCACTCAGAGAAGACATGCTCTTTTATTGTTCCATATATTTGTCATATAAGAAATTGAAACACACCCTGAATTTGAGAAAGTATAATAAATAGCCAAAATAAGGTAAAATTTTCTAAAATCATCCTAGAACACCCAGACAAAATAGTTTAGTAAATTAAACTTAACCAAAACTTTAATTTCATATGTTCATCTATTAAAGCTTATTGAAATTCATTCTAATCTCAGAATTTGGGAAAAATAGTTTGATGCTTCTTTGACAACTTGAGATAGTCCTTGGTGCCACGTCACCACTGTAGGAAATTGCTACTCCCCGTTTCTCACAATTCCTGTAGATGCACAGGATGAAGGATCCAGTTGTGCTTTCAAGAAGATACTTGTCTACAATGAATACATACTTTGAGGAAATTCAGGAAGAAAATATAGCCAAGCCAATCCATTTGTGATTCCAGCTAACCTTTCTTTACATTGCAGTTAATTTGGGGTGCAATTGTCAATAGGAACAAATCAGTTGCACTTTATTAATGGTGAAAATTCAGCTAAAGCTGATGAAATTTCACTCATAAACAAACAAATTGTGCTATAATTTGGTATTTTAGTATGCAGTAAATAAATTAATAAAATTATTTTACTTTGCCTAATAAGTAAAACAGAACTTTAAGTACTGAAATTGCACCAGAAAGTCTAAGAAAGGAAGCCTTTTATTAAAGTACAGATTATGTTAATTACATTAAGCAACAGAACTGAGAGGCTAAAAGAAACATAACAAACAATTGATGGTAGTGGGTAGTGATATCCAATATTGCACACTTGTGATATTCTACACAAAACTATTTCTCCTAGGAGATAATTCAATCTAACAATCTTTCAAACAAGATAAACTCTTCTCGGAAGAATTAAAGGTATTTAGAGGGTACTTTTTTTTATAACTCATCTTAATCTTTAGATGAAACGTGTTCTCTCCTCTCTACAGGGTGTTATTACTTTTAATTCAGAAGCTTCAGTAAATGATCACAGCTAGTCCATCATCTCTCATGATGTCAATGTCAAGTCTGTTGTGAGAATGGATTAATAACAAGCTGAAGAGAGGATATGTCAGAAGAACTCTTGCTAACTTAAGAATTACTTTCTAGATTGTCATAATGTGACAACTAATGGGTGGCTTTGACAGGTGTTTAAAGCAAACTGTGGAGAGCTGAATGGTAACAGTAAGCTAGTTGTATTTGCATTATTTTAGTACTTCATGAAGGAACACACCATATTTTAGTATAAACTTTAATCAAAATGAAATTTTCTTGATAATGCATTTCTCTTTCTAAAGATCTCAATTTCTTGAGATAATGCAAAGATCTCAGGTGCATGATAAAATCACATTGAGGGATTGCTGATATATCTCAGGAGATAAACTAAAGGTAGAAAATGTCAAAAATGTATCAGTATTAAATGTAATTGAAACAGGAGAATAAAAAGGTTGGTATGGAAGCAATATAAAATTCAATTGGGCTTTTTCTACCAATTCATAAGGGTGCATCTGTGACTTTTATTAGGTTCAGTGGTAGTTCAGAACATATCTTTACAACTGTCTCAATTATTGGTATTTATCAAATACAATATATATCCTAAGATTAGGACCATAGATTGATACCATGGAAATTGAGAGATTAGGAAGATACAGATGGAAGCAGACAATAAAACAGAATAAATTAAAGTCTAGTAAAATAAGATGGCATAATACTCTGTTAAAATTATGTTTTACTCTACTCAATAAAAAAATAGAACTTGAACCAATAATAGAGTGATGATGTTTCTATAATCCTCCAAATAGAATGGAAAATGGGATTTCTGATTAAGACTATAAGTCATCAAGCATTTACAATTCATAAAAAGTTACTTAAATAAAATATCAGAAATGTCATTTCCAGTAAAGGCAGACTAGGTCACTCAAATCAATTTGACCAATACAAACCACACAACAAAAGGTAGTTAAGTTTTTTTATATTTTAAATCATGTCAATAGTATTAAAAAGCTGAAAAGTTAGGTAAACAATTTGAATTAATTGAACAGCTTTTTATAACTTTTTAAATTTTTATTTGAAGAACTTAAAACTTCAGTAAACTACTAGAATTAATTGGAGTATATAGCAAGTTTACTGGATCCAATAAAAACATTAAAATCCATTATATCTCTATATAAAAGTAACAAATGAAAAAATATTTTAAAAAGATATTTTAAGTTGCATCAAAAATTTAAAGTATATCCAAGTAAACTTAAGAAAATGTGTGTAACTCCACTGCAAGGAAAAATGACAAAACTCTACAGAGAAATAGAAAATAAAAGAAATAAATATAGAGACATTATGTTCATCATTTGAAAGACTTAAAAGTAGATGTCGATTCTATCCAAATTAATGTACAGAGTCAAGGAAATCTCTATCAAAATTCCAACATCTCTTCTTGAGGAGTGGGAAGTTGGTTCTAAAATTTATATAAAAATGTAAAGAACTAAGATCCAAAACACTACTGAAGTAAAACAAGATAGGGGGCCTTAATCAAGCAAGTATCATAATGCATTTCAAAGCCATAATGATTAAGCAGAAATAGGAAAAAAGTACAAATGGAACCCAAACGAGAACCCCAAAACAGACCCACCCATATATGAACATGATGTGGGAGAATGGTGACACAGCAGAGCAGTGGGTAAGGGACAGTCTCTTCAATAAATGGTAATGGAGCCTGGGCATCCATCTGAGTGTCAGGTAGTGTACACTGTCTCTCACCTACACTCTCCGTGTATTAAACTCTCTTGTCAATTTTCTTTCTGTGAGGTTCTCCCAATGAGAAGCACTGATGGAAGTGAGAAACTTTATTTTTCTCTTCTGCATCTCCTGTAACAATGACATAAATGCAATGACAGGAAACAAGGTGATTTGCAGCTGCTGCAGGTCTCAGCAGCATCAGAAGGAGGGTAAGCTCCTAGTGTCTTGCTCTATTCCAACAGCAGTTGTTGGCAGCATAACCTTCAGTTGTTTCAGTGGTAATAGACTGTAAGCTTGAGCCATAAGGGTATTAGGCAGCTTCCTGATCTTTGGGTAACAACTCCTCACTTTTGCTTCTCTAGACACCTCCTCCTCCTGCCTTTTGCTCCTTCAGACCCTCCAAAATGTTTCTAATAGATTCTCTGAGTAATGCTCTATTTAAGTACCTGGAGTGATTTCTATTTTCCAGGATGGACCCTGACACAATATTCTACAACCAAAATGAAAATTAACCATAGGTGGGTTAATTTTCAAAATCTGAAAGGCAAACCTATAACACTCTTAGAATATAATATAGAGTAATATTTTATAACCTCAGGGAGGAAAGAATTTTTCAAACAAGATAAAAAGAGCCTGAACCATAAAGGAAAAGACTGTTAAATTCTACTTCAGTTAATTCAGAAATTCTATTTAACAAGCTACCAAAAAGGAGCTAAAAGGCAGAGTAAGAAAAGAGATCTGCAACACACAACTAAAAAAAGTAGGCATGGAAAATAAAGTACTTCTCTACTCCTGTAAATCAATATGAAAAGACAGAATCCCAATAGAAAAATGGACAAATTATTGGGATGGCATTTTACAGTCACAAAAAGAAAATCCAAAATGGTATATGAATATATGAAAAGACATTCACTGGCAGTTTCTACTTATTTATAAATTTACTTTTATTTATTTATTTATTTAATCTGCATTGGGTCTTAGTTGTGGCACGCTAGATCTTCGTTGAGGTGTGCAGGCTTCTCTCTAGTTGTGGCTCGCGGGCTTCTCTCTAGTATGGTGTGCAGGTTTTCTCTCTCTAGCTATTCTGTGTGGGCTTCAGAGTGCATGCGCTCTGTAGTTGTGGCACATGGGTTCCAGAGTGCATGGGCTCTGTAGTTTGCAGCATGCAGGCTCTCTCACTGAGGCATGCAAGCTCAGTAGTTGTGGCGTGTGGGCTTAGTTGCCCCACAGCATGTGGGATCTTAGTTCTCTGACTAGGGATCAAACCACGTCCCCTGCGTTAGAAGGTGGATTCTTTACCACTGGACCTCCAGGGAAGTCCCTCACTGGCAGTTTCTAATCTCTGAACATTTCTCCTCCTCCTCATTCTTCTCCCTTCATTCTTCCTCTCACTCTCTTCTCGTTCCTCCTTCTCCTCCCTATTCTTCTTACATGCCAAGTCACTCTCTTCTTCCTATTGCTCTTCTAGACCTTCTAACTATTCTGTAATCAATTTCCTTTTTGAATTACTGAGAGAGGTTTTGTTTTCAAAATTGGTCTCACAAGTTGAATTGCTTTGAAATGAATTCTAATCATGTTGGGACCAATATTCAACATGTAAACTTATGTTAAAATTATAATATTTTTAAAAATGATATTCTTGAGGAAGAGATCAAGATGGTGGAGAAGGAGGATACTGAGCTCAATTTCCCCCATGAACACATCAAAAATACAACTACACACGGAGCAATCCTCACTGAAAACAAAATGGAAACTGGAAGAAAGATTCTTCTATAATCAAGGCTGTAAAGAAAGATCCACATGGAGTCGGGTAGAGAGAGGGAAGTAATCCTGTTGGGACCCATGTTTCTAGGAGAGAACACAGAAGAAGAGGGGGATATCATGGGCATGGGGATTCTCCCTGGGGAGTGAGGGGTTCACACCACATACTGAGCATCCCAACCTGGGTCCAATGCATGGAATATGAGTCTCCTTAGCTGGTGTGAAAACCAGTGAGACTTACAGGAGGACTGTAAGAAAGCAAGACTACACTCCTGAAGAGCATGCACATGCTTGCTTACTCCCAGGAACAAGGTGGAGGAAACACTGAAACTGCCTGGGGCTCCAGCCAATTTCCCATGGCTGCCCCATTGTGAAACTCAACCCCTGGCAAGCACCAGCTCTGGCCTCTCTAGTTCCAATTCAGTTCCCCACTAGGGCAAAGGCTGCTGTGGCTAAGGAGAGTGCACACTTAAGGGGATGCAGCCAGCTCAGAACCAGTATTGCATCCAAACTGTACAGGGGGCTCCCATTGCTGGCATTTGTGGAAGTGGTGGATCAGGAGCTATCTGGAACTCTGACTTACATCAAAACCCATTGATTAAATTTGAAGGAAAACTAGATGGACATATTTTGCTTTGGAAGACAATTTTTAATCTCTGTATTTTTTTGTTTCTTTGTTTCTGAGTAGTGGATAGAAATTGGAACCTTGGATACAAAAATGAGACCCATATATATGATGTCTAAAAGAGACCCACTTCTGATCTAGAGACACATACTGAATGAAAGTCATGGGAAGGAAAAAGGATTCCATTCAACTGGAAATCAAAAGATAGCTGGAGTAGCAATAATCATATCACACAAAATAGACTTTCAAATAAAGACTGTTACAAGAAATGAAGAAGGATGCTACAAAATGATGAAAGGATCAATCCAAGAAAAAGATATAACAATTGTAAATATATATGCACCCAACATAGGAGCACCTCAATATATAAGGCAAATGTTAACAGACATACAAGGAGGAATTGACAGTAACAAAATAATAGTGGGGAACTTTAACACCCCACTTACGTCAATGGACAGATCATCCAGACAAAATATCAGTAACAAAACACAGGCTTTAAATGACACATTAGACCAGATGGACTTAATTGATATTTATAGAGCATTCCATCTGAAAGCAGTAGAATACACATTCTTTTCAAGTGCACATGGAACATTCTCCAGGATAGATCACATGCTGGGCCACAAAGCAGCCCTCAGTAAACTTAAGAAAACTGAAAGTTTATCAAGCATATTTTCCGACCACAATGCTATGACATTAGAAATCAACTGAAGAAAAAAAAATTCAAAAAACACA